>NC_141699.1:497342954-498576954 GCF_964263255.1 Lissotriton vulgaris
ACCCCACAGCCAGAAAATTCCGTCCCACCGGAACTATGGGTATCACACTTCAAATCACAGTTTGCAAACCCTGTTTGGGCAAGTGCGTAAAATCTGGATCCTATTATAAACTATCCACCCACCGCTCCACTAGTGTTTAGTCGGAGTGACATTGAATATGCCCTAAAAACCATCCCGAGAGGAAGAGCCCCGGGTCCGGATATGATTCCGGCAGACTTCTTTCTACATTGTAGAGAGACATGGGTGCCATATATAGAATTATTGGCGAACGCTATCTCCAGGGGCCCCTCGATACCAGATGTCTGGAGGGGAGCTGAATTCATCCCAATCTTCAAAAAAGGGAATCGGGCAGACCCTGCGAATTACAGGCCAATTAGCCTAATTGCATGCATCCAGAAGGTGGTGGCTAGGCTTGTATTACACAGGATTCAGAATTGGATAGATGATTCTGGGGTTTTTTTGCATTACAAGCAGGCTTTCGCCCTATTACCAGCACCGTGGATCAAGTCTTTAGATTTTCTAATATATATTGGAAGTGGGTAATCCTTGGGGGAGGCACTCTTTACGCAGCCTTAGTCGACTTGAAATCGGCATTTGATCTTGTTCCACGCAATAGGCTGTGGCAAGTGCTTCCTGACCAAGGTATGCCACAAGAACTCCTCACCTTCCTAATCGAATTTCACAAAAATAATTATGCACAGGTTAGGTGGGGCAACCAGGGCCAGGTCACTGATAAATTCGATACAGAAAGGGGAGTTAGACAAGGGTGCGTCTTGGCACCAACTCTGTTTACGTTATACATAAACAGGGTCATTGAAGACTACAGGGAGATTCACACAGATGCACCCAAACAAAATGGTCACCCAATACCCCTATTAATGTTCGCAGACAATACCCTTCTTATCTCTAAAACACAAGAACGGCTCCAAAAAGCTATCGGCTGTTTTGAGGCCTTTTGAAAAGACCATGGTCTAATTATAAACGTGTCTAAAACCAAATTTATGGTAATGCATAGACACAATAAAGTGAGGGGCACAGTTTTCATAAACGGTGAGCTTTTAGAACAGACAGATTGTTTTAGTTATCTGGGCATTACATTGGGATCTAGGATAGAATGGAAGCCACATATGACTTACCTAACCACAAAACACGCACAGCTAGCAGGTGTCCTTTTGAGGGAATTAAGATCATCAGCTACTCAACCAATAGCCCCAGCCTTATAAATATATGATACTAAAGTTAGGGCTTCGATGTTATATGGGGCAGAATTGTGGGGGTCTCTGATATTTCCACTCTGACAAATGCACAAAACAAATTCTTGCAGTGCATAACCAAACTTCCCAAATCAACACCACTGATACCCCTGTATATGGATTTGGGTTGTCAGAAAATTAAGGACATAGCTAGCTTTCGATCAGTTGCATATTGGAGGAGGCTATGGGTTACACCAGAATTAACAAAGAAGTAAGGTGAGGAGGGGCACAGTGGTTTGTAAAAGTACGTTGTAGGAAGGTATAATGGTTTGTGTGCTCTCGAGGGTGGTGGTTCCTTCAGACCACGATAATTACATGCAGAGTGGTGTATGCATCGTGATGCAAATACATCCCCTAGTGGAGGCACAACGTTGGAGTTCAAAACAATGATTCAATAAAAGTTTGTATCCACTTGAAAGTGTTTAATCACATTTGATAAAGTTCAATCCATTGATATTTTTCGTCATATCAGGAATGTCAACATTGCAAAAATGGAGTAACGGTGATGCGGGGGGAACGCCTCCGATGCATTTCGGGCGGGTGGCCCTTTGTCAAGGAGCGCTAGAAAGAAGACAAACTACCGTGAGGATTGGAGAGTAAAACGGGGTGTGGGTGTTAAAAGTTAAGGTGCCGATCAATGGTGAGGGCCGAATGAAATCTAAGGTGGTGAAGGGAGTGATGGGTACTGGGGTAGCGTCAGCGCGTGACGAGGGTGGCGGGCGGTGTGGGAATGAGGTCGCGGTATCGTCGGCACAAGCCGGCCGGTGTGGACTTACTTCGTAGCGCATGTAGTGAGGCTCACTACTTCAGGAAAGCTGGACGCCTAAGTTGTGTGGGTGCGTGGGATCGTTAAATGGGAATGGAAGGAGTGGAGATCGAAGAGGGACTGGAGGGGAGGGAGGGTGTGGAAATTGATGACGGGTTAGGGAGGGAACTGTGGGGGCCATATTGGAAAGGTGTACAATGTTACGGAGGCAAATGGGAACAATGCATAGGATAAATAAAGCAATACATGGTCAACATGGAAAACAAGAATTAAAGATAACAACTGAATTCGATACGATCATTGAGACCATGAGGTTTAAGAGTCTGAAGACGATAAATCCATTCCAGTTCTCTTTGAAGAAGGAATTTGTTCATATTGATACCTTCTTTTTTGGAAGCCGTCTCAAGGATGATAAATTGAAGTTGAGCAATAGTGTGTCTTGCTTCAGCAAAATGTATGGCAACATTAGACTTGTCATGTTTCAACCGTATGTTTGACTTATGTTCGTTCAAACGTGTTTTGATCTTACGTTCGGTCTTGCCGACGTATAATTTGCCGCAGGGACATTTCAAAGCATAAATGAGATTGGAGGTATCACAAGAGGCGTTAACTGAAAGTTTGATGGGATGGCCTTTCATTGGGTGTCTGATGATGTTACCTTTAATGATGTTATGGCAGTGACTGCAATTGAGACATGGTTGGGTGCCTTTGTATTGAATGGGATGAGTGGAGGATGTAGAAAGGATTTCTTGGATATTCTTACTCCTGGAGTAAGCAAACAGTGGTGGTTGTTGAAAAATGTCCCGAAAGTCTGGGTCCATTTGAAGAATAGGCCAATGTTTAAGGATGATTTTCTTATACATTGTGCTTGAGGTAGAGAATTTGGAAACAAGGACAATGCGTTGTTCATCTTTTTTAGGTTTCTTGGTAAGGCTTTCCTGTCTAGAAATTTTAGCCACTCTGGTTTTTGCCTCTGTGAGGATGGTTTCTGGGTAACCTCGTTGAAGAAAACGTGTATGCATTTCTTTCATGCGAATGTCTGTGGTGTTTTCATCTGAGACAATGCGTTTGACGCGCAACATTTGTGAAAATGGCATGTGTTTTTTGAGCGATCCCTGGTGGAAGCTGGAAAAATGGAGGGTGTTATTACGGTCAGTGGGTTTCCTATAAAGATCAGTGCTGAATCCATCGGGATTGATGGTCACATTCACATCAAGGAATGAGATTTGTGTGTCACTGATTTCCCAAATAAGTTGAATTCTTTCATCCTTCTTGTTCAGTTCCAATAAGGCATCATTGAGTGTCTGTTTGGTGTTATTCCATACGAAAAAAAGGTCATCAATGTATCGAACGTACATTTTCATGTTGTCTTGGAAGGTTTGGTTGGTGTAAATGTGTGATTGTTCGAAATTGTCCATGTAAATGTTAGCGTATGTGGGCGCGCACAGTTTCCCATTGCCATCCCGGATAACTGTAAGTACCATTTACGATCATTTTCAAAGTAGCTGTGGTATAAGATGTAAGTCATAAGTTCCAAAATGAATGATTGTAATGGTGGATCAATGGTACTGTTCAGAAGAGCTGCTTCAATCGCCTCGATACCCCCTGAATGGGGTATTGATGTGTATAAAGAGTTAACATCTGCGGTGCAGAGGATGTATGACTCGTGATCTTGAATTTGGATGGTTGAAAGTTTGAGTAGAAAATCAGTGGTGTCTTTGATGTGGCTTTTGGACTTGGTGACAAGCGGTTGAAGGTACTTGTCTATAAATTTGCCGGTGGGTTCGTGGATGGAACCTCTGGTTGAAACGATCGGTCTAAACGGTGGATTGTGGAGGTCTTTATGTATCTTGGGACTCATGTGAATGGTCGGACTTCTGGGAAACTCAAGTAGAAGAAAGTTCTTGGTTCGATCTTCAATGATTCCGTTCCGATGTGCTGACTACAATTTCTTGCAGGATATTGAAAAATTCCCGTGTTGGATTGTTATCCAATTGCATATAGATGGAGCTGTCTTGTATATGTTCTTGGAGTCGTTGGGTATACATAGAAGAATCTAGGATGACTAGGGCTCCGCCCTTGTCGGCTTTGATGCATTTGATTTCTGTATTGTTAGCAAGAGATTTGAGGGTGTCTCGATCTTTTTTGGTAAGATTCTGTTGCTTAACTTTTTTGGTGAAGTTTAGTTTAGATAAATCGTTACGAACAAGGTTCTCAAATAGATCAATGCTTTTGTGACTTCAGGGTGCTTGAAAGGTACTAGTTGGTCGTAAACCCTGTAGTTCGTCTGTCTTGGGTTTGGGAGCTGGTGGTAAGACATTGTCAAAGAAATGATGGAGTTTGAGTTTCCTGGTGAATTTAAACGTGCTAACTTCTAGTTCCAAAAGGTTGGTGGAAGTCACAGGGATAAATGAAGTGCCCTTCTCAAGTAGATTGATCTGATGTTGAGGGATGGTAGTTTTGGAAATGTTAATTACGAGACGTTCTTTTTGTTCTTGACTGTGCTCCGTGTATTGGGAGGGTTGATTTCTTTGTCTTTTTCTTTTGCTCTGGCTCCTCCTGGGTCTTCGGTTGGTGTTGGGCCTGATTCTAAAAAAGGGACCGCAGTTGATGTGGCGGTGGAAGTGTTGGCTTGTTGGTCATTAGGTGGTGTAGTTGTTGGTTTACGGGTAGGTCAGGATGAAGAATCGCTCCCTGGGGATGAGGTATCGGTTTGAGGATTAGGAGGTCTGTTACGACGCCGTTGGGCGTAGATGTCAGCCCATGTGTATACCTCGTCAAGTTTATAATCGAGAGTATCTCTGCGAAACTTTCTTAGTTTGCGTTCATGGATTTCCCTACGATGTTTTTCAAGAATATTCTCAGTGTCTTCCAGGGTTTTGGTGAGTTCTTCAGGGGTGAGCATGTTTTTTAACTCGTCATCAACCTCTTTGATTTCATGTTCTAGATCTTTCAGTATGCCAGAAAGTTCTTCTACGATTAATAGAATCAGGTCTAAGCTGCATTTGTTGAGGATGCCGTCCCATTTATCTTTAAATGATTTTGAATTCTTACATAGAGATGGTCTTAAAGAAATCCGTAGGCCACGTGGAATCCTGAGGGCCCGATGGTATTTTAACAACGTGCTCGCGTGGAGCTTCTGGTTAATGTGTCTTTTGGATAAATAAAGTAGTTGTTTAATGCATTGCTCTTTATTGCGTGCAGTAGAAGTGGTGGGGATGTCTTCCTCTATCAGTGAATAAATTCGGTTGCGTTCATCATCATCATATGCCAGAGTGTGTGCTCTGGCTGGAGTACTCTTGCTGATCTCGTCGAATTGCATTTTAAAGCGTGCACCCGCCTAGTGGCGGAAAAGGAATCACAAAGAAGTAAGGTGAGGAGGGGCACAGCGGTTTGTAAAAGTACGTTGTAGGAAGGTATAATGGTTTGTGTGCTCTCGAGGGTCGTGGTTCCGTCAGACCACGATAATTACATGCAGAGTGGTGTTTGCATCGTGATGCAAATACATCCCCTAGTGGAGGCACAACGTTGGAGTTCAAAACAATGATTCAATAAAAGTTTGTATCCACTTGAAAGTGTTTAATCACATTTGATAAAGTTCAATCCATTGATATTTTTCGTCATATCAGGAATGTCAACATTGCAAAAATGGAGTAACGGTGATGCGGGGGGAACGCCTTCGATGCATTTCGGGCGGGTGGCCCTTTGTCAAGGAGCGCTAGAAAGAAGACAAACTACCATGAGGATTGGAGAGTAAAACGGGGTGTGGGTTTTAAAAGTTAAGGTGCCGATCAATGGTGAGGGCATGTGAAAACACCACAGACATTCGCATGAAAGAAATGCATACACGTTTTCTTCAACGAGGTTACCCAGAAACCATCCTCACAGAGGCAAAAACCAGAGTGGCTAAAATTTCTAGACAGGAAAGCCTTACCAAGAAACCTAAAAAAGATGAACAACGCATTGTCCTTGTTTCCAAATTCTCTACCTCAAGCACAATGTATAAGAAAATCATCCTTAAACATTGGCCTATTCTTCAAATGGACCCAGACTTTCGGGACATTTTTCAACAACCACCACTGTTTGCTTACTCCAGGAGTAAGAATATCCAAGAAATCCTTTCTACATCCTCCACTCATCCCATTCAATACAAAGGCACCCAACCATGTCTAAATTGCAGTCACTGCCATAACATCATTAAAGGTAACATCATCAGACACCCAATGAAAGGCCATCCGATCAAACTTTCAGTTAACGCATCTTGTGATACCTCCAATCTCATTTATGCTTTGAAATGTCCCTGCGGCAAATTATACGTCGGCAAGACCGAACGTAAGATCAAAACACGTTTGAACGAACATAAGTCAAACATACGGTTGAAACATGACAAGTCTAATGTTGCCATACATTTTGCTGAAGCAAGACACACTATTGCTCAACTTCAATTTATCATCCTTGAGACGACTTCCAAAAAAGAAGGTATCAATATGAACAAATTCCTTCTTCAAAGAGAACTGGAATGGATTTATCGTCTTCAGACTCTTAAACCTCATGGTCTCAATGATCGTATCGAATTCAGTTGTTATCTTTAATTCTTGTTTTCCATGTTGACCATGTATTGCTTTATTTATCCTACGCATTGTTCCCATTTGCCTCCGTAACATTGTACACCTTTCCAATATGGCCCCCACAGTTCCCTCCCTAACCCGTCATCGATTTCCACACCCTCCCTCCCCTCCAGTCCCTCTTCGATCTCCACTCCTTCCATTCCCATTTAACGATCCCACGCACCCACACAACTTAGGCGTCCAGCTTTCCTGAAGTAGTGAGCCTCACTACATGCGCTACGAAGTAAGTCCACACCGGCACCGCTTGTGCCGACGATACCGCGACCTCATTCCCTCACCGCACGCCACCCTCGTCACGCGCTGACGCTACCCCAGTACCCATCACTCCCTTCACCACCTTAGATTTCATTCGGCCCTCACCATTGATCGGCACCTTAACTTTTAAAACCCACACCCCGTTTTACTCTCCAATCCTCACGGTAGTTTGTCTTCTTTCTAGTGCTCCTTGACAAAGGGCCACCCGCCCGAAATGCATCGGAGGCGTTCCCCCCGCATCACCGTTACTCCATTTTTGCAATGTTGACATTCCTGATATGACGAAAAATATCAATGGATTGAACTTTATCAAATGTGATTAAACACTTTCAAGTGGATACAAACTTTTATTGAATCATTGTTTTGAACTCCAACGTTGTGCCTCCACTAGGGGATGTATTTGCATCACGATGCATACACCACTCTGCATGTAATTATCGTGGTCTGACGGAACCACGACCCTCGAGAGCACACGAACCATTATACCTTCCTACAACGTACTTTTCCAAACCGCTGTGCCCCTCCTCACCTTACTTCTTTGTGATTCCTTTTCCGCCACTAGGCGGGTGCACGCTTTAAAATGCAATTCGACGAGATCAGCAAGAGTACTCCAGCCAGAGCACACACTCTGGCATATGATGATGATGAACGCAACCAAATTTATTCACTGATAGAGGAAGACATCCCCACCACTTCTACTGCACGCAATAAAGAGCAATGCATTAAACAACTACTGTATTTATCCAAAAGACACATTAACCAGAAGCTCCACGCGAGCACGTTGTTAAAATACCATCGGGCCCTCAGGATCCCACGTGGCCTACGGATTTCTTTAAGACCATCTCTATGTAAGAATTCAAAATCATTTAAAGATAAATGGGACGGCATCCTCAAGAAATGCAGCTTAGACCTGATTCTATTAATCGTAGAAGAACTTTCTGGCATACTGAAAGATCTAGAACATGAAATCAAAGAGGTTGATGACGAGTTAAAAAACATGCTCACCCCTGAAGAACTCACCAAAACCCTGGAAGACACTGAGAATATTCTTGAAAAACATCGTAAGGAAATCCATGAACGCAAACTAAGAAAGTTTCGCAGAGATACTCTCGATTATAAACTTGACGAGGTATACACATGGGCTGACATCTACGCCCAACGGCGTCGTAACAGACCTCCTAATCCTCAAACCGATACCTCATCCTCAGGGAGCGATTCTTCATCCCGACCTACCCGTAAACCAACAACTACACCACCTAATGACCAACAAGCCAACACTTCCACCGCCACATCAAATGCGGTTCCTTTTTTAGAATCAGGCCCAACACCAACCGAAGACCCAGGAGGAGCCAGAGCAAAAGAAAAAGATAAAGAAATCAACCCTCCCAATACACGGAGCACAGTCAAGAACAAAAAGAACGTCTCGTAATTAACATTTCCAAAACTACCATCCCTCAACATCAGATCAATCTACTTGAGAAGGGCACTTCATTTATCCCTGTGACTTCCACCAACCTTTTGGAACTAGAAGTTAGCACGTTTAAATTCACCAGGAAACTCAAACTCCGTCATTTCTTTGACAATGTCTTACCACCAGCTCCCAAACCCAAGACAGACGAACTACAGGGTTTACGACCAACTAGTACCTTTCAAGCACCCTGCAGTCACAAAAGCATTGATCTATTTGAGAACCTTGTTCGTAACGATTTATCTAAACTAAACTTCACCAAAAAAGTTAAGCAACAGAATCTTACCAAAAAAGATCGAGACACCCTCAAATCTCTTGCTAACAATACAGAAATCAAATGCATCAAAGCCGACAAGGGCGGAGCCCTAGTCATCCTAGATTCTTCTATGTATACCCAACGACTCCAAGAACATATACAAGACAGCTCCATCTATATGCAATTGGATAACAATCCAACACGGGAATTTTTCAATATCCTGCAAGAAATTGTAGTCAGAGCACATCGGAACGGAATCATTGAAGATCGAACCAAGAACTTTCTTCTACTTGAGTTTCCCAGAAGTCCGACCATTCACATGAGTCCCAAGATACATAAAGACCTCCACAATCCACCGTTTAGACCGATCGTTTCAACCAGAGGTTCCATCCACGAACCCACCGGCAAATTTATAGACAAGTACCTTCAACCGCTTGTCACCAAGTCCAAAAGCCACATCAAAGACACCACTGATTTTCTACTCAAACTTTCAACCATCCAAATTCAAGATCACGAGTCATACATCCTCTGCACCGCAGATGTTAACTCTTTATACACATCAATACCCCATTCAGGGGGTATCGAGGCGATTGAAGCAGCTCTTCTGAACAGTACCATTGATCCACCATTACAATCATTCATTTTGGAACTTATGACTTACACCTTATACCACAGCTACTTTGAAAATGATTGCAAATGGTACTTACAGTTATCCGGGATGGCAATGGGAAACTGTGCCGCGCCCACATACGCTAACATTTACATGGACAATTTCGATCAATCACACATTTACACCAATCAAACCTTCCAAGACAACATGAAAATGTACGTTCGATACATTGATGACCTTTTTTTCGTATGGAATAACACCAAACAGACACTCAATGATGCCTTGTTGGATCTGAACAAGAAGGATAAAAGAATTCAACTTACTTGGGAAATCAGTGACACACAAATCTCATTCCTTGATGTGAATGTGACCATCAATCCCAATGGATTCAGCACTGATCTTTATAGGAAACCCACCGACCGTAATAACACCCTCCATTTTTCCAGCTTCCACCAGGGATCGCTTAAAAAACACATGCCATTTTCACAAATGTTGCGCGTCAAACGCATTGTCTCAGATGAAAACACCACAGATATTCGCATGAAAGAAATGCATACACGTTTTCTTCAACGAGGTTACCCAGAAACCATCCTCACAGAGGCAAAAACCAGAGTGGCTAAAATTTCAAGACAGGAAAGCCTTACCAAGAAACCTAAAAAAGATGAACAACGCATTGTCCTTGTTTCCAAATTCTCTACCTCAAGCACAATGTATAAGAAAATCATCCTTAAACATTGGCCTATTCTTCAAATGGACCCAGACTTTCGGGAAATTTTTCAACAACCACCACTGTTTGCTTACTCCAGGAGTAAGAATATCCAAGAAATCCTTTCTACATCCTCCACTCATCCCATTCAATACAAAGGCACCCAACCATGTCTCAATTGCAGTCACTGCCATAACATCATTAAAGGTAACATCATCAGACACCCAATGAAAGGCCATCCCATCAAACTTTCAGTTAACGCCTCTTGTGATACCTCCAATCTCATTTATGCTTTGAAATGTCCCTGCGGCAAATTATACGTCGGCAAGACCGAACGTAAGATCAAAACACGTTTGAACGAACATAAGTCAAACATACGGTTGAAACATGACAAGTCTAATGTTGCCATACATTTTGCTGAAGCAAGACACACTATTGCTCAACTTCAATTTATCATCCTTGAGACGGCTTCCAAAAAAGAAGGTATCAATATGAACAAATTCCTTCTTCAAAGAGAACTGGAATGGATTTATCGTCTTCAGACTCTTAAACCTCATGGTCTCAATGATCGTATCGAATTCAGTTGTTATCTTTAATTCTTGTTTTCCATGTTGACCATGTATTGCTTTATTTATCCTATGCATTGTTCCCATTTGCCTCCGTAACATTGTACACCTTTCCAATATGGCCCCCACAGTTCCCTCCCTAACCCGTCATCGATTTCCACACCCTCCCTCCCCTCCAGTCCCTCTTCGATCTCCACTCCTTCCATTCCCATTTAACGATCCCACGCACCCACACAACTTAGGCGTCCAGCTTTCCTGAAGTAGTGAGCCTCACTACATGCGCTACGAAGTAAGTCCACACCGGCACCGCTTGTGCCGACGATACCGCGACCTCATTCCCTCACCGCCCGCCACCCTCGTCACGCGCTGACGCTACCCCAGTACCCATCACTCCCTTCACCACCTTAGATTTCATTCGGCCGTCACCATTGATCGGCACCTTAACTTTTAAAACCCACACCCCGTTTTACTCTCCAATCCTCACGGTAGTTTGTCTTCTTTCTAGCGCTCCTTGACAAAGGGCCACCCGCCCGAAATGCATCGGAGGCGTTCCCCCCGCATCACCGTTACTCCATTTTTGCAATGTGGACATTCCTGATATGACGAAAAATATCAATGGATTGAACTTTATCAAATGTGATTAAACACTTTCAAGTGGATACAAACTTTTATTGAATCATTGTTTTGAACTCCAACGTTGTGCCTCCACTAGGGGATGTATTTGCATCACGATGCATACACCACTCTGCATTACACCAGAATTAACTCATTATGCTTCAGCACTCCTAGAAACCAGAAATATGGACACAGGGGGCAAAATATCATGGTTTAAACAGTTCAAGTCGCAATATAAAGACTTGGGAATGGAGCAACGTTGGAAAAAACCCATTAGAAAATATTTTCCCATCACGAAAGGCCCTAAAAGAGCTGTATGGGGCTAATATTACCCAAAGGAAATTTCAAAAACATACTGATGCATCACTTACCAGGGCATTGTTGGAACACAAACATATCCCTGCGTATGAGCGATATTGGGACCTTATCACCATCCCCAGTGATAGGAAACTTTTCCATCAATATAGGGTGGGAACTCTTTCTATCAATACATTCACAAGCAAGTGGACAAACAACAAAGATCACCATCAGTGTCCTTTTTGTACAGCCCAATCTGAAACTCTAGCTCATGTTTTGTTTATATGCTCAGAATACAAAGCTCCGCGCCACAAATGGATCAAACCAATTTGTATACTGAAAGGCATCCACACTGGTACCGCGTCCCTCAGGATCTTAAAAACAGATTGCACTGACAGTATGGTTATTGCACTAGCAAAGTTTTTAAAATGGATGTGGACTATACGGAAAGATAAATTGAAACTATTATAGACTGCAGTGTCCTAACCTGGCTTTTAGTTGGAAGTATGAGCTGATAACTATATAACAAATTTAAAAATGTTTTTTTAAAAACATTTTTTAAAACACAGGATATTTATTTTTTCAATGATTGTGATTGGAGCATCCTGTACAAAGCTTTAATTGAATAGATTAACCTATGAACTTTCCCCTGTCCCTAGGGATCTAAGGTTGCAATAAGTATAAAATTATGTTTTTTTTTTAACTGTTTGTTGTTTTATGTATTGTCTTTTATGACTTGTGTCGAAATAAAGACTTTTTGACTATGACTATGAGTAACTGCCACATTTTATCCCCAGCCCCAAGATTTGAATCTGATTCCAAGACAAGATCTGAGACTGTAAGTAAGATGGATTGTCCATTCATGCATTTGCATGACTTAGCCAACAACATTATCATTTTCTGACTCCTGATCGAAAGACATGGTTTGTGAGTATTCTAGACTGCTCTGAAAGTGTCTTATCTCCAGGCACTGGAGAGCCCTGCAAAAAAAGGGTCCTGAAAAATCATCTGAATTTAAAACAAAAGCAAGCCCTCCAGCATCACTAAAAAGCACAGAAAATCAGATATTGTGACATAACTCCCAACTCCTTCTTTATCACCTTTAACTACAACTCAAACCCCTCACTCACTGACTTATACTTCGCGTATCTAGAATACCATACTCATGATTCACCAACCATTCTCAAGTGTCTTAATAGCATTATATCATCTAAGTACATCACCATCCTCAGTCCCTGTGCTTTGAGGGCCACCATCAGATGCCTCATAAACTTAGTAAAGCACTAAACAGCAAAGGCTAGACCAAATGGAAAGGTCTTGAACCTGATCACTTGTCCCTGCCACAGAAACTGCAGTTACCTCCTGTGCTTTTGACATATTGACTGTGAATTCCCCTGGAGAAAAGCATATGAAGGGTGGACAGAACAAGTTGGTTGAGCTACATCAAATGTATTACTGGCTGAAATGTGTTGTTCTTATTCTGCACTAGGAATATGTTACTGACAAAACCCTTGAGATGTAAGTGATAGGGTCCTATAGCCCTTTCTGTAATACCATAATTATCTCTGTGGTGATCAGATCCCATGCTCACTTAGAAGAATGAAACGGCAAAGGCAACCAGCTCTGTGGCATAGAATTCAGTTTGAACCCATTTGCTGGCAGAATTTCCAATAAGGCGTTTGATATTAAACCCCACTGTTAATCATAGAGGGCTAATCTTCCTCCCACTGTCAAAAGAGGAATGGAGTTTACACTTACCTTGAGTTCTCCCTCTTCTTGCTTGGCCTCTTCTAAGATGACAGAGCATTCTTCTCTTCTTCTTTGTGAGAAGAATGTTGACCTTGAGTATTTATACTCCTTGTCGTAGAAGGGTCTAAAGAAATTCCCCCAGCTGGTAAAATGAATCCCCCATGTACACTGGCCCTGAAAGAGACTTATACAATCAAAACTTATTCTGCGTCCACTTGTACCCCTGATGTCTTCGCCCCTTCGCTGAACACAATTTCTACCCATATTGTCACATTTGATAGAATATGACTGTGGGTCAAGTGTTGTCTCCTACAAGGTTGAATGTGAGTGGGATCTCCCAGGGGTTTTCTATTGCTTTCCTCCTCTTAGATTCTGCCACCTGTTTAAGTCTGTGATGCAAAAACACATAAATCTTGATGACAGGCAATAATAGAGCAAGGTTTGTGTAAAGATCACATTGCAAATGGGAAGGGCCCCATATACACATTTATAATTAGGACATAGGTTCAGAGATATAATGTTTGATCTCTAAAAGTGTCTATGGATGGTCAGTTGACTAATGCATCCCTTGTAGACTGAGGGTCACCGGTTTTAAATCTCAACGCGTCCATTCAGCCTTTTAGCCTTCCTGGGTTTATAAATAGAGATCTATTGACTTATTTCACAGTAAACATCCTTTTATTACAGTGCCAAGATGCTGGACTGCTTTTGTGGCCAGCAAGGACTGGATAAACAGCATGAACAGAATCAAACAGAATCAAACATACATTTAATTATTTAATATACATTTTTATTACATGTAGCGCATGACTTAATTGCCTCTGGGCATTAATGCAAGCGTCAGACATGAAGTGTATCATTGTTCGGGGGGAGGGTGTCATGCATTTCATTAGATGTTTTGTCAATGAAAGAAGTTTGTGGAAGTTACAGAGGTGTTGAGGGAGGTTGTTCCAGAGACACAATCCAGTCACTAAGTACAATTGTCTGCTGATGACTTGCAGTTCACTTTTAGGGAGTAGGATGAGGTTCAGGTCATTGAGCAGAAGGGCCTGCTATGGTGCATTTAATGATTTGGTACTGTAATTATTACGGTGCTGAGCCATTAAGGCAATTAAACACCCGGAATAGAGTATTCAGGGTGACACTATCTTTTACTGTTTGCCTGTGGGTTTTGTAATTTGGGTAATATTTTGACTTTTATGTGAGCAATAAATTAGCTGTAAAGCAACATTGTAGACATTTTGCAGTCTATTTATTTAGAACACAGTCAAATTTGTGACTAGAGTGTTGCAATATTCTAAGAACTTTAATAGAGTTTCTTCTACAGGAATGGGGTGTTAATTGGGTATGAATGGTAAAGATTTATAGGCAATTTTAGTTGGTGGAATAACAGTACACCCACTGCCCTGATGTGGTTGAGTTTTGGCGTGGGTCAAAATCCCAGAAGGATACTAGATTTTTAACCTTATTTTTCAAAGGCACCACTTTTACCGAGAAATATAGGAATGGAGCAGATGGTGTCAATTCCAGGTGTGGCAGGCACCGGTAACAGTGGTGGGGCAGTGCGGCAAGCACAAGGTAAGTGGTTTTATTTTTTGTATTTTACTTTCCTTATCCCATTGTCTGTCCACTCCCACACCTGCCCTGCCCCGCCCCTGCCCCATCACTTCTCCGCTGTTACCTGTGCCAGCCAAACCTGGTCAGTTCACTACAGGATGCTTTAACTAGTGTTGACACCTTTGCGCTTTATTCTGTCTATACAACTCAAGATTTTGCTTGCCTTTTGTCCATGAGAGACATCTTTGATATGTTTTTTTGAGCCTCTGACTTCTTGTAGGTCTACTAGCATATCCACTGCATAGAACTGGCATACAAGGCTGGGGGATTAATAAGGTCCATAAGTGGCTTTATGTAGAGTAATGCAGATAGTGTAGCACCCTAAGGTACCTCGCAGGTAACTCACTGGGTAAGGAGGGGATGTCAAGACTTACTTCTTGCAGCTTGTCTTTAAAGAAGGATTCAAGTAATTGTTCTGTGGCGTGTGCCCCTAACTGAAGTTTGTGGAAGAGAATGTTATGGCTGATCGTATTGAATGCACTGAATAGGTAGAGTAGAATTAGCAAGCGACCCCCCTACACTCCAATAGGTTGCACCCTCGGGAGACACAGGTCGGCCCTCTTCCCTCCCCCTCCCTTGTGCCCTCCTCACCCTTTCCTCCCATTTCACAGTATGCCCCCCCTTCATCACATCAGCTGTACCAACAGCTAATACGCGCCTCGTTCAATCTGCACCATCCCGGCACTCCAATGTCATCTCGTCCCCCCTATTCCTACCTGCTACTCTGTTTTTCAGTCCACCCCTCCTCCAACCTCCTCCCCCAGCTAACTTTCCTTTTGCTCCCTTTATTCCTCCCTCTCCACCTCTTCTCTACCCCCTCCTCCCCTCGCTTCTTACCCCGATTTCTCCAAATGCCCATTGCATCCCTCTCCTTCCCCCACTCCGCCAGCTAAGCTGTGCTACCCCCTTTCCCCCCTTGGTAACCCTTTTCATCTCCCCCCATCGGGCCCAGCTGAACCATTTCCTTTCTTCAACTTCCCCTTCTCCCAACCCCCCTTACTCTGCCAGATGCCCGTTCCCTCACAGCCACCTCACCTAGCCAACAGGACCTTTCCAACCAAATCCCCTCTTTCCCCACAAACCTGCTACACTCCCATGACACCTCACAGTCCTCCCCTCTCCCTGTCCTCCATCGCCCTGATCCGCACCCACCTCCCCCTAAATATGTCCTTAATTCCTTCCCTTTGTGCAACGCCAACAAAGACAACTCTCCCATCACGTCTGATACACTAACCCCCGCTCTCAACCTCCACCTTTCCCCAACTATGAACCTTATACCCCAACTCTCCTCCTGTCCCCCCACCTCTCCCTGCCTTCCACCACCAATTTCACCCCCTCCATCTGCCATCAAGACACCCAACCTTCCGTGCTCTGGCCTACTCTCTCTCGAAAATAAGCTAGACTCTCTTATCACCTCCATCTCCCAGCTTGTAGCTTCCATTTCACTCTTACGCTCCAAGATTTCCACGTTCCCATTCACCTCATCTCCTTTGGAAAACTCTCATCTTTCCACGAGATGCACCTCGCCCCCTCACCCTATCATAGCCAACCATAACCTCTTGTCTGCAAACATCCTTCACTCACACAAGCCCTTGAATGCCACCCTTCTGCAACTTGCATCTCCGAGTAACCCATCTACACTATTCCAACCATCTCTTCTGTCAGAACCAAGCATCCTCCTAAACCCTCCCGAGCACCCCCATATAAGCATAATATCCCTATCACCCTTCTTAGCCCTACTGCCTCCATCACCAAAACAGTCTCAACAGAGCTGCAATGTCTGCTCCACAACTGCAGATCTGCAATAAAACACAAACTCGAAATCTCTGATACCATCACCCATCACAATATTGACATGTTCTTCCTAACAGAGACCTGGTTCAATGATACCTCTCACTCTTTGTTTGATCTCCTATTACCCACAGGCTATTCTGTTTTTAGGAATGACAGACCTAATAAAGTTGGGGGAGGTGTTGCAGTCATCTTTAGAAACTCCCTTCAACTTAAGGCTTCACCCTTCAGCGCCTTCCGCACTTTTGAATGTTTTTCTCTTGAGCTTCAACTACACAAGCAATCACCCCTCAGATTCCATGTCATTTACCGCCCACCTGGCAGTGGCCCTTCGTTTATGGAGGAACTCACTGACTTCTTCAGCAACCAATACTCGCAAAGTGACAATCAGACCTTCCTGGGTGACTTCAATCTCCACTGGGGCTCGCTGCAAGACTCTTCCGCGAACTTGCTGGCCACCTTCCTCTCTACAAACGATCTCATTCAACACTGCACAGAATCAACACACTCTAAGGGCTCAATCCTGGACCTTGTTATTTCTCAAGCAGGCATGCTTTCTATCGCTACCCCTATTCACACAGACTGGTCTAACCACCTCCTCATCCCATTCTCTCTTCACCTAGCACACTCTATAACTCTGGGCCAACACAAGAGGGCTACCTCCTGGTTTCGTGACACTAAAAATATTGACACCGTTTCCCTCTGTGAATCAGCTTTGCTGTCACTTCCAAGGCTAGACCCGAACCTAGTTGTTGACAATCTCACCTCCCAATGCCTCTCAGTCCTTGCAGTCCAAACCAACAACGTCGCTCCTCTCCAAAGCAAAAAGAAAAGGCCCATTCCCTCAGCACCTTGGTTCAACAAATCCCTCTATGAAGAAAGGAAGCACCTAAGACTCCTGGAGAAACAATGGAGGCTTGCGCCCTCCACCGATAATCTGGCCACGCTTCGTTCAGCAAGATTCAAGTACCATAAACACATCTTCCTTGGGAAAGCTGCACACTACAGAACCCTCCTTGACTCAGCCAAAAATAGACCCAAAAAACTTTTTGATCTCATCAAGAATACTAACTGCTCTCCCCCAACCTCCAAGTTGGAGGATTCTACAAAGAAAGTTGCGGATTTTGCTGTATTCTTTGACAAAAAAGTGAAATCACTGGTAGATCAGGTTGCTCATCCTACCCCTCCAGAGGAACGCAAATCACTAACCACCTGGCAGAACGTCGACCCCATCTCTGAAGATGTCCTCCTCAAGTGCACCCTTGAAACAAAGCCCTCTAACCATTCTCTTGACCCCATCCCTAGTGCCATTGCCATTGACTTCTATACCCATTCTCTTTCCTATTGGACCACATAGGTCAACCTCTCCCTCTGTCAAGGCTCCCTTCCTGTTCCCTTCAAAACTGGGCAGGTCACCCCTCTGCTTAAAAAACCCACTGCTAATGCAAATGACCTCAACAACTTCCGCCCCATCACTAACCTACCCTTTCTTGCGAACATCACGGAAAGATGTGTTGCGAAACAGCTCTCTCGTCATATCAAGGACAATGATCTTCTTGACATTTTTCAGTTCGGCTTGATCCAAAACTGCAGCACTGAAAAAGATGTGCTGCAAGTGATGGATGAAGCGCTGCAGATACTCAATTCGGGGGGGTCTGGTCTTCTAATTCTCCTTGACATTTCTGCAGCCTTTGACACTGTCAATCACAACCCCTTCCTTAACACTCTTCAACAGAGAATGGGAATGGAGGGCACTGTACTTAAATGGTTTGCTTCCTTCCTCTCTGATAGATCCTAAATGATCAAAATAGCGGACAGTCTTTCACCTCCTTTGGCAGTGGGTCAAGGTGTTCCTCAAGGCTCTATACTTGCACCCCCATTGTTCAATCTCTATTTGGAACCGCTGGGAAATCTCCTAAGTAATTCCGGGGTTCACTATCATTTCTATGCAGACGACACTCAAATCTACCTCAAGGTTGCCTCCACCCACGATCTCTCTGTCCTAAGCTCTACTCTGGACTCCATTCAAAATTGGATGTCAACACATCAACAGATTCTGAATCCCTCCAAAACTGAATTCCTCCTCCTCTCATCCTCACTTTCTCCTCCCCCGGTTCAATCATGGATGGACCAGATGAATCTACTGAACAATAAACCCATCATTGTGGACGGCGCAAAATCCCTTGGTGTCATACTCGACACTAAACTCAATCTACTCTCCTACATTAATTCAATTGCAAAGTCTGCATGATACCAACTGCGCCTTCTTTGGGGGATCCGTCGCTTCTTCCTGGAGCATGACCTTAAAACCCTGTTCCAATCGCTGGTCCTCTCCAGACTGGACTACTGCAATTTTCTACTTACTGGCCTCCCCAAATCCCACCTGTCCCCCCTTAAGTCTGTTCTCCATTCAGGAGCTCGCTTCATTTATGGGGAAAAAAAGAACCAACCACATCACACCCATGTTATCCACCCTCCGCTGGCTTCCCATCGAGGCAAGATCCATCTACAAGACTGCCTGCATCACCCACAAAGCCCTGCACTCCTCCTCTCCTGGCTACCTGGCGAATAAACTGAAACTCTCTGGAGGCTCTAGACCATCTCGAAATGCGGGAAAGCTACTGCTTGAACCTCCCACTTTCAAGAAGGAAATATCAATGGCCCAATCCTTTTCAGGCAACTCCGTGAGAATCTGGAACTTACTTCGACCTCAGCTCCGGACCACCACCTCCACCGAGGCCTTCAAAAATGACCTCAAAGTTCTCCTCCTTCAAAGACACTTCCAAAGGTAATTCATGCTCTCTATTATCTGAAGGAAGACCTTTTTAGTTTAGAAAATGTCTATTCTCCATGACTATGGAAGTGCCTTCCCAGTGTGCTCTAGTGGTTTGATAGACTGCCATTTATTGCAGTACTACCCTTTACCTGTGTTTGGTACTCTTTTGTAACATGCACACGTCACTTTTCTCTTGTAACACACTGTTTGCTACCTCTTGCTTTTTGTTTGCTTCCGATACTTGCACAAGTGCCACCATTGCCTATGTAACGTTTGTTCTTGTGTTTGAGTGTCCTCCATTTATTGCAGTATTATACCTCCACTTGTACTTTGTACGCTCTTGTAACCTGCACACATGTCACTTTTTTTCCTCATGTAATGCCCCGTTTGCTACCTCTTGTACTTTGTTCACTCACAATTGTCACTTTTGCCTCATGTTATGTAACTTTTGCTTTTGTAATTTGTTCACTTTTAATGTTCTCATGTATCAGTTCTTTTCCTACTGTGAAGCACTCTGACACCTTTGGGTAAAGTCTGCGCTATATAAAAACGCATAAATAAATAAATAAATAAATTGTTTCGGTTCCATGTTAAGCATGGAAGACAGATTTATTGGTGTCTAGTATGCTGTCTGACAAGAAGTGGGATTGAGGCCAGGGACTGTCGGTAAAGGGACATTAGTTTGTAGGGTTAGTGGGCTTAGAGGTAGTTTTTACAAGAGTGGGATGACAAAAGAGTGTGTTAGTTCAGAGGACTTCACTTAGAGGCATGTTGTTTAAGAATGCAGCTATGCAATGCATGAGGGAGTCTATATGTTTTGCAGTTGTGTCAGTAAGACATGGGTCACCTGCGCTCAAGCTGGCCTTGAAGCAATGTGGTGATATAGTTCCCAGGCATTTCTGAAAAGCCTTTTGCTTGTTATGTCATTTAACTGTTTGAGGTCTGTCTGGCAAAATAGGAGATGATGTTATATTTCAGCTCCTTGGATGGGGAAAAAGTGACTGTAGCACATTGTGGATGAGTGAAATTTACGACCACTTTATATAGCTTGCATAAGCTGTTGGCTGCCACCAGTAGTTGACCTAGTGGTCTTTTTTAGCACTAAAGGTCGTTTTGGGGTAGGGGGCCCTGATAAGTTTAAATGTCAGAGAAGAAACCTATGATGGGTATCTACACCAGGTAGTTTTTGTTCTAAACAGAAGACAGAAAAGCAAGTCAAAACGGCAAAAAAAGACCAGAAAAGTCAAAACAGAGGGAAGAAAAGTGACCTTAAAAGGCAAAACAGAGCACAAGAGGGCAAAACAGAAGGCAGAAAAATAAGCAGAAAAGGCAAAAAGGATGATCCATTTTGAAATACTGTTTCTAGACAGTGGTCAATGATCTGATAGGGGGTTAGTGAGGTCTCCCTTAGTAAGATTCTGGCAGCTATTTTTTATTGGATGAGGAGATTCTTTGGTCTTCATATCAGAATCTGAAGCCTCCTATGATGGGAGTTTTGACTTGTGATTTGTAGGGAATAGAGTGTGAAAATAGTAGGTTAAGTAGGTGTCCTTTAGAAGGATTAGCAGTGTCCTCATTGGTATGGATTCACCCCCAAAGTCTAGTTTGATTGATGTTGTAAGAAATTAGGGTATTTGTTGAGGGGTATGAGTACTTATCTAAATATTAACCACAATCCTTGGAGTGAATTCTCAAAGTCACTAAATTATCTTGAGCTCAAACCCCTGGTAGCTACGGCACAGGGCAAACATGGTTAACTTAGAGACAATGTTTAAAGCACTTATGCAGTACTCAAGCAGAAATAAAGAAAAAACACAGCACCAGAAAACTCTCGGACCAATGTAGAACTATGGAGTAAATTGTAATAATGACCAAAAAATGGCCCAAAAAATAGGGAGAAACCAGAGTCATGAATGTTTAAGGTTCAAAATAGTGCCAAAAAGTGTTAAGCACCAACCACAGTTATTTATGTGCACATGAATGGTACCTAGGTGCAATTTTAAGGCAAATCACAATGGAGTATGGGTGAGACACAGAAGCCAGGTTCGAACTGGTCAGACTTTTTACATCAGGACTTAGTCTCTGAAATGGAAGTCAATGATCCTCAGTAGGACAAGTCAGTAGTATGTGGCTGAAGAAAGCTCCTTGTCCTCAGATAGCCACTGGATGAAAGTTTGTTTAAATTGTTGACTTTTGGTGGGAAAGTTTTGAGGGAGATAAATTAGATTTTCGTGTCCAGGGATTGTCCTTCGCCAGCCTAATAATAATTCCATTTTAATTTGTAGCAGATTTCTAACTTCAGACTTAGTCAGCGTCAGGGTACCGCTGGGTGAAGTCGCAGTGAAGAATCCTTTTTTCAGACATAGTCTCTTTTTCAGAAGTCAAAAATCTCCAGCAGGACGAGGCTGCAGGCTGTAGCCGAGGAGGGCTTGATGAGTGTGGATACCCCTCCTACGAGTAGCCACCGAACTGTTTTTGCTACTGCGGAGGAGAACATAGTGGGAGCTGCCACAAAGTCATGCCAGCAGGTGAGGCACCTTGGGCAGATTGCCAAGAAGGTCGTTCATGGTCACCTAGTGGTTTTCAGAGCACTTTTTAACAGAAAATCCCAAGTTTTGGATTTGGGCTATTGGGGCACCTTAAGCACTACTTAGAGAGTCAGGTCCCACTCAGGCAGGGTCCCAGTGAGGGTTTAAGATGTTCGGAGCCTTTTCTATCCCTCAGGCTCCAATTAGAAGGCCAGCCAACTAGCCCTCGGAGTCACTCTGGAAACACTTGATTCAAGATGAAGTGCAGAGTTCAAAGCAGCAGGGCAGACTTCGGGGGTTCAAGGCAGGCTTTGAGCATTAAAGCAGTCCTTCTTGGTACAGCAAAGCAGACCTGGGAAGTGCAAAGCAGGTCCCAGCAGCAGGCGGTTCTCTAAGAACCTTTTCACAGGTCCAGAAAGTGAACTGAAGAGTGGTTCCGAAGGTTCAATTTTTTACCTTGTACTCACTTTGAAGTGGAAGAATCTCCTGGTGGTTTCCTCCACAGGTGTCTGTAATGTCTTGAGCCCCCCGACTCCAGCCTTATTGCAGGCACAAAAGGCTAGAGTGAAGCTCTGTGTGTGTGTACGTGAGACAGAGTCGATTGAAGTGCAATTGGGGCTGCTCACTGCTCCACCCCCATCCTGCCCGAGATGGCCAATTCAGGCACATCTAGTCTCTCTATTGTGTGGCTGCCTGGGAGGAATATATAGGGGCCTACTGCCACTCACACCTAGTCATGGGACCCAGGTACAGGCTGCAGGCACCAAATGGTCAAGGCACATAATGGCAACTTTCTGCAAATTACATTTTTAGAATTGTGACTTAAAATACAAATATACAATAAAATGGATGTTAAGATACAATTCCTCAGACACCAAACATGATTTTCCCACCTGCTCCCAATCAAATATTAGCACTTATTACATGTAATAAGGTAACCTACTATTACCCTATGGGAGAGGGAGGCCTCACAGTAGAGGAAATATCGTTGCGAGTGTTTCCACAACTAGGACATGTAAAACGTAAAAGTACATGTCCAAGTTTTTATTTACAATAAACCCTGCCCTATAGGATGTTTAGAGCCTACCTTATGGGTGACATATCTATTAAAAAGGGAATTTTAGGCTTGGTAAAATGGTTATTTTGCCAAATCAAATTGGCAATTTAAAACTGCAGACGTTGTAATGGAAGACCTGGGACATGTTTTAAAGGGTTACTAAAGTGGGTCGCACAGTTAGTGCTGTAAGCCCACTTGTACCATTTAAGTTACTGGTCCTGAGCATATGGTATACCACTTTAATAGGGACTGATAATTTCATTAAATTTGTAAATCTGGTGTAAGTCAATTTTGCCATGTTTTTTAGGGGCACAAGCACTTTAACATTGGTTAGCAGTGGTAAACTGCACAATAAAAAAAAATTCAGAAAGGTAGGAGGGGTGAAGGCAAAATGTTTGGGGTGACCCTGCAGCAAGGGCCAAATCTAATAGTAACTATTTAAATGGCCAAGACTGTAGCCCCTACCAAAGGAAATACTTACTGTCATCCGTTGATTTGACTTTCTGCTTTACCATTAAATATAAGTCTAGATAATCTAAGGCATGTCCCTTAATTACAGCAACAAAGCCCAAAACATAAGTATGGTTAACACCTTCCCCATAGCTCAAATGTATGGGCTATGGAAGAGAAGAAAAGGTATGTTTCAAAGAGCAATATTGCTTTAGTGTTGTATTTATGGAAGATTTATTGTTCACTATATATATGTATACAAACACAAAATACTTTCCCATTTTCTGAAGTAGGAATCAAGAATAAATACAGGTACACTCTTGCAAATGAGCTCCTCTTGCAGCATTCCAATCTCGTTCCGGGGTGCTTTTAGAGTTCCTAAACAAATCTGCACCAAACATAGGTGTAAACCTTTGGATGTAGACTTGCATTTTTGTTTGTGCACTGGGCAAGTTAAAGGTATTATGCTATTGCATTCCATCTCTTGAAAAGCAAGTAAAAATGTCCATATTCCAGAATAAACTTTTCATAGCAATATGCTCAGCCTTTATCAGCTCGGATAGTCATGGATAGGCATTCCAGCATCCATACTACTCATGGTCTTTGGCAAATTGAGCTGAAGAACTTGAGGCTGCCGAGTTCCAAGCTGGCACCTTTATGCCTTGCTGCAAGAGTCCCCGCAATAAGAAGAGGATTGTTGTTTTGCAGGAAGGGCTATGTGAGGAATTTGGTTGCTGGTTGAGGGGTGTGAAACCCTACTAAAGGAACAGCCATAATCCTTGCCAGGGTAGCCCATAAGAAGTCACTAAGTGAACCTGTGATTAACCCTCTGGTAGGTGGCACAAAAGAACTCAGGCTTAACTTAGCGACAATGTGTACATGATTTATACAGCACTCAAACAGTATATAAAATTAAAACAAAACAAATAAAAATCCCACACAAAATTTTGAAAAATATAGTGATGTTTAATACAGTATTTGACACCAAAACAACAAAAATCCATTAGTGCAACCGGTATGCAATTTAAAAATGTAAGGTAAGTATAGCACCTGAATGCACAAAGTGCCATTCAGTTATACGGTCGTGCGAGACTGGTTGAAAGTCACAAGTTCAGGACGACTGCGGTGGAGTGTTGGCCAGATACATGGAACAGGTTAATCCAGCTGAAAGAGTTACCTTCTCAAAGCTCGGCACAAAGAGTCAAATTCGTGGTGGAGGAGGCCGCGAGGAGCAGGGAGAGCTTCGTGATTAGTCGTTGCTGAAGCACAAAGAGCTGGCTAGGAGTCACAGATGGTTGTCATTGTGGCCCCAAGATCTTGCCTGGTATCGCTGATAGCTGTTGCTGGAGCATCGGGTTGGCAGTCACTGCGGCCTGTCTTTGCTGTAGGGTGAAGTGCAGACTTCACATTGCTGGGCCTCGCTGACAGTCGCTGTTGCATAAACAGTGATTTTCACAGTTGGTGCGGGTGGCTAGATCTGAGCATGAACAGGCTCATTTATAGTTGTGAAGAGCCCATTACTACAGGGTTTCTCCTTTGTGTTCAGAGGACTGCACTCTGATGCCAACCAAGGGCCCATGACCTGGAGATGAGCCTCTGCTTGTACTCAAATGCATTTTCCACTTTTCTGTGTGTGATGTGGAATGCATCACACATAGAAAAAACAAGTAACAAGGAGAAATAACGATATTTCTCCTCATTACACCCAGGTGTGGAAAGCACACCATTTTGGTGCACTCTCATGTTTTCTGACTATAGTAGATCTGGGACTGCTGCCAAATCGATGGATGGATGCATGGTAACATCCATGCTCAACCCATGGAATGCCTCCCTGATGCAAAGTAACACAAGGACGCCCCTTGCATGGCTTTTTAAATCTCTACTAACATTTTACGTCATGGCTGCACCAAAAAAGTGGCACAGTAATGACATAACATTTTATTAAATGTTCCCCTAAGCCTTTTACAGTGAAGAGGGAAAGCTGGGACAGACTAGTGCTGTATCTTGTCTGACATGAATTCCAGCTCAACAAGCAGCTACAAGGACTGTGGATCACATAGCTTTTACTGCATAAGTATTACATAACCCGCATTTAAGCAATCACCAGTGTGCAAAAGGGGATCCAGATGGACACAGAATCAATAATCTATATGACGACAATTAGGATAAAAAGTAAGCTGTGTCTCATATCACTAGAGCTTGTAAAAATGAAAATTAAAACAAGGAACTTATGATAGTGTTCTCACATATTCTTAGACTGCACACTGGAATACCGGCTTCCTTTTTTTGATTATGTTTAAAGCCTTTTGTCTGAAATACTGCAAGACTGCCAGTTTGTAACTTTTCTTAGCTTTTAGACATCCCTATGAATTTAGTTCAACATCAACCTTTCTGTGGAGTCCCTCTACCTTATTCACTACTCCTTTTAGGTCAGGTGCCTGGGCTTTCCTAATATTTTGCTTGTGAACTACAATCCTCCTTCCCCCCCCCCCCCACTACCATCCAACTCTACTTTTTCTTCTTGTTAGGTTCTTAAGTACAATCCATGTATCTGCACTGTGGGTTCCATCCATTTAACCATTTAACTACCAATCTAGACTGACCCATTTGTCCTATTTTGTCTGTTTTTCATTATGTCTTTGTCACAATTCTCTCCCTGCACTCTCGTGCCCACCACCAAAGCGGTGCATAGTGTGACTTTCCTGCGTTCTAATATGTTTCCAAACACTCCCTTGCATGCATATCCTGATTTCCAGGCATTTGGATACCATTTGGGAATTGACATCCATTCCCAATCCTTGCCGGGATTTGTGGAAGCCAATCTGGTCATGCTGGAAACTCCATTACCTATAATCCCCTTCTAACGGCTTTGTCTCCACCCCTGTAGGTCAAAGATGGGTGTAGGAATTCAGCTCACCTGTGGCTGGCTGCTGTTAGCCTGCTCACACTTGATGTGCATGAGTACTATGAGCTCTTTTAAGCCAGAGCTCCCTTCAGCACAGGGTTGGTCATTGTAACTGTGTACCTGTGAGACTGATCCTTGTTTCCAGTGTTTCCTGAGCTTTTGATAGCTCTGTTTCCAGTATTTCCCGAGCTTTAGGTATTCCTTGTTACTGAGCTGCTGCTGTTTTTGTTGTCCCTGAATTAGCACTACCTGCAGTGCTACCTTGACTCCTGAGCTTCAGCATTCGTTGTTCCTGAGCTGCAGCAGTTTTCCTTATCCTGAACTAGCACTGCATGCAGTGCTACCTTCACTCTTGCTCTTTTGCTCAATTCTAGTTCCCTGTCCAGCACTGCCTTCAGTGCTACTTTGTTTTCTTGATTCCTGATCCAGCATTCTTCAAGTATACCCTTGTAGCCTCCTCTTTTGTATACCCTTTTCCAGTCCCTGCCTTTCTTCCTATTCCCTTTGTTCCAGTTCATAGTTTACTGTCTTTCTATTTCTGCTGTCTTGCTTCTGTTACCTTGTATGTTTGCTACGTGTTTTCTCCCAAGTGTGTCCTGTGATTTCCTATCTTTCCTGTTAGGTACTCCTCCTTGCTAGCTCCTTGTCTTTTGTGCTTGTGTTTAGTTCTACCCCCATAATGTTACTGCCTTGCTTGTTCCTGTTTGATCGCCAGGCTCCGTGAGAACAGCTGACACTAAGTGGTGCTCCTTGTTCACTGTGAGTACTGACTTCGAGTTACATCTATAAAATTACCATAGGTATCAGCTCGACAGACCCTGCCTTTGTACGTATATCCTATGTGTGGGTATTTTCAGTCAGTATCTGTAACAGCAATTGTGGGTGAGGAACTTACTGGGCTTCAGTCTTACCGTCTGGAGCTCCTGAGTGCTTTACCCCACATCCCCTTCATTGTCAATGCTGTTTTGTGTATATATATACAGCCGTCCGCTATTCTGCATGCTAGATTGCTTCTTGAGTGCCCATCCTTTAAGTCTTAGTCTATTTGGCGCTACTCGAGTTTTCATTTTTGAGGTCGGAGGTGAACCATTTGTGGGCGTCTGAGTGGCGAGTGCGGGAGAATTTGGTAATTGGGACATGTATGTGACAGTAGCCACTCAGAGGTCTTCTCTTCCATAGAGTAGACGTCGGGGCTAAAGTTTGGAAGAGAACTGACCAAGGCGTTGATGAAGTCCGGCTCATTAAGGGATTTCCATATCCTTGTCAAGCCGCCTGCTGAAGTAGAAGGCTTGTTATGACCATCAATAGTGATTATAAACTGTATTAAATGATGGTCTGACCAAATGCAGGGGGTGACCATGGGCAGCGTGAGAGAGATATTGTGGGACCAGATTTGATCCAGAATATGTCCCTTATCGTGAGTAGGGGTGTGAAGATGCTGGGCAAAGTTCAGGTTGGAGAGGAGCTCAGTGAGTTCTGCCGCATGGGGCCCACCCGAGACATCATTAAACCAGTAGTTCAAATCTCCGATTAGTAGGACCTAAGTGTGGTTTACAACTATGTTAGCCAATTGCTCGCTTAAGGACATAGGGAAGGCGGGCATTGCCTGGGGTGGTCGATCATTAGCTCTAATACTAATGACCCTGTGTCCGTATCCAGTTTTACCACAATGTTCTCCACCTCCTGCAGGACTAGAGGGGTCATGGAGGTGAATTTGTGTTTTTTATGAATTATAGCTGCCACACCGCCACCCACTTCCCTGGAGGCCGGTTTGCCGACAGGATGTAGTAGTCGGAGGGGAGGGCTGCTAGGATGTCGGGCAAGGAGTCCTGGGTTAGCCAGGTTTCGGTGAGTAGGAGGACATCAGGTTTGTCTGAGACAAGTAGCAAAAAAATATCAAGCTGATGTTTTACCAGGGAGCGAGGGTTAAGGTAAAGAAAGTGAAGGGTGGTTTGACTCGTCATTGAGGGGTTGGTAATTGAAGGGATGTACGGGCTGGGGATGGGGGAAGGGCCTGACCCAGATGCGTAAGTAGAATTCCATTAGCCAATATAGGACCGTAGGTATCAGGGTCCAGCGGAAGACAGAGCTGAGCTAATGATCTTATCTTCCCGGAGGAGTAATTGGTAATTTGGCCATGATCTGTGGCCCCTGGGCCCGGTCGGGCGCAGATGGGCGCAGACAGGCTTGCCTTTGGCGCGCCGTCAGCGCGTCCCCTGTGCTCAAGCGGCATGGTGAGCATTAATACCTGACCCCGCCTCTTGCTCCTCCTCCTTAAGGCCGATTGGCTAAGGCCTTGGGGATGTAGAATGGGCAAGGGACGACAGGGCTATAGCGGTGAGTGTTTTCAAGGTTTCAATTTCAATTCTATGCAAGAATAGTTTTAAAAACAAAGTGAAGGCGACTGATACAATTTTAAAACAAAACTCTGCCAGACAGAGCAAAGCACGGCAACATTCAATTTAATTCACCAGGTGCAGCCAGTGGGCCTCCCTCTGGGGACCTGCTGGATCCAGCGGAACGCCTGGCCTGGTCCATCACCTGTTGACCAGGTGAACCCCCTACAGTGCCCTCCTTTGTCTGCTTCACAGGGTCTGGATGGGAGTTGAGGGGGAATCTGCCTTAGAGGGCTTTTTCTGTGGACTCTTAGCAGGCACCAGCTGCACAGCAGGCACGGGAACTTACTACTTTTCTTTGCGAGACACTTTTCGGACAGGAGTGTGCTTGCCTGGGGATGCCTTTGAGGCATGTGAGCCTGAGGCCTGCTTCTTGGCTTGATGCTTCTGATTGTCACCTGAAGAGATTTTGCCTTTGCGCTCTGGGGTGCAAACCCAGAGTGGGGGATGGTTTGGGGGATGGTGTTTGCACTGTGGCCCGCTTGGGTGCTGATGTTGTGTGCTGCGTGTATCTTGAGCCTGAGGTCTGTGGTGTGTGTCAATCTTGTCAGAAGTAGCCACTGGCAGGGGGTGGCCAAAGAGACTGGTGCTGGACTCTGAGCCTGTGACAGCTGAATGGCTGCCGTCACTGTGGATGACAAGGACTGGACAGCCATGTGTAGCCCACCCACGTCTGAATAAAAGCCCTCCATGAAGGTAACTACCTGTGCCAACTTCTTGTCATGGTCTAGGAATGTATTAAGGAGAGTTGTCTGACCCACACACATCTGCCTCAACACTGAGGGCAGCAGGGGAGACAGGGGCAGGGACAGTGGCAGCTGTGCTTGGGGGAAGGACACTCTTTCCTTCTTACTGTTTCCCTTCTTACTGTTTCAAACACGTGCAGCATTGGTGTAAGTAGCTGGGAGGGTGGGCACTGGACGTTGTGTGGTGGAAGAGGAGGCAGAGTTCCCGCTCCCTGTGCCTCAACATAGAGGAGTCACCGCTGGCGTCAGATGGTTGGTGTCTCTGGTTGTGATTACTCAAGCAAACTCCTGTCCCCCTCCGAGGCGCTGGTCACATCAGTGTCAGTGTGTTCCTGTGTAGCAATCATTCCTGATGCCTCACCACTGGTGTCCATCCCCTGTCATTCTGTGCCCACAGTAGATGCTGCAAGAGACAGAGACGTAGGTTCAGTTGAGTGCCATTCACACAAACATCATATGCAAGCAAAGCATAAAACATGATGATGATACCCCCATGGTGCACAACACCCTGTGCAGTAACATTGTGCAACCTTAATTCCATAGTCAAAAATCGCATGGTATCATACAAACTTGGCATAAGTTTCCCATGTGATGCCCACCCAGCCAAATAGGCTGCCTGTGCCTCCCTGTAACCAGACATACAGATCCCTCTGAGCACACATTGGGCCCTGAGGGGGTAAAAGATGTACCCCCCAACACATTGACACAGTCACATATGGAGTCACCACAAGGGGACAACACAGATACAGACTCCAAAAAATCAGTTTGCAATGGCCATGAACTCATGCCATCCACCATGAAGTACTTTGGGGCACAACTACAGTTACACATATTTTTTACGAGCGTCAAACCTAGGGTAAAAAATCAAATCAGACATCATTTGAGTTCTCTTGATAATTCCGAATCTAATGCCGAATGCGTCATAGGATCTGTTGGATATTTCCAATGCGTTAACGCCCGAAACTCTACGGCAGGATATCAGACATCAGAGAGTAGCTAGTTTGATGGAGAGAGACTTAAATATTTAACAAGTTCTTATCCGGCCAGTTAGAAAAAAGGTCAAGTAGTAACCTAAAGTCCCTAAGGGTGTCATATTTAGGTTTGGGAGGTCTTTTAAGTCTGTTGCTTTTCATCATTTTGCAAATAATAGGGTTCTTGCCAATAGCTCGGCCATTAAGGAGGGAATGACCAGCGGAAATGGCAAATCTATAACAGTTAATAGATCTATAGAAAAGACCTCTTTCAAACTGTTTGACAAGAAAATTGGCTACATGCACAATAGGGGCCCCCACGGAATCCAGGTTCCTTTCCAGGCACCAACAAACCCATCTTTTCCAGATGCCGTTGTATCTATAGTGTGTACCAGGTGCCTGAGATTCTTGGAGGAGAGAAGAAGCTTGTACCGAAAGTCCAAAGATTTCATTGGCTCGCCTGACAGTTTCCAGGCAAGAAGGTTCAAAGTCCGTTCAGAATGAGGGGATGATCCGAGTCGTCTATGTCTCCTAGGAGGCTTGGAGAAGGTGGAAGTAGAAACGGTGTTTCGTAAGCTAATTCCAAGGCCATTGGGAACCATGCTTGGGACGGCCAAAATGAGGTCACTAGGACTATTGAAGATCGTGCTGTCCTCAACTTCTGAAGGACGCGTTGGATCATCACAAACTGGGGAAAGGTATATCCCCGAATGTCTTTCCAATGCTGGAGAAAGGCGTTCACTGCTAGAGCACCCGGGTCTGGCAACCAGCTGAAGTATCTTGGAAGTTGGGTTGTGAGTATGCCTGCGAAGGGGTCTACCTCTAAGAGACCCCAAAGATAATCTAGAGTGTTGAATACGATTGTGTTTAATTTCCAAATGCTGTGATCTACGAGGAATCTTGAATTCCAATCCGCACATACATTTCTTAGGCCGGGAAGTTATTCTGCTCTTAATGAAATTTGGTGTTCCAAGCAGAACATCCATAGTGTTTTGGCCAGGTTGGAGAGGTCTGGTGACCTCATACCCCTAGGCGATTTATGTAGGCAACAGCTGATATGTTGTCCATCTTGAGGAGGACTGACTTCCCTTGAAGGGATTGCCTGAAACTCATTAGGGCATAAAGTCCAGCAGTTAACTCCAGAAAGTTTATATGGTGTAAACTCTCCAAATAGGACCATAAACCTCTGGTGCTCTGATTCTGAAAACAAGCACCCCAGCCATGAAGGCTAGCATCCGATTCCAGTACGTAATCTGGGGAAATCCCAAAGATGGCTTTCCCGTTTCATGCATCTAGATTCTCCAACCACCAAGTCAGTTCCTCCTTTGCCTCTGGATCTAGGTGAATTTTGTCTCTGTACCAAAGCCCGGAATGGCGGGCCCTGCCTTTGAGTCTTTGAAGGCCTTGGTAATGTAGAGGGCCCAGAAAGATAGCTTGGATAGATGATGACAGGAGGCCCAGGAGTCTGGCTAGTTCCCTTAAGGTTAGGAGATCTGATTTTAGAACGTGGCCTATCTCTTTGCGAATCTTGGATATCTTCTTGGTGGGAAGTAGAAGCATAAATTTCACGGTGTCTACCGTGAAGCCTAGGAACTCTAGAGACCTCGAGGGAGTCATGATGGAATTCTCCCTGTTTATAATAAAGCATGTACTCTCTATCAATTCCACAGTAGTGTTCAAGTCTTTCAGAATTTGAGAATGGTCTTGAGACATGATCAGAATGTCATCTAGATAGATTATGAGGCGCACACCCCTCTCCAGAAGGACCATGGTAATGGCTTTCATAACTTTGGTGAAGCACCAGGGGGCCAAAGATAGGCCAAAGGGAAGAGCTTGAAACTGGTATAGATGGTTGTCCCAAGCAAATTGAAGGTAGGACTGAGATTCCTCTGCCATAGGAATGGTGAAATAGGTGTCTTTTAAATCTAATTTCACTAGCCAGTCCTTCTCTAAGAGCATGACCCTGAGGAGAAGGATACCTTTCATCTTGAAATGATTGTAAGTGAGAAACTTGTTCAACTCTCTAAAATTTATAACCGGTCTTCACCCGTGGTCCTTTTTTTAACAAGGAAGATATTGCTTACAAAATTCTTGCGTTCCCAAGGAACTTCTAGAATTGCTTCTTTCGGTAACATTGAATTTACTTCTTCTGCGACAATAGAGTGTTGCTCTAGCGACAGGTTTAATTGGGGAGTTGAGACCTGGAAGGGTCTTTCGGTGAAGTCTATTCTGAAGCCTTGAACTGTCTCTAAAACCCAAGGATCGTGTATGATTCGCTGCCAAATGTGTAGGAAATGGTTTAGGCAACCCCCTACTCTTTGAGTTAAAGAGGAAGGATGAAGAGGAAGGGTACTTACTTGTCGAGTTGGAGGTGTTGATGCCTCTGGCCCTGAAGCCTCTTGAACTGAAGGAACAACCTCGTTGTGGGAAGAATGAGGAGTTGTGTTGGCATGCTCGATCGAATCCTCTGATTTTGAAAAGGGTCTTCTCTGCCATGTCGCAGTGCTTGGGGTCAATTTTAGACAGGACTACTTTCCTCTTCTCAGTATTGAGAGATGCGTTAGCGGTCCTGGCAACTTTTGAGGGAGCGTTCAACACCATTCCTAAGGTCTCTGCCCAATTTGAATAAGAACTAGCACAAAGACGAGTGGGGGTGGGACCGGACAGGCAGCACTGAGACGTGTCAAATGTGTAGTACTCACAATATTGAGGTGTGGCACTGCACACATTGATGAAAGCACACTCAGTTGAGGCACACTGGTGTTAACTGCCATGGGATGTCCCTGACTCCCCCAATGCAGCTGATATAATAAAACCACAACTCAGAATGCGACGTCAAGGGCTATTACATAAATGACATAAGAAAGTACATGTAGTGATAATGTATGAAAGCTGCACCCAACAAGCCATTGGATCACAATTGCAACATCACAGAGCTCAGCACTGTCTCAGGTTTGGAATACATGCAGTCACTCACAACCAAAGTCACCCTTCCCAGAATATTACCCCCAGCTTGCTGCTGATGGTCCTTCAAACGTGCATCCAGGGATCACTGACATAATATCGAATACAAAAATATAGACTTAACAAAATATCGTTGACAAAATATAGGAAGCAAAAATATCGAATTCCTATCTGCAAACAGGTAAGTAGAAAAATATTGAATCAAAAAAATTGTTGTAAAAAATATAGTTAGTCAAAATATCGATTTGTTTTAAATGTCTTAAAAGTGATTTAAAATGAATTAAATAATAAATATAATTAACTGGAACATACTTAAAAATACTTAAATAACCTAAAAATTTATAAATAATTAATTTAAAAAAACACACCATTTTATTTTTTAATACATACATATCTCTCTCTCTCTCTCTCTCTCTCTCTCTCTCTCTCTCTCTCTATATATATATATATATATATATATATATATATATATATATATATATATATATATATATATATATATATATACATATATATATATGGTAAAATGTACTATTTCCACTCCAATCAGTGCAACAGTAGAGAAAGTGTTTGATAGCGTAGGGGTAAACATTACTATTCCCACTCCAAACAGTGCAACAGTAGGGAAAGTGTTGGATAGCGTAGGGGTAAAAAAATACTATTCCCACTCCAGAGAGTGCAGCAGTAGGGAAAGTGTTGGAAATGGGGAGGGTAAAAATGACTATACCCACTCAAGAGAGTGCAACAGTAGGGAAAGCGTTGGATAGCATAGGGCTAAAATGTACTATTCCCAGTCCACAGAGTGCAACAGTAGGGAAAGCTTTGGATAGCGTAAGGGTAAAAAATTACTATTCCCACTCCAGTAAGTATAACAGTAGGGAAAGTAATGATTTAATATATTAATTAAAAAAATATATATATCAATACCAATAAAACATTAATAAAAATGAATTACCAATTTAATATTATATAATAATTAATTGATTAGAAATACAGATACATATTAGTTATTAAAAATTAATTATATATTCATAATTAATTAACAACTAATTAATTTTCAATAACAAAAAGTAATTAATAATAAAAAGTAATAACAATTAATAATTACAAGTAAATTAATTATCAATACACAAAAAGTATTTTTAATATGTAATTAATTAAAATTACATTACTTCCCACCCTATTCCCCTATAAACCCACAACCCACTACAGAAAATAAAATAATAAAATAATCATAATTATCAAATAACCAATTAATAAAAAATAATTACCAATTATTAAAAAATAATTACCAATTAAATATTAAGCAACAATAAATACAAAATCAATACCAATAAATACAAATAAATTATTTATTTAATTACAATTAAATTACTTTCCACCCTATTCACCTATAAACCCACAACCCGCTATGGAAAATAAATTAATACATTTAACATAATTATCAATTAATTAATTAATAAAAATGAATTACCAATTAATAAAAATGAATTACCAATTAAAAATTAATTAACAATAAATTCAAAATGAATACCAATAAATAAATACAAATATTTAATCAATTACAATTAACTTACTTTCCACCCTATTCCACCAAAAAAACGACAACCCGCTACAGAACTAAAAAGCAAAATTAAATTGAAAATAATTAATAATTGCTATAAATAATATTTAATTTAATATAATTAAATTAATTCCGACCCTATTCCCCTATAAACCCACAACCTGCTACAGAATTAAATTACGCAAAAATTAAATACCATCAAATTAATTACTTAAAATAAATTAAACATACATTACAAAAATAATATACACTTTTCACACATAACATACAAAACACTTTAAAAAATTCGATAATATTAAAAATTCGATATGCTTTAATGCCTATATGATATACTTCGATATTTTAAACTTCTATATTTTGACAATCGATATTATATTACTTACCTTCAATTCGATATTTTTAACCACTATATTGTGTCCATTCGATATTTTGTCCATTCTATATTTGTACTTCGATATTATGTCCATTCTATATTTTGTATTCGATATTATGTCTAGTTACAGCATCCAGCTCGGGCTGTGTCGCTGCCAAGATACGTGCCATTTGTGGTGTCATGCTCTGGTGCGCCAACCTGCCAGTCTGAGGGAGCAGCCCCAGGGTCATCTCTGCCACATTTTTGCTCAGCCGGCAGATGTCATCCCACCTCTTGTGACAGTGCCGGTGTCATTGGTTGGAGACTACCAGAGCCCGCACCTTGCGTGCAATGGCCTTCCATACGGCCTTACGTTGGTGGACTTTGGCCAACAGGCGTGGGAGACAAGAGGAGGAAATTTCAGTGACCAGGGGTCATGTACCACTATCTCTAAGTACAGGAGCATGCACCAACTCAGCACAACTCTACAAACATGTGTAGCAGAGACAATACAGCATGACACGTAGTACATAGGCCTGTGATAATCATATCAAAATACATGCAGGTATGAGAATGGACACAGTACCTGGACATCTCATATACATGCAGAATGCCAGCGCACAAAAAGCAATGTGAAGGAGGCCCACATCTGCTATCCAGTCTATGAGTGAGCAGTGGAAATGATGTGGCGGGGCAGACTCACTGTGTCCAACACTGCACACCCCCCAATTTCCTTGCCCTGTGAATGGCTCACCATGTCATGGAGGCCACATTTAGGGACGTGATCTCATAATCTCACACCCTTCTAACAAGGTCTGTCTTGTGCAATACACTTGCCTGAGATAGCCCTCTGATAGATAGGGAAGCAGACAACCCATGTGTCTCACTCTGTCCATTCAGTGATGGTACCTTGTCAAATTGGGCAGTGAATGTGCAGGCCAGGGTGGCTCACACTGAGGTTTAACGTGGGGCATCAGAAATGTCACATGCAGGGACAATTTGAGCGGGCTACACATGCAAGTCAGTATACATAATGAAAAGAATGGAAGGAGGATGTTTCAGAAGTACAACAATCTCCTGTGTCATATGGGAATTGCCACCAAGAGTGTCACCCTCAGGCATTTCACACTCTTGTGCTTAATGCTTACATATCTATGGTGGCAATATAAAAGTCAAACACACTTCCTTCAGTACCCTTTGGGCAAAAAACCTTTGTAATGTCACAAATGAGCATGTGAAAAACAGACATCCATTAGCACAGGCAATGTCTGTTCTGACTTCTACTTTCCAAACCAGCAGAGTCACTGTATGGCTGCAAAAACACTGCATGTCCCTCCCATCCTGAAATGCAGCTAGGGATCTGTGTAAATTAGGCTACAAACCCCTTTCACCTGAAGTCAGTATGCTAGGCAGTGTATCACGTAAATCCACACTCTCAGATACATAATGCAGCAGATCAACTTCATTGTGCACTCTTTGGACTCTCTTACTTTAACTCTGAAACACTTAACATGACATTAGGAGCATCATATAGCCTCCCATACTGTGAGAGCACCTCTACCACCAGGACCTCCAGCTCCTCTGTGGTGAATGGACGGGTCCTGATGTTCTCAGTCCTCATCATCATTGGGTTCAGGAGACAGGAACAGCAGCAGTTGGTGGTGAGGAGTGTCAGGCAGCAGTGTCTGGAGACAGGATACAGGAGCAGCAGCAGTTGGTGGTGAGGATGTCAGGCAGCAGTGTCTGGAGACAGGAGAAGGAGCAGCAGCAGTTGGTGGTGAGGAGTGTCAGGCAGCAGTGTCTGGAGACAGGAGACAGTAGCAGCAGCAGTTGGTGGTGAGGAGTGTCAGGCAGCAGTGTCTGGAAGCAGTGGAAATGTGAGGCTCTCTCCCACACATATATAGCCCCCTGGGATAGCTTCAGGGGTTCTAAGCTGCTGCAATTGGTGGTCCAGGTCCGTTTTTTTCAAATGCATCCAATGACCAGCCTCACAGTGGCGGAGCACACCTCCCGCGATTTTCAAAAATGCCTTAGGTTTCCGCAATTGCTGTTCCCATTGGTTGTAAGGGCATGGGCATTGGCGGTACACACTGCAGGGGCCAGGCAGTTGCCCCGCGATCCTGCATCTTACAATTGCATCTAATGACCGGCCCGCAGTAGCGAAGCACGCCTACCGCTATGTTCAAAATAGCATTTGGCTACCGCAATTGGGGATCCCATTGGCTGTAAGGGCATGGGCATTGGTGGAGATACATCGTATGGGCCAGGCAGTCACTACCGTGGTCGTACATCTTTCAATTGCATGCAATGACCGGCCCCACGGTGGCGGAGAACGCCTACCGCTATATTAAAAAATGCATTTGGTTTCCAGAATTGCCTTGCCCATTGGCTGTAAGGGCATGGACATTGGCAGTGACACACCGCAGGGGCCAGGCGGTCGCTACCAAAATATGGCTGCTATACATTGCAGGAAATGACAGTGATTTGGGTGACAGAGCATGCCAACCCCCATTTCACAATGTGTATATCACTACCGCGAGTGCAGTGGGCATTGGCGGTGACATACCGCTGGGGCCAGGCAGTTGCTACTGCAATATGGCTGCTATACATTTCAGGAAATGACCATCATTTGGGTGGCAGAGCATGCCAACGGCCATTTCACAATGTGTATATCACTCCCACGAGTGCGATGGGTATTGGCAGTGACACACCGTGGGGGCCAGATGCTCGCTACCGTGATATGGCTGCTATACATTGCAGGAAATGATCATGATTTGGGTGGCAGATCATGTTGACAGCACCTATGGACACATCATGCTGTGTCGATGGCCAGTTCTCCAAAGTGCACAGTCGACACCTGATTCATGGCACAAGATTGGGCATACAATGCCAATGTGACATTTATCACAGTTATGCCTACACATGCCTTGTTGGTGTATATGATTGGAAACATTGCCATGTATACCCTCACATGTCACTTGTGATATAACTGGGCATGTACACAGATAAGTGTTGTGATGGACTTTTGTCTCCAATGGGTATACATGTCAATGTGTGATGTGGCTAGCAGATCACAGTGATGAATGTCGGACTACATAGTGTGCAGATTTCACAGTTTAGTTTCCTTGGCTCATGCACATACTTGATCTAAATGCACAGAATATGTTCATTTTGTTATTGATGTGCGCCCTGTTTGACATACCCAAGGAGGTGTGACAGGTACTGCCGCTAGGTAGGAGCCAGTGATGTTGCTGTTTCCGGCCACAGGCAGTTGTCAGTAAGAAATATATAGTTAGGAACAAAGTTTCCATAGTAATAGCATTTTTTGTTTTGCCAATAACTTTGGTGCCGCTTCACGAATCTTCCCGAAATTGTCAAGAGACTTCACCTTTTTGGTTCAGCTGCTGTGGTAAAAATTTAGGGATGATCTGTGAACTGAGGTCCGAGAAAAAAAAGGGGGTCCAAAACGCATCATCCCATGTCATGTCCATGGGGATTTTTCATTCTTTGACCACAACTACAGCCCGAACCGCTGAACAGAATTACACCAAATTTGGCAGAAAGCTAGATGTTGGTCCAGGAAGAATGGCTTTTGTAACTTGGTGTTAATCCATTCATTAGGGCCTGAGATAGTTAAGTATAAGAAATATAGATATCTGGAGACGCGAGTCCTTGCAGTGGACGCGCGGATCCTACTAAAACTTGATTGCCTGCCAACACTTTAACCAGGAGGCCGAGTCGCACAAAAGCAGTACAAAATAAAGAAAAGGGGGCAGGGTAGGAATACTCTGGCTTCCCAGATATGATGGGGCTGTCCCACAGGGTCCATGTCAGGGGTTCAAAGTTTTTTTTTTTAATTAAATGTTACCACAATTTTGCTGGTAGACCCACGAATCCGTAGCAAAATAAAACAAATGTGGGTCCAATCCAGGGGCAGTGTTTACTAATTATGCGGTGTCCCCAGGGACCACCACCTCCATGGGGCAAGCAATAAAATGAATGATGCAGGGACCTGCTCAGCTGACCCGCAGCTCCAGGGTTTGCCACCTACCTGGGTCTATGTGCAAAATTAGTGCGGTGGTCAGTATAGGCTCTTCTGCAGCCCTGTGGACCGCTATCTCCTTGGGGCATTCTTTACAATTTATATGGTGATTGCCTTGGGCAATCCCCATGCTCTGGAGACTGACACCTTCCCAGTCACCTCAGACCACCACCACTGTGGGGCTAAATATAAAATTAATGCGGGGGTCATGTGCCCCTCATCCACGGTCCCGGGGACCACCACCTCCCCAGGTCTAGAGTGAAAAAAAAGCAGGGGGTCCTCTTGTTGAAAGCAGAGGAGAATTGCTTTTGGACGGAGGAAGCTGCACGTTCAGCAGCTCCCTCTGTCCAGAAACATTGCCAGCTCCTGCATGATATGGGCAGCTGGCAGGGACCACAGGAGACCCGCAGTCCCCAACAGTGACAAGTGGGTGCCTTGTCTGAGACCAGGGCACCCACAACACATGGGATCCCTGGGGCAAAAATCAGCCCTGGAGGTGGGCTGCTTAGGAAAAGGCAAGAAGACCTTTGCATACTGCTAAGGAAAATGGGGCGTGTCCTAATGGGCAGACCTTGTAGATGATTTTGGACATTTGCATACTCAGGGAGAAAAAAAGGTAGATCCATGGACTCTGCTCTCAAGAAAATAAAGAAACTACTTGTCACAGTCACTACATATCAGATTGCTGTCCAAATGATCAACAAGCATTCACCTCCATTAAGAATTTCAGATTGCTTTTCAGCTTGGAATACAAGAGGATACATACTTGCTTTGCCTTGCGAAGCCCAAGAAGTTAGGATCATTTGTGATTTATAGAAATGGGGGTTCAACTGGGGCACCTGCTGTGTTTATATTTGTAAATGCTTGCAGTTGAGGTGTAATTTCTGTAAAAAGAGTATTAGGACCATAACAGAAACTGATTTTTTCCAGGAAGAGTCCCACACTTGTGCTAAAAGTGCCTACCCAAGGAGACTATTTTTACTGGTAAATTAGTAAGTGCTACCTTGTTGGGTTATGGTTAAGTGTATACTCTTCATTACAGCTGTGTAAAGGACCAAAAGGTAATGTCTCCAGTGACATTGTGTGCAAGTAATTTTGGCAATGTGATTGTTCCTGCCATGTCTTCATCCACAAATATGTGATAAAGTGAATCCTCATCAAGAGAAGATGACAAAACTACAAACAGATGAATCTCCACCAAACAGAGGAACTTCCTCTTAACTATATGAAGTAAGTGCTTCATTGTTTGGTGGAGATGTCCCTATATTCCTCTGCATTAAGAAGGGATACCAAAATTGGTGGGAAACATGCTCTTGGCCTTTTGGTAAATTGTCCATCAACATGGGAAAAGATGTGAAGACCTTTGCATAATACTAAGGAAAACAGAGCAGGGCCAAAAGAACAGAGCTTGCCAATGATTTTGGTCATTTACATAATCATGGCAATGAAAAGGGAGTACCATGGACTCTCCTATCTTGATTACACAAGGGTGGGGCCATGCAGCCCCTTTCCCCAGGTCGATTTCCAGAATTGGCGCACACATGGAACAGCCAAAAATCCTGCTCCCTATGTGTGGGAGAAATTCTTTCATATGCTTTTCTACCTGCTTAAAAACGACCAGGAAAATAGATGAAAAGTCCACTCCCTGCGGGCGGGAGCAGTTTTCCTGATCTCTCCTGCTAGGAGCAGACTTACAGTTTGCTCTCACTTGGTATGAGCTAAGTGATAGTAAACTGTTATCTTCAGAGGGTGGCAACCTCGGGAGGTATGGAACAGGCCCTAGGTCCAGAAATGGCTCCAGGAAGAGGGGCATGTAGACCCCTCCTTTACATTGCACGGTGCCAGCCCTGGGGAGGTGACAGTCCATGCTATCTCCTCCTACTTTAATTCAACCCATGCCCTGGGGAGGTGGTGGTCCCCTGGGCCGAATGTGGCCCCGGAACGGGGCTCCACAGCCCTTTCTGCCTTCTTTCAAGTCCTGTGCCCCAGGAAGGTGGCTGTCTCCGGGGCAATTTTAAACATTGAGGAGGATCTGCATGACCCCTCCATTTATGTAAACATGCCACAGGGAGGTGGTGGTCTCCGGTGCCTTTTAAAGGCCAAAGGAGGGCCCCCTTCAAAAATGTTATAAACCCAGGTGAGGTGGTTGTCCTTGGGGCTTAAACTGTCCTTGTGCTGCCCCCCCACCCCTTTGTTTAATTTACACCTGCCCCAGGACCTGGCCCATCTAGGGGCAAATGTTTAAACAAACTCAGGAGATAACGCTTGTATTTTTTTTATTGACACGTGAATTTGCTAATCTGCGCTATTTACCCCATTAAATGTTTTTAAAAAAAATGCTATTTGGCTCTGGCAGGATCCTGTTTTTGCTTGGCTGAGTCTGAGACCCAAGATGACTGCCATTACTTCCTAGTTGAAGTGTTGGTAGTTAATCAGATCTTAGGCCATGTATATAATAGAGGGAGGGGGCCTACTGGAACACAAGAGGGGGGCATGCAGCACTCTTCCACGGGCCATTGATGGCTCTTAGGACTGCCACCCCTCAGGGCCTGTTCATAATGTCCCGTGCTGCACACTGCCTGGACTTAGCTGTTTGCTCTTGCTTGGCAAAGCGAGAGCAAACAGTGAGCCTTCTCCTAGTGAGCGGGAGCAGAAAAACCGCTACCGCCTGCTGGAAGCAAACTTTTTATCTGTCCACCTGCCTGCTGTCAATTGAGAAGGAAAACAGATGAAAGAGTTGCTCCTGCATGCAGGTAGCAGAATTTTTGGCTGCTCCCTATTTGCAGGAGCAATACTGGCTGCCATTGGAGGTGGGAGACGGCAGGGACCACGGATGCAATGGGGCTCTCCCTGCATTCCTCACCAGTGCTCACTGGGTGCCCTGTGTGGGCACCAGGGCACCCAGCCGTAGTTTGCCGGGCCCCAGTGATGGCAGTCTGCGTGGCCCCCTCCTCATTAATTCTTGGCTGTGCCCTGGATGATGGTTCCAGCAGGCTGAAATTGCCCCGGGGAGGGGGGCATGTGGTCCCCCATTCCCTTCCATAAAGGACACATGATCCTGACTTCCTGGACTTGGTAAAGGCAAAGCATTTACCACAAAACGTTTTCCCCGCAGGGAATTACAACGCAGTCATTACAAAGACCGTTTTTTAATTCTGCATACCATTACTCCTCAAGTCAGAACAATGACTTGCTGAGGGGGGAGAAGGTGTTGGATTTAAAATCCAACACCTTCCCTACTGTCCGCACAGACTGGAGTTGGAATAGTAAATTATACTATTCCAACATCCAGCACCCTTCCTCCGCAAGTCGTTGTTACGACTTGCAGGGTAATGGTATACTGTATTGTGATAACAAGGTATATTCAAAGCAAGTGTATTTTCCTGGCACTTCCACATTGAAAAACGATCTGAAATCCTTGTTGTGGATAAATAAATTGTTGTTCCATTGGAGTATAATTTGTAGTGACTGTGACAAGTGGATTCTTTCTTATCCTTACCTGGTGAGAGCAGAGCCCATGGTTCTCCCTTTATATTCCTAGAAGTATGCAAATGTGCGAATCACTTGGAAGCTTTGCCCGTTAGGCCCCGCCTACCTTAACAGTATGCCAGAATGATGGACAGCTTAACAACAGGCTCTCCAGCGAGTGTGCCTCCAGTTTTGGTGAGGGGTTCTTGGTGCCAATGTGCATGAGGTCATCTCCACCAAACAAGGAAGCACTTGGACCCTTGTTTGGTGGAGATTTACCTTTTTGTACTCTTGTTGTCTTCTCTGTAGGAAGAGGCATTCTATTACAGATTTCTGGATAAAGATGCACGAGGAACAATCACATTGCCACCATGCATACAAGTTCACTGGTGACATTTCCTCATAGTCCATCACACAGCTGTAGTGTAGAATACATACTGGACATTTACCAAACGAGTTAGCACTTAGTAATTACCTAGTTGAAGTACTCACCTTGGGTAGATATTTTGAGCACAACTGTGTACTCTTGTTGGATAAAGATGCTTGTGGTGTTCTGCTGTCGCCCAATCACTCACACAGCTACTCACACAGTTACTGACACCCCTACACAGATAATTAGACACCCACTCACATACTCAGGTGCTCACTCGCCCACTGACAGACCCACTAAGACACTGATACATCTACTCACCGCCCCACTCAGATACTCACACATCTACTCACAGACAAACTCACACACTCACTCTCAGACTCATACACTCTCACACACACTCATAGACCCACTCAGGCACTCATTCACCTACTCACAGAACCACTCAGACACTCTCACAGCCACACACAGACCCATTCAGGGAGTCACATGCCCACTTACAGACCCACTCAGGCATGCACACCCACTCACAGACCCATTCAGACACTCCTGCATTGACTTACAGAACTACTCATACTCTCTCACACCCACTCACAGACCTACTCAGAGACTCATGCACCACCTCACAGACCTAGTCATATACTCCTGCATCAACTTACAAAACTACTCATACTCTCTCACACCCACTAACAGACCCATTCAGACACTCCTGCATTGACTTACAGAACTACTCATACTCTCTCACACCCACTCACAGACCTACTCAGAGACTCATGCACCACCTCACAGACCTAGTCATATACTCCTGCATCAACTTACAAAACTACTCATACTCTCTCACACCTACTCACAGATCTACTCAGAGACTCATGTGCTGCCTCACTGACTGACTCAGACTCACACACCGACTCTCAGACCCACTCAGAGATTCACACACCAACTCACAAACACTCTCAGAGACTCACACATCCAATCAGACTCATTTACACACTCATGCCATCACTCATAGACTGACTCACTAACTCATGGAGATGCTCACAAACCCACTCACATACCCACTCAGACACTCATGCATCCACTCAGACACCCACTCAAGCACTTAAGCACCCACTCACAGAACCACTCAGACACTCACATACCAATCAACACACTCACTCAAACACCCACTGAGACACTCATTGAGTCACTCACACACTCAGTCTCAAAGGTTACCGGTTACAGTTATGAAATACAATTTAAAAAACCTTACAAATTCACAAGAACAGAAAGGTTACACAGGAATTATAGTTAGGAAATACAATTAAAAACCATGAAAACTCACCATAAAATCTAAACATTACAGGAACATTATAGTTAGGAAAAAGAATTTTAAAAACCTTAGAAAATAATTGAAAAAAAACAGAGGTTACTGGGACATTATAGTTAGGCTCAGATATCACTTGTACAAAAACACTGTAATTCAGCAGTTATAGTTACCTGTGCTTACTGTAACTTACACCCCCCGCAATTCACAGATTTTGACCTCACATATTACAACACTCATGACATGGTCAGTGACAACACTGATGCCATCTCAAATGTCGCCAGGGCCCAGAGTCCAACCTCATTTCATGCATGACCAAAGGTCCTGAGCATCATGGGTTGGCTGCCTTTGGGGGTTGGCCAAAGGGACTGTGCAGTCCAGACCTTGCAGCCAATTCCCTGCTGCACATGACCGAAAGCTGTGGGCAGCGTGGGGTTGGCTCCGTGCGGGAGTTGGTTGCAGGCCCTGTGGCCAACCCCTGCCCTGCACAGCGTGGGGTTGATGCCTTTAAGGGTATTGACCGCAGGGCCTAGCTGCAGGCCAACCCTGTGGTGAATCCCCACTGCACACAACTGACTGCATGTGAGAGGTAGGTTACAAAGGCCCTGTGAGCATGAGGGGCATTGGCCACGGCATGGCCCCATGGCCAATCCCTCACCACGCACGGCCAAAGGCTGTGCACAGCGTGTGGTTGACTGAATACAGTTGGTTGGCCGCAGGCTCTGTGGTCAACTCCCCGTGCACCACCAAAGGTGCTGTGTGACCTGTGGTTGGCTTCTTTTAGTGAGGTTTGCAAGAAGGCCTGGCTGCAAGCCCTGTTGCCAAACCCCCACCATGCACAGCTGCAGGCCCTGTGAGCTTAGGGTAGGCTGTCTTTGGGGGAGTTGGCCGCAGCCAAGCCAGTGGTGAATCCACCACCATGCACAGCTGAAATCCGTGCACAGCAGGAGTGTGATTTACATATGATAATAAAATATTAGCTTACATTTAAAAAAATAAAGAAATTCACAAAATGAACAAAAGTTAAAGTTAGATGAAATGTTCAGTAACAATGTATCATCTTAAACTCTTAGAAATCACAGGTATTAACCAGTTGTAGTTATTGTTATCCCAAGTAACTATAACTTATGTCCTAAGGTAACTATGACTCAGGCCTTGCCATGCGTTGCTAATTACGCCACATATTATTTGACATCTTCTATGGCATCATTGATTATACCAATGCAACATTTGCAATGAAGTTATTAATACAAAAACTGTGCATGAAGGGGGCGCGAGTTACAGTTACCTTAGTACACAAGTCCAAATCCAATACGTTTTTCAGACAAATGGCCTGGCTTCTGTGCGGTAAATTCTACAGGTTACCTTACACCCTCTGACAAGCATTGAGTACATTAGGGATTTTTCTGAAGAATGGTAGTAAGATGCATTGTAATGTCTGATATTCTGTGAGAGGTTCTCAACAAGTGCAAAAAAAACTGGTAAAACAGGATATCACTGCATGTGTTAACAATAAATGATAGAGTTATTTGGCCTGTTACTCTTAAGAAGTAAGAACTACTGCACTGGAGAGTTACCAGCTTCAATGGGTTGCTTTGGCACTAGAATTACAATATTACTCCATCTCATGTGGATTATCAACATTTCCATTCTCAGTCTTTCCTTTTTTTAAATACAGGGTGTCACTCCATTTGGATTAGTCGAACGGAAACAAGAATACATCTCCATATAAAAGACAGCTTTGGAAAATGAAAGCTGGGGCTAGAAAAACAGTGTCCTGATGTACATATGAAGCATAGCACCCCTTTGCCCCAAAGGGGAAATGTAGCCATCAAGGCAAATTGATTCCTGATGATGAATGCACAGCATATTTTTAGGGACTTGTATTATGATCTAGATATTTTAAGGTACTAACATGACATACATTAAAAATTAAATAAAAAAAAACAATGTATAATACAGAATTAAAATGAGAGATACTATCATAATTAATGGATGAAAACGGGAACAACTATAGCAAGGGATACAAAAAAGAAGAGCAAAGATATCACAAGCATAGTTCATAAAACTGGGGTGACTGAAATTGGGATCTTTTGTGTGATATTTCATGAAATTCTATGATAAACATTTTTCTTTACGAATGAAATGTGGTTTACTATTGTCTCAAGCAAGATTTAATTTTTAAAAAGAATATTATTTCAAGGTGATAATATCAGCAAGACATTTTCTGTTTGAACCAGTCTCCTGCTGATATCTAACACAATGTGAGGTGAATGTCACTAATAACTAATCTTCAGGTAATGTTAAAATAATAACAATTAAAGATACATTAGAATGTAATTGCTTGTCTTGGTCATGTACTTTTTTCTGGACTGTGGTGATTATGTTGGGTCCTGCTGTGTAAACTATTTATTTTTCAGAAATATTGCTAAAGGAAGCATAATTAAAATTGTACCTCGGAGACTCTTATTTCCTTGATGGGGACCTTGAAAGAACAAGAATACTTCACATAGTTTGTCTCCTTCTGCAAAAGACCTTTACAGAACACAGTTCATGTGTAAAGTGGGAGGAAAATCCTACTATCCTAATATATTTTGATAAACACATTGCTAGCAACTGAATCGCCTATAAATACCACAGAGGGAGAATCACAATCTAAGCAACATTTAGTTTCTTTAAAGTCTATCACTTGTTGACCTCCATTAATGATATGAGATTCTTACAAATGAACATATTTACCACTGGTTTAAACACAGATCCTGGGAATTAGAATCTCCAAAATCCACTTTAAAGTAGCAATTAAATACACCTATGTTTAAGCATAAATGTCTACAATAGTATTGTTACAAATTCCTAAAATGTACTGGCTTTAAACCAATCTGCTGTCAACAACATGCCTAATTTGAATGAGTGAAATACTATCTAAAAAGAACATTTAATCATATTGGTTCCATACAGAAGCAATCATAAGTGCTATTTTTTTATGTTTTTGCTGTGTTTGCTTGTTACAGTAGGGGCTGAATAAATATCTGCAACCCCATCAGTAATACTGTGTGCTACAAGGACACACACGATCTTTGTACAGTGCACTTTTTAGAATACGACTCAGGGACTTTTGCCCCGCCACACACACACACACACACACGCACACACTCCTGCAATGATGGGTACACTCAACGATTTGGTTCCATATTAAGATATGGTTCATGAAAGCTACTAAACACACTATGGATTCTTAAATATTTCTATGACAAGTTTGCCTTTTCTCATTGAAGCTTAAATTATTCTAGTTTCAAAACGAAGCAAACCCTAAAGATGTTTCCTGTAGGGTGAAATGGCGTAGTCTTTTTATGTACTTTTGATGTTAGCTATCACCAAGGATTATCTTTGCTCACATGTCATGTTCACAATGACGAATTTGCTATATTACATTTGTGTTATGATGCAGATTTCATGATCGTTTTCTCTCTGTATGCATTGAACAATTTCAGTCTCTTCCGCTTCGTCTAAAGTACAATTTTTTTTCTAATGGAAATTGGGGTGTTTTTTACTAACTTTTTGACTAACTTGTGATTTGCTGGCAGTGTGATCCTTAATTTGGCTGTAGGCAGCTTAACGTGTTTAATAATGGTGATTTAATGCCTCATTCTATTAACATCAATGGGCTGCAAAGCTTCCCTGGGAAACGTTTGTACTATTGAAGCATGAAAGGAGACACCTGTGTGAATCGAAAAACAAATTAAGGGTTTCGGTCGGAACATACAGTGCAGAAAACTGTAGGTAATTCAAACGGTATAACAACGGATTTGTAATGCATCTACAAATAAATGCAGCATTTTCCAAACTAGTTATAAACTTTCACTTGACGAGCTATTTGAAAAGGAGAAGATGACTATTGTCAGATTAAATTACCGACACCACCACAGACTGTTGCCATGTAGAATAAGAAAGATGAGCATCCATACATACTTTAGTTAAGGGTAATTTTCCACCAAATACGCTCAAAGAGCGTGCGTGCTGATAATGTTCGCAGGGATTTGTGGGAGACACTGACAAATGTCTTTTCTCAAATAGGGGCAAATGATTTATTTTACAGACCAATTTCATCAATATGTTTAATGGAAAGCCTTAGGTTTCAGAGTCAAGTCTGATCAGAAATACATAAATACTACTCAAGGACTTAGCAGAACATTATTTTACTGAATCAGCAAATCTCATATGTGTGTATAAGAAACCAGCTCAGACACATCTGCTGCTATACTGAGGTTACTTGAGAAAATAAAGCCTTGAAAAGTAAACCGGTGTCCTCCAGACTACCAGGGTCAACTTCATGGTTACAGTCACTGTCCTGCCTGCACCGCGGCCCACAATTAGGACATCATTTATGAAGAATTGACATAGGACAGACCTGCAAGTCTTTTATTTGCTTGGCTGCCCTACGCCAGTGTGAATATGCAGGAATGCACCATATTTATGAAAAATTGTAGATTTCTATGCCTTCCCTCTGCCCTGGTGCACATTTTTCTGCCTAGCGAAAACATAGGCATCTTTGCACCATAGTGCAAGGGTGCCTCCATTGAGGCAGGATTGTTCTTGTGCAGAAAGGTGCACCTTCCTGCATGAAAACAAACCTGAGACGCATCTTCCTATTTTTATATGTGCTGCAGAATGTAGCACTCATGGAAAGAGGAAAAACGAGGAGAAATAAAAAGTGAAATTCCTTGTTACACCTACTCTTGGGAGGTGTTAAGGTTTTTGCGCTGCCTCAGGTATAAATGATTTAGTAAATCTGGCGCACTGTCAAAATCCATGGGTGTTACATGGGAACACCCACTGCAACTCCTATGGAATGCCGCCTTGACACAGAGTGAGGCAAGGCAGTGACTTAAGCTGCTTTGTCTAACTCCATATGTACTGATACCATGCAAATATTTAAGAGGCCATGCAAAGCCACGCAGAGTGGCTTTGCCTCACCTCATATATATGGTTGAGATGCTTGCGCCGCTAGAGCACCCAAAAAAGTGATGCTCCAGCAGTGCAAGCCTCTCATTAATAAGCCCCTTAAATCTGTGTAGGGAGTGCAGACCAGTACAGTGTGTGCTATCACAGCAAATGCATGGTTCCAAGTACAGGTGCAAAACTGAGCTTGCACCGAGAATAGCACATTTGTAAAATGTGAACCGGCTTTTTGAGCCCAACAGTCTACCTTTCACTCTGCTTGCGGCAAATAGAGGGAGTTCTCCCGGCAGGAAAGGGTGGTGAGTCAATTAACCCATCTGCATGGAAACACTCAGGGTTCCTTGGACTCCTTTTTTACTACTGCAAGGGGCACTGCCAGGAGCATTCCATCTGTGTGCAACCTCTTTCTCAAACATACTCTGTGTGCCTTCTAAAAGCCCCTTTGCATCTAGGTTGCTATCAGGAATGTTGTATGATAAAACCACACATGGAATTACAACACATGCACTTACAATGTATGGATTTACAATGCATGCTTTTACCACGCATATGCCTTTACAACACATTACTTTACAATGCTTTTTGGTAGCGAGAGCAGGAGACCTGCTCTTGCTTTCAAGAAGCAAAGCAGATTTGCTTTTGGGCAAGGGGAGCTGCATGTCAGCAGCCCTCCTTGTCCAAAAGCAATGTCGGCTCCCGCAGTAGGCGGGGAGCCGGCAGGGATTGCAAGGCCAACGGGGCTCCCCCGTGGCCCCCAACGTAAAGCCAAGCCCTGGAGGATGGGGTCCCCGGGGCCAGTAGTGGCCAGGGAGGGGGATCACTCGCCCCTCTCCCCTTTAATATATTTTTTTTTTATGGAAGCCCTGCCCGGGGAATGGGGTCCCCAGTGCCATGATTGGCCTCAGGAGGGGGACCACGCGGTCCCCCTTGAAAAAAAAAAATAAAGTCTGCCCAGGCCCCGGGGGATGGGGTCCCCGGGACCAAAAAAAGAGGCCCAGGGAAGAGGAGCCATGCTGCCCCCCTTCCCTAACATCATATAAATTCAAAAAGAGGCAATGCCACTGGGGATGGGTCCCCGGTGCCAAAATCGGCCTCAGGAGGGAGGCCACACTGCCCCCTTCAGTTATTTCCCAATTTCTTTTTTTAATGGCTCAGGCCTTGGGGGATAAGCCCCCCATGGTCAAAAAAATGTTGAGAGAAGGGGGGCCACACAGCCCCCATTCTAACTCCCCCCAAAAATAAAAAAAGGCATATCGCGGGAGGCCCTACCCCATCCCTGCACCACTCTGCAAATACGTCTCCTGGCGGGTTCTAAGTTGGGGGATTAAATCCCCTTAAATCCTGAGGGTACCTGGGGCCAACTAGCTCACCAGGTACCACCTGTAAGTCACAAAAAGGAACAGCAGCAGACCAAGGTCAAGCACATTAATTCTGTCTGTTTCAAAAGATATACATTGGTGCAGCTTCTCCCAACACCTGCTGCCAAAGGATGTTTAAGAAACAGAATGTTCATGAAAAAAGTAAGGTGCACTCCAATAAAGTCAGTTGCGCAAAAAGATTTTTTGAAAATTCTTCTCTTCATTCATTCTTTTCACAAAAGCGGCAGAGCCAACGCGTTTCGTTCCCTTTGTGCCACGGGAACTTCGTCAGGGCTGTAATAATCATAACATACAAAAACATAAATATACATATAAAGGACATAAATACAAAATGCAAAAAATATTTACACTAAGCTTAACACAATATATATATAGACCCAAAGCACAAAAAGGAAAATATACACACATATACGAGACCCATACATATAAATTACATTTTGGATATTTGAGTTCTTGAGACAAGAAAAATTATACATAAGTCATAGGAATATTGATAATAATAGCAGAAGTTATCAAAAAATAGCAAAAAAGGAGCATATAAGTTTCATCAATTTTTACAAAGTCCTAAATCAACATTTGCCTTGAAAGGTACACTGTTTCGATAAAATGATTGCTGGCCAAAGGTAAGTAGATTATACCTCATGGACAGATAGATCGAATTAGACAAAGAAACAAAAGAAAGGAAAAAGAAAAAAGTGCAAGGAAATAGAGACCACATCCTGATGATTATATAGAATAGATGTCCAATGGCATCTCACCTCAAGTAAACTTGGAAAACATACTTCAAGAAAGGGTGGCTATGAAGTGGGAGGCAAGTAAGCGTTCACAATTCGAGTATGGTAAATCAGCAGGTAAGGTTCGGGCATGGAAAATCAAATCAGACCAGGCCAAAAAATACATCAGGGAAATAAAAGTGGAAGGGGAAATTACAACTAGGACCTCAAACACAGGAATTGGAAGTGCTTTTCAGGAATTTTTCCGGAATATCTATAAGGAGGAGATTATAGAGAACCAAATGGCCAGGGACTTGTGGCTAGATACAGTCAGATTGCCTAGCAATTGTCGGGATGAGGCAATAACTGAAGCAGAAGTCATCACAGTTATCAATAAACTAAAGCGGGCAAGGCTGTGGGCCAGATGGCTTGCGTGGGGAGCTCTACCGAGTACTGGGTCCTGTTATTATTCCTACCTTGACTGCCCTTTTTAATGACATCTTTGTAAACGGGGGCACCTCCTGAGACGTGGAATGAAGCAACTTTCGTCTTGATCCCCAAACCTGGTAAGGACCCGACTGACTGCGGATCCTATCGGCCTATCTCTCTCCTAAATGACGATTACAAGATCTTTGCTGCCGTTTTGTCGGCACAGCTTGGGAGAGAGATAGGCTCAATCATCCATCAAGACCAGATGGGATTTATAAGGGGGCGCCAGTTGGCAGAACTCACGCTGGACCTGGTAGGTGCAATAGATATTGCCTCAGCTTTTGGTCTCCCCCTGGCTACCTTGACCTTGGATGCTACTAAAGCATTTGATAGGGTCAACTGGCCCTATCTGGCTGCAGTGATGAGGAAATTTCAGTTTGGAAATAGGTTTTGCTGAGCCATCAACCTTCTATATCGGGACCCTAGAGCCAGACTGTTGGTCAATGGTGCCCTCAAGGAATCTTTTCAAATTATGAGGGGTACGAGGCAGGGCTGCCCGCTTTCCCCGCTCTTATTCAATTTATATATTGAACTCTTTGTGCAAATATTGAGAGAGGAACAAAACATCCCCCCATTTGAATTCGGAGGTTGGGAAAAGCGGGTAGGACTCTATGCGGATGATATCCTGGTCTATACAATTGATCCTGTTCAAGCTTTTCCTGTAGTAGTAAAAAGGGCGGAGGAGTTCGGGCGTATCTCGGGGTATGAAATCAATGTGGGAAAAAACGAGATCATGACCTGGAACATTGACAACCTACAGCTTGTAGCGACTCCATCCATGCCTTACCTGGGAATTAGGATCACTCAGGACATCAATACCCTGGCACAGACTAACTTGGATAGGGTCTTTAGAGAATGTAGGGCACAGTTAAAATCTTGGTCTTTCCTCCCTTTGACTGTTCTCGGGAGAATAAGCTTGGTGAAAATGTCTATTCTTCCCAAGTTTACGTTTCTGTTCAACTCCATCCCAGTATCCTTCGATTCAAAACAACTGTATAAATGTTAGCAGGAAATAAATTCCTTTATTTGGTGCTACAAGGCAACCAGGCTGGCATGGAAGAAATTAAGGAGGAGGGAAAAGGGAGGGCTCGCACTGCCAGACCTAGAATACTATGCTTGGGCATTCCTGCTGTCCCATTCAAGGATGCTGTTGAAAACTCCATCAGGCTCCGCAAGAGGGATCATGTTTAAGGCAATGTTAACTGGGGCAAATTTGCCACTTGATGGATTCTTATTCAAATTCGGAGATCAGAGGTACTTCAAGAAGGTGAGGCTGAAGATTTTACAATCCTTGGCAAAGGCTTGGGTACAAATTAAAAGAAGAGTAGGGTTAGCTTACTATTCAGATTTGCCCCAATCTGGGATTTCCCAGATTGGGGCAAGGATATGCTTGCGGTCCTCATAAAGGAGGCAGGAATTCTAACATGGGGGGAGTTGCTAGTAGAAGGGTCACTGGTTAATTGGGAGGATTTATATGGTAGGGCTGGACCTGCCTTATCCAAATCCAAATATATACAACTTGTTAGTTGGTCCCGGGAGTTGATTAGGAAAAAGGCCCCAGTTGGGAGGAGTATCTCTTTCGAACAACAACTGGTAGAGAGGCAAGTAGGGGGTAAAGAGGTAGCCTTCTGGTACTGGACTATTTTAGAGGAGGTAGATGGGGAGCTCACTCTCCAGGAAGAACTATGGGGAGAGGTCCTGGGTGTCCAGTGTGAGGAGTTATGGACAAGATCGTTCACTCTCTTGTTTAAAACAGTTAAGCGTGCTTGGTTGAGGTGCACCCATTTGTTTACGTTACATTGCGCATACCTTTCCCCCTTAGGTTAAGTTTCAACCAGGGAAGTGTTGTAACAAGTGTCTCCACCCTGCAGCCTCCGGCATTCACATGTTTTTGGATTGTCCCCTCATTAAAGTCTTCTGGGACGAAGTAAAGGGCACTTTGGACTCGATCCTTAAAACATAAATACCATTCACCCTGTCCCTTATAATATTTGGTTTGGATGAAAACATCACCAGGCCTGCAAGGTCCTTCTTGTTCTACGCAATTCTCCTCGAAAGACAGCAGATCTGCAAATTTTGGGTTGAGTCGAACGCACCATCACATGCAGGTTGGCTAATGTCTCTGTATGAAACATCAAAGGTGGATCTGGCCAGGTTCTGTAGCAAGCGAAACCTCACATTTAGGAACTTGTTGGTCCAGTGGAGTTAGATCAATCATCAGGTTCGCCAGGGTTTTTTTTTTTTTACCCGGGTCCAATGATTAAGCTGACATACTCCTCGAACCTGTTTGTGGCTTCGCTCAGTAAAGAGAATAAACTGGGTCCAACAGGCTAAAAGACGCCTTGGTGGAGTAAAGATTCCTGAAAGCTTCTCTCGCCACTCTGGTACCGTTGTTTTGGCCTGGGATTATGGTTTTGCCCTGTGCCAAATGTTACTCAAGGTGGTTGGAGCTTTCTATGGAGCGAGAGTTCGGTAAATGAGGACTAAAAGAAAAAGAAGAAACAGAATGTTCATAGAAAAAGGAAGGTGCACTGCAATAAAGTCAGTTGCGCAAAAAGATTTTTTGAAAATTCTTTTCTTTATTCATTCTTTTCATAAAAGCGGCACAGCCAACGCGTTTCGTTCCCTTTGTGCCACAGGAACTTCGGCAGGGCTGTAATTATTATAACGTACAAAAACATAAATATACATATAAAGGACATAAATACACAATGCAAAAAATATTTACACTAAGCTTAACACAACATATACATAGATCCAAAGCACAAAAAGGAAAATATACACACATATATGAGACCAATACATATAAATTACATTTTGGATATTTGAATTCTTGAGACAAGAAACATTATATGTACCCTGTTTCATTCAAATTCCTAACATATGTGTTTTCCTCACTACAATTTCTTCTTATTCTGGTCATTTCCCCAAAGGGGATGTTGTCAATTACCGAATGTGGGTGTGCGCTTTCAGCATGCAACACAGCGTTACATGCTTTCTCTTTTCTGTACAGGGTACTCTGTACCACCCCTACTCTGACAAAGAAACTGATGTCCAGAAAGTTGATTCTGTCGCTGCCATGTATCAATGTAAGCTTTACATTACAATCATTATCATTTAGATAAGTATGGAACTGACTCAACTGTTCAGTAGATTCTGACCACAGGACGATGATATCATCAATGTACCTCCCCCAGAACACAATGTGCTCTGTCCAGGGGGAGGCGCGCCCGTGCCAGGTATTCTCCCTCTCGAACCACCCCATAAAGAGGCAGGTGTACGAGGGAGGAAATTTCGAGCCCATGGCGGTCCCAAGCATCTGGTGGTACCAAGTAGTGTCATGTAAAAAATAATTGTAGCCCAAAATGATATCTATCTTTTCCAACAACATTCTGTTGAAGTCATGTTGTTCTGCTCGCTCCCTATCCAGGAAGGATCGGACCGCTGGTATGCCATGTTCTTTGTGTATGCAGGTATAAAGACTTTCGACAACAAATGAATGATCTTCTGACCACTGGACATCTTTAAACTTAACCAAAATATCTTTGCTATCCCTGATGTATGAGGGAAGATCAGTGACATATTTTTGGAGATGGAGATCAACAAATTCAGATAGTTTCTCAGTAAGGGAACCAATCCCATATATTATGGGACGACCAGGTGGAAAGGTACCCTCTTTGTGGATCTTAGGTAAAATGTATATACAAGGGTATTTAGGTTTTTCTACCCTTAAAAATCTGAACTCATCTTCAATCAAGAGGCCTGTTTCCTTCCATTCAATCAATTTGGCAGTTATCATACGAGTGACACCTTCAATGGGATTAACTAAAATACGTCGCATTATAGTGAAGACTCAGATCTATCTCACTCAGATCACCTCTAACTAGGTGTTCGTTACTTGAGGTGAGATGCCATTTGACATCTATTCTATATAATCATCAGGACGTTGTCTCTATTTCCTTGCACTTTTTTCTTTTTCTTTTTCTTTTGTTTCTATGTCTAATTCGATCTATCTGTCCTTGAGGTATGCTCTACTTACCTTTGGCCCCCAATCATTTTATCGAAACAGTGTACTTTTCAAGGCAAATGTTGACTTGGGACTTTGTAAAAATTGATGAAACTTATATGCTGCTTTTTTATATTTTTTGATACCTTCTGCTATTATTATCAATATTCCTGTGACTTGTGTATAAATTATCCAAAATGTAACTTATATGTATGAGTCTCGTATATGTGTGTATATTTTTCTTTTTGTGCTTTGGGTCTATATATATATATGTTGTGTTAAGCTTAGTGTAAATATGTTTTGCATTGTGTATTTATGTCCTTTATATGTATATTTATGTTTTTGTATGTTATGATTATTACAGCCCTGATGAAGTTCCTGTGGCACAAAGGGAACAAAATGCGTTGGCAGTACCGCTTTTATAAAAAGAATGAATAAAGCGAAGAATTTAAAAAAAAGCTTTTCGTCTAACTGACTTTATTGGAGTGCACCTTCCTTTTTCTATGAACCTCCAGTAAGTCCCACACAGCTGGACTGCTGAGAGTTGTTCGAGGCCACACCGCTTTTTACACCACTCTGCAAACGCGCCTTCTGTAGCACTGCTTCTCTTGGGATGAAGTCTACTTTTATCCCGAGGTCCTCATGACTCAAGAGAACCTCATTGCCCCACTAGCAGTGTGCCAGGAGGAGCATTTGCAAAGTGGTGTAAACAGAGGGCGTAGCCTCAGACCACTCTCAGCAGTCCAGTGGTGTGGGGCTTACTGGAGGTACTCGGTGTGCTAATTGGCCCCTAGGAAACCTCAGGGTTCAAGGGAACAAAATCCCCCAATCCAGAATGCATCAGGAGGCACGTTTGCAGAGTGGTGGAGAAAGGTGGCATGGCCTCTGTCCACCTGTCAGCAATCCCACTACCTGGGGCATACTGGAGGTATCAGACAGGCTAGTTGGCCTGTAAGGACCACCAGCAGCGAAGGGGACTTTATTCCCCATCAAAGAGCATGCCAGGAAGTAGATTTGCAGAGTGGTCGGGAAAGGGGATGTGACCTGCTATGAAAACATAGCAATCCTGCTATGTGGGACTTACTGGAGGTAACAGAAGGGGTAGTTGGCCCCCAAGGTGAACGTTGGGGCCAACTACCCCTCCTGTTACTGTGGATTCTGTGTAGGGTTTTGTAGTGTACAAGAAAAAATGGTGCCTATTCTGGTAGCGATAAGTGTACAGCAAAATGCAATATAAGAACGGTGCAACACGGTCAGCGAGATACCACACCTTCGAACTTGGCATCTTCACTTAGATTGCCTTTTTATATGAAGAATCACCCGCCCATTGATATATAATTTATCCCACCCTCACCGACCGTCCAGGATACTTAACCTGTAATTGCCGGGTTGGAATTATCAACTGCTAGAAAAACTGATGCTATCACACTGCCCACAGCTCTGAAGAGTCACGAGCTAACTGGCTCGCTTGATGAAACACGTGTCGGCTCGTTGTTGTTTTTTGTCTTGATGTCAACCTTCCAGAACCTGAAGGCATAATACACCTTAGAGAAACTGTCAACCATGTCTCATTACTACTGTTTCATGCTCCTTACTCTTAATTCAAGGAAAACCTTTTATGATTAACCCAACGTGTGCACAGGTCTCGTGTTTGTACCCCTCCTTCTACCTCCAGTAAATCCCACACAGTGGGATTGCTAAGAGGTCTTTGGAGGCCACTCTCTTGCACATTTCTGCACTCCTCTTGATTCTTTCTGCACCTCTGTTGGTTCTTTCTGCAGTTCTCTTGCCTTTGTCTGCACCCTTGTTCCCTATTTCTACACCTCCTTTCTCTGTTTCAGTAACTCTTGCCTCTTACTGCACTTTACTTGACATTTTTTGCACCTCTGTTTCCTTCTGTACTTCTCTTACGTCTTCCTGCATCTCTCTTGCAAATTTTTGCACCTCTCATGCCTCTGTGTCCACCTCTTTTGCCTCTTTCTGCTCCTCTCTTGCCTCTTTCTACACCCCTCTTGCCTCTTTCTGCACATCTGTTAGTTATTTCTGCACTGCGTTTGCTTCTGTCTGCTACTCTCTTGTACATTTCTGCACCCCTCTTGCCTCTTTCTTCAGCTCTGTTAGTTCTTTCTGTACCTCTCTTGCCTCTCTCCATTCGCATGATCCTCCTTTCTGCACCTCTTTTGCCTGTTTCTGCTGTAACTCTCTTGCCTGTTTATTTATATTCTTGACTTCTTCTACACCTCTGATGCTTCGTTCTGCACATCTCTTGCCTCTTTCTGCCCCTCTTGCCTCTTTCTGTACCTTTGTTGCTTCTTTCTGCACTTTTCTTGCTTCTTTCCACAACTTTCTTGCTTCTTTCTGTACCCTTCTTGCGTCTTTCTGCACCGTTTCTTCCTCTTTATGGACATCTATTGCCTCTTTCTGCACCTCTCTTGTCTCTTTCAGCACCCCTATTTCCACTTTCCACACCTCTTTTGCTTGTTTCTGCACTTCTTTTGCCTCTTTATGTATCCCTCTTGTCTCTTTCGGCACCTCTGTTGTTTCTTACTGCACTGCTCTTGCTTCTTTGTGTACACCTCTTAACTCTTTCCGCACCCTTCTTCCCTATTTCGCTACCTCTCTTCCCTCTTTCTGCACCTCTCTTGCCTTTTTCTGCACCCCTGTACCCTCTTTCTGCACATCTCTTACTTGTTTTTGACACGCTCTTGCCTCTTTCTACAGTTCTCCTGCCTCTTTCTACAGTTCTCTTGCCTCTTTCTGCACCTCTGTTGTTTCTTTCTGCACCTCTCTTGGTTGTTTCTGTACTGCTCTTGTTTCTTTCTGCACCTGTCATGTACATTTCTGCAACCCTCTTGCCTTTTTCTGCACCCCTCTTCTCTCTTTCTGTACCTCTCTTACCTCTGTCTGCAACCCTCTTGCCTCTTTCTGCACCTCTGTTGCTTCTTTCTACACTTCTCTTGCTTCTTTCTGCACCTCTTACAAATTTCTGCACCCCTCGTGCATCTGTTTGCACCTCTCTTTTGCCTTTTTCGGCTTCTCTCTAGAATCTTTCTGCATGCCTCTTACTTTTGTCTGTACCCCTCTTGCCTCTTTCTGCTCCTTTGTTGGTTCTTTCTGCACTTCTTTTGCTACTGTCTGCTACTCTTGTGTACATTTCTGCACTCCTCTTGCCTCTTTCTGCAACTTCCTTGCACCTTTCTGCACTTCTCTTGCCTCCTTCTGTACCTCTGTTGCTTCTTTCTGGACTTCTCTTGCCTTTTTCTTCACCCCTGGTGCCTCTTTCTGCTCCTCTGTTGGTTCTTTCCGCGCTTCTTTTGCTACTGTCTGCTACTCTTGTGTACATTTCTGCACTACTCTTGCCTCTTTCTGCAACTCTCTTGCACCTTTCTGCACTTCTCTTGCCTCCTTCTGCACCTGTGTTGCTTCTTTATCTACTTCTCTTGCTTCTTTTTGCACCTCTCTTGCTTCTTTCAGCACCCCTTTTATCTCTTTCTCTACCCCTTTTCCTTCTTTCTAGACCTCTCTTGCCTCTTTCTGCACCTATGTTGCTTCTTTCCGCCACTCTCTCGCTTCTTTTTGTACCCGTCTTGCCTCTTTGGGCACCCATCTTCCCTCTTCCGACACCTCTCCTGCCTCTTTCTGCACCCCGTTCCCTTTTTCTGCAACCCTCTTGCCTGTTTCTGCAACTTTCTTGCCTCTTTCTGCAGTTCTCGTTTCTGCTTCTGTACCCCTGTTGCTTCTTTCTGCACTTCTCCTGCCTCTTTCTGCACTCCTCTTGCCTCCTTCTGCACCTCAGTTGGTTCTTTCTGCACTGCACTTGCTTCTTTCTGTACCTCTCTTGCACATTTCTGCATCCCTCTTGCATCTTTCTGTACCCCTCTTCCCTCTTTCTGCACCTCTCTTCCCTCTGTCTGCACCCTCTTCCCTCTTTCTGTACCTCTTTTACCTGTTTCTGCCATTTGTTCGCTTCTTTCTGAACTTCTCTTCACCTTTTTCTGTACTCAAATGGGAAGTTTAAGCTCTCAAGTTTAAATTTCTGCATGCTCTCCTGACTGAGGGATATGTTTACTTGTATATGTATTCTTACTTGTGTTATGCATCTGAAGATGGTATTTCAAAAAGTGGATAACTTCTGCTATAGGTGGTCAAATCTTCTTAGTTCTGCTCTGTCATTCAGTTACAGAGGCAGATATATCTTATGTATATATGTGTTATAGAGCCCACGAATATACTATTAAATGCCCATGTGCCCTGTATTGTGAGCAGAAACAAATGCATACACCATTTTTACACACATTTACAGAGTATGCTGTTTGAAACACAGGTATTCAAGTATTTCTATGTTTATTTTATGTAACATGTCACTCAGTAAAAGAAGAGGCACGCATGCATACCTTCACAAGCCTGGTCAGACTTACAACAGTGATATGCTTAGTATTGCTGTTTTATATTTAGTACGTTGGCCTAACATTCTGAGCAGTCAATTAATAGTGACCATTCAAGAGAAAAGTGAGGTTTAAGACATCTTGGGAGAAGGATTAGTGATTAGGCTACTTTGTTGTAAGGTACAGTCAAAGCAGGCCTCATTCTACACCTCTGCCGGGGCTTTTTGCACTTCTCTTGATTCTTTCTGCACCTTTCTTCCTTTAGCAATTAAAAAACCTTAGAAACTCAGTGAAAAAAGCACAGGTTTCTGGGACGTTATAGTTAGTTGGATATTTCACTTGTATAAAACCAGAGAAATTCATCCGTTATAGTTAGTTGAGCTAACTATAACTCGTGCCCCCACTATGCACTACTGATGACGTCACATATTACATCAACCATGACATGGTCAGTGATAATACTGATGACATCACTGATGGCATCTCAAATGACATCATCCACTTAGTATCCAATGCACCTCCTCACACCCTAATATAACCTTCCATACACCGACTCTAATATGCAGACTACCATTCTCGAAATCATAGACACATCAATACTAGTTAGTACATACCCACTCACTGATTCATATGTCTTCACACATCCACTAAATCACCAATACAGTCACTCATACACGTAGTCACACATCAATACAGCCTTTAATATACACACTAATACACCCATGCAGAAAGTCACATACTGTAACTCATCCACAGAGATACTCACATAACTAGTCAGTCACCCAAAGACTCAATCACACTGTCATTTACTCACCAATACAGTTATACCCACACCACCTCACTTATTCCTACCGATATTAACAGATACAATCACTGACACAAGCACATACTCATCCATACAGCCACTCTCACAATCACACACTCTCACATATATTCATTTATATACTCCAACATTCCCAAATACTGCCTTTCACATATGTAGTTACTCACCCATATACCACTGAGACATCCATTCACTCACCAATACAGCCATACGCATACTTACTCAGGTATGGGTATATAGCCCCTGGCATATGCACTCATGAACCCATACACCCACTGAATCACCCACTCACACATCCATGGAGGGAGTCCCATACCCCCCACCCACCCACACAGACACTCAGGCACCCAAATAGGTAATCGGACAACCAATCATTTATCCATATAGATACTCATGTAACTACTCACCATCCCATTCAGCCACTTACATGCCAACTGACAGACTGATACAGTCATTCACACAGATTAGTCATTCACCCATGCATTCACTAAGACATGTTTAATCTCTGACTTAAACAGTAAATCACATACCCACTAAATCATCCATTTAGACACTCATACACCTAATCATTGTTCAATACACCTTTGCGTAGCTATAATTAACATTCTTAAACTTTTAAAAATCACCCAGTCTCTGGATGATGTAATAAGTGATGTCATGTGAAATGTCATCAGTGATGTGATCAGTGATGTCACTGACCATGTCATGAGTGAGGTAGCATATGACATCATCAGCAGTGCATATCGAGGGCACGAGTTATTGTCAATTAACTATAAAGGCTGAATGTCTCTGTTTTTGTACGAGTGAAATGTCCAACTAAGTATAACGTCCCTGAAACCTGTGTTTTTTTTGTGAATTTCTAAGGTTGTTTAAATGTTAATTCCTAACTATAATGTCCCTGAAACTTATGTTTTTTTCAGTGAATTTCAAAGGTTTTTTAAATGCTAATTCCTAACTATAATATCACTGAAACCTCTGGTTTATATACATATATATATACATACATATATATGCGAAGTGCCCCGCTGCGGATGAGCAGCTCGAGAGTGCTATGAAGTTTACAGCAAGCAAAGGAACAACGTGACCAGATTGGCTTGTGTCACTTACAGGGACTCAGTGTTGCTTCACACAGCAAACCAAGAAGGGATTTTAAACTTATTGAGGGGCTTTGCTGCAGTCCACTGTGGAAAAATATTTAGCATACTAGTAAGACCAGAATGCTGTGAGAACATACGCCCACTGGGCCGGACTATATTTCAGCGCTGCGAGTGCGGCACAAGATTGTTGCAGCTGTGCCTCTCAGGACACCAGTGAACAAGGGCTCACAAGCCCAAAACATGTTTGGTTGAGAACTTGGCTGCGGAGGTAATGCTGTTTGTCCCCATAACCTGCCAATAAAGAAGGTGATTCAGCACGTCTGTGTGCGGCGCTTCAACTGTTTGGGCTTCTCTTCGTTTGGATATATATATATATATATATTCCAGGGATAATCCAGTACGGCGCAGAGTTCAGAAAGGCTGCAAATACGGACTCGAACCCAAATATCAGTGCAAAGTGGTGGTTTATTTAGCAAAAGGTTTTCCCAGTCATCACGACGCGTTTCGCGCTACACAGAGCGCTTGTTCACATATATATATATATATAATATATATATATATATATATATTACCTACTGGCTATCGCCAGTAGGTATATATAGTTAGGATTTATTCCCTATGAGATTTTTGAAAATTCTATGTCTAATAACTTTGGCGTTTGTGGACGGAATCGGCTGAAATTTTCAGGAAAATGGCACATTTTGTTTCTGAGCAGCCCTTAAAAATTTGGGGGGGTTTCATCAAGGGGGGGCCGAGAAAAAAGGGGGGTCCCAAAACGCGTTTTTCCCATGTTAATTTCCATAGGGCGGTTGGACTCACTTTTAGCTCGAACGGCTGAATGGATTTGCACGAAACTTGGCAAAATTGTAGGGACTGTTAGCCCGATGTGCCTTTGCTAGGTCTCAATATATGTGCTCCAGTAGTTTTTGAGAAATTAACGTTCAAAACAAGATATATATCTGTAACAGCGCTCCAGGCTGCGCACCGGTTCGCTTACTTTTCGCGAAACGGAACTTTGCGTGCAGAAAGCTGATTGGCTCTCCGGTGTCTGTCAACATTCTAAACAGTCCGGAGCAGCCGCCATCTTATCTCTCGGTAGGATCGAGAGAGAAGAAGAGGTGAAAAACCAAGGGGGAATTTAATGAAAGGGGGCAAGGTATACCCCTCTTGACCCCCTAGGAATGTTGGGGTTATTAAAGGGTCCCGTGGGGAAAATAAAAAAAAATGATTTTTCACGGTAGAAGCGCTTCACGGGCCGCGAACTGGGCCGCAAACTGGTAGCGAAACGGGAATTCGCCATTTTGTGCTTCGTTAATTAAATTACTAGGTATAAGGGGGTGCGGGAGACGTATCCTAATCCCCTATGTTTCCTGAGGGTGGCTGAGGAGGCTCATATATGTTGATACATCTCTTCCAGCGGCTGTGCGTGAGCTTTTTTTTTTTTTGCTGCGTGACAGTCCGGAGCGGCCGCCATCTTATCTCTCGGTAGGATCGAGAGAGAAGAAGAGGTGAAAAACGAAGGGGGAATTTAATGAAAGGGGGCAAGGTATACCCCTCTTGACCCCCTAGGAATGTTGTTGGGGTTATTAAAGGGTCCCGTGGGGAAAATAAAAATAAAAATGATTTTTCACGGTAGAAGCGCTTCACGGGCCGCGAACTGGGCCGCAAACTGGTAGCGAAACGGGAATTCGCCATTTTGTGCTTCGTTAATTAAATTACTAGGTATAAGGGGGTGCGGGAGACGTATCCTAATCCCCTATGTTTCCTGAGGGTGGCTGAGGAGGCTCATATATGTTGATACATCTCTTCCAGCGGCTGCGCCATCTTGCCTTTTTTCCAATGCCACAATTTTGTCGTGCACGGCAGCCATTTTAGATGCCAGGCTGGTCCCAGGCTATCACCTACCCCTGCGGATGTAGTTTATGGCCCCAGCTGTAGAGAATCCAGACATGCCAACCCTCCCGATTCAGGCGTGAGACTACTGATTTTAGTGCTAGTCTCCCGCCTCCCGATTTCTGCAAGCAAAAACCCGGGGGCATATTACAAACAACTAGCGATAATTTTTGTCTCTAACTTGTTTAGAGACAAAAATTATCGCCGCACATCGGCGATTTTTATCGCAGATAAACCTTGCTATTATCGCAGAAAAGTCAGCGATATTCATGTATTATCGAGCAAATGCTCTTAGCCATGTTATCCACCTCCCATTGGATAACATGGCTAAGAACTGCTCAGGGCAGGTGTTAGCTTTTGGAGATATTCGCGCTTAGCGCGAATATCTCCAAAAGTTGGTAATAGGAGATAGCGATGTTGGGGACTGTTTCCAGTCGCTAACATCTTGGCACGCCCACTTTGCATGTCATTAGTGATAAGTATCACTGACATGCAAAGCGGGGCCCAAGATGGTCGCTATCTCCTTTTAGCTGTCACTAACTGGTGTTAGCGACAGCTTGGTAATAGGGAGATAATTTTATCTCCGCTTTCATGGCTTTTAAAGCCAAAAAAGCGGCGATAAACCCCCTTGATAATATGCCCCACGATTCCTCGGGGGTTTCAGCTGACAGGGCTTGGTATTGTGTTACGTGGTAATTTTTCCAGGAAACGTCAGAGGTTCGATGCAGGGGTTCTAGAAGAGGTGATAAACCATTTAAGCCTCATGAACAAGCGCATGGTCTTTTAAAGATTTGTGAAGTACTCGGGGCGGCGGTGTGTGTGTGCTCTCTTTCAGGAGCGGGCGGGGGGGCACTGCCAGCAACTCGCCAGTAGGTATATATAGTTAGGATTTATTCCCTATGAGATTTTTGAAAATTCTATGTCTAATAACTTTGGCGTTTGTGGACGGAATCGGCTGAAATTTTCAGGAAAATGGCACATTTTGTTTCTGAGCAGCCCTTAAAAATTTGGGGGGGTTTCATCAAGGGGGGGCCGAGAAAAAAGGGGGGTCCCAAAACGCGTTTTTCCCATGTTAATTTCCATAGGGCGGTTGGACTCACTTTTAGCTCGAACGGCTGAATGGATTTGCACGAAACTTGGCAAAATTGTAGGGACTGTTAGCCCGATGTGCCTTTGCTAGGTCTCAATATATGTGCTCCAGTAGTTTTTGAGAAATTAACGTTCAAAACAAGATATATATCTGTAACAGCGCTCCAGGCTGCGCACCGGTTCGCTTACTTTTCGCGAAACGGAACTTTGCGTGCAGAAAGCTGATTGGCTCTCCGGTGTCTGTCAACATTCTAAACAGTCCGGAGCAGCCGCCATCTTATCTCTCGGTAGGATCGAGAGAGAAGAAGAGGTGAAAAACCAAGGGGGAATTTAATGAAAGGGGGCAAGGTATACCCCTCTTGACCCCCTAGGAATGTTGGGGTTATTAAAGGGTCCCGTGGGGAAAATAAAAAAAAATGATTTTTCACGGTAGAAGCGCTTCACGGGCCGCGAACTGGGCCGCAAACTGGTAGCGAAACGGGAATTCGCCATTTTGTGCTTCGTTAATTAAATTACTAGGTATAAGGGGGTGCGGGAGACGTATCCTAATCCCCTATGTTTCCTGAGGGTGGCTGAGGAGGCTCATATATGTTGATACATCTCTTCCAGCGGCTGTGCGTGAGCTTTTTTTTTTTTTGCTGCGTGACAGTCCGGAGCGGCCGCCATCTTATCTCTCGGTAGGATCGAGAGAGAAGAAGAGGTGAAAAACGAAGGGGGAATTTAATGAAAGGGGGCAAGGTATACCCCTCTTGACCCCCTAGGAATGTTGTTGGGGTTATTAAAGGGTCCCGTGGGGAAAATAAAAATAAAAATGATTTTTCACGGTAGAAGCGCTTCACGGGCCGCGAACTGGGCCGCAAACTGGTAGCGAAACGGGAATTCGCCATTTTGTGCTTCGTTAATTAAATTACTAGGTATAAGGGGGTGCGGGAGACGTATCCTAATCCCCTATGTTTCCTGAGGGTGGCTGAGGAGGCTCATATATGTTGATACATCTCTTCCAGCGGCTGCGCCATCTTGCCTTTTTTCCAATGCCACAATTTTGTCGTGCACGGCAGCCATTTTAGATGCCAGGCTGGTCCCAGGCTATCACCTACCCCTGCGGATGTAGTTTATGGCCCCAGCTGTAGAGAATCCAGACATGCCAACCCTCCCGATTCAGGCGTGAGACTACTGATTTTAGTGCTAGTCTCCCGCCTCCCGATTTCTGCAAGCAAAAACCCGGGGGCATATTACAAACAACTAGCGATAATTTTTGTCTCTAACTTGTTTAGAGACAAAAATTATCGCCGCACATCGGCGATTTTTATCGCAGATAAACCTTGCTATTATCGCAGAAAAGTCAGCGATATTCATGTATTATCGAGCAAATGCTCTTAGCCATGTTATCCACCTCCCATTGGATAACATGGCTAAGAACTGCTCAGGGCAGGTGTTAGCTTTTGGAGATATTCGCGCTTAGCGCGAATATCTCCAAAAGTTGGTAATAGGAGATAGCGATGTTGGGGACTGTTTCCAGTCGCTAACATCTTGGCACGCCCACTTTGCATGTCATTAGTGATAAGTATCACTGACATGCAAAGCGGGGCCCAAGATGGTCGCTATCTCCTTTTAGCTGTCACTAACTGGTGTTAGCGACAGCTTGGTAATAGGGAGATAATTTTATCTCCGCTTTCATGGCTTTTAAAGCCAAAAAAGCGGCGATAAACCCCCTTGATAATATGCCCCACGATTCCTCGGGGGTTTCAGCTGACAGGGCTTGGTATTGTGTTACGTGGTAATTTTTCCAGGAAACGTCAGAGGTTCGATGCAGGGGTTCTAGAAGAGGTGATAAACCATTTAAGCCTCATGAACAAGCGCATGGTCTTTTAAAGATTTGTGAAGTACTCGGGGCGGCGGTGTGTGTGTGCTCTCTTTCAGGAGCGGGCGGGGGGGCACTGCCAGCAACTCGCCAGTAGGTATATATAGTTAGGATTTATTCCCTATGAGATTTTTGAAAATTCTATGTCTAATAACTTTGGCGTTTGTGGACGGAATCGGCTGAAATTTTCAGGAAAATGGCACATTTTGTTTCTGAGCAGCCCTTAAAAATTTGGGGGGGTTTCATCAAGGGGGGGCCGAGAAAAAAGGGGGGTCCCAAAACGCGTTTTTCCCATGTTAATTTCCATAGGGCGGTTGGACTCACTTTTAGCTCGAACGGCTGAATGGATTTGCACGAAACTTGGCAAAATTGTAGGGACTGTTAGCCCGATGTGCCTTTGCTAGGTCTCAATATATGTGCTCCAGTAGTTTTTGAGAAATTAACGTTCAAAACAAGATATATATCTGTAACAGCGCTCCAGGCTGCGCACCGGTTCGCTTACTTTTCGCGAAACGGAACTTTGCGTGCAGAAAGCTGATTGGCTCTCCGGTGTCTGTCAACATTCTAAACAGTCCGGAGCAGCCGCCATCTTATCTCTCGGTAGGATCGAGAGAGAAGAAGAGGTGAAAAACCAAGGGGGAATTTAATGAAAGGGGGCAAGGTATACCCCTCTTGACCCCCTAGGAATGTTGGGGTTATTAAAGGGTCCCGTGGGGAAAATAAAAAAAAATGATTTTTCACGGTAGAAGCGCTTCACGGGCCGCGAACTGGGCCGCAAACTGGTAGCGAAACGGGAATTCGCCATTTTGTGCTTCGTTAATTAAATTACTAGGTATAAGGGGGTGCGGGAGACGTATCCTAATCCCCTATGTTTCCTGAGGGTGGCTGAGGAGGCTCATATATGTTGATACATCTCTTCCAGCGGCTGTGCGTGAGCTTTTTTTTTTTTTGCTGCGTGACAGTCCGGAGCGGCCGCCATCTTATCTCTCGGTAGGATCGAGAGAGAAGAAGAGGTGAAAAACGAAGGGGGAATTTAATGAAAGGGGGCAAGGTATACCCCTCTTGACCCCCTAGGAATGTTGTTGGGGTTATTAAAGGGTCCCGTGGGGAAAATAAAAATAAAAATGATTTTTCACGGTAGAAGCGCTTCACGGGCCGCGAACTGGGCCGCAAACTGGTAGCGAAACGGGAATTCGCCATTTTGTGCTTCGTTAATTAAATTACTAGGTATAAGGGGGTGCGGGAGACGTATCCTAATCCCCTATGTTTCCTGAGGGTGGCTGAGGAGGCTCATATATGTTGATACATCTCTTCCAGCGGCTGCGCCATCTTGCCTTTTTTCCAATGCCACAATTTTGTCGTGCACGGCAGCCATTTTAGATGCCAGGCTGGTCCCAGGCTATCACCTACCCCTGCGGATGTAGTTTATGGCCCCAGCTGTAGAGAATCCAGACATGCCAACCCTCCCGATTCAGGCGTGAGACTACTGATTTTAGTGCTAGTCTCCCGCCTCCCGATTTCTGCAAGCAAAAACCCGGGGGCATATTACAAACAACTAGCGATAATTTTTGTCTCTAACTTGTTTAGAGACAAAAATTATCGCCGCACATCGGCGATTTTTATCGCAGATAAACCTTGCTATTATCGCAGAAAAGTCAGCGATATTCATGTATTATCGAGCAAATGCTCTTAGCCATGTTATCCACCTCCCATTGGATAACATGGCTAAGAACTGCTCAGGGCAGGTGTTAGCTTTTGGAGATATTCGCGCTTAGCGCGAATATCTCCAAAAGTTGGTAATAGGAGATAGCGATGTTGGGGACTGTTTCCAGTCGCTAACATCTTGGCACGCCCACTTTGCATGTCATTAGTGATAAGTATCACTGACATGCAAAGCGGGGCCCAAGATGGTCGCTATCTCCTTTTAGCTGTCACTAACTGGTGTTAGCGACAGCTTGGTAATAGGGAGATAATTTTATCTCCGCTTTCATGGCTTTTAAAGCCAAAAAAGCGGCGATAAACCCCCTTGATAATATGCCCCACGATTCCTCGGGGGTTTCAGCTGACAGGGCTTGGTATTGTGTTACGTGGTAATTTTTCCAGGAAACGTCAGAGGTTCGATGCAGGGGTTCTAGAAGAGGTGATAAACCATTTAAGCCTCATGAACAAGCGCATGGTCTTTTAAAGATTTGTGAAGTACTCGGGGCGGCGGTGTGTGTGTGCTCTCTTTCAGGAGCGGGCGGGGGGGCACTGCCAGCAACTTGCCAGGTCAGGTAGTGTTCAACACGTGCATCACCCTTTCTCTGCCTGCTATTGCGCTCCATGCTTCGGAAAGGTAAGAAAAAGAACGTGCATTTGAGTTTGAAATGTCCCATCCTGCAGCAGCACACTTCCAAAGCCCACACATGACAATAACCCGATTCAAGGCCCCATTCACCCGTTTTTAAAAAAAATATATAACACTCCAACAAAGTAAGATTATAAAACTTTATTAACTTTTAAATATAATGAACGGAACAAAAACTGTAAAAACATTTAAACATTTTTCACCCAAAAAAGCAACAATGGTCAGAAGCTGTTTTTTGTGCGAATAGTCCCAAGGCAGCACAACGTGCTGAGTTCTGGACGGCACCCAGGTGATGTCGCCTGGGTGCCGCACTGGTTTTGGGATCCTACAATGCTGCTCCGAAAATTGGCGTGGGGCGTCCCGGGTGGTGCGGGGGGAGGCCTCGTCAGTAGCGGTCTGTTGTGCGAATAGTCCCAAGGCAGCAGAACGCGCTGAGATGTTGATGGCACCCAGGTGATGTCCAGTAAACTGCCGCACTGGTTTTGGTATCCTACAATGCTGCTCCGAAAATTGGCGTGGGGCGGCCCGGGGGGGGGGCGTGGGGGAGGTGGCGTGAACGGGCCTCCCCAGGTGGCGGCCATCCAGCTGAGTTGCGCCCACTCTTGCGGCTACAGCGTCTCGCTCACCATGTTGTTGAGTTGCTCCCACTCTTGCAGTGCAGCGATAGGCGGCTGCCACATGACTCTTAAAATGGCGGACGGCTCTTCGGTTTTGGGCCTGGTCCACTGAAATGGCCCTGGGACACCTTGGAACTCGGACGCTTGCCTGCTAGGGCTTGGGCTCCATTCTCGAAAAGCGTCCCCTAAGCCGTGAAGATTCTACAAAAGTCTTGGGGGCCCCCGACTCCCGCAGGCTTCCGGTGGGGAGCGGCTGCCATGATTGCTCACGGAATGACCACGACGGAGCCACGAGATGGTGGTGCTCTCATGCTGACGCCAGCTTCAGTCTGAATGATCCAGAAACAAGGTGGGGCTTTCATCGTTTGGGAAAAAAAATGTTCTAAACCAATGAAAAGTGTTATTTTTAGGTCATATGACCAAGCCTTCCATCTTTAGGAAACCAAAAGTAAAATGAACCAATGAAAAGTTTTATAAACAAGTCACATGACCTGTTATGCGGCATAGGGCTACAAAAAGCGTAGAAAATCCGTTGGCACGTGAGGCGGCGTCAGTAGCGGACCGATGTGCAAATAGGCCGAAGGCAGCACAACGCGTCGAGATCCGGATGGCACCGAGGTGGTGTCCAGCAAGTTGCCGCACTGGTGTGGCCATCCTACAATGCTGCGCCGAAAGACGGCGTGTCCAGCTGAGTTGCGGTCACTCTTGCGGTACAGTGACTCGAACGCGCCGAGATCCGGATGGCACCGAGGTGGTGTCCAGCAAGTTGCCGCACTGGTGTGGCCATCCTACAATGCTGCGCCGAAAGACGGCGTGTCCAGCTGAGTTCCGGTCACTCTTGCGGTACAGTGAGTCGAACGCGCCGAGATCCGGATGGCACCGAGGTTGTGTCCAGCAAGTTGCCGCACTGGTGTGGCCATACTACAATGCTGCGCCGAAAGTCGGCGTGGGGTGCCCCGTTGGCTTATGAGGTAATGTCAGTAGTGGACCGATGTGTGAATAGGTCGGAACCAGCACAAGGCGCCAAGATCCGAATGGCAAGTCCTGGATGTTGAGTGCCATAGTTGAGAGTTCTGAGCAGTGCTTGTAAGACTGTCTGAAGCTTATTTGCACCTGCTGCAGCTTCACTATTGCCCTGGTGTGGCCAAAGGTCGCACATGACATAGGCGGCCGGCTCCCGAGGTCCGGCGGAACTTTTTTCCTTTTCCTTTCTGCTTCTTTTCCTACAATCCGTTTCATCTGAAGACACGACCAGGTCCCTGAATGTGTGCAGGGGGACGCTATTGATTGAATGAAAATGGCGGCTTGACACAAAGCTGACTCAAGCGTTGCCTTTGATGCTATACAGACAAAAATTGGTTTTCAGTTTGTACATTCTTCAGGATTTTTTTTCCATCCAAGTCTGATTGAGAGTTTGTAGAAAAATGGCTTCAGATTTTCCACATACTACTCTTCAACATTCTTCCTAAATGTAACAATGTGAAACTCACTAGGAGAACGGCTGTTTCTGTTTCCTTTCAAAATGCTGCCAACAATATTTTCTGAATGGAAGACACCATCTTGTAGCATAAAGGGCCGAAAGGGGTTCTGGTCTGGCCGATGGTTGGTGGAGACATTTTGACTATATCTTGGACCTGCCCGGACTCGCCCAAAATGGCGCCGGTATAAATGGGACTCGTAACTCATTGTTGTGTACTAGTTGAACAACCTTGATATCATGAGATATGAATGCAGTTTTGATGCTCATGGCGGGCGGGGACGAGAATTGATTGAATATTTCGACATCCCTATTGATATTAAGTTCTGATGTGTTATTGATTACTGTACTATTGAAAGTTCGAATTAACGTCCCCCATGGTACTTGCACGCAAATGTATATCTAGATAACTTTTTGTAAGTGGCCCTGTCGTATTTTAATTACAAAATGTACGTCCACCGATTCCGCAACTGTTACACACCTTAGTTCTTGCAACCTAATGGCCCGCTCGTTACGTTCCTCTACAATGTAAATGTCTCCTCATCATATACGATTCCAGTTTGCTCCGTGGCCGGCCCACGTGGTTATAGGCCCGTATTTGTATACTGACATTTTCACAATAAAGGTTTTTAAAACAAAACATGGTAGTAGTATTTACATTGGTAAAGTTTTTACTTTTAGTCACTGTTTTCGAATCAGTAAAAGGCAAGTGAAATAAAGTAGTCCAATTACATGACGGATAAAAGGTATAATATGTAGGAACGCAGTAAAGATAAATGGTCAAGGGCAGTTGTGTTTTTCACTCCTGCAACATAAAGTGATCGATAAGAATCTGATATTCAGGCGTTTCAGCGACTAAGACAGCAGGCCGAGCCTCTTTTGCTCAACGGCTCCGTCATGGGACGAAGAAACGCCCTTTTTCTCGAAAAAGGAATATATTTTACTTGCAGGACAGTTGTAAATTTTCCGGGAAAGTACATTAGCCTGGAATATTATAACCTATATGTTTAAAAAAAATAATGTTCGAAAACAATAAAAAGCGTAATTTTTAGGTCATATGACCAAGCTTTTCATCATTAAAATAACAAAAGTAAAATGAACCAATGAAAAGTTTTATTAACAAGTCACATGACCTGTTATGCTTACGTTACGCGCTGCGCGCCGCGCCTCGGATCACTTCCGGGTGCGCTAACGCGGCGTGTCATATAACGCATTACGCGACAACGTAGGTCAAGAATATAGTCAAAATGTCTCCACCAACCAGCGTTCGGAACACAACCCCTTTCAGCAGTCCAAAAAGTTCTGTTAAATGACAACAGAGGGGACAGGCAACAAGAACCATCAGTCAAAGAGGGGAGGGCAAGTTCTTCTCTTCCGGGTCATGTTGGGGCGCTACCGGAACTGATCGAATTGGTAGTCTACAGTGTTTCTGGATGTTTCAGACTAAAGCTGGCGTCAGCATGAGAGCACTACCATCTCGTAGCTCCGTCGTGGCCATTCCACGAGCATACATGGCAGCCGCTCCCCACCAGAAGCCTGCGGGAGTCGGGGGCCCCCAAGACTTTTGTAGAATCTTCACGGCTGAGGGGACGCTTTCGAGAATGGGACCCAAGCCCTATCAGGGAAGCGTCCGAGTTCAAAGGTGTCCCAGGGCCATTTTAGTGGACCAGGCCCAAAAGCGAAGAGCCGGCCGCCATTTTGAGAGTCCTGTGGCAGCCGCCTATCGCTGCACCGCAAGAGCGGGAGCAACTCAACTACATGATGAGCGAGACGCTGTAGTCGCAAGAGCGGGCGGTAAACAGCTGAATGGCGGAAGAGGCACAGTGTAGCAAAAGCGGGCGGAATGGCAACTGAAATGGTAAAGGGGCGCCCCACTACAGCGTGTCTTCAGGTCAAATGGATTGTGGGACAAAGTCCAGAATTGAAGAGTCATCAAAAGGCAAAAAGTTCCGCCGGACCCCGGGAGCCGCCGCCTATGTCGGGGGCGATCTCAGGCTACACCAGTGCTATAAGACTTGGGGAGGGGGTCGGAGCCAAGCGTCTTCTCCGAGTCCGTGCCATCACACCGTCCCTCGGGGGCCTCCGTCAAGCGGTTTAGGGAGGTACCATATAACATTGTTTTCAAATGCAGTCAGGTCCACAAACGACCCTCACTTACTTTGAGAATAGTGAAGCTGCAGTAGGTGGAAATAAGCTTCAGACAGTCTTACAAGCACTGCTTTTGTAAACATTTTTTGTTTTTTTGGTATTTTTGCACAGTTTTATATATTTTTTTTGTTTTTGATGGAGGGGAAACAACAAAGCACAGGCATTGAAAAAGGCTCAAACTCAGAACTCTGAACTATGGCACCCAACATCCAGGACTTGCCATCCGGATCTTGGCGCCTTGTGCTGCTTTCGACCTATTCACACATCGGTCCACTACTGACATCATCTTATAAACCAACGTTATGTAAATAGTTATTTAATAAAATGTTTTACCCTGTTTCTTTGCTGGTGTGTTGTCTATATTTTTAATATTTGCATAGGGTTTGTCGTTATTTTGGGCGGGATGGGTGATGGAGCCGAGCTGTCTTGCAGCCCTCATGGTGTGGAGCTCAGTTCATCTCACTATTTTCGTATTTCTCATGAAGGGTTGTTTATAATATTTCTATTTTAGCGAGGTCAAAAAAAGATCCAATTAGTGGCGTACTGATTTTGCTCGATTACTTTTATTTTTTTACACGATTTTTCCCGATCTGCAAAGACTAAACAGAGTATTGCGACTTTGTGCTTGTTTGTAAACAGAGAATGAACCAAAGAGAATCAATTGTAAAACAGTAAATGCTTGGATAATAATCAATCAAATGGAGAGACAAGCAGGCAGGACGGATTACAACGGGGGTAAAGGCCTGCGTTAACTACTCTTCAGTATCTGCAAAGAGAGAGTACTACTAAGAGAAAAGAGGGGAGGGGGGCAGCGTTCAAAGCACATCAGCGTGCATAAACACGAAAAAGTTTTTATCTATCACGTACTTGACATTTTAAAGCTTTTCATATTTGCTATTAAAAAACCATTGAAATTCACTGAAAAAACCATAGGTTATAGTCGATATATAGTTAGGAATTTGCATTTACAAAACCTTGAAAATTCAATGAAAAAACCATTGGTTTTAGGCCATATATAGTTAGGGATTTGCATTTACAAAACCTTATTTTACTCGCATAAAACCATTGAAATTCCATATATAGTTAGATGCGCTAACTATATATCGCGCACCCGCAATCCACTGCTGATGATGTCACATATTACATCATTCATGACATGGTCAGTGACATCACTGATGACATCACTGATGACATCTCAAATGACATCACTGATGACATCACTGATGACATCTCAAATGACATCACTGATGACATCTCATTTGACATTACTGATCACATCACTGATGACATTATTCATATGATAATTTGATGAACCTCTTCAGACTCTAATAAAACCTTAGATACAATCACTGTAAACAGACTCTCACAGACTGTCACTCATCCATGGAGTTACTCACACACCTAGTCAGTCATGCAAAGAATCAATCACACCTTCATTTCCTCAACTATACAGTTATACAAACTTTACTTATTCAAACATATACTAACACATATTTACTCTCTTATACAATCCCTGATACAAGTTCACAATGATCCATACAGCCACTCACACATTCACTGGCTCTTATGCACAGTTATTTATATATGTCAACTCTCACATGTACTGTGTTTTACATATGTACTTACTTTGACATGTAGCACTGAGATATCCATTCACTCACCAATACACTCATGCACACAGTCAACCGCCCATACAGCTGTTTCCACATGCACTTTTGAAACCATACATCTAGTGAATCAACTGCTCACACATCTATGCACAGAGTCATACACCTCCCAGCCACCCACACACACACTCAGTCTCCCATACAAATACTTGGGCAACCAATCAATAACCCATATAGTTACTCATATAGCTACTTATCAACACATGCAACCGTTTACAGAACAACAGACATAATGATGCACAAATTAAGACAGTTTAGTCACTAACCCATGCACTCAGTGAGACAGATTTAATCACTCACTCACTCATACAGTCAGTCATGCACCTACTAAATCCTTCATCCAGACACTTATACATCCACTCATTCTTCAATATGTAAAACATATTTAAACTTTACAGAAACAGACAGTCACTGGATGATGTCATCAGTGATGTCATCGGTGATGTCATTTGAGATGTCATCAGTGATGTCATCAGTGATGTCACTGACCATGTCATGAATGATGTAATATGTGACATCATCAGCAGTGGATTGCGGGTGCGATATATATAGTTAGCGCATCTAACTATATATGGAATTTCAATGGTTTTATGCGAGTAAAATAAGGTTTTGTAAATGCTAATTCCATATCTATATATGGCCTAAAACCAATTGTTTTTTCATTGAATTTTCAAGGTTTTGTAAATGCAAATTCCTAACTATATATCGACTATAACCTATGGTTTTTTCAGTGAATATATCTATATATATATATATATATATATATATTGTTTTTGTCTTTGTCCTTTTGTTTTTGATTTAGAATCCTACATTAAGGATAGTACTGATTTTATCGAACAGATACCAAATACAGGCTGGGATAATACATATCTATTGGTAACTCTTGATATTACCAGCCTGTATACAAGTATCAATCATGGTCAGGGTGAGGCGGCTCTCAAATCCTTCTTAAGAACTAGACCACTTAGATATACTGAGCATAACCAGATGATCTTACAATTTCTTTCATTCTGTTTGAATAATATAAATGTTTTCTTTGGTGAACAACTGTATATCCAGAGGCAGGGTACCGCGATGGGCAAGTGCTTTGCCCCAGCTACGCAAATTTATTTGTGGGCTTGTGGGGGAAGCACGTGGTCTGGGCGGGGACCAATGAGGCGTGGTCTTAGAAAATAGGTATCTGGACCCGCTTTATTGATGACATTTTCTTTACCTGGACAGGGGATAGACAAGAACTAGAGGAATATATTGACAATTTAAACAGGAATTATATGAACCTCCACTTCACTAGTACTATCAGTGATCGAGAAGTACCATATCTGGACTTATTAGTGTACGCTGATGGTGGAACTGTAAAAACTAAATTGTTCGGAAAATCAACGGTGGGAAATGCGACTTCGCATTTTTGAAGTCAACACCCGCGTTGTCTAGTGAACAGCATCCCCTATGGGGAATGTCTTGATTTGAAGAGGAACAGTACCACTGATAAAGATTACCAAGAAGCCAGAATAGAATCAATGACGCGATTCAAACAAAGGGGGTACTCAAAGCAGATCTTAAAAACAGCAGTGACAAGAGCAGAAGGACGAAGGAGAAAAGATCTTTTAAGCAAACCTCCGAAAGGAGAAAGTGAAGACAGAACTAGATTGGTCTTAACCTTCTTCTCAGACTCAAGGGCCATATGTCAGATTTTAAACAACCATTGAAAGTTACTCCAAATGGATGTAACCATAGGTAAGAAAATAGGCAAGCCACCAAGCATTACCTATAGAAAAAATGTTTCACTTAAGGATTTATTGGTCCATAGTCATTTCATTAAACGGGAGGTAACCCAACATGAAGTTAAAGGCTCCTATCCGTGTTTAAAATGTAAGGCATGTAAGAACAGTGCCACCATAACAAATTATACAATTCCGGGGAAGGAACAAGCGAAAGTCATAACAAAGTTACTAAACTGCAATTTAGACAACTCGGTTTATTGTCTTGTGTGCCCTTGCAAACTACAGGTTATGGGAAGCATGATAGACCAGACAACGAACAGGGTCTTGGAGCACATGCAAGCTATAACCAAGAAGTATAGCATCTACCACCTTGGGGGGTATTTTGCAGTAATGCATAAAAGCAATTGCATTTTACTGAGATTCTTTTGCCTAGATCGAGTACCACCATTGAGAAGAGAGAGTGACAGGATAAGAGCGCTAAGGCAGTTAGAATCCATATATATAATAGAACTCCCCACCCTGGCACTGAATGTTCTGAACTGTGAGGAAGAAATGTGGGTACATGTAGGTTAAAATGAAGCCCATTCTCTTTCTTAGTGTGGGGGGAGAAGGGTAAAGGAATGTTGGTATGATAAAGATCATGTATGTCTAAGAAATTTCTTGGGATTAGAAGTAATGAAATTGTCTGTTTTCCTCTAGGAAAAGACTAAAAGAAATGAGATGATAACTGATCTAAAGGTAATTGGGAAGAAAAATTTGTTTTTACTTTTGCAAATAGTGACATTTAGATTTCAAGAGATGAATAATTGTTGATTGATGTATCCATTGCATCTGGGACCAGAACTGGATAGATGTTATGTAATCCTCATGAACAGTTAGTTTTTAACTTTTCGTGCATAAAATCAAGGATGGTTTTATGCATGAGAACATCAGGAAAAACCTCTAGGTTTCTGAATAGAACAGATGTGAAGTTGAGATGTTGTGGCATTGCCCATTCAGGGCTGTATACAGGAAAGTGTGAAATGAAATGAAGTATCATAGCAAGTCTGAAAGGTTGAATATTGCCAATACATGACTAAAATGTGTACTATATATACATTTTAAATAATTGTTATTTTGAATATATTTATATAGGAAATGGCATAGGATGGATGAGCATCTACATGAATTTAAGATGGCTGCCATATAAACACTTGTGGGACACCCCCGCGCCGCACGGCCACCAGCTGCTGCGTGTGTTCCCCTCTGCCTGCCTTCTGCCTCGCTGACGCCGTGGTCGCTCCCCTCTGGTTTCCCAGTTGTTTTGCCCTAAATTTGTGCTTGTCTGTTTCTGCCGTCTGCTCGCGTATTTTGCTGTTTTTCCTTGTTTTGCCCTAAATTTGTGCTTGTCTGTTTCTGCCGTCTGCTCGCGTATTTTGCTGTTTTTCCTTGTTTTGCCCGTAATTTGTGCTTGTCTGTTTCTGCCGTCTGCTCGCGTATTTTGCTGTTTTTCCTTGTTTTGCCCGTAATTTGTGCTTGTCTGTTTCTGCCGTCTGCTCGCGTATTTTGCTGTTTTTCCTCGTTTTGCCCGTAATTTGTGCTTGTCTGTTTCTGCCGTCTGCTCGCGTATTTTGCTGTTTTTATTTGTTTTGCCCTAAATTTGTGCCTGTTAATTTCTTTGTATCCCCTGTGCCGTGTCCAGTTTCCTTCCTGATTGGCCGCCTACCTCGCCGCCCTCCGCTCTCGCTTCCCGCCACCGACATTGGCCCCGCCCCTTTTTCTCTTCTGTTCCCTCCCCGCTCCCGCCTCCCAGCTGCTCCGCCCACCCGCGCACTTCGCCTTAAATGGCGACCGTGCGGACGCGCAGCGGTCACGCGCAGCGGGCGCGCCGATTGTGCGCCGAAGGCGCGCCAAAGGTAAGCCCGTCTACGCCCGTCCGCGACCGGATCACGACCAGCGCCAGGACCCCTGGCCCACGAAGACCCCGACCGACCCGCCTGACGTACTCCGCCGCCACCCTCACCGCTCTCAACACCGGCCGACTCCCAGAATGCCATCAAGCCTCTCCACGACGTACCCACGGACCCTTCAGCTGCCACGCCTGCAAGTTCACCTGCATCCGGACCTGCCTCGCACCAGCACCCACCAAGCCGAACACCAGCAGTACCCACCTCAAGTGCATCCTGCTCAACACCCGCTCCATCCACAGACATGCCATCGAACTCTGGAACCTCCTCGACACCACAGCTCCAGACGTTGCCTTCCTCACGGAGACCTGGATGAACGCCTCTTCAGCTCCCGACATCGCCATCGCCATCCCAGAGGGCTACAAGATCGTCCGGAGGGACCGAAACGCCAACCAGATGGGAGGAGGCATCGCCATCATCCACAGGAGCACCATCCGTCTCACGACCAGCACCGACAACTCCCTGACCACCGCCGAACACCTGCATTTCCAGATCCACACCAACCCGAACACCACCTTCAGAGGCACCCTGATCTACCGACCCCCTGGACCACGCACACAATTCAGCGAGGACATCGCCGACTTCGTCAGCCCACATGCCCTCCCCTCCGCTGACTACATCCTCCTGGGAGACCTCAACTTCCATCTGGAGAACAACAACGACCGCAACACCAGCACCCTGCTCGACAACCTCACCAACCTGGGACTCAAGCAACTGGTGTCCACCCCCACCCACCTCGCCGGACACACACTCGACGCTGTCTTCTCATCCAGCAAGGACATCAACTTCAGCCACACCACAGAGCTTCAATGGACGGACCACAGCTGCGTCCACTTCACCTTCAAGAAAACAACGACCCACCACCACCAGCAACAGGCCGCCCGCAGAAGCTGGAACAAGATCACAGCAGACCAGCTCGCCACCTCCCTGAGCCAGCACCCTCCTGCCAGCTCAGCGAACCCCAGCCAGGCCGCCGACAACCTCACGAAGTGGATCAGCAACTGCGCGGACGAACTCGCCCCACTGAGGACCCCGCCCAGCAGACCCGGCAGCAAGAAAGCCCCATGGTTCACCGACGAACTCAAGAGCTCCAAGAAGAACTGCCGAGCCCTCGAGAAAGTCTGGAGAAGGGAACCGACACCGGACAACAGGACCTCCTTCAAACTTGCCACCCGGAAACACCACCAGCTGATCCGCGCCGCCAAGAAAACAGCATTCAAGGACCGGTTGGACAACAACGCACACAACTGCAAGGAACTCTTCAACATCGTCAAAGAGCTTTCCAACCCCAGCGCAGGAAACAACGACATCACCCCATCGCAAGACCTCTGCAACTCCCTGGCTTCATACTTCCACAACAAGATCGCGGACATACACAACAGCTTCAACAACCAACCAACGCACACCATGACCGAACAACCACCCCCCACCACCACCCTCCGCGCCTGGACCCCGATCAGCACCGAAGACACCATCCGCACGATGAACTCCATCCACTCCGGATCACCGACCGACCCCTGCCCTCACCACGTCTTCAACAAAGCCGACGCTGTCATCGCACCCCACCTGCGAGACATCATCAACACATCCCTCGACACCACCATCTTCCCCGAGAGCTGGAAACACGCCGAACTCAGCGCCCTACTCAAGAAACCAACAGCGGACCCCACCGACCTCAAGAATTACCGCCCCATCTCGCTCCTCCCGTTTCCAGCCAAAGTCATCGAGAAGACCGTCAACAAGCAGATGGCCGCTTTCCTCGAGACGAACGGATCCCTCGACCCCTCACAGTCCGGCTTCCGAGCCAACCACAGCACCGAGACCGCCCTCATCGCCGCCACCGACGACATCCGAGCCCTGATGGACAATGGAGAAACAGCGGCCCTCATCCTCCTAGACCTCTCCGCGGCATTCGACACGGTCTGCCACCGCACCCTAGTACGGCGCCTCAGCAACGTCGGAATCCAGGACAAGGCGCTGGAGTGGATCACCTCCTTCCTCGACGGGAGAACACAGAGAGTCCGCCTACCACCGTACAAGTCAGAGGCCACCGAAGTCATCTGCGGCGTCCCCCAAGGATCATCTCTGAGCCCCACCCTCTTCAACGTCTACATGAGCCCCCTCGCGGCCATCGTACGCAAACACAACCTCAGCATAATCTCCTACGCCGACGACACCCAGCTGATCCTCTCCCTGACCAACGACCCCGCCGCCGCCAGAGCCAACCTGCACGAAGGGATGAAAGAGGTAGCCGAGTGGATGACGACCAGCCGCCTGAAACTGAACTCGGACAAGACGGAGGTCCTCATCCTGGGCTCCTCTCCCTCCGCCTGGGACGACTCCTGGTGGCCTCCCGCCCTGGGCACCGCACCCAAACCGACAGACCATGCACGCAACCTGGGCTTCATCCTGGACTCCTCCCTCTCCATGACCAGGCAAGTCAACAACGTCTCCTCGGCATGCTTCAACATCCTACGCATGCTACGGAAGATCTTCTGGTGGATCCCCACCGAGACCAGGAAGACCGTCACCCAGGCCCTCGTCACCAGCCGACTGGACTACGGCAACGCCCTCTACGCCGGGACCACCGCCAAGCTCCAGAAGAGACTCCAGCGGATCCAGAACGCCTCAGCCAGACTCATCCTCGACATCCCACGAACCAGCCACATCTCCGGACATCTGCGAGACCTTCACTGGCTCCCCGTCAACAAAAGAATCACCTTCCGCCTCCTCACCCACGCACACAAAGCCCTACACGACCAAGGCCCGAGCTACCTCAACAGCCGAGTCAACTTCTACGCTCCCAAACGCCACCTCCGATCAGCTAACCACGCCCTCGCCGCCGTCCCCCGCATCCGAAGAGCGACTACAGGAGGAAGGTCCTTCTCCCACCTGGCCGCCAAGACCTGGAACTCCCTCCCGACCGACCTGCGCCTGACCCAAGACCACCTCTCCTTCAGGAAGAAGCTGAAGACCTGGCTGTTCGAGCAGTAGCGGCTCCCCCCCCCCCCCAGCGCCTTGAGACCCCACGGGTATGTAGCGCGCTTTATAAGTGTCACTGATTGATTGATTGATAAACCTATGAGACATGTGAAGAGAGATACACTATACTCCTCTTTCTGTCACAATGGAATGATTACGCAGAGGAAATGATGCATATAAATTTATAAAAAAACATTGTTTGCTTTGACATTGATGAAGGCCAGCATGGCCGAAGCGCGTTTGTCTGTTGAGGGAGCGGAATAAAAGCAAATTTGAAAACCACGGAGAAGTGTGCGCCACGCCTTTTTTGCTAGGAATGTGCTTTTGGAGTAATATATATATATATATATATATATATATATATATATAAATATATATATATATATATATATATATATATATATATATATATATTCACTCTGCCAATTCCGTCAAGTCTAAACAGAAATATATATATAACAAAGCACTCCTCACAAAAAAGAGCAGAGGCCGCAGTAGGGGAAAAACTTTGGAGGCGTCTTTATTCAGTTATTCTGTATGGCGAATGCATTTCGGCTTCATAAGCCTTCCTCAGTGCCCAGAGTAGTCAGGAACTTTAAAGGTGATTGTGGTTATGAATGTCCTGCCACAAGCCGATAGGTTGCGGTCCGCTACTCCCCTCAGCCTGTGATTACGCTCACCTGTTGCCGATCACATGATGTATAGTGAACTGCAAGTCCCAGACTGCCTTGTTCCATCCAGGTAGGTAATGCGGGGGGGGGGGGGAATAATGCAAGCGCGGCAACCAGGACACCACAAGTCGATAACACCAATGTCCTGTGTGATGTTCAAACTCCGAGGCCCCCTTGGGTCCCCAGACGGCATCAACCAGCGGGGATCAAGGATTCCTTTGGCGGGGGCAAGAGTAGCAATCCATCTCGCCCAGCGTTGAGCTGTCAGCTCCAACACCACCCGATCTCCTCTTGAACTTGTTGGTGGGCCATGGCTCTTCCAATCCCTAGGAAACGTGAAAAATCCGCCGCAGCAGAAACCAGAGTCAGCCAGGCCAGCTTAGCGATGCGAGGGCCTCTGATGCATGCCTCTGGCTGGCATGCGAAATATAACAAAGCACTCCTCACAAAAAAGAGGAGAGGCCGCAGTAGGGGAAAACCTTTGGAGGCGTCTTTATTCAGTTATTCTGTATGGTGAATGCATTTCAGCTTCATAAGCCTTCCTCAGCGCCCAGAGTAGTCAGGAGGTTTAAACGTGATTGTGGTTATTAATCTCCTGCCACAAGCTGATAGGTTGCGGTCCGCTTCGCCCCCCAGCCTGTGATTATGCTCACCTGTTGCCGATCACATGATGTTTAGTGAACTTCAAGTCCCAGACTGCCTTGTTCCATTTAGGTAGGTAATGCGGGGGGAAATAATGCAAGTGCGGCAATCAGGACACCACAAGTCGATAACACTAATGTCCTGTGTGATGTTCGAACTCCGACGCCCCCTTTGGTCCCCAGACCGCATCAACCATTGGGGATCAAGAAATCCTTCGGCGGGGGCAAGAGTAGCAATCCATCTCACCCAGCGTGGAGCTGTCAGCTCCAACACCGTCCGATCTCCTCTCAAACCCATTGGTAGGCCATGGCTCTTCCAATCCCTAGGAAACGTGAAAAATCTGCCGCAGCAGAAACCAGAGTCAGCCAGGCCAGTTTAGCGATGCGGGGGCCTCTGATGCGGCCTCTGGCTGGCAGGCTAAATATAACAAAGCATTCCTCACAAAAAAGAGCAGAGGCCGCAGTAGGGGAAAACCTTTTGAGGAGTCTTTATTCTGTTATTCTGCATGGCGAATGCATTTCGGCTTCATAAGCCTTCCTCAGCGCCCAGAGTAGTTAGGAGGTTTAAACGTGATTGTGGTTATGAATATCCTGACACAAGCGATAGGTTGCAATCCGCTACGCCCCCAGCCTGTGATTACGCCCCCCTGTTGCCGATCACATGATGTTTAGTGAACTGCAAGTCCCAGACTGCCTCGTTCCATCCAGATAGGTAATGCGGGGGGGAAATAAAAAATGCAAGGCCGGCAACCAGGACACCACAAGTCGATAACACCAATGTCCTGTGTGATGTTCGAACTCCGATGCCCCCTTGCGTCCCCAGATCGCATCAACCAGCGGGGATCAAGAATTCCTTCCGCAGGGGCAAGAGTAGCAATCCATCTCGCCCAGCGTGGAGCTGTCAGCTCCAACACCGCCCGATCTCCTCTCGAACCCGTTGGTGGGCCATGGCTCTTCCAATCCCTAGGAAACGTGAAAAATCCGCTGCAGCAGAAACCAGAGTCAGCCAGGCCAGCTTAGTAATGCGGGGGCCTCTGATGCGTGCCTCTGGCTGGCACCCTAAATATAACAAAGCACTCCTCACAAAAAAGAGCAGAGGCCGCAGTAGGGGAAAACCTTTTGGAGGCGTCTTTATTCAGTTGTTTTCTATGGCGAATGCATTTCGGCTTCATAAGCCTTTCCCAGCGCCCAGAGTAGTCAGGAGGTTTAAACGTGATTGTGGTTATGAATGTCCTGCCACAAGCCGATAGGTTGCGGTCCGCTACACCCCCCCCAGCCTGTGATTACGCTCACTTGTTGCCGATCACATGATGTTTAGTGAACTGCAAGCCCCAGACTGCCGTGTTCCATCCAGGTAGGTAATGCGGGGGGGGGAAATAATGCAAGTGCGGCAACCAGAACACCACAAGTCGATAACACCGATGTCCTGTGTGATGTTCGAACTCCGACGCCCTATATATATATATATATATATATATATATATATATATATATATATATATATATATATATATATATATTGTCACCAAACCAAACTTCCCATCAAAATAAGGCGCTGACTCCGTGAATCATAATCCAAACGATATTTAATGGCTCATTTGCTGCATAGACGTGTTTCTGCGGCTTGCTCCCGCCTTGTTCACTACCTACTTTTTATGGACAGTTCCTTTAGGTCTTTTATCACACATTCCGAAAACATGTCCAGTCCATCTTTGGGCATTATTGGCATGAACACTGATTTTGGTTTGAAACCAGTTTTGATTGTTTGGCAGATGTCTATTTCTGAGTTTGCCGCTACTCCACTGGGGGTAATTAGGACAGTTTCGTTTTCTTGTTCAAGATCCATCAAATCCTGCAGTGCCTCCATATTTGCCACACTCAGGATGTGCTCTTGTTGTTCCCGTTCTGGAACTTCATTTGCTTGTTGGTTTTGATAAAAAAAATTTGAAGTTTTAACTTTCGGACATACATGAACAAGTCTATGCGGGTTTGGGCGTAGTCAAAGTTGGTTTTACTACAGTACGATAGACCCAAAGATAAAATGCCAAGTTCTTGCTGTGAAAGCTCTAGGTTCGTTAAATTGATTACAGTGTTGTCTCCTGCCATTATCGTCGTCGGTTGCGTCTGTATGGCTGTTTTGTTTGCTTTCCTGTTTGTTTTTCCCCAGCGTCTGTTTTTTCTCCGCCTGCTTTTTGTTGTTTCTTCCGATTTGATTGGCCACCTCCTTCCTTATATATGACACCAACTTCCTTCGTGGATACCTTTGCGAAGAAAGAGCGAAAGAGCCGAGGCCAAACTCTGTTTTTGCATGTGAAATGGATTTATTCAGTCATAAATCGGCAGTCCTGCCCGACGCGCTTCGGAGTCCAGCTCCTTGGTCTCGGGCAACACAAGTCCAACAATGTCAATCACTCACTCGTGATATAACTAATTGAGCCCACAGATGGACAAACCACACGAACAAAATGTTCCAAACTTCCAGATGCACTATCCTGGCAATAAAACAACATTCATAGAAGCGGTTCACGCTATACATAATCAGTATAATCAATTTTCATAATTCATTTTTTTATTTTCATTTTACATATTTCATATTTCTAGGGAAGGAAAATATACAAAAAGTTTTGCTTTCTATTTATCAAGCACACGAGGATTACCCACATCTATTTACATTTATTTAGTATTATGATGTATTAGGCATGTTAAGATGGTGTTCATGCTTCCCACTCCATTTGAGTCATTGATTGTCCTTTGTTGATTTCCATGCACACTGGTTAAAATTATGATTTGCGTGACGTTTCGGTAAACATAGAAGAAGGTTACGACCGAAACGCGTCTGTTTGCTGTGTTTTTTTCGCAATAAACTGATTCAAATGGACCCCGCGAGTGCTTTATTCCTGTGGATGATAATCTACTTTGGAGTTGGGAGCGGCAAAATATATATATATATATACATATATATATATATATATATATATATACATATATATATATATATATATATATATATATATATATATATATATATATATATATATATATATATATATATATATATATATATATATATATATATATATATATATACATGATTGCTTCGTGGTACCCAGTTTTCTAGTGACCTAAGGAGTTCCAGCTCTCGGGATCAACAGTATTATTGTTGTCGCTTGGGTATAGTACCCATGTTCTCTGTCTAAATAATTAGCTGGGTATAGTACCCTCACTAGTAGTAAATTACTGAGCCATTCGTACTACAGATTGTAGCCAACAATTACTATTTCTCTTGTATCAACATAATCTCTGTCTATCAATTGCATAAATACTTGTATGTTAACCTACTTCAAAAAAGTTTTGGAAGGTGTCATTATTATATCACCTATTGATAGTTATTTCTAATCAGCATTTCGACGAGTTTCAAAACAATTGAATACTATAAACTTTAGAGAGGAGAGAAAATTGCAAAAGATATTACCAAACTTATATAATATACAATAAAGAAAGGAGGGGGCCGTGCATTTTAGAGTGATTATGCCCCTTGCTTCGTGCTCATAATTCATATAATGGTGTCAGTCCTTTGGTGTTTTGCTTTTGCTTAAAGAAGGCAATTCCTTCACCATACCGGAATATCTACAATCATAAGAAGAGAGATATATAGGGTTATTAGTTTATCATTTCATACAATTTGGCCTATATACAGTAAAAACTTGTTCAATTCTTTCTTTAATTCCAAAATCATTGGCTTACAGAGCCATTCTAATATTCTGCAAAATACTATTGACACCTCCCTTTTAAACTGTTGATACCACAATGTCAGTTAACACTTGAATATTCCTAGAGAATTTGGCATGGTCTGGTTCTAAAAAAATTTCTTTATAAGTAGTTTAAAAACAGATGGACCGAGTTCGTAGGGTTTAGGAAGCTATATTCTCATCATCATAATTTTTACAAGTGTATGTACATCTCTTCATCGATGTTCAATCCCATTGGCGCTACGGTCCCTGCCTGGAGGATGACTCTAGATTCTGCTCTTTGCAATGCCATCTTTCTGTTCCCTCCTCTAGGATTTTTGGGGACTGAATCCAGGGCAAAATACTTTGCCTGGGTCCAGTCTCCGTCATGGTGTGTGTCGAAATGCCTTGCTGTGCTATATGAAAAATCCTTATTCGTGATGGCACGCCAGTGCTCCAATATCCGTTTTTTAATGGGAAACGTGGTCGACCCAATATACCATTTGTTGCATGGGCATGTCACCACGTATATCACATAGTCTGTACTGACTGGATGTTTTTGTAAATTTTTCATCTCTTGTTGATTCTGTTAAGATTCACCTCTCTTACATTTGTGCTATAGCTACAAGCTGTACACTTTCCACATTTGTGGAAACCTCCCCTTGCTGTCAACCATGAATATATATATATTTTACCTACTGGTGGTTGCCAGTAGGTAGTTATGGTTAGGACCTATTTGAAAATCGCAACATTCTAATCCCAATAACTTTGGCGCCAGTTGACGAATCTTCGCGAAATTTTCAAAACTTATGGTTCACTCCTATCTTTAAAGTTCCAGGGTGATTCGGCAAGTGGGGGCCAAGTAAAAGGGGGGGTACCAAAATGTGTTTTCACCATGCAATTTCCCATAGGAAACTTTAAACACGGCTATAGCCCGAACTGCTGAACGGAATTACATCAAATTTGGCAAAGAGGTAGTTCTTGGTTCAGAAAGAACCCTTTTTGTTAAATGGTGTAAATCCGTTCAGTAGTTGCTGATAAAATCAAAAGTAAAAAAGTTTCGATATCTATGGCTACGCAGGATCGACGCACCCTCCCAATCACAAGCTTTATGCTAATTGGCTGTCAACACTCCAAACCAGGAAGTGTTGGCAGCCATCTTGTGCCTCAGTAGTACCGAGGCACAGGAATACTAAAAACAAAATGCACAAACCACGAAAAGGAGGCAGGGTAGAAACACCCTGACTCCTTAGGCCTGCTCCCGGGGTCGCACAAGGACTGATTACGTCTATCTTAGTGAATACCTAGGTTAGTGAGTAATGTTTAAATATGTAAATATCTGTTTCAGTTTCTCACTTTGTGTATAAGTGACTGCATGGGTTGGTGAGTAGCTACATGAGTGTCTATATGTGTTATTACCTGGTTTTTGAAGTATCAGTATGAGTGTCTGAGTGTCTGTATGGTTCCATGGGGGGTATTACTTAGTGCATTGATTCATGACTGAGTGAGTCACTGTTTGTATGTATTGAAGACAGTATGTGTGCAGGACTGTATGGATGGATGAGTGTGTGTATGGGTGTGTTAGTGAGTGAATGACTGTCTCAATAGTGTCTTTATAAATACCTGCATATATTTCGAACTAGTATTGGTGTATATAAATGAGTATATGTGAGAGTGAGAGATTGGAGGAGTTCCTGTATGAATAAGTATGTGTTTCTATAAGTGATTGTTTAAAAGAGTAAGTATGTGTAAGTTTCTGTAGAAGCAAGTGTGGTGGTGTGTATATAACTGTATATGCAAGTAAATGGATGTTTGATTCTTTATTAGGATGAGTGACTATGTGTGTGAGTAACTCTATGGATGAGTGGTGGTGTGTAACAGGATGTATAGGTGTGTGAGTACATATGATGAGTGAGTACATGTATAAGTGACTATATAGGACTGTTGGTGAATGAGTGGATGTGTATGTACATCTTGGAATTACTGAATAGGTTGTTGTAACTGGTATTGGTATGTCCATTTTTTTTGAAAATTTTAGTTTCTATTTTTGAATGTGTGTATCATGGTTATTTTAGGGTGAGAGGTCTGCCACTCTATCACAAGGATGATGTCATCACTGATGTCATTTGAAATGTCATCAGTGATGTCAAGAGTGATGTCACTGACCATGTCATGAGTGATGTAATAGGTGACGTCATCAGCAGTGCATTGCGGGCGCACAAGTTATAGTTCGCTGAACTAACTATAACGGGGGAATTTCAATGGTTTTGTACGAGTGAAATGTCGAGCTAACTATACCACCTCCGAAACCTATGGTTTTTTCAGTGAATTTCTAATGCTTTTCAAATGCTAATTTCTTACTTTAACGTGACTGACATCTATGATTTTTGAAGTGAATTTCAAAGGTTTTTTAAATGCTAGTTTCTAACTATGCCTACAGAGGTAGGACATGTGAAGAAAGAAGAAAAAACACATGGAAGGAAAAAAAAAGAAATGAAGAAAGAAGTAACAGAAGTCCTCAAAGACGAAGAAAAGTGCAGGAAGAAGGAAAACGTGCTGAAAGAACAAATAGAGGAGCAGAAAGAAGCCTTGTTGCAAATGTTGTGTAAATGCGCCCTGTGGCCGTTTTAAGTTGGGAAATTAAGTCCCCTTGAATCCTGACGGTCCCTAGGGTAAAACTAGCCCACTCTGTACCTCCAGTAAGCACCACAGACCTACGTTGCATAGAGGTGTAAAAAGGGGAGTGGCATCTGAACACCTATCTGCAACGCAGCTCCCCTGGAGCATACTGGATGTACCTGGTGGGGTTTCTGGCCCTCAGGGACCCTCAGTATTGAGGGGGAATTAATTCCCCAGCTTTCAACTCAGCAGGGGGTGCGTTTGCACAATTGTGAAATGTTAGACCTGGCACCATTGGCGTGTGTCTCCCTTCCATTTTTACTGTTGCCTCATGTGTTTTTGCTGGTGTTAGATGCTTTGGGCACTGTACCACTGCTGTCCAGTGCCACAGTGCGAGTGCTTCCCACTGTAAATTGATGTATTGATTAGTGGGTCCATGATAGGATATTTGGTTTACCTGTCAGACCCTAGTACAGTGCACTGAGTGTGCCCAGGGCGTGTAAATCCAAATTCTGCTAGTGGGCTTGCAGCAATGGTTGTGCCACCCACAGAAGCGGCCTTGTAAAACATGTCTAAGGTCTGCCATTGCAGAGCCTGCGTGCAGTCTGGTACTGTCATGCTGACTGGGCAAGTGCACCCACTTGCCAGTCCCTAAACCTTCCCTTGACTTCATATTAGTCACCCCTATGGTAGGCCCATGGGCAGGGTGCATGTAAGTATAAGGTAGGACAAGCCCTGATGTGTGTTGCATGTCCTAATAGTGAATTACAGCAATTTTCGTTTTTCACTATTGCAAGGCTACCTGTTCTTCATAGGCCCGAAAGGGCTGCTGGTTTATCATATGTTTATAATCCTAGCAGACTCAGAGAACATGGTAGAAATTCGAGTTTGTATGCCTAGACTCAGAATAATAAAATACATCTTGTAGTGAAGTTTATTTTAATATTCTGCAAATCTCACTTTTAGATAGTAGGTGTTTGCGTGCCTAACCAATTGAGCCTGCCACAGCGAGGTTGTCTATTCCTTTGTCTGGTTTTGTGAGTGACAGGGCTGGGGGATTACAAGAGACAGGCTGGGGCAGCCCGGTGGTGAATAGGGAGATCTGTATCTAGATGGGAGGGAGGAGTTGCACCTGGGACCTGAATAGGGCTGGGCCTTCCCTCTACAATGTTGGTGTCACCTCCTGTGGTGCGTCTGATGTCTCTGCCCTGCACACTGAAAGAAGAGAAGGAAGACTGTCAACAAAGTGCTCCAGGACTGAACTTGCCTTCCACAATGCTGCCTCCACCTCCTGTGGGGCGTCTGATGTGCCTGTCCTGCGCTGTGAAAGGAAAAGAGAAGTCTGGTAAACAGAGTGCTTCAAAACCAGCTTGAACTGGGCACTGGCCCCCCTCCCCTCAAAGAACAAAGGATATAGAGGTATAAGTATTGGGGCCCTTATCCCATGAAATTAGATCACTTCTGGACTTACAAGATGAAACCTCTGCTGAGGAGAAGAAACATGAAGAAACTGAGGAGAGACTATTCCCAAGCTGAAGTGTTGCTTGGGGGATTGGCCTGCAGTGGTTGCCTGACTGCCAAAGAGAGGAGAAAGAACTCTGTGGACTTTTCTTTCAACTTGTGCAAAAGATCTCCAAGGGCTTGGAAGAGAGCTTGCACCCTGACCGAAGTCCCAGGACCAGTGGACTTCACCAGCCTTTGTGAATTGCTCCTGGAAACGCTGTTTCAGTGGCTGCAGAGGCAGGGAGCTGTGACCAAGTTTCATGACCGGCCCTGTGTCCTGTAGGTACCGCATCAAGCAATGTCCACTTTGAACAACGCAAGCTCTGCTCTTGCTTTCTCCGTCATGACGACGTCACCGAGCAGTAGCCTGCACCGCGACTGGTGGACACCGCGACGTGCAACTCCTCGCTACACCGCCTCATACTGGTCTGACCGAAGAGGTCCCTGCTTCTGATTCCGAGTCCTGTGACCGCACCAGATTTGAGCACCGCCTCACACGCTTTGAATCGCCCAACGCGCACCACTGTCCGGACTGATCGACGCCAGCTCCCGAACTTCGGCTCTGTCGCCGCAACGCAAGCTGCAAGCACCGTATCGAAGCACCGTCTCGCCCTGCAACGCAAGCCTTGGATCCCCCGACTCTGTCAATGGGCTGCTGCCTGCACCACATCGAGGGTCAGAGCGTCCTGCAACGCTTTGTTTCAGCACCGCAACGAACACCGGAACCGGATCGCACATCTGTGCCGGCCGCCTCAAGTAAAAGGTACTGTGACTGAGTCTGTCGACTTTTGAGTGGGCCCATACCGATGCGGTCTGCTGGATTTGCTAGACACTATGTTATTTTCAACAACGCTGTAGCCAGACCAGGCTACCGACTCACACAGAACCTTGATTTAAACCCTTTTTACAAGAACTCTTGAAATCTAATAATACTGTGGATTCTTTTTGTCGTTTATTGGTCTTGTGGTAACTCTATATAAAATATACTTATTTTTGATATAAAACCTTGTGTGGTGTCCATTTGTAGTGTTGTCACTGGGTTACTGTATGTGGTCACAAATGCTTAACTTACAACGCCTCCGAAATAAAGCCTTGCTGCTCTTGCCTAGCTACCAAGGGGGTGAGCATGGGTTATTTTAGGAGTGTAATCCCCTTATCCTGACTAGAGGAGAGGGTCCCTATTTGTCACAAGTACCTACCTGTGCCAACCAGAGACCCCCAATTCTAACATGAAGGAAGGGCGCGGGCCAGAGATGACATGTCTGCAAACACACAGGGAGAACCCCCCTCCCACCATTGACAAAGCCCCGGGGGTGGTAGTCCCCGGGGCTTTTGGATCCATCACAGACCACCCAATTTTAATATTTAGAGCCCTTGGGAGGTGGCAGTCCTCAGGGCATGTGGGGGGTTGAAGCCCCCCCACAGGTTTTTTAATTGTTTTTAAAAGAAAAACAAGCCCCCGGGCTGGTGGTCCCAGGGGCTGAAGGGGGGCTGTGAGCCCCCTGCAAATATTTTAGATAAGCCCCGGGCGGTGGCGCTCCCCGGGGCTTGGGGGGCCTTTGAGCCACCTGCCCATTTCATTCAAAAGCCCTGGGGTGGCTGGGGGGGCTGTGAGACAACCCACAAATATGTTTAAGAAGCCCTGGGGGTTGTGGTCCCCAGGGTCCCTTTGAGCCCCCAATTGCAATAAAAGATTTCCCCCAGGATTTATCCCAACCCAGGGGCTAAATATTAACGAAGCGCGGGAGCCCACACTTTGTTTTTTTTTTTCACGACTGGATCTGCTGATTTAAAAAAAATAATAATAATTGGGCCCTGGGGGTCCTTGTGGGACCCCTAAGCAGGCTTAGGGGGTCAGGGTGTTTTCACCCTGCCCCCTTTTTATGTTTTGCGCATTTGTTTTACTGATTCGGGAGGGTGATTGGATCCTGCGCGTCCATAGATATCACTATTTTTTTCAATTTGATTTTCTGAGCAGCTACTGAACGGATTTACAACATTTAACAAAAAGAGTACTTTCTGAACAAAGGGCTACCTTTTTGCCAAAATAGGTGTAATTCCGTTCAGCAGTTCGGGCTCTAGCCGCGGCTAAAACTTCCTATGAAAAATTGCATGGGGCAAACTCGTTTTGAGACTGCCTTTTTTCTCAGCCCCTGCTTGATGAATCACCCTGAAACTTTTAAGACAGGAGCGGACCGGAGCGGGCCACGAGTTTTGAAAATTTTGCAAAGATTCATCAACCGGCGTCAAAGTTATTGGGAATAGAATGTTGTGATTTTCCTATGGCAACTAGGTTCTAACTATAACTACCTACTGGCGACCGCAATAGGTAAGATATATATATATATATATATATATATATATATATATATATATATATATATATATCACCACAGCTTCTTCTTTTCTACGGGTTCGTAGACAAAGACACGGCACAGCAACAGATGGTTTCGTCATGTTTTTTATTTACACACCATGTGCAAAAGAAAGTGCATCAAATGGACGGTCTACGCGTTTCGGCTCCTGCCTTCAACTGGACCATGATATATATATATATATATATATATATATATATATATATATATATATATATATATATATATATATATATATATATATATATATATACATATATTCACTGAAAAAACCATAGGTTTCCACATGTTGTAGTTAGCTGGACATTTCACTCATACAAAACCATTGAAATTCCCCCGTTATAGTTAATTCAGCTAACTATAACTTGCGCGCCCGCAATGCACTGCTGATGACGTCACATATTACATCACTCATGACATGGTCAGTGACATCGCCCATGACATTCCTGATGACATCTCAAATGACATCACTGATGACATCACTGATGACATCATCCAGTAAATGTATGTCTTTCTGAAAAATAAATATTTTTTATATATGTATTTCGAAAGGCCGACGGAAGAATAAATGGGTAAATAAGTGTCGAAATTGATGTTTTTTTATAAAAATGATTGCATAAGTGACTTATTAAGTGTACCTTAGTGAATACATGTATTAGCGAGTATTGTTTAAATATGCAAATATCTGTACCAGTGTCTCAGTTTGTGTATAAGTGGCTGCATGGGTTGGTGACGAGCTACATGAGTGTCGATATGGGTTATTAATGGTTTTTTGAGTTTCAGTATGAGTGTCTGTATGGTTTGGTGGGGAGTATTACTTACCGCATAGATGCATGAAAAGGTGACTCACTGTTTGTATGTGTTTTGAAGACAGCATGTGTGCAGGACTGTATGGGTGGAAGAGTGTGTGTATGGGTGTGTTAGTGAGTGAATGACTGTCTCAATTTTATCTCTATGAGTAACTACATATGTTTTAAATAAGTATATGTGAGTATTGATGTATAAGAGTGAGTATATGTGAGAGCGAGAGATTGTAAGAGTTCCTGTATAAATAAGTATGTGTTTATATAAGTAATTGTTTAAGAGAGTAAGTATGTGTATGTTTCTGTAGAAGTAAGTGTAGTGGTGGGTGTATAGCTGTATGTGCAAGTAAATGGATGTTTGATAGTTTATTTGCATGTGTGAGTATGTGTGTGAGTAACTTTATAGATGAGTGTTAGTGTGTAATAAGATGTAAAGGTGTATGAGTACATATGATGAGTGAGTACATGTATAAGTGCCTATATAGAACTGTTGGTGAATGAGTGGATGTGTATGTAGATTTTGGAATTACTGAATAGGTTGTTCTAACTGGTATTGGTATCTCAATTTTTTTGAAAATTTTAGGTTCTATTTTTGAATGTGTGTATCAAGGGTTATATTACGCTGAGAGGAGGTCTGCCACTCTTTCACAAGGATGATGTCATCAGTGATGTCACGAGTGATGTCACTGACCATGTCATGAGTGATGTAATATGTGACGTCAACAGCAGTGCATTGCAGGCACGCGAGTTATAGTTAGCTGAATTAACTATAACGGGGGAATTTCAATGGTTTTGTATGAGTGAAATGTCCAGCTAACTATAAAATGTGTGAAACCTATGGTTTTTTCAGTGAATTTCTAAGGTTTTTTAAATGAGAATTTCTAACTATAAGCTGTGTGAAACCTAAGGATTTTTCAGTGAATTTCTAAGGTTGGTTAAATGCAAACTTTTAACTATAACATGGCTGAAACCTATTGTTTTTCCAGTGAATTTCTAAGGTTTTTTGAATGCTAATTTTTAACAATAACGTGGCTGAAACCTATGTTTTTTTCAGTGGATTCAAAAGGTTTTGCAAATGATAATTTTTAAATGTATTAATTGTTATATTTTTTATACTAATTTACTACATTATTTTAAACTATTTATTTTTAGATATTTCTTTTTAAAAATTTTATTACACATTTTTATTATAAGTATGCGCAAGGCAGCTGTTGCGGGGAGTCATTCAAAGAGCACGCCCCTTTTTACAACACTCTGCAACACAGCTCCGTGGCACTTACTGGAGATACCTGTTGGACTAGTTGCCCCCTAGGGGACCTCTGGATTGAACAGGAATTAATTCCCCAACTTAAAACGAGCCTCAGGGCATGTTTGCACTCACATCACCTCAAGCCCCGCCCCCTATCTTCACCACGGTGCTAACGCGCCCTGTAGAGTGTTCTAAATTGGGGGATTAAGTCCCCTTGCATACTGGGGTCCCTGGGGGCCAACTATCGCACTGGGAACCTCCAGTATGTGCCAGGAGGCTGCGTTGCAAAGACGTGTAATGAGGCCACACCCCTTTTTACACCTCTCTGCAACGCAGCTCCCAGGCGTGTTTGCAGAGGGGGAACAAATTCCCCTTGCAGACTGGGGGTCCCTGGGGGCCAACTAGCCCACCAGGAATCTCCAGTATGTGCCAGGGGGCTGCATTGCAGAGAGGTGTAATGAGGCCACACCCCTTTTTACACCTCTCTGCAACACAGCTCCCGGGAGCGTTTGCAGAGGGGGAACTAATTCCCCTCGCATACTGGGGGTCCATGGGGGCCAACTAGCCCACCAGGAACCTCCAGTATGCTCCAGGGGCTGTGTTGCTTTGCCCCAGGGGGTGGTGGTCCCCGGGGCAGTGTGGGGGGATTGGCCCCCCCACACTTCTTTTTCACTATGCCCCCGGGATTTGGTCCCCATGGGGAGTAATTTGAAAAAAAGCAGGCCAGGTTTTTAAAAAAATGTTGGGGGGCCTTGGTGGTCCTTGTGGGACCACCTGAGCAGACCTAGGGGGTCAAGCTGTTTCTACCATGCTCCCTTTTGCGTTCTACACGTTTGTTTTTCTGCTTTCTTGTGTCTCGGTCTACCGAGCACAAGTTGGCTACCAACACTTCCTGGTTTGGAGTGTTCACAGCCAATGAGCATGCAGCTCGTACTCGGAAAGGTACTCGTACGGTACTCGTACCCCACGATTTTTTTCAAAAATAAATAAATTCGTGGGGGGGGGCCTTGGGGATCCTTGTGGGACCCCCTGAGCAGGCCTAGGGGGTCAGGGTGTTTCTACCCTGCCCCCTTTTTGCATTCTACATGTTTGTTTTTCTGCTTTCTTGTGCCAACACTTTCTGGTTTGGAGTGTTGACAGACAGTTGACAGCCAATTAGCATTCAGCTTGTGCTCGGGAAGGTGCAGAGTACAGTAAGCTTACAGTAAGCTTACTATATGCACCTCTATATATACTTAGGATTTTACGTTTGATTTTCTCAAGAACTACTGAACAGATTTACACCATTTAACAAAAAGGCCCATCTGCGAACAGAACTCTACCTTTTTGCCAAGTTTGGTGTAATTCCGTTGAGTCGTTCGGGCTAAAGGTCCTATGGAAAATTGCATGGGGAAAACACGTTTTGGGAACCCCTTTTTTCTCAGCCCCCGCTTCATGAATCACCCCCAAACTTTCAGGGAAGGAGCGGAGCGGAGCAGGTCATTTTCTTGGAGAAATTTGTGAATATTCGTCCACCGGCGCCAAAGTTATTCCAAATAGAATGTTGTGGATTTCCTATGGAAACTAGGTTTTAACTATAACTACCTACTGGCGACCGCCAGTAGGTAATATATAAGCTACTGGCCAGTAGATAGTTATAGTTAGGAACCATTATCCATAGGAAATCTGCAACATTCTATTTGGAATAACTTTGGCGCCGGTTGATGAATGTGCATGAATTTTTCTAAACTTTTGGCCAGCTCAGTTCCGCTCCTTCCCTGAAAGTTTGGGAATGATTGGTCAAGTGGGGGCCGAGAAAAAAGGGAGTTCCACAAACGTGTTTTCCCAACGCAATTTCCCATTTGACCTTTAGCCTCGGCTACAGCCTGAATGGCTGAACAGAATTTCACCAAATTTGGAAGAGAGGTAGCCCTCAGTTCAGACTTGTGCCTTTTGCTTATTGGGTGTAAATCTGTTCAGTAGTTTCTGAGAAAATGACATTTAAAAGTACATATATATCTATGGGCGCTGATGATCCGCGGATTGTGCGAGGATTGGCATCGTAGCATAAACCCACCGTCCCGATCACGCGCTCAATGCTAATTAGCTGTCAAGCGGGTTGTAAACGTTCGAAACGAGGAACTGTTGGCTGCTATTTTGTGCCTCGGTAGAAGTGAGGCTGAGGAAGTCAGTGGAATATGTGTTCAAAACGAGAAAGGGGGTAGGGCAGAAATAATTATACCCTCTAGACCTGCTTATGGGGTCCCAGAAGGACCCCAGGGGCCCACATTTTTTTAAACCGGGATGCGTGTAAGGTGCGTGGACTGTGCCATAAAATAAATAAAATAAAAAGGAGGTTTTTTTAATAATTTATCTCGGAGGGGTCAAATACCGGGGGCAAAATTATAAAATTTTATTTGGGGGCCAGAGGGGCTCCCCAGCCTCGGGTATCGTCAGCGCCCAGGGCTAAAAAGAAAAAAAATGGTGGAGGAGGGGTCGAAGGTCCTGCAAGCCATGGGGACCGTCACCCGTCCGGGTTTATGTATTGTGGAAGGGGGACTACGTGGCTCCACTCCTAGAGCACTCGAGGGCCCGTTACCCACCGGGGCTACAAAAAAAAGTATGGCTAGAGAGGAGTTCCCCTCCAAAGCCCCGGGGAACTACACTCCCCAGGGCTTTTTGTACCATGGGAGGGCCAGTTCCTGCAGTGTTCCGGGGTGTTCGTCCCACCCTCCCATAGCAAGGAAATCTGTTCTCTCTTTCAAAATCAAAATCAGATTGCTTTTCCACATGGGGAGTTGTATGTTAGTAGCTCGTGATGTGGAAAAGTAATGCCGACTCCCAAATGCATAGAAGTTGTGCAGCAAAGGCACTGGAGTCGCGCTCCCTACAGATTATAAGTCTTTCATCCAGCATGTGCACATCAGAGGGCCACGCTGAGAGCAGCACTGGGTGCGCGACTTGTAATTTTACCGTAAAAAATAGCCTCTATCAGTAATTTCTAATGTCTCCGGGGACCCTATCACCCAGGTCTTATAAAAAATGTTGGGGACCGTGAGGGGAGCTACAATGCCACCATGGTCCCGCCAGCATACCGCGTTCTTCGGGAGTCATCATTGCTTTTCCGCAAGGGAAGATGCTAACTTGTATGTGGAAATGCAATCTGCTTTTTATTTTGAAAGTGAGAAAAGATTTCTATGCTCTGTCTTTCAAAATGCAAACAAAGTTTGCTATGGGAGGGCGGGAGCTGTGAGACTCCCGCCCTCTAAAAGCAAACAGCAGTGTCCCGGGGGGTAGGTACCCCGGGACACTGCATGAGCCGGCCGGCCGGCGTTGCGGTCTCGAGGGTTCTCGAGGGCTCTAGGCATTTGGCCACACAGTCTGTCTCTCACAATACCCAAATTTCCGGGAGTGGTGGTTCCCGGGGCTTGAGGGGGATTGTTGAGGACCACACACTTCTAATTTTGTAGGGGGGATTGGACACGGAAGTGGTGCAAGGGGGTTGTAAATCTGGCACACAGTGTTTTGTTTTACTTTGCTTTCCTTTCTAGTCTTGTAGAGGATCCAGGGTTAATATAACGGTTTTTGTACAGCCAGTACCTTTCAACTCTACCCCAAACGGCTTTCTGCCTGTTTCCATAGTAACAGTTCATGGAACACTTAAATGAGCACTGAAGTTAGAGGTTCACCACACTATGTTGGAAATGGAAAAAAGTTGCTGTGCTGGAGTTTTTAAACTTTTCCATAGGAACCAGTAGTCGTAGGTATAGACTCTGGTAAAGATCTGGTAAAGAGTTAGCCTCAGAATTATACTTCAAATTATAAATATCATTTTTATTGGGGACTGCTATCCCCCCCCAAAAAAGACGTATATACTTTTTTTAATTAACTTTTATTAAAACAATAAATAACTAGAAACATAACTTTAACAAAACAATATAATAAACAAAATGTGATATGGACTCCAATAGAAGTACTGTAGGTAATCTGCAAAACAAAAAAATAAATGAGTGTTTAAAATTAGATCGATGTGACTAAATGAGGTCAAACATTACAAGTCAAATTAACAGTTGAAGATATTTTCTTCTTTTAACGTGTGCAGTGTGCCTGATACATTTCACTTGTCTTATAGGCTTGTGTTCAAGCGGTGTCTGTATGGAAGTGCCTACTACGTCTGATTTACATTACAGATCAACAGGTCTTTAAAACGATTCAGAGATGAGACAGAAATAGGTGAGAGATCAAGTCATTTTGCAGGACAATATTCTTTAGGGCTTATTTACAAGACTCTTGCGCCAGTTATGGGTTACTTTTCTCATGTTGAAAGTGACGCAAAAGTGGCGCAAGAGGCTTGTAAATAAGGTCTTTCATTTGTAATGCATTTATTCAGAGGCATTGTATATCTAGGTCGCTCTGCTTACCTTGTGTAAACACTGTGACCAACAGAGTTCACAACTTGAACTAAGCTTTAGTTCTACACGTCAGAGTGGACAGCTGAGTCCATAACTTTAAAAGAAGAAGAGAAATGATGTGAGAAAGAGAGAAAGAAAATGAAATCAAAACTGTGAGAAAGTGAAAGTTATAAATGGAGCAGTTAATAGTGGAGAAAATACTCGTAGCTCACCTTTTGCCTTGGTTGTGTTTCCAAGCACTTACTCGTTCATAATGCACCCTTCAGTTTAGTGATCTGAAATATAGTACATAGATTTAGTCATAGTATAGTACATACAAACGTGGCATAAGGGCTTGTAGATTTGCCTCTCAGACTGTTGTAATCTATCTATTGTCACTGCTCGGAGGTAATTGTACATTCCTACACAGTGAAGCTGCTGCACACTACACACTCTCTCCTTTCACAGATGACTTGTCGTTGTTTCGGAAAGAAGCTTTTTTGCTCACCTTGTGCCATTGGCGTGATTCAAAGAGGGTGCACCACGTGTCGTAGCAGCCTTCTCAAATGTTGTTACGATGGCCACGCATCATCGCAGAATCCTCGAACGTTGAGTTTTAGAGGTGTTGGAGGGTGGATGCCAATTTGTGAAACACAACCTGTAAGATAAAAAGGAAGTTAACTTTGTATGTAATTTTTTTTATCAAAGGAGAGAGGAAGTGAGAGAGTTACTGCTAAGAATATTCGCAGCTCAACTTTCTGTCCCTGGTGTGTTTTTCACCACATGCTGGGACATAATGCACCCTGAAGCTCTATATCTAAAAGATAATAAAAGAAAGATGTCATGCTTGGTATTTGTTACTATCTTAATGTGGAGTTGAATAACATCGGCCTTTCACACACGTTCCCTCTCACATTTAAAAGGAACTATTTATATAGTTTATATTCCCGACATTTGAGCGATTATAAAAACATTCCTGCTATCTGAAAAAAACAATATACATATAATTTGATACACTATATAGGACTGTGTTTGTCTAAATCGCTGCGTCGCTTTTTTGTATCCAGTCTGCTACAGCCCTTCGACTCCCTCTGAGGTGCACCCAGGCCTCACTGCTCACTTTTTCGTGGACAGGACACCTACTCCATCATGTAGTCCCGATCTGCCCCTAAGAAGTCTCATATGTGGTGCGGGTCTTAATATCGGTATGGCTAAAGACATATTTGTGCTCCCATCATTATAGCATCTTCTTCACCCGCTCATTGCTTCTTATACCACTAACTCTGTGACCAAAGAGGCCACACATGTAGTGGTGGGCCCCCTACTCGGTGGTTCGGGCCTACATGAGGCGTTTGAACCACTAGGACGGGCCATCACAGCGCTTGGGATGGGAGCAACTGTAAAATGGCGTAGAGCACGTGCGCCCCGTCTTTTTTATTTGTACGGTCACATGTGTAGTGACAGATGCTCTGGATGGGTGTTGTGTGGGTGTTTACCAGCCATGAGGGAGTGTGTGTGGGCCGTTCTGACAACTAGACCTTGAACTAAGAAATCACTACAATTAAATCTGGGCAATGTTTCATTGTTGTGTTTTCCTGGAAGCGTAAGTGGAGTGGGCTGGCCAGTTGTATGCCAGTGCTGCTAAAGGCTCTGAACCATGATTCCGGAGCTATGGGCGTGGTCCCGTCGTGAGCTATATGAGAAATCAAGTGATTTGAGTGTCCGTTTTGTAGTGCTGACGTCAACCGGGTCCTAGAAACAAATGTGTCATTATATCTGTAAAGTCCCACAACTTAGCCACCCTGGAAGGTACGGGGTATCACTGACTCTATATCCGTTCATAGTTGCACACATAAAAGATGGTGGACATGACGTATTTCTGCGATTATGAATGTTTATTGTACATTCAGTGGAGTGTTGTAGCTGTAGTAATACAGTGCTGTGAAAGGTTTAAGTTGTAGTTTTTGGCACACGAAGGGCAGCTAATATATACATATGTGGTTATTCAGGTACACTGTAGAACTTTGTGCTGGAAATCAGTATTTGAATCTCGGAGTTGCATCTACATCCAGTTATTGTAGAGTAATGACGTAATGTACGCGTGTCTGAAAATGTATTGTAAATACGGTGCTCATGTAAATAGCTGATATAGTTTTGGGTTGATTTTCCACTATATAAATATGTTTTTTTTTTTAAAAGAAGGAATAGCCTACACTTACTGTCACAGGTAAGGCATATGCTATTTATAGCACAATATAATGTGGTAAAGCGGAGGAGCAGCAGTTGTGCAAACAAAATAAATACACAGACACAGATAGATAGTTGAAGTGGGTAAGGGAACGTGTGCTTGACTCCATTTTATTACGTTGTTGTTGGTAACAAGTAGAATAGTAATCATGATGTCATATACAGATATTTAATCATAAACAGTTTATGACTTCTTCTGTACAAAGGTAGGAGCATTGTATGTGAAATAATACACAGAAGATTCTACTGTAAAGAGTTCATGAGTTGTGGTGCACTGAGGTAGGGGCGGTTTGTGTGGAGCCTGCGATGATGCGTGGTCCAGGCAGATCGCACTGGTAAAAATGTGTTTTGACTATTGAATTTTGCCTTAACAAGGGCATGTAGCGATTATTTACGGTGTACTGAGTTAGTGGTACCCCTGCGATGATGCGTGGTCTGAACGGGCTGTACTGAAATCATTCACTGTTGCATACTGGACTATATGAACTTTGAGGGGGGGGGGGAAACTACCATTGATGGTTATCAATTTGCTGTGCAAACTTCGTGTACTGATTGCTCCCCATAACAAATTAAGCAATTACACTTCAAGCAGTGCATTATCACTTTCACAAATTGGGGGGCTTATGTCTGGTGGCGATGTTGAAGGTGATATCCCAGAGGTACTTGGTATTGCCGGTGGTGGAGGTACATTTTAGCGCAATCTTCTACATTCTTTGTTATCATAGTTCACAGGATGCAACGATTGAAGGTGCTTGCACATACTAGCAGTGCAACAGCACTATTTCTTTCTCTGCTTTAAAGAAATCGAGGCTGAATTTAAGGCTGTCTGTAGTGTCGATGAAAAGGTAATTTCAAGTTGTGGAATCTACTGTGCATAGTGTACATGGAAGCTAGTAGTTAGTACAGTTAACAACAATGGTTTTTTTCACTAATTTTAACAAAATCTGAATACATACAGTGTAATTGTGTCTGCATTAAATAAATCAAGGTTGAGTTCCCTACTGTCTATATTGTAGATGCAAAGGTGAATTCAAGTAGTAAACCCTGCTGTCCACAGTGTACATCTTAGGGTGGAGTGCATCATCTGCAATCATAGTGGAAGTGGAAGATCGAACATGTATGCAGTGCACATTTTATTATTCAACTAAATCTATAAGTGATATAATAAAATTTGAAGGAAGTATACTAAAGGGATATTGTGTAGGGTTTGATAGGTGTTATACTTAGTTTGTTTTCCGCTGAGTTAGTGGTACCTAAAACAACAAGGTTCTGTAGAGCCGGTGATGATGTGTGGACTGGGCAGGCCGTACTGATAGTAATGTTTTTTGTCTTGTGAATTCTGGCTTAGTAAGGCCAAGTGGCGATTTTGTGTAGGTTTGAGGAACGTTACTTTATTTGGTACTGCACTTTATACATAAGTAGCTTACCCGTCTGCGTTGCTGCGATCTCAGAAGAAAGGAAATTTAAGGAAACTTGTTATGATAACATTCAATTTACATTGTGTCATTTTTATTGAAACTTATTCATTTTAATATGGAAAACATTTTAAAGCGTTGTTTTAATTCTGTTTATTTGTTCCAGTGCTTGTGGATACACGGTATTTTTTGTTTTTCCGTCTGGTGCGTACACAAATAAATCAGAAGGTTTTCCGATGCGTGAGCTGGCCACATACAGGTGTCCATGTGAGAAGCATGGATTCTCCAAATCTAGTCCACACACTTGCACTTGCAGCGATTGTCCTTGTGCTTTGTTGATGGTCATTGCAAAAGCAAGTCGCACCATAAACTGTAAAAGTTTAGTATTGGAAATATTATGAGGGCCCTGGGGGGCCGGGGGCCAATATTTTTCAAATGTTTCTTTTCTTTTTTTGCCAGAAACCTTCGCAGGAGTTTACTCAACAACTTCCCAAAGTTTCATGGCGATCGGATGAATGGTGTAGTAATGCATAAAGGACAAACAGACATACTTTCATTTTTATAAATATAGATAGATAGATGAATGAAGAATCAGTATAATTCTGCCTGAATACGGCCATGTCACAATGAATTATGGTGCGCTGAGTTAGTAGTATCTTTGGAACTGAGCGTGTACATAACCTGCGATGATGCGTCGTCTGGATAGGGTGCACTGGGGATAATGTTTTTGGACTACAGAATTTTGCTTAATAAAGCCTTGTGGTGATTGTTTATGGTGTACTGAGTTAGTGGTACGTCTGGTGTTTAGCGTGTGCTCACCCTGCGATGATTTGTGGTCTGAACGGGCTGCACTCAAAACATTGACTGTTGCATACTGGACTGTATGGGCCTCATTTATGAGCCCTTTCATCACTTTTACGCCGCCGGTATGTCACTTTTTGTGACCCACCAGTGGTGTAAAAAATGCACCTTGTTGCGCCATATTTACAAAGTGACGCATCTAGGTGGATGTGTCACTTTGTAAATCCCTGCGCCACATTATACCTGCGCCAGGTATAATTTATGCAAGGGGGGCATATTGACGCAAGAAAGAGTCGTAGAAGTGACGCAGTGAAATCTACGAGAAATAGCTGCGTCACTTCTAGGACGCCATTGCATCAAAATCTTGCGCATGCCTCACAGCAGGCGTAAGACTGATGCAGGCCCTTTCGAATGGGGCTTGCCACATGTGAAAGGACGCATTGCTGGAGTTGTGTCACTTTTGTGACACACTCCAGCAGTGCGTCACTTTTGCGCTTACAGATACGTCAGAAAAACTGACGTATCTGTAACTCCTTACGCAATGATGCGTCATAATGTAAATATGACGCATCATTGGTGTCGCAAGGAGGGCGCAATGAAAAGTGACTTTGTAAACCCCTCTGCCACATTATACCAGTGCCAGGTATAATGTATGCAAGCGGGTGCGTATTGACGCAAGAAAGGGTCGTAGAAGTGATGCAGTGAAATCTACGAGAATTCACTGCATCACTTCTAGGACGCCATTGCGCCAAAATCTTGCGCCTGCCTCACAGCAGGCATAAGACTGACGCAGGCCCTTTCACATGGGGCTTGCCCCATGTGAAAGGACGCATTGCTGGAGTTGCGTCACTTTTGTGACACACTCCAGCAATGCGTCACTTTTGCGCTTACATATACGTCAGAAATACTGACGTATCTGTAACTGCTTACGCAATGATGTGTCATAATGTAAATATGACGCATCATTGGTGTCACAAGGAAGGCGCAATGAAAAGTGACGCATCGCTGTTTTCACCCAGCGATGCGTCACTTTTCATAAATGAGGCCCTATGTACTTTGAGTGGGAAAAAAATTGCCATTGATGGTTATGAATTCTTCAGCAACAAAATTATCAGAATCAGATGATTCTTCTAGTAATGTAGACATTTTTGTCTCCAAAAAAGAAATTCAGGTTTACAATGAAGAAAAAGTGAGGTTCAAATTGTGACCTATGCTATCCACAGTGTAGGCTATCATTAAGTGTACCTTTGCACTTGCAGAGTAAAATGTATTATTCAAGAAAATCTATATGTGATATAAAAAAAGTTGTGAAAGGAAGCATAATAAAGGGATATTGTATAGGTTTTGATAAATGTTATACTTAGTTTGGTATTGCAGTCTGCAAATAATAAATCAACAGTGTAATTAATTGTAAGCTCTGATGACCGCAGTTTAGGCAGGAGGCAGCGGTTAGCAAGAGCCCACGACTATGTGACATTGATTAGAGCTGCACAGTATTGGTAATTTAGTGTGTGTGCACATGCAGCGATGATAAGTGGTGGAAAGAGTTAGTGGCACCTGAAGCAACAAAGTTCTGTGGATGATGTGTGGTCCAAGCAGGATAGACTGGTAGCAAAGTCTTTAAAATCAAGTTTTCTAATAAAAATTGGTTGTCCATTCACAGAAGTAAGTTGAAGTATATCTCCAAAAATACGGTCACGGGGTGATGATTTCTGGTGCACTGACTTAGTAGTACTTTCAGGCGCTGAGCTTGTATGTACCCTGTGATGATGCGTGGTCGGGGGGGAGGCACAGTGATTGAAGTAATGTCTTTTGTCGATTAAATTCTGCATGAATTCCATTTAAAAGTGACAGTATGCCTCACTGTGATATAAAACTGTTCACCCTTCTTTGCAATGATTTATGGTGCACTGAGTTAGTAGTATCTTTGGCGCTGAGCTTGTATGTACCCTGCGATAATGAGTAGTGAAAGGGGGGGCCGCATTCTGACCAATGTCTTTTCTCTATTGAATTCTGCTTAAATATGGCCATGTGGCGATGAATTATGGTGCACTGAGTTAGTAGTACATTTGGGACTGAGCGTATACGTAACCTGCGATGATGCGTAGTCCGGGGAGGCCGCACTGGGAGCAATGTTTTTTGCCTAGTGAATTCTGCCTTAATAAGTCCATGTGAAGATGACCTGTGGTGCAGTGAGTTAGTGGTACCTGAAGAACTCAGCGTGTGTGCACCCTGCAATGATTTGTGGTTTGGACGGGTCACACTGATACAATGTCTCTTGGCTATTGGAATGCGTCATGTGCAATCGCCATTCCACCTGAATCGTGAGCCCTCACAATGTAGATCGAAGGCTGTTGTCAGCATAGATATCGACGAATGATTTTTGTGACTTATGTAAAAAAAATCAGAACATATACAGTGGAATTGTCTCTACATTAAATACATCACGGCTGAATTCCCTACTGTTCATAGTGTAGATGGAAAGTTCAATTCAAGTTGTGGACCCTGCTGTCAGCAGAGTAAATTTTGGCAAGAGTCCACAGAAACATCGGCGAATGCTTTTTTGACACATACGTTAACAAAATCTGATGACACAGTAGAATTGTCTCTGTCTTCAATAAATCGAGAATGAATTCAATGTTGATTGTAGTGCTTCAGCGCTTCTGGTATCAAGTGGTGAACTCTGTTGATCGCAGTGTACATTTGAAGGCAGTACTTAGTAAAGACATAGATGAACATTTTTTGTGGCATTCATTAATAAAATTGACTCTTCCTTTCATAAATCAAGGTTAACTTGCATGCTGTCCATAATTGTCTCTGTATTAAATCAATGAAGGCTGAATTTCCTACTGTTCAAACTTTAACAAAGTCTGAGGACATAGTGCAATTGTCTCTGTTAAAAATAAATCAAGACTGAATTCAATGCTTTCTGTAGAGCTGATGCACATCTGATCTGATATCAAGTTGTCAACTCTACTGACCGCAGAATAGATTGAAGGCAGTTCTCAGCACAGATACTGAAGACAAATTTAGATCCAAAGTTGAATTCAAGTTGTGAACGCTGCTGTCCGCAGTGTTGATGGAAACCACTAGTCAATACAGACATAAGTCTGCAGTGGTGTGGCGCTGAGTTTGCAATCGGCCTGTATTGAGGAAGCACGCGGTCATGACAGCAGCCACGTGGCAGGGTGGGGACCTTCGCTGCCGCGCAGTCTCTTCTCTTTGCAGAAGTGAACCACGCCCAAGGCGTAGCATAATTATTTATAGTCTTATGTTGCCGTTGTTTACGTTGGACTAGCCCACTCTGCTTCTGTTTCAAAGGAGGGGGATGAACACAGGTACATGACCGTAATATTCCCCAGTGTCTGAGATAATATGGTTGCGTCCACTATTCAGTACACTACACGTACCAATGGTATATGTACAAACTGAAAAGTTTTTGATTTTTACAGTGAATTGTGAATAGTATTTCACCGGTAGTCTTAGCATTGTGTACATTATTGTTGATGTTCGAGTTCTTTCTCTTATACATACTTGGTTGTCACATCTCTGTAGATTGAGCTAGTGTACTGTTGAGGAGATATATTATTTTGGAAAGGTTCGAAGTACTGTTTTGCGCTGCCTCTGAGGTAGTAGGGGGGAGGGGTCCGTGGGTATGGTTGTGGTGATTGTGGCGCTGGGTATTTTGATTTTTTTGGGTGTGCGAAGTGTATAATTAGAAACTCTATCACATATTGCTCTTTAAACATGAGTTTGAGTTGATTGTAACTCACGCAGTATATATTCGACGTTCTTACAGAACTTAAATGTTGATGTTAATTTGTTAGTGGTAAGTGGAACTATTGCCTGATTTTTAGGTAGCATTGCAGATGTGGTTACTTGTTGAAAATATGGGAAAGAGGTCAACATTATAAGTAGGAATTGTCATTTAAAAAACCTTTGAAATTCACTGGAAAAAAACATTGGTTTCAGACAAGTTATAGTTGGGAATTACCATTTAAAAAACGTTAGAAATTCACTGAAAAAACAATAGGTTTTAGGGGTGTTATAGTTAGTTGGACATTTCACTCGTACAAAACCATTGAAATTCCCACGTTATAGTTAGTTGTACTAACTATAACTCATGCGCTTGCAATCCACTGCTGAGGATGTCACATATTACATCATTCATGACAATGTCAGTGACATCACTGATGACATCACTGATGACATCTCAAATAATATCACTGATGACATCACCGATTATATCATCCATGTGACAATCTGATACATCTTATCATACACCAGCATAACCTTTCAACACTACTCCTACTCCTACTCACTTATGCAAATAATTGATCATACTTACATTTACTAAGCTACACACTTACACAAACACCACTGTAATTATTCATATAGTTAGAAAGTCATACTTAGTGTATTATAAAATCACTATTACAAGTATATAGTTATCCATACAGTCACTCATACAGTCACTGAGTCTTAGGATTATTTCTTTATATACAACTGTCACATACGCTGCCTTTTATCTAGTTTGTTGAACATGTATCATTGAGAAATATATTTACTCATCACCACACTCATAAAGAGATTCACTCACCCAAACAACTGTTTCCATATACAGTCTTAACCTCATATACCTACTAAATCAACTATTTACACATCTTTGGACAGTCACATACCTCCCACCCAACCACACACACATTCATTCACTATCCCATACAAATACTCACTTAACTAATTAATAACTAATATAGACTTTCACATGGCTAGTAACCAAGGTATGTAGTAGTTTACACAACAAGAGATAGAGTGATACAGGTATTCACACAGTTTAATCACTATCCCATATATTTAGTGAGACAGTTTAAATGTGTCACTTAGACAAACACTTTCCTACTAAATCCTCCATTCAGACACCTATACTTCCACTCACTCTTCAATGAAGATTGATATATATATATATATATATATAATACTTATTTATATATAGAAGCAAACCACATTCACTGGATGATGTCATCAGGATGTCATCAGTGATGTCATTTAAGATGTCATCAGTGATGTCACTGACAATGTTATGAATGATATAATATATGACATCATCAGCAGTGGATTGAGGGGTGCACGAGTTATAGTTAACTAACTATAACTGTGAATTTCAAAGGTTTTGTACGAGTGAAATGTTCAACTAACTATAACACCCCTAAAATCTATGTTTTTTTCACTGAATTTCTAAGGTTTTTCCAATGGTAATTCCTAACTATAGCTTGCCTGAAACCTATGTTTTTTTCAATGAATTTCAAATGTTTTTTAAATGCCAACTCCTAACCATAACCTACCTGAAACCTATGTTTTTTTTCCAGTGAATATATATATATACTGGGGAAATACTGAAAAAAAAGTCTACTAGACTCTGTTTGTTGTTGTTATTCCACACTATAATATTGAGAATGCAATTTAGCGTTGAGTGGAATGGGAGAACAAAATTTTATTCCTTGTGAATATAAAAACATCTTTGCTATTTAAGCATGCATTTGCACATTTATATGATAATGTAATGAGTACATGGAGAAGGTTAGATGTTATAGCCCATTTGGGCTCGACTGCTGTTAAGAATAGGCTACAATTAACCTTTTTCCCAGAATATTGTGCCTTAATGATGATCGCGACTATTGCGTTCTATTTATAAATATTCTCTGTTGGAATTTAAAAATACTCCTTATTCAGCTATAAATGGTCATGCAATCATTCACCAAATTAGCGTTCTTAATGCAAATGAATTTTGTTTGTATTGTGGAATTTTACATCACGAACATTGCTAATAAGTCTGTTGTTCAGTTCTATAGTTTTTACGGGCCATGTGATGAGTCACGTGACACCTTTGCACTTTAAATGTTGTTTGTCATTTAAAAACTTTATTCGTGATCAAGCCTGCTGGGTCAGGCGAAACGCGTTGAAAAGCGGCGATAAAGGAAAATAAAAAAAGTTTCACCACATTTGATGTTGTCACCTCTTCGTACTCTTCGTATCCCGTGTTGAGGCTGAGTTTGGAATATATATATATATATATATATATATATATATATATATATATATATATATATATATATATATATATATATATATATATATATATATATATATATATATATATATATATATATATATATATCAGTCTCCAGAAACGCGTCGGCATTTTGGGCTTTGAAATCTGCAATCACTTCTGTGCTGGGCTCCTTGCTGCCAAATTGACAAAAATAAAGGTGTAGTGTAAAACGCTGTGTGGGCGCTTCAATGCAAGAGCAAACTGTGTGAAATATATATATATCTCATGCATTGTTACTTACCTTAAATGTTAGCTGTGAATATTAACATGCTACATGACAAACAAGGTTGCTAATATTATTTTTAACACATGTTTTGGTGATTTTATGAATTTAAATCATGTTTAAAATATATTTCTGAAGTAAAACGTGTCAAATGTGCAAAAACTGAAGAAAGACCTTTCTAACACACAGGTGAGCCTCAATGTAACCATGGCAACATCTGGTTTGAACCTGTATGTTAATTAATAGACACGCCCATGACTCTCTTCTTGTATATATGTAGAAACGAAATGTAAATGCAGATGTAGTGAACAAGGCGGCAACGCCGAAACGCGTCTAAGCAGATACTGATCGAATAAATCGAGTTTGGATTCAGATTCATGGTGTCAGCGCCTTCTTCAAAATGTACAAGTTTGGCAAGACTGGATATATATATATATATATATATATATATATATTACCTACTGGCGGTCACCAGTAGGTAGTTATAGTTAGGATTTTTTTCAATGTTAAATCTCAAAATTCTATTTGGAATAACTTTGGCACTGGTTGACGAATCTGCCTGAAAATTTCCTGAAAATGGCCTCGTCGAGCTCCGGTTCTTCCTTGAAAGTTTGGGGGGGATACGTCAAGCGGGGGCCGAGATAAAAGGGGGGTCCCAAAACGCGTTTTCCCCATGTTAATTTCCATAGGGCGGTCGATTTCACTTTTAGCTCGAACGGCTGAATGGATATACAGCAAACTTGGCAAAATTGTAGGGACTGGTAGCCCGATGTGCCTTTGCTATGTCTCAAGATATGTGCTCCAGTGGATTTTGAGTAATTTAGGTTCAAAAAAATATATATATCTATAGGCGCTCTCCGGTGCGCGCACCGGAGAGCGCTCCAGGCGGGACACGCGACTTGCGCGCAGAAAGCTGATTGGCTCTTGGGTGTCTGTAAACATTCTAAACAGTCTGGAGCGGCCGCCATCTTGTGTCTCGGTAAAATCGAGACACAAGGGGTTTTAGGCGCTTCTGCGTGCGTTTACGCGGCGCGAACGTAGGCGCTTCCGAGGGCACTTACGTTGCGCGCCGAAGTGACGTCATCAAACTTTTACAGAAATGCATAATCATTTTCCTTATAAAAAAAACCCTGATTTTATTTGTATGGTACGAAATGTTTTGCATTATTATTAACTTTTCATTCATATTTTTTTTCACGAACGACAGTAGCGCTCTGGGTGCGCTTTCAGGTGAGCTCACCGGAAAGCTTACCTGAGAGCTTAGCTGAAAGCTTCCCGGAGCGCGCACCCAGAGCGCAAAAGAAAAAAATTATATAAAAAAATGAATACTTAAAAAAAAACAGCAAATTGTAAAAAAAAAAAGGTTAGAAACTCGATATAGAAAGGAATTAGCATTTAAAAAACCTATGAAATTCACTGAAAAAACCATAGGTTTAACACCAGTTATAGTTAGCTGGAAATTTTACTGACATAAAACCATTGAAATTCCCACGTTATAGTTAGTTGGACTCACTATAACTTGCACGTGTAATGCACTGCTGATGACATCACATATTACATCACTCATGACATGGTCAGTGACATCACTCATGACATCACTGATGACAGAGAGACTGACCTACTTTCACTCGCTAATATATGTATTCACTAAGATACACTTAATAAGGCAGATATCCAATTATTTTTTTTAAAAAAAACATCCATTAAGACAATAATTTAAACAAATATTCTTCCATCGACCTTAACATACATATATAAAACATATTTATTTATCTGAAAGACACACATTCACTGGATAGTGTCATCAGTGCATTACACGTGCAAGTTATAGTGAGTCCAACTAACTATAACGTGGGAATTTCAATGGTTTTATGTCAGTAAAATTTCCAGCTAACTATAACTGGTGTTAAACCTATGGTTTTTTCAGTGAATTCGATAGGTTTTTTAAATGCTAATTCCTAACTATAACTGGTGTGAAACCTATGGTTTTTTCAGTGAATATATATATATATATATATATATATATATATATATATATATATATATATATATATATATATATATATATATATATATATATATAAAGCTTCAAAGTTCCTCACCAGAACAAAGACGCACTCAGACTAGGCTCTTAAAGGGTAAGAACGGAACCGGCATGCCGATGCAAATAACAGCTTTCGTGTCGAGATATGCATGTCTGACGCATTTCTGTGCTGCCGCACTTCTTCAGAGGCTTCAACAGTCTCTCGTGCTGTTCTGACCCATACACACAAGGAAAAATATCACCCTTCGATTGGCTGCTCTGTTGAGCATATTGACTTGTGGGTGTTGTAGTCTGGATCAGCGAACTCTACCCTAATGGGTGCACGTAAATATTGCTGTTGCCAAAAAAGTCGGAGCCCCGCATGTGGGTGCCGTTCAATATCCCAAGCAAATGTCCCACATAGTGGCTCTGTGAACTACTGTCTGAGTGCGTCTTTGTTCCGTTGGGAAACTTTGGAGCTTTCATTATACGCGGCGTCCCCAGCCGCAAAAGATGCACCACCCTACTAAGGTTGGAGGCCACGGGCTCTGTAGTTCACAGAGCCACCACGTGGGACATTTGCTTGGGATATTGAATGGCACCCACATGCGGAGGCCCATCTGTGGGCTCTGAACTGTTTGGCAACAGCAATATTTATATATGTATATATTTTTTTTCACTGCAAAAACTACAGGTTTCAGGGAAGATATAGTTAGTAATTAACATTTAAAAAACCTTAAAAATTCACTGAAATATTCACAGGTTTCAGGGATGTTATAGTTAGGAATTAGCATTAGAAAAACCTTAACTATTCACAGAAAAACCACAGATTTCAGGAACATTACTGTTATGCTGATATTTCACTCGAACAAAACCAGAGAAATTCAGCTGTTATAGTAGGCTGAGCTAACTATAACTCGCACACCCATAATGCACTGCTGATGACGTCACATATTACATCACTGATGACATGGTTCAGTGACATCATTGATGACATCTCAAATGACATCACTGAAGAGATCATCCAGTGACTGTCAGTGTTTCTAAAATGTTAAAATTATTACGTATATATGCCAAGGTGTATTTGAAGATTGAGTGGCTGTATAAGTGTCTGTATAGATGATTTGTTGGGTCATTGACTGACTGTATGAGTGAGTGATTAAATGTTGTATATGTGGGTATCAGTCTGTCAGTTGGTGTGTAATTGGCTGCATGGGTTGGTGAGTAGGTACATGAATGCCTAAATGGATAATTGATGAATTGTCTGAGTACCTGTATGGGTGTTTGAGTATATGTGTGGGTACATGAGGGGCTGTTTGACTCCCTGCATGGATGTATAAGTGGGTGAATCCCTGGGTGTATGGGTTCATGAGTGTGTCTGTGACGGACTGTATAGCTGAGTTAGAGTGTGTTTGGCTGTGTCAGTGAGTGTATGGATGTCTCAGTTGGATTTGAGTGAGTTACTGCATATGTGAAAGGCAGTATATGTTAGTGTTAGAGTATATAAGTGACTGTATGTGTGAGTGAGTGAGTGAGTGTGAGAGTAGCTTTATGGGTGAGTGTGTGATTGTGTCAGTGAATGTAAAAGAGAGTAAGTAGGTGTTACTATCTGTATGAATAAGTTAGGCGGTGTGTCTATAAATGTATTGGTGAGTAAATGGCAGTGTGATTGACTCTTTGGGTGACTGACTAAGTGTGTGAATAACTGTATGGGTGAGTAGAAGTGTGTGAGTGTCTGTATGGGTGTATGAGTGCATATATATCTGGGGCTGGGCGTAGTTCGCAAAGTAGTGCTACACGTAGCTACGCAAAGTGCACTTCGCACTATGCGAGCTATGCATAGCACTACGCGAACTGCGTAGTAGCATGTTTGCACTGTGCATGATGTTGTTTTCAATGATTGCACAGTGCGGACAAGCTTCCGGCACTGTGCAATCATTGAAAACGGCATCTTGTACAGTGTGAGCTGTAATTTTCTGCTGCTTGAGTAGATTTTTACTCGAGCTGCTGCTTTCTCAACGTGGACTGGTAGTTTCTCATTGTGAGCGGTCACGAGCATGCGAGACCACTTGCAATGATAAACATGACCTTCCCGCATTGAGAATCTCCCCGGGAGGTTTATTTTCCAAGCTCGCGATTGGCAACTTGATTTTGCTGATCGCGAACAAGGAAAAAGTCTTGCCAGGATGTCATTTTGCTTGCTCGCAGTCGCCAACTTGACGTTGAGGACCGCGAGGAAGCAAACAATGATCACTGCACTATGCTATGCTACTCTACGCATGTTTGCCCTGTGCTACGTGCAGTTCGCGTAGTGTGAAGTTGCACAAACTTCGTAAACTACGCGAGCGTAGTATAGTGCTTTGCCCAGGGTTACATATATCATCGGCTGTGTTGAAGAGTGACTGTGTGTATGAATAACTGTATGGGTGAGGGAGTGGATGTGTGTGTAGACCTATGAATCAGTGAATGGGTATGTACTAACTTGTATTGGTATATCTATGGTTTCAAAAATGGTAGTCTGTATTTTAGAGTGGGGGTATGAAATGTTGCATTAGGGTATGAGGAGGTATATCAGATATTTAGTGGATTATGTCATCAGTGATGTCATCAGTGATGTCATTTGAGATGTCATCAGTGATGTCACTGACCATTTCATGAGTGATGTAATATGTGACGTCATCAGCAGTGAATTGCAGGGACGCAATTTATAGTTAGCTGAGCAGAATATCTCTGGTTTTGTATGATTAAAATGTCAGCCTATCTATAACGTCCCTGAAATTTGTATTTTATTCAGTGAATTTCTAGTTTTTAAAAAAAATGTTAATTACTAACTATTACGTCTCTGAAACCTGTGGTTGTTTGAAGTGAATTTCTAAGGTTTTTTCATTACTCATTTTTAACTATGCCTACATATGTAGAACATGTACAGAAAGAGGAAGAAAGACATAAAAAAAATCAAGAGAAGTGCAGGAAGAGGGAAGACAGGTGCAAAAAGAGGCAGAACGGTACAGAAAGAAGCAAGAAAAAGCAGAAAGAGGCAACAGAAGTCCAGAAAGAGGAAGGTGGAGAAAAATGCAAGAGAAGTGCAGAAAGAAGCAACAGAGATGTCACGTCCCAGTGTGTAGTGGAGACCGAATGTTTTGTGGTTGACGGTCTAGCTCTCCACAAGAGCACAGTACCGCAGGTCACCTCCTGAGCACTTCTGGGTAACGCCGTCAAAACCACACAATGCCCTAACATGAGTGCTTCTGATTCTGAATTGAACGCTATCCGGACCACTGTTGATGCAAGAAGAGTTGGTGCGGGTGCACTCACTCTTCCTTGTGATCATACTCGGTGAATGCTAGGCCTGTCACCATTCACCACTGTGGACACTTGACGGTGAGCGCAGGAGCGCTGCTCCGTACCCTTCCTTGTTGAGCTTCGCGGTAAGTGCTGGAGCATGTTACCACTTTTCTTCCTTTCACGTGAGTGCAGGAGTGCGTCACTGTACCCTTCCTTGAAGAGCTTCACGGTGAGTGCAAGAGTGCATAACCGCTCATTTCCTTCTGCAGTGAACACAGGAACATTTCACCGCTCACTCCCAGCTGTGGTAAGTGCCAGTGCGCGTTACAAATGCATGGGTATGTGTGTATCCTGGTTAAGGCAGTAAGTGACCTATTGTTGGTTATCCTTCCAGGAAAGACATTAAACTCCACGGAGGGTCCCTTATCGTTTCGCCATACCCTCAGGCACATCCCTTTCCAGGATTCCTTCCCCCGGTCTTCACCACACCCCAGTCTGGTACTGATTAAGGTAGGACAAGGGAGCAGGTGGGAGACGGTAAAGGTTATCCATATCATCCCTCCGAGACTACTCGACAGGCAGACGGTAAGGCTTGTGATGTCCCTGACAAGAGGTGCAGAAAAGGCCTACTTTGTCTGTATCTTTCCACAGCCTCATATAAAGTAGCCTAATCACTAATCCTTCTCCCAAGATGTCTTAAACATCGCATTTCTCTCGAAGGTATACTATTCATCGACTGCTCAGAATGCTAGGCCTACCAAATATAAAACAGCAATCCTAAACCTATCACTATTGTAAGTCTCACCAAGCTTGTGAAGGCATGCATGTGTTTGTCTCTGCTTTTACCAAGTGATGTTACATAGAAATAAACATGCAAATACTTGATTACCTGTGTTTCAAACAGCATACTCTGTACATTTTTGTTCCAAAGGTGTATGCATTTCTTTCTGCTCAAAATACAGTGCACATAGGTATTCAATATTACATTTGAGGGGCTTTATAACTCCTATATACATAAGACATGTCTGCCTGTGCAACTGAATGACAGGACAGACCTGAGGAGATTTAACCACCTATAAGAGAAGTTACCTGCTTTTTAAGCTACCATCTTCAGATGCATAAAACATGTAAGACGACTACATCTACAAGTAGACATATACCTCAGTCATGAGAGCATGCAGACCTTTAAACTTGAGAGCTTGCACTTACCATTTGATTACAGAAAGAGGTGAGAGAAGTTCAGAAAGAAGCAAGAGAATTGCAGAAACAGGCAACAGGGGTGCAGACTTTGGCAAGATAGGTACAGAAAGAGGAAAGAGGTGTACATAAAGAGGCAAGAGGGCTACAGACATTTGCAAGAGAGGTGCAGTAAGAAGCAGGAGCAGTGCAGAAAGAACCAACAGAGGTGCAGAAAAAGGCAAAAGGAGTGCAAAAAGCTGCAACAGAAGAGTAGAAAGAAGAACAAGAGATGGAGAAAGAGGCAAGAGGGTGTAGACAGAGGCAAGCAAGGTGATGAACGAGGGAAGGGTGGTACAGAAAGAGGTAGGAGGGTTTCAAAAACTGTCAAGAGAGGTGCAGAAAGAAGCAACAGCAGTGCAGAAAGAACAAACAGAGGTGCAGAAAGAGGCAAGAGTGGTGCAGAAAGAGGTAATAGAAGTGCAGAAAGAAGTAACAGAGGGGCAGAAGGATGCAAGAGAACTGCATAAAGAGGCAAGATAGTTGTAGAATCAGGCAAGAGAGGCACAGAAAAAGGTAACAGTGATACAGAAAGAGGCAAGGGAAGTATGGAAAGAGGGAAATGGGATGCAGAAAGAGGCAAGAGGGGTACAAAAAGAAGCAAGAGAGGTTCAGAAAGAAGCAAGAGAAGTGCAGAAAGAAGCAACAGAGGTGAAGAAGGATGCAAGAGAAGTGCAGAAAGAGGCAAGAGAGTTAGAGAAACAGGCAAAACAGGTGCAGAAAGAAGCAAGAGCAGTGCAGAAAGATCCAACAGCAGTGCAGAAGGAGGCGAGAAGGGGGCAGAAAGAGGCAAGAGGGTTGCTGACATTTGAAAGATAGGTGCAGAAAGAAGCAAGAGCAGTGCAGAAAGACCAACAGAGGTGTATAAATAGACAAGAAGAAAGAAAAGTGCAGAAAGAAGCAACAGTGGTGCCGACATAGGCAAGAGAACTGCAGAAAAAGGCAATCGAGTTGCAGGAAAAGGAAAGAGAGGTGTAGAAAAAGGGAACAGGGGTACAGAAAGAGGGAAGAGAGGTGCAGAAAGAGGAAAGAAGCGTGCAGAAAGAGGCAAGAGGGGTGTAGAAATAAGCAAGAGAGATGCAAAAAGAAGCAATAGAGGTGCAGAAAGAGGCAAGGGGTTAAGAAAATGGTAAGAGAAGTAGTTCCATGTTAAAATATAGATTACAAAAATATAGACAAAAAAGTATCGATGTAAACATATTGATTACAAAAATATCGAATCCCTATACATAAACAGGTAAGTACAGTAATATCGACTCAAAAATATCGATGTAAAAAATATAGATGCAAAAAATATCGACTTTAAAAAATAACATAAATTAAAATACATTTTTTAAATAATATCAATTTTATAAACAAAAATTAATTAAATGTAATATATATTTGACTAATTATAACAAATAAACTGAATTTGTTAAATATAAATACAAAAAAGTGTACGTATACATATATTTACTTAAATACATTTTTTTAACTATTATCTTTATTTACTTTATTCACTTTTTTAATTTTATAAAAATAAAATAAACAGATATATAAATAATTTGAAATTGGATATTCTATATTTAATTAACTCATTAAACTATTTAAAAACATAAAACATATATTTAATAGCAAAATAAAAACCTTAGTAGTTAAAAAATTGGATAGCAAAGGGGTAAAAATTACTATTCCCACTCCAGTGAGTGCGACAGTAGGGAAAGCGCTGGATAGCGTAGGGGTAAAAGTTACTATTCCCACTCCAATGAGTGCAACAGTACGGAAAGAGCTGGATAGCGGAGGGGTAAAAACTACTATTCCCACTCCAGTGAGTGCCACAGTAGGGAAAGCACTGGATAGTGTAGGGGTATAAATTACTATTCCCACTCCAATGAGTGCAACAGTAGGGAGTGTGCTGGATAGCATAGGGGTAAACATTTCTATTCCCACTCTAGTGAGAGCAACAGTAGGGAAAGTACTGGATAGCAGAGGGATACATATTACTATTCCCACTCCAGTGAGTGCCACAGTATGGAAAGCATTAAATAGCGGAGGGGTAAAAATTACTATTCCCACTCCAGTAAGTGCAATAGTGGGAAAGCTTTGGATAGCGAAGGGGTAAAAATTACTATTCCCACTCCAATGAGTGCAACAGTAGGGAAAGCGCTGCATCCCAAAACAATAAAAAACCAAAACAAATTTAATTTACAATATTAACATAAATAATACATACATTTAAATATATTATTATTAACAAAGATAATAAAAAATAACCATTATTTAACACTATAAAATCCACAACACGCACCTACAATTAATTACACAATTAAATTTAATAATTACTAATTAGTTAATGAAAATGTATTTATTATTATTTATTAATTCATCAATAAAAGATTAACTACTTACACCTTTCACACCATTTACACATATTAACACCAAAACACACATCTAAAAGTAATTACACAATTAGAATTAATAATTACTAATTAATACAGAAAGAAGCACGAGAAGTACAGAAGGAAGCAACAGTGATGCGGAAAGGGGGAAGTGGGGTGGAAAAAGAGGCAAGAGGGATAGAGAAAAAAGCAAGAGAACTGCAGAAATAAATAAAAGCAGTGCAGAAAGTAGCAGAAAGAGGCAAGCTGGGTCCAGAAAGAGGCAAAAGAAGTGCAGAAAGCAGCAACAGCGATCCAGAAAGCCAGAAGAGGGATGGAGAGAGACAAGAGGGGTGCAGAAAGAAGCAAGAGAGGTACAGAAAGAAGCAGAAGAAGTGCAGAAAAAAGAAACAGGTGCAGAAAGAGGCAAGAGGGGTGCAGAAAGAGGCACAAGGGTTGCAGAAAAAAGCAAGAGAGGTGTAGAAAGAAGCAAGAGAAGTGCAGAAAGAAGCAACAGAGGTTCAGAAAGAGGGATGAGGGGTGGAAAAAGAGGCAAGAAAAGTACAGAAAGAAGCAACAGAGATGCAAAAAGTGGGAACAGGAGTAAAATAAAGAGGGATGCAGGGTGCAGAAAAAAGCATGATGGGTGCAGAAGGAGGCAAGAGGTGCAGAAAGAAGCAAAATGAGTATAAAAAGAAGCAGCAGAGGTGCCAAAAGAGGCAAGAGGAATGAAGAATGATGGAAGAGGGGTAGAGAAAGAGGCAATGGGGTACCAAAAGAAGCAAGAGAGCTGCAGAAAGAAACAAAAGAGGTGCAGAAAGAAGGAACAGACATCTATAAAGAAGGAAGAGAGATACAGAAAGAGGCAAAAGGGGTAAAGAAAGGAGCAAGAGAGGGGCAAAAAGAAAAGAAGTACAGAAAGAAGGTACACAGGTGCAGAAAGAGGCAAGCGGGATTCAGAAAGAGGGAAGAGGGGTGTGAAAGCGGCACGAGGGGTGCAGAAAGAAGCACACAGGTACAGAAAGAAGCAACAGGGATGCATAAAGAGGGAAGAGGGTTATAGAAAGACTCAAGAGAAGTGCAGAAAGAAGCAAAAGAGATGCAGATAGGGGTAAAAGGGCTGGAGAAAGAGGCAAGAAGGGTGCAGAAAGATGGAAGAAGACTGCAGAAAGTAGCAAGAGAAGTGCCAAAAGAAGAAAGAGAAGTACAAAAAGAAGCAACAGAGGTGCAAAAAGAGAAGGGTGGAAAAAGAGGCAAAAAAAGTAAAGAAAGAAGCAAGAGAGGTGGCCAAAGAAGCAATGGAAGTACAGAAAGGTGCAAAAAAAAAGATGGATGAGAGGAGGAAAAGAGAAAAGTGACGTGCAGAAAGAAGCAAAGGAGAAGAAAAAGGGGGAAGAGGGGTGGAGAAAGAAGCAAGAGATGGACAGAAAGAAACAAAAGAAGTGCAAAAAGAAGGAACAGAGGTGTAGAACGAGGCAAGAGGATTGCAGAAAGAGAAAAGAGCTGTGCAGAAAGAGGCACCAGGAGTTCAGAAAGAAGTAAGAGACGTTCAGAAAGAAGCAACAGAGATGCAGAAAGAGGGATGAGGGGTGGAGAAGGAGGCAAGAGAAGTGCAGAAAGAAGCAATAGAGATACAAAAGGGAGAAACAGGAGTGGGGCGAGAAAGGTGCAAAAAAAGCAAGAGAGGTACAGAAGGAAACAAAAGAAGTGCAGAAAGAAGGAACAAAGGTGCAGAAAAAGTCAGGAAGGGTACACAAAGAGGCGAGTTAGGTGCAGAAAGAGTCAATAGAAGTCAAGAAAGAAGAAACAGAGATGCAGAAAGGGGGTAGAGGGGTAGAGAAAGTGGCATGAGGGGTGCATAAAAAAGCAAAAGCGGTGCAGAAAGAAAGAGAAGTGTAGAAAGAAGCAACAGAGGTACAGAAAGAGACAAGAGATGTGTAGAAAGAGGTGTGCAGAAAGAGGCATAAGGGCTACAAAAATAAGAAAGAGAGGTGCAGAAAGAAGCAGGAGAAATACAGAAAGAAGCAACAGCAATGCAGAAAGGGGGAAGTGGGGTGGAGAAAGAGCCAAGAGGGATAGAGAAAAAAGTAAGAGAGGTGCAGAAAGAAAAAAAAACAGTGCAGAAATAAGCAACAGGGATCCAGAAAGGTGGAAGAGGGATGGAGAAAGAGGCAAAAGGGTGCAGAAAGAAGCAAGAGAGGTACAGAAAGTAGCAAAAGAAGTGCCAAAATACGGAACAGAGGTGCAGAAAGAGGCAATAGGGGTGCAGAAAGAGGGAAGAGGGGTGCAGAAAGAGGCATAAGAGGTGCAGAAAAAAGCAAGAGAGGTACAGAAAAAAGCAAGAGAAGTGCAGAATGAAGCAAAAGAGGTGTAAAACAGGGATGGGGTATAGAACGAGGCAAGAGAAGTGCAGAAAGAAACAACTGATATGCAAAAAGGGGGAACAGGGTAGAGAAAGAAGGATGAGGTGTACAGAAAGAAGCATGATGGGTGCAGAAAGAAGCAATAGGAGTGCAGAAAGAAGCAACAGAGGTAAAAGGAGAGGCAGGAGAGATGCAGAACAAGGAAAGATAGGTGGAGAAAGAGGCAAGAGAGCTGAAGAAAGAAACAAAAGAGGTGCAGAAAGAAGGAACAGAGGTGCAGAAAGAGGGAAGAGGGGTGCAGAAAGAGGGAAACGGGGTATAGAAAGAAGCAAAAGAGATGCAGAAAGAAAGAAAAGAAGTGCAGAAAGAAGGAACAGAGGTGCAGAAAGAGGGAAGAGGGGTGCAGAAAGAGGGAAACAGGTTATAGAAAGAAGCAAGAGGGATGCAGAAAGAGGGAAGAGGAGTATAGAAAGACTCATGAGAAGTGCAGAAATAAGCAATAGAGATGTAGAAAGGGGTAAGAGGGGTAGAGAAGGGCAAGAGGAATGCAGAAAGAAGCAAGAGAGGTGCAGAAAGAAAAAAGAAGTGCATAAAGAATGAACAGAGGTGCAAAAAGAGGGGAAAATGGTCCCGAAAGAGGCAACAGGGGTGTAGAAATAAGCAAAAGAGGTACAGGAAAAAGAAAAGAAGTGCAGAAAAAAGTAACAGAGGTGCTGAAAGAGGCACGAGGGGTGCAGAAAGAGGGAAGGGGGTGTGAAAGAGCACAATGGGTGCAGAAAGAAGCAAGAGAGGTGTAGAAAGACGCAACTGGGGTGCAAAGAGGGAGGAGAGGTACAGAAAGAGGCAGGAGAGATACAAAAAGAGGGAGCAGGGGTGCAGTAAGAGGCAGGCGAGTTGCAGAAATTGGGAAGAAGGGTGCAGAGAGACCCAAGAGGGGTGCAGAAAGAAGCAAGAGAGGTACAGAAAGAAGCTAGGGAAGTACAGAAAGAAGCAACAGAGGTGTAGAAAGAGGCAAAAGGGGTGCAGAAAGAGGCAAGAGAAGTGCAGAAAGAAGCAACAGAGGTGCAAAAGGAGGCAAGAGATGTGCAGAAAGAGGCAAGAGAGGTGAAGAAAAAGCAGGAGAGTTGCAGAAAGAGGGAACAGGGGTTCAGAAAGAGGCAAGAGAGGTGCAGAAAGAGGGAAAAGGGTGCAGAAAGAGACAAGAGGGGTGCAAAAAGAAGCAAGTGAGTTGCAGAAAGGGGAAACATAGGTGCAGAAAGAGGGAAGAGAGGTGCAGAAAGTGGAAGAGATGTACAGAAAGAGGCAAGAGAAGTACAGAAACAGAAAGGAAGGTGCAGAAAGACGTAACAGAAATGTAGAAAGAGGCAAGCGAGGCACAGAAATAAGCAATGTGCACTCATTATTACCAATTTAACACCCACACCTAGCAATTAATAACAGGTGACCATTCTAGGCTTGCAAAGGGCCTTCCACTATGTTGTAATACTTGTTGCTGCATGTTTGTTAATGTTTGAGCCGTTTGAGCTTGAAACAACTTTTTTTTTGTTCAAATCTGCATATTATGCAGCAAATAATGGATTATGTGGCAAAAGCAGAAAATGTATAAGTGTGCGAAGGTTGGTGCAGACAAACAGTTGCATAATTCCAGTGGCCATGCTCAAACCTCTGACTAGGTCTAGAAGTGCTCCTCAGTGGTTTCTTCTTTTTTGTCTCATTGAGATTATAGTTTAGCTTCTTTGGAAAATAGGAAGACTAAACCTGAGGTTACCACTCCACAACACAGACTTCCATATCACATAATTACGCCACATAACACATAATCCCACTCTACATAATTCCTATACATTAAATACCACATACTTTCTATCCACATAATTTCACTGCACAACATACCACATAATTACACTACACGGATGTATGACGGAACAACGCGTACCATCACAACGCATCCCTTTACACCGCATCCCTTACAACGCAAGTCGTTACCATGACTTGCGTTGGGGGGCAGATTTTGAATAGTATAATTTACTATTCTAACACCAGTCCCCATTTGACCCTAGGGAAGGTGTTGGGATAGTAAATTTACTATTTTTAATCCTTTAGCGCCCTCCAGCGCAAGTCGTGGTAACGACTTGCGTTGTAACAGCCGCGTGGTAAAGGTACCGCGTGGTAAAAACTTCGTGGTAAAGGATGTTTACCACACTACACACAACGTACATCCACTCCACTCAAAAAAACATTAGTAAAAAACTTTTACATTTACAACACCAATAGCTCTAACTCTTGCAAATGCGAAACCTATTACATTGCAAATGCAGAGTGGTGGAGAAATTCTGCTGCATAGGACTTACAGGAGGTACCAGGAGGCTTCTTGGCCCCAAAGTCCCTCAGGAGTAATGTGGACTTCATCTCCCAACCATTAGTGTGCCATGTGGCGTGTTTGCGGAATGGTGGAGAAAGGGAACGTGGCCTCTGAAGACCTCTCATAAATCCCACTGTGTGGGACGTACTGGAGGTAACAGGAGGGGTAGTTGGCCCCCAAGGACATCTTTGGGGGCCAGCTACCCCATCTATTACCTCTGGTAAGTCCAACAGAGTAGAATTGCTAAGTTCTCAAAGCAGGCCACTTGACCCTTTGCCTACCACTCTGCAAACATGCCTCCTGGCATGCTCAATGATGAGGAGTGAAGTCCCCTTTGCAGCTGGGGGTCCTTAGGGGCCAACAAGCCTACCTGTGTCCTCCACTAAGCCCCACACAGTGGGATTGCTGAGAGGTGGACACAGGCCATGCCCCCTTTCTCAACTACTCTACAAACATGCTTCCTGGCACACTCTTGATTGGGGATGAAATACCCCTGCCTCCTGAGGGTCGCAGGGGACCAACTAGTCCACCTGTTACCTCTAGTAATCCCCACAGAACTGGATTGCTGAGAGGGGTCAGAGGCTGCACCCCCTTTTTACACCACTCTGCAAACACCCCTTCTGGTGCACTGCGGCTTGGGGGATGAAGTCCTCTTAATTCCTGATGTCCTCAAGACACTAGGGGACCTCATTTCCCCACCAGCAGTGCGCCAAGAGGTGCCTTTGTAGTGTGGTGTAAAAAGGGGCTTGCCTCGGACCCCCTCTCAGCAATTCCACTGTGTGGGGCTTACTGGAGGTACCTGGTGGGCTGGTTGGCCCCTAAGGTTTCTTAGGATAGAAGATGACTTAATCCTTCAACCCAGAGCACACCAGGAGGTGCATTTGCAGAGCTGTGCAGGGAGGGGGCGGGGCCTCCAGCAGTTGCAGTTTCTTTTTTCCTTTACGAAGGGGGTCTGTATCTCCCCGTTCTCTTGTCTCTTTTGGACCCCTGGGTCCCCATCTCCCAGAGCCTGCCCATTTTTCACTTTTTTTTAAATACAAAGAGAGGGGTTGCACTGCCCCCCAGTGCTAGGCCTTTCCTTATGATTTGATATTTAAGGGGAGGGGGGCTGTGAGGCTGCCCTCCCAGGCCAATTTCAGCCCCGGGGACCCCATTCCTGGGGCCTGGCCATTTTCTTTATTTTTTAAAAATCTTTTATGGAAGTGAGGCCACATGGCCCCCTTCCTGAGGCCAATTTTGGCCCCGGGACTGCATCCCTTGGAGCCTTATATTAAAAAGGGGAGAGGACACTCAGCCCCCCTCCTGGGCCATTTTTGGCCACAGGGAAAATATCCCCCAGGCCATGGCCTCACTGTTGGGGGCCTCAGGGCCCCAATGCCCCTGCAGTCCCTGCCTGCTCCCCACCTCCTGCGGGAGCCAGAATTGCTTTTGGTCAAAGGGAGCTGCTGACATACAGCTCCCTTTGTCCAAAAGCAATTCTGCTTCGCTTCATGGAAGCAAGAGCAGTTTTTCTGCTCTAGCTTCCATGAAGCGAAGAGGAGTTTGTTATGACAGGGCGGGAGCAGGGCTCCTGCCCTTCTAAAGCAAACTGCAATGTCCCAGGTGTGGGCACCTCGGGACATTGCTGGAGCCGACGCTTGGGGGTGGTGGCCCCCACACCCATCTAGGACTCCAGGAGGGGAGCCGTACTGCAGGAGCCCCCTCTGTGCATTTTTTTTAAAAGCCCTGGGGTGGGAGCAGTCCCTGGGGCCCCATCACAATTGAGCATTGCCGCTGGAAGTGGCCCACCCGGGGGCTTCAAGAAAACAAAGTGCACGAGTTTGCACTTCATTTAAAAAAAAAATATTCAAACAGATTCACTGACCCAACGTGAATCCCACTGAAAATTAAAAAACAAATGCTTTTATGGGCCCTCAGGGTCCCTGTGGGGGTTAGGGTGTTCCTACCCTGCCCCCTTTTCTTGTTTTGTTCACCTTTTTCTTGTGACACTTCGAGTCACAAATGGCTGCCAACACTTCCTGGTTTGGAGTGTTGGCAGCCAATCAGAAGTCAGTATACTTTTCTCAGGAACTAATGAATAGATTTATACCATTTAAAAAAAGGTTACTTTCTGAACCAAGACCTACCTTTTTGCCAAATTTGGTGTAATTCCCTTCAGCAGTTCGGGCTGTAGCCTTGTCTAAAGTTTCATATGGAAATTAACATGGAGAAAATGTGTTTTGGGACCCCTCTTTTTTCTCGGCCCCCGCTTGACAGATCATCCCGAAACTTTCAAGACAGGAGCTGACTGGAGTGCCCCATTAGTTTTGAAAATTTCACGAAGATTCGTCAAATGGCACCAAAGATATTGCAAAAGAAAACATGTTTTTTTAATAGAAATAAGGTCATAACTATAGTAGGCAATAATAAATGAATATATATATATATATATATATATATATATATATATATATATATATATATATATATATATATATATATATATATATATATATATATATATATATATATTCCACAGATAATCTTCTTCTGTTGAAGTAGATTGAGGTGACACAGCGGGGCTTGTGAATCCACCATTTATTTCAATTGGGCATGATGCGTTTCGGAATGTATCCTTTCTCAAATGCCCTTTAGTGTTCAAAGTGCCTCTCAAGCTTTGCAGTTCCCACGTGAGTCTTTTATCATCTCCAATATCAGTGAATATATATTCACTGAAAAAACCATAGGTTTCAGACATGTTATAGTTAGGAATAAGCATTTAAAAAACCTTAGAATTTCACTGAAAAAACATAGGTTTTAGGGGTGTTATAGTTAGTTGGACATTTCACTCGTACAAAACCATTGCAATTCCTCCTTTATAGTTAGTTGTTCTAACTATAACTCACACGCCCGCAATCCACTGCTGATGATGTCACATATTACATCATTCATGACATGGTCAGTGACATCACTGATGACATCACTGATGACATCTCAAATGACATCACTGATGACATCATCCAGTGAATGCGGTTTGGTTCTATATTTCAATAAGTATTATATATATAGCAATCCGCCCTGAAGACTGAGTGGATGTATAAGTGTCTGAATGGAGGATTTAGTAGCAATGTGATTGACTGTCTGAGGGACAAATTTAAAGTGTCTCGCTAAATATAGGGGTGCCGCTCGCAGCAGAGGACTTTGTTTGGGCGTTTTTCTGCCGCTGTTGGGACTCCAAGGTCCAGTTGCCCTGGGATTACTCACACCTGTGCCCGCCCACCACAACCGCTACATTACTCCTTGTGGCCCCCGCTTCGTGGGAGCCACCCGCAGCAGAGGACTTTGTTTGTGCGTTTTTCTGCCGCTGTTGGGACTCTAAGGTCCAGGAGCCCTTGGATGGCTCACATCTGTGCCCGCCCGCCCACAACCGCTACATCACTCCTCGCGGCCCCTGCTTCCCGGGAGCCGGTCACAGCAGAGGACTTTGTTTTGGCATTTTTCTGCCGCTGTTGGGACTCCGAGGTCCAGGAGCCCTGGGATTGCTCACACCTGTGCCTGCCCGCCCGCCCACAACCGCTGCATTATTCCTCACGGCCCCCGCTTCCCGGGAGCCGCTTGCAGCAGAGGACTTGTTTGGGCGTTTTTCTGCCGCTGTTGGGACTCCAAGGTCCTGGAGCCCTGGGATTGCTCACACCTGTGCCCGTCCGTTCACAACCGCTACATTACTCCTCGCGGTACCCGCTTTGCGGGATGCGCGTGGGTGCGTGCCAGGCCAAGCCCGGGCCAAGGGTGGGCCCGTTTGAGCCTGTTGGAGACCGGTGGGGGCTGGGCTGGGCCCCCTTCTAACGTTTGTAACATAAGGTTAGTCACCAGCAATATAATTTTTACCACGAACTAACATCACTCACCTGATTTTAAATATAGCAATCATTTTTGTCGCAATGCCTGGTCATGAGGGAAATAGTAGGAAAGTGGCTACAGGTGGACATGTAGCTGGGACACTGGATCAGTTTATTACAATGGCGACCTCGGTCTTGGCTCACGAAATTGCACCGACTGAGCGTCGAGTTTGCCAGGAACTTGAATTTGCTAAACGCTCATCGATGGGTGACTTGATCATGGCACGAACTCCAGAGAGAGCTAATCGTAGGCCCACAGTCTGTGGAGCACCACTTTTAAGCAGTAATTTTGCCTTGGAAAAGAAGGTGCTTGTCTCCACTGAGGGGGAGCTTGATCAGTCAAGTAGAATAGAGTGTAAGAACATTCAAGCTTCCACTATTGATGTACAGGCATCCATCAGTGTACCAGTGGGGGCAGCTCTGCAAGTTTTGCGTAAACAGTCTGCTCAGAACCTGGGGGCAATCCCAAAGAGGAAGCGAGGAGGGGGCACACTGAGGGGTAAAAACCCTAAAATCCCTAAATTGAACAAACATTGAGACCTATCCGGTGCTAACCATCCAAGCCCAGGCTCACTAGATGAGAATACACCCTCTGTTGTTCCTCTTGCTGGCCCTTCATTGCCAATAGACAACAAACTTTTTTTAAAGATTGGTGGCCTTATTACTTCTTGCTTACAACCCCTACTTTATAGGCTTTCAGTGATTGAGGAGAGGTTGGTGAAATTTGAACATCTGGCAATGACCAACCTTGATGGTATCCAGAAGAATCTCCCAGTAAATAGCCTGGATAAGAACGCAACCATCGAAGGATCTAGGGTTGTGAGTGGTACTAATTTGACCTCTAAAACCCATCCCATAGAACCAAAGGAAGGTACAATATGTGGGAACATCGCACCAAGTGCATCACTGACAATGACAGAATAACTATGGAAATTCGAGACTCTATTAGGAGTGGGAGAGAACAACCTCAATCTTTTGAATTGGGCCAGGCAATACGGCCACAGGGGGCCCCAAAGGGACTTGACAACCATGTGAACACATTATCACACATTAATTTGCCCCCTGAGTCAGTGCCCTATGTGGTTGTTTTGGCAGGGATCTCTGGTCTAGCCTAGGTTAGGTCTGAATCATATACTGAGCTAAAGAACAAAACTATCCATTGGCTGAATACTAAGAGGCCCCTTCCTCCAAATATATATAGCCAAATCCTGTTTGCACGCAGAGTAAACTGGGTTGGCCGGAGGAAGAAAGATATCCCAGATAACTGTATAGTAGTCAACTTTGGAGATAGGTGGGCAGCACCTCATATCAGTGAGGGATCATATCAAAACTCAAAAACTTCCATACAGTCACTGGATCTTAGCTATTTTTATACAACTACACCAACAGGGAAGCAGTTAGGCCACCAGGAAAGGATTTGGGAGGGGCAACCTATTCCAGAAAATGTTACCATGAGTTCCGGGTTGGTTGGTCCTGGCTCTGCCTTTAGTATCCCCGTAAGAAACAGATACAGTGTCCTGGACATGGTTGATTGACTGGCACCAAATTGTATACATTATTCAATCAGCCCTAATTATTTGAGTGATTCTAATTTGGCCTCGGTGGTTGAGCTCCCGGGACAACTGCCAGAGCAAAGGTGTGATAACGGGTGTAAAGGAAGCGAGAAGAAAAGCATCTCTGGCATTTGTGAGGATGTGTGCAATTTGGTGGCTGGGTTTAAACTTAATAGTGTAATATCTGCTGAGGAGGGTATACTCCCCCAAACTTCTGAAACTATTTGTAACTATTTAGGAATGGCAGAAAACCCATATAGGCAAGAAGTTGAGCTGAATCCCAAGGGTGAGACGGAAGAAAGTCCTAATGGCACCAAGGTTATGCCATGGAACATAGCAGGACTTTTGGGCAAATTAGAGCAGCCGGATTGGGGAATTTTGTGGATGACCATGAGATATGTTTCTTTGAGGATACCTGGGCTCTAAAAACCCTACACAGAGTAGGTTTTGTATCTTATAGTGAGCCAGCAGTGAAAGGCTCAAGAGGTAGACCATCAAGGGGTCTATGTATATGGGTGGGCACACATCTAGGGTACACTGTAAAGCGTTTAGATACCCATACGCCAGATATTTTATGCATTCTCCTCTCTAATGATGATACACCCGATCTGGCGGTTATCAATGTTTATTCTAGGCCAGTAAAATATGGGTATACATCACCAACTCTGGATGATCTGGCAGCCCTATTGGATTCACTTTCGGGGAAAGCCTCTCTTATCATAGGTGGCGATTTTAACTGTCACTTTGAGCCCCTTAATAGATTGCCATCTTCGATTACGTCTGAGGAGGATGCAATACTATCAATCCCTGTGGCTAATGCTTACCCAATAAGGGGATGGACCCCTTTGGTCCTTCAATTGACCTCCTTAACCCTTACATATTCACTGAGGGCTTGCAACGGCCGGTTCACCAACGATAATCCGGGCCATTATACTTACAATAAACTAGCTCAGGAATCTATAATAGATTATATTCTAATAAATACCGAAATCTGGCATAAGGCAATAAAGTTTTGTGTCTTTTCTCGGCCACAAAGCGACCACAATCCTCTGGTCCTGACGATGGAAGTACAAGTATTAGAACCTGGGCAGGCTTTGGATCATAATCAACCAGATAATATAACAGTGGTTGATGGTGGTCAGCGTATCCGTTGGGGTTTAATATCCCAATCCCAGGATACAATAATGGAAATGTATTCATGTGTTATTCCCATGTTGGAAAAGGCAAACCTTCTTACTGGCATTGTAACCTGTGACCCTGACAATGCAGAGCTAGGAATTGTCCATCAGGATCTGGTCGCAACTTTGGCACCTTTCTTTTACAAGCAATAAATCAACTGTGAGTAGTCAACTTAGGGGAAAAAGTCTTTGGTTTAATACGGCATGCAGAGATGCGAAAAGTGCACTTTTGACATCCCTTAAAAAGGGTGATAGCGTAACTATTAGGGAAAGTAGGTCTATTATTAAAAAAGTGATTTTATGTGCAAAATCAGAATGGGAAATGGAAAGATGGCAGGCAATAAAAAATGCTTTAGATCACAATGATATTAGGGGCTTCTGGAACTTAGTCCATACTGAACGAGTTGAGGATAAGACTACCATTGAGCCCAATATCAGTGAGGAAGCCGGGGGTCTTCATTTTAAGGATTGATATTCGAGCCCAAAACTAGAGCAATGTATGAACGGGGACATATCCAATACCCGAACACATGCTGTTTTTAGTGATACGCCTATCTGTACCTTGGGCGAGGTGTCCGCTGCAATTACGAAGGTACTACCAAACAAGGCTAAATTTTGCATATGAAATTGCAACTGCTAACAAAAGTCACTTTATATAAATGCTGCTATACTAGTTCTTGGGGTATTTAGAAGGCATTTTTAGTAAATCATATGAATGTTATCTATTGTGTAATGTATTAATGCTGCGTTTCATTATCGATCTTACATGAATACAGCTAAAATTGGTATCTGTAGTTGAAACTGCCAACACAAGTCACTTTATGTAAATGCTGCTATAATAGTTTTTGGGGCAATTATAAGGCATTTTAGTAAGTCTTATGTATTTTAATTATTTGCGTAATGTATGAATGTTTTGATGGAATGGTCATCTACCAAAGTATATGCTTGTTTTACTTGGTTGTTTTTATCTTTCCTTGCTTGTAATGATTTTAATTAATCAACAAATAAATAAATACTACTACTATTACTACCAAACAAGGCCCCCGGGTTAGATAGAATTCCCGGGGACCTGTATAGAAGCGAACAGGCAGTGTTTGGCACCATACCTTCAATTGCGATCCTTAACGGGATGTCGCCCCCCCTTGCGTTAGCTGGGGCAGAGATCATCCCAATTTACAAAAAGGGGTCTCCAATTGACCCTGTAAATTACAGGCTGATAAGTTTCATAGATATGTCCCAAAAAATATATTCTAGAGTCCTACTAGCTAGATTACATGAATGGATGGAGGACCACAATATTTTAACTACCCTCCAAGTTGGCTTTAGAAGTAAGACATCGACAATAGCCCTGTTGTCCACGTTACAACTGATATACTGGAAGCATATAGTCTTGGATGGCGGATGTTTGTATCTCACATCTCACATTCGTGGATTTAAAATCTGCCTTTGATATGGTGGACCACGAACAGTTGTGGGGCATTTTGTTAGCTATGGGAGCCCCACAGTATTTATGCCATCAGTTTAGGCGCCTCCACGAGGGAACTTTTGCAAGGATTAGGTTTGGCAAGAATGGCAAACTGACTTCTCTTTTTCCTATTGAAAAGGGGGTAAGACAGGGCTGTGTGCTTGCACCAACTCTTTTCTCCCTCTTTCTCAACGGGCTAATCGAAGACCTTCTTGCTGTTAAAGACATTGACCCCCAAAACTAGCGAGCCTCAAATTCCCAGCACTAATGTTCGTGGGCGACACTCTGCTCCTCTCAAAATCACCTATGGGATGCAGTGTGTCCTAGAGGAATTTAGCCAGTTTTGCAAGAGGAGGGATTTGGTGGTTAATATCACAAAGACAAAATATATGGTTTTTAACGAAAACTACAGCTATTGCCCCCACCCTATAATGGATGGTAGACCTTTAGATAGAGTTTCTATCTTTGATTATCTAGGACTCTCTCTAAATGACAAAATGGGGTGGGGCTCACAAATTAATAAGGCCAATCTAAAATTGACTCAGGCCATCGGAGGGATTTTAAAACTCCACAAAACTTTGGCTCTAAAGGCCATAAGTCCCCCAGTAGAAATTTTTAAAATACAAGCCAGAGGATCCGCTCTATATGGGGCAGAATTGTGGGGGCACTGTGCAGTGAATGACCTTACAGTAACTGAAAATAGTTTTATGGGACAGATTTTAAGTCTGCCCAAAAACACGCCCCTAGTACCACTTAGAATGGACCTGGGCATTTGCCCCAAAGCGGATTTAATTTAATCGCATCCATTGATGTATTGGCGACGTCTGTGGAGCACCCCAGAATTGGTCCGTTATAGGGATGAACTAAAAGCGGTACTGTTCACATTGGGGGCAGGTAGCATTCCCTGGCTGGTTTTTATTAGGGACACACTTAGAGCATTGGGCATCAGAAATCTATGGACTGCACCGGAAGTTTCATGTCCGGAAACTTCAAAAAAATCCCTAGCATGTGCTTTGAAGGATTGTAATCTGTCATGTATCATACAGATGTCTAATACCTCCGGCCTAACCTATGGATTCCTCATTTCAAACCTATGGTTTTTTCAGTGAATTTCAAAGGTTTTGTAAATGACAATTTTTAAATGTATTAATTCTTATATTTGTTTTTTTGATACTGATGTACTAATTTTTTTTAAACTATTTATTTTTAGATATTTTATTTTTTAAATTACATTATAATTACATGATACATTATATTACAAAATATACTTTCTCAGAATGAATTTCTTTAGTTTAAATACTTTGCAAAGAGGCAATAGAGCTTTAAGTACAGTAGTTACACTTGTTGCAATGGGCAACACAATTTCAAACACAATGCAACATTGAGCTGAATGGGAATTTATAGTTAAATGCAATTAGTTACTTTATGGATTACTTTTCTAACCACAGGACTGGATCCTAGATTCAGTCCTGGGACATCTCCTGTAAACAGTTGAGTAAAAGCGTTTTGGTTACAGTAGTGATTTTTAAGGAATATTATTGTATTTTAAAAGTTGACACTTGAAAACGTTTTCATATAGAATCACCAATGTTATCCTATGGGAGGAAATTCACTTAGCAAGTAAGTAGTGTTATTGTTACTTTTTCTTACTCAGTGGTGGATCCTGGATCCAGTACTGGCGAGTCTCCTGTAAACAGTTGAAAGAATGCGTTTAAGTCATACAGGCGATTTTTAAGGAGCATTTGTAGTTTGTGAAATAGACAGAAACTTTTCTGGTGAAAACCAGACAATGGATTCCTATGGAAGGAAATATAAGTTACTTGTAAGTATGGTTAGAATTACTTTTCAGGGTCACTGCTGGGCTAAAAGATGCAGCACTGAGTTCTCTCCTGATAACAGGTGAGTAAATCGGAATTCGTTGTTCGGATAATTTTAGGTGAATATTTAAATGTTCCAAAACTCCACACTTTGAAGAATTTCCAAGTGAAATCAGTCAATGTTAGCCTACGGAAGGAAATTCAAGTTAAAGGTAAGTATGGTTAGAATTACTTCTTAGGATCAGTACTGAGCTCAAAGATGCAGCACTGAGGTCTCTCCTGATAACAAGTGAGTAAATCGGAATTAGTTCTTCGGCTGATTTCAGGTGAATATTTTAAAGTTCCAAAACTCCACACTTAGAAGAATTTCTAAGTGAAACCAGTCAATGTTACCCTATGGAAGGAAATTCACTTAGCAAGTAAGTAGTGTTATCGGTACTTTTTCTTACTCAGTGGTGGATCTTGGATCCAGCACTGGTGCATCTCCTGTAAACAGTTGAATGAATGTGTTTAAGTCATAAAGGTGATTTTTTAGGAATATTTGTAGTTTGTAAAAATAGACACTTAGAAACTTTTCAGGGGAAAACCAGACAATGGATTCCTATGGAAGGAAATACAAGTTACTGGTATGTATGGTTAGATTTACTTTTCAGGGTCAGTGCTGGGCTAAAAGATGCAGCAGTGGGTTCTCTCCTGATTACAGGTGAGTAAATCGTAGTTTATTGTTCGGATGATTTTAGGTGAATATTTAAAACTTCCAAACTCCATACTTGGAAAAATTTCCAAGTGAAACCAGTTAATGTTAGCCTATGGAAGGAAATTCAATGTATTTTATTATTTATTTAGTATTTTATAGAGCGCACAGCTACCTCCGACGGAGGTGTCCCGGCGCTGAAGACCTTATCTCAGAAGGGGAAGGGGGGAAGGAGGGAAAGGGAAAGTTTAGATCTGGGAGAAGAACCAGGTCTTTAATTTTTTTCGGAAAAGGGGTTCTGAGGTGGCGAATCTTAACTGTGTGGGTAGCTGGTTCCAGAGTTTAGAGGTGACAACGGCAAAAGCCCTTCCACCCGTGCGTGTGAGATGAAATCGGGGGGTTATGATTAAGCGTAGATTATTGGATCTGAGGTTACGCTGTGAGTGAGAGAGCCTCAGTCTGCGTCGGAGGTATGCAGGGCCACGGTCATTGAGGGCTCTGAAAGCCAGGGTTAGGGCTTTGAATTGGATCCGCATTTTTATTGGGAGCCAGTGGAGTTTGATAAGGTGGGGTGAGATGGAGTGACGAAAAGGGATATTGTTGATTAACCTGGCCGCTGCATTCTGGACTCTCTGTAGCTGGTTGATGAGATAGGAAGGGGACCCTACATACAGGCTATTCGCGTAGTCTAGATGGGAGGTTATCAGGGCATGGACTACTGTTTTTCGGGAGTCAAGTGGTAGGTAGGGAATGATTTTTTTTAACATGCGCAGCTTCCCAAAGCAGGAAGAGGTTACTTTGCTGATTTGGGTTTTACAGGAGAGAGAAGTGTCGAATTGAAATCCTAGGTTTCGGGCCGCTGGGACTGGCACTGGGGGGGGGTTTAGTTTGGATGGCCACCAGATATTGGGGGGTAAAGGAGATTTTTGATTAAAAAATAAGACTTCAGTCTTATCAGTGTTGAGTTTTAAATTGTTCTCAGCCATCCATGAGGCGATCTTTAACATGCAGTGTCGTAAGTTGTCAAATGATTTTTCAGCGTGGTCTTTGAAGGAGAACACCAGTTGGGTGTCGTCGGCGTAGAAAGTCACCTTGACTCCACACGATTCGACAATCTTTGCTAGTGGTTTAAGGTACACATTGAAGAGGAGAGGGCTTAAGGCGGAGCCCTGTGGGACTCCCCAGGTCAGTGGTTTTTTGGCAGAGAGAAACGATCCCAGCATCACTTGTTGGGTTCTGTTATTTAAAAATGATTTTACCCACAGGAGGGTAGGGCCGCCAATCCCTGTCTCTTGTAAGCGAGTCATTAGTGTGTCGTAGGAGATGGTGTCAAATGCAGCGGACAGTTCAAGGAGGCCCAGCAGGGACTCCTCTCCCCTGTCCGTGCATTCTCTAATTGACTCAGAGACTTCAAGTAGTGCAGACTCGGTACTAAAGTCCGGTCTGAAGCCAGACTGGGTGTCATGAAACAAGGAGTTAGATTCCAGATAGTCTGATAGTTGAAGTTGAACTGCCTTCTCTAGTACTTTGGCGGGTTTGGGCAAAAGTGAAATCGGACGGTAGTTACTCAGACAAAGAGGGTCCATACCTACTTTTTTTTGGATAGGGATAAGTAATGCATGTTTCCAGGCTGCAGGGACAACACTGGTGGAAAGGGAGGAATTCCAGATTTCGAGAAGAGAGCCGATAATTAAAGGAGCAATATCATTCAGGATTAAGGCTGGAGCAGGGTCTAGGGGAGAGCCTGATTTGCAATCCAGAAATACTTTCGTGGCTTGTTCCTTAGTAAGAGGTTGGAAAGCTGTAAAGGCCAGATTATGATTCGTGTCAGGATCTTTAGTGTTGACCTTACCATTTTGTTGGATAGTGGCTGCAATGTTGATAATTTTCTCTTCAAAGAAATTTGAGAGGTTGTCGCATAATGTTTGCGACATGGGGATTGGGGCAGCGAGAGCAGTGGGCTGAGTGAAGTCTTTGACTATGTTGAAGAGGGTCCTAGTGGAATTCTTTGCTTTGGCAATGGTATCAGAGCAGTAAGTGCTCATGGAGTTTTGTTTAAGTTTACAAAACTCTTTAAAGCCTTGTTTATAAAGCGCCTTGGCTGCTGGGTCATAGCTCTGTCTCCAGAGTCATTCAAGCTTCTTGCACATGCTTCTATGTGCCCTGAGTTCTTGTGTGAACCAAGGGGCAGAAGGTTTTTGTCTGTGGGAGGTGAGAGGACGCAATGGGGCTATTTTTTCTATAGCAGAAGTGAGGTCATTGTTTAGTGTGCATACTGCGGCGTCCAGGTCATCCAGAGGAGGGTTGCGACTCGTAGCGTATGTTTGCTCTAAGGCCGTTAGAGAGAGTTTGTGCCATTTTCTGCCTTGAGTTCTTATGGCGGAATTTTTGTTTAATAATTTTGGGTAGAGAAATCTCAAAAGGTACTAAGTAGTGGTCAGACCATGTCAGGGGTAAAGGGGGAAAGGTTATAAGTTTCTCATGATTAGAGAATATGAGGTCGAGAGTATGCCCAGCGACATGAGTAGGGCCAGTTACCCTTTGTGATAGATTAAGATTTTGCATTGAATCCAGGAGAAGGGCAGCGCAATTGCAGCTGCTGACGTCTACATGATGGTTGAAGTCTCCCAGAACAATGAGATACTGGTAAGTATGGTTAAAATTACTTTTCAGGATCAGTACTGGGCTCAAAGATGCTGCACTGAGGTCTCTCCTGATAACAAGTGAGTAAATCGGAATTCGTAGTACATTCGTAGCTCACCAGGTACCTCCAGTAAGCGTCACAAGGCTGCATTGCAGAGAGGTGTAAAAAGGGGCGTGGCCTGGAGCACCTCTCTGCAACACAGCCCTGTGGCGCTTACTGGAGGTACCTGGTGTGCTAGTTGGCCCCTAGGGACCGCCAGTATTGAAGAGGAATTAATTCCTCAATTTAAAATGCGCCACAGAGTGTGTTTGTGAGAAGAAGGGGCCTAGGAACGATCGCGTCTTTTTAAAAATATATATATATTTGAAAGGGGGGGCTGTATGGCCCCCCTTCGTTTTACTTTTTTTGGGCCCTGGGAACCCCATCCCCCAGGCCTGACCCCTAAATATAAATATTTACAATTTTTTTATGGGAAGGGGGCCACGTGGCCCCCCTCCCGTGGCCAATTCTGGGCCCCGGGGAACCCATCCCCCGGGGCATGGCCAATTAATTTTATTTTTTATGGAGGGGGGCTGCATAGCCCCCCTCCTCAGGCCACTTCAAGGCCCCATTTTTTTTTTTTATTAATGGGGAGGGGGCTGCGTGGGCCACTGGTAGCCCCGGGAACCCCATCCCCAGGGTCTGGCCCTCACCGTTGGGGACCATGGGGGGGACCCAAACCCCCCACGGTCCCGCCGGCTCCCCGCCTCCTGTGGGAGCCGGCATTGCTCTTTCATATGGGGAGCAGCATACATGCTGCTCCCAATATGGAAATGTAATCTGCTTTGCTTCATTGACGCGAGAGCAGGTGTCCCTGCTCTCGCTTCCACCCATTTTAAACAAGCCCGTGCTTCGTTTTTTTTTTCCAGCAGCGGGATGCGCGGATCCGAACGCGCATTCCGTGATATAAAAAAAATCGCGTGAGCAAGAGACTCACGTCTGAGTATACCAGTCCCACTCGGGGTGACAAATGCAAAAACCATTGTGCAACATTCCGTCCATCAATTTGTGTGTTTTGCTGTTCACCCTATGTGTGGAAGGGTATGCCCAGACGTGGGTCCCGTGCTCACTACGCCACTGGAGTCAAGCTATCCTGGCTGAAGACGGCTGATAGACAGAAACCGGTCCTAGGACGCTTGATTCTGGTCCAGGGAAGATATGTCTTGGCAGTTCAGGTTGGACTGTTCCCATGAGGCAAAGGGCCAAGACTGATTTGCATATGGCTATGCCTGATTTAGGGTGGCTTGGTGAGCAAAATAACGATGGATTAAAGTCAGATCTGTGACTGGGGGTGAATGTTTTGCCATTGTGCAACATTCCGTTCATCATCTTGTTTGTTTTGCTGTTCACCCTCTGTGGGAAGGGTATGCCCAGACGTGGGTCCGGTGCTCACTACGCCACTGGAGTCAAGCTATCCTGGCTGAAGACGGGTGATAGCCAGAAACCGGTCCTAGGATGCTTGATTCCGGTCCAGGGAAGACATGGCTTGGCAGTTCAGGCTGGGCTGTTCCCATGAGGCACACGGCCAAGACTGATTTGCATATGGCCCTGTCTGAACTGGGGTGGCTTGGTGAGCAAAATAACAATGGATTAAACCCAGATCTGTGACTTGGGGTGAATTTTTGGCATTGTGCAACATTCCGTCCATCATCCTGTGTGTTTTGCTGTTCACCCTATGTGGGAAGGGTATGCCCAGACGTGGGTCCTGTGCTCTCTATGCCATTGGAGTCAAGCTATCCTGGCTAAAGATGGCTGATAGCCGGAAACCGATCCTAGGATGCTTGATTCCGGTCCAGGGAAGACATGGCTTGGCAGTTCAGGCTGGACTGTTCCCATGAGGCACAGGGCCAAGACTGATTTGCATGGATGTATGTCATTACAACGCATGCTTTTACAACGCATGCCATTACAACGCAACTTTTACAACGCACGTCGTTACAACAACTTGCGTTGGGGGCCGCTGGATAGTCAATAGTTTAATTTACTATTCCAACTCGAGTCCTCGTGGATAGTAGGGAAGGTGTTGGATAGTAATTAAACTATTCTTTAGCCTAGAGCACCCTACAGCGCAATTTGTTGTAATGACTTGCATTGTAAAAGTTGCGTCGTAACGGTAGTGCGTTGTAAAAGTTGCCTTGTAAAGGATGTTTCCCATTTGCATATGGTCATATCTGAACTGGGGTGGCTCGGTGAGCAAAAAACCGATGGATTAAACCCAGATCTGTGACTGGGGTGAATGTTTTGCCATTGTGCAACATTCCGTCCATCATCTTGTGTATTTTGCTGTTCACCCTATGTGTGAAGGGTATGCCTAGACGTTGGTCTCATGCTCACTACGCCACTGGAGTCAAGATATCCTGGCTGAAGACAGCTGATAGCCAGAAACCGGTCCTAGGATGTTTAATTCTGATCCAGGGAAGACATGGCTTGGTAGTTCAGGCAGGACTGTTTTCATGAGGTGCAGGGCCAAGACTGACTTGCATATGGCCATGTCGGAACTGGGGTGGCTTGGTGACCAAAATAACAATGGAATAAACCCAGATCTGTGACTGGGGGTGAATGTTTTGCCATTTTTGCAACATTCCGTCCATCATCTTGTGTGTTTTGCTGTTCACCCTATGTGGGAAGGGTATGCCCAGACGTGGGTCCGGTGCTCACTACGCCACTGGAGTCAAGCTATCCTGGCTGAAGACGACTGATAGCCAGAAACCGGTCATAGGATGCTTGATTCCAGTCCAGGGAAGACATGGCTTGGTAGTTCAGGCTGGACTGTTCCCATGAGGCACAGGACCAAGACTGATTTGTATATGGCCATGTCTGAACTGGGGTGGCTTGGTGAGCAAAATAACGATGGATTAAACCCAGATCTGTGACTGGGGGTGAATGTTTTGCACTTGTGCAACATTCCGTCCATCATCTTGTGTGTTTTGCAGCTGGGAAAATGCAGCAGACTCCATCAGTACATGGACGTTAACCCTATGCAAATGATGAAAGTCCCCTTTGTGACTGAACGAGTACATATTTAATGCTCTACGATAGCCCTCAGCCCCATCTGTAATATCAAAGTCCCTCAGGCTTGCAAAAAGCTGGCGCACATGCTTGTTGCACCCCCCTCCACCCCCCAACCCATAGCACTTTTTATAAAACAGCCCCAGTGTTTTCCCTGCATCCTAACTACCCAGTCCAGCACTGATATCAATGAGTAATAGTTGTTTCCCCACAGACCAATGTTTCCTGTATAAGGACATACATTTCATGAACATTTATTAGGGACAATAACTAACAAAGAGGCATGTTTCCAAAAACAATTACATCTTAAAATCCTGCAAATGCTCTATCTTTGTTTATGCATTTTAATTAACTTTTAATTCTCTGTACTACAAGTTATACACAAGTGAATTGTTTATTATTTTTCATAAACATTGCTATTTTATGGCATTGCAGAAAAGTCAACTTTAAAAAATATGTGTCTTGCCCTGATACGTTTTGCAGTGCAGGCTGTGTGCTAATATTTACTTTACAGCATACTTTATGATTTAGGGCCTACTCACATATTGTCATAAAGCTGTTCAACTGAAGAAATTTACATCGTATATAATTTTGAAACAGAGTAATTTAATACATAAATAACCTCTGAACATGAAACGAAGAATGTAATGCAAAAACACTGTAACCACGTGCCATTTGCATCTGTGAAGGCATTATGCGGCTATAAATGTCCATGGCATTTTTCATCAGGTGGTTCAAAATTAACTTCTTAAATGTCTCAATACATGTGATTGTTTTCTGCATGCTGTGGCAAAGAAGCTTCTGCGGTCCTTAACGTTAAGAGCAGAATTATCCACAGCGGATGGCTTTTGCTTATAATGTTATATGTGTTATAGTTGAAAGAAATAGTCGAAATATCTTGGGTGTTGATGCTTGCTCGTCAGAATGCATCATAGTGTGTGACAACATTGCTTGTATTGGGAATCACTATTTATCTGTGTATAGTGGGTTATTTCCTATGGTATAGTTGCTTTGAAGAACTGGTTGCAACGGAGAACACGCTTGGACATTATCAAAGGTTTTGCCTTTGGAGTAAGTAACATGCAGGCATTTCCCAGAAAGCATTTTGAGCACCTTAGACCTATCAATGGCACATACAGTCGCATATAGGATTTGTGGACCACAGTGTAATTTGGTGGGGCTCCCTCACTGTGCTTTGTGTATGGCTGGCTTCAAACTGAGGTGGCATTATGTGCAAAATAACAATGTACACGGATGCGGCCACAAGTAATACCTGTGACTGAGATTAATGGAAACATTCCATCCATCACTTTTGTATACTTCAATGTAATTAAGGCTCTCTGTTTTCCGTTTCTACTGATAAATACAGACAAACAAATATGTATTTTCTTGTCTGTATTTATTTTTAAATGTGCATAAAAACGGAAATTGGGTGCATTTTGAGTGATTCTAATTACACTTTGCCATGACTGCCAGGACAATAACTGTGTATTGTTAGATAAGGTGGTTAAAAAAGAAAGAAATTTTAGTAAAGAGGCTTAACCAGCAGTAGATATGCACAAAGTTAACACCAAAATGTGCATATTGTCATATGAGTGCATTGATTTATCTTCTGCTGGTGTACATATCACTGAAACTTGGCAGGCATTCAAGAATGACTGCATATTTAATGGTTAAATAAATGTGGAAATATACCAGTTTCAGCTTTATTTTTTTCCACAAAACCCATAATAAATATGGATAAATACAGATAAAGTTGACAAACTATATGGATAAATGCAGACGGAAATTAAAAAAAAAATGAATACAATAAAACTGGGAACCCTAATTATAATCTGTACTCAGCAAAATTGTAGTTCTCATTGTGGCCCAGGCTACGGAAGTTTACACCGTCTACGAATGCTGTCAGGCCGATCTTCAGCAATCAGTGGTGTGGACCACTCATTCTTGGTGTATCATATGTCCTTGATGTCCCTGTTCAATGGGCAATCGCTGGAGTGTTTGCAGTCTTTTTTTGTCGGCTGAGCAGAATGTTAGGGTGGTCTCTTTTTTATCTAGCTTATATATAGTGGGCATAGAAATTCCTCAGGGGCCTTGAGTCTCACACCTCTCTTTAACATTTAGCTTGGATCACCAGTGGCTTTCCAGTTCACTTTGGGCATTCTCATTTCTCCTCCAGGGATGCAATGCAGACTTATTTCTGTGTCAGTTGAAAAATGAAGTTCATTGGGAGCAGAAAACTAATGAATTCTCCCCAACAAAGACCAACAACCCAAACTAACTCTTTTGGCCATAGTCACAACTTCTCTTACAAGACAGATAATTTATGTGTAGATATCATACACAAGTGTGTATAGGTGCACATTCAAAAAGCTAAGCTGGTCTATGCATTTGAGCAGATTAGAATTCCGTCTAATCTGTCCACAAAGCGTTTCCATATTGATTCTGAACGTCCTGTCCCAAACACCCATAGAGCCATTATTCAACCTTCTCAGGGGTTTTGTGACATCAATGAAAAATAAAAAAATAAATAGAACACTATTGATTCAGAAACAGTATTCAAACTGGCTAATATGTTGGCCCCTAGAAGGCTGTTCGTACTGGAACATCAAGGTCTCTTTGGGGGCATATTATCAAGAAACAGCGTTAACATTATCGCCGTTTAACGGCAGAAAACTGCTGCTAAAGCGGTGATAATGGGCTTGATAATACGCCCTTGTTGTGAATTCCCATAGAAGCCCATGTTCTGGTGTGTACATGGGCTTCTATGGGAATTCTCTACGGCGTATTATCAAGCCCATTATCACCGCTTTAGCAGCCGTTTTCTGCCGCTAAAGTGGCGATAATGTTAACGCTGTGCTTGATAATATGCCCCTTTGTCCTTTGCAGATGAGAAAGCAGTGCAAGTTGTAAAGAACAATCACCCTTCAGGCTACCCCATAGATCCACTCTGGTTCAATTGAAAAGGCCACTTCTGCTCATTAGAGGAAACCTCTTTTCCCTTTTAACAGCTCACTAAGGGGATTGTTCCGTATTTGAGGAAATTGGTGATAGTGAAGCCTTTGCTACAGTAGGCACCACCAAGAAGACGCCACTCAGTCTAAACAATCTCTGCACTTTCTCTCTAATTCCCTACCTGGACTAGCTGCAGGAAAATATGTTTTGTCTCAACTACAAAAATTCTCAGGACTAAATGGCCAACTTAACAATCAACAGGCCAATTTTCAGCCAGGCCATGGCATTGAACTTGTGGTGTTATCTGTCTTGGATGATCTTTGATTGCTAATTGACAAAGGTGGCTTTGAAATGGTGATCTTATTAGATCCGTCAGACACTTTACCATTGACAGTAGCATTTTGAATTACAGCTTGGCCAAGTTGAAGTTTTCTGACATGGTTCTTGATTGAATCAAATCCTTTTCAAATGAAATACAGCAAGCTGTGTTCCTCCCCCCTTTTTTCTTTCAAAGAACACTTTCTAAAATAGTTACAGATACGTCAGTATTTCTGATGTATCTGTAAGCGCAAAAGTGACGCATTGCTGGAGTGTGTCACAAAAGTGACGCAACTCCAGCAATGCGTCCTTTCACATGGGGCAAGCCCCATGTGAAAGGGCCTATGTCAGGCTTACGCCTGCTGTGAGGCAGGCGCAAGATTTTGACGCACTGGCGTCCTTAAAGTGACGCAGTGAAATCTCATCTACGACCCTTCCTTGCGTCAATACGCCCCCCTTGCATACATTATACCTGGCGCAGGTATAATGTGGCGCAGGGGTTTACAAAGTGACGCATCTACCTAGATGCGTCACTTTGTAAATATGGCACAACAAGGTGCATTTTTTACGCCACTGGTGCGTAACAGAAAGTAACGCACCGGCAGCATAAAAGTGATGGACAATCTCATAAATGAGGCCCAAGAACTTTGACAGACGTTTTATCAATCACCTAGTGGTGGAAAGCCACCAATCCACTTTTGTTCAATTCAGCAAGGACTAGGATGTTATTTGCCTCTCTAAGCAACAGAGGGTGAGAAGTGTCTCTGTGGCCCGAAAATATGGGGCTGCAATCCGAACTTTCTAAAGTAGTGTAGTGTATTGGGGTTTTGCTAGATCACTCCATTTGTTTGATGGCCCAGGCAATTAAAGTTGCTGAAACTTGATTCGCTCAACTAAGAATCATTAAGAAAATCCTGACTGTCATTGATTCTATCCTATATATTAATGTGATCAATGCTCCCATGGATTCGAGACTGGACTTACCCAGCGCTACCTGTCTGGTCTTCTCTAGAAAATGTCTTCTATAAGCTTGACTTTGTTCAAACTTTAGCTACTACTCTCCAGGGAAAGGACACCCAACATTAGTACTAAGATGTCTTTGTTGTATGCAATACACTCTGGAATTGTTTTCAATGCATTAACCATTCCAAACTTTTGTTCCTTTTTGTGCTCCAAATGTACCCATATTTTACACACCACCTTCTATTCCTAATAGACCAAGAACAGCAACCTTGGGATTTCTGGTTTTCTGCAGATGCACCAAAACTCTAGAACTCTTACTCATAAACTGCTACATTGAGCATAAAAGGCAGAGTGTAAGGCAACACTTAAAAATGTGGCTTTATAGCATGTAATCCTACCCCCATATACTTCCAGACAAGGTCTAACTGTCTTATGAGTTCCTTTAGCACCAAGTATCTTCTGCATTAGCGCGCTTTATAAATAAATAAACAAAACATAGCATTACAATGTCGAAATAAATCTCAAGTTAGGGATTGTTAAGAAGAGTGTGTTTCTAAAATTAATCTAGGCCCTACAGTGCGCCTATGTCCACCTAAAGAACATCATGAAATTGTGGTGTGGCCAACCATTAATGCCAACATCATTTATAAAAATCTATATGGGCCTACCAGACATTCAGACTCAGAAAATGTGGAGAAATGTCAATGTGGTATCTTGTGTCACCTTTTGGAAAAAACAAAGGGGATTTCCTTACTCCCTTCTTAGAGAATCTGCACTGGGTCCATGTAATTTGACCTATAGATTTTTGCATGCCTTTTTCTATGGAAAACATTGTCTAAAAGAACTGGCCCCAATCTATCTCATTAACTGTAATTGTAATTGCATTTATATCGCGCTTTCTACCCCTGACAAAGAAAAGTGTGCTGTATATACTAGCACTGCCCTCAGCTGACTAGTGCCAGATGCCTAGTCCTACATCTAAATGCAAAAGATAAGAAGGCAAGAAATTTGCCATGAATGGACTCCACTTTACAAGTCACTTCCAATGGAAATGAAGAAAAACTTCAATTTTTTACATTGCAAAATCTATGAAAGATCTTTTTGCTTCGTAAGTCTATACATTTTTGTCACATTCACAGTGATAGTGAGTTTGGTATAGGCATGCTCCAAACTAAATTAAGTGCAGTGAGAAGGCACATACACTAATATTTGTCTGTATTCCTTTTGGTCTGTTTTGAGTCATGACTGTATTTCGTGTTGGCCTATCTAGATAGGAGACTATATGTTTTTGGGTCTGTCTGTTCCTCTCTGTGCGTGTATGAGTGCTCAGCAGATGTGACTGAACTTAGTCTATTTCTGCATACATTGTAAACAAGCACAGGCAAAGCCTGTAGGCCTTGCCTTTGGCTACTGATGCATAGTGGTGATCAGAGCTGGGCAAAAATCAGCTCTTTTCTTGCCTTGATGTTGCCTTGCAGGATGAAATGGGCAACCTTCTACATTCTCCACCATGCCTAATCTCAAAATAAAGCGCAAGTAAGAGAATGAAAAGGGTAGATGTCAACTTTAGATTTTTTAAAGTAGCTGGAGAAGAAGCGAGGAAGAAGTTAACACCTTCATTACAAACCAGAATCTTTAATCTGGATAGCGGAAAAAATGCCAAATCGAATGGGGAAAAAACTTACAGCTAAGTCACAAATATAATTGAAGCACTAACACCCCAGACAGAGAAGCAAAATAATGAAATGCAACGGGGGAATGAAAGCGATGATGGTGGCTTGCTCAAGAAGTTGCAATGCACACTTTGCAACTTTGGGAAATTATTAAAATATCAAACGAGATCATGATACAAAAATATCCTGATAAAAACAGGAACAGCTCACAAATATCATGAAACTGAATATAGAAGGTAAACATTTTGATTTCTGGGTATATGATATTGTTTTTTTTAATATAGTTGTTTACAACATTGTTTACTTTAATATAAATAGAGGATTTAGCCATGTTTGTGTGGTGTACCCCTAGATTTTTGCTCTATCTGTTTTTGCTGGCTGTGGAATTCTGTGTACTTTACCCCTGCTAACCAGAGGTAAAGTGCCTGGGCACCTTCTTTCAGCATGAGGAAATTGATATACCCTTACTTGTCCTATTTAACTTTCCTCTAAATCCCTATGTACAAAAAAAGAGGTTTCACTCACCTGATTATTAACTTACATTTGTATTGTAAAGGTACGCGTGGTAAAGACTTGAGTGGTAAAGGCAATGCGTGGTAAAAACACTGCATGGTAAAGAACACACGGTAAAGGCATGCGTGACAATGGCATGCATGGTTCCATCATATATTTGTCACACAAATAGTGGCAATCTTATCGTTAAAGGAGTATAGGAGTTCATCTGCCAATTCCTGGGTATTCTCAATGGAGCCCACTGCACATTTTGGAGCAAAAACATTGCAGAAAGTTAAAAATATCTCCCTAGCACAATTTTCTATTCACATGACCTTCTTTTGGGTATAAAAGTCAGTTTTTGCAGAGGCCACTACATTTGTTATATTCCTTTAATCACCCTTCATTGCGTATCAAGCAGATATAGAATAGTCACATGGCCTGAGTTGCTCTTACTTTATGTCCGATGGTGCACCAAGCAAAAATGTGAGTAGCCCAGTAGTGGTACACTGCTGCTAGTACTTGCTGCATTAATGTAATAATGATAAAATATAGCAAAAGCCGGATAGGAAGAGGGCCCTACTATAAGTGGGGAAGAAAATGGTGTAGTAAAAGCATCAAGCTGCTGAGCCTTCACAAAATGCTTTATCAAAAAATATTATCAAAAAACAATGAATCCCGAGTGGAAAGGCACAAGGGAGCAAGAGATGAACAGTGGGATGATGGGTATTTGTTAGTCAGCCTATGGGAAAAGAGAGGGTATGGAGAGTGTTAGACTTGGCACCATTGGCGTGAGTCTCCCTTCCATTTTTCGCTGTTTTCTCCTCTGTTTTTTATGTTTTGCTGGTTTAGATGTTTCGGGCACTGTGCCACTGCTGTTCAGTGCCACAGTGCAAGTGCTCCCTATGTTAAATTGATGTAAGGGATTAGTGACTCCATAATTGGCTTATTTGATTTACTTGTCAGACCCTAGTACAGTGCACCATGTGTGCCTAGGGACTGTAAATCAAATGCTGCTGGTGGGCTTGCAGAACTGATTGTGCCACCCGTCAGAAGCAGCTTGTAAAGTGTATTTCAGACCTGCCATTGTAGAGCCTGTGTGCAATCTAGTACTGCCATGTCGACTTGGTAAGTGCACCCACTTGCCAGTCCCTAAACCTTCCCTTTTCTACATGTTAGCCACCCCTAAGGTAGGCCCAAGGGCAGGGTGCATTGTAAATAAACGGTAGGACATGCACTTGGGTGTGTGGCATGTCCTGATAGTGAATTACAGTCAATGTTATTTTTCACTATTGCAAAGCTACCTGTCCTAAAGGGCAGACTGGGCAGTATGATTATCACATCTTATAATTCAACTATCCCAGGCGACATGGTAGAAAAACGAATTCCGTATGCCTGAACTCAGAATAATAAAATACACCTTTTTGTGAGCGATAAGAGGGCTTGGGCTATAGTAGTCTGATGAGTAAGGGCTGGACTGAATAGGACCTTGACTGACTAGAGAGTGGGGGGGCGGAGATTTCCTTTCACTCCCCTAAGCCCTCTTAGAATAGAGAGTAGTGGGAGGAGATTTCCTTTCAGCTACCTAGGCCAGGTCTGCTTTCAACAATACTGTCTCCACCTCCTGCCAGGAAGCTGCATCAGTATGGACAGAAATGGTTTTGGCACTCTCTGCCTTCATAGAACAAAGAAATTAGTAGTATAAATATTGGGGCCCAGACCCCAAGACTTAAGATCACTTCTGGGACTCAAGATGAACCTTTGCCAAGGAGAGGAACCATAAGAAGCTGAAGGAGATGACTGCCCCTGTGTCAGTGTGCTATTTTCTGGGGGTGGCCTGCAGTGGTTGCTTATTTGCCAAGGAACTTTCATCATCTTGAAGAAGAATTTCCAAGGGCTTGAACTATGCTTGCCTCCCGCAAGACTTCACCACCAGCTCAGCCCTGAATTTCCTTGCTGGGAATTCTGTCTGCAGAAGCCTGCTTGTTGGGAGCTGGAAGCACAACTCAACAAGAAGAGTGTTGCATCCGCAGCTGTTTCCGTTGCATCATCGGAGAAATGTGTCGCAACCGCAAGGGTCACCATTGCATCACCGGACAAGCGTGTATCCATCGCAGCTGTTTGCCACTGCATCATCGGAGAAATGTGTCGCAACCGCAAGGGTCGCTGTTGCATCACCAGAGAAGCGCCTGTCACTGCTCAGAAGTTCCATAGTCGCCGCATGGCCGTCACGCGTGCATGCATCGCCTTCACATCGTTGTATCACATCAAAGACGCCATCTTGTCGCATCACACCGGATTGTCACACCACATTGAGGCACCATCTTGTCGCATCGCAATCGGAACGCAACCCAAGATCGACGCATCACCTCTACTCTGGTAAGGAACAGACGCATCGCCTACTTTGCGCAAGCACTGAGGAATAGACGCATCAACTGCCTCAAAGCAAGGAACCGACGCATCGTTTACCCTGAAAGCCTTTTGTTTAGCTTGCATTCCGCATCCAAAGGTACTTTGTGAGAAACGTGTCACATTTACCATCTAAAGTGAACTAAGCTATTTCTACCATTTAAAAGTCATTTTCTTAATACTGTATTGTGGACTTTTGTCATTTGGGTCTTGTTTTAAGTCTATATAAAGAATACTTATTTTTATAAAACTTGTGTGGTGTCCATCTGTAGTGTTTTCACTGTATTACAGTATTACAGTATGTGTTCACAAATGCTTTATACACTGCCTCCGAGATAAGCCTTCCTGCTCGTGTCAAGCTACCACAGGAGGTAGGGTGTTAAAATATCGATTACAAAAATATAGCTGACATAAATATAGTTGTAAAAATATCGTTTACAAAAATATCGACACCCTATACTTAAACAGGTAAGTACATAAATATCTACTCAAAAATATTGTTGTAATTAATATAGATGTAAAAAATATCGACTTTTTAAATTAATTAAAATTACATTAAATAATAAATAAATATAAGTACTATTAACAAAATACATTACATTACTTTTATTTTTTAACTATTTAAAACAAATTAACTACACTTTTTAATTATAAACTTAATAAATGTGTACATATACATATATTTTACACATTACTTTATATAACAACAATAATACATACATATAATTAAAATATACAATATATTATTAGTTAAAACATTTGATAGCGTAGGTGTAAAAATTACTATTCCCACTCCAGAGGGTGCAACAGTAGGGAAAGCGTTGGATAGCGTAGGGGTAAAAATTACTATTCCCACTCCAGGGGGTGCAACAGTAGGGAAAGCGTTGGATAGCGTAGGAGTAAAAATTACTATTCCCACTCCAGGGGGTGCAACAGTAGGGAAAGCGTTGGATAGCGTAGGGGTAAAAATTACTATTCCCACTCCAGAGGGTGCAACAGTAGGGAAAACGTTGGATAGCGTAGGGGTAAAAATTACTATTCCCACTCCAGAGGGTGCAACAGTAGGGAAAGCGTTGGATAGCGTAGAGGTAAAAATTACTATTCCCACTCCAGGGGGTGCAACAGTAGGGAAAGCGTTGAATAGCGTAGGAGTAAAAATTACTATTCCCACTCCAGAGGGTGCAACAGTAGGGAAAGCGTTGGATAGCGTAGGGGTAAAAATTACTATTCCCACTCCAGAGGGTGCAACAGTAGGGAAAGCGTTAGATAGCGTAGGGGTAAAAATTACTATTCCCACTCCAGAGGGTGCAACAGTAGGGAAAGCGTTGGATAGCGTAGGGGTAAAAATTACTATTCCCACTCCAGGGGGTGCAACAGTAGGGAAAGCGTTGGATAGCGTAGGAGTAAAAATTACTATTCCCACTCCAGAGGGTGCAACAGTAGGGAAAACGTTGGATAGCGTAGGGGTAAAAATGACTATTCCCACTCCAGAGGGTGCAATAGTAGGGAAAGCGTTGGATAGCGTAGGGGTAAAAATTACTATTCCCACTCCAGGGGGTGCAACAGTAGGGAAAGCGTTGGATAGCGTAGGAGTAAAAATTACTATTCCCACTCCAGAGGGTGCAACAGTAGGGAAACCGTTGGATAACGTAGGGGTAAAAATTTATAAATGTATTTAGTCATTTATAAAATAACAAATATTTATTTTTATTTATTTAATCATTAATTAAATAATTAATCAATTAAAATGTAATTAATTTACTACATTTTCACTAAAAAATTCCAGTACACACACCTAAAATTAATTAAAAAATTAACATAATTAATTACATAATTATTATTCAATTAACTAATTGAAATTAATTAACTATTATTTATTACACTATTTATATTCACTTAAAACATTAATTAATCTATTATTTTATTATATTTAAATTACTTCCCACCCTACTCCCCTATAAACCCACAACCCGCTACGGAACTATTAATACTAAATTCAACATAAAATACATTATTACCTAATAAAATACTACAAAATATACTACTTTGACTACAAATACTCATTAAAAGAACTACATTACTTATAATTATTTAAAAAACGATATTTTTGTAAACTATGTTTTTGTAAACGATATTTATTACAACTATATTAATGTAATCGATATTACTTACATGTCTGTCGATATTCTGGTCAGACTATATTTTTGTCTTCGATATTTCTTCCTGTAGATATTTTTGCAGCGATATTTAGGTAAGTCGATATTTTTGCAACGATATTCCCGTTCTGTACCACCACAGGATTGAGCAGGGGTTATTTTAGGAGTGTAGCCCCCTTACCCAGGCTAGAAGCAAGGGTCCCTATTTGGACAAAGGTGCAAACCATTGCCAACTAGAGACCCCCAGTTCTAACACTGGTGGTCAGCGGCGAGGGGTCTGGACTTGCATTTGTGACTCATATACAGTGAATGGTGTACACTGCTAGTGAGTGCAGACTAAACGCAACCACATACATTTTTAGTAGAATTGTTTTTCTATGGAACTGTTAATTTTTTCTAAAGACTGCCAGTTCTTTTTGCCGTCAGAAAACCAGCATCTATTGCATCTATGGATCTAGAGTTTGAGGAAGAGAAGGTATACACTGTGAAACAGCTTAAGCACTTCTGTAGAAAATGTAAAGTTGCTACTACAGGTCACACAAAAAAGGAGGAATTCCAAAAGGCACTGAGGGCCTGGATGGAAGCAAGAAAGGCCGATGGAGCACGTGGAAGTGCCTGCAGAGGAGGCTGAATATGCAGAAGGGCAGCTAGATGGGCCATTGGGTCCAGCCGGGAAGAGAGTGTCTTCCCCCATAGGCAGCAGTGTTTCTTCCAAGGGCCTGTTCCCAGGAAAGATGTAGGACATGGAGAGGAATGGATTGCACAAAATGTAGCTGGCCAAGATCAAGATGGAGGGTCAAAAGGACCTAGATAGTAAGAAGCTGGAGCGCTTGAGAATAACAGGATAGCTTTTGAAAGGGAAAAAGAGAGATTAGCACATGAGAGATTTTTGAGGGAATTGGAACATAAAGCTAAAAGCGTATAAATGAGTCCGTCTGGTGGCAGTGCACCATCTGTACCTGCAGAAGGCAGAGTATATTTCCCCAAGAATGTCATCAAGGATTTTCATAATCATGAGGCTATTGGTGAGTGCTTTGCAGCCTATGAAATGGCAATGTTAACTCACTGGGTCCCTGAGAAGGGTTGAGGAGTTGGGTTGTGGGGCCGCTTTGTTAGTGATGTGAGGGATACTTTGTTAGTCCTGCTCAGTGAGAGTAGGATGCTTTATGTCCACATGAAGGAAGCCCTGATGACCAGGTATGGGTTGACCCCAGATCTCTTTAGACAGAAGTTCCTAAATTGTAAGAAGCTGAAGGCAACCACCTGGGTAGATTATGTGTCTTTCTTTTGCAGAGCTATGGATGGTTGGGTGAAGGGGAGCAAAGTGAGTACTTTTGAGGAGCTCTATGATTTTTTTGCATTGGAGCACTTGTTGTGGTAATTGTTTTTCAGAGCTACGCCAGCACCTTAGGAAGCTTGCTGAGGAGGCAGACCGCCGGATGAGTTACCAGGTCCACAAGGGTCATGTGGGAGACTCTGCCAAGGGTCAGCAGTGTCCCCAGAAGAATAGTGGGGGGACAAGGGTAAACAGAGAGATTTCCATAAAGGGCCCCAAAGTAATCCCCAAGGGAACTAAGGTAAGGGTTCCCACCCTCCCCCTGAGAAGAAGCAGAGCCCCCGACAGGTAATCCTGTTCACAAGGGGGTCTCCTACATACTTTTAGTGTAAGCAAGTGGGCCACCACTGGTATGATCCTCAGTGTTCCCAGAAGGATTGCAATGTGCAATGCACCACCCCGTGCACCACCCCATCAGATGGCAAGTGTAGCCTTGGGAGGAGAGCAGATTGGTGCCCAAAGTGGGTGGGGTCCCACAGAAATATGTCCCTTATCTCTTTATGAGATTGTGAGGTGGTCCCCAGGACCCAGCTGCTTGATAACACTAAAAAATACAGGCAGTCGAGAGACACCGGGGCCAGTGTGACAGCTGTCAGTTGTCGGCTGGTATCTCAGGAGCGGGTGAACCCCTGTGCATTCTTCCATGTAGTTGCAGCGGACAACTCAGAGATCCAGTGTGAAGTAGCTCAAGTTCCCTTTGAGTGGGGGGGCTCTGACGGTACTCTCCAAGTAGCTGTGAGGCCAGCCATGCGTGCAGGCTCAAGACTGATTTGCATATGGCTGGGTCCAAGCTGGAATGGCATGGTGAGCAAAAGAATAAGGATTTAGACCCAGATCTCTGTACTGGGGTGAATGTATGACATTGATATGCATTCTATCCATCAGTTTTTGAAACTATCGCCCCCATATCCCTACTACCAAAACCAGCCAAAGTTCTTGAAAAACTAGTCCAGGAGAAAATATCCACCCATCTTGAATCAGGCTGCCTCTTACACAACTCACAATCTGGGTGCAGATCCGGCTACAGCACGGAGACGGCACTGCTGGAGGTTTCTGAACCTATCCATAAATGCATGGACACAGGTGAAGCAGCAATGTTAGTGCTCCCCGACTGGTCTGTGGGATTTGATATAGTCTCTCATGTTATTTTGATTGAGAGACTACTCAGCCTTGGGATCCAGGGCACCCCTCTATCCTGGTTCAGATCCTTTTTTAAAAATCGGACTCAACAGGTCTTCTTTTAGCCTTTTGTGCCTGGGGAAAAACCACTGAACGGCGGTGTCCCTCAGGGCTCTGCACAAAGCCCTCGGTTTTTTTTAATATATATCTCTCCCCTTTGGCCACTGTAGTAGAATCCTGTGGAGTCAGAGCGATCTCCTAGGCTGACAACACCCAATTGTTTTCATTCAGTGACCACTTCGAAGCAACATTCTCCAATTTTAGAAGCTGCTTGCTCAATATTTCCTCCCGGATAGCCCTCAACACACTTAACCTCAATTCAGATAAAACTGAGGTGCTATTATTTAATCAAGCAAGCCCTCCGCTCCTCCACTCTGGTGTCCATCAGAACTGAACCCCCCTCCGGAACCAGTGATGTCAGCCAGGAATCTGAGATTCTGGATCAAAAATGAACTCTCATGCAAATATCATATCGCTCAGGTATCTGCGGCCTGTTTTGGAAAAATTCATATGATACCAAAAAAATTCCCCTTTCTCCCTTCGGAATCTCGGACGATTGTCCATGCACTGATCACCTCACATCTGGACTACGCTAATAGTCTGTACCCTGGGGCACTGGCGTAACTGATAAGATGCTTACAGACTGTTCAGAATGCGGCAGCTAGGCTGATATATAACATTCCTTATCGCCACCCGATCTCCCCATATCTGAAGAAGCTTCCCTGGCTCCCAGTGACCAAACGCATCCAATTCCAGTCAATGGTTCTGTTGAGTGTACTCACATCCCTCGCCTGTCCAAGCACTAGGACACCCCCGTTGGGGGTAGCTGCGCGCTTTATAAGCTTCTAAATAAATGAAAAAATTGTTCTTTTTGCACCGGGTGCCAAGCCATAACTGTGGACTACCGAATGCTTAATTCAGTCACCAGGACTGACGCGCACCCCATCCCTAGAGCTGATGAGCTCATTGATCGGTTAGGGGCTGCCCGGTACCTCAGCACATTTGATCTAACGTCTGGGTACTTGCAGATCGCCTTAACTGATGGGGCAAAAGAGAGGTCAGCAATCAGCATTCTCCACACCAGATGGGCACTATTAATTCCGGGTTATTCCCTTTATTATGAAGAATGCCCCTGCCATCTTTTAGAGTAAGGTCAACCAGGTGTTGGCTGGACTGGAAGATTTCAGTGCTGCCTACTTGGATGACGCTGCAGTGTTCAGCACCAGTTGGGAAGGACATCTGCACCACCTCTGGGAAGTGTTGATGGTGCTGCAAAGAGCAGGCCTCACGATCAAGGCGAGTAAGTGCAGGGTTCCATGGTGTACTTGGGGCCCCTGGTAGGAAGCAGCCAGGTGGCACCCCTACAACCCAAGATTGATACCATCCTGGCATGGGTACCCCCCACAACCCAGACACAGCTGAGAGCCTTTTTAGGACTCACGTGGTACTACAGGAGGTTTGTCAAGGGGTATGGCAACATCGGTGTACCATGGACTGAACTGACTTCCAGGAAGCAGCCCAAGAAAGTGAACTGGACTGACACCTGTCAGAAAGCTTTTGTTGCCCTGAAGACTGCCATGTGCAGAGCACCCTCAGATGGTTGATGCAGATGAGGGGTGGGAATCCAAAGTTGTTGAGGTGTTCTATTTCCCTACAGGGGATGGACTTCACAGTGGAACACCGCCCTGGTACAGAGCACGCCAATGCTGATGGTCTGTCCAGATTTTTCCGCCATAGTGAAGAGAACTCCCAAGAGGAAGGGTAGTTCTCCTCATATTTCAGCTGGAGGGGACAAGTGTTAGACCTGGTACCATTGGTGTGAGTCTCCCTTCCTTCCATTTTTCGCTGTTGTCTCCTCTGTTTTTTATATGTTTTGCTGGTTTAGATGCTTTGAGCACTTTGCCACTTCTATTCAGTGCCACAGTGCACGTGCTCCCTATGTTAAATTAATGTGTAAGGGCTTTGTGACTCCATGATTGGCTTATTTTATTTACTTGTCAGACCCTAGTACAGTGTACCATGTGTGCCCAGGGCCTGTAAATCAAATGCTGCTGGTGGGCTTCCAGCACTGATTGTGCCACCCACAGAAGCAGCTTGTAAAGGGTATCTCAGGCCTGCCATTTCAGAGCATGTGTGCATTCTAGTACTGCCATGTCGACTTGGTAAGTGCACTGACTTACCAGTCCCTAAACCTTCCCTTTTCTACATGTTAGCCACCCCTAAGGTAGGCCCAAGGGCAGGGTGCATTGTAAGTAAAAGGTAGCATATGCCCTGGTGTGTGGCATGTCCTGATAGTGAATCATAGCCAATTTCATTTTTCACTATTGCAAGGCTAAATGTCCTCATAGGCCAGAATGGGCAGTTGGATTATAACATTTTATAATCCAACTATCTCAGTGGACATGGTAGAAAAACAAATTCAGTATGCCTGAACTCCGAATGATAAAATACATATTTTTGTGAAGTTAGTTTTAACATTCCGTGTTTGAAAGTACCACTTTTAGAAAGTGGGTATTTTCTTGCTTAACCCCTTCGCTGCAGCGGCTATTCTGCCACAGCGCTAAGGGGGTGGGGGGCCCCGCGGCGCGCCCATACTGGTGACGGAACCGCTCCGTCACCAGCCTCGGTTGAGCTGTGCTCATGACGAAGCTGTTCCGTCATTGCCTGCCCGCTCAATAGATCGCGCCGCGCAGGCGCGAAATCAGCGCTGTGCAGGCGCGTCAAGCGGGCCATGACGGAACCGCTCTGTCATCAGCACAGCGCTACCGCAGCTGATGACGGAGCGGTTCCGTCATCTGCACAGAAGTGCTTAACCATCCAGCCTGCCACCGCTAAGTTGTGTATTGCATGTCTGGTTTATGAGTGACAGGAGGGCTTGGGCTCCAGCAGTCTGATGAGACAGAGCTGGGCTGAATAGGACCTTGGCTGACCAGAGAGTGGGGGCAGAGATTTCCTTTCACTCCTCTGACCCCTCATAGAATAGAGAGTAGGGGGAGGAGATTTCCTTTCAGCTACCTAGGTCAGGTCTGTTTTCAACAATGCTGTCTCCACCTCCTGCCTGGAAGCTGCACCTGTGTGGACAGAACTGGTTGTGGCCAGGGACAGACACTCTCCGCCTTCAGTTAACAAAGTCATTAGTAGTATAAATATTGGGGCCCAGACCCCAAGATTTTAGATCACTTCTCGGAATCAAGACAGACCTTTGCAAAGGAGAGGAACCATATGAAGCTGATGGAGTTGACTGCTCCTGTGCCAGTGTGCTATTTTCTGGGGTTGTCCTGCAGTGGTTTCTTATTTGCCAAAAATAGGAGAAGGAACTTTTTTGGAACTTTCATAATCTTGAAGAAGAATATCCAAGGGTTTGAACTGTGCTTGCCTCCTGCTGAACTCTCAGGAATATAAATCTTCACCACCAACTCCCCCCTGAATTTCCTTGCTGGAATTCTGTCTGCAGAAGCCTGCGTATTGTTGGGAGCTGGAAGCACGACTCAGCTAGAAGAAGCGTGTCGCATCTGCAGCTGTTGCCGTCGCATCATTGGAGAAGCGTGTCGCCACTGCAAGGGTCACAGTCGCATCACCAGAGAAGCATGTCTCCGTCTCAGCTGTTTGCTGTTGCATTACCGGAGAAGCGTGCCGCCCCCTCAAGGGTCGCCGTCTCCCCACCTGAAAAGCGTGTCACAGGGCCTGTCACAGCTCAAAAGTTCCAGGTCATCACATCAAAGATGCCATATTGTCGCATCGCACTGGATCGTCGCACCGCATCGAGGCGCCATCTTGTCACATTGCAACCGAAACCTAACCCAAGATCGATTCATCACCTCCTCTCCAGTAAGTAACAGACGTATTGTCTACATTGCTCAAGCACTGAGGAACAGACGCATCGCCTCCCCCGAAATAAGGAACCAACACATCGTTTTCCCTGCGAGCCTTTTGTTTAACTTGCATTACGCATCCAAGGGTACTTTGTGAGAAACGTGTTGCATTTACCATCTAAAGTGAAGTAAGCTATTTCTAACATTTAAAAGTCATTTTCTAAATACTGTATTGTGGATTTTTGTTGTTTGGGTCTTGTGTTAATTCTATATAAAGAACACGTATCTTTATAAAACCTGTGTGGTGTCCATCTGTAGTGTTTTCACTGTATTACAGTATGTGTTCACAAATGCTTTACACACTGCTTTTGAGATATGCCTTCCTGCTCATGCCAAGCTACCACAGTGTTGAGCAGGGATTATTTTAAGAGTGTAGCCCCCTTACCCTGACTAGAAGCAAGTTTCCCTATTTGGTCAAAGGTGCAAACCATTGCCAACTATAGACCCCCAGTTCCAACAGAGAGGTATGCGCCTCCACACTACCATAACAAGCTAAAAGGCAAATAAAAATATCAGCCATGGAACCATACAATGCATCCAATTAAAAGGATGGGAAAACAGAAATGGAGCATCTAAAATGGGCAAAGTAAGTAATCCATTTGTAAGCAAGGAGTTGACTGAAAGCCTACTCCATGTATTTTTGAGTTGAGGTTTACTGGTTTGCTAAAGACATCTTGGGGACATTCAGAAAGCTTCCCAGGAAATGTATACCGCACGTTCCTTACCATTGGCTCTTGGTTTGTAATTCACATTTTCTGACTTTCTGTTCAAATTGCTTTATTTGTTTGAGGCTTTCCAGCATGAGTTTGTCCCTCCCAAGGTTGAAAACCTTTTCACACTACCTCTTCTGGTACTTATTGATGAGTGCTCCTTCCTATAAAAAGGCCTGTAAATCTTGGGCCAGATCTATCAAACTTTCACACAGCTCAATGCCGCAGCAAGACACCTTGCTGAGCTGCACTGCATGAAAGGGAGAGGGGAGGAATGTACCATATTTAACATTATAGGGCACATTCTTGTCCTTTCCTTCTGCCGATGCACTATGTGATCTTTTGACCCAATGCAAGCGCCCTTGCACCATGGGCAAACAGGATTGTGTTTTGTGCTGGAAGGTTCACCTTTCCTTTTTCCTCTTTCTATGTGTGATGTGGAAAGAGGAACAAATTAGGAGAAATAAAGATATTTCTTCTTGTTGAGCCTCCCAAAGGAAGGGGCAGCATTTTGATGCATGCCCATGTCTACCACTAACTGTAAATATGAATGTGCCAACATTCATTTGTCAATGCTTGTTTGATTCTAGACAATAGGCATTCGACAGAGGCAAGACCTAAAAAGCAAACCCTCACAAATTAGAGAAAGCAGCACCAGCACAATCACCAGCAGTATGTTCTCTATTTACATAGAAAAACATAGGCAGTAGCAGCACCCAGACCTTACACCGGACAGACTCAGCACGAACAGCAGCACCTCAAGCCACACCCAGACACACACACACATACTTGAAGAGAGGGAGAAAGAGAGACACAAGAGGCAGGGAGAGATAGAGAGAGCAAGCACTTGATGGACAACATAGAAAATAAGACAGAGGGTGCTGGCAGCCTAAGCTATAAACAAGCACACACAAAAAAGGCAAACCATTGAAATATGCTGCAAATAAATCCATTCACACATGCAAAACAGATATGGACAACAGCAGTGCTCTGAATTGTCTCATTGCACACAAACACATAGGCACACACAAACACACACACACACATGGAGCCAGCCTCGGGTGGTTTGGGGTAAAAAATGCACCCTGAAGAAAGACAGAAGAGGAGCAATGAAAACAGAGTTAAAGAGAGCAGTGAAAACGGAGTTAAAGAGGGTAGTGCGTGAGGGGACTCAGATTAGCCAGTTTTGCAATAAATCAGTTTGCCTATCACATCATTTCTAACTTACATTTTGGGAGATAACTAAAATGCTTGATCCTGTTCCTGTCTGTCTATCAGACGAACGCTCCTTCGGCTGAAAGGGATAAAAGAAAACAAATGTATCTGCGCGTCAGAGGGCAATTTCCGTTCTGGTTTTGGGCTATGTATAAAGGAGCTCTGACCCAAAACAGGAAAATGCCTAAAGATCTGAGATTACCATTTGGTATGACTTCCACCAATGATATTAAAGATCAGCGATACCGAAAGCATGCGAGTCTCGCCACTGGGCACTTTGTGGTTAGAGTGATGAAATACTTGGATTTGTTATTGTAGCCTATGCATCTTACAGAGGGTGATTTAAAATGCTACTGAATGAAATGCGGGCTTTTTATTGATGGAAGCATATACATTTCATTCCGTGCAGCGTATGTATCTCACTTTCTGGAGTGTGTGTGTGTATCTCACTGAAGACATGACCTTCCGGAAAGCAATCAAAACGTATCTGTTTTAACTGTTCCTTTTAGTCTTCTTTTCCCTGTTGTGTTATGTTCTCCTTGTCTATGCGCCAGGACGCTCCTTGGCTGGAGTAGCTGTGCGCACAATAAAAAACTTTAAAATAACATAGCATAACATCTTGTGGAGGAGGAGAGTGGGTGTATTTCAGGGAGTAGAACTTGCGCTTTCAGGCAGCCTTTGTATCAACACTGAGGGAGTCTGGGCAGCCAATAAAGGAAGCTTAGCTACCTCACTGGCAGAGGTATAGCCATGGCACCAATGACAGCGTGCATTCACTATGTCAACGAGAGGTGTTTATGCATCTTAGTGAGGGCAAACAAGGCTTCTCACTTAAAGGAATGTCTGCATCTCACTAAACGAATGGAGTATGGGTACCTCACTGAAGACAGCAGGGTATTTTTCGGAAGGAGCAGCTTATTAGCGGGACAAATACACCTGAGAGAAAATGAATGTGTGCTGTTCACTCAGTAAAATGATTGTTTCACTGAGGGGAAGTTGTATACTTATGCAGCGGCTGCGACATGTACTTATGGTTTCTTCTGCATCCCAAATCACAAAATATTAGAAAATAATGATGTTTGCCATACTTTTATAATCAGGGAAAACGCAGTCAGAGAAAGGTATTGTTCATTGTTTCAGCAGTCAGTGTCTCCTTGCTTCTAAGTTTGTGAACAGAGTCCACATCTGTTGTTGAAAGTGATGCGCAAAAGCACCACATTTGAAATCCTGCCCTTCTTTATTATAGGTTATGTGAGCAAAAGGTTGCTTTTACCCCAGTTACTTTTGCATTAGGATTTAAAGTGTCGAATGTTGCAGTCTCATTTAAAACAAGCATTGGCATAGGTCTTGCTTTTGGGACCTTATAAGTATTTAATTATGCAGCACAATATCCTTGGTGCAACAACATCAACTGTTGCATGGATAAACAATTATAAGCTCCCAAAGGCGAGACCTATTGACTATGCCAATGCTTGTTGTTCTCTGAAGACAGACCAAAAAAGGGGAGCTTCCCTCTGGAAAGCAAACAAAGTAATGTCCATCAATGTATGCATGTGTTTTTTATTTCAATATTGCATGTTCTGAGCGGCCATGGTGTACATTCTGGATATGGATGAGGAAAAAGCCGGTGGACATGATATCATAATGCCCATCCTAAATAGGCTTGGGATGTCTATGTCCATAGGCGGATGATAATGGTGAGGGATTTCCTACTGGCAGAGCGGTGACAGCTTCACCATGAAGAAACCTGCCAACCATGACATCTAGATGAGGTGGGGGATACCAAGGATGGGCAAAAGAGACAAGTGTCTATTTATGGTGGCAGCCCTATTATTGCCCATATCTAACTCAGGCCCTTGCCCTTCTTGGGATAACTTCCACCTTTTTCTCAAAGAAAAAGGAAGAATGGATGGGAAAAGGTGTCTAAAGACGTCAGCACCAAACATGCCAAAGGATCCAAGCCTGAACACTCAAGGGATGCTGTATGGTCCAACAGTCATCATAATATTTCTTAATGTACATGATTTTGGAATGGACACTAAGAACAGACTATAGTGATTTCCGGCATGACATAACAGGCAAGACTATAATACTTTGCTTCTTTGATTTGGAAGGAAGGGTGTGCACTTTTACCAGTTCCCAGACAGCGTGCAGCCTGCAAAGCTGCGAGTTGGCTCAATATGCTCAGCTAATGTCCTTTCTTAACTATTTCTCTTATTGTGGTCTTTAAATAAATGTGTTAATATTTGAGTATATTATTCTTAATTACTTTGTCTCAAATTTCAATTCATCAGAATATACTCAACCACATATCCATGTAATACATTATTACAAGCTTTAGAGGTAGGCAAGCATCTTAGGGACGAATGAACTACTCGCTTCACTAACACAGAGGAAAGTTGACCTAAACGGGGCCCTACCGTGTGCTCACCCCATTAGCGCCTACTGACTTGTATTTTTTCAAACCATTGACATTGATTCTGATGACGTTCAGGGCCCATGACATCAATTGGGGGAGGGTTGGGCCGACAAGGTTCACAAAGGAGGGTAGCGGTATAAAAGAAAAGGGGGTCAGGAAATTTCAATTAGTGGGCCCAGTATGTGGCAAGTATAGGGTGTGGAGCCAAGAAGAGGGGGCAGTTAGGGAGGATGGATAGGGATGGGGCAGGGGAGTTGGGGGGGGGGGGGAGAGCGAGCACTAGGAGAGGCCCATGCACCAATAATGTTGTATGACTGAGATGGGGCCGGTCGAGTGGGGGCCCTACAGATGCTATTGGGGGTGCCAGTGGACAGTGTAGAAGGGAGAAGGCTGTAAGTACTGGTGGTATTACAGCAACTATCGCCAGCGGGTCAGAACTGTACGAAGATACAGAGGAGTCTGGGGTTTTACACACAATGGTCTGCTGTGAAGGTGATACGTGCAGCCACCTGCTATTGGATAAGACAGGGGATGATATGTGTAAAGATGCAGGGAGGGGACCCAGCTGCTGAAGGGTTGCAAGTGATGCACTGCACAGGATGTCATTAGAAAATAACAATGTGGGGGTAGTCGGACTGGGTTCTGGTCTACCATAATAAATTTGCCTGTATCACTTATCTTAATGTGAGGTGGTCTGATATAGTGGCCATATCAGTGGCTTTCCCACCCAAGACAGTCACCCATCCTGTTGAACCAGAGGATATGGTGTGTGAAGGAGAAGGAGGACCCAAATCATGGGGAGACAGGAACAGAGCACAGAGTGGGTGTGGGAGCTGCACAATCTGACAGGCTGGAGGGATTGGGAGTCAGGGGCGAATGTGGTGCGGTCCCCCTGGCGAAGAACATTGCTCCATACAGTACTATAACAAAGTGTGGGAAGTCACTGAAACATGAATATAGAAACATAATCCACATCTACGGAGTACCTAAAAGCAATTCTACTGGTCATTCAATTGAGCCTGTCCTCCATAGAGACCAAGATGGACGCTATGAATGCTTGTATGGACTAGGGGTGGGTGGAATTTGCGTAGGCGTAAAACTCAACCTTCAGCGAAACGGTAAAAAATCTCCACATGCCACGCAGAATTCCGTGAGCATGTGGTATTGCTTGTTTTCCACGTTTGCAATGCATTTTTCCTGTTTGGGGACGCTGTTTGCGTGTTCAGGGGGAAATATTTTGCTAACTTGCCCATGCGGTCGCAGCCATCTTGTTTCACTTGTCCCACCCACTCACGATGCGTGTTTCCTGTTCACGAATGCGGATGTCCGATGGCGCATCTGAATGACGTGTTCGCGATTGCACACTCTCGCGGGATCGCGTGGCCGGACGCAAACCGATAGGAGAACTCGTCATCGCTCCTACACACATGAACACACATTTTGAAAGCGCAAACAAGGAAAAATTCCGCTGCGTCATGGATCGCGGAATTTTTGGCAATTCCGCGCTCTGATTATAAAGTCACGCTAACTCACCCAAATGAAATCACCAAGGATGAGAACCAATCGACCATGTTTAAACAAACACAAAACAATGGAAAAAATATGAACAGCAAAAAAACATACACACTAAGTAAAGTGCTGGATATCCCAGGAGAGGAGAATGGGGAAAACAAAATGAATGCAAAACAAAGACACGCATAAAAACGGAAAGGACGGAATCAAAAACAAATTTGTTATAAGAACAGATTTTTGCGCCTCTTTGGGGCAACATCAACACTGAAAGAAATAAAGCAACAGAATTCATCCACACCAGAAATAACAAATACAAAAAGTACAAAAATAAAGGTGGGATTAAGTCAAATGTCTCCAACTAGAATCCAACAAAGTTAGAAAGATAGATCAATCAGGGGAGGCAGTGGATATAGAATCTACACAGCCACCTTTGGAAAGGAATAGCACTATAAATCATTTCAAAAATACTGAAGTAGAAACTACGAAGGGAACCCAGCTGCAAGACTCGAACCAGGATGACACACCATCTGGAATTCCTCAAAATCCTAGTACAAATGGTCAATCCTCTGGAGGAAGCAAGGTGAGTTTGGAAAGCCAGAAAATTAAATGTATGGAACCAAGGAACACAAGGATGAGCCATTTTTTCAATAAGGTCATGGTTCATAGTGAAATGGAAAATACAAGGACCAGTCATTTTCTCCATAGGGATAGGAATGACACACAACCATCTTCCTCTACAAATAGAGAGCATCGCCGGGGACAGCATCCTGAGGCCCTCCCAGAGCCTAACCGAATTAGTTGGAAATTAAATCAGAGAGAATCTGCAGGACGATTGACAGAAGCTGAACAAAAGGCACAACTGAAAAGAGCAGAAGGGAACCTGGGGGAAATAGAAATATGTCACAACAATGCTGTCCTTCAAATTACAAAGCAAAAAACTGGCCCTAAAGGGATAAATGGGAAGGAAACAAGTTCCCTATGGTTTATGCCAGAATATACCACTAAAGGAAGGTATGATATCTTGAAACGAGGCAACATACTACGTCTTCTATCCCACATTCCATCCTTGACTGAGATCAAGACAACTGACCTAGACTTGATAGAATTCATCAAATGCAAGGACTCATTGGCAGGAAAAAAAATGAGAGCAGCATGGAGTTCATCTACAATTGCACAAAAAATACTTCTAGAACGCGAAATTTTTAAGACCAGGGGGATAACTTTTAGCCCATACATCAAGCCAGGATACCCCGACCTGTTAAGGCCTAAGTACACAAGGGGAAACTAGGTGACCGCAAACAGGCCTAATGTTTTGGTACACTGTAAAATAAGCAGGGAACTCCCTTCAGCAGAACCTGAAACCAATCATGACTCTATTACATTGCAGAATTGGGATTCTGATATAAGATGAATCTTAAAAACAATAAATAAAGAAAGAAAAATGAATGACAACTTCCTGGCCCACTAAAAATGTTAGGCACAAAAGGGTCTATATGGATATGCTCATGGAATGTGAATGAACTGGCAAATAAATGATCAGATCTGGATTTTATCACCCATATCAGGGCGTTTGATATTGTGGCTCTACAAGACACCTGGCTGATTGATCCTCCTCATATTCAAGGATTCTTGCATTTCCTCACAAGTGCACTAGCAGGGGTAAAGTACGGGCACCTCCAGGGAGTTCTGGTCATATATGTTGCAAGTACAATCAATCTTATTGCTCTTGAATTTGGTCCTACATCACCAGCAACTCTGGCTGTAAGCTTATTCTCTCCAACATCAACACATCTAATGGACACCAACATCATAATAATAAATGTTTATATTCAACCAAAACGAAAAAGCAAATTAGAAAAAGAAATGTGTAATTTTGTAGAAACATGTTTTAGAGAAGGGCCTACAACTGAAATGATTCTTACACTTAAATCTAATGGGCTCCTCCTTGAATGAAGAAGTGTCCTAACAAAATACAATTTGGGACATCCCAATGCAAGGGAAACGGCAGCCTTGCAAACAAACTAAGGCTGGTGAGCTGGCCCTGGAGGAACTGGAACATCTAAACTTAAGAGCACTAAATGGCAGATCAAGAGGAGACAATCCCCCTGAAACAACACAGAACTCAACAAGAACGAACATGATACTGGACTACACTTTTGTCTCCCTAAAGTTGTTTCATCGAATGTTCTCATTTCAACTGGGTGACGAAGGAAATAGCGATCACCGGACACAAGAATTCGAGCTCAGAGCAATTGCTCCTATGTTCGAGTGGTGTTGGACCCCTCGAGGATCAGATTTCACCATTGACCTTAAAAAAATTAAATGTGGGACTGTTGCATATTGCAGAATGATGGAAAATGCAAAAGAACACTTTGACTTGAGGGCTGGACAAGATGAAGTCAGGAAGTGGGAAAACTTCACTGAAACTATGGCAGTATAAGCGACTAAGATCAAACCCCAAACCCAGCTGAGATTTGGAGAAGTAAAATCCATATCACAAACCGCAAAGAAAGAAATCAAGATGACTAAGAATTGCATCTACTGCTCATTGAGACAGCTTCGGTGTAAGCCACACAATACAATACAATCAAACTTACTGCAAAAGAACAAGGCACTATTGAAAAAATAAAAACAGGGATGCAAACAGAGAAGCAGAGAACGACCTTTGCGCAAAATTACATGCCAACATCAAACAAAATAACAGCACAAGTTTTTGGAGAACCATACATCAATTTATTCAACCTAACCATGATGGGATCTCTTCGAATATTTCAGAGGAAGTATGAGTAAAATATCTTAGGTCTCATTTCCATCAAGACATAGTGTTTAGTGCAAAGGGAAAGAATTCTCATATGTATCAGAAGGTCATACAATCAGCATGGCGTATGCAAAAAGCAACCAGTCCGCACCTGGGAAATCGGAAGAAGAGCTCTTAACTGAGGATTTGCCAACAAACCAAATTAAGATCATTAAAAGGCAAATAGGCAAGGGCAGGAGAGAAGGGGCACCCGGCCCAAATGGAATATCACCAGAATTCTACAAACAAGAGTCAACTTTTTGGGCTGAAGCGCTAGAACCACTGTTCAGGGAAATAAGGATGACAAACATCTTGCCATACTCTTGGAGATGATCTATTATTTCACCAATTCACAAGTCAAGGGAAAGGTCAACTCCACAGAACTATCAGCTAGTGGTATTAATGGACAACGAGGCAACATTTTTGCAGGAATGCTACTAGAGAAGTTCCAGGCATGGACAGAAAAGAAATCCGCAATCCCATTAAATCAGACTGGATTTGCCAAAGCAGTGGGGACATCTACAAACATAATAACAATGGCGAAGCTTTTTGATAAGGCTGAAACTGCTAGGAGACCCCTGCATCTATGTTATTTTGATTATAAAGCAGCCTTTGATCCTGTCAATAGCAACAGACTATGGTCCAAACTGCATAGCTGCCCCCCCAATCCCTTTGAAACTTGCTGATAAATTGGCATAGCGACACTTGGGTTCAGATCAAGTTGGGTGAGGGAAACAACCTTTACAACGCAACCATTACATAGCACTACACTTACAATGCAGGAATTACATCGCAACATCCTTTACAACACATGACACTACAACGCAGGCAATACAATGCATACCACTACAACGCATGACACTACATTGCATATCACTATAACACAGGCATTACAATGCATACCATTACAAAGCATACCATTGGAGTTAGAATAGTAATTTTTAACCCCTACACTATCCAACGCTTACCCTAGTGTTGCAACCCCTGGAGTTAGAATAGTAATTTTTACCCCTACACTATCCAACACTTACCCTACTGTTGCAACCCTTGGTGTTAGAATAGTAATTCTTACCCCTATACTATCCAATACTTACCTAAAATGCAATGTAATTGTATGTGTTGCAATGGTATACATTGTAAAGGTAGTATGCGGTGTAATGGAATGCGTTGGTAGCTTTTTAAAATGCGATGTCGTGTCATGTGATGTAATGGAATGCGTTATAGTGGATGGTGCGATGTAAAAACCGCATTGTAAGTGCCTGCGTTGTAAATGTATGTGTTATAACGTCATACATTCGTTGGGCGATGGATCATTCCTGTCGAGACGCATACCAACGGACAAAGGGCTTAAACAAGGATGTGTTTAGCACCTACACTCTTTAACTTGTTTATGGCTGATCTTGAACTGATATTAAATGCCTGTAACTCACACGCTCCAAAATTGGGAGACATCGTATTGCCATGTCTCCTATATGCCACGATATAGTCCTGATTAGCCAAATGAAAGTAGGACTTCAACATATTATAAACGCTACATAGGACTATTCCAAAGAAAGTGGCCTAACGATAAATCTGGACAAAACAAGAACCATGACAGTCAGCAATAAAAGGGAAAAATGTGCAGCATGGTTCTGGGGGGAGACCTGTATTGAGGACACTTTGGAATATAAATATCTTGGCGTGAAGGTGGACAAAGGAGGCCAATTTTTTGCACAGAGGAACAGCATCAGGCATAAAGACCCAGCCCTGGCAACTTCTTTAAAAGCTTTGAACTCTAAACTAAACTGTCCATCGATTCTACCTATAGTGTAGGTGGTTCGTGCAACGCTACTGCCAACAATTACTTATGGCAGTGAACCGCAGAAAGGAAGAGATGCCAAAGTATCTGACTTCACATTATCAATTGCTTATAGGGTCATATTTGGGCTGCCTAAATATACTTCAGCCTTGCAAATCAGACTCACAAGACAAGGGTATACATCATTACCTGGGATAAAGTATGGAAAGCCCCTCCGGGAACTTTAATGAACAGCTATGGAAAGAGATACAACGCCATACCGCTTCTCCCGCAGCAAGATATCTTAAAAATGGCTTGCTCAAATTGGGATTGAACCAACTCTGGGAAACACCTGCAAATACCAGCATGCTCAAGAAACTGGTTTGGAAAACAGTCAAATATCTTTTATGTCTAGAGGATAAAGCCTCACTCTCAGAAAGGACTCACAGGTGAATTAATCTGAAAACCTACTGCGAGCCAGTTGCTCAAAAGTACTTCAATTTGGGCTATGCCAAGCATATAAAAATTGGCTTTATGAAGAATAGATTTGGTCTGCTACCCTGCATACAGCATCTCCTACCCTGGCTAAATGAGAAGGCAGGCCACATGTGCCGCTAATGCAGTTCAGCACCGGAAGATCTGCTGCATCTACTATGCTCCTGCAAAGAAGTATTACAAGAACGGAAACAACTACTGAAAGGTAAATTTAATCAGCGAGGTGTTTGAATCAGGAGGCAGGCAGTTCTGGCATGTTTTACACCTAGCCAACCATAACTGAACTGTTCCTTGGTAAAGTTCTTGAGGATATGCGAAAAGAAAAGGCCGGAAACATAGTTATTGAAAACAAATTAAACCGCATACTCAACCCAGTCACATGGGAAAAATGCAGGAACAGGAGGAGCTCGATGTTAAGCACTAATGAGCCCTATTTTGAGTTGTAAGCACCTCATTTTGTACATAATAATTTTTTATATATACAGACTCAAATCAGATACCTTGGATAATAAATGCAATGTGCACAGTCGGACATAATGTGGCTAAGAATTTCACACTGGATTTGTACATTTGTACAATAGCACAAATTTGTAAAATAATGTTAAATGTAATGCTTTTAGAAGTATGGAGTGTATTTGTATATATTGTTTTGAATTAAATATTTTTGTATTGCAATGGTTTTAACGAATTATGCAAATAAATGAACTTGAAACTTCAGCTGCTGGCGGTAGAGCCTGAAAATTTCTCTCGCTTTCCCCAGAGACCCTTCCAAAAGCTTCTGGCCCTTTCTGGCAGGTGGGGTGAGGGGTGTATAGAGGAGCTGAGACTCCATGTGGCAGCTGCTGGCTTGGACTTTTATTTGGAGGGGACACTCTGCTAGGAGTTACCGCTGCAAGGGCCTGCGTGCTGGCCCCTGAGCCCAGCTGTACCCCTCTGCGGTCCAGAGGGCCAGGGAGAAACCTTTGCTAGAGCCAAAACTGCTGTGCCAGGAGGAGTGCCACATTACGGGGGTTGACTGTTCTAAGGAACTGCAGTCATGTTCTGGTGAGCTGCCCACTGCCTGCTGATCTTGCCCAACATTGCCTGTCTGCTCTTCCTGGCCCCTAGCACCTCGTGGGTGCTACTCCATTGTGTGGGGTCCTGAAGTATTGCCAGCTACATAGAGCCTCGTGAGCGCTGCATCTAGCACCTTCCAAGGAGGTGAGGAGCGTGACGAGCGGATTCCCCTAGACTGGTTGGCCATCTTCAGGGAGAGTCCCGGTGTGGGGACTCCCCTGGGCTGCTATTATGAAGCGGGAGCCTACCCCGCTTTTGTGCCACCCTTTTGCTTGCTCCAACCGTTGGGAGCCCACCCAGTGGTCTTTATGCCAATTTGGGAGGGAGGGCCCGAGGGCCCAACCCTCATGTATATTTATTAACAAGCAGGTGCCCTGACATCATTGCCCCGTCGAGGAATATTGAAGCCGCCTGAAATCACTGCCACAGGCCCTAGGACATGGGAAGTATACCCTAATTCACCGCTGCCGGGCCGGGAGCAGTGAGAAGGACAACAAGGGCTTCCCCTCCCCTGTGACATCAGGGAAGCCGCGCTAGGTTTGGTGCCGGCGGGAGAGGTGCCCTAGCAAAGGGGAGCGTCGTCAGGAAGTCATGCAGAAGTGAGGAGATGCGCCGGAAAGCAGGAGGTACTGCCTCGCTCCTCCCCCGTGCAGCACCAGCCGAGCTCGAGGGCCCCTGAGTGAGAGGAGACCCAGAAAAGACAGGTGAGTGGGGCTGCCTGGGGAGGAAGAGCCAGAGCGAGGCCCCGGACCAGTTCCTGAATGCTTGAGCGGCCCCACAGAAATAGCAGGCCGCTCCAACAGTGGGGGCAAATTTTTCCCTATGAAAGGCCCAGAGCGGGCCCCCAGGAGTGCCAGCATAATTTTTGACTCCTCAGCCCAGCAAGTTAGCCAGAGGTACATCTGGGGATTATTTTGCTGAGATCGGGAAGCGGTACTCCCACCCTGTTTGTGCATGACACAGTGCCCCGGGGGCTACAGAGTGGTGCCGCAGTTGTGGGCCACTGCGAAGGTTTCTGTTCATTTTGGGCATAATTTTACTTTAGAGCCCCAGGGAGAGAGAGCTCCAACTCTTCCGCAGACCGGTCTGCGTTGCTTCAGGCTGAGTGGTCGCTCCCCAGTGTCCCCTCGTGACACTCGGTATCGTTGTGCTGCCTCTGCCATTGTTTTTGTGCATTATTTCATTTGCCTGCTGTGTGCCTGCCTGCCGAGCTGCTATTTAAATTATTTAATTAATTAAGCGTGCCGCTTTCACCGCACTCGGTATCGTTGTGCTGCCTCTGCCATTGTTTTAGTGCATTATTTCATTTGCCTGCTGTGTGCCCGCCTCTCTCTCGCTATTTAATTATTCTTAGTGCCGCTTTTCACTTTATTTAAGCGCTCTGACTAGCGCGACGCTGTGCTCCCCCCCCGCCTCCATTTTGTTGTTGTTGTGATCCCTAGAGCCCGCCCCGCCTCCCAGCTGAGCAGCCCTCGCCCCTCCCCCTCCACCTTCCATATATGACAGCAGTTCCCGCGCGCAGCGTTCACGCGCAGCGACCGCGCCCAATCCGCGCCGAAGGTGCGCCAAAGGTAAGCCCGTCTACGCCCGTCCGCGCCTGGCCCGCGCCCAGCGCCAGACCCCCTGGCCCTCGCGCTGCCCAGCCCCCCCGCATTACCTACGATGCCGCCACTCTCCTAGCCCTTAACCCTGGTCGCGCCCCCAACTGCGTCCAAGCCGCTCCTGGACGCACCCATGGACCGTTCTCCTGCCTCTCCTGCAAATTCAGCGGCACCGTCAACGTCTCCGCTCCGACCACACCACAGATTCCCGACCCCAACCACCTAGAATGCATCCTTCTCAACACCCGCTCGGTCCACAGGCACGCCATTGACCTTTGGAACCTACTAGACACCATCTCTCCTGACGTCGCCTTCCTAACGGAAACTTGGATGAACGCTTCCTCCGCCCCTGACATCGCCATCGCTATCCCTGATGACTATAAGATCACACGCAAGGACCGCACCGACCATACAGGAGGTGGAATCGCTATCGTCCATAAGAAAACAATCCGCATCTCAACCAGCTCTGATGCCAACCTCGCCAACTCCGAACACCTTCACTTCCAGATCCACATCGACCCCAAGACCACACTCAGAGGCACCCTCCTCTACAGACCACCAGGACCCCGCGCAAAATTCAGTGAAGACATCACGGACTTCATCACCCCACACGCGCTACCCTCCAAAGACTACATCCTTCTGGGAGACCTCAACTTCCACCTTGAAAAGATCAACGACCGCAACACCGCCACCCTCTTGGACAACCTCACCAACCTCGGACTTAAACAACTGGTCACTTCCCCCACCCACATCGCAGGTCACACTCTCGACCCCATCTTCACCTCCAGCAACCATGTCTCCTTCAGCCACACTACGGATCTCCTCTGGACTGACCACAGCTGCGTTCACTTCACCTATAACAAGCCGAAACCCATCAACCACCCCCAACCAACTCTACAAAGAAACTGGAACAAAATCACCACAGAGCAGATCTCCACTTCACTCCTTCTAACCTCCCCAGCCCTCTCTTCTAACGCCAACGAAGCCGCCTCCAACCTCACCCTTTGGTTATCCAACACCGCCGACACCTTAGCACCACTGAAAAAACGTCAACACAAACTTGGCAACAAGAAGGCCTCATGGTTCAACGATGATCTCAAGAAATCCAAGAAACTGTGCCGCTCCCTTGAAAAGGCCTGGAAAAAAGACCCATCCACCAGCACCAAGGACGCCTTCAAAAGCGCCACCCGCACTCACCACCAACTGATCCGAAAAGCCAAGAAAACAGCATTCAAGGATCGACTTGACAACAACGCCCACAACAGCAAGGAACTATTCAACATCGTCAAGGAATTTTCCAACCCCGCGGCCAACTCCAACGACATCACCCCATCTCAAACCCTCTGCGACTCCCTAGCCTCTTTTTTCCACAACAAGATTGCTGACATCCACAACAGCTTTGACAACCAACCCGGAAGCCAACCCACCCTACCATCTGCTGACCATCTTCCCCCCGTAAACACCCTTAACGCCTGGAACCTAATCTCCACTGAGGACACCATCCGCCTGATGAATTCCATCCACTCCGGATCCCCCACAGACCCATGCCCTCACCACATCTTCAACAAAGCAGACTCCGTCATAGCCCCGCACCTCCGAGACGTCATCAACTGCTCCTTCAACTCCGCTACCTTCCCAGAAGACTGGAAACACGCTGAACTCACCGCCCTTCTGAAAAAACCAACAGCAGACCCCACCGAACTCAAAAACTACCGCCCCATCTCGCTTCTTCCATTCCCGGCCAAAGTCATCGAAAAAGCCGTCAACAACCAGCTCGCCGCCTTCCTCGAAGCCAACAAATCCCTCGACCCCTCACAGTCCGGCTTCCGAGCCAAACACAGCACTGAGACCGCCCTCATCGCAGCAACAGACGACATTCGAACTCTACTGGACAATGGAGACACAGTCGCCCTCATCCTCCTCGACCTCTCCGCAGCCTTCGACACTGTCTGCCACAGCACCCTTTTACAACGCCTCAGAAACATCGGAATCCAAGGAAAAGCACTGGAATGGATCACCTCGTTCCTCACCGGAAGAACCCAGAGAGTCCGCCTCCCACCATTCAAGTCCGAGGCCTCTGAAATCATTTGTGGCGTACCTCAAGGATCCTCACTCAGTCCCACCCTCTTCAACGTATACATGAGCCCCCTCGCGACCATCGCCCGCCAACACAACCTGAACATCATCTCCTATGCGGACGACACTCAACTGATCCTCTCTCTCACCAATGACCCCAGCACCGCCAAAACTAACCTACACGAAGGAATGAAAGAAGTCGCCGAATGGATGAAACAAAGCCGTCTGAAACTGAATTCAGACAAAACAGAAGTCCTCATCTTAGGTACATCCCCCTCTGCATGGGACGACTCCTGGTGGCCGGAAGCCCTCGGAAAAGCACCCATCCCGACAGACCACGCACGGAACCTTGGCGTCATCCTAGACTCCTCACTCTCCATGAACAGACAAGTCAACGCCGTATCCTCCTCCTGCTTTAACATTCTTCGCATGCTCAGAAAAACATTTCGCTGGATCCCCTCTGAAACAAGAAAAACAGTCACACACGCTCTAGTCACGAGCCGACTGGACTACGGAAACACCCTATACGCAGGCACCACCGCTAAACTCCAGAAGAAACTACAACGAATCCAAAACGCCTCAGCCAGGCTCATACTGGACATCCCACGCAACGAACACATTTCGAGTCACCTTAAAGACCTCCACTGGCTACCCGTCAATAAGAGGATCACTTTCCGACTGCTTACCCACGCACACAAATCACTCTACGACATCGGACCAGATTGCCTCAACTCTCGACTGTCCTTCTACACCCCCTCCCGCCAACTTCGCTCCTCCAGTCAAGCCTTCGCCACTGTACCTCGCATCAACAAGACCACCATGGGAGGCAGATCCTTTTCATACCTGGCTGCCAAAACATGGAACTCACTCCCCGCCTACCTTCGCCTCACCCAGAATCACCTAGCGTTCAGAAAGCAGCTTAAAACGTGGATATTTGACAAATAATCCCCCTCCCCTTCCTAAGCGCCTTGAAACCCTCTGGGTATGTAGTGCGCTATACAAATTTTATGACTTGACTTGACTTGACACAGCAGTTGCTGCAGCTACACCATTTGGGGCATTGTTAATTTGAGAACCCCAGAAGAGGGGCTCCACAGGCACGGTGGTGCCAAGGACTAATCTGCAACATTGGGCCTGTTTATTTGGGGTGCCCGGTTGTGCCTTATACCGGTACCCTGAGGACGATAATCTACTGGGTGCACTGCTAATAATGTATGTAGTGTATGCATGTAAATTGTGACATCAATAAGATATAGTTACAGAAAGAAAACAAATGGATTTACAAATTAGATACCATGAAGCCCAATGGGCTTAATGACCGTCTGGAATTCTCGTGTTATCTGAGATTTGATTACATACTGTATGAACTGTGTCTTTCTAATTGACGTTTTTTTGCTCTACGCACATAATGCTTAATTTAAATATGCATTCTCTTATTAACTTCGAGCCTTATGTTTTGTCAATCCATCGTGTTACTACAATTTTGTGTGAGATATCTTCTAAACACATCTTCATATTCTTTTTATCCCTTTCACTTTTTTACTTTTTGCGCTTATACACACGCTTTTTTTATTTTCATTTTTATGTATCACTTTGTTTGCACCACTTTGAGATGGCGTCTAAAATCCGGCTGTTTCACACCCAATGTTAACCCTTCATCGATGTCTGGTACTCATAGATGTCAATCACAACCCGGCGCCACTCACGAACACACTCTGAAGCTCGCTGCTTGAGCAGCAGAACTTGAGACAAGCGGTAAGACTACTACAGGCGATTAATATGTTTGTAATTTGCCATTTGGAGATATGCTTACATGTTTTAAAATCTTGGGAGCACTTTTATTTTCATTATATCTTTACGGACACCGAACTCGTTGTTTCCCCGACACGTAATTTGCATGCTCTATCAAGCCTTCGCTCGCACTTGCTTCATTTCCGCGTTTTGTTTTGTGAGAGTTTCAGTTACACCAAGAGAGGACTGGTTTCTAACCATTCCGGACTTCATTATGCACGATTGTTACAGCTATGGTGAGACGCATTCTTCCCTGTACTTTTACGTTGTTGAACAAGTCACACATGTTTTGATGATTCACTAGCACAACTTTGTTCCGTTACTCAATATAGATGATTCAATAGCACTACACCGTTCTGGAATGCATGCATAATTTTTTAACCTTATACATACTCAATTTAATCGTGTGGGTCCTCATACACACTTACTATCATTTTTTCTAGATTCCCCTGATGAAGTGCCCTATGGGCACGAAATGCATTGGGACCATTGTACAATGATTATTATAATACAATGAACGGGTGAAACAACTGTATATGTGATTCACAACATTTACAGAAGGATATAGACATGTTTGGAATAAAATTATCACCATTGAAGAAACACATTCTTTTTGCCTTCAACCTTCTTCTTCACCTTAATTTTGGAATAATTTTGGAATATTGAGAACATTTATTTTATCGCAGTTAGCGATTCCAAAGCAGCGCCCAGAGGGTCGTGCTCGAAGTTCAGAACACGCATTTACTACATTTATAATTGAACACTTTTTGGTCCACATGGTGATACCTCCGTGGCACGCTACAGACTGTACAATTATTTACACTAAGCTTGTGCGCAATCATACCTCTTTTTATTCTGATTTACTTTGATTTATGACCAATGTGATGATCTCTTATGTGTATGCCTAATGCTTGTTGCAATGTTGCTAAGCACATGGTTCGGCCAGTAGGTACTGGCTGTCACACATTTCTTGCGGATGGTCTTACATTTATCACTTGTAATGGTTCTGGCAGCGGCCCGATTGGCCCTGCCCTGTACATAATCCCTCTGTAAATTGCTACCTGGTGCCGGTTGGCACAATGCATATGTACCTGTGATGGTTCTACAATGTGTTTTACCTAATACAACCTGGTGTGGAGTCTCTTCTGAAGTGTGCCTAGTATGTCAGCTGTGAGTGTGGGATGCACAGGTGCTTTACACATTGCTTCGGAGTTTAGCCTACCCGCTCCATGCCAAGTTACCCCATTTCTAACACCACTCATAATCACAAAATACATAGGGCGCACTTGCACTTTGACATTAATCATCTATGGTAAAGTGCCCAAAGTATGTAAGCCAACAAAAACAAAATCCAGTAGCTAGTCAAAAATGCAGGAGGCAGAGGCAAAATGTCTGGGGAAACCACGCCAAGGATGTAAAGTCTAACAGGAAGACTTTACAATTTCAAAACTTATATATGACTGCTGCATTCTTAGTTTCAAGTTAGGGACAAAACCTTGGGACTAACCTTGGCATATCTACAGACTCTAAAAAATGTGCACTTTGTCCAGGAGAAGTTGAAATTGCTTGTCATACTCTGCATCAATGACCACAAAATCACTATGAGATATGTACTAGTGAATTGATTATAAAAATGGTTGCAGGATCTCTTATTAAAAGTATTAAATTGCTGTTAAGTATTTACCTATTTCATGATCATGTCAGGCTAAAAATGTGCCTATGGGTTGGACCTCCTCTTATACTTTCTTTTCAAAGGTGCATTCATTACCTTCTTTGCATCAAAAATAGAAATCATTCAGTGTCTACTTGGTTATATTCACTGCTACCTGAAATCAAATAATTATGTTCAGAGTCTTCTAGCTCCACCTGACATTACCTAATATTCATAAATGAAAATGTAAATGTAAATCGAGAACTACTCACCTTTACGGGTCTCAACAGGCTGGGGGCCATTGTGGAAATTAAGGAAGATATTGCCCAGAGTCACATGGTGTTGAGCTGAGCTGCAGCCGGAGATCGAACCATGAACCCTGTGCTCCAAAGTCAGCTGTCCTGGCCACTGCACCACACCTCTGCATTCATACACCCTGTCATGAATCTATATGACCTAAATATAATCAGCTGGCGTTCTAGGGCATAGCAGGGTCTGTCTTGCTTTTATGGACTCAATAAAATCCAGTACACAAGCATAGATGTTATTTACTGAGTCTTTAGATGCAGCAATCGACCTATCCAACCACCATCGTGCACACATTTGTGGTAGACAACATGGCAGTTGAATCTCTAGGATTATTGCAACATGTCCACAGATGCTAGCACAAAGGAAGTTGGCCTCCTGTAATCTGAATGGCACAAGGAAGTAGTCTATATTTAAAGCTGATGCCTACCCCTCTGAAAATAGATATTACTCCTGGCTCTAAAATTATCACAGTGTGGTGGATCAATCACTCATAATTTTGAAGTAATATTGGTTAAATCACAGAAGGTGCAAAGTTACCTGTCGGTCTGCTGAGGATCAGAGGCCTCTAAACAAATTGATGGCATAGAGTTGAAGTCACCCGCTTCAGAGGCGTAGGAAGCTCTGGTGGTACGCAGTGCAGACATTTTTTTGTCACCCCCACCTTGACAAAATGGCAAAAATATGTGTTTAAAAAACATATTTTTGCCATTATATCACCCCTCTCAGTGATGACACCCGGGGCAGCCCCCACCCACTGCACCCCTCTTCCTACGCCACTGACCCCCTCAGTATGATCTGACCATATGTTACAGGAAGCTGCCAGCACAGTGTATTTTACAGATCATATGTTACAGGTAAGGATAATGTCCTTCAGGAGATTCTCCCTACAATAAATGGTTAGTATGGTTAATCAATCGTAAAAATGACAACTATCCACCTTCTGTGAAGCTCTTAGGAGCAGCAAATTAACATGAACAATAAATGTCTCCAGCGCTTTACAGCTAAATTTGTATCCATTGCCCATCTGCCCAAAAAGTTTCCTGACTTAAGAGCATGGATGTATGTTTTAAGCAAACTTGGTATGGAAATGCATAATCTTGTGACTGTTCACGCTTTTCACACTACAGCATGCCTCAAACCACCTTCTCTTTGAACCCAATCATGGATTTATGCATCTAATTAGTGGCTTTTTACCCAACCCCAGCTTCCAATACAGTACCCTCGCCCACCGTTTATCTTAAGTGTTGCTTCTGCAGAAGACTCCTGCTGAGAATTTTGCAACCTTATTGAGCCATGGAAAAGCACCCTTGTCCCTAGTACGATGGCAACTCAGGCCACCCTTCACAAACCCCTGCTCAAGCTGCAGTTACAAAAAATAAATAACAATAAAAGGGAATAACCAATATGCATACATGGAGCACACTACTTGACTGGGGTATTATAATTTTACCCTTAACAAGAAGTAGAAACACCCCAGGAGGATGTTGTGTAATTTTGCTCAGTTTAATACTGCTTATAATTTCCTGTAAAGCTATTGTTAGATCTGGGGCTCTCTAGTTGGCAGAGGTAGGTACCAATGTCCAAATAGGGACCCTTGCTTGTAGTCAGGGTAAGGGGGATACACTCTTTAGATAACCCCCTTGATAGCTTGGCACGAGCAGACAGGCTTATCAAAGGCAATCTGTAAAGTATTTGTACCAACACTCACAGTAACACAGTGAACACACCACAAATGGAATCCACGCCAGTTTAGAATAATAAAGTATTTTATCTAGACTACACAAGACCAAAAGAACAAAAATCAAATATACACTGTTCCAAAACAATGCTTTAAAAAGAGTTCAAGGGTTTGCACCAAAATAATCCACAGTTGCGTCACTTTTGGCCCAAAGTACCTGTAGATGCAACAAAAGTTCTAAGCGGTAGCTCCAGCATCAGAAAATAAGCAATGTGTCACTCCTGAGACCCTGGGGAGGTGATGCGACAACCCCGCTGCACGCAGCGGGCGGCTTGCGTCGAATCCGGTCTATATGACGGGCGATACGATACCATGTATGGATTCCGGTTTGCAGGTTCTCCGGTGGTAAGAAGGTACAGGTACGATGGGACGATCTCCGGGGCGGCGATAATCTTCAGTGCAGCGGCGATGCACAGCGCAGTGTTAATACTCTTCTGTCACGACCCCTCGATGCATTGGTGCTGGACTCTGCGACGATGTTTGCAGCGACGGGATACGTTCTGCAGACAAACGGTGCGCCGGGTCTCACAGAGACGTCAGGACCTGCGACTATGTTTGCAGCAAAAGGAATCTTCCCACAACAGGGCGATGCACTCCACAAGCGAGCGATGCGTCGGGTCTTGCAGAGGCAACAAGCGCTGCGACGATCTTCCCGGTGACGGGAATCTTCTCGCACTGTCGACAATGCGCACCCCAAGCGAGCGATGCATGTCAATTGTAGATTTTCTCCTCTTCTTCTTTTCCCGCTCCCCAAACAGCAGGGAAACAATTTCCAGAGGCCCCACAACTGGATAAAGCACTCTCGGCAGGTCAGAACGCTCACAGCAGAGTTCAGGGAGGAAGCTGGGGGTGAAGTCCTTTTGTTCCTGGGACTTCTTAACCCCTTCCATGCTGATGACAGAACGGTTCCGTCATCAGCTACGGGTGAGCTGTGCTGATGACGGAACCGTTCCGTCATGAGCCCGTTAGAACCTTAGAACCCTCAGCACAGCGCGAAAATTCGCGCCGCGCTGAAGGGGTTAACATGAGGCCAACTCTCCTTAGACCCTTGGAGATCTCTTCAAGCAGGGGGCACAGCAACAGCAAAGTCCTACCCCTCTCCTTGGCAGAATAGCAACTGCAGGTCAGCCTTACAGCAGGTCAGTCCTTCCTCTTCTGTCTTCCAGCTTTTCTCCTTGCCAGAGGTTCCTTCTTGATTCCGGGAAGATCTAAAGTTCATGGGTTTGGGGTCCTGTAGTTATCCCCCCAAAAGTATTTTATCCCTTTGTGCAGGAGGACTCTGAGCCCGGTCCAAACCAGTTCTGGGTGTCTCCTGCCAGTGGACACCTTCTTCCTTTGACAGAGAGGGGCAGGGTCGTCAGCCGCCCAGTAGGAGGTGGAGCCACCATTGTGGAAGGCAGGCACAGCCCTATTCAGGCCCAAGGGCTATCCCCTCCCACCACTCAAGTTGCAGATGAAGCTATTCAGCCTAGTGCTGACTCTCCCAGCCTCCTGGAGCCACCCTAGCCCCTGTCACTCACAAACTAGACAGTCAATTCACAAACAGGCAGAGGCACACAGAAAGGTTAGACAAGAAACCAGCCACTTTCTAAAAGTGCTGTTCTCAAACACAGGATTTAAAAACCATCCTTCCTAAAAGATGGGTTATTAAATTCTGACTTTAGGGATACCAGACTTCAATTTTCCATCTTGCTCCTATGGGAAGATATGCAGGTAAACATTAGACACAGCATTCCCCATTCTAGCCTATGGGCAAGATGGACTTTCAATAGTGAAAAACGAAATTGGGAGTATTTCTTTATCAGAGCATGTCACCCACGCTAGTACATGCTTTACCTTTCACATATACTGCACACTGCCCAGGGGGGTAGCGTGGGCCTTCCAGAGGGGTGTCCAATGTATACAGAAAGGAAGAAAACTGGCCAGTGGGGACACGGGCCAGGTCAGCATGGCAGTTAGCAACTGCACACAGGCACTGCAGTGGCAGGCCTGAGACACTATTTTTGGGCTACTCATGTGGGTGGCACAATCAGTCCTGCAGGCCCACTAGTAGAATTTGAATCATCACGAGCCCTGGCACACACATTGCACTTTACTAGGGACCTACTGATGAAACAAATCTGCCAATCATGGATAATCTATCATAATAACAGTTTATACAGAGATCATATGCACTTTAGCACTGATCAGCAGTGGTAAAGTGCCCAGAGTCCTATAGCCAACAACCACAGGTCAGGAAAAATAAAGGAGGAAAAAGCAAAAAAATTGGGGATAACCCTGCAAAAAGGGCCATTTCCCACAGGTATCATAGAATGTGGATCCAGCTGGGACATGACACGCTATATTTTGATTGTTCCATCTGAGCACCTTGCACCCCACACTCTTCCTACATTGGTTACAAGATATTTTATTCCTTATTACCTATTTTCTATGAGAAAACAAAAAGAATTCAAAATCATTACCAACCTCAGATTTCAATTTGATTGTTGATTGTTTTGACAACATTTTGCCTATGATTCTAATGTCAGAGCACTGTTTGAGGCCTTGTATCCTCCTTGGAACAGAGTACAATACACAGTATCCAGGAAAAATATATAAATTACCCTGAACATCAACTGAAACCAACAAACATTGTATTTGCTTTTAACTTACTTACTAAGTTTATCATTATAAAGTCCATTCTCTTTTTTTCATTGCTAAAATGTGTTAACTGGAGTGGTAAATGATTATAATTTAGCATCACTTTGCTGTACCTTTTGATTTGAAGGGTGTTTAAAAAGGTCATTGAGCATTTGGGCCTCACAAGGGGTAATCAAGGACTATATGAATGCCAGCACAATACAATGTAATATAATTGCAAGTTGTGAAACCTTGAGTACCTGCATTTGTGAGAGTACATGTTGAAGTAGTTGTGATACCAGCTGCTGAGCTTCACACCCTCATCTGAGCCAGGAACATTATCTGTTGCTAAAGACTGAAAAGGCAGGGGGCTTAGACCAGGGTACCATTTGAAGATAATATTGATGGGATGCTCCACATTGTCTAGAAGAAACCTTGCTTGATCAATAGTGCCAGAGCAAGAACTATGCCTCCTCAGTCTGGACCCAGCTATATGCAAATCAGTCTTGACCCTGCTCCAATCAGAACAGTCCATTCCAAACTGCCATGCCAGATTCTCCCTGAAGTGAAACACAAGACACTCAGGACCTGGTTTGCCCTTGTTATGGGCTCATCAGCTGAGGTGGCATGGAGTGCAAAATATTTTCAGCCCCTGGTAATCACTTGGGACTGCATCACAATCCATCATTAGTTCAAGCATTCTACCCATTACAGTTCTGTATACTTACTGTGTTGCCCTGCTTTGCATGGGTATGCCCATGCGTAGGTCCTGTGAACTCTGTGTCACTGAAACCAAGCTGCACACGGCTGATGAGCCCATAACCAGGGCAAAACCGCTCCTGGGTTGCTTGTGTTCTGGTTCATGGAGGCATAATGGGATAATTTGTGGAATTTTATGTAGCAAGTGTCAAGACGAAATTCATAGGTCTAGTTTATAAAGAAAAGGGTCCTATTTGGTGCTTTGATTTGCTCATACATTTACAGAGAGACTGTGAAAGAACCTATAATCACTGAACAAACATTTTTAAATTTGGAACATTTTACAATTTCCTTCCAAAGAGAGGAGTTGCTGGAATAGTCTGACATGAACTAGAGATTAGAAATGAGTTTGTGCCAGACTGTCAACCCTTATCATTGGTTCCCAAGATAAATTCATTATTATTTATACTGGGTGTATCTTGTAGTGCCTTATCAAGCAAGGTCAGTTAAAAATAGGTTGATAAACTACTGCATCCCAAGCAGTAATGAAGAACTAAATAGTTTAATACCATCTGGCTGGAATGCAGCTTTCAAGTGCTTTTTGCTGTGTATGAAGCAAGTAAAGGGTCTGTTGTATGCTTTAGTTTACTTTCTAAAGACAGAGAGCCCAGGCAGAGTTGTACAGCCCCTGTACTTAATAACTTCAAAGAGATTCACATTATTTTTCACAGATGTTTTTATAACTTGGGAAAAGAATCATTAAGTTTCTTGTGTTGTAGCATTTCACTAACTATATATTGTAGTGTGTGTGCTGATAATAATAGAATTAGCAATTCTAGTATTAGTACTAACAATACTGGAACTTTATAGTAGTTTCATTATGTAACACAGCAGTATTAAGGGCTGTGAAACTTTGAACCCCAGTACTAGTTAAGCTAGTAGTACAGAGCAGAGCTAAAGCGACCCCCTGTGATGGTATCGATGTATGACTGCTTTCAGGTGAGGTAATAATTCATGTATACCTTTTATTGAATGAATTGGTATGCCTTTTTCCAAGCCCAAGTTCCATTTTAAAAAGTAGATGAAGGTGGACTTAAATTAGAGAACTTCTGACATCCTTAGGGTGGTATTTCCCGAGACCTTTTGCCTTTTTCCTCCATGTATTGGTGATTCTCTTTGTTGGCCTTAGTACTCTGAGCGCTTTGCCTCTGTGATGTCATGAGTGATGCAAAAACAAGAAAAGAGAGGTCAGATCAGGCTATTGATCAATCTAAACGCAAACTTTACAGACCACAGTTCATGGAGTTAACACAAGATTCGACTATCACAACCGATTTGGGTGATAAAGAAAGCCCTCACACACTGACCTAGTCAGTATCATGCTTCATCATCGGGCCCCACCGACAGAGGCCGAATGCCTCTGTGGTGTGCTACGACGCCAGAAAGACTGCGGAGCAGGTTTTGTGTTTGGAGGGCGTGCTCTTGTTTACAGTGAAAGGTTTAAAAGTGCCTGAAAAAGGGTATCGAAAAAAATATATTTAATAAATGATCCCTGAGGCCCAAAATAAGGAGTATTATGTGTCTGTATTTACATGCCAAGGTTTAAGGTTGGTAAAATACAGAATATACTCAATTTTTTAGTCAACATGTTTCAGCCATAAGGGTGGTATATTACCGTGGCATTCTTCAGGACTACACCCCGGCGGTATGGGCTCTCTAATCACCCACCCTAACCTGGGGACGTGAAAGTGAAAAATAAGAAGTGAAAAAAGTGCATAAAAATAATGGAAGAGTGAATTACTCAATTCCAAAAAATACTCCGTAAATTTGGAGTGTCACTGCACCTGTAAAGTGAAAAAAACACATAGACAAACAGAAGACAAACATGAACATTGTTAATATGAGCCTTCCTGAATGATCATAGTGCTCCATGATGTGTGGCTCAAGTGATTTTCCCAAAGTAAACATAGATTTTATGCACCATCCAAATAGCCCCTAGAGGATGCTAGCAAATATCTCTGGGAAGTGATGTGCTAGAGGTGTGCTATTTACAAGACAAACGATTAAAATGGGGGATTAAAAACGCGATTGCGTGTACTCCTTATGAAGGGATCAATGGACCTAAAAGGTCTGTGCCCCTTCAAGTAAGTAATAGAAGGTTCAGTTCTCACTTTCAAAAGGGGCGCTACTAGCACCATGGGTCTCGGGAGGGGATCGGAGCGACCTGGCACATCCTAAAAGTAGAGAGAAATAGTACATTTGCAAGGCATGTACATAAGCGGTTACTTAGCTCTGTTGGCAGAAGCAGCAGCGGATCAGGTATCGTAGTTACTCACGCCCTCAGCGCTCTCGACCCACTGTTAAACCTGTTTGTGGCCTCAAATCCGGACCCCGAGGATAGAAAGACGGGGCCGGTAAACTTGTTTTTAACCAGAGCGGTCGCGTGTGCGACCTGTTTCCGGGTGGGCGTGTCTGGCCGAAAACGAGGCTTGGAACGCATACGCCCTCCTCGGGGGCCTCGCCTGGATCAATGTGAGGCTTGGATGTCGGCTGGGGACGACCACGCCCACTTTTGCTGTTGGAAAAGAGGCTTAGAAGTCGTCTAAGCTATTAAGGGCGAGTAGCGCAGTAGCGCTAGTGCTGATAAAAGGATAATGGTAGAATTTACGCTTGTGCTGCTTATCATTATCTCAGTATTAATGATAATTAATGAAAGTATGATCTACATCAAAGGCAATAGGCTGTACTTAAGAGCATACATTAAAGATGAGGATTAATCTGTGTAGATTACAGAAAGAAGGGGGGGTGACTGTTTACAAACAGGCAGAATGATACAATTTTAGATGGGACTGTGTTTCAGAGAAACTTGATTTAGGATAACACTGAGCTCCACGGAATGTCATCATTGAGCCCATTAACGTTGGTGCCTAAACGATACACCCAACGTTGCTCTTTTTCAAAAAGTCTACTGGTGATGTTGGTTGTACCCTTCACTTCCTCGATTACCGTCCACCTCATGTCATTAGTAGTATGGTTGCTATCCAAAAAGTGACGGCTCAGTTTGGTGGTTAGTTTTTTGCATCGGACATTACTCCGATGCTCACAGATACGTTGTTTTATTCTCCGCGTTGTCATGCCAACATACCGTAGCTGGCAAGGACATGTGATCAAATACACCACATTCATGGTGTTACAGTTAGTATGTTCCCTTTGGGTCCATATTTTGCCTGCTTCAAGTGAAAGGGTTTTAGTTGCCTCTGTCAAATGACAGACACTGCAATTCGAGCACGGAAAATGTCCCACAACCTTGGGCATACCCCAAGCCCTGGTGACTGTCGGTGAGGGTTCAGAGACTTTTTCTTTAGGACGGGTGTGTACCAGAGCGTCCTTTAGACTACGACCTTTTTTAAAAGAAAAAAGAGGTTTTTCCCAATTCTCTCTGTAAGAGGTCAGAATATTCCAATGTTTGTTGATGGATTTTTTCATTATGTTGGACAGACTACTGTATGTTGTCACACACGTAAGAGGTATTGTCCTCTGGTTGGTGACTTTCTCCTCTAGTAGTGCCTCTCTTGGTTGGTTCCTCGCTCGCTTGAAACCTTTGCTCAGGATGGATGCCGGATATCCTCTGTCTTTTAATTTCCCAGTGAGGTTTAGGGACTGTTCTTTGAAGTCCGAGAGGGAGGTGCAGTTGCGCCTAAGTCTCAAAAATTGCCCATAGGGGAGGTTTTCCTTCAAAGGGCGCGGATGGAAGCTACTGAACTCTAGGAGGTTGTTTCTTGCAGTAGGCTTATGATGTGTCTTAGTCCTAAGGCCAGTTCCTTGTACCGAGATCTCAACATCAAGGAAGACAATCTCAGACCTACTCTTGGTGTATGTAAACCGCAGGTTCCGGTCTAGAGTGTTGATCCAGTTAAGAAATAGATCGAGATCAGTGTCATTCCCAGTCCATAGTAACAAAATGTCATCTATGTAGCGCTTCCACAGGAGCATTGAAGATGCAAAAGATTGGGAGGTGGGTAGAATGTATTTGGCTTCAAAATCCGCTACATATAACCCCGCCACGCTTGGCGCAAAAATACTGCCCATGCTGGTACCTGAGCATTGAAGGTAAAGCTTGTCTTTAAAGGAGAAGTAATTTTCTTTAAGGGCAATTGTTGCACACTCAATGATGAAGTTTTTCGGTGTTTGATAGTCCCATTCAGTAGAGTCTAGTGATTCTCCCAGGACTCTGATCGTATCGTCCTGGGGGATACTTGTATACAGACTTTCAACGTCCAGGGTAACGAGAGTGACTGAATTTGCAGGGAAAGTTACATCTGACAATAGACATAGGAGACTTTTGGTATCCTTCAAGTAGGTTGGAGTGGATTGGACCAAAGGTTTCAGGAAGTAGTCACAGAATTCGGATAGGGGCTCAAGAAGGGAACCAATACCCGAGACAATGGGGCGACCTGGTGGAGGAAGCCTATTTTTGTGCATTTTTGGTAATGCGTAAAAATATGGAATTACATGTTTAGAATTCCTCAGAAACGCCGCCTCGTTTTTTGACACATGTCCCTCCTCTTCAGCATGTTGAACAAGGGTCGTGATCCTACTTATCAGGGCTGTGGTGGGGTCTATTGTCAGTGGGGTGTAGTTCCGGATGTCCCCAAGCAGTTGGTAGCAAGTGTTCTCATAGTCAACAGTGTCTTGGATTACAATACCCCCACCTTTATCGGCCGGCTTGATGGTGATCGTACTGTCATTTTGCAATTGTTGCAATGCTTTGTACTCAGCAGTGCTAAAGTTGCCGAAAACCACGGGGTTCTCACAGGACTCTAGGTCTTTAAACACAGCCTGCTCGAAGGTAGTAATCGCTGCAGGTGTGGTGTGGGGAGGAGGAGTAAAGGTTGAATTTGGTCTCAAGCCTGTATCTCCTTTTCTTGTAGCCTCGTTGGGGTCATCCTTTCCTTCGAAAAAAGCTTTCAGTTTAAGTTTTCTGAAAAAGCTGGCAAGTTCGCAATGAAGCTTAAATTTGTCAGGTCTTGCTTTAGGAACAAAACCCAGGCCTTTCTCAAGCACCTGTATTTCCGTGGGTGTTAGTACTCTTGTAGAGAGGTTGGTCACTAGGCTTATGTCCCGCTCGTTCCTGGTTGTTGGTTGCTGCGAGTGTGATTCGCTACAGAGTCGTCCTCCTCCCAGGTGACTCGGCTGTTGCCTCTCCGCTTGCCCCTTCCTCTCCGGCCGCTCTCTAAAAAAGGCTGCCTTTGTTGGTTCTGGAAATTTTGTGGGGGCATGAAACCTGGATTCCAGCCCATGAAAGGGAAATGAGGTTGGTGGAAGGCGAAGGGATTATGGCCCATCATCATTTGTGGTGGTTGTTGCCATTGCTGATGTTGACCCTGGTACCCTTGCCTGCCCCTTGCGTTTCTATTCCCACGATTACCTCTACCCCTTGTCTGCTTGAATGAACCATTACTCGATCCACTGCTGTTAGAGGATTCATCATCAGAAAGGTCAGATTTGCTGTTGTTTCGAGTGGGAGGGGTGAAAGTTGGGGCTGAATAAGGGTACACCTTTTCAAACTCAAACTTTTTTTGGTCTTTTTGTAATTTGGTTGCTTTGGACTGCATCAAATTATCTTTATACTCGTTCATTTCCTTGTTCAGTTCGTCTAACCGTTTTTTAAAACCAGTGATTGTGGTTTTAAAGTTTCACAATCACTGGTTTTAAAAAACGGTTAGACGAACTGAACAAGGAAATGAACGAGTATAAAGATAATTTGATGCAGTCCAAAGCAACCAAATTACAAAAAGACCAAAAAAAGTTTGAGTTTGAAAAGGTGTACCCTTATTCAGCCCCAACTTTCACCCCTCCCACTCGAAACAACAGCAAATCTGACCTTTCTGATGATGAATCCTCTAACAGCAGTGGATCGAGTAATGGTTCATTCAAGCAGACAAGGGGTAGAGGTAATCGTGGGAATAGAAACGCAAGGGGCAGGCAAGGGTACCAGGGTCAACATCAGCAATGGCAACAACCACCACAAATGATGATGGGCCATAATCCCTTCGCCTTCCACCAACCTCATTTCCCTTTCATGGGCTGGAATCCAGGTTTCATGCCCCCACAAAATTTCCAGAACCAACAAAGGCAGCCTTTTTTAGAGAGCGGCCGGAGAGGAAGGGGCAAGCGGAGAGGCAACAGCCGAGTCACCTGGGAGGAGGACGACTCTGTAGCGAATCACACTCGCAGCAACCAACAACCAGGAACGAGCGGGACATAAGCCTAGTGACCAACCTCTCTACAAGAGTACTAACACCCACGGAAATACAGGTGCTTGAGAAAGGCCTGGGTTTTGTTCCTAAAGCAAGACCTGACAAATTTAAGCTTCATTGCGAACTTGCCAGCTTTTTCAGAAAACTTAAACTGAAAGCTTTTTTCGAAGGAAAGGATGACCCCAACGAGGCTACAAGAAAAGGAGATACAGGCTTGAGACCAAATTCAACCTTTACTCCTCCTCCCCACACCACACCTGCAGCGATTACTACCTTCGAGCAGGCTGTGTTTAAAGACCTAGAGTCCTGTGAGAACCCCGTGGTTTTCGGCAACTTTAGCACTGCTGAGTACAAAGCATTGCAACAATTGCAAAATGACAGTACGATCACCATCAAGCCGGCCGATAAAGGTGGGGGTATTGTAATCCAAGACACTGTTGACTATGAGAACACTTGCTACCAACTGCTTGGGGACATCCGGAACTACACCCCACTGACAATAGACCCCACCACAGCCCTGATAAGTAGGATCACGACCCTTGTTCAACATGCTGAAGAGGAGGGACATGTGTCAAAAAACGAGGCGGCGTTTCTGAGGAATTCTAAACATGTAATTCCATATTTTTACGCATTACCAAAAATGCACAAAAATAGGCTTCCTCCACCAGGTCGCCCCATTGTCTCGGGTATTGGTTCCCTTCTTGAGCCCCTATCCGAATTCTGTGACTACTTCCTGAAACCTTTGGTCCAATCCACTCCAACCTACTTGAAGGATACCAAAAGTCTCCTATGTCTATTGTCAGATGTAACTTTCCCTGCAAATTCAGTCACTCTCGTTACCCTGGACGTTGAAAGTCTGTATACAAGTATCCCCCAGGACGATACGATCAGAGTCCTGGGAGAATCACTAGACTCTACTGAATGGGACCATCAAACACCGAAAAACTTCATCATTGAGTGTGCAACAATTGCCCTTAAAGAAAATTACTTTTCCTTTAAAGACAAGCTTTACCTTCAATGCTCAGGTACCAGCATGGGCAGTATTTTTGCGCCAAGCGTGGCGGGGTTATATGTAGCGGATTTTGAAGCCAAATACATTCTACCCACCTCCCAATCTTTTGCATCTTCAATGCTCCTGTGGAAGCGCTACATAGATGACATTTTGTTACTATGGACTGGGAATGACACTGATCTCGATCTATTTCTTAACTGGATCAACACTCTAGACCGGAACCTGCGGTTTACATACACCAAGAGTAGGTCTGAGATTGTCTTCCTTGATGTTGAGATCTCGGTACAAGGAACTGGCCTTAGGACTAAGACACATCATAAGCCTACTGCAAGAAACAACCTCCTAGAGTTCAGTAGCTTCCATCCGCGCCCTTTGAAGGAAAACCTCCCCTATGGGCAATTTTTGAGACTTAGGCGCAACTGCACCTCCCTCTCGGACTTCAAAGAACAGTCCCTAAACCTCACTGGGAAATTAAAAGACAGAGGATATCCGGCATCCATCCTGAGCAAAGGTTTCAAGCGAGCGAGGAACCAACCAAGAGAGGCACTACTAGAGGAGAAAGTCACCAACCAGAGGACAATACCTCTTACGTGTGTGACAACATACAGTAGTCTGTCCAACATAATGAAAAAATCCATCAACAAACATTGGAATATTCTGACCTCTTACAGAGAGAATTGGGAAAAACCTCTTTTTTCTTTTAAAAAAGGTCGTAGTCTAAAGGACGCTCTGGTACACACCCGTCCTAAAGAAAAAGTCTCTGAACCCTCACCGACAGTCACCAGGGCTTGGGGTATGCCCAAGGTTGTGGGACATTTTCCGTGCTCGAATTGCAGTGTCTGTCATTTGACAGAGGCAACTAAAACCCTTTCACTTGAAGCAGGCAAAATATGGACCCAAAGGGAACATACTAACTGTAACACCATGAATGTGGTGTATTTGATCACATGTCCTTGCCAGCTACGGTATGTTGGCATGACAACGCGGAGAATAAAACAACGTATCTGCGAGCATCGGAGTAATGTCCGATGCAAAAAACTAACCACCAAACTGAGCCGTCACTTTTTGGATAGCAACCATACTACTAATGACATGAGGTGGACGGTAATCGAGGAAGTGAAGGGTACAACCAACATCACCAGTAAACTTTTTGAAAAAGAGCAACGTTGGGTGTATCGTTTAGGCACCAACGTTAATGGGCTCAACGATGACATTCCGTGGAGCTCAGTGTTTTCCTAAATCAAGTTTCTCTGAAACACAGTCCCATCTAAAATTGTATCATTCTGCCTGTTTGTAAACAGTCACCCCCCCCCTTCTTTCTGTAATCTACACAGATTAATCCTCATCTTTAATGTATGCTCTTAAGTACAGCCTATTGCCTTTGATGTAGATCATACTTTCATTAATTATCATTAATACTGAGATAATGATAAGCAGCACAAGCGTAAATTCTACCATTATCCTTTTATCAGCACTAGCGCTACTGCGCTACTCGCCCTTAATAGCTTAGACGACTTCTAAGCCTCTTTTCCAACAGCAAAAGTGGGCGTGGTCGTCCCCAGCCGACATCCAAGCCTCACATTGATCCAGGCGAGGCCCCCGAGGAGGGCGTATGCGTTCCAAGCCTCGTTTTCGGCCAGACACGCCCACCCGGAAACAGGTCGCACACGCGACCGCTCTGGTTAAAAACAAGTTTACCGGCCCCGTCTTTCTATCCTCGGGGTCCGGATTTGAGGCCACAAACAGGTTTAACAGTGGGTCGAGAGCGCTGAGGGCGTGAGTAACTACGATACCTGATCCGCTGCTGCTTCTGCCAACAGAGCTAAGTAACCGCTTATGTACATGCCTTGCAAATGTACCATTTCTCTCTACTTTTAGGATGTGCCAGGTCGCTCCGATCCCCTCCCGAGACCCATGGTGCTAGTAGCGCCCCTTTTGAAAGTGAGAACTGAACCTTCTATTACTTACTTGAAGGGGCACAGACCTTTTAGGTCCATTGATCCCTTCATAAGGAGTACACGCAATCGCGTTTTTAATCCCCCATTTTAATCGTTTGTCTTGTAAATAGCACACCTCTAGCACATCACTTCCCAGAGATATTTGCTATCATCCTCTAGGGGCTATTTGGATGGTGCATAAAATCTATGTTTACTTTGGGAAAATCACTTGAGCCACACATCATGGAGCACTATGATCATTCAGGAAGGCTCATATTAACAATGTTCATGTTTGTCTTCTGTTTGTCTATGTGTTTTTTTCACTTTACAGGTGCAGTGACACTCCAAATTTACGGAGTATTTTTTGGAATTGAGTAATTCACTCTTCCATTATTTTTATGCACTTTTTTCACTTCTTATTTTTCACTTTCACGTCCCCAGGTTAGGGTGGGTGATTAGAGAGCCCATACCGCCGGGGTGTAGTCCTGAAGAATGCCACGGTAATATACCACCCTTATGGCTGAAACATGTTGACTAAAAAATTGAGTATATTCTGTATTTTACCAACCTTAAACCTTGGCATGTAAATACAGACACATAATACTCCTTATTTTGTGCCTCAGGGATCATTTATTAAATATATTTTTTTCGATACCCTTTTTCAGGCACTTTTAAACCTTTCACTGTAAACAAGAGCACGCCCTCCAAACACAAAACCTGCTCCGCAGTCTTTCTGGCGTCGTAGCACACCACAGAGGCATTCGGCCTCTGTCGGTGGGGCCCGATGATGAAGCATGACACTGACTAGGTCAGTGTGTGAGGGCTTTCTTTATCACCCAAATCGGTTGTGATAGTCGAATCTTGTGTTAACTCCATGAACTGTGGTCTGTAAAGTTTGCGTTTAGATTGATCAATAGCCTGATCTGACCTCTCTTTTCTTGTTTTTGCATAATTAACCGGGGACTAAGAGAGTGTCCTCATTCTCCCTACCTCTCCTTTTGTTGTTGAATGTCATGAGTGATGTCACTGACCATGTCATGAGTGATGTAATATTTGACGTCATCAGCAGTGCATTGCGGGCGCGCGAGTTGTAGTTAGCTGAACTAACTATAACAGGGGAATTTCAATGGTTTTGTATGAGCGAAATGTCCAGCTAACTATAACATGTGTGAAACCTATGTTTTTTTTTGTGAATTTCTAATGTTTTTTAAATGCTATTTCCTAACTATAATGTGGCTGAAACCTATGGTTTTTTCAGTAAATTTCAAAGGTTTTGTAAATGATAATTTATAAATGTATTAATTGTTATATTTTTATACTGATTTACTACATTGTTTTAAAATATTTATTTCTAGATATTTCATTTTTTAACTTACATTACATATGTTTAATATAAATTGAAAAAAAGTTGAAAAAAATTGAAATTGTAATTATTTTTTATTTGATATATTTTTTAATTTATATATATTTTATATAGCAGGCAATGATATCCTATGGAAGGAAATTCAAGTTACTGGCAAGTACGGTTGAAATTACTTTTCAGGATCAGTACTGGGCTGAAAGATGCAGCACTGAGGTCTCTCCTGATAACAGGTGAGTAAATAGGAATTCGTAGTTCGACTGATTTTAGGGGAATATTTCAAAATTCCAAAACTCCACACTTAGAAGAATTTCCAAGTGAAACCAGTCAATGTTAGCCTATGGAAGAAAATTCAAGTTACTGTAAGTACAGTTAGAATTTACTTTTCAGGATCAGTAGTGGGCTGAAAGATGCAGCACTGAGGTCTCTCCTGATAACAGGTGAGTAAATCGGAATTCGTATTTCTGCTGATTTGAGAGGAATTTTTTAAAGTTCCAAAACTCCACACTGAGGAATTTCTAAGTGAAACCAGTCAATGTTAGCCTATTGTAGGAAATTCAAGATACTGTAAGTATGGTTAGAATTACTTTTCAGGATCAGTAGTGGGCTGAAAAATGCAGCACTGAGGTCTCTCCTGATATCAGCTGAGTAAATCATAATTTGTTGTTCGGCTGATTTTAGGTGAATTTCCAAAACTCCACACCAAGAAGAATTTTCAAGTGAAACCAGTCAAGGTTAGTCTATGGAAGGAAATTCAAGTTACTGGTAAGTATGGTTAGAATTACTTTTCAGGATCACTACTGGGCTCAAAGATGCTGCACTGAGGTCTCTCCTGATAACAGGTGAGTAAATTGGAATTCGTAGTACATCCAGTAAGCGCCACAGAGCTGCGTAGCAGAAAGATGTAAAAAGGAGCACGGCCTGCACCACCTCTCTGCAACGCAGCACAGTGGCCCTTCCTAGAAGCACCTGGTGCGCTAGTTGACCCCCAGGGACCCTCAGTATTGACAAGGAATTAATTTCCCAACTTAAACCGCATCACAGGGCGTGTTTACAAACATCTGACCTCAGGCCCTGCCCCCTCCCTTCACCACTGTGCAAATGTGCCCCGTGGTGTGTTTTAAGTTGGGGAATTAAGTCCCTTTGAATACTGGGGGTCCCTGGGGTCCAACTAGCCCATCAGGTACCTCCAGTAAGCGCCACAAGGCTGTGTTGCAGAGAGGTATAAAAAGGGGCATGGCCTCAGAACATCTCTCTGCAATGCAGCCCCCTGGCGCATACTGGAGGTTTCTGGTGAGCTAGTTGGCCCCCAGGGACCCCCAGTCTTCAAGGGGATTTCTTTTCCCCTCTGCAAACGAGCCAGGGGGGCGCGTTTGCAGAGTGGTGAAAGGAGGGGTTGTGGCCTCCGGCGCAATGCCGGTCTTTTTTTTATTTTATGTTTTTTAAGAAGGGGGGTGTGTAGCCCGCTTACTTTTTCAATTTTTTGGGCCCTGGGGACCTCATTCCCCAGGGCCTGCCCCCAATTTTTAATTAAAAAAAAAATGTGGGAAGGGGGCTGCGTGGCCCCCCTCCCAAGGCCATAGTAAGCCCAGGGACCCCATCCCCGTGGCATGGGCCTTTTTTAAAATATTTTTTTTATTAGGAGGGGGCTGCCTTGCCCCCCTCCTGTGGCCACTTGTAGCCCCAGGGACCCCATCCCCCGGGGTTGGCCCACTACGTTGGGGACCGTGGGGGGGTCCCCAATCCCCCCACGGTCCCTGCCGGCTCCCCGCCGGTATTGCTTTTCTACATGGGTAGCAGCTAACATGCTGCTCCCCATGTAGAAAGGCAATCGTCTTTGGTTTTTGGAATTGAGAGCAGGCATCCTGCTCTCTCTTCCAAAAACCAAAGCAGTTTGCTATGGTAGGGCGGGAGCTGCGAGGCTCCCGCCCTACCATAGCAAACTACTGTGTCCAGTGGGTAGGCACCCCAGGACACTGCAGAAGCCAGCCTTTGGGGCTGGCAGTCCCCAGGGCCACCACAAGGCTCCAGGAGGGGGGCCGCATGGCCCCCTCCCTTCCACATTGCCTCAGGTGATATGGCCGCATCCACCTCGCATATCACAATGCGCAATAAAAAAAAGGGATCCATGAGGTGTACACATCCTGGCAATCAACACTGGATATGAATTATGAACACTGCTGCCCGTCGTGTTCGGATGAACAGGGGCTGCAATTGAGCGTGGTGCTGCAGGAGGGGTGGGGTGTATCAGCCTGGGTGCGCAGGTGTGAACAAGCGATGTTACTGTGCATAATGATGTGATTTCTGACCTCATTTGGTCACATCTCTGTCTCATTTTAAGGACCTGCTAGACCGTACTGTAGGACAGAGCCAGGACAGAGCCAGCGGGCACCGCTGCCCTACAGACATGTTGCGTTGGCTTTGGGAACACTGTAGTGAGCTGATGACTAAGTGTACATGCTCACAGACTTGCACCACTCCATTACACGTGCACATTATGCGTCTAGCATGTGCTCTGCTCCTTTGTATGTAAACGTTGGCATAACATTATATTATTTAACCTTGTCTATTCTCGTGCACTCCAACTCCTCTTTGAACTATGATTACCACTTACAGTTGGTAGATAATACTTCAAGAAGGAAGGATGCACTCTACTGGCGTTCTTTATTAAGCTTGAAATAAACCTTCATTTACCTCAAGACGTTTCAAGCATTATATTATTTCTCCCTTTTCAGACACGGAGTTGCTTGCGCCAAAATGGGCGGAGCGGGTGCTCACCCCATGATGATGCCCTGGGCATTCTGATGCCTTCCATCGTCTTATCAAGACACCGTCCACGCCCGGAGACCTGCTGTGCCACCCAGACAGATAATAGTAAATAGAGTGAGCAACCCAGTAAACCTTTGGGGGCTTGTGTAAAAACGTAATAAGAATGGGTAAAGTGGCCTCCAAAGGAGTTTGTTGATTAGATTGAGTCAATTATTTAACTGTGTTGTATACAGGTAACTTAATCGTCCTGAGTGAAATTAATTCCAAGAAATTGAATGAACACACATACACTTAGGACTAACTAAACATAACAATACTTAACGTTGAAACAATACAATTAAAACAATAACCAATGGACATGTGTATAGGCAAAAATGGTAGATTTTATCAAACTTCAATCATAAAGGGAAAAATACAATACAAAAGGAATATGTAAAACAGGGATACAGGATGAATATCAGACAGCAAATCAAAATCTCTGTAAAGCCTGTAAATCGCCTATCCAAAATAAAGATGCAAACAATTCTCCTTTGGATAAAGCTGGGAGTCGACGTTTCGGTCTTTATGGGCAACTCTTTAAGACCATCATCAGGACGGAAGAAAGTTAATATTGTAACTCCCTATTAAAAATAGAATAAAGCAATTTCACTATGGTATGAAAACTCAATTCAGCATTCATAGTTGCGTTATACACATGGATACAGACAATAAACATCAGACCTAACTAAAATATGACATAAGTCCTATGCTAAACTATATGCATGATGACAACAAAAAACATTTACACGGTATTTACAATGAAGACAAAGCAAGACAAGAAATACTATTTGATTATTGCATAGAAAAATTATTTAAAGTGCATGTACTCATTGTGAAATATAATAGCCCTTTGAAACCTATTTCAATCAAACATTAGTAGGATACCTAAACTGTTACAGGAATAACAATGATTTGACACTAGTCAAGTATGGCCATGCCGGCAGTTGCACTGTGGTATAAAGGTTCCCAAACTCATGTGTTTTCAACTCTCTAAGCGTTAGTGCAATTACATACTGGGTTCAAACATATGTTAACCTCAGGTCTACTGATCATTTTAGTATTACCAAGATGGAATAAGTACCTTAGATCGAAAAAACCTCACTCCATAGGATGAAAAGAGATGATATATAAAGCCAGGGCAGAGGTTAATCTGTAACATTAACAAATGAGGGATTGTCAATATCCACTTCTATATCCTTTTCTAAGGTGATTTAGCATTAGTGTGGTTATATTATTACCTCAGCAATAGCGAGGAAGTAAGCAATTAGGACTTTGCTATTGATTTGTCGCACCTCGCATACTTGTTAAAAGGATCGTAAAAGGTTTCAGAAACTAAAGCGTATGAGCAGAGAACATTTACCTGTTAAAATAACAACTTGCAAATTTGTCAAGGGACTCGCAATTGATAGCGGGGTCAATCAGGAATGAACGATCTAAAGATAAAAAATGGGTGAAGAGTTACAACCCATATGTAAGATAGCGAGGTATAGCTGAGTCAAAAGACTCAGGAAGTGGACACGGAGCATTTACCTGTATAAATCACGAAAGTTCAATTGCGAGTCCCTTGACAAATTTGCAAGTTGTGACTAACTAAGAGGAGAGCCTGATTTGCTCATTTCCTCGTTTTTTCCAGACATTTTAACAGGTAAATGTTCTCTGCTCATACGCTTTAGTTTCTGGACTCACTTGTTATTTTCGAAATGGGTTTTAATTTCCCACCCATTTTACTCCAACAGATCGCTCATTCGTGACGACGTTGAAACCTTTTATGATCCTTTTAACAAGTATGCGAGGTGCGACAAATCAATAGCAAAGTCCTAATTGCTTACTTCCTCGCTATTGCTGAGGTAATAATATAACCACACTAATGCTAAATCACCTTAGAAAAGGATATATAAGTGGATATTGACAATCCCTCATTTGTTAATGTTACCGATTAACCTCTGCCCTGGCTTTATATATCATCTCTTTTCATCCTATGGAGTAAGGTTTTTTCGATCTAAGGTACTTATTCCATCTTGGTAATACTAAAATGATCAGTAGACCTGAGGTTAACATATGTTTGAACCCAGTATGTAATTGCACTAACGCTTAGAGAGTTGAAAACACATGAGTTTGGGAACCTTTATACCACAGTGCAACTGCCGGCATGGCCATACTTGACTAGTGTCAAATCATTGTTATTCCTGTAACAGTTTAGGTATCCTACTAATGTTTGATTGAAATCGGTTTCAAAGGGCTATTATATTCCACAATGAGTACATGCACTTTAAATAATTTTTCTATGCAATAATCAAATAGTATTTCTTGTCTTGCTTTGTCTTCATTGTAAATACCGTGTAAATGGTTTTTGTTGTCATCATGCATATAGTTTAGCATAGGCCTTATGTCATATTTTAGTTAGGTCTGATGTTTATTGTCTGTATCCATGTGTATAACGCAACTATGAATGCTGAATTGAGTTTTCATACCATAGTGAAATTGTTTTATTCTATTTTTAATAGGGAGTTACAATATTAACTTTCTTCCGTCCTGATGATGGTCTTAAAGAGTTGCCCATAAAGACCGAAACGTCGACTCCCAGCTTTATCCAAAGGAGAATTGTTTGCATCTTTATTTTGGATAGGCGATTTACAGGCTTTACAGAGATTTTGATTTGCTGTCTGATATTCATCCTGTATCCCTGTTTTACATATTCCTTTTGTATTGTATTTTTCCCTTTATGATTGAAGTTTGATAAAATCTACCATTTTTGCCTATACACATGTCCATTGGTTATTGTTTTAATTGGATTGTTTCAACGTTAAGTATTGTTATGTTTAGTTAGTCCAAAGTGTATGTGTGTTCATTCAATTTCTTGGAATTAATTTCACTCAGGACGATTAAGTTACCTGTATACAACACAGTTAAATAATTGACTCAATCTAATCAACAAACTCCTTTGGAGGCCACTTTACCCATTCTTATTCCACCCAGACAGAGGCACCCCGGAGTCGAAGCTTGCACCGGCACGTCGTTGGACACACCAATGGAGGCAGGTGAGCAGTGAAGCCTCGGTGCGCAGGAGCTGCAATTGAGCAAAGTACGAGGGAAGGGACTTGGGTGCAGCAGCCGATTTTGCCGTAGATAATAATGTAATCTCTGGCCTCATTTATATCTGTTTCATTTTAAGGACTTGCTGGACTGCACTCTTTCTCGTGGACCCCAGCGTCCTAGACACACAGGTGACAGGACGGTAAACAGTGAGGGCTGGGTGCAGTAGACCGACGCTCTGTCGCCTCCTCCCTCTATTTTAACTCTCCCTCCCCTTCTCCCTTCCACCTACTCCCTCCCTGTCCCACTCTCACTATCTTCCTTTCATTCTGACTACCTTTCTTTTTCTCTTGGACATGGCACACATACTTATGTTTCTTTTTTGTCTTGCAGGTTTTGTACGCTGCTTCCGGAGGAGTCCAACCACTTATTTCATGTTATACTGTTGTTTGTTCGAATAAAGTTGCGTGTCCATTTATTTGTGTTGTTTTAACAAAGGTTATTTTTTTTTACCAAGAAATAAGTAAGTGACAGTATGCTATAGCGCCCAGAGCCCATCACTTTACAGCAATCAGCTCGGTTTGAGCCCGGACTCTTCACACCAGCAGGCTTGAAATCTTCACTTCCTGTATAATATAAATGCACAGTAGCGGTCAGTAGTTCGCTTTCCACTCCCTGTATGGTATAAACGCCTACTAACACTACTTGCACATGTATGCTACTAAGACCAGAGCACATCACTTTACAGCAATGAGCTCACAGTTTAGGCTCTCGGTTTCATACACGAGTGGAGCAGCATTTCATCTCAGCACCATGTCACTCTGAGCAACACCGCACTTTCAGACTTTGCTTCGCTATCCCCCACAGAGGTTTAAATGCTCCTATCTTCCTCTTTCCCACTCTTTTTCCCCTTACTCGTTTAAATGAAATCACAAAATGGCCGCCAACTCTTCCTAGTTGCAACCGCTCGCAGCGCTCGCAACTAAAAGTTGCAAGCTCGTAATGCCTCAGCCAATCGGATGGCAGAATTCCCAAATATCAATATCTTTAAATGTCAATATTTCTCCAAAACTACTGAACCGATTTAACCAAATAAACAGAAGTGTGCTTTCTAGACCAAGACCCTTGTCCCTACCAAATTTGGGGTAATTCCTTTCACCCCTTGGACCTGTAGCCTTGTCCAAAGTTTCCTATGGAAATTGCATGTTTTGGGAGTCCCCTTTTTTTCTGCTCCCCCTTGATGAATCACCCTCAAACTTTCAACATAGGAGCTGATATTAACAAAGAATTTGTTTAGACAATTTCATGAAGATTCATCAAACAACCCCAAAGTTATAACCAAAACTAAATATTTTCTTCCCATGGAAACTTGGTCCTACTCCTAACTATAACTACCTACTGGCGACTGCCAGTAGGTAATATGTATATTTAAATATATATGTAGGTATATTACCTACTGGCAGTCGCCAGTTGGTAGTTATCGTTAGGACCTTGTTTCTATTCAAAAAGCGTTTTTTCTTTTCCCAATAACTTTGGCGCCGGTTGAGGAATCTTCGCAAAATTCTCAAAACTAGTGGGGCACTCTGGTTAGCTCCTGTCTTGAAAGTTTCGGGGTGATTTGTCAAGCCGGGCCTGAGAAAAAAGGGGGATCCCAAAACAGGTTTCCCCCATGTTAATTTCCATAGGAAACTTAAGACAAAGCTACAGCCCAAACTACTGGACGGAATTACACCAAATTTGGCAAAAAGGTAGGTTTTGGTTCAGAAAGAGCCCTTTTTTGTAAATAGTGTTAATCCATTCAGTAGTTCCTGAGAAATTATAAAAAGAAAAGGTTTCAAGAGCTATGGCCGTGGTGGGTTCGCAAACTCTCCCAGGCACCAGGTTCACTCTGATTGGCGGCTAACACTCCATACCAGGAAGTGTTGCCAGCCATCTTGTGACTCAGTAGAATCGAGTCACAAGAAACAGTGAAAAAAAGATGAAAAACAAGAAAAGGGGGCAGACTAGAAACACCCTGAACCCCTAGGCCTGCTCAGAGGGTCCACAAGGAAAGCCAGGGACAAGAAAACCATTTTTTTAAAATAATTTCAGCAGAATTCACTCTGGGCTCACCAATCCCAGCGAAATAATTTTAAAAAATGAAGTACAGGTTCTGTGCTTCATTTTAATGAGGCCCCCGTGTAGGCCAGGTCCCGGGGTCATTGCCAAAAACTAGTAGTGGGGCCCCTGCAGCCCTGGGGACTGCTACCTCTCCGGAGCTATGCTCAATATGTGCGGGGAATGCGGATCCCCGCAATCCCGGGGCCCACCACCTTCCTGGGGCTTTTTTAAACAAATAATGCATGGGGGTCCAACCCCCCTATGCTGCCCCGGGGACCACCACCTCCCTGGGGCTTCATGAAATAGGGGGGGGACTTCCTGAGTCCCCAAGCCCAGGGACTGCCACCTCCGCGGGGCTGTGATAATTAATGAGTGTGCGCGGGGACTCAAGCCCCCCACACTGCCCCAGGGACCACCACCTCCCAGGGGTACTTTGTATTGGAATGTGGTGGTCCTTTACGAACCCCCGGTCCGTGGGGACCACCACCTCCCCAGGGTTTTCCAAATGTTGAGAGGGGGGTCACATGGCCCCCCTCCTGAGCCCTTGATGTCCCTGGGGACCGCAACCCCTGGGCCGGTACCTGCAGTGGAAATTCACCTAGGAGACAGCAGATCGTTGTACTTTTGAAATGTCCCCCTTCCATTTTCATCATTATGTGTACTGACTTGCATGTGTAGGCACTGTTTGCCCTCCCATATTGTCCCAGCATGTGACATTCCTGATGCCCCATATTGAACCTCAGTGTGAGGCTCCCTGGCCTACACAGTCACTGCCCAATTTGACAAAGACAGGTCACCGAATGGACAGAGTGAGATATATGAGTTGTCTTCTACCCTAGCCATCAAAGAGCTATCTCAGGTCTGTGGATTGCACAAGATAGACCTTGTTCGAAGGGTTTGAGATTGTAATATCATTTCCCTAGATGTGACCTCCATGACACAGTGAGCCATTCACAGGGCAAGGACATTGAGGGGTGTGCAGTGTTGAAAACAGTGAGTCTGCCCGACACATCACTTCCAATGTAATGTATGTCTTGCTCACCCACAAACTGAATAGAAGATGTGTGCCTCCTTCACATTGCTTTCTGTGCTGGCATTCTGCATGTTTATGAGATAGGCAGGTCCTGTGTCCATCCTCATACCTGCATGCATTTCGGTATAATTATCCCATGCGTATGTACTACATGTCATGCTGTATTGTCTCTTCTAAACATATCTGTGATGGTGTGCTGAGTTTGTACATGCTCCTGAACTGAGAGATAGTGGTACATACCCAAATGTCACTGAAATGTCCTCCTCTTGTCTCCCATGCCTACAGCCTAAAGTCCACCAGCGAAAGGCCATATGGAGGGCCATTGCACGCAAGGTGCCGGCTCTGGGTGTCTCCAAACAACGGCACACACACTGTTGCAAGAGGTGGGATGACATCTGCCGGCTGAACAAAAACATGGCAGAGATGACGTTGGGGCTGCTCTCTCGGACTGGCAGGTTGGTGCGCCAGAGCATGACACCACTAATGGCACGCATCTTGGCAGTGACACAGCCAGAGCTGGATGCACATTTGTAGGAATATCAGCAGCAAGCTAGGGTTGAGTATTCTGGGAAGGGTGACTTTGGTTGTGAGTGACTTCATGTATTCCAATCCTGAGCCAGTGCTGAGCTCTGTGATGTTGCTAGTGTGATGCAATGGCTTGTAAGTTGCGTCTGTGTTGGGAGCAGCTGTCATGCATTTTCGCTACATGTACTTTCCTATGTCATTGATGTAATGGCCCTTGACGCTGCCTTCTGAGTTGTGGCCTTATGGCATCGGCTGCATTGGAGGAGTCAGGGACATCCCATGGCACTGAACAGCAGTGTGCCTCATCTGAGTGTGCTTTCATCAATATGTGCACTACCTTCCTCAAAATTGTGAGAACTTCACATCTGACACAAAATGTGCAACTGTAGTTGTGCCCCAAAGTACAACATGGTGGATGGCATGAGCTCATGGCCATTGCAAACTGTTATTTAGGAGTCTGTATCTGTGTTGTCCCCTTACGGTGACTCCATATGTGACTGTGACAACATGTTGGGAGGTACATCTTTTTCAGTCACAGAGACCTAGGTATGCTCAGAGGGATCTATATGTCTGGTTACATGGAGGCACGGTCAAGCTATTTGGCTGTGTGGCCATCACATGGGTCAATTATGCCATGTTTGCATGATACCATGCAATTCTTTACTTTGGAATTAAGCTTGCACAATGTGACTGCACAGGGTGGTGTGCAACATGGGGGTATCATCATCTTGTTTTGTGCTTTACTTGCATATGATGTTTGTGTGAATGGCACTAAACTGAACCCACGTCTCTGTCTCTTGCAGCATCTACCAAGGGCACAGTAGGATAGGGGACGGGCACCAGTGGTGAGGCATCCGGCACGACTGCTACAAATGAGCACACTGATGTGACCAGCGTCTCGGAGGGGGCAGGAGTTTGCTTGAGGAATCACAGCCAGCGACACCAACCTCAATGGCATCTGATGCCAGCGGTGACTCCTCTATGTTGGTGGGCGCAGGGAGTGGGAAATCTGCCTCTTTTTCCACCACATATTGTCCAGTGCCTGCCCTCCCAGCTACTTCCACTAGTGCTGCACTTGCTCGCAACAGTAAGAAGGGAAGAGTGTCCTTCCCCCCCAGGCACCGCTGCCCCTACCTCTGTCTCCCCTGCTGCCCTCAGTGTTAATGCGGTGGACCTTTGCGCCAGCTGTGTGTGCATCTGACAACTATCCTGAATGCCTTCCTAGACCATGACAAGAAGTTGGCACAGGTAGTTGCCTTCATGGATGGCATTCCTTCAGACGTGGGTGGTCTACACAGGACTGTCCAGTCTTTGTCCTCCACAGTGATGACAGCCATTCAGCTGTCACATGTTCAGAGTCCAGCTCCAGTTCGGCCACTCCCCTGACAGTGGCTACATCTGACAAGAGTGACCACACACCACAGCTCTCAGCTTCAAGATACACCACATGCAGCACAAAACAGCTGCACCCCAAGCGGGCCAGAGTGCAGACACCATCCCCTAAACAAACCAAAGTCACCCCAGAGCGCAAAGACAAACGCCCCTCAGGCTCACAAGCCTCATCCAAGGGCACTCCCATCCCAAAAGCGTCTCCCAAAGACAAGCAGACTGTTGCTGTGCCTGCTGTGAAGCTGGTGCCTGCTAAGAGTCTGCAGAAAAAAAATACTAGATAATCCACTGACGGATGAAGACTGGGTCTCCTGTTGCACACTTATCATGTTGCTCACGCCTAATGGCAATCTCTGCATCATCCTTTTTAAATACCTACATCAAACATATCAAACCCCAGCTAAATTGTGTAAATTTGGGCTACAAGATTATGCACACTGTAAAAGGTGTGGTACTGACCAAGCAGACTTTATACACCTTGCATGGAATTGTAATAAGGTACAGAAATTCTGGGAGGATGTGATTTACCATTTGGGGATGCTGGTGTTCTGTACACTGTCATGCACACCCCAGTTCTGCTTGTTAGGCCTTGGCATACCTGCGAGATCAATGAAAAGGAAGCTGATAGACATAATGTTATTGCTTGCGAAACACAGGGTTGGGATGCACTGGGACAGCAAAATGTCCCCAACTCTTACAAGCTGGATTATAGATGATGTCTATTGTAGAGATAACTTTCTGCTCTATGCAGAAGAACTACCAACTAACTCTAAGCCATTGGACATTTGGGAACCTCTGACAAGTCATTTGCGTAAACATCCGGACATACTTAAATCTAATTGCTAAGCCAAATGCTTCATTATTAAGAACGATATTGATGTACTGTGTGCATTATTCCACTATGCATTATTGGATACTTTGTTATATTGATTCCCTCACTGTAATGTAACCCAAGTGAACACATAGCTGTGATCACCAATGTGTAGAATTGTCAGAACTTTCAATAAAATCTTTTTTAAAAAAAAAAGAAAAAAAGAGTCCGCAGAAAAAGCCCTCTAAGGCAGATTCACCCACATCCTCAACTCAGATCCACACCCCTGTGAAGCTGGGAAAGGAGGGCATTGTAGGGAGTTCACTTGGTTAACAGAGGATGGAGAGGAAAAGGCAATGCCAGGCCAAGCACACCCCCAAACCAGCAGATCCCGAGAGGGAGGGCCACCACCTGCACCTGATGCACCTTTGGTGGAGATTGAGTCTGTTGTGCCCACCCCACTGCCCACTGCGCCCAAGACATAATTACCTAGTGAGTCCCCAAGAAGTGGAAAGGCACCCCTCCACATTCCCCCTCCCAAAGTGTCTCACAACATCATGACTCCACCTCCATGTGCCAATACACCACCCATTCCAAGTAGCCCTCCAGCTCCCAAGCTAGTGACCTTGGGAGCTGGAGGGCAGTGGTGCCTCTACCTCAACTGTTCCTCTCTCTTCCAGGTCCAGTCCTCCAACTGGCCCGACACTCAGCCACCTCTCAGTCCGACTGACAGCCATGTCTGAGTCAAAGCCCCCCTCACACACCTGTCTCTCCCACAGCCGTGCCTGGACTGCCCATTGTTATCCCCCTAGCTGTCTTGCTGACCATGGTAGTGTACATTCTCACCCATTCCCTGTGCAGCTTCTCATGCACACATGTACCTACTTTGAACTGTGGACTGGCCACTGGCCTTGCTGTTCATTCCTGTGTTTGCCCATTCCCTGTGCAGCTTCTCATGCATACATGTGTCTACTTTGAACTGTGGAATGGCCACTGGCCCTGCTGTTCATTCCTGTGTTTGCCCATTCCCTGTGCAGCTTATCATGCACACATGTGCCTACTTTGAACAGTGGTCTGGCCACTGGCCTTGCTGTTCATTCAGTGTTTGCCCATTCCCTGTGCATCTTCTCATGCACACATGTGCCTACTTTGAACTGTGGTCTGGCCAATGGCCTTGCTATTTATTACTGTGTTTGCCCATTCCCTGTGCAGTTTCTCCTGTACCTACTTTGCACTTTGTACTAGCCAATGGCCTTGCAGTTCATCACTGTTGATGGTCATTCCCTGTGCAGGTTCTCATGTACTTGCTTTGCACTTTGTCCTGGCCAATGGCCTTGCTGTTCATCACTGTTGATCCCCATTCCCTGCGCAGGTTCTCATGTACCTACTTTGCACTTTGTACCGGCCAATGGCCCTGCTGTTTATCACTGTTGATGCCCATGCCCTGTGCAGGTTCTCATGCACACATGTGCCTACTTTGCACTTTTACTGGCCAATGGCCTTGTTGTTCATCACCGTTGATGACCATTCCCCGTGCAGCTTCTCATGCACACATGTGCCTACTTTGAACTGTGGACTGGTCACTGGCCTTGCTCCTGTCTACTTTTGATGCCTATCTGGGTAATATGTAATAAAGACAGTTACTCCTGTTGTCTGCTTTGTCAGTTTCCTTGCTAAATAAATGGTTTTCTGTATGGGTATGGTTTAATATGACACATGCTCTGTATGCCAGCTTTACCATTGCCAATGGCTTGTTTCACTTTTTCAGAGTTTGGCAGAGGTGACAGGCACTTCAGTTCTTTTTGACTCCGAGGCTTGGGGATGCAATGATGGTTGTTTGTGATCGCCTACTGCCATCCTAATCATTCTATGGTCAGGTTTGCTAAATTGTACACATGTCATGTTTGGATGCACTTTCAGCACAGAGGGGGATTCTATCCACAGGATTGCAGGCAGGCTGGCCAGGGTCCATCACATCTCTGTAATCTTTCTTGATGTGTGAACAGCAGTGTTGGAGTATGGTCATCTTGTGATGGCCTGTCTTCCTAGTCACATGGGTAAATTTGAATGTGTGCCCTTGAGTGGTCATGAAGTGTGCAGTGTGAAGGGTAAAAAAAAATTAAAAATTCGAAAAATTGCGGGGTACGCGCTACGTGCGCGCACGGGGCTGCGCATGGTGCCGTACCCCGCGATTTTACGAAAACATTTTTTTACATTTTTGTTTGCCCTGGGGGTACTTCTGGGACCCCCTGATAAGGGCTAGGGGGTCAGGGGGTCTCTACCCTGCCCCCTTTTTGCATTTTCCACTCTTGTTTTGGGCTCTCTTGTGCCTCAGTTCCCCTGAGAAAGAAGCATGGTGTAAAAAGGGGCATGGTCTCAGTACTTCCGACGACTGCCAGCCAATCAGGAGAGCGCGCAGACCTTTCTGAGCATGGGCTGCATAAATTGGCTGTGAACACTCCAAACCAGGAAGTGTGGGCAGCCATCTTGTGCTCAGTAGACCGAGACAAAAAAGAAGCAGAAAAACAAACATGTAGAGTGCAAAAAGGGGGGCAGGGTAGAAACACCCTGACCCCCTAGGGCTGCTCAGGTGGTCCCACAAGGATATTAACATATTTAAACGTTATCCGCTAATAGAATTAACATTTAGAAAACCTTTGAAATTCATTGAAAAAACCATAGGTTTCACGCCTGATATAGTTAGGAATTAGCATTTAAAAAACCTTGCAAATTCACTGAACAAACTATAGGTTTCAACCCTTATATAGTTAGGAATTAGCATTTAAAAACCTTGCAAATTCACTGAAAAAAACATAGGTTTCAGGTCTTATATAGTTAGGAATTAGCATTTAAAAAACCTTGCAAATTCACTGAAAAAACATAGGTTTCAGGCCTTATATAGTTAGGAATTAGCATTTAAAAAACCTTGCAAATTCACTGAAAAAACCATAGGTTTCAGGCCTTATATAGTTAGGAATTAGCATTTAAGAAACCTTTGAAATTCACTGAAAAAAACATAGGTTTCAGGCCTTATATAGTTAGGAATTAGCATTTAAAAAAACATTGAAATTGCTCCTATATAGTTAGTTGTACTAACTATATTTTGCGCACCCGCAATCCACTGCTGATGATGTCACATATTACATCATTCATGACATGGTCAGTGACATCACTGATGACATCTCAAATGACATCACTGATGACATCATCTATGTGACAATCACATACACCTTTTCATACACTAGTAAAATCTTTCATCACTCTTTGTTACAGTACAGAGTATCATATTTGAACCGATTGACACAGCAATACAAGTATCTAAAAACCCACTCTGTGATTCCTAGATGTATACACACATCTAATCACTTAGCTATAGATTCATTCATACATGCTGTCAATGACAAATAGAACACTTATCAACTATTCACACATGTTTGAGCAGTCACACACCCCCCACTGAACCACACACACATTCACTCTCCCATACAAATACTCAGTTAACTAATCAATAACTAATATAGACTTTCACATAGCTAGTAACCAACTGCAGAACCAGTTTACACAACAACTGACAAAGTGATACAGATATTCACGCAGTTTAATCACTATGCACTATATTTAGAGAGACACTAAAACGAATGCGATCATGACGAGCTCAGCTGGTCATGATTGAGGCTGCACTTTGCCTCATGACGAGCTGAGCTCGTCATTAGCGTCGAAGGGGTTAAAGTAAACAGTCAATTACACTGCTACTAAATCCTCCATCCAAATATTTATTTCTATTTATCCACTCATTCTTCAATGAAATTGCTATATATATAATGCATATTTAAATAACAAAGCAAACCACACTCACTGGATGATGTCATCAGTGATGTCATCAGTGATGTCATTTGAGATGTCATCAGTGATGTCACTGACCATGTCATGAATGATGCAATATGTGACATCATCAGCAGTGGATTGCGGGTGCGCAAAATATAGTTAGTATAACTAACTATATAGGAGCAATTTCAATGGTTTTTTAAATGCTAATTCCTAACTATATAAGGCCTGAAACCTATGGTTTTTCAGTGAAATATATATATATATATATATATATATATATATATATATATATATATATATATATATTTATTTTATTGTTTTTACTGAAAAAAATAATGGTTACAGGGACGTTATAGTTAGGAAATGAAATTTTAAAAAACATAGAAATTCACTAAAAATACAAAGGTTACAAGGATGTCATAGTTAGGCTCAGGTTTAACTTACCATGACCTGAGGCATGCACCGTACCACTTATATAATATAAATAAAGAAATCTGATTTCTGCTAATTCTTGAGTCCGTGTTCCTGTTTTGTGCACCGAGGCACTGGGGAAGCGTGGAGTCGATCGATACCAGGAAGTTGGTTTGTTCCTGAATTACGGGGACCCCTCCCTTGCAAGCAGTCTGGCCACATTTCAAACCAGGCTGGATTGTTTGTTCAGTGAAGAGCAACGGTGGCCGGCCCGCTGTGGATCCTAGCAAGAGCATTGCAGAACTACATCGGGGGATTTTGGTTTGCAGTCGGAGGACCCAAACCAGCAACATCCGTATGCGGTGAGCATTCAAACGATATTTGAGCAGGTCGGGAGGTGCCAAATGAATCAGTACGGGGCATTTGTTTGGTGAAGAAACAGCCCCTTTATCTTCATAAGATTGGAACTGTAATTGTGGTGCTATGTCGGACGAACGGGAGAGAGGAATGGCAGCAGTTGAGCTTTTTCTTAATTTGCCAAAAGTGGTGCAGGGAGGAGGCGTTAGCAAAGCAGCGGAAAGTGGCAGCCATTGCGATGTGAAACACTTGATGAAAGCTTTGGAAAAGAACAGCCGCAGTGAATTAACAAAATGGTGGGAAATAAGATCTCTAGAAAAGTACCACGAAGTGGAAAGAGTCCCGTGGGGGCTGCGGATCATGTTGGCACCAAGTTTCGAAAGCCCGAACCCGCTCCTACTCAAGGAGTGGGCAGAAAGTAATTTGGAGGCATCTATGAGATTAGTATGCCTATTAGTGAAATACGCCAGAATAGATCGGGAAAAGGATTTGGAGGAAATCTTGCATATAAACAATGAACTGAGCAAACCTGAATTTGTCAATGATAAGGAATATATTGAGAAAAGTACGAAGGAAATTAAGGAGTGCTTGCGCAAACAAGAAGAAACGATCAAGACCAGGAAAGAGTACAAATTTGCCCGCGGCCAACAAGATTATGAGTGAGGGCAAATATTTACATTTGCACGGAAATTTTATCATTTCCGTAAACAAAAGGGCGGCGAAGCAGCAAAACAGTTCCTAGCTGCAAGAAATGTGGAGTCGGCAGTCAACGACTCAAATCTCGCTGCGTCTGATGCAAGCTTAGCCCCGAGTGAAACAGAGTCTGAGGACAGCATCCCTGGTTCAAAGCGAGGGGATTTGGGGCAACTCACATTAGCCGAGGAATTGGAGTACATAAGAATGTAGAGGAAATTATCATTACGCCCGAGGAGTCAAAACGCCGCAATAAACAGAGGAGAAATGCAAGGAGGCGACAGCGGCGCAAGTGCTCCAACAGGAAGAGGAAAGAAGCAGAAAAATCGGTTCTGGAATAAGAAAAACTAAGTCATGACAACACCATAGTGAATCTGACAGAAACCGTTTTAGACCAAGCTGAGAAACAATTATTGTCATTGGGACTGTCGTTTTGCCCCAAAAGTAATTTCAGTTACTGCAACACTCGCATATTTTTAAGTTTATATGAAAAATTAAGCTGAAGAAATACTATGCAATTAAGAACAACCTTGAGTCCAAGAAAGATCGAGAAAGTAGTAATCCCACTGAACAATGTGGGCTACAAGCAAAGGATGTTGTTCTTATGCAAACACTGCACGATCTAAAAGGCAATGCAACCAATGTAAGCAGTTCTCAAGAGGCAGCCGACAGTGAAGGGATCAATATCATGTACACTTCGAAAAGCCCTTTAAAGCCTGTGTCCACGTTCATTCCCAGTATGCCACGAGATGCCATTGATATCTATTCTGACCGCATCACGGACGAACTAAAAAAATTACAATTCACCACCAAGAAACACCATAAGCCATGAAGTAAACAAATGGAACAATATTCCAACCTTATGAAGAAATTAAAGGACAACAACACCATCGTAATAAACCAGTCTGATAAAGGCGGGAATGTTGTTCTCTGGGACAAGAAAGCCTATGTCAAAGAGGCCTACCGGCACCTGAATGATGCACAATGTTATACGAAAATAGATATGGCTACAGTGAGAAAGATACAGAAAGCATACAAGGACGATCTGAATGAGTGGAAAAGAGAGGGGCTCATCTCCAAGGACGAATATAAATTTCTCAACAATGAATTTCCAATCCTTCCCAACATTTACTTCATTCCGAAGGTACATAAAAACGAAACACCAGTACCGAGAAGACCCATTGTGTACTGATTTCAATGGGCAGGATTTACTCTGGTATGTGTCTCCATGCCAGTAAAACCATCTCAAACTCTCTGAAAGGGGCTTCTGTTACATGCAATTCTCAATTAGCCATTAGATCCTAAATCCATTACCAATACGTTTGATGGCAGGGAAATTATAATATGATAGACAATGGAGAGAAACCAACTTTACACATTCCCTAATATTTCTCAGACATTAGTAATGGATCAGATAACGTCTAGTGTGGCAGGGTATGCTCAGACGTGAGTCCCTTGCTCACTTTGCCACTGGATTCAAACAAGCCGGGCTGAAGACGGCTGGAATGCCAGAAACCGGTCCTCTGAAGCTTGTTTCCGGTCCAGGGAAGACATGGCTTGGCAGTTCGGGCTGGACTGTTCCCATGAGGCACAGGGTCAGACTGATTTGCATATAGCCATGTCTTAACTGGGGTGGCAGAGTGGGCTAAAGAACGGTGATGGATTAAATACAGATATTTTGACTGGGTGTGAGTGTTTGATTGGTTCAGATGCTCAGTCCATTACCACCCCCTTTTGTATCGCTTTTGGCTGCTATAAGTGTGGCAGGGTATGCTCAGACGTGAGTCCCTTGCTCACTTTGCCACTGGATTCAAGCAAGCCGGGCTGAAGACGGCTGGAATGCCAGAAACCGGTCCTCGGAAGCTTGTTTCCGGTCCAGGGAAGGCATGGCTTGGCAGTTCGGGCTGGACTGTTCCCATGAGGCACAGGGTCAGACTGATTTGCATATAGCCATGTCTGAACTGGGGTGGCACAGTGGGCTAAAGAACGGTGATGGATTAAACCCAGATCTTTTGACGGGTGTGAGTGTTTGATTGGGTCAGATGCTCCGTCCATTACCACCCCCTTTTGTACTGGTATTAAGTAGGACATGTACAGTTAATGTTTTACATGTCCTGAAATTGAAAACCTCTAAAGTTGCTTTCACTGTGGCAAAGCTAGCCTTTCAATAGGAAAACTCTGGATTACCTTATAACAACCTATAGTGCCCGAATCACAGAAGTAACTTAATACAAAATCCTAAACTTACTACCATTTTGGTATTCACAGAAGGCACTTACTCATTTTGGTATTCACAGCAGGCACTTACTCATTGATGATTAAGTGCCTTCTGTTAATACCAAAATGAGTGCGTTACTCATTTTGAGTAACTTACTCATTTTGAGTACCTTACTCATTTTGGTATTCACAGAAGGCACTTACTCGATGATGAGTAAGTGCCTTCTGTGAATACCAAAATGAGTAAGTGCCTTCTGTGAATACCAAAATGGTTGTAGCTTTAGGATTGTGTCTTAAGTTAGTTCTGTGAATTGGGCCCACCATGCTTTACTTCACCTCTGGAGTGAATAGAACCATGATTCAAGTACTGATTTCAATGGGCAGGATTTACTCTGGTGTGTGTCTCCATGCCAGTAAAACCATCTCAAACTCTCTGAAAGGGGCTTCTGTTACATGCAACTCTCAATTAGCCATTAGATCCTAAATCCATTACCAATACATTTGATGGCAGGGAAATTATATTATGATAGACAATGGAGAGAAACCAACTTTACACATTCCCTAATATTTCTCAGACATTAGTAATGGATCAGATAACGTCTTGCATCAGCCTTGGGGATTCATGGTATTTCTGTTTAACACACAAGTACACCTTTTCTGCTCCTAAATACAACACTTTTACAAGAGCCATCAAATGTATTATAGCCCAGCGTACATAAATAAATACAGTTTGCTAAAAAAGCATGTAATTGATATAATAACAGGGTGCTTCTATTTCTCATATATTTGTAGCAGGCTCAAACCTACCTAACAATTGGGCTTGTGTTTCATAGAAAATTATTCAACTAACTTAAATCAGAATATGTTTAGATGAGGAACCAATGCTAAAAGGAATCTCTTTTTACAGCGCTGTGGTTAATTTTTGTCCCCAGAAAAGGCTGTCACTGCAATGTTGGCTGTCAGTTGAATGGCAGTCGCTGGGCATGGCTAGCTATCACACTCCCCACATATAAGAAATGGCAACTGGACATGATGGGTGCCCCTACAATGAAAGCACAGTGTATCCCTTTAGAACAGAGTGACCACACCAAACATTTATCGTCAATGATCTCAAAAATCTGCAGGCTTAGAGATTTCAAAATTAACTGTTCGTGACATGGCCAGTAAAGGGTCCACAGCTAAACTGATAAAATATAAAATAACACACTTACGGCCAGATTCATCAAGCTGAATTGCGTTCGCAAAGGGCCAGATCTGGCCCTTTGCGAGTGCAATTTTTGCATTTGGGATTCATCATTCCAAATGCAAAATTCGCTAATAAAGAATTCGCACATTTTCGAGGAATTGCATTTAAGGAATCTCTATTTGAGATTCCTTAAATGCAATTCATGAACCATTTTAAAATTGCGATATCGCAATTTTGGGCAGCTATTTACCACAAGGTCAAACCTTGTGGTAAATAGCAAAAACTAATACCCTGACTGCTGGCTTAACAACCCTTACTAACTCAATTGTGAAGGCCTGCGCGCCTCACAAAACTACTAACGTAAAAAGGCACAGCATATTACTGTCAAGACTACAATGTATAATTCTATTGTCGTGAAGATGATGCCTGGTATTTAATAGTGGCATCGAAACGTCGTCAACACTGATACACCTTATGCACCAAGATTAAGCTGTATTAGAATGTGCAATGGTGTTTAAAAGTTGATATATGTCTGTGTAAACTGAGTACAAGTATACAGACCCATTTTGGCTTGCCTTTTGGCCAATCCCTCTCGTTGTTTTGTCTTGTGTTTTGTGGGTCACGGCTGTGCCCACTTGTTATTGATTGTTTCTTAAACGCTACTTATTGAAAAATATTATGAAAATAAATTCTTGTCCGGCTGGACAAATGTCATACTTTCTATTTAGCGTATAATTATCTCTCCTTGTTTATTCTTTTAGAATAGGGACCACTGTTCTTTATAATATGATGCTACCCAAGGTCCCTACCGAATTACCTTTGGGTTCCCTTGTCCTTGTATAAAAGATCAATATATGGATAGCTCAGTGGGTTACTGCTTTTGTCACAGAGATCCTTTTTGTTACTTGCAGTGCATAAATTACAATCCTAATTTATCACCTATGAACTGTCATCACAGAGCTGCATGCAAACTGCATAATAGAGGTTAAAAGGTTATGCCCCCCCCCCCTGTCTTTCATTATCCTAATGCTGCTAAAAAAGGGTTGGTTGTATAGCAATACATTCTTATTAGTAAAGCCACTCCCAACTTATATGGTATGTTTTAAATCCTATATTTGTGCTTCTTCAGACCAAATAGACTGCCTTCTAATATGGATGATGTGTGATTCATCCACCCTGTAATTCTCATTGTTTTATGTAACATTTCTTATAGACTGTTTTACACACGATTCATTGTCTCTGTATAGTTTGGGTGTGATGTAAAGTTCTCTGACACTCTACCCTTGTATGGAAAGTGGTATGAAACAAATGAAATGCATTTGTGAGAGCGGATATGGAGAGATGAGGGGTACTGTTGTATGGGTGGTAGTGAGAGAATCCATGGAGAAGGAGGTCATGGGGGGCACCGAAAAAGATTGCAGAACTAGGTGCCAACAGCACTAAAGCTGGCTCTGAGAGCAGCACCATTCTATTTTTAATAAGCATGGCTCTGCACTGCTTTCCACCTCAGTGCAACACAGCACAGCAACTTTGGTTGCTGCACTGCATTGCACAAAATATTAAGGGGAATATTTTTGAGCTCCCTTGCACCACGTGTACACCACAGAACATGGTGCAGGAGTAGAACAACTCAGAAATGAGATTTGTGAAGCCATACAAGGCCACCTTGCGTGGCCCTGAATGGCTGAATAATTCTCAAGGAAATGAATGCAGCTCAAATTGCTGTGTTGCCTGGCTTTGCATGAGGGAGGCATTCTATGGGCATTGCATGGGTGTTCCCATGTAACTCCCATGGTTATTGATGCATTTCCAGATTTACCAGAGCTGGTAATCCTGATAATGCGCCAAAAGATAGGTCTTCCCAGGATAGGCGTAATGAGGGGAAATATCTTTATTTTTCTTTGTTACTTCCTCTTTGTATGCGTGCCGCATTCTGCAGCACATATAGTTAATGTGCCTCTCAGTATTGTTTTGTTAAGGTGCTCCTTCCTGAACAAAAATAATCCTGCATGCAATACAGGCACCCTAGCATCATGGTGCACTTGGTAGCCAAAATTGTGCCTGCTCAGGGAAAAAGGCAGTAATGAATCATCTTCTTTTAAATACGGTGCATTCCTGCCCTATCCCTGTCACACCGTGCAGTGCAGGAAGGTGACTTTCTGCTCTGCAGTGCGTGACAATATATGCAAATAAGCCCCCTGATCTGACCATTAGAGTTGTTTGTGCTATAGATGGAAAAAAGAAATACACCGACCCTGCAAAGTTCAAAGAATGGGATCATGAATAGGTGGAAGGCTTTTCCTTGGTAATGTGCTGCCCTCTTGTTATTTACAGAGGAGTCCATAGGTTTTTCTGGCAATAAAAGGGTAGATTTTCAAACATTTTACACTGGATTAGCGTCACAACAGTGACTCTAACCTGCACAAATGTTATTTTACCAATTTACTTTCCAGCGCAATACTTGTTTTGCATAGGAAAGTACCCTACAAGTAATGAAAGCAGTGTGAAGCACTGCTTTGCTTTACTTACCCCAAGGGGATGTTACATGGGTGTTCTCATGCAACCACCCATGTCTTTTGAGGAAAACACTTCTCAACAAACAATTGTAGATAGGGTTTAGGGCCAAAAGTTAACACCATCTGAAAAGATCTTAAGAGGAAAAATGCTTTAATTTCTCCTTTCTTTACATACTCTGCATAAGTGCTGCACTTTGTAGCACACATAAAATGTGGGAAAAGTGTTTGAACTTGTCTAGGTGTAGTATTTTGTTCAGGAAGGATACCCTTCCTGTACAAAACCTATGCTAGACTCATGCACTACCTTAGCGCAATGGCATTTAGGTGAGTGGCTAGCGCATGGCAGCTGTAATCAGTGTTGATGCTAGGAAAAGTAGATGTGGCACTTTCCTGCCTCCTCCCTGTCATGTAACACAGCCTCTTTGGGGACTGCACAGCGTTGCATGCCTTGTTTGAAAATCTGTCCCTAGGTTTTCCGTCATTCCATTGTAATTTCTGTCAACCAAAGTAGCACACTGCTGCACAACTTAGGTTTGTAGTGCAATTTAAAGGATCACAACAAAAATAAAGTTTGGATACCCATAGCTTAACAAATTCCCTAATTGTAGTCTGAGCTCAAAATTATATTTATAAAGTCAACACAAATCAAAGCAGTATTTCTGTTTTTTCACTTGCCAGTCAAGTAAGTGCCCCGGTATTATTGCAAATGAAAATAAAATAAAGGTTTTAAACAGGCCTTCATTCTGTTTTTGTATGAACCTGCACACTGCAAGTAATGCCAATAGAATAAAATTAATTCAGTGATATTTTATCATTACTGTTCTGCAGTCTGCCGTTGTTTCTATGGATAGACAGTCAGAGCTTTACTCTTGGTAATATTTTCGTGTTGTAGAGTTTCTTCCCTTCAACTCATTACCTTTAGATGAATTTTGTGTTGACCTTTAGCAGTGATATCTGTTTCTAAGCTACCTCCTCTACTGCCTTGGTGTTTCCCTTTGTGAACCACACACTTCCCCTGCTTCCTTCTTGCTTCCCTTCAGTGGCATCTCCTGTGCTAAGGCTGAGGAGCGTCACCCCATAGGAATAATAAAATGATAATAACAGAATGTTATTGTTAGACCTGTCTGGCCTTTTGCGTAGTTTCTCCAATTTATTATTTATTTTGTCCCCTTTTCGCCCCTCATGCCTTTGTTTTTTTATGTCCACTAGGTTTTTATGGTGTTGGCCTGGGGGATAGGTGCTCTTTTGCCCTCCTAGTATTTCATCTCAGGCCTAGGTGCCTTTCCTGACAAGAATTCACCTAGCTCAACAAAATGGTGGATTACAACTGCCACAACTGCCATTCCCTGAGGGAATTCCTATAGGACAGCATTGAGGTCTTCTAGAACCTTCAGGATCCTACTGAACCCTGTGTGACCAGCCTATAAATAGGGCAGGGGTAAGGCAGCCATTTTGTAGTTGAAAGTGACCAGAGAGAGTGAGGGTGGTAGACAGGGACAGGAGGGAGGCGATCTTGTGAGGAGGACAGCGCAACTGTAGAAGTTGACCGACTCGTGGGCCGGCTAATTCCCCAAGCTGACGCTGCCCCTTGTGAATTTGACCAAACCCTGACTTGTGAGTGATCACACCAAAACTCTGGAGGAGCTCCTGCCTCGACATCCCTTGAGTCTGGTGAAGACAGAATCAGAATCAAGGCACTGACCAGCGCTGTGGCGTTTTCACCAGAAGGACGCTGTGAGCAGGGCAGCAATCTCCCCTCATAGAACTGCTGAGGAGAAAACCCTCTCTGCAACGGAGGTCGCGCAGTATGTGAAGGTCCGAGACTTACCGGCGAACGCCGTGAGGCATCAGCTGATCTCACTTTAGTGAGTTAGTGCCCCTTCGCGACGTGTCAACACTCGTCTGCGGAGAGAAGTGAGCCGTGACTGGACGGAAGCCGTCTGCGAGGAGGTGGAGCCTGAGGTGAAGTCGAGGGCGGAAGGCGGCGCAACGCTGAGGGAAGCCAAGCGGGGATCAGGACCTCGCCCAGGAAGTCCCCAACAACATCCGGAGGGGTGGAGCTGACACCGGCGGAATCCCCAATCGTGTGGTAACGCGATCGGGAGGAGGCGGTCTTCGTGAACCTCACCAGAGCCGGCCCAACTCCAGCGGGAAGCAAGGAATCGGAGCACCGGAACACAGAAAGCCGAGCCAGCCCTTCATAGAAAGTAAGCCGGGTGCTGGTGGGAAAGCGGGAGGCGTTACAGCGCCAGACTAGGGCCCTGTGAGCTGCCGGAGCCTGAAGTTCCGTCATGAGACTTTCCGGCTTGGGACTCTGTCTGATTGGGAGCGGGGCTGCAAGTTAAAACTCGCATTACAGTGACTGGGGTGCATCCGGAGACGCCGGTTTCTTTCTTTCCCCCCTTTCCTCTTTCTTAAAAGGGAAAGTATCGGATTGTAGGACTTCCCTAAAGCCTAAGAAACGGTAATTGGAGTATTCCCGAGGCGATATAAGAGCTCTGTGGAGCCAGAGGTCTCCCACTGTAATTGAAGCAAGAAAAGCCTTAAAGTCTAAATGTGCAATCTGTAAATTTTCCTCTGATTGTGCAGGGGGCTGAATCTTCAGCTGAGAGCGCTGCTGGGGGTGGATCAGAGTGCAGCTGAAGGCAAGCTAACGTGGTTTCTAGGCTGATGTGGGTAAAGTAACTGACTGATTACATGACAAAGAGCCTAAATCTAATGTTGTGAACTAACCAGATGAAATTGTTCATGTTAAAAGGGAAATAGTCAGTGCTGTGGAAATTACTGTTTAGCCTAAACTGAATGTTATTTTAACAACATGAAATAATTGAGGAACACTGTCAACTGTTGTTATAATTTGTCATAAGCTGATTGTATGTACCTATCTTCTAAAAGAAAAAGGAAAAGAAACAAAGAGAAACTTTTATAAAAGGTACTGGTATTTTTCTACTAAGGTGTGGTGTCTTAATTTTTGAGTGGACATTCATTGAGTTACTGCTGGGTTGTTGGCAACCTTTACACATGTGCTTCTATTAGAGATTGTCTTACCCTAGGCCAGGCTACCCTAGGTGACCTGACAACATTAGGTTCCAACAGTTATCATTTGATTTTTCCCGTACTGACCCAGTTTTGTTTTGTTGTAGGTACGGGGTGGGGATAGCTGGGCTGTCAGCCAGCAAGAGGAGGAGTGTCGGGCACTTTCTAAATGTGCATGGTGGTTTGGCCGGTCATCTTGGGCTGGGCAAACAGTCATGCACAATTATCATGTTCTCCACCCGGCTGTATTGCAAAGCTGGGTAGAGAACATGCACAAGCTCCTACTCCATGTTTGAGCGCAGAACCACGGCACTCAGACCAATCACGACACTGCTGTAATGCTGGTTACAGCAGTGTCAGGATTGGTTAGGGGGACTCTGGGAGCCTGTGAGCTTCTTGCTTCAGTGAATCATCGACAGAAGAACAGAAGAAGGACAGAGGAGAAGTAGCAGCCGGCAGGTAAGTAAAATGCTCATTTTTTTTAACCCCCCTTCCCACCCCACCATTACTACTCTGTAGCAGCAACCACTGCTTCCCTTTGCCCTTACTTATTAATCACCTCGTTCCGGAATGTCTCATGTTCTTAGTCTATTTGTCTGCGGGGCCTGAGAACAAAATCTTCTGGTTTACAGAACAAAATTAAACAAATGCACAGTAAAGGAAGCAGAGGATTAAGGCTGAAATAGCATGCACAGCGCACTGACAAAACAAAACGTTCTCTTATTTACAGCAGATTATAAAGAGATAATAACATTGTTAAATGTTTACAGAACGTCAAATCATATATGGATAGTAAAAAAAACACAGGAATAAAGATGAGAATAGACTACAGATAAGCAATACATTGATAGAGAAAAAAGTATTTCAAATTCTGCAAAAGTACCGTGGGTGAACACAATTGCTTGTTAATAACATCAGTTTGAGGGTGTAGAAATGGATGTGGGTAGAAGGTAGTTAAGGAAACTACAGAAGACATTAGATCATCACTAGAGGGAGATGTAGGGTAAAACAAGTTAACAGCGACGGGAGGAAAAAAGGGCGCAAGAGAAAAAACAGACAAAAATAAAGACTGGTTTGGTTATTTTCAGAGAAAACAGTTTTAAGAGCAGATTTGAAGGTGTCTGTGGTGTCGGTGTTACGGACTTACGGTGTTACGTCAGGCCCTGTAAATAGTGGGGATATGCAGCGCACTTGGAAATAAGCACTCGGAGCCACTGCGTACGCGAGTCCTCTGACGTTACGTCTGCGGCAGTCCTTTTTATTAAATGCTTGTCATGTGACCTGGATCACTCTATCTTGTCAGGTCCTGAGGGGTAAACACTCGGGCACTTCTTCCTCTGATGCGAGGTCGGAACGCCCCACTCAGCGCATCTGTTACGTCAAGGATGCAACATCACATTCCTCCCCAAAATAATTGTTAAACAAATCATGAGTCCCGCATTAACTATAGGGGATAACCAAACTCACAATGTCCAAAATAATTCGAACAGTCTTACTTGAAGTAGTCCTTCAGTTTACAGGTTGGCTCAGGGTTTCGTCGGAGCCGATACTGCGAACTTCCACACCCACTCAATTCTTCTTCCGCCTCAGCATTCTGAGCAGGACTTGGGACTCCCAATGAGCTCTCAGACTCTTCGGTGTCACCGGCCCCAGAAGTGTCAGTGTCCGTAATTAGTTTGGTGTCTTGTGTGAGAAGTTGGCATAGCATATGCTGTCCACTAGTTATAGTAGGCACTTTGCACCAGTCCAAACAACACTTATTGATGATAGGTTTAAGACAACCTTTATTGAAAGCTTTCCTAGTGGTACCTATAGAGAGCAGCCTTCAGGCTGAGTCTTGAAGGAGTGTATGCTGTCTGGTCATGCCTCCTACCTAAATCATCTTATTTCAAGTCTAAGTGCTTGACCTCTGCGCACTGTAGCTCCTATGCTTTTGCTGAAAAAAATCTCTTAATTCTATCTACTGCATTAACAATTTCATAAACTGAATAATATGTAATACTATAATCCAAAGTTTGGGTTCAAATAAATCGAACATTTATTCTGTCGTAGATCACAGAAAACATTTGTTCTTATTAAAAAAAAATACAAAACACAGTCTTGTTGGGGCCCATGACAAAATCATTCTGCTGTGCCCAATGCATTTTGGGCCTATGTGGCCCTTCCTCAGGGGCTTGATTCTATGAGAAATACAGACAAAACATTTAGAAGAAAATGTACAGGGAAGTAATTAAAGATATCATACAAACATTTATTCTAGAATTCACAACCAAAATAGCGTGAAAATCTAACACTGCCATGCATACATTCACCAATTTGTTTACATTGTGTGAAGATGTGTCCCTGAGAACATAATTAAAAAACAAATAAAATGATAATAACTGTGCTCAAACATAGCAAAAAACGCACACGGAATGGATTCTCAGCCTCAATCCATGATATCACCTTGAATGTGATTTCAACACCCATGACACAAAACATAACTACACTCAAGAGAGCCGAGTTCCTTGTGAACAACACTGTGGTACTGCTTCTGGAAAAATGTATAAACACTAAATGTTTGTGCAGAACGCTAAAACCAAGAAAATATCCTCCTTATGCACCCGATTGTACAAACTAACCTGGAAAGTAGCTGCCGTGAAGTCAGAAGCTTTCAACGTGCCGCCGTATACCAAAACCTAAAAAAAACATGCGGAAAGGTTATGCCCCATGAATTATTACAGAAACTAACGTCCATAAATCCCGCACTCGGCTTCGGTCTTACCTCTAAAAATGCTTGGAACTGTCCAAAGGCTTCCCCACTGTTTCAAACATTTGCTTCACTTCTCAATCGGGACGCCATGAATGACACAGGGGACCCGGTTGGAATTTTAAACTATAAGGACACTTAGGAGAGGACTTTGAGCAAATCCCTTTAGACGTAAGGGTTTCTAGGGCAAACACCCACGGGAGCACCGGAGTACTCGAGTTACCTCACCCAGGGAAGCCGGGTGCATAGGTGTTAAATGGTGTTGGAAATCGTCATTGATTTCAATAGCGTTCTGCTGCTTAGTGCTGCTGCCGTGGAGAAGAAAAATGTCCAGTGTGATCCAAGTAGGCATGAGCGAATTTTGCGGATCTCGCGTTCGCGAATTTTGCGGATTTGCGGATTCGCAATCCGCAAAATCCGCGAATTCCCGCGAATTTGCGGATTTTTTTTTTTTTGTGTTCGCCCGTGTTTCTGCCAGTTCGCGAGAGTTTTTACAATTTCGCAATGTGCGAACTTACCTGTCGGGTCGCAAGTTTTGCGAACTTGTTGTTTCTACGTGTCCAGCCTGTTTGGGACACTCTTCTTCATCACTGCCACTCTCTGTCACCACTGCCACTCTCTGACTACTCATGCCACCCTCTGGCCCACCCATGCCACCCTCTGTTTCATCATCACACCCTCTGGTTGTCCAGTGTACATTATTTTCGGCAAAGCAAAGCACACCTTCCCTGCCTCAAGTGACCTGAATTAATTTGGGGCTGATTAATGTGTCACAGAATATTTTTTTAGCTGGCACCTGCTTCCTTAGTGCGCCCTGATTAGTGATCTTTTGCACTTGCTAAGTGCTTTCATTGTTGCAAAATTAGTTACAACACCTGCCCTGCCCCAACTGACAATAATGAATTAGGGGCTGATTAATGGATTTTAACTTCCAGCCTGGCTCCTGCTTGTCTCCCTTAGCTGTAATTCAGGACCTTTGTGGCATATGTGTAACTATTCTGAGGTTCAGAGCAGGGTCACATAATAGTTTCAACTGGCAACTGAACTCTGGAGGGGCCCCTCAGGAAGCACTACAGGAAATGGCTACTAATGATGTGCCTGAACTTTTGAACCTGGTAAGTAGTTACTTTCAGTTTTGCTAAAATCGTATTTCTGCAATTTTGCACTTATTCGCGGGGCGCGAACTCACGCGAACAGTGCGAGCAGTGCGAGCAAAATCCGCTGCTCGCGGATTTGCGGATTTTGCGGGAAATTCGCAAATCTCGCGGATTGCGGATTTCCCGAAAATCCGCAAAATCCGCGAGCGGAACGGATTTTCCGCCCACACCTAGATCCAAGCCTGGATCAAAAGATGTGAAGAACCTGAAAGCAGAGGGGACAGAGTATGGGTCATGTGCCAGTCACCAGGGCTCGGTTGACGAATGCCCACCGATGTTGGGCCATTCAGGTGGGAAGAGGTGAAGCTTGACTCTACAGCCACGAGGACCAGGAGGCATCAACGATGACCAGGAGCTTGATTCGATCTGTCCCACAAACGATGTTGGATGCTGCAGTGTCGGTGCCCGGATTGGACCCAACAAGCCTTCGCAACAGCAACCCACGCAGAAAAAGAAAAGATGCTTTGGTGTGGACCAGCAATGTGCAGGGGGCTCCTCAAGTGGTGTACAGTCAGGGCACATATGGAGCAACCAGGGAAGCCCAAGGAAAGCCAAAGATGCCTTCTCAGGGACCCACCAGTCGACAAACCTGGGACTGTGAAGGTACCTTGAGCGAAAACACAAAGGGCGGGCTCACAAACATTCATGGAGTTAAGCCAGCAATATTCTGTGGAAAAGGTGCTTGGGGTCTGGGCTACAAGTAACCCAATGCACAGCCTCAAGGGAGATTGAGAAGCTCATGCACTTGCAAATGTGCACAGTGTCCAGGGGTTCTGGTTCCACTGTACCCAAAGAGTTACGGGACTCAGCTTTGCTGGGGACTTGGGTCACCATCTGGGAAGTCTGGAAGTGGAAACCCGCCTCCTGTGTTGGAAATAATTCAGAGTCCGACGGGAGGTTTGGAGATGCAAACCAGTCAGATGCGTCCTTGGTGCCTGCCAAGCAGGGGAGTAACTTCTTTACTCCAAGCATGGGCGTAGGAAGTGTGGGGGACGCGGGGGACGTATCCCCCCCAGATTTTCTAGTGGGGGGGACACAGGGGACAAGGGTGGGGGGATGAGGGGACGAAATAACTTGTCCTCTCTCTCCTATTAGTTGCTGGGCCATTGACACGTAAAAATCACTAGTGCTTTGACGTGCCAATGGCCCTGTACTTAGCCTGTGTGACTTTACCTTTTGTGTGCTGCAAAGCTCCAGGAATCATTTCACACCTCGTTCTCGCTAACCCGGCTGCCTGCAGTCTGCACTTCAGGACAAAGGGAGAGAAGTCGTTTGTTTATTGCTGTCTGCATCCTGCCCTTCCCCAGCACCGACTTGACCTTATTCATACTACCTGCGCAATTTAGTCACTCAAAGGCCACTGTTCTGCTTAAATGTTTATTTTAAGCAGTTGAAACTCACCTGACCCTGGAACATTAAAACAAATTAGCATTAGTCGCAGTCTAAGCACGCATCTGGGTTACGTTGTGACAGAGGATATTACCACTAATCAAATGGGGCATTACAAAGTATGCAGACACCAAGTAGGTAAGTTTTGAGAAGAAGCCTTTTGCTTATTACTATGATTAATATGAAAATGGAAGAAACGGAGTGCAAAGGAATAATGTTAAATTATTTATTTGTATGCACATCTATGGGATAGGTTGTTGAGTTGGAAAAATAGTTCACTTTAAGTATCCTGATAGCAAGCAATGTGATTTTGTCCAACAGAAAAAAAGCAGAAAGTCGAAGTCATCTCTTGTTTGAAAGCCGTCTTTTAGTTAACATTAATAAAATAGCAATTCCACAAATGCAATAATTTCATGACTTCAAGGGTCCGACTGAAATATAAGGATACACATCTATTTTTTCTACATACCTGCTGAGTTAAAGCAGAGTGCATTGAGTTGGCAAAATCAACTTTCCATATTGGTATTTCAAACTTCCTCAATAAAACTAGTCCCATTAATGACCTTCCAGAGTCCACAATAAGCTACGCACCACATCTATATGAACAGGCCAAGCCAGCATTCACTTAGTGCAAGTATTTTCAGGTGCTACCCCAGTCGTCACTGCCATGATTACATAAAACTCTCTTCGCATACGTTACCTATACATGTGAGGCATCCCAACCTACCCAGATAGTTTTAATATCAATTTGCCAGGAACTAAAAACATGATTAAAATGTGAAAAATGTAAATTCCACAGTCATAATTGTAGACAATCGAGGGATTCCAGCCTTTTGAGTAGTTGATAGAGCATCAGAATTATCCTACAACTAGTCAATGAGCCGCTTTTAGGAGGCGTTCCTGTGCCGGAACACCCTCCTCCTGAGCCAGAACGCCTCCTTCTGACGCAGGGCTTTACAACGTGACGCATCTCCCAGATGCATCACAGTGTAAATATCCCGCACCACGGCGCATCTTTTCCGCCGCCGCTGCGTCACAAAAGTGACGCAACAGCGGCGTAAAAGAGGCGCAAGGTGCTTGTAAACCTGCCCCTGAGTGTTTATATCACCTTTTTATAATATGTGGTATTTACCCTGATATTTGTTGCATGCTTTAGTGAAGGGACTGCAATAAAATACTGGGAATGTTCGCATCCATTATTGGAGGGACTGTAATATAAAGTTGGATTGTATACCTGGATAAACTTTTATACTTTTTAATATGTGGCATTTCCACTAGACTTTTTTTCATAGATAATAATAACAGCCTTTTTTGGCTGTATATGAATTCTAAAAGTAGGTTTTATAACTAAAATTAGGATTCATATTTAGTCGCTATATGTGCTTAAAACACCTAAAAGTAACAATATAGGTTTCAAAATTGGGCTTTTTACTCAATAGCAGGCCTTTTAGTGATTCCATATAGCAGTTATATGTGTGCTTATAATACCAATAAGTAACACCTAAAACCAGTCCAAAATGTTTAACACAGTTTTGGAAATATGAGCCCATTTGATTGGTCTATTTTTCGTTCGGCGCCCATAAGGAGTAAGGAAGTTCTCGATAGGCTGTCAGCAGGCCTTGCAAGGTAAACGCAGGTGTATTTAATTCGCCGGTGCAAGCCGAGACGCCACATAGAGGTGCGGTAGCAGCATATTTCTTTGAGGAAAGGGAGGTAAGAGGCTAAGTTGGAGCAGGTGACTCTGTTTAAGGGTAATGAGAAATAGATAACGAGTACGCTCGAGTACCATACGAGCGTTTAGCCAGGAGGTGCTCAGTATTATGGCAAGAAGCTTGTTGGTTCTGGCAAATACGAGGCAGTTTGCATAACTATACGCAAACATTGGTAAAAATTACTTTTGGAGCTAGTTAATCTCAGTATTTTTATTTGGGGGTTAATGACATATGCAGGTAAATGAGTTGTTTAGTACCACGACGGGAACCTGTTGGTTCTGGAAAGTATGATGCATCTTGCACAATTATACGAAAATACTCACAACAATTGCTGTTGGAGTGAGTATGCCCAGCAACCTCTACTCTCAGACAGGCCACCTAACTCCAGGGGTCATTTATCACCTCTTCAAAGAGCCAGTCCAATCCATTTACCTCTGACAAATCAAGGCAGGGCACTAGAGGGCTGAATTGTGGCTTGCAGACAAGAAAATCTTATAACTTCTTGTCTGTACATTTTAGAATAAATTCAACAATACCACATTGTTGCATTTATCATTAACATTCTTCTGAGTACTTTAATCCTAGTTGTATGGCTTTCCTTTCTCCAGTTATTAATCAATAACCTCTTGCAATGTTAATCTATGGGCCGGGGATCTGCAATGGAAAAATTAACTGGCCAATTTCTTCAATACCAGGGCCTGTATAAGGATCCGCCTTATACCTACAGGACCCCCACCCCTAGAATACATAGGAAAGACTTTAGGGGTTCTGATTATATCAAAATATTGCAGATCCTCACTTCACAGTGCTCCGAGCACAAAAGCCGTTTTTGGGAAGCACTATACTACAATGTAGGCGGTGAAATTGCAATTTCACTAAACCCAGGGCTTATAACACTCATTTTATAAGGGCCTTCCTTGTAGATACCTGATCTCTAACCCCTAGGACACCTAGGGGAACCCCTGGGGATACCTAATATGCCCCAACATTGTAGTTTATCAATTTGTAAGTGCCCTAAACCCAAAAGTCAAGATTGGGCACAATTTGCATTTTAAAAGCAGTCCTCCAACACGGGTCTGCTTTTAAACTAACCTCAGGCTACAGCAGTGCACACATGCAAGAGCAGGAAGGGGTGCTGGCCTCTAAACCACTATGCCCTAATATATACTAGGGACTTAAAGGTAGTTTCAATACCCATGCCCTATTATGTAATACGAGAGGTCATGTCAATCATGGAGGTACCCTAACCCATAGTGCACCCTAGTGTATGTAGTTTTTTTTACTGTATTTGTAAGTGTCTCTTTCAACATAGCACTAGCCCTGGGCCTGGTTAGTCAGCGGCCAGGGTCAGTCAGAGTCAGGTACCACCAGTACCAGTCAGCAAAAAGTTGGGGAGTGCCCAGGGCACAGATGGCTTTGTAACACTAGAGAAGCACAAATCCAGAATTTAAAACATAACACCAAGGTTGGGGGTTCTCTTTAATGATCAGAATGGATTTCCATCCTAATGAACCCATTTTCAAACTTTAGGATAATGAAAGACTGGGTAAAAATCATAATGTTCTAATCTATACCTTGCAGTTTTCATGCAGCTCTTTGATGAAGGGTAATAGCTCACTGTTCAGTGTTAGGATTTTAACTTATAAACTGCAACTAGCAAAAGAATCTCTCTGACAAAAGCAGTAACTCACTGACCTATTTACATTATATGCATTTTGTGATCTGCGTGGTACACGATCTTTGTAGCAGGCATATTACCCAACTGTGGCTACCTTACCATGAGTCAAAACTTCCAGTACTCAGACCTCTGATCTCTCTCAATAAAGATCAATAATTACCGAAGTTATCTTCACATTTTTATTGTTGCCTGAAAATTTCTGGAGACCAGGAATGCAGCAGCAGGTACTTTTCAAACCATAATACACTTACAAACATGACACCCTCACCTGAAGTCAGCATCCTTTTTTGCTTGGTGCATGAAGATGCAAGATTCATATACATTTGGTCTGATTACTATGTGAATGTAAACAACAATAAAGCATACATGCAAACTGTGACTACATGCCTGCTTTTCTCAATATTTCACTTCAAAACGATGCAATGTATTTGTTTAACGGGTGGTGATTTGTATAGGGTCAATGGAAAATCCACAAGGTTGTCCCTGTCCCCCCCAGAATTTTAGTGTCTCCTACGCCCCTGACTCCAAGGGAGATCCTTCAGTCATCTAGCGCCATGTAGAGCATCGAAGTTCCAAGATTCAGTATCAGAGTTTCATCCAGGTGTAATCTAAAGTCCTGTTGCCAGGGGTTCCTATCTTATACCCAAGGAAGGGGTGGGACAAACTCTGTGGACCCACCTATGGGAGGGTTTGGACAGAGGGGTGGCTATACCGATTTCCTTTGTCCAGTTTCGTGCCAGAGCGTCTGGGAGGTGGTGACACCTTCCTGTGACAGGAAACCTATTGTCCAGGCCTCCCCTGCGGGAGTTTCATCATGAAGCAGGAGGCCAGACCCGTGTCTGTGACTGTGGCATCCATTTTGTGATGCCAGGGTTCTCTTAAACTGGTACCGGCTGTACCTGTGTGTACATGTCTCTCCCTCTAGGTGGGTGGAATCATACCCCCGCCACCAGGACTGGCGGGGGGTATGATTCTAAAGTGTTTGACACCAAACACAACATGTTTTCGTGCAGCCATTCCAAAGTTAGCATTTACTGCGAGGTTATAATGCACTTATGAGTATATGGTCTGGCTGCATCAATCAATCAATCAATCAGGACATTTATAATGTGCTCTACCTACCCATGAGGGTCTCAAGGCGCTGGGGGGGTGCTGCTACTGATTGAAGAGCCAGCCAGGTCTTGAGAAGTCTTCGGAAGGTCAGTAGGTCTTGGGTCTGACGTAGGTTGGTGGGGAGGGTGTTTCAGGTCTTGGTGGCAAGGTGGGAGAAGGATCTGCCGCCGACGGTTGTTCTTCACATGCAGGGGACTGTGGCACGGAGCTTGCGGTTAGGGATGTAGAAGCTGAGACGTCTGTTGAGGTACGCTGGGCCAGTGTTGTGGAGGGCCTTGTGCACTTGGAAGCGGAGTTTGAAGGTTATCCTCTTGTTGACGGGTAGCCAATGAAGGTCTCTCAGGTAGGGGGTGATGTGGCTGCGGCGGGGGATGTCGAGGAACAGTCGTGCTGAGGCGTTCTGGATGCGTTATAGCCGTCTCAAGAGCTTGGTTGACGTTCCTGCGTAGTGGACATTTCCGTAGTCCAGCATGCTGGAGACAAGGGCCTTGGTGACTTCTTCTGGTTTCGGTGGGGATCCACTTGAAGATCCTGCGGAGCATTCATAAGGTGTTGAAGCAGGATGAGGAGACGGCATTGACCTGCTTAGTCAAGGAGAGCGTGGAGTCGAGGATGATCCCCAGGTTGCGTGCATGGTCGGTGGGTGTCGGGGCTGTTCCCAGTGATGTCGGCCACCAGGAATCGTCCCAGGCTGAAGAGGTGGAGCCGAGGATGAGGACCTCCATCTGGTCCAAGTTCAGCTGCAGTCGGCTGTTCTTCATCCATTCGGCGACTGCCTTCATTCCTTCGTGGAGGTTGGTTTTGGCGCTGTGAGGGTCTTTAGTGAGGGAGATGATCAGCTGGGTGTCGTTGGCATAGGAGATGATGTTGAGGTCTTGCTGTTGGGCGATGTGGGTGAGGGGTGCCATGTAGATGTTGAACAGCGTTGGGCTGAGGGAAGAGCCCTGGGGTACGCCGCAGATGATCTCGGTGGCAGTGGAGCGAAAGGGTGGGAGGCAGACGCTCTAAGTTCTGCCACAGAGGAAGGATGTGGTCCAGTCCAGGGCCTTCTCTTGGATCCCGGCGCTGTGCAGGCGTGTTCATAGTGTGCGGGCTACAGACCGCGTCGAAGGCGGCTGACAGCTCCAGGAGAATGAGGGCTGCTGTTTCTCCATTGTCGAGCAGGGTCCTGATGTTGTCGGTGGCGGTGATGAGGGCGGTTTTTTGCTGTGGTTGCTGCGGAAACTGGGCTGGGATGGGTCCAGGATGTTGTTGTCCTCGAGGTGGCTGGTCAGTTGTTTGTAGACGATTTTCTCAGTGGCCTTCACCGGGAACGGGAGCAGGGAGATGGGGCAGAAGTTCTTGAGGTACTTGGGGTCCGCCTTGAGCTTTTTGAGTAAGGCGTTGATCTCGGCGTGCTTCCAGTTCTCCGGGAAGGTTGCTGTCTTGAAGGAGATGTTGATAACTTTCCGGAGATGGGGGGCAATGATTGTGCTGGCTTTGTTGAAAACGTGGTGTGGGCATGGGTCAGACGGTGATTCAGAGTGGATGAAGTTCATGATCTTGATGGTGTCATCGTCGTTGACGATGGACCAGGCAGCTGGTGGTCGCGGGGGTGGAGGTCTCGGTGGTCGGCGTGGCAGTCGTGGCTTTGAAGATGTCATGGATGTTGGCGATCTCGAAGTGGAAGAAGGTGGCCAGTGAGTCGCATAGGTCCTGCAAGGGGGGATGTCGTTGGTGTTGGAGCTAGGTTGGAGAGTTCCTTCACGATGCTAAAGAGTTCTTTGCTGTTGTGTGCGTTGTTATCCAGGCGGTCTTTGAATGCGGTCCTCTTGGCGGTTCTGATGAGTTGATGGTGTCTACGGGTGGCATTTTTGAGGTCCGTGTGGTTGTCTGGTGATTTTTGGCGTAGCCAGTTCTTCTGCAGATTCGAGCAAGTTTGCTTGGAGGTCTGGAGGTCATCAGTGAACCAGGTGGTTTTCTTTCTGGTGTGGCTGTTGGCGGGTGTCTTGAGCGGGGCAAGAGTGTTTGCGCAGTCGTCGATCCACTGTCGGAGGTTGAGGACAGCGGTGTCCGGTTCGTTTGGGTCAGCTGGTGGGCTCTGGGCAAGGGTGGTGGCTAGCTGCTCTTCGGTGACTTTGCCCCAGCAGCGACGAGTCATCTGTTGGGTGCGGCGGTGTGTGGTGGGCTTTTTGAAGGTGAAATGAACACAGCGGTGGTCGGTCCAGTCGGGTTCGGTGGTGTGGTTGAAGGAGACGTGGGGGCTTGAGGAGAAGATGGGGTCAAGCATGTGACCGGAGGCGTGGGTGGGTGTTGTCACGAGCTGTCTGAGTCCGAGGTTGGCAAGGTTGTCGATCAGGGTGGCGGAGTTGGCGTTGTTGTTGTTCTCAAGGTGGAGGTTCAGGTCCCAGAGGAGGATGTAGTCTGTGGAGGCGAGGGCGTGGGAGCTGATGAGGTTGGCAATGGAGTCACTGAACTGGGGTCTGGGTCCAGGGGGTCTGTAGATGAGTGTTCCTCTGATGGTGGTGTTTGGGTCGGTATGGATCTGGAAGTGCATGTGTTCGGCGGTGCTGAGGGTGTCATCAGTGTTGGTCGAGACTCTGAGGGTGTTCTTGTGGACGATCGCAATTCCACCTCCTACTTCGTTGGTGCGGTCTTTGCGGTAGATCTTGTAGCCTTCCGGGATGGCTATGGCGATGTCGGGTCCTGAGGCAGAGTTAAGCCAGGTCTCCATCAGGAAGGCGACGCCTGGGGCGGTTGAGTCGAGGAGGTCCCAGAGTTCAACGGCGTGTTTGCGGGCGGAGCGAGTTTTGAGGAGGATGCACTTCAGATAGTTGGGTTAGTTGGTTGGTGGTTTTGCGGGTCGGATGCTGGTGAAGCTGCAGTACCGGCAGGTGAAGGGCCCTTGGGTGCGCTTTGGGGTGGCCCAGTCGCAGGTGTGTTCTCGTTCGGGGTTGAGTGCGTGGAGGGTGCTGGTGTCATAGTGCTGACGGGTGTTGTGGTGTCTTCGGGGACCAGGGGTTCTGACACTGGGCCGCCAATAGAAGGGAAGGTGGGAGGGAGGAGCAGCTGGGTAAGGGGGGAACTGACAACAGAACACCCTGCGGAGAATAGATTCCAAAGGCTGCAGAGGGGCCCTGCTCATGCATGGGCACCCTCTTACACAAATCCCAGCACCCTGCCTTCAAGATTGATAAGGCCTGCCATAGGGGTGACTGACCTATATCTACTTAAGGGGTGCATACACCACCTTTCACAGGCTGCTATAGCAGACCTGTGGTGTCATTTTGGAAGGCTGCCCTGGGGTGGCATAATACATGCTGCAGCCCCTGGTAGGCCTCTGGGGTACCTGTGTCCTGGGTATATAGGATACCATATATTAGGAACTTTTAAGGGTACCCCAGTAACCAAACGGGAGTGTACCTAAAGTACTTGGAATCATTTTACAGAGGAAAGCAGATAGGCTGGGGCGCTGAATAGCAGGATCCCTGCCAAACTAAGTAAAAACCATAAAAACACAAGGGGGCAACCATGTAGTCAGATTCTACCTTCCTACATCTTGATTGCAGGTTCGTGGAGGAGGTTCAGCAGCGGCTCCAGGGGGAATCTCTTACTGCTGAGCATCTGCAGAAGGCCTGTTTACGCTATCCGGATCACCGGCCAATAATGGAGCCATTGACAAGTGAAATTTCTAAAAGTGGGAGATGTTCCGAGCTACCGTTTTGCCATGTCGTCTGGCCGTCACTCTGGTACTCTTCACATGAACTACAGTCCAGGGGTGCCTTTCATAGGGGAGACTGAATTTGCTGCTGGCCAAGTGGCTCTTGAGTAGAACTTTGTCACCCTATTCCAGATGTACCTGCTGGGCTCCCCGACGCTGACTGACTCAAGCATGCACTCACAGTCTCTGGTCATCTATTCGCTGGTTGTCAGGGGCTGTCGCGCACCACTGTGGGTGATGAGGGATTGAGTCAGTGATGACCCGCCCCATTGACAGATGTCCTGGGGCCAGACCGGTGGTGGTGTGAGGAGTTTGCTGATAATTACGCAGGGACGTGAAAAGAGCTAGCTCCATAGGCTTATGGCGATTATGGGCTATGCAAATCACCTTATTCAATGTTTGCATGAATCTCTCTACCTTCCCATTGGCCTGCAGTCAGCGAGGGGTGATTCTCCAGTGTTGAATGCCCAAGGAGGTTAAATTCCTGGCAATCTCTTGCCCCTTGAAAGGAGGTTCATTGTCAGTTTTCAGCTCTTGAAATATGCAGTGAGTTGCTATCACTTTCTCAAATGTTGTGATTATTTCAGCGGCACTCGCATGTTGACAATTTCCACCTCCAGATACTTGGAGTAGTCATTCATGGCCACAAAGGTGTGTCTCCCATCCAGAAGGCTTCCAAAATGAAGGCTGATACTCGCCCAGGGATGTGGGGGTCTTGGCTATGTGATCACGGATCGGGCTTGGGAGCTTCCAGTCACCTGGCACCACTGGCCCTCTCGAACAGCAGCTTCCACGAGTTCGACCATCAGCAGAAACCATACTTTTGTTCCTAATCTTGACTTGGTTTTGACCATTTCTTGATGACCACTGTGGGCCAGCTGAATCACTCGGGCAGTCAGAGAGGCGGGAATTACCAGCCGATGTCCTCGCATGAGACATCCTGTGGGGTCTTCCATTAGTTCCTCTCGGATGTGGTATAGGCTTTCCAGGATCCGTTGCACCTCCCCCATGAGTATCTTCTATTCTTCCATGGCTCTGTGCCAGTTTCCATGCTTCACAGCTAGTTTGGCTCTCTGCAGGCACTTATCTTTGTCGGTTTCCTTCTTCAGGGTGTTCATGGAGAGAGGAAGAGGGCACGATCTTGCTGTGATGCATCGGAAATACTCTTTCATATCTGCAGCATCTTCTTCCTCTTGAGCGATGGCCTCTCTTGGATGCCGAGATAGATATCCTGCTGGGTTGCGACTCCCTGGCTGGTACTCAACTCGACAGTTGTAGTTCTGGAGTTGCAGCATCCATTTTTCAATCTGGGGAGGAGGCTTCGACGATGTGCCCGAGAAAAGGGATAGGAGGAGCTTGTGGTCCGTGTCCACCACAAACGGCTTGCCTAACACATAGAGGTGAAAGTGGCGATGTTCCCAATGTATTGCAATGACCTCTTTTTTTATTTGCGAATACCGTTGTTCTGTGTCAGTGAGTGAGCGGCTCGCAAATGCCACCGGGGTAAGCATGGGCGGAAAATCCGTTTCGCTCGCGGATTTTGTGGATTTTCGGTAAATTCGCAATCCGCGAGATTTGCGAATCTCCCGCAAAATCCGCAAATCCGCGAGCAGCGGATTTTGCTCGCACTGTTCGCACTGTTCGCGTGAGTTCGCGCCCCGCAAATAAGTGCAAAATTGCAGAAATACGATCTTAGCAAAACTGAAACTACTTACCAGGTTCAAAAGTTCAGGCTCATCATTAGTAGCCATTTCCTGTAGTGCTTCCTGAGGGGCCCCTCCAGAGTTCAGTTGCCAGTTGAAACTATGATGTGACCCTGCTCTGAACCTCAGAATAGTTACACATATGCCACAAAGGTCCTGAATTACAGCTAAGGGAGACAAGCAGGAGCCAGGCTGGAAGTTCAAATCCATTAATCAGCCCCTAATTCATTATTGTCAGTTGGGGCAGGGCAGGTGTTGTAACTAATTTTGCAACAATGAAAGCACTTAGCAAGTGCAAAAGATCACTAATCAGGAAGCACTAAGGAAGCAGGTGCCAGCTAAAAAAATATTCTGTGACACATTAATCAGCCCCAAATTAATTCAGGTCACTTGAGGCAGGGAAGGTGTGCTTGCGTTGCCACAATAATGTACACTGACTGGACAACCAGAGGGTGCTGTGATGAAACAGAGGGTGGCATGGGTGGGCCAGAGGGTGGCATGAGTAGTCAGAGAGTGGCAGTGGTGACAGAGAGTGGCAGTGGTGAAGAAGAGTGTCCCAAACAGGCTGGACACATAGAAACAACAAGTTCGCGAAACTTGCGACCCGACAGGTAAGTTCGCAATTTGCGACATTGTACAAAACCCTTGCGAACTGGCAGAAACCCGCGCAAACACACAAAAAAAAAATCTGCAAATTCGCGAGAATTCGCGGATTTTGCGGATTGCGAGTTCGCAAATCCGCAAAATTCGCGAACGCGAGATTCGCAAAATTTGCCCATGCTTACACCGGGGCCTAATCTTCTTCGGCATGACGGTGTTTCATCAGCACTGCCCCAAATCCTTTCGGACAGGCAGTCACTGCAACCAGTGTCATCTTTTGTGGGTCAAAGAACGCTAGGGTGGTAGCCACTGACAGCACCTCCTTGATACTCTGGAATGCCTTGGCCTGTGCTTCGCCCCACATCCATTGGACTGAGTCCTTGGTTAGATCCTTTAAAGGTTGAGTGAGGGTTGTGAGGTCTCAGCTGAATCGCCCAAAGTAATTGACCATTCCGAGAAAACTGTGGACTTCGGTGACAATTGCCGGGGCTGGCACATTCTTGATGTCAAGGACTTTATCCGGGTCTGGATTCACCCCTTTTGCCGAGAAGGTGTAAGCAAAGAACTGGAGTTTGGTCTTAAGGAACTTGCATTTTTCTCTATGCAGTGTGAGTCCAGCATCTCGGATCCTCTGGAGTACCTGAGTTAGGCATGCGTTGTGCTCGGAGATGGACTTGGCATGCACCATGATGTCATCGCTCACATTGATGTCTCCTGGAATGTCCATGATTAACTCTTGGATCACATTTTGAAAAACCTTTGTTGCTCTGGATACCCAAAAACTCAGGTGAGTGTATCGGCGGAGTCCAACATGGATAGAGAATGTTGTGATGTTCCTGGAGGCTTGGTCCAGGATGAGCTGGTGGTATCCAGACCGCAGGTCAAGCTTCGAAAACCAACACGCTCCGCCCATTTCTCCAATCAGGTCGTAAATGGTCGGGGTAATATGGCGCTCTCTTTTGATGGCGGCATTGGGCAGTCTCATGTCGACACATATTCTCATGGCCCCCGGCTGTTTGGGTTTGCGACACATATTCTCATGGCTCCTGGCTGTTTGGGTTTACGATTGTGGTTAGCAATTGGGGAGACCCATGGCATAGGTCCTGTCACTTTTTCGATTATGCCATCCTGTTCTAGCTTGATCAGTTCTTGCTCCACCAGTGGGCGCAGATGGAATGCCATTCGTCTATGTCGTAGAGCACAGGCCGCACAGTGGGGTCTATGTGGAGGTGTACCTATTTTCCTTTGTAATTTTGGATCGCCAACTCTGTGAATATGTGGTAGACAGATTCCAGATTCCTGATGAATACCAAATGTGAAAGTCACGATGCTGAGATTTTCCTCTGCACGGCATCATAGGAGCATGCCCAGTCGATCTTCAGTTACATACACCATGGTGGTGACTGATCTGGCCTCATGCATCACCGTCGCCTTGAACATGCCTTGCATCCTCAGCGGCTTGTCTTGACCATAGGCGAAGACTGTGATTACCGTTGGCTGCAGCGTGGGCGCCGGCCGGCTATATTCACCACAACCATGTTATTGTGCTGACCGACTTCAATGTGGCACTGAGGAAGCCATCTGCATCGATTTGTCGCCGCTCCGATCATGTGCACTTTGTGTACCGCCCGTTCTTCCTGCTCATCGTCATCCATGTCGCTATTTTCACGATCTCCTTTGGGCACTAAGTTAACCATTGTCTTGGGTTTCTGGTATGTCTTCGAGCGGCAGACCTTTTCAAAGTGGTTGAACCTGCCCCATCTGGTGAATCGGTTGCCTCTCGCCGAACATTCATCGGCCTTGTGAGGTGGTACCCCACAATAGCCACAATTCCGCTGGTTACTAGCTGGTTCCCTCTTGTTGGGTCAATGGGTGGTCTTTGTCGTGACCGCATTCACTGGTTCCACCTTGACAGGGGATTGTAGGGCCGCTTCCATATGAGCCGCCATGGCTTTGAATAATTCTTTGCTGTGCCCTAGGGTCAGGATATCCATCAGTGGTTTACCCAATTTTTCCAAGATGCGCTCACGAAGTTTTGCTGAGGCACAATCATGTACTATTTGCCCTCTGATCTCCTCCGTCTTGTCTAGGAAACAATACGTGGAAGCCAAGTTTTGAGCCGGGCATGGAATGTGTCAAGCGATTCTTCATGTTGTTTTCTGGTCTGGCGGAAAATGAAACGCTCATAGACCTGATTGGCCATTGGTTCGAAGTAGCCTGTGAGGGCCTCGATGAGGGTGTGATGAGTCTTGGGTGTAGCTTATACGAGTGACTTCATAATGCGAAGAATGTCCTTACCCCCAAGGTGAAGTAGCATTGCTCTCTTTTGGTCCCTGTGGACCTTCGTGGCCTCAAAGAAGATGAGTGGTCACTCTACCCACTCCTTCCATTTGGGTGCTTGAGCTGATGGGGTCCTTCCACCACGTAGGGCTCTATTGGCAGAATTGTAGAAATCGTAATCGCCTGGATGGCAGCTCACTGAGAGGTAACTGTGAGGTGCGCAATGGGCACTCCTTTTTTTTTTTTGCTGCGAGTTGCACAATGAGCACTCCCTTGTGGGCCAGTAATATTGCCACTCCTCCACTTCAACAGGGTTCGCCTTCCCCCTTCACCAGGTGCACTGGGAGCAGTAGAAGCAGCTGTGCTGATGCGCGGGCCTAATGCAGGCTGATGACGACACGTGGGCCCACAGGACTCACCCGGGATGTCCGACATTGATCTTGCAGGCTCCACGGACCCGGTCATAGCGCGGCCGCAGGGCAGGAGCGCCTGGGGCACGAGCACCTTGGGGCTTGGATGCTCCACTCGCAGCCGCCTCAAATCCGGAGCACAGCGGGGGCACATCCACCCTCGTCGCCAGTGTGGTGTCGTTGGTACGGACCCACTGCTAGTAAGGCCCAGTAAATAGTGGGGATACGCAGCGCACCTGGTAAAAAGCACTCGGAGCTTGGAGTGGGTTGCTATCTGCCACTGCGTACAAGCTTCCTCTGACATCACGTCCGTGGCAGTCCTTTTTATTACATGCCTGTCACGTGACCTGGATCACTCTATCTGGTCAGGTCCTGAGGGGAAAACACTCTGGGCACTCCTCCCTCCGATGCAAGGTCGGAACGCCCCACTCAGCGCATCTGTTACGTCACGGGTGCCACATCACAGGTGTCTTTGAAATAAAAATAGTTTCACCTCCCTCTTGAACATGTCTAGACAGGAAGTAGTGTGGAAGATGGGAGGAAGAGATTTCCAGATTCTGTCACACTGTCAGAAAAATGACTGTGCCATCGTCTGTTCCTTCTTAAAAGTAGGGATTGCTAGAAGCAGATATCAGGGCAATACGATCTACTCCTGTCTGATATTTTTAATTTGGACACAAGCTATGGGGTGAATGAGGTGTTAAGGATCTTCTGTGTGACATAGGCAGTTTTGTGGGATTTTCTTGCTTCTATAGGAAGTCACCGATGTTAAAAATACTGGAGAGATAGGTCACAAATTTTTGATCCTGACTAGAAATGAGGTAGTAGTACATGTAAAACTGCTTTCAAACGCGTCACCCAGATTTGGAGAGAATGTCAGACATGAGTTCCCATTACCGACTTCAGAGAGCAGTGTAGGATTGGGATCTAATTTAGGCCCAGATTCCTATATTCTCAATTTGTTAGTCTTTTTTTGTAGTTTAATAGTGGGAACTCGGCCCAAAGGCATGGGAGCAATTACCATGAGCACCAGCTACATTGCACAAGATCAAATTATTTTTTATTCTAAGTAGGGAGATAAAGTGATTTGCCCAGAAACACTGGATGTTGAGATGATGCCAGAACTCAAACATACTTACCAATTCCAACGTCAGTAGCTCTGAGACCTTAATGGTACATCCTATGTTTTTTTCTGACAAAGGTGGCCTATGCAAGGCCTATGCAAACACTCCTCACCCCTCCACCAAAACGTAAGAGATGCTGGGACCAATGTGACAACATCTGGCCCCTAACGTGGCAACTTCTCTTACTAACCCCCTACAGATACCCCTATAGCCACAGGGTATGACCTGGCATGGGGACTAGAACAACACACAGCTTCTACTGCTACTCCAGGGAGGCTCAGGTGAGATACTGCATACTCCGACTATCCGCACATCCACCATGGCCTGAAAGTAATGTCTCAGCAGAGGATTGACATTGCTTCTTAGCTGGCCACATGAGGCAGGGGGGGGGGTCGAGATGAGAATGCCCTAAGAGCCAGAACAACACCTGGCCCCCTCCCTCAGTTTGACAGCATGACTGGGGAATGCCTAATATACCGGCGACACATTACAGTGGTCTGGCAGGGACTGGGGAAGAAAATAAGTCTCTATGGGCTGGTTTACAGAGGCCCTATAAAACATCCCACAGATGACCCTGATACACTGGCCAGTCGCCCAGTTCCCAACTGCCCACCTTCCCAATCCGATCCTGGAAGAGAGCACCAGAGCTGCAACACAGGATTTTAGACCTAGTCGAGGGAGAAAACAGATCCAGTAATAACTGGCACAATAATATTTGTCTGACTAACAAGGCATCATTATATAGTGGCATTCCTGTTTAAATGTCTGGCCTCTATTTCCATGACCATGTGTGCACAGCGAGGGGTGAGGGTGAATATTCACGAATCATGCGGAAAATGATGCATGAGAAGAAGAACGTCAGAGCTCTGCTTGATAAACTCTGTGCTCTGAGGCGGAACACACGAGAGGGCTCCATGGCAAACTCGTTATACTTAGTAGTGTCTCAATGTTGATGATAACTGTGCGTGCGCAGTGACTCGAATGGTGCACTTGCTGCGAGTAAACATACTTTGTATGTAACCAAGATCACACATATTATCTAACGTCGTACTGACCACACATATGGAATGCATGAGTCGGTTATATCACTTTGCAGTCTCTCTTAGAATTCATTGGCTTTAATAATGGTTCTCCTTAAATACCTTCCAAAAAATGTGCTAGTTTGACAATTCTTTTCACTTGGTGTCACAAAGCATACAGGCAGATGGATAATCCAGACCGCCATTACATGTAAAAGAAAGAAAGAATACTTCATAGAAACGTTCAAACATAGCTCTCTGGAGTTAGTTTTCACTACTTCGTTGCTGGTGACTGGATGTGACTGGTTTCGCATGCTCTCGAGCTGCTGAGGTACAGAAAGTGACAACATTTCGGAGTTCTAAGGCTGTCACACACCCTGCAGACAATTACACAAACACCTCTTAGCTTCTAAGATGGTATTCATTCCCTGATGTTAATGACTGTGCGAGGCGCCCTTCGGAAACAACATTAATGTTCACCACGGAGGGTGTCGGAATGCCAGGAATGTGCATTGAACCGCCCCACTCCCCACAGCGATGTGTAAGGCATTGAGCGGAGCCCACCTCGCACAAATATTGAGGGCAAACATTAAGACTTCAAGTGCCACAAAATGGTATCATCCGGCGCATCAAACTGTGTGCAAACAGAGTCAAGGACCCCCCTCTCAGCGCCTTGAGACGCTCACGGGTGGGTAGAAAGATGACTGATTGATTGAAGGACTACAATCACGTGTGTCTAACTGCATGAATCAGAACAACTCAGGCTCAATGAATGATTCCATTAACATAATTCTTCTCAGGTGAACGCTTGATCAGTAGACCGTGCAATATCCCTGATACAGGGTAGAAGTGTGACTGATCTTCTCTGTCGATCCGTCCCAGATCTCCTTTCCTGCTGCACCCTTCCTCAGCACTCACCCTCCTTCGGCCACGCGGATCCTCTGGTACACATAAGACACAGAGTCAGTGCACCTGTGGGGCTTGGGTGCTACTGTTCCTGAGAACCTGCGTTCTGACAGAGGGTCGCCCATTGAAAGAGAGGTGTCGAAGGCAGACAAAAATGCCATCTTTTCATTGTTAAACTGTTCAATAAAAATCAAACAGGGCACAATATCATATTCCTTAAAAATATACTTTGGCAACATTTGTGTCATCTAAGTAATTTTTCTGAAACACCAAAGTCCTCATTAAAGCTGGGCGGAATAATGTAGGTATTTACTAAATGTGGTAAAGACCTTGTATTCTAAGTGTTCAACTTTAAATGAGGCGTAATTTGAGGACTTGTGGGTCTATTTATGATCCAGGTTGCATCACTCTTGCACCACGCAACGTGGTGCAAAATACAACACAAACAGTATAAGGGATTTATGAAGGATTCCGCTTTGCATAGCCCTCAGTGGCTCCATAAATCTGGAGTGAGTCAACGCAGCGCAAATCTCTGTATTGCCTTACTTTGGCCTGGGAAGGCGTGCCATGGGCACTGTGTGGGTGTTCCCACACAACTCCCAGGGTTCCTGACCCATTTCCAGATTTACCAGAATTGGCAATCCTGGCAATGCCCCAAAAAGAGACGCCTTCCCAGGAGATGCGTATCTAGGAGAACTATCTTTATTTCTCCTCGTTACTTCCTATTTCTATGTGTGCCGCATTCTGCAGTGCACATAGGAAGACGAATATGCCTCTCAGGATTGTTTTTGTGTAAGAAGGTGTCCCTTCCTGCACAAAAACAATCCTGCATGCAACACAGGTGCAAGGTTGCCTGCATTGGAGCTAGGCTGCCAAAACGGCACCAGCGCAGGGGAAAAGGCAGGAATGCATTGTATACCCTTAAATACAATGCTTTCCTGCACCTTTCCCTGTCACACAGTGTAGCGCAGCAATATGACTTGCTGCGCTGCACTGCGCGACAAGTTCATAAATATATTCACCTCACTGAAAATCAAATGTTTTTTTTTTTTTTTACCAGCCTCTTTTGCTGGTACATTTTAGCAAGTTTGACCTGCCAGTATGCATCAGACGAATACCTTCAGGGTGCGATAATTACCGTAGATCTCGTAATTCCTATCCCTGTGCAAAACTTTGGGGCATATTATCAAGGGATTTATCTCTGCTTTTTTGGCTTTAAAAGCCAAGAAAGCGGAGATAAAATGATCTCCCTATCAGCAACAGGGTGCTAACACGCAAAATCGCATGTTAGCACCCCTTTTCTCTACGCTTCCCCTTGCATCTCTAATGAGATGCAAAGGGGGCGTTCCAGAGAAAAATAATAGAAGAAATGTAGTTGAGCGACATTTCTCCTATTATCAAGGATATCGCTAACTCTGTTAGGGATACAAAAAGCAGCGCTAACCGCGGTTAGCGCTGCTTTTTTTACACCTGGTGTTTTCCTGACTTAGCCATGATATCCTATGGAAGGTGGATATCATGGCTACGTTTGTGAGCCCCTATCATCAAGCTAACGCCAAACTTCAAGAGATTATCGTTGGTTTTCCAGCGATAATCTCTCATTTTGGCAGTTAGCGTGAGGATTTTTATCACTTCTGAGATAAACGTTGCTAATAGCAAGTTATCTCAGCGATAATTTCCGGCGATGCTTAGCGATAAAAAAATCGTTGCAAAGCCTAGTTAGGATAAATATCGCTACTCGTTGGTAATATGCCCCTTTATTTTTACAAGTATTGGGATTTAGCCTTTAATTTATAAAGAGGATCTTAGTGGAGTTATTTTCAGCACAGTACAATCCTAATTTGTCCCTCCTGTTCGTAATCTGGGGATAAAATTCTCTTTCGTATTCGCATCTGTATTTGAGAGATAATTCGATGGAGAGCACTGGCTTCCTTACCTTGCTTGCAGTATAGTGGTCTGGTTGGAAACTTCTAAGTGATAAATCTCACATTCACTCACTAACTCAGATTCGCTCACACCTTCACCTACAGTCACCCACCCACTATAATATCACTGCAAAGACTCACCATCCATGCACCCACACAGGAAACGTCGCCCAACAAGTAACATTCACTAATAAAATGTCAGCCCCCCCTGACTGTTCTAGTTTTTCTTTCTGATACCTATTTCAAGTTTTTTTTCTTCTTTGTTTATGGTACAAGACATTCATTCACATATTTACATTTTAATCGCATCACAAACCAGCATGCCAAGCTGAATCCAGAGTGTGATCGCACATACCCGCTGCCTGCTTTTGACGGAATCGATCCCACCTTGGTCTACCTTTCAAATGGTAGAAATGCATTATCCTACCCATCCGAACGTACATCGGAAAGGGGCTTGTTTATTATGGCGATAGATTAATAATGGACCATGGATTTCAGGACTTGTGTGTTGTAACCTACTAATTGATTGATTGAAAAAGCTTTATTCAAGTTGTACACTCATAAAAGCACAAACATACATTTTAAAATTCATACATTTTAAAATACATTACAATTAAAATTCATATTTCATACACATAAAATACATTTTAAGCAGTTGTGCAAGCTTTAGCAAAAAGAATATTTAAAATTACTGTAAAGTTTTAGTTCATATTGGGAGGTAAAGCCCTCCGCCTAATGGACCATGCCCACCCCAAGTATTTTGCTGTTCCCAGCACAATAGGCATTTCGGTGGAGGTACAAATAATTCTCAACCCCTCAACACCGCTTGATACCCCAAGGTTTCTACAAACTGGAGCTAACCATACTCTCCTTGGGTTTGCATAGGCCTCACACAGAAATAAGAAGTGAATAATGCTTTCGTTGGGGGCACCACATACCGGGCAACACGAGATGTTAGTACTCCTCCACCTACCCGTCAATGACCTCAAGGGGAGAGAACCTGACCTTAACTGAAAAAATAACTTTCTATCTATCGGGACAGTTATACTGTCCCAATACTGTTCCAGTGCAGGTCTCGTTTTAATTTCCATGAATCTACCCCCCATTGTTTCTGTATGTGTACTCCTCCAGAGCTTGTCTTCTACATTATCCCAATATATGGCCTTGATGGTGTTTTTACTTGGGAATACTTCCCTAGACGGATTTTCCCAAAGGTTAGAGAGACCGAGCTCAGCAAGAACAACCCTGAGCGTCTTCAACCATGATATTTTGTGAAATATGTCTGATTTAACTAGGGCTAAAAACCCATCAGCATAGTGCCGGATCTCTGGGGTCGTCCAAAGCTGTCTCCAATGAAGGATAGGCCTTAATCGAGCACGGTCACTAACCGATCTCCTCCCTAGGTCAAGGCCAAGCGGTATTAATGGCGCACTCTGGGGGAGACCGGTAATTCCCCTCAGAAACCTATTCTCTGATATTTGTAGAGTAGGGAGCCTCTCAAAACCCCATACTTCTGCCCCATACAGGGCTGCCCCTAAGGCTTTAGCATCATAAACCATGAGGACCGGTTTTATTGGCCTAGTTTTTGATTTTACTTGCTCTACCCGGAGCGCCCCTGAAATCTGCTGGTGTCTCAATACCGCCTTTTCTATGTGTCGTGACCAACCTGGCTTACTTGATATCTCTACCCCTAGATAAGTAAAAACATTTACTACCTCAAGCTCGATGTTATTCAGAGATACCCTTGGTTGAGGTCGGCGCCTTTGACAGAAAACCATCAGCTTTGTTTTGCTAGCATTGACTTCGAGGCCATGCTTCCTACAAAACATGTCAAATATATTTAGGGCACGCTGAAGTCCTGCTGGGGTTTTGGACACAATTAGGGTGTCGTCAGCGAACATCAGGATCGGGACCCTGATGCCCGCTAGCGAAGGTGCATCCACACTTGCATCCAACATCCTATCCACAATACCATTGATGAACAGGGAGAAGAGCAGGGGTGCCATTGCACATCCCTGCCGTACACCCCGCTCGACAGGAAAATTAACAGTAGATTCCCCGTTCCTCCCCCATTGGACTTTGGCAAAGTTGCATTCATGGAGATGCATTATTAGAGTGAGCAATTCGGGTGTGACCCCTATCCTTTTCAGAACTGCCCAAAGCTTGCTCCTTGGAACCAGGTCGAAGGCAGCCCTCAAGTCTACAAATGTGACATATAGGCTGCCTTTGCCAAGGAGTACCGCCCCCCACCGCAACATGGTAAATCGAAATATTTGATCTACCGTGCTGGTTGCCCGCCTAAAGCCTGCCTGGTAGGGGGAAAGGGCATTATTCTCGTCTACCCAGTCCATAAGTTTATTGACCACCATCTTCCCCACCACTTTTTGGATAGTGGCAATCAAACTTATCGGCCTGTAATTGGCCGGGAGTGACCGATCACCTTTCTTATAGATCGGTATAATTATTGCCCCCTTCCATATTTCTGGGATTTTAGCCCCTTTAGCTAGAGCATTTCCCAGTGAGGTCACATACCTAGCCCACCGTACCTTGTCGTTCTTAAACATATCAGAGGGAATCCCATCCAAGCCCGGTGCCTTTCCCCCTTATAGGGTTGAAATTACCAATTCTACTTCTTTATTTGAGAACAGGTTTCCCTTACAAAATACCACTGGAATAGGTTCTATGGCCACAATATCCCTATTCTCTGCATACTGGGGTTTAAAATACTCAACCCATGATGCCTCATTGACATTATTATCTGGATTGTTAGGGGTGCCACCTCGGCGATAGATTAATAATGGACCATGGATTTCAGGACTTGTGTGTTGTATCACTAACCTACAACTTCTTGATGAGCCGGTGCCTACTTGTGCTTCTACAGTTTGTACATAAACCTACCATTACAGAAATAAATAGAAAAAAATCTCACCTGAGATCCGAAGTTCTGATATGGTCATTTAGAAGATTCCTCGAAAAATATGAAATTGTGTTAAGATATTCAGAATTATTTGCTTCTGTTATAAACACTTTTTCTCGTTATGAAAAGTGTTTGAGATAAAAAAAATGCTTTTTCACAGGTTTGAATTCAAACATATTCTTAAATGTTGCATGAATGAATAATGTATGTTACGGTCGAAGTTGCAAATTATTTTTATCACAATTTAGATAATTTTATTTGCAGTGTAGCACACTGTAATGTTCGAAAACAGCACCCTTGCCAGTCCTTTTCCTGAATGATGGCTGCAAATGATCTCAGTAAATATGCAACAGGAAAGTACCCTAGTAACATGTCAGACCTTGCTAAATGTGGCTGGGTATGGCATAAAAACGGGTTCTGTCAGCTCGGTTTCTTTTAGTGCTTCCGGGTAAAGCCATCGATTATGAAATAAGTAACACATCTGCGCACTGCTTTACATCATTTATCCCCCGGGCTAGGAATTCTTTGAGAAAAGTCTACAGTGAATGACGTCAGTGAAAAGCTTTATTTGCCACAAGCACAACAAACCAAAACAGCTCATGAAAGATCGTGCTGAGTCACCGGAACTGCTTCATAAAAGACGAGCGTGGCTCATTTCAATACCGGAAGTTGCACAGATGAGTTACATTTTAAAGACTGTTTCCCACATTTAGTTAATACTTTAATGCTACTGCAAATCAGTCTAAAGTACACTGACAGGACGACCACATGTTCGGTAATGAATGAATAATAATGGGGACTAAAGAACTAAAGTGTGGCTCAAGGGTGGATGGAGAGAAAAGGGGGAAATGCCCTCCGTGGCAACTATGCTTCCTGGGAACAACATATTAAAAAGATTTCTCAGTAGTGAATTACAATGTACAAGGAGTTGTGCCAACACACAAAACAGGACAGGGGCTCATCACACATGCAATGCACATGATCAAATCCAACATGCTCATAATCCTCATGCCTCATGCTTGCTGAGGACAATGGCCATACCATGGATATGTTGGAGAATGCAGGTCGCAAAGAGAGACATAGGGGCCTATGGCTATACATTGTGTCCAGGAGAACCCACCATAGATTAAATGTGTGCAATGTTTTGCTAATTCAGATTTGAGTCTGAAGCCACTGTGGAGGGTCAGCAGCGACGAAGCAAGGATGACTTCAGAGGTCCCACTGTGGGGGAATCAGTGGGGAATTGATGTGGCTGAGGACGACAGCACTGCTGATTGAATGTGGTGCAAAATGTTCCAAAAGTGCAGAGGACAAGGGGAAGAATAGTTCTGAGGGATAGGTATATTGCAGAGTCCAAGGAGATGAGGCCAGATGAGGAGTGTAGTGCTCTAGAGCACACAGTGCAGAAGATGATGGGTCAAAGGAGGCTGCGACCTTGAAAGAAAATACAAAGGAAAGAAGCCAAGGAGGATGGAAGACTTTCTCAGATCCATGCACAGGTGAGGTGCGAACCAAGAAGAGCACTGCCGCGAAGGCTTCAGTGGAATGGAAACAATACTGAAGATGGCAAGTAAAGAGTTTACCTCCCTCCTGGAATGTATTCATGATGAATGATGACAGAGACAGAGCAGGTATAGGCAGGACACTTGTATCTCAAACACTGGAGCCAAGACGTAGAAGCGAGGTTCGAGGTGCTCCACTTTGAACATTAATATATGCAATACGCCCCAAATCATTAAAGATTGCAATGTTCTTAATCCAAATGTAATTAACCAAATGAGGACCAAAGATAAAGAGAGTTACTTTGTCGAGGGCGTCTCCTCACCTCTGTATCTTTGGTCCTCGTTTTCACTTTTGTTGAGTGGTCCTGTTTTACTGCCTGTGGACTTAGGGCCAGATGTAGGTAGCCAAATACCGGTTGGTAACAGCCGAAAATACCGAATTTCGGCCGTTACCGACCGGTATTTGGAAATTGAGATGTAGGGTCCCAAAAAATAACGATTCGGTAAATACGAGTCTGTAATTTTACCGAATCAGTAATTTTACAGATTCTGTAATTTTACCGAATCGGTAATTTTACCGAATCAGTAAATAAGAAATGCTAAAAAAATATTTTTGAGATGTAGGTAACTTCTAAAATACAGAATTTCATGAAATTCGGTATTTAAGAGTCAGTATTTACCATGGAATGAAAGCAGGTGGTAACCAGGTGCAGGCTATAAAAAAGGGCCCAAAATGTAACAGTGTGACCAGACTGGCGGCATTCTACGTGATAGCAAGGCAGCTACGGCTACAGGCAGCAGGAGAGAGAGTCTGGAGAAGGGAGGAGAAAGTCTACAGGCAGAGGATAACGCTATTTCAACTAATTGAGCCAGAGATATTGCAAAGGTACAGGCTACACCCCCACACCCTCCTGGACTTGATCAGGGACCTGCACCCACTTTTGGAGCACCTAACCCCAAGGGCGCACGCCATCCCACCCCATGTGCAGGTGCTGTGTAGCCTATACCTGCTTGCATCTGGGAGTTACCAGAGTGTGATTGCTGCGGTAGGTGGGGTGTCCCAGAGCTGCCTGCCCCGTTTCCTCTGGAAGTTCCTAGAGGCCATGATGCAGAGAATGCATCATTTCATCAGCTTCCCTGAAACTCACGCCGAACTGCTCAAGACCAAGACTGACTTTTATCAAATTGAACATTTCCCACATGTCATCGGCTGTATTAATGGCACCCACATCCCAATATGCCCACCTGCTGCCACAGAGTACATTTACAGAAGCAGAAAGTCAACCCACACAATCAATGTACAGGTAATCTGTGATGCCAAGAACATTATCACAGACATAGTGGCCAAGTTCACAGGAAGTACCCATGACTCCTACATCTTTCAGAACAGTAGGATCTACCCACACCTGACAACGGCAGAATTTGGCGAAGGATACCTGCTAGGTAAAACACTGTGTGACACTCCCTTGATACATATTGCACATGTATGTGTATGTGTGCATGTGAGTAATGGCTTTTTCATTTTCAAATAGGGGATAGTGCATATGCCGTCTGCTCTTTCATCCTGACACCCTACTTCAACCCTTCAACCCCCAGCCAGAGATGATACAACCTGGCACACAATTCTACTAGGAACATTGTGGAGCGCACCTTAGGCATGGTAAAAAGCAGGTTCTGCTGCCTCCACAAAAGTGGAGGGGCAGGGCAGTACTCACCAATCATCTGCTGTAAGATGATTGCAACTTGTGCAATGTTGCACAACCTTGCTACTAAGGAGGGCACTGAGGTGGAATTGAGGGACTATGAGGACCATGATTGTAGGAAGGTACATCCTGACTATGGTTGCCCCCAACTTTTTGCCCTGTGTTTTAGCTGGTTTTGGACATGGTCGACCTGGGACCCTGCCAATCAGGACCCCAGGCCTACTGCTCTCTCTTTAAAATGGATTCCATGTACCCTAGGTACATTTCCAATTGGTACTGGGCCACCTTATCAGACCCTGTAACTCAGGGCATAGGTGTACCCAGGGCCGCCAGGGGCTGCAGCATGTATTATGCCACCCCTGGCTGGCCTCCTAAATTTGACACAACTGGCTGCATGACAGCTGGGGCGAAGTCGTGTAATCACCCTTTGCTTTAGATATAGTAGCTCTATATCTAACCATACAATGGACACCCGAGTCCCTATCAGTCACTCCTATGGCAGGCCTTGACAATCCTGAAGGCAGAGTGCATGGGCTCGTGTGAACTGTGTTCTGGCCCGAGCCGAGCCGGTTGCAGCTTGCGGAGAAAAGACCCAATGGCTGTTCCATGATAACGCGTGCCACATCGGTAACTTCGGTGTCGCGTTATCAAGACATGTCGAGTAAGGTGTCATACGAATCGGGATGCTGCCCTCTCACCAACTCTGGCGACGAGGTTAGCATTCCGCCCTTCTAGAGGGACACGACATGTACGTAACTGTGAACCCCGGTTAAAGTTAACGAAAGCCTCAGCTCCACAAAATGGATGCTGCCACCACAGACACGAGTCTGACCTCCTGCTGCTGGGAGACCTTCCAGCGAGGAGCGCTTGGACAAAGGGTTTCCTGTCGAGGGCGGTGTTCGCACCGTCCCAGACAGGGTTTGTGTATTCTGGGTAGGTAGGGCTTTTGCGAGAAGGTGACTGCGGAGTGGCACCCCGGTGCTCACTACGCATCTGCCGGTTAGAACCAGTTCCAGGGGCGACAGCCCTGGCCTGGGGAAAGTCCGGCAGGGGAGAGGGGTGTAACTACCCCCCTTCCTAGTCCCACCCTTAGGGCAGGACCTAGTCATGTACCCACCCCTTTCTTTAGGATAAAGGCCGGAGCGGGGACCCTTCCAAATTAGATCATCTTTGAATCAAGAATACTTTCTACGAAAGGACTTCAAGACTCTTCTCAAGATTTCTCCCTTGTGGCTAAGGAGTAGTCACCCTGCATCAGCGGGCACCATCTAAGAACTCTGCGGTTTGCTGTAAGTCCTTCCTCAAGGAATCCGACGGCCCAGCTCGACGAGAACCGGCTTCCCTGGCACCTCTGACCTCTACCCCCGTCATCAGCTCAGCTGTGATCTGTGGGTGCGACGAGACCTCGAGGGACCGGCCATCATCAGAACCTGCACGCTCTTAAAAACCAGCACGACCATCGAGGTAACTCTCTGGTGAGTGCTCTGGGGTCCGAGAAGCCCCGACCCTGAGCCGCTCCAGCTCCGAAGTGCAGTCCCCCAGCATCTCCACGATCTGCGTGGGGCCCTTCTGCTCGCTGCTCAGCACGTTGTCTGGTCACTAGCCGCTGGCTTGTGTCCTTCTGTGACGACATCCGAGAATCATCACTGCTGGTCTGGTTGCTCCAGACTGGCCCTTGCTTCCATCTTTTCGAGAAGCACCCCGGACCCTCCTGGTCCACTCAGGACGCCGACAGCGTCATCCGTCGTGGGACAGCTCGCACCTCCACCGTGGTCGCCGACAACGCCTCCTGGTCCGTGAGACTGCAGAGCCTAGCGTCGCCCACTCACCTGGTCGAGGTGACGGCCAACTGGTGCCTTCCTGGTACCCTCTGACTACTGGCTAGTAGTACGAACTGGGTCCCCTCTGCTTTCAGGTTTCATCAATCTCCGATCCAGGCTTGGATCTCTACGAACTATTCATCACTGGTCGCCGGCCAGCAACTCCTTTTCTTCCGGCTCCTGGCTCGTCAGCGAAGACCCCGACGCCTGTAAGACTTGTGCAGCCGCAGCCCTCGTGGCTAGGTAACTCGGCATTTCAGTGCCTGCATAGCCTCCTTACTCTAGGGTCCCGAGTCCCTCGCTCCCGACTTGCCTTAACCTTTCCATGTCCTCGGACACTTGTTTTAATTGTGCACTTAAAGTATTTGCTAAAGAGATTTGGTTTGTGCTAAGTACCCTGTCCTCATAAAGAGTACAGGGCTGTTGTGATTCTTAATAAATATACTGTTTATTTTCATAACACTTGTGTGGTGTCCTTTCACTGAGTGTTTAAGGGGTACATGTGTGGTAAACAGCTGGCTTAACGCGCCCTCTCGAGTCTTTAGCCTTAGACTGCTCGTATCCACGCTACTAGGATAGCTGGTCTATAGGTTGACTTACAACCAAACACCATAAGGGTCGTTGGAACGATACATAGCGATCGCTAGAATAGCGAACGTTGCATATCGGGCCAACTTCTCACATTGGTGAGCAGCGGGTGGGATTTGAGCTTGCTGTTGTTTTACCACACGTATCCTAAGAATATCTTGTTGAAAGATCGCGCAAGTACTGTTAGTACATATAACTAAAGCTTAGAATACTCTGAGTTCTACTGAACCAGCTGTTGTAGCTCCTCAAGGCTTAGCACACCTTGGCTACAACTCTTAGCAAGGGATCAGTAGGAAAACACATAGTGTAGGTAGGTGCATCACTTACACCACACTAGAAACAGTATGTCGGGCCAAGGAGGAAACTCTGAGTCTCCCCTTGTGTCAGTTGACCCTCCACAGGTCATCCCTTCAGGATATACTGTGCTGAGCTTCAAGGAGTTAAGACGACTGTGTCACTCCCGGAAGATTCAGCAGGGGTCTAACCCCACAACGTCCTTTCTGATTGGTCTCTTGGAGACTTATGATGCCAGGAGAGCTGAGAAACTTCGTAGCTCTTCTAATCCAGAAGGAGACATGCCTCCCCTCGAGGGAACCCGAGATGATCCTGACCTCATCCACCTCGTAACTGAGAACGAAGAGGGAGAGGAGGACGAGGATGAGGATCTCTCTGGGGACGAGGCAGATAAGGGACAGGTAGAAGTCGTCAGACTAACACGGTCCAACTTAAGCAGACACGATAGTGGTACTGGGGGAACCCCGGCGCTACTGTCGGTTCCGCTTAACCTGGGGAATGGACGAGCCCGATCTCAGTCAAGAGACTCTGGCAGATCCCTTCATACCAACGGCTCTCACAACTCTTCTCAAAGAGGGATGACGTCCCCTCAGAGGAGAGTGTACGAAGCGAAAGAACGGGCAGCTAATCTAAGGATCGAAAGGGAAGAACTTGCCCTGGCCAAGGAAAAGCTTGCTTTCGCTAGAGAGCAACAGTTAAGTGGGGCAATCCCCACTGGTGGCAGCAATGTACCTAGTAATAGGGAAAAGAGTTTCGATACGAAACACCTTGGGAAGATAGTGCCCCCCTTTAAACAAGGGGACGACATCCACAAATGGATAACTGCTTTGGAGAGGGCCTGCACTGTGCAGGGTGTTCCCCAGAGTCAGTGGGCAGCTATCTTGTGGCTCTCCTTTGAAGGAAAAGGAAGAGACAAGCTCCTCACCACAAGGGTGGAGGATGCTAACAATTACCAAATCTTGAAAAATACACTCGTTGAAGGGTTCGGCCTAACCACTGAGCAGTACAGGGTGCTGTTCAGGGATACCCAGAAAACGCAGTCTCAAGATTGGTCTGATTTTGTCGATTGTGCCACTAAGGCTTTTGAAGGCTGGTTACTGGGTAGTAAGGTTACTGATTTTAAAGGATTGTATAATCTAATTATAAGGGAGCAAATCTTAAATAATTGTCAGAACCAGTTATTACACCAGCACCTGGTAGACTCTGATCTGACCTCTCCACAGGAATTGGGTAAGAGGGCAGACAAATGGGTCAGAACCAGGGTTAGGCCTAAAAACCAGGGTGGTGACCAGAAAAAGGAATCAACCAAGCCTCAAGAGAAGGGTGGGGATAAATCCACAGAGAAGACTTCCCAAGGGCCCCAAAACTCCAACAAGGGTGGTGGGTCCCAGAACACTCCTTCAGAACAGAAGAAACCTTATTGCCATACCTGTAAACAGGTGGGCCAGTACAAAAGTGATGCCAAGTGCCCTAAAAATAGCAATAAGGAAAACATACCCCCAAGTAATACTCCTAAACCTCCTGTTACCACTAGTGGTAATCCCCCAGGTGGTGGGAGTGCCCCCAAGAATGTGGTGGGCATTACTTTGGGCAATCAGGAGGACTATGGCTTAGCCAGGTTCCCTGACCACACTCTTGTCTGTGAGACTGGCATGGGGTTTGCCAACTTCACTACTGGACCCCACATTTTGGGAAAGTATAGACAAGAAGTTTTAGTGAATGGTCAGAAAGTTGAGGCATTCAGAGACACAGGGGCCAGCCTCACCATGGTGAGTGACCATCTGGTCCCCTCTGCTCAACTGACCCCTGGTTTTACTTATCAGGTGACGGACATTCATGGAATGAAGAGAAGGCATCCCATGGCAGTAGTCAAGCTCAGCTGGGGTAATGTCACAGGGCCCATGAGAGTGGCAGTGACAGATAACCTACCCGTAGATTGCTTACTGGGGAATGACCTGGAACTCTCAGCATGGGCTGAGGTGGAGCAAGAAACTCATTCCAGAATGATAGGCCTATCCAGACAGGTTAGTGGGGCAGTAATAGCTACAGCCCCAGTCCAAGCACCATTCCTCCCTGAAAAGGTTGGACGGGCAGTGGTAGCCACTGCCCAGGCTCAGACAGACTTTCCAGGACAGGATAGGAGGGCTGTGACAGTCACAGCCCAAACACAGACTGAGTGCCCTCCTGAAAAGGTTGGCAAGGTTGAAATGGTCTCAGCCTCTACTCAAACAGATAGTGAGGTTGTGAAGCCTGAAACAATGGATCACTCCACTCAAACCGAGAGCATTGAGGAGGAAGAAGAGTCTTCCCCCTCCCAGACACTAGGTGAGAGCCAGCCTCCTCAGGGAACTGACTCTACCCCTGTTGAAGGAACTGCCCCAGAGGTAGTCAGGCCTAGCCTGGCAGAGCCCCTGATGGCAGTGGACCCTTCCCAGGTGGGACCCAGTCTGGAGCAGGTAACCTGCACCTCTCTACCCTGTCTCAGTCAGCCCAGGGCTGAAGAGATTAGGGAGGCCAGTGGTGGACCCAAAAGGGCCCCCTGTCCAAAAGAACCCCTTAATCAGCAGATTAGGATCACTGAAGCTGGTAAACCTAGCCAAGTGAAAATAGAACAGACTCCTGAGGGATCCCCCTTAAAAGTAGTTAGGGAACTCCCACAGCTGGACACTGTTGGGCACAGCCAAACATGGGGCCTAAAAACCCCAGACCTGACCTGTCCCTCCAGTAAGCCAAACAGAGGGACTCAGCCTCCAGCTTTAGGTAGCCAGAGACTGACCCTGAGAGCTCAGTGCATCTCAGCTAAAGAGAGAAAGGCACGCATGATGAATGGTGATTGGAGGAAGATGAGCCCAAAGGTAGAGGAGCCTCACTTCAGTACTCCATCCCTGCATCAGCCTTCTTCTTTCCCAAGACACACCAGAGACAGAGATTCCCTATGGTGGAGACCCTCAGATACCCTTAGGGTGAGGGGTTGCCTAGTGGACCATGACACAGGGGGAAACCGAGCCAGAGCTGGTCCTTCCTTATATGGCCACTTAGGTAATAGAGGCTTACCTGGACAAGGATAGCCTTATCTCCTTTCGTTTGGGGGGGATTGTGTAGGAAGGTACATCCTGACTATGGTTGCCCCCAACTTTTTGCCCTGTGTTTTAGCTGGTTTTGGACATAGTCGACCTGGGACCCTGCCAATCAGGACCCCAGGCCTACTGCTCTCTCTTTAAAATGGATTCCATGTACCCTAGGTACATTTCCAATTGGTACTGGGCCACCTTATCAGACCCTGTAACTCAGGGCATAGGTGTACCCAGGGCCGCCAGGGGCTGCAGCATGTATTATGCCACCCCTGGCTGGCCTCCTAAATTTGACACAACTGGCTGCATGACAGCTGGGGCGAAGTCGTGTAATCACCCTTTGCTTTAGATATAGTAGCTCTATATCTAACCATACAATGGACACCCGAGTCCCTATCAGTCACTCCTATGGCAGGCCTTGACAATCCTGAAGGCAGAGTGCATGGGCTCGCGTGAACTGTGTTCTGGCCCGAGCCGAGCCGGTTGCAGCTTGCGGAGAAAAGACCCAATGGCTGTTCCATGATAACGCGTGCCACATCGGTAACTTCGGTGTCGCGTTATCAAGACATGTCGAGTAAGGTGTCATACGAATCGGGATGCTGCCCTCTCACCAACTCTGGCGACGAGGTTAGCATTCCGCCCTTCTAGAGGGACACGACATGTACGTAACTGTGAACCCCGGTTAAAGTTAACGAAAGCCTCAGCTCCACAAAATGGATGCTGCCACCACAGACACGAGTCTGACCTCCTGCTGCTGGGAGACCTTCCAGCGAGGAGCGCTTGGACAAAGGGTTTCCTGTCGAGGGCGGTGTTCGCACCGTCCCAGACAGGGTTTGTGTATTCTGGGTAGGTAGGGCTTTTGCGAGAAGGTGACTGCGGAGTGGCACCCCGGTGCTCACTACGCATCTGCCGGTTAGAACCAGTTCCAGGGGCGACAGCCCTGGCCTGGGGAAAGTCCGGCAGGGGAGAGGGGTGTAACTACCCCCCTTCCTAGTCCCACCCTTAGGGCAGGACCTAGTCATGTACCCACCCCTTTCTTTAGGATAAAGGCCGGAGCGGGGACCCTTCCAAATTAGATCATCTTTGAATCAAGAATACTTTCTACGAAAGGACTTCAAGACTCTTCTCAAGATTTCTCCCTTGTGGCTAAGGAGTAGTCACCCTGCATCAGCGGGCACCATCTAAGAACTCTGCGGTTTGCTGTAAGTCCTTCCTCAAGGAATCCAACGGCCCAGCTCGACGAGAACCGGCTTCCCTGGCACCTCTGACCTCTACCCCCATCATCAGCTCAGCTGTGATCTGTGGGTGCGACGAGACCTCGAGGGACCGGCCATCATCAGAACCTGCACGCTCTTAAAAACCAGCACGACCATCAAGGTAACTCTCTGGTGAGTGCTCTGGGGTCCGAGAAGCCCCGACCCTGAGCCGCTCCAGCTCCGAAGTGCAGTCCCCCAGCATCTCCACGATCTGCGTGGGGCCCTTCTGCTCGCTGCTCAGCACGTTGTCTGGTCACTAGCCGCTGGCTTGTGTCCTTCTGTGACGACATCCGAGAATCATCACTGCCGGTCTGGTTGCTCCAGACTGGCCCTTGCTTCCATCTTTTCGAGAAGCACCCCGGACCCTCCTGGTCCACTCAGGACGCCGACAGCGTCATCCGTCGTGGGACAGCTCGCACCTCCACCGTGGTCGCCGACAACGCCTCCTGGTTCGTGAGACTGCAGAGCCTAGCGTCGCCCACTCACCTGGTCGAGGTGACGGCCAACTGGTGCCTTCCTGGTACCCTCTGACTACTGGCTAGTAGTACGAACTGGGTCCCCTCTGCTTTCAGGTTTCATCAATCTCCGATCCAGGCTTGGATCTCTACGAACTATTCATCACTGGTCGCCGGCCAGCAACTCCTTTTCTTCCGGCTCCTGGCTCGTCAGCGAAGACCCCGACGCCTGTAAGACTTGTGCAGCCGCAGCCCTCGTGGCTAGGTAACTCGGCATTTCAGTGCCTGCATAGCCTCCTTACTCTAGGGTCCCGAGTCCCTCGCTCCCGACTTGCCTTAACCTTTCCGTGTCCTCGGACACTTGTTTTAATTGTGCACTTAAAGTATTTGCTAAAGAGATTTGGTTTGTGCTAAGTACCCTGTCCTCATAAAGAGTACAGGGCTGTTGTGATTCTTAATAAATATACTGTTTATTTTCATAACACTTGTGTGGTGTCCTTTCACTGGGTGTTTAAGGGGTACATGTGTGGTAAACAGCTGGCTTAACGCGCCCTCTCGAGTCTTTAGCCTTAGACTGCTCGTATCCACGCTACTAGGATAGCTGGTCTATAGGTTGACTTACAACCAAACACCATAAGGGTCGTTGGAACGATACATAGCGATCGCTAGAATAGCGAACGTTGCATATCGGGCCAACTTCTCACAATGATAATGAACATGCACTGCCTGAACCGAACACAACAGGAGTTGCGACACCAACAGATGGCAGACACAGACGGGCAGAGATCACACGCAACTACTTTTAAGTAAGTAAAGAGACACAGACAGGTGGAGTATGCACCCAAAGTAGTTTAATATTTGGCACTACGCAGGTACTTAAAAGCACAAATGTGCAACACAAATGTAATCCATTTAATGATGGTAGTCCTGGGTCACTTCCCCATTTACTGTACAAGTCATTTCCGCCCACGTCTACGGTTGCCAGATGTAAGTGGCTGGCTCTCTTCACTGTGTGTTTGGGCTGTTGGCTCACCATGGCGCTTGCTGCTCCTCCGTGTCACAACAACAAGGGGGCTTGTCATGCTGCTCCTACTGGTGCTTTCCTCGCTTTCCGGTAACTCCAGAGCAGCAGTTTGTGCTGTCTGTGCATTAATCAGCACCTCTACAGCAGTGGTCATCCTAGCAATGCCCCTAGACACCTCATTGCTGTTGTGTGTGAGTCCCTCTTGTATGTTGATGCATCGTCTGCATAGCAGGGAAGTGGCTATGGCCAGGCGGTTCATTGCCTTACTTTATTGCTGCGCGTGCTGCCTCTCCTTGTGCCTTGCTAACATGTCCTGGTGCAGTTTACTGCACAGAAGCTGCACCGATTGTGTCATATCCCGCATCCCTGCAGCCATCTCCTTGTTCACATCAACCAGTTCTCTGATGCCCTTCCCTATGTCTTCCATATTTGTGTTCAGGTTCCTCATCTGGCGTTGCACAGACTGGATGGCCTTCTTCTGCATCCTTTGAATCTTGACCATGCTACCCTCCAGCCCACGGAAGACACTGGGACCCTCCACATGTGCTGCAACACTGATATCTCTGGGCCTGCGGCGTCTGGTACCCGTACTGGCACCCTATGCACTGGACTGCTGTGTGGCAGTGCTTCCTTCCCCAGCCAAGGTTTGAGTGTCATCCCCCTCCATGTCACCTGCTGATGACTCCATTGGGACTAGTGGGGCAACGTTATGCCTCTTGCTCTTTTGTGATGCAGGTGTTGTTAGAGGCAGTGACGCAGGCAGTTTAGGTGAGGACAGTGGCAGAGGTGATCCTGAACGTTCTGGGGATGCCTGCAGGGATGTACCATGTTACAACGCATACCATTACAACTACCTACTGTTACAACGCGACCATTACAACGCATACCATTACAACGCATAGCGCTTTGAGGTGCTGGATAGTGGTAAGTATAATTTACTATTCTAACTCCAGTCCCCGTGGACCCTAGGGAAGGTGTTGGATAGTAAATTATACTTATTCCCTATCCTAGAGCGCCCCCCAGCGCAATGCGTTGTAATGGTATGCGTTGTAAAAGTCGCGTTGTAACAGTATTGCGTTGTAACAAATGCGTTGTAACAGGTGTATACCTGCCTGCAGATGTGGAGACATTTCAAGGTCTTGGGATGGTGGCTGTGTTGTTGGTGCACCTGTGTCCTCTGTGACATGCTCTGCACTTGTGGCTGCCTCCTGGCTGTCATCCCTCTCTGGTGCTGTGCCTTCCGTCTCCCTGCTACACCTACGAGATGCCTTGTCTGTGGACATATAAGCGTACATTAGCTCTGTGCTCCTGCCTCACAGCCTCTACAATTAAATGATTCACACTAAAACACTGTACATGTTGCCTGTGATTGATTATGTCTGATATGATTTGCCTAACTTGTTGCTTCCTGTGCTGTATGGCATGGTGTGTCATTTAATGACTACATGTCCCATAATGCATTGCTCCTGTATAGTGCTACCTCTATTAGACTGGAGTTAACTTTGCCACATAGGGAAATGGGAAGGTGATGGTGTAGGGGTGATTGCTGTGCATGCCTCTTACCTTTTCTGGTGGCAGTTCTGGCTGAGTTGTCTGCATCTCCCAGGCCACAGACGCTCTCTGGTTCAATGGTGGACCCCACCAGCTTCTCCAGCTCAGTCAGGGGGGTGCACGGTCCTTCCCTCCTCCAGTTTTGTTTGCCTCTTTGTGGAGCTCTGCTATTTTTTTCTTAGTCAGGCTCCTCAGGTCATACCATCTCTTTTTCAGGTCATCTATGTCCCTTGGAGTCACTCCTACATCATTCACCTTTGCTTGTAGGTCCAGCCAAATCTTCCGTTTGGAAGATTCAGCCACAGTCAGGGACAGCATGCCAAACAATTTCTGGTGTTCCTTCACCACCTCCTCCACGAGGACCAGCAGCTCCAGGGTGCTAAATTTTATTTTTCTCTTCCTCTCTGGAAGTTTCTTTTCACTGCTGCTTGCCATTTTCAAAGTTTAAAAGCACAAAACTTTTCATGTGGCTCAGGGACTCAGCTCAGCTTTCACAGCCTCTCCAGAAGCTTCTAATTAATTGCAGCTGCCTGTGTAGCTACTTCCTGGTAGGGAGGGGGGGTGGTAGCACCTCATACGCTGCCTACTTAATTTTCACTTTTATTTGCTTTCAGATTTGGTATTTACCAAATCGGTATTTACCGAATCAGTATTTACCGATTCGGTAATTCCCATTCATTCCTATGGGCCTTTGACCCATAGGAATGAATGGGAAATACCGATTTGGTAAATACCGAATCGGTAAATACCGATTCGGTAAATTCCGAATGGTAGATTCAGAATTTTACAGAATCTGTAAAAAATACAGAATTTTTACCTACATTGCATTTACCGATTCTGAAATACAGAATCGGTAAAATTCGGTATTTTAGAGTAGGTAAATTGCAATTACCTACATCCAGCCCATAGTTTGGAGTCTGTTTAACTCATTGGTTTTACAGCGGATCACAAATATAGGTTGTTTTGATGAAGCCTCAGTCCAGCCCACTAATTTAAAAAGATTTCTTCTATGCTGGAGAAGGTGTATCATCAATTAGGTGGAAACACTGGGGCTTATTTACAACATTTTGGCATAGGGCAGCACCAAAAGCCTTCTTGCTACGTAAAAAAGAAACAGGCAGGAATGCACCGTATCTGTGGGACATTGAACATTCCTGTGTTCTTACACTGCCATTGTGCACAAATGACTGCTATGCACCTACGCAGAAACCCTTACAACATGATGCAAGTGTGTCTGCACTGAAATGAGGTAGTTTTTGTGGCGGAAGGGCCGCTTACTCACACAAAAACAACCATTATGCCACCCCTGGGGAGGCATAAGCTTTGGACACATTACCAGGTTTACGGCTGTTAGACCTGGCACCTTTGGCGTGGGTCTCCCTTCCAATTTTGCTGTTGCCTCATGTGTTTTTGCTGGTATTAGATGCTTTGGGCACTGTGCCACTGCTGTCCAGTGCCACAGTGCAAGTGCTCCCGATTGTAAATTAATGTATGGATTAGTGATTCCATGATTGGCTTGTTTGGTTTACTTGTCAGACCCTAGTATAGAGCACTGAGTGTGCCCAGGGCGTGTAAATCCAAATGCTGCTGGTGGGCTTGCAGCACTGGTTGTGCCACCCACAGAAGCAGCCTTGTAAAATGTGTCTAAGGTCTGCCATTGAAGAGCCTGTGTGCAGTCTGGTAATGTCCTGCTGACTGGGCAGGTGCACCCACTTGCCAGTCCCCAAACCTTCCCTTTTCTTCATATCAGACACCCCTATTGTAGGCCCAAGGGCAGGGTGCATTGTAAGTATAAGGTAGGCCAAGCCCTAATGTATGTGGCATTTCCTAATAGTGAATTACAGCCATTTTCATATTTCACTATTGCAAGGCTACCTGTTCTCCATAGGCCAGAATGGGCCGTTAGATTATTACATTTTATTATCCTAACTGACCCAGGGAACATGGTAGACATTTGATTTAGTATGCCCAAACTCAGAATGATAAATTCATCTTTTAGTGAGGTTGGTTTTAACATTCTGTTTTTGAGAATACCACTTTTAGAAAATAGGTATTTTCTTGTCTAACTATCCAAAGCCTGCCTCTGCTAGGTTGTGTAGTCCTTGTCTGGAGTTTGAGTGACAGAGCTGGGGGATTCCAGGAGACAGAATGAGTCAACCCAGTGGTGAATAGAGAGATCTGCATCTAGAAGGGTGGGAGGAGTTGCACCTGGGATATGAATAGGGCTGTGCCTGCCTTCCACAATGCTGGCTCCACCCCCTGTGATGTGGCTGATGTCTCTGCCCTGCACTGTGAAAGAAGAAAAGGAATAATGTCAACAAAGTTCTCCAGGGCTGTGCTTTCCCTCCACAATGCTGGCTCTACCTCCTGTGGGGCGTCTGGTGTTTCTGCCCTGTACTGTGAAAGGAAAGAAGGAGTCTTGTAAACAGAGTGCTCCAGAACAGGTTTGGACTAGGCAAAGGCCCCTCTGTCCTCAGACAGCAAAGGATTTTGGGGTATAAATATTGGGACCCTGATCCCAAGAACTTAGATCACTTTTGGACAAACAAAAATGAAACCTTTACTGAGGAGAGGAACCTGAAGAAACTGAGGCGAGACTATCCCTGAGCTGAAGTGCTGCTTGGGGGATTGGCCTGCAGTGGTTACCTGACTGCCAAAGGAAGGAGAAAGGAACTTTGTGTACTTTACTTTCAACTTGTGAAGGATCTCCAAGGGCTTGGAATTGAGCTGGTCTCCTGCTGAAGTCTCAGGGACAACAGGCTTCAGCCCCCAGCTCCTTTGAGTTCCTTGGGAAGTGCCTGCTGCTGTTTTGGGCATCTGAGGGACTGTGTGTCGCAAGGAGCTGGAATTGCGACTCTAGAGGAAGAAACATGTCGCCGGCGCTGTAGCTGTCGTATTGCACTGCATCGAGAGAAGCGTCCTGCAGCGAAGAGGAAGCGTGTCGCCATCGCTGCTGCTGCCGTTGCATCTTGAATGTCAGCACTGTAGCTGTCGTATTGCACCACATCGAGAGAAGTGTCTCTCAACAAGGAAGAAGCGTGTCGCCATCGCTGCTGCTGCCGTCGCATCGTGGATGTCGCCCCTGTAGCTGTTATATTGCACCGCATCAAGAGAAGCGCCTCGCATCCACGGAGAAGCGTGCCGCCATTGGAGCTGCTGCTGTTGCATCTTGGACGTCGCCGCTGTAGTTGTCGCATTGTGTGGAAGCCTCTCGCAACATCAGAGAAGAGTGCCACAGCAGAGGCTGTTGCCGTCGCATCACTGAACAAGGGTGTCGCCGCTGCAGCTGACACATCGAACCGAGACTTCTCGCATCATCGGAAAAGTGTGCCGCATCTGGAAGATCTTCACGTCTTTATTTCTTTGCACCGGACCTTTGCCGCATTTCCATCGCTCCAACATTACTTTTTGTGGAAGCGCAACGCATCGTAAGGCACATTGACGCAAAGTGTTGCATCTTAAGAACTGAACTGAACTAAGCTAAAACTATCATTTTAAAGTATAGTATTGTGAATTTTTGTCGCTTGTGGTCTTGTGTTAATTCTATATAAAGAATACTTATTTTTAATATACAACTGTGTGGTGTCCATCTGTAGTATTGTCCCTTGATTACTGTATGTGGTCACAAATGCTTTACACACTGCCTCTGATATAAGCCTGTCTGCTCATGACAAGCTTCCAAGTGGGTGAGCAGGTCTTATTTTACCCTAACTAGAGGCAAGGGTCTCTATTTGTCACAAGTACCTACCTGTGCCAACTAGAGACCCCCAAATCTAACATTGGTTGTCAGCGGTGAGGATTCTGGACGTGCATTTGTGACTCATAGAAAATAATGGAGGCAGAGACATATAATAACACACCATATGAAAATTTTTTAAATAAATCAAATTAATGTGACTTTCAAAACATATTTTTTGTTCAATGATAGAAATTGTGTAATTATTACAAATAATATTTTCCTATTGTGAAATTTGTAAATGAACTTAATTGTAAAAAAACACAACAATTTTTGTTGAAAAATAAAAAATAATTTAAATAATTTAGCGCTTAGGAGCCTATTTATAAAGGTAAAATTACATGTGAATAAAGCTATACGTGTAAATTGACTCTTATGTTTTGAATTAATTGCACTAGTTTTGACTATTCAGCATTTCTGAGTGTAAAGTTACTACATCATGTAGACTTACATGTCTCCGCCCCTCAAATTAGTGGGTGGAGTCTGAACAAATGTGAAATAGAACCGTAAAGTTACTACTAGTATTTTCTGTTGCACACATTTGACGGAGATGTCAGACCTCTCTATGATAAAGTATAGTGAATTTTCTTTTAAGTTTATTGACTTCCCCAAAACAAACAAACAAATACAGGCTAAGATAACCAAAACAACACATAGTTCATGGTTGTGCTGTTGTGTAGCTATGAGCTTGTGTTGTGTGGTTGTTTTGAGGTTGTATAATGTTGCATTGTTGTTTTGTATTTGCTTTCTACTGTGCAGTTCTTGCACATTTATGCTGTAATTCAATGTACTGTATTGTGGCTTTTGTTGTTGGCGACTTTTTTTTTATTGATATCTCATGTTGCGGTGTTGGCATGTGATCCTGTTGAGTTAAAGTTTTGAGTTGTTTTTATGCCTTTTGTTCTTTTGTTGTCATTCCATTATGTTTAAGGTGTGTTATTTCATTTCATTGATGTGTTGCATTGTGTTTCATCTTTGCAGTTTTATAATGATGTGCTTCTATTGTTGTGTTGTTCAGTTAAATTACTACTGTTTTGTTTTGATCTTGTATTTATGTAAAATAGTTATTATTGTTTTATGGCGTCATTTTTGGGGGATTTTGTGGTGATGTAGTAACCTTGCTCCTTTGACGACCATCTACCTATTTATATATGCATAACCATTATTGATACATTTTCTCATCTCTAAATATCATGTATGAGGTACAATGCTAAATCATTATTGCACCAAGTAAGGCACCAGCTACCTCAAAGGACATATAACATTGGCCACCAAAATTGTTTGATCCAGCCGGGGTTCTGCAAAGTTCCGCAGCTGGACTATATTAACACAAGTTTAGAGGCCTTTGTCTTGATGGACGTCTCTGTATATCAGTAAAATATGGGCTATAAGAGTCTGAATACAGGTGCCCTGGTGTCAGATGCTATAATTATCACACTTGAAAAATCAGGAACAGTCGCATTTGGAAACTATTTAGTCCAACAATTATTGCCTATTTGACATTTGGCCCTGAAAAGAGGGACAACATGCTGATTTTGTCATGAATTACAACAAAATCTGTAGGTCCTGTCATTCATTGGGCGTTTTTCACCTGTTAAATTCCAGCTGGTTTTACCTGCTTAAATTTAATGCAGCTGTGAATGTTATCATACTTGGAAGTTACCAGGTGTGATAAAATTCCACCAGTTATAATTGTAATCCTTAAACAAACACCTTGTGCAGAGAAAACAAAGTAACTGGGCATTTCTAATCAAGCCCGAAACTTCTAACAGGCCAATGACGACAAACGAAACTCAGCATCACTGAAGATCTGCTTATTGGCAAGAATAGCTCTGCACATTTGTTATGCTTCTTTTCTCGTGTAGCATGGGTGGCACAGCTTAGGAAATTCTATATCTGTTTTCATGGGTCATTTGCCACCTTTAATATAAAGCGTAGATCGTCGAGGAGAACAGTGTTAAATAAGATAATTGGCATGTAATCCAATACTTGTACAATTTATATGCCATGCTTAATTTCATTGCTGTATACATATCAAATAAATATAGAGGCATGGGAACTGGTGAATCTCTGAAGATGTACTTATAATAATTGCAATAGTGAAATACATTAGTCAGGTTCTAGAAATTATAAGTAAAAGCAGAAGGAGAGTGAGGCATTAAAGACTTGAAATTATCCAGGGTATGCCAAGTTCATATATTTCACACAATGTGACTTTAATATTTCCAAAGGCTGCAAGTAAACATGATGCAAAGCAGGATTTAATGCATGTCATTGTGAAACCTGAAATGTGGACAAAATGCTTGGTTGACGACTTGAATGAGCCATTTTATGAAAAATATAAGATGAAGGCATCTGCATTTTAGTGAAAATGTTTGCTAATGCATTATTTTGTAATCATTGTTGAAATACAAAGGTTTATATTGATATTGTTATAAAACATAAGTATCAATGTATAGCAACAATCTTTTTTTAAATATTTTTTCTTCGGTCCAGAGGAGAAATGTACATATAGACAAGTTGACTTATGGTAATATTCCAAACATTCCACAACATAATTAATCACTTTTGTATACTGTATCACTTTGTGTTTCAAATTTGGATTTTCCTACCTGATTAGTGAAGTGATTTTTTAAAGACATGGAAGTGAATATTATGCAGTCTTTTTCTGCTTTTTTTTTTTTGCAGTTAGTTCAAAACAAAAACTACAAAACCCAGAATGTCTTTCATATGAAAGGAATTATAGAAAGGATCATGCAACACAGAGGAATGCTCCGATAGCTTCTGGTCTTGTAGTAAATTTGAAAATATGTGAAAACCATCTGTACATCATGCTGTCTGGTACTGTTCAACCTCAACCCCCACATCACATCATATGATATAGTCATCAGTGATCTAGCCCTAACTAAACCTCCATGCTCTTGCTACAGACAGATGATCACTATGTATGGATCCACTTTTACTATAGCCTTATATCCCACCACAGCAGGCTTTACCAGCCAATAAAGGCCTGCTCCGGTGTTAAAGGGCTGAGCCGAAGGCGAGGGCCATTAATAAGGGAGATGGACTTTAATGCTGGTATAGCCCAGCTATGGAGGTCTATAAGACTATTAGAACATTCCACCGCTAGAGGGCAAAGTGATCTAACAAAACAAAGGCCTCACAATGCGGAGGGGATTGAAATCCCATGGGCTACCGAGGCCTTTGTTCGCAACAACAGCTGCAAAGGACAACATTGGCATGTTGGAGCTCCGGATTTCTACCAGCCATTAAGCCTGGAGCACTCCATTGTTTTCAATGGAGCAAGCAACATTCCAATGTTTAATTAGAGATGAGCCTGAACTTTATAACTTATTAAACAACAGTTCTGGCCTCTTTCCCTGCTATGTGTTTTAACCAGTGATTAAAATGATGCGCACATCTTTTTATATGAAGAATACTATGTTAAACCCATTCCATTGGAATAGTTTAATCCAGACAGACCCTAAATTCGCTTATGTTCAACAACTTCTCCAACAATAATAACTTATAAATAGATGTTTTGTGTCTTATTTACAGAGATTTCAAACCCTTGCGAAATAAAAGATAAGAGAATTCAGAATGGAAAAAACGATTATGAAAGTTTATTTAAACTATCTTATTCAGTCTTTCGCATGTGTTATTTCTCGTAACAGTTAGATGTATATTTATATTGTAATGTACACGGCAGTTGAAAGTTTTTTATCCAAGTTATGAAAGAGGATTAGTCCTTTAGATCACACCGGAAGTTATCATGCTTGTTCGACGTTTTTATTAATGCTCTTGAGGCCCGTTGAGAATAGATCCGTATTGCGGCCTCAGTGAAAGCAGCTGTGCTGGGTAAAAGGCGAAACAGGTTTAGTGACGGTCAGTATATTTCTTACCGCACACTTGTAATTTCAGCATATGTTTAAAAGAGGCTTTGTCGGTGAAAGGGTTTGCGTCACACCGGAAGCCGTCGTGCTAATTCTACGTGTTTAAAGCCCTTGAGGCATGCTGGGATCCGTATACCGCCTTCAGTAGAAAGCAGATGTGCGGACAGATTTAGTGACGTTCAGCGTGTTTCTAACCTCACACTTGTAATTACAGCGTATGTTTGAGAGGCTTTGTCGGTGAAAGGGTTTGCATCACACCAGAAGCCGTCATGCTAATTCTAATGTTTAATGCACTTGAGCAAGTCGAGATCCGAGTAGCGATACAGTGAAAGTAGCTAACCAACAACTCGACCCCATGATATGGAATGCTCCTCCCCTATTTCTAGAAATTTCCATTCACACTTCTCCTCGGGGCCTTACCTGAAGACTGTGATTTTCAATAATGTTTTATTAAGTTAAGATGCCCGATTAGCTGAAAACACAATGGGGTGGTTGGTATTGTGTTGGCATTTTCTATGCTACTCCACCGCAAGAGAGGTGTGTGAGCTTCTTTTTGACGTCTTGTGCACATACATAACTATAAGTATCTCGTGGTTAATGCATTTTTTGCTAACCGCATATATAGCTCGGAAACAGGGCAGTAATTGCCACATTGTGATCGCAGTCTCTGCAGTCAGAAAAACATGAATTAACGCAGAGATATTTCGAGTTAATGCAGGAGCTCAAAACGCCAAAAAAGGGCACAGATTTCATCTACAGTGACGCAGTTCAGAAAACAGCTTCACAATTGTACCCAATGGTAATTACAGCGCCAAAAGACCCTCATCTGTTAAATGCTTCTCAAGTCATTATAACATACCATACCATGTCAGAAGTGTCTCAGTAAATACATGTTAAAGATTACATTTTGATCTTTACATGGACAGGAGAGTAGTTTAGTGCTTCATCAGTCTCTCTACTACTCTGACAGTAGAAAGTGATTCAAGGCTTCAGCGTGCTGTTTGCAACCCCAGAGAAAGGTTTAATCTTACAGTGTGCTTCCTTGTTATGGTAGGATGGCTTAATGTTGCAATTCAAAAAGTGTCACCATCGATAGTGTAGGTTTCTCTCACATACAGAACTGGTACATTATGTGATATTAGTGAAAGGAATTATCATACAAAGGAGAAACAGCAGCAGTCCAAGGTTCTTTCATAGAAAAGGCACAACGCTGTCAGCAATACTGAAAACTACAGAAAAATGCATGCAAACACACACACACACATAGAACATGTAAATTAAGGCACAAGCTCTGTAGCAATCTATGTCATTTAAACACTCGCACACACATACACACATGTGCACACTCACATAGTAGAAAGCAAGAACAGGCATCGGTGCAAAAATCTTCATACACCAGGGCATCTATTCTAATAACAGAATCTCGTGGGCACAAAGGCAGGGAGCAGAATGTTGAGCAATCAAGTTGCCCTATTTCAAAAGTGAGATTATTCAATCATCTTTACATGCCTGTGTCTATGGTATTGGTGATGGGACGTCCCCTTGAAACAAAGTAGTGCAAAGTAGAGCATTGTGTTACACTCACATTTCTTTAGGTCTACTTGAAAATGTTGTGTTGGAAAGTAAATCCCCCAAAAACCCTTACCGCTGGTTTGCAGCACTTTGGTAGACGGCACTTGTGCGAAATGTTTGTAAGTCTGGCTCCTTTTATGCACCACTTTCATGGAATGTTAGTGTATAAAATGCAGACTCCCTTTATAAGTGTCTCTATTATGTTTTATCATTTTTGGAAAGGTAATTTACTTTTATTGGATGCTTAGCAAGCATCATTATGAAAGCACAGCTTGCCTTTGGCAATCATTCAATGAATGTTAACTGATTTTTTGACATCGAGTCACAATTTTCTTTGATCAATCAGTAATGAAGTGTCAGGAGTAGACAACACAAACTGCAGACATGGTTATTTGTATTTCGTCAAAGGGGAGCAAAACTTTATCCTCAGATGGTACTGACAGATACAGCGGTGCAGTACCACTAAGAAACCACGTGCTAAACTAAATTGAAGCTTGGCCTGTTTGTGGCATCAATTGGTAGTTGCCCGGAAAATCATCAGATTAGCTGACTCTGGTGGTTTTAAACCACTGCAGACGCTTCGACTGAAATAGCTGCGCGTTTAAACTACTTCCATGGCTAATGAACCTATCAAACAGTGCATATATGTTATATTATTTTTTTTACCCTCGCGTGCAGAAGCCTTGCTGGAACAGCTTAAAAGGCTAGCGTCTAAAGTTAGCTCCACAGACACGCGCACTATAGAATTCGGGAACACCTCGCTCCTTCGTCTGGCAGCCATTCCAGCTGGGCCGTGCGCAGATAATTAATGGAAATGGAAGGCGCCTGAGAGCAGGAAGCGCTAGAGCAAGCCCTTTCCTAGTTTTGTTGCACAGAACGTCCTGACAATGGTCGGCTGGTTGGACAGGGACATTTCTTCACGGCGCAGAGATATCAAAGCAGCTCCTCGGACAGACATTCGGTCTGCAGCAAAAAATAGTTAAGCACAGGAAGGGAGCTGCAGAGTACAATGGGGCCCTCCCCTGACACCCCCTGTCTGTTTGTGATCCCGCCCTGTCCCGCTCATAATGCTTGGGCATGGGCCAGGAACAGCTAAGGTACTAAAAGTGGACCCCACTGACCTCAATCTGCCCCCCTACCCCTACCTCCGCCCCGCCACTAAATAACAACGAGTAGGCTCAGATTGCATATACATTATGCAGTACCTGGAAAATAGGATAACACCATTTCAAAGCAGGCGATATTTTAATAAAATCTTTCAACGTCGTTTCTTAAATTTTTCCACTAAATCCTCAATGTTTCTCCATGTTCGAAAATGTGAACAATACTATCTGTTTCACACAAAAATCGAAATTGTCAAGAGGATTAATAATATTTAATCGCTATACTTTTATAAGACAATTCTAATGGAAACATTGATTACTATGGACTCAAGGCACGTGGGTTCTGGGCCTGTTTCTTGTGCTTGACTAGAGGGTATAATCCTGGACAAAAAGTTTTAAGGGGGATGAAAGGCTGGGAGGGATCTAAAATGGATTTTATTTGCGTATGTGTGATTTTCTCCTGGAACCACTTATGTAGTGTTAGGGGTCAGTTCTTGGGAAAATTCTAAGAGTCGACCTACAAAAGCACAAAAAGTCATAGAAAACTGTCATCTTATGTGTATTCACGAACCTCATACATTAACACATGCAAAATAGCTCACATGGTGCGATTGCTGCAAGTGTACATTTTACAAACGTTAATACTACTGGAAATTTATGAAGACAGACATTTTCATAAATACTTTGCGATTTATTTTTAATCCCTCTATGTTGAAAGTTCGCGAAAAAAAAATATGTAGGAGTAGCATATTTATGACTTTCATATACATGGCTTTGCCATCAGTGACTTTTATCTTCCCCATCCTTGGTTACGTTGCGTGCCAAAATAAATATCTCTTATACATGGGATAAATGCTGATTTGAAAGACCAATTAAGAAAACAGTCAAAATTGTATCACAACATATTTTATGTTAATTTGAAGGTGTAAACATGGCATCTGAACAATCAATACTTACAGGCACAGATCTTAAATAGTGTACTAATGCCTGAACACTTTTTCTATGCGTGCATTAAGAAGGATACATTAAAGAAATGCATAGAATACAGGGAACTTCTCACCAGACATTGCGCAAGCATGTTTCATCAAGTGTACGCAACGACTATAACACAACGACACTAAGGCCCTCAGTTAACGTCTAACAGAGCAGTACACAAAACTGGATGCACTAAGTAGGAAAAGGTATATTTTTACTGAACAGGCCTAGCTATGAATCACAGCCACTTTGTTGCTTAATGGTCTGAATACATAATGGAACCATCAATCAAAGTTATTTTCCACTTCTAATGAAATCTAATGCATCAATGCAAGTTGATTTTTGGTAACATTAGAGGGAAAGTTACTATATAAAAGTTAGTTTGTGCTGTCTGAGAGTAAACCAGTTTGAAACTGGTTTGCTTCACAGTCCTGCTCCAGAGACTGAGAGTCAAATGTACAAGGAAATGTCGGAGCGCGGACCTGTGCTTAATTTGGCAGTGCCACGCTCCGACATTTCCAAAACATAGGGATGCGCCATATTTACAACAATAAGGCGCACCCCTGTGTTTTCCCTAACCCTGAAATTAGCTGCCTCGGGCCATCACATATAACAGAAATTAATACCAGGCTAAAATAAACTTTGCTGCCTGTATGACAGCATTGATGGGTGGCCACAAATCGAATGCATTACAATGCAACCGAGATAAGATGCAGGTCTTGTATTTTGGATACAACCCCATCCAAGGCTGGTCATGGGCTTGGCCGTCCCACTGTCCTGCTCCCACCCCCACTGAGATGGCCAGAAACCTAGGGGTCTTAGTTGACACTCACCTATCCCTCAAACCCCAGAGCACGTCCATGGTCAAAAGTACGTGCTAGATTCTAAGAATGTTGAGGGAATTCATCACTCTTCTACCCTAGGAAGCTCAAAAGACAGTAATCCAAGCACTGATTTTATTCAGACTGGACTAAGCAAATATTCTATACGTAGGACTCCTAGATTACCTGACACAAAGATTATAAAATGTCCAGAACATGGCCATTTGACTACTATTTAAGCTCCCAAAACACACTTTGTTTACTCATTATTGTAAACAGCTACATTGGCTACTGGTAAAGAAGAGTGTCATCTTTAAATCTTTTTTTCAGTTTAAGAAATGTTTATTTGGTTAAAGAAAGTACAATACAAAGATATTATAATAGTACAGTAGAACCAAATGATATATATGTGATGCATATGAAAAAGTAGTAAAATAATGGTTCATTTGTAAAAGAAGAAATGAGAAGATAGAGAGATAGAAGAGATAGGAAGAGAGGAAGAGAAGAGAGGGGAAAGAAAGAAGAAGAAAGAAGAAGGGATAAAAGAGAGTAAGGGAAGAAGAGAAACAGTAGATAAATTGGTCCAGAAATCAGGGGAAGGGGGTGATGAGAGATAATTGGAGAAGGGGAGCCAAAGGAGATCAGATTTAACTTTAGAGGAGACAGACGAGGAGGAAGCAATAGAAATCCTATGCTCATCACAAACAAAGTTCCACCGAGTAAGGACAGATAATTTGGAATTATCCTTCCAACAGGAAAGAATTACTTTAAACGCAATAGCAATAAAAAGATCCAGTAATCTGACACTCGAAGGAGCAATATCAATATCTACTAAGACAGATCCTAAAAACACATTCAAGAATGATAAGGGGATAGAACAATGAAATATACGCATGCAGATAACCCAAACAGAGTTCCAAAAAGCTAAAACAGATGGACATTCATATAATTGATGTTTAAGTGTACCAGTGAGTGAAGAACATGACCAACATAGAGTACTAGAGGAAGGAGAGAACTTGGCGATACTAAGAGGAGTGAGAATGGATCTATGATAAATAAAATATAATGATTGAGTAATGCGGGCTGCAACAGAAGTCTTAAACAATTTGCTCCATATACAATTCCATTCATCAACAGAGAGAGATACTGAAAAATCACACATTTGGCCTTTTACAAAACGGACCCTACCTACATGCTAGGAAGACTGACCAGTTACTGCCCTCAAAGTTCACTGCGCTCGCAGACGACTCATCTTCTGTCCATCCTCTGCACAAAAAAGAAGTGGGGTGGTTCAACCTGCTCCCTGCTGATGGATAAACATTGAAATGATCTTCCTTTTCCTCTAAGATGTACACCAGACATAAAACTGTTCCGTAAGCAATTGAAAACCCACCTGTTTAAAGAGTAATAAATTGTCTCTGACCTCTTAATCGGCCACAGGCCTTGCACCGGAACACTTGAGGAGTAGCCGTGCACTTTATAAACCTCATAATTCATTCAACACAGGCACCCATACACCACATGGAATGATTTTGTATGTGCAGGAAGGTGTCCCTTCCTACACATAAACAGTCCATTATGGTAATGTGTTGCTTCTATGGGTGCTGCAGAATGCAGCATACATAGACCTAGCAAATCCTCATTATTTAATGATGGTTTATGTGCAGGAAGGTGTGCCTAGCTCCTAATGCCTTACCTGCCCTTCTAACCTTCCCAGAGTAACAGGCCAGTTGGCACCCACAAACAAAACACTCTAGAACCCACAGGGAATTGCAGTTCTCTCACTCATACATGTCCATATTTAACAACTGAAAGAAACAAGGAAAGTTTACAATATTCATTGAAACTATTGTGCTCTATAATGTACCAACTGTGCAGCAATTAGGAAACATATGCAACTAAGTAGAGTGATTAGCATTATCAGTAAACAGATATATTTGCCTAATGGTAATCTCACTAAGTGAGCACAAATTATATAAAAGATCTCTTAGGTTAGTGCCTAACCCCATACCTGGCATTTGCCGCTAGCTGGTCTGCACCTCAGATTTCTCAATGCTGGCGCACTCGAACCAGGGTCCTTCCTCTGCAAGAAATTCTCCTCTCTATTTACAAAACAGCACATCTCCACTTATATGATAAGAAATGCCTTGCTAGAAAACAGCAGCTGAATCCCTTTGTATGCCTATGTATTAGGTGTGTTAGTGACTGACCACAGAGAAAATCAGGGCACAGTGTTGTTCTACCTTTTACAAAATGTTCAGACAGAATCCCAGCAGAAGAGCTAAATACCCCAAAACATGTAATGCCTATTTCTAAAATAATAATGTGGCACAAAAACAAACCTGCTGCTTCGTAATGTGTGCAAAGTAAAAGCGGCCTACAACTGACAGTTAGGCAAACATAGGGGGAGACTACAACGAACCCTATCGGGCACTCAAAACAGCCCGCCTTTGGTTAAGACAGTAACACAATGACTAACTAAATATTTTAAAACAATAAGGTACAAGCCAAGCAAGTTCAAAGCTTTACTAATAAGAATGTTATAACACAAATTACAATCATAATTAAAAAAAGAACATGATGTCACTCCCTAGCTCAAAATCCAGTGAATATAGAACGCTATCCTTCTCTGCAGATGAAGAATATTCAACAGCTCAGTCTACTAACTACAGAGAACAAACTTGAGCATTCATCTCAGCTGATTCTAAGAAAGTAACGGGGTTATCCGCATCCATATTATTAGACCCAACCATTAGTAATCCATGTGCTGAAGCACTTGTTTCCGTGAAATAAGTGGCTCATAGCTTGCATTTTGAAGAAGCCACTGACCCAGGGGACAACTTTGAAATGGTTCACTAATGGTCTCATCAACAGGCCTGTGCCCACGGGCGACAGCGTCGGCAGAGCCAGGCAAAAATCTAGGGCTCATTCAAAGGAGCGTCCAGAGACAGTGAAATACAGGTGGCACACAGGCATACCAGGCATGTCCGAATGACAATGACCAATAAAGGTCCACTTCCTGCTGCAAGAGGATTTCAAAGAATCGAAGAATGAGCTCATGGCACAGCTGGAGCAGCTGTAGTTCCAATGGGCTTGCAAACAGAACATCCATTGCAGAGGAGCAAAAACTGTACCAAAAGGCCACAAATGAGGAATAACAGCTGTGGGAAGCCACGAAGCCTACTAGAAAAAGGAAATTAATAAAAGCTGTTATTATTTCAAAGATTTTCTGGAAGGAACTGACTAAGCCAGAACGGATAACTTTAGAAAAGTGGGCAAGGCCGGCAGTGTTCCATACATTAAAAATACAATGAACTGATTCACAAAAATGTAATGGGAGGTTGGTGTTTAACAAGGACTTGTATCTCAATGAATGTCTTTGCAACTGATGTATGACGTTACAACGCATACTTTTACAAGGCATACCTTTACAACGCATTTTTTAAAACGCAACATCCTTTACAACGCATTCCATCACAACGCATGCCATTACAACAAATTTATTGATTTCTACCTTTACAACGCATTCCATTACAACGCATACTACCTTTGCAACGCATACCATTACAACGCATACCATTACATTGCAGGTATGGTAAGTATTGGATAGTGTAGGGGTAAAAATTACTATTCTAACTCCAGGGGGTGCAACAGTAGAGTAAGTGTTGGATAGTATAAGGGTACTATGCATTGTAATGGTATGCGTTGTAATGGTATGCATTGTAATGACTGCATTGTAATGACATGAGGTGTAATTGTATGCGTTGTAGTGTCATGCGTGGTAGTGGTTGCGTTGTAATGGCATGCGTTGTAAGGGATGTTGCGTTGTAATGACTGCGTTGTAATGATAGTGCGTTGTAAAATTTTTGTTGTAAAGGTTGTTTCCCTTTTGCAACTTGTAATTCAAAGGTTTCTTGAGCAGAAGTGCTACATCTTTTTGAAACAATAGTGCTTTGAGTCTCCTTAGCCTGTTGAAATCTGCCTTCAGTTAGAGTGGAAGGCCACCACGAGCTAGCCATACCCCCTTGCATGAAAAGAAAACGGACATTGTTGCTGTAAGTTACTATCTGAGAAAGCAATAAAATGTATGGGATCCAGCTTTCATTCCGCAAGAGTCCTGATCCCTTAACATTAAATAACCTCTATTTGAAGATACTGTTATTAATGAATGTATTGCAGGGGCTGTTGTTCCTTTTAGATAACAGGCCACATTTGCTACTGATGCATTGCAGGAACAGTGTAAGGTCACGTGTTTAGAAGCGCGTGAATGTCCAACAGAAGAGTTGCATTCCTTTCCAGTAAGGAATGCGTCTGTGTTGGCACCTTCACAATGATCTAAACATGGGAGGGACCATGATTCATGAATTAAGCTTCCTCCTAAGGGTTCATATCTATTGAGAGGGAAAAATTTCATTCAAGCTGTGAACTGAAATGTTGAAATCAGCAAACATATTATGCTGTGTATTAACAAGATAGTGGAAGGTGTTTCTGCTATTGTGAATGGGAGATGCTCTAACATCTCAAGGTGTAACATTGTGTATGCGGCATCTTTCTTGTCCACGAGTTGTTACATATGTGTCAGGTTGAAAGGCAGGAATAGGTGGCTGCAATTAGGATAACGCCAAGGGATGCACCCATTCTTAAGAGTTTGAAGTGTCCAACTAAACTGCATGATAGATCTAAGCGGTAGACATGTCACTTTGTATGATATCAGTTACAGATGACACAATGTTATTCAAATTGTGAATGCGGGAAGAGAGTGTATTAATAATTCTCAACTGCAGAAAGCCCTTTATTCAAATGATCTTGATTAATTTGTCTTAAACCTGCGGCAGCTTCCATTTGTGACAATTGCCAAAGTTCATTACATGTAGCATAAGTGAATCTTTTTGAACTTGGAGTTTTAGGACCTCATAAGAAGTCTGATGAGTCCATGTCTTTGGACAGGACAGAAAGATGTTGTTTGACTGCAGACAGTGTGGAATATTTTAACCACTGTTGACACAATTTCCCCACTGAATAGGTGGTAACAATACCTGACTGTTTTGAGTGGGAATATTAGGGGTCAGGTCTGCTTGCCTTAAACCCCAGTGTGGAATTTAAAAAACAAGCATGACAACCATTTGTGCCCACTGGCCACAATAAATGCTGGTTTAGGAGATGAAAATTTTGAATTAAATGTACCATTCTGCAACATACTGTTGAGCAGTTCTTCTGTGTAATTTGTTAAATGTTGCCAATTAGCAAAATGGCTATTGAGGGAATCTTTGGTGCATTCATGTCCTTAATTTTCATCAATCCAAGAGAAGTGGTTTGTTGAATGGTGTCATTTAGAAAAATCATTTGTGTTGGAATTAAACAGGCTTTGAGCAAGGTTTCTATTCTTTAAACTTGTTGAGGTTTGGTTCCCCAATTTGACATCATGTTTGTTTTATCCTTCTAATAATCATAGCCTTTCACAGCTAATTGGGAGTCTGTATATATTTCTTAGTGCAAGGATGTATTTCTATGGTACTATAGAAACTAATTTTAAATAATTTGATGCTGGGCCTGATGCATCATTTCCATTAAAATGTGAATTTATCCCTATATATTTTGGCGCTCCCTTGTTGGGGAGTGGGGCAATTTTCCCTTAGCGTGTAATTAAGAATGGTGCATTCAACACTAGTTCAGTGTAAGGGGCCAATTCCGATCTCGGTCAGAAGGGCACGAATCGGGTTCGGCATTAGCGGATCTGATTCGGACGCTGGATTTCCAGCCGAGTCATACACGGGTCCAGATGTCGAAGTGCGATGCGAACAAGCGCAAAATCTCTGTCCGAATCGTTTACAGGTCCGAACCGTTCCGTACGACTCGGTCACAAGCAAACCGTGGCACGCAATGGAGATGTTTCACGACCGAGCCAGTATGATGCTCAATTTGGACAGCCGGATCAAGTTAGAGCATCCGGCTCGCAATAGCTCCCGGAGTTGGATTTTGGGGGTCTGCTTTGGGCCCCCTGTTACCTGCAGCCTTATGACTATGGGGGAGACACAGGCATGTACAGTGCAGATGGCACCGACACGTACCCACTATAGGGGTGCACTTGTCTGCGACATACCCATTCAGTCAATGGAAGCCCATGTACGCGTCGTACGACCGGCTCCCATTGACTTCTATGGTAGTCCGACCAAACCGAGTCCGACAGCATTCGACCGCTTGTACTCGCTCTGTCGGACTGCAGGAGTTCGGATCGGTCAGAAAACACCCCGGATCTAGCTCAGTCAGAGTGCTTTCTGACCCAGATCGGAATTGGCCCTTAAATAGTGATGTCCATAATCGTGCTAACAGAACATTTCACTGTAATTAGCAAGATTTAAGTACAGATCCTCAGAATCAACAACAGTATCACATTGGAGCTCTGAGAACATGGAGTTTACAGTTTCAACATCCCAATCATCAGAATGTAACCCAGGCAGGAATACATCACCCATAGAAACCCAAAATACATATGGTATCTGGAGAATATCCGTAGGACCGGATATATCCAAAGGAACTTTATACCAAACAATTCCATAAGTTACTTGACAACTGAAATATTGACGATGGACAAGTCTCTTTTTAGTTCATTTGAAGATGAGTAGGGGGCCAACACCACATCAACCAGTTCTGTAGCAGAGAGTTCTGGAAGTTAGTGCCCATTAATCAGCAACAACAAAACAGTCCCAAACTCAATCCTCAGAAGTAGAAAAACCAAGGAAAGTGTAATCCAAAGATTTATCCGAAGTGGGACCAGATAAGTGCACTTCAGTCATGAAATGAAAACAATGATCTGTGTATGGTTGCGAGAGAAGTTAGGGAACTACCAAGGACTCGTCGTGGCCTAGTGTTGAGAATCAGCCACACATTGTAACTTGATGTGATCAATGGAGACAAAACTAATGTCTTTGGAACCAGCAAGTGTTGGCAAGATGACAGTTATTAAACCTTGAATGCCAAGGACTCATACCGGTGGTCGGTATGATGGGTCAAACTCCTTTTTCATTGCCACCTTCTCCCACACAAGATCCCCATCTTTTGGAATCCAGATGGCAAGTTCTGGTTTCTCCTTGATTTCTGCGGAGGCATACGTCTTCAACTGCTCATTTGACTGGGTGTCACAGAAGTTTTGCATATCCTGTAAGACAGCACAATGATCATTCACGTTAAAGGGCATCGCGTCCGCAACAATGTCTGGACTGTACCGTTCAGGAACGTACATTTTGATTCCATAAAATACCTGATATGCGGTCCATCCACCCAGAGATCATTTACTAGGCACTAGGCACTATACCCTGTGCTTAATACTCTAGCTGTTAAGGCTTGCTGTAAGCCAAGGGTCAGCCTCACCACAACAGAATTGCCTTCGGGCCAATATGTAGAAGAATAATGCACCTTTACACCAAGGGATGCCATAGTATCCCGGTTTGCTTTAGAAGCGTAGGCCAGGCCCTGGTCTGAGTGGAATGTACTGCATGCATGTGTTCCAATAAAGACTTGCAGGTCTTTAATAACAGTGCTAGAATCAACTGAATGCTGTAGCCAAACCCAGAGGTACCTGGAGCAAGAATCAACTGCAACTAGGATACATTTAAAATAAAATGCAGTATCTGAAATCAGTGTACCACAGAGGTCCAAATAAATGCAGTGGAATAGCTTGTTGGAAATTAAAAAGTGTGTCTGCGGTGAGTGAGTGACAGAGGAAGCTTTAATTTGTTGACAACTGTTACAACACAGGATATATTTGTTGACCTATTGATATAACCTTTGCCTCCAATAATAATGCTGTAGCAGCAAAATTGTGCATGCCACACTAGCATGTACAGAAGCAAAACCTTTGTGCTCAGCTATCACTAAAGTTGGTCTGTGGTCAAATGATCACCATCTTCTCAAATAGTAACATAAGGAATATTTTTTTCAAATTACTGACAGAATATCGACGTCAAAAATATCAACGTCGAAAATATCGGAGGCAGAATATTGATGTCAAGAATATCGAAATCCTATCTACATTATGGTAAGTACAAAAGCATCAGAAAAAAATATCGTTGTCAAAAATATTGTTTTAAAAAAGATTTTTTTAATGTTTAATTTTTTTTTAAATTAATTAAATAAAACATATATTTAAAATAAACTTAGTTAAGCATATGTTTAAAATTTTAAGTTATACATATAATGTAAAAAACTAAACATATACATATTAAATTTAATATATACTTAATAATATTCACAATTAATTATTACAATAACTTATACATTGTTAAAAAACATTTTATAAATTATAAATACATACATACACATACAACAATAATATCCAAAAAAATCAAAACAATATATAACAAATTATTTAAAAAAATATATATATACACTACATTAACTAAAAGAGTAAATATTGGATAGCGTAGGGGTAAAAATTACTATTACCACTCCAGAGTGTGCAAAAGTAGGGAAAGTGTTGGATAGCTTAGGGGTAAAAATTACTATTCCAACTCCAGAGAGTGCAACAATAGGGAAAGTGTTGGATAGCGTAGGGGTTAAAATTACTATTCCAACTCCAGAGAGTGCAACAGTATGGAAAGTGTTGGATAGCGTAGGGGTAAAAATCATTATTCCAACTACAGAGGGTGCAACAGTAGGGAAAGTGTTGGATGGCGTGGGGGTTGAAATCACTATTCCAACTCCGGAGAGGTAACAGTAGGGAAAGTTTTGGATAGAGTAGGGGTAAAAATACCATTCCAACTCCAGAGGGTGCAGCAGTAGGGAAAGTGTTGGATAGCGTAGGGGTTAAAATTACTATTCCAACCCCAGAGGGCGCAACAGTAGGGAAAGTATTGAATAGTGTAGGGGTTAAAATTACTATTCCCACTCCACAGAGTGCAACAGTCGGGAAAGTGTTGGAGAGCGTAGGGGTTAAAATTATTATTCCAATTCCAGAGAGTGCAACAATAGGGAAAGTATTGGATAGCGTAGGGTTGAAAATTACTATTCCAACGCCAGAGGTGCATTAGTAGGGTATGTCTTGGATAGCGTAGGGGTTAAAATTACTATTCCAACTCCAGAGGGTGCAACAGTAGGGAAAGTGTTGGATAGCGTAGGGTTAAAAATTGCTATTTTAACTCCAGAGGGTGCAACAGTAGAGAACGTGTTGGAGAGCATAGGGGTTAAAATAACTTACTAATAGTTCAAATATATTTTTTTTAATAAATAATAATTTAATTATTAAATAACAATAAATTAATTAACAATACCAATAAATAATAACTTAAAATAATTACCAATTCATAATTAATTAACAATTACATTGATGATAAATACAATTAAATAATAATTATGAAAAATTAATTACTTAATAATAATGAAATAAAAACGAATTATTTTCAAAATAAAAAAACAATCATTATAAAAATTATTTAGCAATTAATAATTAATTAGAAATAAATAATTGATAAATACCAATACATTATAATTAATCAAATTTAATTACCAACTATTAATTAATGAACAATAAATTCATTTCCCCAAAAAGTATTAATTATTAAAACAGTATTACTAATTAAAAATTAATTAACAACAAACCAATTATAAATACTCAACAATAAAATAAAGAATTACTTAATTAAAATTAAATTACTTCCCACCCTATTGCCCTATAACCTCACAACGCACTTCAAAATTAAATTAATACACTTCTGTCATATGGTTACTGTCTTTCTATATATTGTGTTAAGTTAGCATGAGTTTATTAAATGTTTAAACGACATATTTTCCTTCGGGTTTAGTTTGCACACGACACCTAATTGTTATTGTAGCTTTCAACCTAGACGAAAGATGTGATTTATTTGAGAATAATATGTTATTGCTCTGATATCAGTCGTGCTTGGTACAACTGTCTGCACACTGAGAACTGCACCCTCTAAGAATAACCTAACACAAGGTTGCTGAAAGCCTGATCCTCGCACCACATTAGACATAACACAAATAATGTTGCTGCCAACATTGGGCTCTACGCGGGTTTAAGATAGAGTTACAGGGAATGAATCAACACACTTGATGCTTCGCATGCAGAGAGCTGGTAGCTGTTGATGTGATCTTCTACTACTGACATTTAGAGGTATGGGCCCGCCCTGCTAAAAACCCAAATGAGACCTTCTTAGATATAATATAATATGCTAAATAGGGTGCGCGAAATATAGGTGATACAGAATTCTATAGATTTTTGCATTATAACATGCTATCACCTTTTACTTATTATGGATTAGTGACTATGCTGATAACTATGATTTTTATAATATGTATGTTGGTATTATATAAGATACTGCGTTTGAGAACTTTGCATTGAAAAATAAACATTTCAAACTTGCACGTGTGTTCTTTGGCTCCCAGTTTTGGTTTGTAATGATTATATAACGAAAGAGTGTTCATGTGTTCCACGATACCTGAGGTACCCTAAGTTCATGTTCTGGATTGTCTAAGTCATTGGGAAGTTGTTAGTACCAATGAGACACTGTAGCTAGCTTGTTAAGGGGATTTCTGACACTAAGGTGAGTTTTGGTTCACCCTAACTCACCCAGGTTCTAGATCTCTGTGCACAGTTCTGTGGGAGAACGGAAACCCTGCTACATGTATATCATGACACTCAAGTAATATATCATTCAAACCTTAACACCTTCATTCCCGTTTCCGGAAAACGGTGGTGTCGGACAACCTACCTATTTTTGAAATAGGTCTTTTCAAGCTTGAATTTATCTTAAACGGTTTCTTTGAATTACTACCCAGTTGCGCTACAAAGTGTTCTTTGTTTTTTCGGGTTCCTGTGCTACCATGGCACAAGCCGTGGACATCCCGCAGCATAGTCGCATAGTCGCATTGCGGTGCGTGACCACTTGTGGGCTTTTAATGTCCCCGTGGAAGGCTTGGCTGTGGTTCTGGTGGTGAGTGCGGAACATGCTTACCCGTACAAACTATTTTATTCGTGGGTGACATTTCCGACGGTGGACGCTAATTCTGGAGTGTTCCATTCATACACTGCCTCAGCTGTACCGGCGGCGTATGCTCCGTACAGGGCACTGGAGGTTCCTATTGATGCTTGGCAGCATGGAGTTTGGTTTGGTGGCGACCTACCACACGCTTTAACCGCTCCGAGGTTGGGTCCTTTGTCCATTCCGGGCAGTAATTGGCCCGCTTTGGCTGGATTTACTCCTCACCCTAATCGCGCCACTTGTAACGTGGCTGATCTGCGGCGGCTTCATGAAGTCGCAGTGTCTGTGATTAGAGCCCTTGTTCATTACACAAGCCGTAATGTTCAGGACGCAGCCCCTAGGGGTGCGCAGCTACGAGCAGAGCAGGCTGGTTTAAAAATCAATCCTGTCATGGTGAATTCCGTAATGGGCAAAAAGCCCCAGGATAAGGATGATTTTCCTTTCTGGCTTGCGGAGAAATTCGGCCAGCTGGAAGCTGTGTTTCCTAATACGAATCCTGGTGACAAACACCGGATTCTTACGCTTAGTTTACCGAAAGATTTGGCCCCTGAACTTGTTGACTGTGAGACCTGGGGTAAGACTTTTGCAGCGGTCTATTCGAGGTGCTATGGCACCCCGTCTGTGACCAATCTGGGTGCGGTCCTTAAACGTGTTCAAGACGACCACGGACCGGAGTCGGTGGTTGAGTTGGGTATGCGCCTGTGTGGCACCTTTGATGTAGTTTGCGATCTGATCCTTGCAAATGTCAAGGGGGATGCAGTGAACTTTCAGCTTGCTAACGCTTTAGCGTTAATTCCCGAGGCCGACAAACCCCGTCAGTTGGCAAGGATAATTGTGGCGGCTTATAAAACGGTTGGCCGCAATGCAAAGGGTCTTAAGGCTTTTCCTGATAAGGAGAAAAAGCAGCCCCAGGGTCAGTCTTAGGAAACTAGTGGACAACCTAAGTCCAAGAAACAGAATTGGCCTAAAAAGCAGAATCAGGGTAAGCAACAACAACAACAAACACAGGTCTCTGCTCCTGCGTCTCCGTTGCCTGCGCAGTCGGATCGAGTTTATGTTTTGCGCGATCGCGCGATGATTAAATCGCCTGAAAGGTTTCAGGCTTCTGACCAACGCTCTCCTCGTTCCTTTCAGGACTCATCGGCTCCGTCAACCGGTGGTGGAGGGAGCGGCAGGGGCCGGGGTGGCCAGCAAGGACGTGGTCAACCCCGCCCATGTAACGGTGGAGACCAGCAGGAAGGCGCAACGCCCAAGAGACCACAGTTTGCCACGAAGAAAGTCGCCGCCCTGACAGCGCATCGATATGCCCCAGATAGTGAGAACGCGGCTTCGGAATCTGACGTGGGCTCTGACCTTCCCGGACAGCGCGGCAGAGATTACCATAGTGAGAGAGGCCCTCCGTCCACTGTTGAAGGTGACAGCGACTGACACTTATGTTGTAATTGAAACTGCTGATACGCATGTTGCTCCTCCTGAACGGCTTTTTGAAATTGTCCTGTTAATAGAAGGTGACATGCAGCGAACTGTAAAAGGGGTATTTTGGGAAAATCTTTCGTCTACGTATGACATTTTGCTTTCGGAGGCTGACTGGCCCCCACCTTTTGTACTCCCAGCTCCGCGAGGGGAGGAGGTGATCCTCCCCAGTTTCTCGCACACTGTATCGAGAGTGGAGGCGCTGCATTTTGCAGAAGAGTGGGCTCTGGCGCTTGCGCCGGCTGTGTACCACAATCAGTGTGGCTGGGATAAATTGTCTCCAAGCCATGAGATTCCGTTACGGTCTCAGCCGCAGCCTCAACCTCAATATCCCATACAGCGTGAAGCCAAAGCTTCAGTCGCAGCTATCCTTGAACAATTGGAATATCAAGGTGTAATTGAAACGTGTGTGTCACCGATGAATAACCCCCTTTTTACTGTGAATAAGCCGGACGGCTCATATCGTGTGGTTTTGGATTATAGGCATTTAAACTTGCATTGCCGTAACTGCGCAGTACAGAATACTCATGGCTCTGCTTTAGTGAATAGTCTTGAGCGTAAACGGTTCAAAACCACGCTTGACATTTCCAATGGTTTTTATGCCCATAGATTAGACGGTCTAAGTTCCCAATGGACCAGCTTTACATGCGGCGGTGTGCAAAAAATGTTTCGGCGTCTCCCAATGGGCTATAAGAATAGTCCTGGAGTATTCTCCGCCCGCATTGTCTCTCTTTTGGAGGGCTTCGACCCAGTTGCTTGTTCGTATGTGGATGACATTTATCTCACAGACGACGATCTTTGGGAGCATCTGTGTCAAGTAAATAGCATAATTTGTAACTTTGCAGACATTGGTTACAAATTTAACTTTGCAAAGTCGCACATTGCAGAGTACACAGTGTTGTTTCTCGCCTACGAGCTTAACAACGAGGGAAAGGGGTTGGCACCTCACTTCCTGGAGAAATGCGCACAGTTGCGCTCTCCGACAACACTGAAAAAATTACAATCTTTGCTGGGTTTTTTTAATTTTGGGAGGACTTACATTCCGGAATATGCCCAGCGTATCAAGCCTTTGTATGCTTTGATACAACCATCTTTTTCCAAATCATGCTGGCTGCCTGAGCATTCAGCCGTTTTGCAGTCTTTGCAGGCTGATTTGCTTGCTTCTGAATACTTACAGACTCGTGATAACCAGACCAACCTGGTGATAAGAATTATCCCTGGGGCGGTGGGTTTCACGTACCTGACTTTTAATGAAGGGGATACAGTACCTATTGCTTACAAGTCACACTTGTACACTTCGGCTGAACTGCGTTTTTCCACTGTGGAGAAAGTTTTAACGGCTGTACAGATGGCAATTCTTAAAGAACGTGCCCTGTCACAAGGAAAACGCATGTTTGTTGTTACCCCGTGTCCTGCCTTGGAGGCAGTTACGAAAGCCAGTGTACCAAATTCCAAAGCTTTGCACCCTAGGTGGATTCAGTGGGCTGCATCCTTGACATCCCAGGATGTCACGTTTATTTTTGACGCCACTTTACGGTCGCAGGAGTATTTACAGTATGAATTTGTTCATCCTGCTCCTTTAGTAATGCGGCCGTTGGAGGATTTCCATTGCATCATTTACACTGACGGTTCGGCGCAGGTTGCGCATGGCTCTAAACATGCCTACGTTTCCGCATGCGCCATTGTGGTCGGTGCCATGGTGAACGATGAGTTCAAGTCCAGTGTCGTGCACACGCAGACGCTTGGGGACTGCACCGCACAATTAGCAGAGCTTCGTGCTCTGATGCTTGCATTGGAGTACGCAGATCCTAGTGTGACGACTTTGATCGTAAGTGACTCTTACTACTGTGTCCAGTCTTACAATGAAAACTGGTTCTTTTGGATTCAGAATGAATTTCGCGATTCCAAAGGTAGCACAATAAAACATAAAATGATCTGGGTCTGAGTGGCGGAACTTAAAGAGAAGTCGCCACTCGTGTTTGTGATTCATACACTCGGCCATCAGCGCGTGGGGGTCCACGCTGCTGGTAATTTGCTTGCTGATGAGGCAGCGAAGTCAGCGGTATCGAAATACTTAGTTGCAGCAGTCACGAGGTCCAAAAGCAAAATAGATGATGACATCTTGGCAGCTGTTGCTGCCACCGAGAAGGGAGGTAAATATCCTGCGGGGTTTCCTTCTAAATACACATACCACTTAAGTCCCGACAAGGTTCCTTATGTGAAAATTCCTGATGTTGGCGAACGTCTAGTTCCCAACTCGGATCGCAGGGCTGCTTTGATTACAGCGGCTCATGAAGGTGTGGCGTCTGCGCATGCGGGCGTCTCAGCCACTGTAACTCAGCTACAACAAAGGTTCTGGTGGAGGGGACTGTACAAACAGACGCGCGATTATGTCCTTCAATGTGACATTTGCCAGCAGATCAAACCTTCAACTGCTGCGCGTCCGCCTCAGACACAGTTGTACATCTCTAATAAACCGCTTGGATGCGTTTATTTGGATCACTGCGGTCCATTTTCTTCTGATACTGCATACAAGTACATCTTGGTAGCAGTTGATTCATGCACACGCTTTGTGTGGGTATGGCCACATCGGAGCGCTGATTCACGGACTGTCATCAAGGATTTGCGAGTCTTTATAGGGATTTTTGCCTGTGGTACCTTCCATTCGGATCAGGGTCCGGCTTTCGCCTCTAAGGCGTATAAGGATGCTATGGTTTCGTTGGGGGTCCAAGTCAAGTTTTCGAGTCCGTACAGACCCGAGGGTAATAGTGTAGTGGAACGAATGAACCGTGACTTAAAGCAATCTTTGACAGCTCGAGTTATAGGCACTGGCAGAAACTGGTTGGCCCACCTCAATGGGGTGCAGCGTGTGCTTAATAATCTCCCTAGAAGGTCTCTGGGTGGGCGGACCCCGTACGAAATGCTCTTTGGTATCAAGATGTGTGTACCTGACCTCGACGGTCTAGACTGCAAGGCCCAGGCCACGGCCTTTGACATAGATGAACATTGCAATGTTTTACAGGATCTACAAAAGACCAGAGACAGTCTAGCAAAGGAACATTTGCCCTCCACATCGGATGATGCGTTGCAGATCCCGGTAGTTGGCTGGCTACCCCAAGTTGGAGAACTGGTTCGAGAGAAGATCGATAACAAGAAAGAGTTTGGTCCCTCATATCGTGCACCGGTTCGAGTTCTTGGAGTGAAGGGCACAAGAACAGTCATTTTACCACCACTTCCAGGTCGTAAGGAAAACAGATTTATTTCTATTGACAATGTCAAGACACACAGGGTGGCCGATTCTTCATAGCATGACACCGGCTGTATCCTGTCCTTCCATGGTGAGGCATTCTGTGCTGGCTATTACTTCTGGTGCAGAACAGGAGGTTTCCCTCGAGATGCCTGCTATTTCCAGTCCTTTATTAAATACTATTTCTGTTACTAACATTGATGAGCTGAACTACACCTATCCTGCTGATTTATCGATGTCTGATTTGCAGACTCGTTTAGCCGACCAGTCCAGATTCTCTTTTGACTCTGTTTCGGAACTTTCAAAGAAACCATCAACTTTTGCGAAATATGCAACCTTATTTAAAAAATATTTTTTAATTCCCTTTGGACATACGTTTGGTTGATTCTATTTTCATTTTATCTTTTTATGTCAATTGGTTTTGTGTTTTATTTTTTCCGCCTGATCGATGGTCACTACGTTAAAGAAAGAACAGGAATTCGGTACTTTAATGGAACATTGGCCCCTCTTTCCTCTTCACATTCAGCACACAGACTGAAACGAAACTTGAATACAGTCAACATTACTGCTTGGCCTGTCCTTGATGGGATTGTGTGGGATGCAGTTAGATTTCAAATACATGGGCCCACTGAAGTGATTAATGTTCCGAATGTGCTTAGAGTAAACATGGGAGATGTGATTAAACAAAATATACGTTCTGATGATTGGGATATTCAGGCCGTAGAAGCATTGTTCTCTGATTTGAAATACTATGCTGCCTTTGATGCTGAGGATCTGTATTTAGATTCTATTAATTATGGTGATTTGTTTTGTTTTTAACATTATGGAAATCATTTTTTACATAAGACAAATTCTAGGAGGGTTGCTGTAAATTACACACAGTGGGAAGATTGCCCTGCTCCATTAGGAGGCAGCTCCAATACATTTCTGAAAAAATACACTTATTTTACAGATTTTAATCAATCAAATCCTGAGTCATTTTATTTTAAAATGACACAGAAGTCCATGTCCAAAGTTAGACTTACCGATACAAAATTGCTGTATTCGAAGTCCTTTCTAGACAGATTAGCTGTAGATGGCTACGAGTTTTGGAGAGGAACAATTGACCTTAAATCGGTTTGGGGTACCAAAGATTGGCAGGTACAAGGCACTGAGGCGTTGCACTGTGCATGTCTCATCCTGAATCACATGTTGTCTCTAAATTCATCCATTTTCCAAACAACATGCTTTGGATTGGCTACTTCTAAAAAATTAAATACACCAATCATCCCCGATTTAGAAGAATATTCAGGTTGGGGTAATTATACTGAATTGTCCATTCATGAGTTGCAAGCTCTATTGCACAATTCATCCTTTAACGTATCCAGTTTGGATTCCAAGGTTTGGCTAATGTGGCATAGAAGTGCTGATTCTTGCCAACGTCGTTTTCTGGGTTTGGCTGAAGGGTTCACAGAAGTCAGACCTGATCCCCGTTTTGAAGATGATTATACTGTCACCACTTATTCTGTGGGGAAACTGTGTCAGAATTGGTTGCAACATTCCACGTTAGCTGCAGTTAAACTACATCTGTCTCAGTTGACTGAAAATGTGGATTTAAATGATTTTATAAAAGGCCCGGCTAAGGGTAGATCTAAACGGTGGATTTATGCGGTTTACAATGAAATTTGGAAAGTTTCTCAAATTGAGGCTGCTAAGCGCCTAAGGGCAATTGACCAAGCAAATTTGGAAAAAGTACTTGCAGTTGTCGATAACAGTATTAACATGCTTTCTTCCAGAATTTACACGTTGAACAATATTGTTTCTTCTGTTGTTGAAATTGTGCATGATGAAGTGTCCGTATTATATCATGGTCATTATCAATTGCGTTCTGTTATGCAGTTTGCGTGGACACTACAGACTCTAAAGGCTGGTCGAGTGCCTTGGAGTTACATGAACGTCTCATCCCTATTTGCCCCATTTAATTTGACTGACAAGCAGCGCATGCTTTCCATGCGAGATGCATCATTTTCTATGTTACACATTGAAAAATTAGAATCTTTGCCCTTTTCTGTAGCTGAAGCAGCTGCTGCTACATGGCTTATCCATGGTATTATTACTTTACCATTTGCTCTGTATAAATTTACAAATTGTATGCGATATATTGCTATATGGCGATATGAACCACTAGGCAGTGCTTTCCTCCATGAGACATGGTCTTTACCATACACGTACAGATGTCTGAAGGAGGGGAAGGAAGTGAATCTGAATGGTGAAGAATGCACACAGTCGCCTGACCGTTCACTGATATGCAGGCACATCCAATTGCATGGTTCTTGTAATCAGGACAGGCCAAATTTAGCCTGTGTTTTAAAAGGCACACCGGTTCCTGCAATAGTTCCCACATTCACTTTATCGTCTAACGGTAGTTATTTACTTTTGAATAACGAGATGTGTTGTGGGTTAATGGTCAGTATCGCCTATGTGGTTACTGTATCAGAACGTGTGGTGTGTTGCAAGAACGTGTTATATCGACCCACGCATGGGAATTCAGATGTTTCCATTTGGCCGCGAATCCCAACCTTGAGAGCGGAGTTCAACTGTTTGAGCCGAATAAGAGCCCTTTTGTCTCAGAAGGAAGTGGCCCTGAGCTCGGCCCGTGAGACTTATGTCCTTCACATAGCTAACACACGCACAGAGGTGCAGGCACTTTTAAATACTGACTTGCCGTTTCATTTCTGCGAGCTGGTTCATCAAATCTTTAATGCCTCCTCCATGTCTGGACTCGCGCATTTTTTAAATTGGTTAGCAGTGGTCTCGTGAATACGTTTGAAAAAGTATTTGGTATTATCCCTGCGTTCTTTCATTCTATATTCGCAAGTTTGTTTGGCGGATTCCCTGTTTTGCTGGCTTTAGCTGCAGGCGTTTTGGTGATATTTTGCTTCCTAAAACATGGATGCCCATCCTGCGCAAGGAGCCGCTCAGCCCCTTCTAACACTGTTTCGCAACCGGATGCTTAATTGCTATGGAACCTTGCCGCTTGCGACTTTACGCACGGCTTTTGGATTATCGTTTCGATTTTCCTATTTCACATGTGTCCAGCCTGTGTTCATTGCCTGAGCTGTGATTTCGACTGGGCCATTGATTTGTGTCTCTGCTTGACGACTTCTCCTGACGTCGATTTTGATCAGCTGATGAGCCCCGTAGTTGCTCATGAGTTGGTTTGTTCTGGCAAAATGGTTATGGCCGTGGCAGCGATGCATGGACTAATGGGCCAGTGGGACATAACCGCAGCGGCGCATGACTTTCTGGCACATAGCATTCTCGAGAACCCACTGAGTTGTCCTCTGATGTTGCTAGAGGATTCGGTGCTGGAGGAGCACGTATGTTCTTTCCCATTGCTTAATTGGATGGCTGAACTGTTTTCGGATGATGACAGTGATTTCATGTTGGAAGCTGTGGCTACCTATTTTGCATATTCTATCCACCCATGAGTGGCTTTGGAGACTTTCATTATAATGGCACGTGACTTTTTAGTAATTCTGAATGGTGCCTTTTCTGTTACGAACATTCAACTTTTAAATGGTCTGGGCCTATGATTTTACACATGGCCTCAAGTTCTAATTTTTTATATTTTTGTGTGGCCACTATAGGCATTCATACATATTTTGATTAATTATTTCTTACATATAGTTACATACATTTAGCTTGGCTCAATATTGTTGAACTCTGCTTTCATGTTTTGCCTTTCTTATGGTATTGGCTTGTTTTTTTTCCCTTTTTTAACCGTCCTCGGATCATTGGGGGGGTGTCATATGGTTACTGCGTTTCTATATATTGTGTTAAGTTAGCATGAGTTTATTAAATGTTTAAACTACATATTTTCCTTCGGGTTTAGTTTGCACACGACACCTAATTGTTATTGTAGCTTTCAACCTAGACGAAAGATGTGATTTATTTGAGAATAATATGTTATTGCTCTGATATCAGTCGTGCTTGGTACAACTGTCTGCACACTGAGAACTGCACCCTCTAAGAATAACCTAACACAAGGTTGCTGAAAGCCTGATCCTCGCACCACATTAGACATAACACAAATAATGTTGCTGCCAACATTGGGCTCTACGCGGGTTTAAGATAGAGTTACAGGGAATGAATCAACACACTTGATGCTTCGCATGCAGAGAGCTGGTAGCTGTTGATGTGATCTTCTACTACTGACATTTAGAGATATGGGCCCGCCCTGCTAAAAACCCAAATGAGACCTTCTTAGATATAATATAATATGCTAAATAGGGTGCGCGAAATATAGGTGATACAGAATTCTATAGATTTTTGCATTATAACATGCTATCACCTTTTGCTTATTATGGATTAGTGACTATGCTGATAACTCTGATTTTTATAATATGTATGTTGGTATTATATAAGATACTGCGTTTGAGAACTTTGCATTGAAAAATAAACATTTCAAACTTGCACGTGTGTGTTCTTTGGCTCCCAGTTTTGGTTTGTAATGATTATATAACCTAAGAGTGTTCATGTGTTCCACGATACCTGAGGTACCCTAAGTTCATGTTCTGGATTGTCTAAGTCATTGGGAAGTTGTTAGTACCAATGAGACACTGTAGCTAGCTTGGTAAGGGGATTTCTGACACTAAGGTGAGTTTTGGGTTACCCTAACTCACCCAGGTTCTAGATCTCTGTGCACAGTTCTGTGGGAGAACGGAAACCCTGCTACACTTCCAATTTCCAAATAATCAATTAATAAAGATTAATTACCAATTATTAAGACGTAATTACCAATTAATAATTATTTAACATAAAATTAATTTTCAATACCAATTATAAAAAATAAATAATTACTGAATTACAATTAAATTACTTCCCACCCTATTCCCCTATAAACCCATAGCCCGCTACAGAACTAAAACACAAAATATATTTAAAAATAATTACTCATCATCATCATGAAATCTTTATTTCGGCTATTTGCCACAAAAGAGTACAAAGTAAAACAATATACAAAGATGATAGTGCAATTCATTCAAACAGACACTGTAGATGATAAATTCGTTTGTGCTAGAGAGGCACATGATTTCAGTATAACAGATCTTATCAGTAAATGAACGTTATCATTCATTATCAATCATATGCCTGCGCTTAGTCCACATAGCTAGCAAGTACTGGGAAACTGCAATTTCAATGTGCCTAGACCTATCAGTTTTTAAAATTCTAAAAGCATATATACACTGTACAAAACCCGGGTTTTTACATAGAGGTCCTAGCCAGTACTTCCTTGATTTGCTGTAAGCTGGACAAAAGAAGAGAATGTGAAGTTCATCTTCTAAGTCACAGCTAAACCCAGGACAATTCTTATTGGTGGGGGCTGACCATTTGCTTGTAAAAGCTCTTAAGGGTAGAGTACCGTATCTCCATTGTAAATAAAGTTTCCTAGATACAATAGAATAGATATCGTCCATGAAATCTTCAAAAGAATAAGAAACTTTAAATGTTAAAAAGCAATTAATCAAGGTGCCAGCATGAGGATCAGACAAAACAGCAGTGAGTTTTTTATCCACAAAAATCCTGGTGAGCGACTTACACGAGACCTCATGGCAGGTCCTTTCCGGATCATACCACAAAGCAGGCAATCACAGTCTTACAAATTCCTGCTTTCAGAACATGAGCCAGGGTATTTTTGCTGCACTATGACAGTATAGTAGTTCCTTAAGTTCTATCCTATAGTTCAGCAACTCTGGCGTTGTCCAGAGCCTACGCCAGAAGGGGTTTGAGTGCTAGTTCATCTTCAATAGGTCTCAACCCCAAGTCAAACCTTAAAGGTAGGAGCGAGGTGCTTTGTTGGAGTGCCAACAGCTGTCTAATAAATCTGTTTTCTGTTTTGGCAATTTCAGGCCTACAAGAATGTCCCCACAACTCCCCCCATACAAGATTGCAGCCCTCGCCTGGGTTTTATAGATCTCCAAAGGAGACTTACGGGTTTAAAAGTGGATGTATCGGAGAGCTTAAGGATTCCCCCCGCAAGCTGGGCCAGTTTAATTTGTGATTATATTTGTTGGGGGCCTTATGACAGATTTTGAATTAATGGTTACCACCAGATATTCAAAGGTTGTCACTCTTTCTAATCTCACTGGGCCCAGACGAGGATTCGGGGGGGTAGATGCTGGAGGGTTGAATATCATAAATTTCATTTTTTCAGCATTTATCTCCAAACCACGGCTTCTGCAGAAATCCTCAAAGCCGTCCAATATGCGCTGCATCCCCATAGAAGACTTGGAAAGTAGCAGGGTGTCATCTGCGAACATGATCGCCGGCACCCTGCAACCTGCCAACTTTGGTGCATCATTGTTAAGAACACCATCTAGATGTGCAATTATGCCATTTACGTAGAGGCAAAACAGGGTGGGTGCCAATACGCACCCCTGCCTTATCCCCCTACCTATGGAGAACCTCGACGACAGCGCCCCATTCCTCCCACATCAGACCTGCACGTAATTCCCTTCATGCAACCTCATCAGAACGTTTAGGAGTTGGGGCAGAACACCCAATTCTTGGAGCACAGTCCATAGTTTCCCCCGGGGCACTAAGTCAAAAGCGGAACGGAGGTCCACAAACACCATGTAGAGGCTGCCACCCTCTATCTTCGCCGTTTTCCAGAACAGTAATATTAGGCGAAAGATTTGATCCATGTTATGTTATGTTATGTTATAATTGTTTATATAGCTCATGGCTACCCCAAATACAGGGGGTCCCAGCGCTTACGGACATGCCTAAATGCAGGACGGCCAAAATAAGGGCGACAGGGTGTCAGATCACAGGGGAACCCTAAACTGAAGAAAACAAACAGGTTTTGATGTGTTTTCGAAAGAGTAGATGGTTAGTAATGGTACGCACACTTAAAGGGATAGAGTTCCAGAGTTTTGGAGCCAGATACCTGAATGACCGGCCCCCGGCTCTGCACTTCCGGATCTTGATGGTACGGGCCAAAGAAAGGTCTGCAGAGCGAAGAGCACGCGACGGGATATAGAAGGAGCAGAGTCCCTGCAGAATTTGGGGGCCAAGGCAGTAAAGCATTTTGTGAATGAGACAAAGGTTTTTAAATTGGATGCGTTGTTTGACAGGCAGCCAGTGCAGCCTACGCAAAACCTGGGAGGTATGGCAACGTTTCGGCAGTCCGAACAGAGTGCGGGCAGCCGCATTCTGAGCCCTTTGTAATCTGTTAGTGACTGTCAAATTGGAACCAAGCATAAGGGCATTGCAATAGTCTAGATGGGATAAGACCATAGCTTGAACAATTGTCTGACGGATAGAGGGTTCAAAGAAGCCAAGAATAGGCTTAAGAGAACGTAGGCGGCCGTAACAAGTGCCAGCCACTCTTTTGGCATGGGATTCAAGGGTAAGTGAGTTGTCTATAATCACACGCAAATTTTTAACTTCCTTCTTGGGAGTAGGAGGTGGGCCCAATGTAGGGGGCCACCACTGCTCATCCCACTTCTGAGAGTCACTGCCAATAAGGAGAACCTCAGTTTTAAATGAATTCAACTGAAGGCAGTTCTCTGTTAGCCAGCTGGAAATGGCTAAGATGTCTTCTTGGAATTTGGCACGATCCCCCACGGTGTCATTGGAGAAGGTAAAAATCAATTGTGTGTCGTCCGCGTAAGAAATTAATTTGATGTTACGTTCCCTGGCCAACATGGCCAAGGGGCGGACATACACGTTAAATAACGTGGGGCTAAGAGCAGAGCCCTGTGGGACACCGCAGCCTAAGGGGAATCTGCTGGATGAGTACGGTGGAGCATGAACCTGGAAGGAACGGTCGGATAGAAATGACACGAACCAATCCAGTGCTCCGTCTCCTACACCTATCTCCCACAGTCTCCTACAAAGGATCTCATGGGAGACTGTTTCCAACGCCGCACTCAAATCCAGCAGAACCACCGCTGAGGTGCTACCCATGTACTGTGCCACCCTTAGATGTTCCATAATGGCCAATAGGGCAGATTCCGTGCTATGTTTGGCACGGAATCCGTTCTGAGATTCTTCCAAAATCCCATTAGTCTCCAAAAAACCTGTCAGGATGGAATTCACGTGTGCTTCCGCCACTTTAGCCAAGTACGGAAGCAAGGAGATAGGTCAGAAACTTTCTGGCTTGGAAGGGTCCAGAGTGGGTTTTTTTTAACAAGGGGACAACCTTGGCATGTTTCCAAGATTTGGGAATGGTGGCTGACTGAAGAGATCTATTGATCAACTCCGTCCTTCGCTCATGATGGAATCCTGGAAGAGTCTAAACATCTCAGGTTTAACAGGATCTTCCGGGGACCCAGACTTGATTTTTAAGGCCAGGAGTTCCATATCTGTCTGTGAGATGAGTGGCAGGGTTAGGAGTGAGTAGGGAAGATCCGGTGGGTCTTTGATTGATCTAAAAATCATAGAAGAACCACCAGGGTTAAAGGAGTTGTAGATCCCTTGGACTTTGTTAACAAAGAAGCAGGCGAGCTCATCACACTGTGAGACAGACACTCTTGTATTATTAGTCCCTTCAGGTGGTTTGGTCATCTCCTTCACTAACGCGAGGATAGTTTTAGCGCGATTAGTGCTGGTGTTGATCAAATCAGTATAGTAGCTGGCTTTGGTCTTTTTTATAAGCCTATGATAGGCTTTAGTGGTGATTCTGAAGTTGGTTTTAGCCCGAGGGTCGTAAGCTCGCCTCCAGATACCCTCAAGTACCTTACATTGCTTTTTTTTTTTGGGAGTGCCTCACAGTACCATGGATGGGACTGTTTGCGTTTGGGCCTCGACATTTTCTTAGGGACGAAGTGATCTAAGGACTTATTGATCCACTCTCTATAGGCTAAATCATCCTCCTCCAGGTTGCCAGACCAATCTGGACGGGAGTTTGTAAGTCTGGCCTCAAACAGGGCACCATCCAGTTTGTGCCATGGGCGTCTCCAGAGAAGGGAAGGAAGCTTTTCACTAGAGCTATCTGGGGTCTTAATGGAAATCTGCACCAGGAAGTGATCCGTCCAGCTAAGGGGGATGGGGGTAGAGGCTAAAGTTCCCTGGATGTTCGTAAACACCGGGTCTAGCAGGTGACCAGCCAGATGAGAGGGCCCCTCAACCAGCTGACATAGCTGGAAGGCTTCTAGGTCACCCAGGAACTTCAGTATAGCCGGGGACTCACAAGACTCAAGATGGAGATTAAGGTCCCCCAGTATGCTGAAGTTAGCTGACTGCAAGGTAAGTGCTGAGACAGTTGAGACCAATGACTCCTGGAAAGCGCTCGCTGGCCTGGGGGGCGATATATCAAAAGCCCAGTGAGGGTAAAGATGTCAGAGACCCTTAGCTTAAATGGAGCGCTTTCACAGTTGACTATCTTTGTGAGGGAAAGAGTACAGGAATAGATGGTTTTAAAAATCACCGCCAGTCCCCCACCCTTTCCTTTATGTCTATTCTGAGTTAGAATAAGATAGCCAGGGGGGAGGGCCAAAGCCGAGCTAGCCAGTGAATCGATAGTTAACCATGTTTCCGTTAAAAATAACATATCAGGAGAACAATCCGAAAGGAGCTCATACACATCCTCATGGTGTTTGGCTAGGGACCTGCAGTTAAGGCTCAATATCTGTAGATTAACATTCGTTTTTTCCACTGCAGCTGTAGCCAGTGGAGTAAGGACGACCTCCGTGGCCTCAAAGCCACAGTGGTCACATCGCAGATATTGTGAGCCTGGATGCCAAAGACGAGCCGCACAGCCGACTGACATTGAAGAGCGAGTAGCTCCTCACGGGCAAACAGGGCCATTTCAGATGTCTGGCAGACCAGGGGTTTTGACAACTGGCAACAGACCAGCGCGGACGGGCGCAGACGGGCTCGCCTTTGGCACAGGGGAAATGGTGTGGCCTAAGAAGGCACTGGTCCCGCCTCTGACACAAGTGCTACGCCCTCAGGGGTCAGGCAAAAAGGTCGAAAACACCCTCCACACAAACGGCACCAGCCGTGATGGAACGAGGCGGCGACCAAGTGAACGGTACAGTGATCTCCTTCAGTAGTACACAGTTAAAACATACAGCTTTATCAGGCTATTATTAAGGATTTTAAAAATAGCAGTTACAAGGCAACACACTCATCGCTGTGGTGCCTATTAACTCAGTACAAAAGGGTGTGGTGATGGACGGAGCATCTGAATCAATCAAACACTCACACCCAGTCAAAAGATCTGGGTTTAATCCATCACCGTTCTTTAGCCCACTCTGCCACCCCAGTTCAGACATGGCTATATGCAAATCAGTCTGACCCTGTGCCTCATGGGAACAGTCCAGCCCGAACTGCCAAGCACTGGACTGGGTGTGAGTGTTTGATTGATTCAGATGCTCCGTCCATCAGCACCCCCTTTTGTACCACCTATTAACTCAGGCGCATCCGCTGCGGGGGGAAATGGTGTGGCCTAAGAAGGCCAGTGGAGTAAGGACGACCTCCGTGGCCTCAAAGCCGCAGTGGTCACATCGCAGATATTGTGAGCCTGGATGCCAAAGACGAGCCGCACAGCCGACTGACATTGAAGAGCGAGTAGCTCCTCACGGGCAAACAGGGCCATTTCAGATGTCTGGCAGACCAGGGGTTTTGACAACTGGCAACAGACCAGCGCGGACGGGTGCAGACGGGCTCGCCTTTGGCGACCCACCGGCGGTCTGCTGCGCGCGTCCGCTGCACAGGGGAAATGGAGTGTCCGAAAGAGTACGGCCATTGCAGGCTGTAATAGAATGGTTTAGAGTTAGGGCCATAATCTGGATCGCTAGAGGGGACCATGTCTTAGGCAATGGAGATTGACTTAGAGGTATGGCCCAATAGTCATCCTCTGCCATTAGGGCACCTTCATTCATCCCCAGTAGGGGCTCGTAGGGACAATTCAAATTGCCACCTACCAGGAGATGGGTGTCACTAGTAATGGTGTGCAAGAAATGCTACAACTCATCGATGGTGGTTGACTCACTAGCTATGCTTACCGGTTGTGAATACACGTTCACGATAGCAAGCTTAAAAGAATTTTGCCACTTCAGGACTACACACTGAACATTGTCCAAGTGAGTGGTCAGAGTTTCAGCCATACAACCCAGGTGCAGCCTGACCCAGGTGGTGAGACCTCCTGACGGTCGCCCCTCCCCCCCCCCCAACGGGCGGGTACATGAAATGCGGCATATCCCACTCAGAGTTGTTCATCCCTAGTCCATGTCTCTTGAAAGAGGCAGATGTTGTTCTTATCCACAAAGGAACCCCACTCTGGGTAAGCCAATTTGTTGGATAAGCCTGCCTCGTTCCAAAATATTATTGTCACTGATCTCGGTTTGCTAGCATTAGGGCAGATAACACCACTCCCCGTTAAGACACCTTCACTTGCACATTCTCGGAGGGGCTCCAGTAACTGACCTGGCACAGTTCTCCCGAGTGGGTCATCACCATTACCTGTAAAAGTACCCTGAGTAAACAGATGAAGATCTGGAGGATCACTAGACAGTTGGCTATTAATTGGCTCAGCCACTCCCACAGGGTTCACATTTCTCCCACTTACTGAGATGCCATAGGTTTCCGCCCGGCTGTGCTGCAGCCAATCGACCATTTCCAAGCCACTGCACCTATTTTGGGTACGTATTTGGCTGGGTGCTTGTGGTTGCGCATGCCACCCCCCCTCTGCCCTGTCCACACCTCGGTGCTCTACTAAAGACCAATCACATTACGTGTCTGAAAAGTGGGGTGGGGGTAGAAATATGACAATGGCAGGGGTTGGATGGCTGTCTCAGGACTGTGGTACCTCCAATTACAAAAATGCTCCACGGTCCGTGGGTCCTTAACATTTACCAGCACACAATCTCCAGTTATAGTTTTCGGCCTGTGCCCCATCCAAGACAACCTGCGCACAATCAGAATTTCACTGGTAATGTGACGAGGGAGTGCTCCATTTTTATTGAGCCAGTCAGAAACTTTGTTTTTCAGGGACGTAAACGATTCCAAACTGGGATTACTAATTTCTGGAACCCCTGTCAATACTACCAGATAGGGGCTCGATTCTGGGGGCAGGTCAATTCTTAATTCCCCAGAAGACCTTGCATCGAGTAAGTCCTGACCGCCTTCTTTTGACTTTGCAACATTACCCCCTACCAGAGGTGCAGATGGTTTTGCAGTAGGTACATTAGGAGTAAGTGGTACTACAAGGGGAATAGATTTATGTGTTACAATCCCTGCCTGAACGGTGTTCAATTGTACACTGGCCAAAGACAACACATTTGACTTTATACTGTCCGCAATTACCAGTGTAGCTTGTTCGATCTTAGAGAGCGGAGATCAGTTGACTGGGGTGAGTGTTTGTATTGTCAACGCTCCGTCCATTATCACCTTTGGTTTTTCTTTGTTTGCCCTAAGTTGGCAGGGTATGCTCAGACGTGAGTCCCTTGCTCACTTTGCCACTGGAGTCAAGCAAGCCCGGCTGAAGACGGCTGTAATGACAGAAACCGTTCCTGGGAAGCTTGATTCCGGTCGAGGGAAGACATGGCCTGGCAGTTCGGGCTGGACTGTTCCCATGAGGCACAGGGTCAGACTGATTTGCATATGGCCATGTCTGAACTGGGGTGGCGGAATGAACTAAAGAACGGTGATGGATTAAACCCAGATCAGTTGACTGGGGGTGAGTGTTTGTATTGTCAACGCTCCGTCCATCATCACCTTTGGTTTTTCTTTCTTCGCCCTAAGTTGGCAGGGTATGCTCAGACGTGAGTCCCTTGCTCACTTTGCCACTGGAGTCAAGCAAGCCTGGCTGAAGACGGCTGTAATGCCAGAAACCGGTCCTGGGAAGCTTGATTCCAGTCCAGGGAAGACATGGCTTGGCAGTTCGGGCTGGACTGTTCCCATGAGGCACAGGGTCAGACTGATTTGCATATGGCCATATCTGAACTGGGGTGGAGGAGTTAGCTAAAGAACGGTGATGGATTAAACCCAGATCAGTTGACTGGGGGTGAGTGTTTGTATTGTCAAAGCTCCGTCCATCATCACCTTTGGTTTTTCTTTGTTCGCCCTAAGTTGGCAGGGTATGCTCAGACATGAGTCCCTTGCTCACTTTGCCACTGGAGTCAAGCAAGCCCGGCTGAAGACGGCTGTAATGCCAGAAACCTGTGCTGGGAAGCTTGATTCCGGTCCAGGGAAGACATGGCTTGGGAGTTCGGTCTGGACTGTTCCCATGAATCACAGGGTCAGACTGATTTGCATATGGCCATGTCTGAATTGCGGTGGCGGAGTGAGCTAAAGAACGTTGATGGATTAAACCCAGATCAATTGACTGGGGGTGAGGGTTTGTACTGTCAACGCTCCGTCCATCATCACCTTTGGTTTTTCTTCGATCTTAGAGAGCTGCTGCTCAATCTGCGTGAGACTATCTTCCAGAGGTTGGAGAGAAGATCTTAGGAAGGTGACCAATTTTGCTAGGAGAGGATCCTCCACTACCACTGTTACGCCGATGGAATCAGCCGCTCCTAAAGTGATTGCTCCTGAACTTGAACTGATTACTGTCAGTGGTGGGGAGACATTTTTGTCCGTGGGTTTCAAGACCACTGAGCCCTGGTGCTTAAGTGTTACATAACTATTACCAGAGCCTTTGGCAAGTTTGGGCTTCCTGCCTCCAGCGACAGTAGCAGCCCCCTGCTTCCTCTTGGATATCGCCCCCTCATGTCTTTCCTGCAGCTGCCGGGTGTTCGGTCTTCAAGGAGAGCTAGCCGTGGTTGACACTACGGTAGTCTCCGGTGCATCTGTTAGTTGGAACTGCTCACCTGGGGAGGGGTGGCCCTGATCCTGGGAGATAGGTGGACTGTGTACAATCACAGGAACGTCATTAATATTTGCTGGCATAATGGGTTCAGGTGTACGAGCATTTGCGAAGTGACCCAGGGAAGATCTTTTCGCAAGGGCTAGATCTTGAGAAACCCGACACTCCATTAAGATTATCCCCTGGTCAATAACTGAGTTGGCTCTGATAATGAAATTGTCCAACGTCCCTGTTAAGTATCCACTTGAGGTCGCTGCCTTACTTCTGCTTTCACGCGCTGACATGTTACTGAAACAAATCTTCACCCAGATAGGTACTTACGATTGTTCACGGCAGTGGAAATGTAAGATGCGCCAAGTGAAAGAGGCATGGCCCGGTCCGGTCTCCTCTTGGCTACAACAGGCTTAAACGGGCCCGCCCTTGGCCCGGGCTTCGACCGGTGTGCGCCCGCACGCGTCCCGCGGGGCGGGAGGTCGAAGTGATTTAAATATGCTGCTAGGGGGTGGAGTGGGAAGAGGACCCAGCTGTGGATGATTTTCGGGCTGCTGGTCCTCGCAGTCCCGGTAGATGCAGGCAAAAAGAATGGCAAAGTCCCACTGCTGCGAGCGGCTCCCACGAAGCGGGGGCCGTGAGCAGTTTTTAAGCCTCAGGGAGGTAGGCGGGAAGCGGACCCAGCTGTGGATGATTTTCGGGCTGCTGGTCCTCGCAGTCCCGGTAGATACAGGCAAAAAGAATGGCACGGTCCCACTGCTGCGAGCGGCGCCTGCACAGCGGGGGCCGCAAGCTGTTTTCAAGCCTCAGGGAGGTAGGCGGGAAGAGGACCTAGCTGTGGATGATTTTCGGGCTGCTGGTCCTCGCAGTCCCGGTAGATGCAGGCAAAAAGAACGGCAAAGTTCCACTACTAATTCCTACGTTTTTAAAAATTAATTTACTGTAATTAAATTACTTCCCACCTTATTCCCCTATAAACCCACAACCTGCTACGGTACTAAAACGCATAATTTACTTTAATAAAATTACTAACTTCTAAAAATCTAATATATATATTCTAAAACTAGTACAATAATTAACAAAAAATATAAACACAAAAATATTAAATACATAACACTAATATTAATATTGATATTAGAAACATCGATATTTTTGCTATCGATATTACTAACTCCGATATTACCAAAAACAATATTTCTTACCTTCAGGTCATTATTCTGGTCATTGATATTCTTGATTTCGATATTCTGTCCCTACGATATTTCCAACTCAATTTTCTTGTACTTCGAAATAAAAAAATCGATATTTAGACTGTTTACCATTTTCTTCACTTAAGTGGAAAGTATATTTAGAAAGAAAACACTTTGGTAAAGGGGTGTCGTAAAAGGGGTGTCATCTCTGTTAGCATTAGTTGCAGCCAAGATATCAGAATCTACTCTTGTTTTAGAATGAATAATTGCAACAACAGTAGCAGTCACAACTGCAGAATTGTCTGCTTCATTAGTGAGATAATTCCCTACAACACGGGCTCCCACACCCTGATGACTCAAAGTATGAATAACACGAGCCCCTGGCAACCTATCTTTGAGATTCACCTCTTTAACCTAAAGCATTTTGTGCTTGACTGTGTTGCCTTTAGAATCTTTGAATCAATTTCACCGCCACTCATGTAAATTATCATTCAAGGACGCCACACCGTATTATGAATCACACATGATAAGTGCGGGGAATTCAGGATCCGTATGTCCAAGAGCAAGAAGCAAAGCCTTCACTTCAGCCAATTGCTCAGTGCCGTCCCCTAGGGACTGGGTATGAGGTTTGTGTAGTTGGAAGTTCCCTTCCAACCTAACACCAACAGTGGCGGTGCATGCCACTGAATACTGCTGTTTAGAAACTATAGCAGGCTGTGCTTAATCATTAGCATGAACAATATATTTGTACTGTTCAAGAAGTAGGGTAGAGGTGGGTATGGGGTATACATGCTCATATAGAAATAATTATTGTGTCTGTAAAGATGAGTCAAAGACAAAGATTACATCAAGGAATGCATGATGGAATCATGCAAGCATTCACCACACATGCCATTACAACACAGTTACTACCCCAACTGCAATGTAACCACATGTTCCTTTACCATGCAAGTCATTACAATGACATGCTTATGGGGGGCGAAGGACTTTGAAATAGTATAAAATAGTATTGCAACTCCAGTGGGTTTATGAGTAGGGAAGGTTTTGGACGTATTAACCAACACCAGTCCAACACTGTGTTCCCTAAAGCAGGTTGTTGTAATTACTTGAGAGGTAAAGGAAGGCATAGTAATATCACAGTTGGGGTAGTGACTGTATTGCATAGGCAACTAGTGGTTCTGCCTTCATGGTAAATGTTGTTTTCCTACAGCAACCGCTTTTTAGGATGCTTTCTATTGTATCCATCTATGATAGAGGGCTTTGGCATTAAGAAAGCTTGCTTTGGCGACAGCCTTCAAGGCTGGCATGGAAGAAACAACAATCATGTATTTCCCTTGTGCAACAGGCCTCTCTTTAAGAATTGCCTTCTGCACAGCAGTCAGTACTTTTTCAGGGGAAGTAAAATACATTTCTGCGCTGGAATATAAATGTGATTTATATGTCATCCGCACAGTTTCACCCTCATTAAAAGTAATGTAGGTAAATGTTGCTCGAATATAAATTTGCCTTAAATAAATGAAAAGACAAGAGGCATTTGGAAGTACAGGAACACATTGGTTTAATTAAACACTGCGGCCGAGAGAGCCTGGACAGAATGCATCTTCTCAAAATCTCTCAATGTACAAACATTTGGCCGTTCATTTATACAATTCATGAGGTACATATAAAACACTTCTCTACATTCCAAAAAATCATCTCAGTTTTAAATCATCAAATGCATGCATCTGATAATGACACGGATGGCTCTCGACCACACGGAGTGGTAGTATGGGCCAGTCTGTATTTGTCCAGATATCCGGAATGAGAGCTCCCTGATCACTATGTATGGTGTGCCTGATCATATCCTGATTTGTTGAGGGTGCCTATCTACATGCGGCATCTAGTGCTAGTGTTGTGGTATTTCTGGGTAACGCAAGCATTTGGCCAAATGTGTTTTGGTGACAATTATCTCAGACTTGTTTGTGGTGCAGCTATCTATCTTCTTTAGTTTATGCAGTTAAATGTTTTAAAGTGGTGGTATTTGGCCTCAGATGTGTTGGATGACTTTGGGGAGTACATCTTTTAGGATTTGTATTATGGACTCCTGGAAGCTAGTGATTGCCTCTCATATATCCTGAAATACTTCCTGTACATCTACTTCTATCACATTTTGGGAGGTGTTTGTGTTAGCTTAAACTAAGTATAACTAGGGCTCCGGGTTTTATGGTATTTAGTTTTTGCCATTTCCATCTGTATTTATCCATATTTATTTTTTGGGCATTTTTTCTGTATTTATCCACATTTATTTTTGCCACAAGCAAAAGACGACGCTACAGCTAGTATTTTTCCACATTTATTTAAATTTACAATGCACACATGCGCTCGTTTTTTTATTGGTCAACACTATACATTCATCTGAAAACAATGCCTTTTGCAGAAATTCACACTACCTTCAACTACAATCCAATTTGATTTGCTATAAACAGCTGGATGCGACTCAATTCAAATTACGCACTAGGCAAGAGCAATATGCTCCCTAAAGGAAATAGTAACAGCACCCTGGAAAAAGCAAACATTCATAGGGAATGGAAGACTAAATAATATAAGCAGGAGGAACAACATGGTGAACTTAACGCTTTCACACTCACTATATAGAAATCAGTGAGTGCTTATGCCAGAAAACTACAGGGACCAGAAAGGACCCATTTCAATGTCCACTGCTTGTATGCTCACAAAACGAAACAGCATTGTTTAAAAAGACCAAATTCGTGAAAAAAAGACACTGTACACATTTTGTTTTCCAATATACCCATCAACCAGGTATTGCTGTACCTCCAGGTTTGGGGCACTTCCCCACCGGGGGAAAACAGCGCTTCTCTGGCAAACTCGGTAAAGTGACACTAATGTTTTTGGGGTTTGAAGTTATGTCCTTCTATGGTAAAAACTAATTTATATTTTATTTATTTTGTTTAATATCTAGTTCTGTTCTTCAGGATATTATTATATATATATAATATTTTAATAAATTATAATAAAATATACAATTATAATAATATTGTATATATATATATTGTGCTTCGAATAAATCATCTGTAGTTTGACTTGGTGTGCCGCCTCTCTTTCCTATTGATGTTACCTACTGGCGGTCACCAGTAGGTAGTTATAGTTAGGATTTTTTTCAATGTAAAATCTCAAAATTCTTTTTGGAATATCTTTGGCGCCGGTTGACGAATCTGCTTGAAAATTTCCTCAAATTTGCCTCGTGGAGCTCCGGTCCTTCCCTGAAAGTTTGGGGGTGATTCGTCAAGCGGGGTCTGAGATTTCCACCAAACTTGGCAAAATTGTAGGGACTGGTAGTCCGATGTGCCTTTGCTATGTCTCAAGATATGTGCTCCAGTGGATTTTGAGTAATTTAGGTTCAAAAAAATATATATATCTATGGCAGCGCCCCGGTACGCGCACCGGGGAGCGCACCATGCGCGCCACGCGACTTGCGCACGGAAAGCTGATTGGCTCTCGGGTGTCTGTAAACATTTGAAGCAGTCCGGAGCGGCCGCCATCTTGTGTCTCGGTAAAATCGAGACATAAGAGGTGGATAAATCAAAGGGGGAAATGACCATAAGGGGGCAGGTATAGACCCCCCTGACCTCCTAGGTTTAATGTGGGGGCCATAAAAGGGCCCAGCGGGGCCCAACATTTTTTTTTTTTTTATTTGCGCGGGGGGAGCGCCCGGTACGCGCACCGGGGAGCGGACCGGGGAGCGTCCCATGGGGAAAAATTAATAACAGAGATTTTAAAAAATTTAGCCTTTTTTTAGAAATTGGAGGTAGTTCTTAAAAGAACTGTTTTTTTCTTCTTTTTGTTGTTTTATATTTTTTTATTGTTTTTTTGAACATTTTGTACTTTTTTTGGGTTTTCTGAACAGTTTTATATTTTTTTTGTATTTTTCCTGGGGAGAAACGAAAAAACAGGGAATTGAAAATGGCTCAACTGGAGCAAAAAAAAAAAAGAAATAATTAGGGTTGATTGGGGCCTTTATGGTTGTCCCCAGCAAGGACGATGAGCTTTACACTCTGTTCTCCGTAGGAGATGGTCTTCCCACAATATTTACAGATAATTCTGAAATCTGCAAATCATGGCTGAATGCAAGGCATTGTCTCATTTTCCTCTGGTGCCGACGGAGTGGGTTGCTTCCTTTTTGAGGTGGTCCTTGTGGATTGGGGAGGGTTACTGGCCAGTTCCCTCATCTCTGCAGCAGAATAATTTATTGGATGCTTGCGCTGCATGTGGCGTATCATCGTGTTGTTCCCAAATGAATATTTCTTATTTGGGTTTCCCCTGGAAAGTTCCATGCCACAGATTCTGCAAGTCACCTTGGCTGCATTTGCTTTTTTCTTCCCCTCTGGGATAGAAAAAAACTCCCAAATAATGTGTGGACCTGGCTGGTATGGGGTATTTTGTTCTTGAAGCCATCTTGAACTCCCCTCCTCCTCCTCCTCTTCCGCACACAAAAGAGAAAAAAGAATGCCAGAGTTTAACATTTTTTGCAATATTTTATAAATGGGAGGTAGTTCTGAAAAGAACTTTTTTTATTCTTTTTGTTGTTTTATATTTTTTTTATTATTTTTCTGAACATTTTTTTGTATTTTTGAACAATTTTATATTTTTTTTGTGTTTTTTAAGGGAACAAACAAAAAACAGGGAATTGGAAATGGCCCAACAGGAGCAAAAAAAAAGAAAAGAATTACTGCTTCCTTTTCCTGCTGCATTGGTGGTTGTCCACAGCATTATTTATTAAGGTGACACTAAGTTCACCATAACATAATGTTTTGCCACAGAAAATGCAAACAGTTTTGATGGTGCCAAATTTTTGTTGAATATTTGGCACCATTTGGCGTCCTTCAGGACCAGAAAGTGAGTGTTCAGTAGAGGAGGTGCTGGCCACAGGGTGTGGGTTGTTTGGAAGTTCCTGTACTTCAGCCTTGGCTAAGTTATTGGGATGCCACCTCTCCATGTGGCGGATCATGGTAAAATTACCAAAAGAATATTTCATTTTGGGATTGCCCCTGGAGAGGACTTTGCCACAAATAAGACAGGTGACTTTGGGGGCGTTCACCTTTTTCTGGTCTTCAGGAAAAGAAAAGAATTGCCAAATAAAGTGCACTTTAATGTGCCTTTGCCTTGGTTCTTCAGGCAGGAAGCTCCTTGGTTGTTCCTCCTCCTCCTCTTCTTCCTCCTCTTCTTCTTGTCCTCCAAGAAACTGTGGTGATGGACTTTCTTTTCTTGGTGGTGGTGGGGGTGCACCAGCTGCAGCTACAAGTGATGCCATTGTTTGCTCAAAAATAGCTCTTGCTCTCTCAATGAAGAAAGTTAGAATGAGTAAAAAAGGAGGGGCTTTCATTATTTGGAGAAAAAAATGATGAGAACCAATGAAAAGTGTTATTTTCAAGTCACATGACCCGATGCGCTTACGTTACGCGCTCCGGCGTGTTTACGTTACGCGCACCGGGCCGCGATGCGGAGGGCTTCCGGGTGCGTTTACGCAGCGCGTCATAAGACACATCGCGCGGCTACGCGATACGTCACGCTTACGTGACGAGTCACAATGTTGTTTTCGATCGCGACATTGGCGCTAACGGGACGCTTCCCGGTTCGCGCACCGGGGCGCTTCAAAATACTACGCTTTCCGGGGCGCTCACCGGGGCGCGCACCGGGAGCGCTCCAGGGCAAAAAAAATAAAATTAAAAAAAAAACAATATACAAAAAAAAAATTGGAAAAATTGTAGGGACTGGTAGCCCGATGTGCCTTTGCTATGTCTCAAGATATATGCTCCAGTGGTTTTTAAGAAAATTAACTTTGAAAAAATATATATTGGGCTACATTGGGCTATATATATGTTAGAGCCCAAATGTAGCCCAATGTAGCCCAATGTAGCCCAAAGATGGCCACCAGAGACAAAAAATACAAATGTAGCCCAAATATCAGCCAGATGTAGCGCAACTATAGCCCAATGACAGAATGTACCAGAGTGTTCTAAAGAACAACTAGAGCGCTAACAGTCTTACTTATAAAGTGAGACTTATAGTTAGGAATTAGCATTAAAAAAACCATTGAAATTCACTGAAAAAACCATAGGTTTCACATTAGTTATAGTTAGGAATTAGCATTTAAAAAACCTAAGAAATTCACTGAAAAAACCATAGGTTTCACACCAGTTATAGTTAGGAATTAGCATTTAAAAAACCTATTAAATTCACTGAAAAAACCATAGGTTTCACACCAGTTATAGTTAACTGGAAATTTTACTGTCATAAAACCATTGAAATTCCACGTTATAGTTAGTTGGACTCACTATAACTTGCGCGTGCAATGCACTGCTGATGACGTCACATATTACATCACTCATGACATGGTCAGTGACATCACTGATGACATCACTGATGACACCATCCAGTGAATGTGTGTCTTTCTGAAAAATAAATATGTTTTATATATGTATATGTAAAGGTCGATGGAAGAATAAATGTTTAAATAAGTGTCTAAAAAGTAGATAGTTATAGTTAGGACCTATTTTCCTTAGGAAGTACACAACATCCTATTTGGAATAACTTTGGCGCCGGTTGACGAATCTTCGCGGAATTTTCAAAACTTACGGTCAGCTCCAGTCCACTCGTATCCTGAAAGTTTCACGGTGATTCGTCAAGTTGGGGCAGAGAAAAAAGGGGTCTCAAAATGAGTTTTCCCCATGCAATTTCCCATAGGACCTTTAGCCGCAGCTACAGCCCGAACTGCTGAACAGAATTACACCAAATTTGGCAAAGAGGTAGTCCTTAGTTCAGACTTGTGCATTTTGCTTCAAAGGTATAAATCCGTACAGTAGTTCCTGAAAATGACATTTAAAAGTACATATATATGCCCCAGGGAGCTGCGTTGCAGACAGGTGTTCAGAGGCCACACCACTTTTTCGACCTCTATGCATTCCAGCCCTGTGGTGCTTACTGGAGGTACCTAGTGGGCTAGTTTGACTCTAGGGACCCTTAGGATTGAAGGGGACTTAATGTCTCAACTTATAACGGTGACAGGGCGCGTTTACATAGTTGTGAAGGGAGGGGACGGGGCCTGACGTGATGTGTGCAAACAAGCCCTGTCGCACGTTTTAAGTTGGAGAAAAAATTCTACATCAATCTGAGGGTCCATGGGGGCCAAATAGCCCACCAGATGCTTCAGGAAGCGCCACTGCACTGCAATGCAGAGAGGTGGTGCAGGCCCTGCCTCACCTACATCTCTCTGCTGCGTAGCTCTGGTGGGCTTACTGGATGTACTACGAATTCCGATTTACTCACCTGTTATCAGGAGAAACCTCAGTGCTGCATCTTTGAGCCTAGTTAATCATGAAAATTAATAATAACCATACTTATCAGTAACTTGAATTTCCTTCCATAGGCTAACATTGACTGTTTTCACTTGGAAATTCTTCTAAGTGTGGAGTTTTGAAACTTTAAAATATTCACCTAAAAACATCCAAACAACAAATTCTGATTTACTCACCTGTTATCAGGAGAGAACCCAGTGCTGCATCTTTTAGCCCAGCACTGACCTTGAAAAGTAATTCTAACCGTACTTACCAGTAACTTGTATTTCCTTTCATAAGAACCCATTGTCTGGTTTTTACCAGAAAAGTTTCTAAGTGTCTATTTTCACAAACTAAAAATATTCCTTAAAAGTGATGATAGCACTACTTACCTGCTAAAAGAATTTCCGGCTATAGGATAACATTGGTGATTCTATGTGAAAACATTTCTAAGTGTCAACTTTTAAAATACAATAATATTTCTTAAAACTCACTACTGTAACTAAAACATATTTACTCAACCGTTTACAGGAGATGTCCAAGGAATGAATCTAGGATCCAGTCCTGTGGTTAGAAAAGTAATCCAAAAAGTAACTAATTGTATTTAACTAGAAATTCACATTGAGGTCAATTTTGCATTGTGTTTGAAATTGTGTTGCCCATTGCAACAACTGTAACTACTGTAGTTAAAAGTCTATTGCCTATTTGTAAAGTATTTAAACTAAAGTAATTCATTCTACGAAAGTATATTTGGTAAAGTAATGTATAATGTAATTATAATGTAATTTGAAAAATAAAATATCTAAAAATAAATAGTTAAAAAAATGTAGTAAATCAGTATCAACAAAATAAATTTAAGAATTAAGACATTTAAAAATTGTCATTTACAAAACCTTTGAAATTCACTGAAAAAACCATAGGCTTCAGACATGTTATAGTTAGGAATTATCATTTAAAAAACATTTAAAATTCACTGAAAAAAACATAGATTTCAGACATGTTATAGTTAGGGATTAGCATTTAAAAAAACCTTAGAAATTCACTGAGAAAAACATAGGTTTTAGGGGTGTTATAGTTAACTGGACAATTCACTCGTACAAAACCATTGAAATTCCTCCATTATAGTTAGTTGTACTAACTATAACTTGCGCACCCGCAATCCACTGCTGATGATGTCACATATTACATTTTTGATGACATGGTCAGTGACATCGCTGATGACATCTAGATGTTGGAATAGGTTGTTGTAACTGGTATTGGTATCTCCATTTTCTTGAAATTTTTTGTTTCTATTTTTGAATGTGTGTATCAAAGGTTATATTAGAGTGAGAGGAGGTCTGCCACTCTTTCACAAGGATGATGTCCTCGGTGATGTCATTTGAGATGTCATCAGTGATGTCATGAGTGATGTCACTGACCATGTCATGAGTGATGTAATATGTGACGTCATCAGCCGTGCATTGCGGGCGCGTGAGTTATAGTTAGCTGAACTAACTGTAACGGGGGAATTTCAAAGGTTTTGTATGATTAAAATGACCAGCTAACTATAACTGGTGTGAAACCTATGGTTTTTTCAATGAATTTCAAAGGTTTTTAAAATGCTAACTCCTAACTATAACATGTGTGAAACCTATGGTTTTTTCAGTGAATTTGCAAGGTTTTTTAAATGCTAATTCCTAACTATAACGTGGCTGAAACCCATGTTTTGTTCAGTGAATTTCAAAGATTTTTTAAATGGTAATTCCTAACTATAACGTGGTTGAACCTATGGTTTTTTCAGTGAATTTCAATGGTTTTGTAAATTATAATTTTTAAATCTATTATTTGTTATATTTTTTATATTGATTTACTACATTATTTTAAATTATTTATTTTTAGATATTTTATTTTTGAAATTACATTACATATTTTTAATATAAATAGAATTTTTTTTTTTTACACCTCTCTGCAACGCAGCCCCCCTGGCGCGTTTTGCAGAGGGGGAACTAATACCCCTTGCATGCTGGGGGTCCCGGGGGGCCGACTAGCCAACCTGGAACCTCCAGTATGCGCCAGGGGGCTGCATTGCAAAGAGGTGTAATGAGGCCACACCCTTTTTTTCGCACCTCTCTGCAACACAGCCCCCGGGCACATTTGCAGAGGGGGAACTAATTCCCCTTGCATACTGGGGGTCCCTGGGGGCCAACTAGCCCACATGGAACCTCCATTATGCACCAAGGGGCTGCATTGCAGAGGTGTAATGAGGTGATGCCCCTTTTTACATTTCTCTGCAACGCAGCCCCCTGGCGCGTTCGCAGAGCGTGAACTAATTCCCCTTGCATACTGGGGGTCCCTGGGGGCCAACTAGCCCACCAGGAGCCTCCAGTATGCGCCAGGGGGCTGCGTTGCTTTGCCCCGGGGGCAGCGGTCCCTGGGTCAGTGTGGGGGGGATTGGGCCCCCCCCCACACTTCTTTATCACTATGCCCCTGCAATTTGGTCCCCACGGGGGGTCATTTGAAAAAAAACAGACCAGGTTTAAAAAAAAATTGGGGGGGCCTTGGGGGTCCTTGTGGGACCCCCTGAGCAACCTAGGGGGTCAAGGTGCTTTTACCCTTTCCCGTTTTTGAGTTCTACACGTTTGTTTTTCTGCTTTATTGTGCCTCGGTCTACCAAGCACAAGATGGCTGCCAACACTTCCTGGTTTGAAGTGTTGACAGCCAAGGAGCATGCAGCTTTGTCAGAAATGTATGCGTACCGTACGCATACTGTGCGCATACGGTACGCGTATGGTACGCGTACCCCGCGATTTTTTGAAAAAAAAAATTGGGGGGTCTTGGGGGTCCTTGTGGGAACCCCTGAGCAGGACTAGGGGGTCAGGATGCTTCTACCCTGCCCCCTTTTTGAGTTCTACACGTTTGTTTTTCTGCACAAGATGGCTGCCAATAATTTCTGTTTTGGAGTGTTGACAGACAGTAGCAGACAATCAGCATGCAACTCGTGCACGTGAAGGTACGCGTACCGTATTTCTTTTGTTTTTCTCAGGAACTCCTGGAGGGATTTACACCATTTAAGCAAAAGCGTGATCTGCAAATCAGATACCATTTTGCCAAATTTCTTGTAATTCCGTTCAGCCGTTAGGTCTGTAGCCGTGTCTATTCGTCCTATGGAAAATAACATGGTGAAAACATGTTTTGGGATCCCCTTTTTTCTCAGCCCCCACTTGCCGAATCCCCCCAAAACTTTCAGGGAAGGAGCGGAGCTGGCCATCTTCTTTGAGAAATTTGCGAAGATTCATCAACCCGCGCCAAAGTTATTCCCAATAGAATGTTGCAGAATTCCTATGGAAACTAGGTCCTAACTATAACTACCTACTGGCAGTCACCAGTAGGTAATATTTATATATATATATATATATATCCAACACACTCGCTTAGCCTGCTGGTTGTTGTAGTGCCATCCATAATACCCCAGTGAGTTGCTTGCACTTATCAAAATTTGGACAGAAATAAAAGCCCCAGTGGGTCTGGAAAAGAGTCCCGCTCTCACCATGTTACATCTTGTTGCCTCCCAAACGGCTATTCTGCCTCTTGCGCTGCCTTTCACTGAAATGCAGCGAGGTCCATCCTTTCAGGGCAGGGCTCTCCCACGACCGGGACCGGCCGTCATTTAAATCCAGCACACAAGAAGCCCATTTAGGAGAGCCCAGGCAGATAGCAGGAATTTCGTTTTTATTGGGAAGTTGCAGCACACTGAATGCAAGTCTGTTCCAAAAGAAATTGAGCAGCCTGATGCGTTTCATGCTTCACACAGCGTTTCCTTAGAGGCTAGAGTCCTTGTTAAGTGAAGCACACGGCATTACTGAAATAGTCTCACCAGCTGCCCCAGTGGGCGTTGGCTCTCGCTTAGCCTGCTGGTTGTTGTAATTCCGTCCATAATACCCCAGTGAGTTGCTTGCACTTATCAAAATTTGGACAGACCCACTGGGGTTTTTATTTCTGTCCAAATTGTCAGCTGTGTCTCCTCACAGTTTGCATGTCTTTGCTTATAGGGAACTCTTTTTTATATTGTTTCTCATGGTTTGATTAAATGCTGGTATAGAGATAGTGCTGTAAATTGGAAATGAAATGTATTTTCTGTCTGCACTATCCCTCTGCCTCTGCCTGCACCATCTCCCTTCTGCCTGTACCATCTCTCCCTTTGCGTGCGCCATCTCTCCCTCTGCCTGCGCCATGTCACCCTTTGCCTGTGCTATGTGTCCCTTTGTTTGCGCCATCTCACCCTCTGCCTGCACCATCTCACCTTCTGCTTGCGCCATTTTTCCCTCTGCCTGCGACAACTCTCTCTCCGCCTGCGTCATGTCTCTCTCTGTGTGCGCCATCTCACCCTCTGCCTGCACCATCTCTCTCTCTGTCTGTGTCATGCTACCCTCTGCCTGCGCCATTTCACCATCTACCTACTCCATCTCTCTCTCTGCCTGTGCCATCTCACTCTCTGCTTGCACCATCTCTCCCTCTGCCTGTGCCATGTCCCCTGTGCCTGCACCATCTCTCCCCTTTGTCTGCACCATCTCCACTCTGCCTGCACCATCTCTCCCTCCGCCTGCGCCATCTCTCCCTTTGCCTGCGCCATCTCACCATCTGCCTGTGCCATCTCTCTCTGCCTGCGGCATCTCACCCTCTGCGTGCGCCATCTCTCCCTCCGCCTGTGCCATGTCACCCTCTGTCTGCGTTATCTCTCCCTCTGCCTACGCCATCTCACCCTGTGCCTGCACCATCTCTCCCTTTGCCTATGCCATCTCCCCTCTGCCTGCATTATCTCTCCCCTCTGCTTGCACCCTTTTTGTCTTTATACAACACTACTAGGAAGAGTCCCCTTTTCACTGTGTAGTGTGTCTCATGTTTGTATGTAATGCTGGCAAAAAACGAATGGTGCATATTGGAAATGTATTTTGGAAATGAGTCAGGTTTCTGCATTGCAATGTAGTGGTCATTTATATGGGCTGTCCTGTGTGTTTTAAAAGATTTACTGTGCTATATGTTGTTTGGTAAAATGTATGGCTTTAACATTTTTGACTAGGATCACACTGAGTGTTTGTGTAAATTAAAGAATTACATTTGCACCTTTTTCTAAAATGTCACCTGTGTCTCCTCACAGTTTGCATGTCTTTGCTTATAGGGAACTCTTTGTTATATTGTTTCTCATGGTTTGATTAAATGCTGGTATAGAGATAGTGCTGTAAATTGGAAATGGAATGTATTTTCTGTCTGCACTATCCCTCTGCCTCTGCCTGCACCATCTCCCTTCTGCCTGTACCATCTCTCCCTTTGCGTGCGCCATCTCTCCCTGCACCATGTCACCCTTTGCCTGCACTATGTGTCCCTTTGTCTGCGCCATCTCATCCTCTGCCTGCACCATCTCACCTTCTGCTTGCGCCATTTTCCCCTCTACCTGTGACAACTCTCTATCCGCCTGCGTCATGTCTCTCTCTGCGTGTGCCATCTCACCCTCTGCCTGCACCATCTCTCTCTCTGCCTGTGTCATGTTACCCTCTGCCTGTGCCATTTCACCCTCTGCCTACGCTATCTCTCCCTCTGCCTGTGCCATCTTACCCTCTGCTTGCGCCATCTCTCCCTCTGCCTGTGCCATGTTCCCTGTGCCTGCACCATCTCTCCACTTTGTCTGCACCATCTCCCCTCTGCCTGCACCATCTCTCCCTCCGCCTGCGCCATCTCTCCCTTTGCCTGCGCCATCTCACCATCTGCCTGTGCCATCTCTCTCTCTCTGCCTGTGGCATCTCACCACACTTTACCAGACAGCAAATCAGTGTCTTTTAATAATCTAGTTAGAGAAGCAAATCAAAACATGGACTGTACCCAATGTAACTCACAAATGTTATCAACATTATTTATACAAAGATATGGACAGTATGTAATTTTAATGCTGCAATGATGCAGATCTGATGGAACAAAATTGACAACTTTAATTAAAAATGTTGTGTCTTCTCAATTATCAATTTCAGGAAGAACTTTTGTAACTGCAGCAATTATTTTTCATGACAACCCAAATTTTAGGGAAAATAATTGGCCTAGGAAGGTTAGTGCTGTTAGTAAAAGTTAGTCTGCTGTTAAGAATTACTTTGTGCGTGAGGGTGATCAAGATAAAAAAAATCGTGTACTTGTGATAGTGGTAGTGTAAGTGTATTACAAAGTAAGTGATATCAGCATTACAGGAAATGTTGATCATGATTAAGATAAAGATAAAGGATGAGCAGAGTGTCATCAGCATATCACATGATGTTGAGATTCTGATAGCTTACTGGTTGTTTAAGGTTCTACGTATATGATAAATAGCATTGGGTGGAGATATAACTATTGTTAGATGATAGAAAAGATGTTGGAGCCTTTGATTCAGAAGGTCAGGAAATGAAAGTTTAAGAGTACTATTAAGTAATTTCCAAACAATGGACTTTCGATATACTATTTGGCCATGTGGAAAAGTATGTTGATGAAAAATGAGTATTTCCATGTGGCTCCTGTTTTTCTGAAGAATGTTTTCTATGGACTGTTGTCCATAAGCAATTAATTGGTTGCAATGTATTTTCTGAATCATTCGATTTTTAAACTCAGGCTGCATATCATGTCAGATGGTAGTAGTGGTGGTGGTGGTGGCGCCGTTGAGGTGCTTGGAGCAGAGCCCTGCTCCTCCTCCGATCGTCGCACCACAACTCTCGCCCAATTCATTGGGTGCATGTTCTTCACATGGCGTTCCATGCTGAATGTGCCAAACGAATACTTCTTGTTGGGATTTCCCCTAGATAGTACAGTTTGACATATCTTACATGTCACAAGTGAGGCGTTCACTTTTTTAAGCCTTCAGGGAAGGTAAAAAATTTCCACACAATGGATTCCTTTTTCTTGCAAGGTCGTGGATCCTCTTCAATAAATTCTTCAGATGAAGAATCATCTGATTCTGGTCGTTGAGCTATTTTCAATTGTTTCTCTAAAGCCCAGGAGCTGAAGAAAAAAGATGGCTCTTCTGTGAAAGTCAAAGAAGTATGATTAACATGGGAGGGGTCTTTCAACACGTGGAGTAGGAAGTATTATAAACCAATAGAATCTCTTGTTTTAGGGTCACATGGTTGGACGTAATCTTATGGGGCGCTTAAGGAGCTTTTACGGAGCGCTTACGTACTCTTACGATACACTTCCGGTTCGCTTACGTAGGACTTACCCTCGCGAAATTCGTAATTGCTTTAAAAAGTAATATACTGTTCTTAAAAGTTTAAAAAAAACAATTTTCTTCATTATACCAGATATTGTCTACTTTTAAAATTTACATTAAATACGTGGATATTATGTTTTTGAACTTCCAAAAACTTTCGGGGGTGAGCGCACATAGGTTTTACGGTGCGCGCAAGGAGCGTGTAAGTGCGACGTACCCTCATGAGATTTCTATTTACTTTCAAAAGTAATATACTGTTCTTTAAAGCTTGAAAAACCCATTTTCTACTTTATACCAGATACTGTGTACCTTTAAAATTTACATTAAATACGTAGATATTACGTTTTTGTACTTCAAAAAAACATTCGGGGGTAAGGGCACGGAAATTTTATGGTGTGCTTATGGAGCTCTCACGGTGTGCTTATGGTGCACGAACCTTGTGATCATAACAAAAAAAAATATAGAAAAGCTTGCAAATAAAAAAAATTGGAAAAATTATTTTTGTACTTAGTTTTATAATTATTTTACTATAAAATGTGAAATATAAATAAGGGAAATATAATATGTAAATATTTATTATAAAATAGAAAAATTAGAATAAAAGAAAGAATTTTAATAATTAGTACATTTAAAAATTATCTTTTACAAAACCTTTGAAATTGAACGAAAAAACCATAGGTTTTAGAAATGTTATAGTGAGGTATTAGCATTTAAAAAATCGTACAAATTCACTGAAAAAACCATAGGTTTCATACACGTTATAGTTAGGAATTAGCATTTAAAAAACCTTGCAAATTCACTGAAAAAAACATAGGTTTCACAAACGTTATAGTTAGGAATTAGCATTTAAAAAACCTTGCAAATTCACAGAAAAAAACATGTTATAGTTAGCTGGACATTTCTCTCATACAAAACCATTGAAATTCCCCCATTATAGTTAGTTCAGCTAACTATAACTCGCGCGCCCTCAATGCACTGCTGATGATGTCACATATTACATCACTCATGACATGGTCAGTGACGGTGTAGAGCGGAAATATCGACGGGAAAATATCGAGTTACATTAATATCACCGCAAAAATATCTACAAGAAGAAATATCGATATCAAAAATTTAGTTTGACCAGAATATCGACAGACAGGTAAGTAATATCGATATCAAAAATATAGTTGTAATAAATATTGTTTACAAAAACATAGTTTACAAAAATATCGATTTTTTAATAATTATAAGTAATTTAGTGTTTTTAATGAGTATTGTTTGTCAATTTAGTATATTTTGTAGCATTTTATTAGTTAATAATGTATTTTATGTTGAATTTAGTGTTAATAGTTCTGTAGCGGGTTGTGGGTTTATAGGGGAATCGGGTGGGAAGTAATTTAAATATATTAAAATAATTGATTAATTAATGTGTTAATTTAATATAAATAGTTTAATAATTATTAGTTAATTATTTTCAATTAGTTAATTGATAATTAATTATGTTAATTAAGTATGTTAATTGTTTAATTAATTTTAGGTGTGTGTACTGGAATTTTTAATTGAAAATGTAGTGAAGTAATTGCAATTTTATTGAATAATTAATTAAATAATGATTAATGAATTATAATTAAATAATTGTTATTTTTAAATGAGTAAATACATTTTAGTTTGTGTTGTGGTGTTTATAAGTGTATATGGTGTGAAAGCTGTCAATTAAATAATTATGTAAATATTTTGAAAATACAATACTAATCCATAATTAATTAGTAAATATTAAATGTAATTGAGTAATTAATTTTAGGTGTGTAGGTGTTTGTTAATAATAATATATTTAAATGTATATATTAAATATGTTTATAATCTGCATTAAATTTTATACTAAATTTTACAGATGGTTTATAATATTTTTTGTGTTCCTGCGCTTTCCCTACTGTTGTACCCTGTGGAGTGGGAATAGTAATTTTTACCCCTACGCTATCCAATTCTTTCCCTACTGTTGCACACTCTGGAGTGGGAATAGTAATTTTTACCCCTACGCTATCCAGCGCTTTCCCTACTGTTGCACCCTTTGGAGTGGATATAGTAATTTTTACCCCTACGCTATCCAACGCTTTCCCTGCTGTTGCACTCTCTGGAGTGGGAATAGTAATTTTTACCCTTACGCTATCCAACGCTTTCCCTACTGTTGCACCCTCTGGAGTGGAAATAGTATTTTTTACCCCTACGCTATCCAACGCTTTCCCTACTGTTGCACCCTCTGGAGTGGGAATAGTAATTTTTACCCCTATGCTATCCAACGTTTTCCCTACTGTTGCACCCTCTGGAGTGGGAATAGTAATTTTTACCCCTACGCTATCCAGCGCTTTCCCTACTGGTGCACCCTTTGGAGTGGGAATAGTAATTTTTACCCCTACGCTATCCTACGCTTTCCCTACTGTTGCACCCTCTGGAGTGGGAATAGTAATTTTTACCCCTACGCTATCCAACGCTTTCCCTACTGTTGCACCCTCTGGAGTGGGAATAGTAATTTTTACCCCTACGCTATCCAGCGCTTTCCCTACTGTTGCACCCTCTGGAGTGGGAATAGTAATTTTTACCCCTACGCTATCCAGCGCTTTCCCTACTGTTGCACCCTCTGGAGTGGGAATAGTAATTTTTACCCCTATGCTATCCAACGCTTTCCCTACTGATGCACCTTCTGGAGTGGGAATAGTAATTTTTACCCTTACGCTATCCAGCGCTTTCCCTACTGTTGCACCCTTTGGAGTGGGAATAGTAATTTTTACCCCTACACTATCCAATGCTTTCCCTACTGTTGCACCCTCTGGAGTGGGAATAGTAATTTTTACCCCTACGCTATCCAACGCTTTCCCTACTGTTGCACCCTCTGGAGTGGGAATAGTAATTTTTACCCCTACGCTATCCAGCGCTTTCCCTACTGTTGCACTCAGTGGAGTGGGAATAGTAATTTTTGCCCCTTTGCTATCAAATGTTTTAACTAATAATATTTTTTATTTTTTTATTAAATGTATGTATTATTGTTGTTATATAATTTTATGTGTTAAATATATGTATATGTACACATTTATTAAGTTTATAATGACAAAAATTAGTTAATTTGTTATAAATAGTTAAAATATAAAAGTAATGTAATGTATTTTGTTAATAGTACTTATATTTTTTTATTATTTAATGTAATTTTAATTAATTTAAAAAGTCAATATTTTTAACATATATATTTATTACATCGATATTTTTGAGTAGATATTTATGTACTTACCTGTTTAGGTATAGGGAGTCGATATTTTTGTAAACGATATTTATACAACTATATTTTTGTCAACTATATTTTTGTAATCGAAATTTAAACACCCTACCGTCAGTGACATCACTCATGACATCACTGATGACATCTCAAATGACATCACTGATGACTTCTTCCTTTTGGAAGAGTGGCAGACGTTCTCTCACCCTAATATAACCTTTGATACACACATTCAAAAATGGAAAATAACATTTACAATGCAATAGACATGCCAATGCCACTTACAACACACCTATTTAGTAATTCCAAGATCTATACACACATTCACTCATTCATCAACAGTCCTATACAGTCATTCATACATGTACTCACTCATCATATGTACTCATACACTGATACATCCTTATCATCCTGTTACACACCGACACTCATCCATAGAGTTACTCACAGATAACTCATATGTACTCATTTAAAACATATGTGCTTACTCATAAATACACTATTGAGACAGTCATTCACTAACACACCCATACATACACTCATCCACCCATACAGTCAAAAAAAACAAATAATAACCTATATAGTCACTCATGTAGCTACTCAAAACACACACTCATCCACCCATACAGTCCTGCACACATGCTGCCTTCAACACATACACGATTTAGAAAAGGGGGTGGTGATGAACAGAGTGTCTGAGTTAAACAGACCACTCTTACCCAGTCCAAAGATCAGGGCTTGATCCATCACCGTTATTTATCTCACTGCCCCATCCCAGCTCAGAACCTGGCTATATGCAAATCAGTCTGTCCCTGGCCCAGTGCATCATGGGAACAGGGCAGACTAAACTACCAAGCCAATTCTTCACCAGAAAGGAGACAAGCTACCGGGGACCGGTTTCTGGCATTTCAGCCTTCTTCGGCCCGGCTTGCTTGAATCCTGATGGAGCAGTGAGAAAGGGACTCATGTCTGAGTATACCCTGCCACACCTATAGTGGCCAAAAACGATTTAGAAAAGGGGGTGGTGATGAACAGAGTGTCTGAGTTAAACAGACCACTCTTACCCAGTCCAAAGATCAGGGCTTGATCCATCACCGTTATTTATCTCACTGCCCCATCCCAGCTCAGAACCTGGCTATATGCAAATCAGTCTGTCCCTGGCCCAGTGCATCATGGGAACAGGGCAGACTAAACTACCAAGCCAATTCTTCACCAGAAAGGAGACAAGCTACCGGGGACCGGTTTCTGGCATTTCAGCCTTCTTCGGCCCGGCTTGCTTGAATCCTGATGGAGCAGTGAGAAAGGGACTCATGTCTGAGTATACCCTGCCACACCTATAGTGGCCAAAAACGATTTAGAAAAGGGGGTGGTGATGAACAGAGTGTCTGAGTTAAACAGACCACTCTTACCCAGTCCAAAGATCAGGGCTTGATCCATCACCGTTATTTATCTCACTGCCCCATCCCAGCTCAGAACCTGGCTATATGCAAATCAGTCTGTCCCTGGCCCAGTGCATCATGGGAACAGGGCAGACTAAACTACCAAGCCAATTCTTCACCAGAAAGGAGACAAGCTACCGGGGACCGGTTTCTGGCATTTCAGCCTTCTTCGGCCCGGCTTGCTTGAATCCTGATGGAGCAGTGAGAAAGGGACTCATGTCTGAGTATACCCTGCCACACCTATAGTGGCCAAAAACGATTTAGAAAAGGGGGTGGTGATGAACAGAGTGTCTGAGTTAAACAGACCACTCTTACCCAGTCCAAAGATCAGGGCTTGATCCATCACCGTTATTTATCTCACTGCCCCATCCCAGCTCAGAACCTGGCTATATGCAAATCAGTCTGTCCCTGGCCCAGTGCATCATGGGAACAGGGCAGACTAAACTACCAAGCCAATTCTTCACCAGAAAGGAGACAAGCTACCGGGGACCGGTTTCTGGCATTTCAGCCTTCTTCGGCCCGGCTTGCTTGAATCCTGATGGAGCAGTGAGAAAGGGACTCATGTCTGAGTATACCCTGCCACACCTATAGTGGCCAAAAACGATTTAGAAAAGGGGGTGGTGATGAGCTTGTTTCCTTCCCAGTGTAAGAATTGGCTTTTGTAGTTTGGGTTGCCCTGTTCCCATCATGCACTGGGACAGGAACAAACTAATTTGCATACAGCCAGGTTCTGAAACTGGGATGGTGCAGTGAGCTAAAAAACGGTGTTGGATCTAGCCCTGATCTCTTGACTGGGTGAGAGCTTTCTGCTTAATTCAGAGACTCTGTCCCTCACCACCCCTTGTTGTAAATATTTTTGTCCACCCTAAGCGTGGAAGGGTATTCTCAGATGTGAGACCCTTGCTCATTGCACCATCAGGATTCAAGCAAACCGGGCCGAAGACGGCTGTGATGCCAGAAACCGGTCCCCGGGAGCTTGTTTCCTTCCCAGTGTAAGAATTGGCTTTTGTAGTTTGGGTTGCCCTGTTCCCATCATGCACTGGGACAGGAACAAACTAATTTGCATACAGCCAGGTTCTGAAACTGGGATGGTGCAGTGAGCTAAAAAACGGTGTTGGATCTAGCCCTGATCTCTTGACTGGGTGAGAGCTTTCTGCTTAATTCAGAGACTCTGTCCCTCACCACCCCTTGTTGTAAATATTTTTGTCCACCCTAAGCGTGGAAGGGTATTCTCAGATGTGAGACCCTTGCTCATTGCACCATCAGGATTCAAGCAAACCGGGCCGAAGACGGCTGTGATGCCAGAAACCGGTCCCCGGGAGCTTGTTTCCTTCCCAGTGTAAGAATTGGCTTTTGTAGTTTGGGTTGCCCTGTTCCCATCATGCACTGGGACAGGAACAAACTAATTTGCATACAGCCAGGTTCTGAAACTGGGATGGTGCAGTGAGCTAAAAAACGGTGTTGGATCTAGCCCTGATCTCTTGACTGGGTGAGAGCTTTCTGCTTAATTCAGAGACTCTGTCCCTCACCACCCCTTGTTGTAAATATTCAACACATACAAGCAATAAGTCACTCATTCATGCATCTATGCACTACGTAAGACCTCCCAACAAAGCATACAGACACTCAGACACTCCTACTGATACTCAATCAAACAATAACCAATATAGACACTCATGTATCATTCATGTAGCTACTCACCAACACATGCAGCCATTTACACAGAAAGTGAGAGACTGATACAGAAATGTATATATTTAAATATTACTGTCTAACCCATGTATTCATTAAGATACACTTAATCTGTCAGTTATACAATCAATTTTCCACCCAAAAAATCTGCCATTTAGACACTTACATACCCATTTCTTCTTCCATCAACCTTGAGATATACATATATAAAGCATATTTAATTTTCAGAAAAACACCCATTTACTGGATGTCATGAGTGATGTCATTTGAGATGTCATCAGTGATGTCATGAGTGATGTCACTGACCATGTCATGAGTTATGTAATATGTGATGTCATCAGCAGTGCATTGCGGGCGCGTGAGTTATAGTTAGCTGAACTAACTATAACAGCGGAATTTCAATGGTTTTGTATGAGAGAAATGTCCAGCTAACTATAACATGTGTGAAACCTATGGTTTTTCAGTGAATATATATATATATATTCACTGAAAAAACCATAGGTTTCACACCAGTTATAGTTAGCTGGAAATTTTACTGATATAAAACCATTGAAATTCCCACGTTATAGTTAGATGGACTCACTATAACTTGCGCGTGCAATGCACTGCTGATGACATCACATATTACATCACTCATGACATGGTCAGTGACATCACTCATGACATCACTGATGACACCATCCAGTGAATGTGTGTCTTTCTGAAAAATAAATATATTTTATATATGTATATGTAAAAGTTGATGGAAGAATAAATGTTTAAATAAGTGTCTAAATGGATGGTTTTAAAAAATTGATTGGTTAACTGGCTTAATAAGACATCATCAGCAGTGCATTGCACGCACAAGTTATAGTGAGTCCATCTAACTATAACGTGGGAATTTCAATGGTTTTATATCAGTAAAGTTTCCAGCTAACTATAACTGGTGTGAAACCTATGGTTTTTTCAGTGAATTTAATAGGTTTTTTAAATGCTAATTCCTAACTATAACTGGTGTGAAACCTATGGTTTTTTCAGTGAATTTCATAGGTTTTTTAAATGCTAATTCCTTTGTATATCGAGTTTCTAACCTTTTTTTTTTTTTACAATTTGCTGTTTTTTTTAAAGTATTCATGTTTTTTTTATATAATTTTTTTCTTTTGCGCTCTGGGTGCGCGCTCCGGGAAGCTTTCAGCTAAGCTCTCCGGTAAGCTTTTCCGTGAGCTCATCTGAAAGCGCACCCAGAGCGCAACTGTCGTTCGTGAAAAAAAACATGAATGAAAAGTTAATAATAATGCAAAACATTTCGTACCATACAAATAAAATTAGTTTTTTTTTAATAAGGAAAATGATTATGCATTTCTATAAAAGTTTGATGACGTCACTTCGGCGCGCAACGTAAGTGCCCTCGGAAGCGCCTACGTTCGCGGCGCATAAACGCACGCAAAAGCGCCTACGATTGCGCCACGTTTGCGCCCCGGAAGCGCCTACGATCGCGCTGCGTAAACGCACCGGAAGTGCTCCGGAGCGCGCAGCGTAAACGCGTCGGGTCATGTGACCCTAAAATAACACTTTTCATTGGTTGCTAACAGTTTTTTTTTACAATGAATGAAATCCCCACCCATTTCCTTCACTTCTTCTTTCACTTTTGTGACTGAAAGACCTGCCTTTTTTGCTGTTCCATATTTCTTGATTAATCATGGCTGCCAGACCATCCAGCAGTGAAGATGACTCCAATGATTTCATTGATGAAGAGCCTCCTCAGCCGAAGGTCAAAGAACATTTCATCTGGAAATGTTTTAAGTTTCCAGCAGACCAGAAGAAGGTGAATGCACCAAAAGTAGAGTGCAGGATCTGCAAACAGGTCCTGTCACGGGGTAACCCCCCAAAAAAATACTCTTTTGGCAACTTCACCATGATTCGCCATGTGGAGAGGAGGCACCCCCAGAATTTTGCCCGGGAAAGTGTCAGGGCTCTGGCACAAGAGGTTCCCAGAGATGGGGCCTCTACATCAACAGGAGGAGCAACTTCTTCTGGGAGAGAACAATCGCAGGAGCAGGTGGCAAACATACAACCTGCATTTAACCATGGGGTCGTCAAATGCAGATACTGCAATCAACTCCTCACCTATGGGGAGCAAAGTGTCCTGCTCATGGTTCGAGCATTGGAGAACCATCGCTGCCCTTCCCACCCCTAATTTTTTTCTTTTCTTTTTGCTCCTGTTGAGCAGTTTCCATTCCCTGTTTTTGTTCCTGTTCAGTTAAAAGAAGAAAACCAAAAGTTCTTTTCAGAACTACCTCCAATTCTCATCAAAGAGCTATATTCTTAAAAAAATGAAGAGTAAGTGAAATATAGTGCATTGATAATTGAAAGGAGAATGAGTAAGAAAGAACAGAAAGGTATGAGAGGTGAAAGGAAGTGAAGTAGGAGGAATGAAAGAAGGTGAGTGTTAGAAAAGAAAGTTATGACACAGTGAATAAACTGGAGGCCTCATTTCTGAAAAGTGACGCATCGCTACGTGAAAACAGCGATGCATCACTTTTCTGGACGCACTCCTTATGCCATTCCAGATATGTCATATTTAATATATGACTAATCAATTCGCAAGGAGTTACAGATATGTCAGTATTTCTGACGTATCTGTAAACACAAAAGTAACGCATTGCTGGAGTGCGTCACAAAAGTGACGCAACTCCAGTAATGTGTCCTTTCACATGGAAAAAGCACCATGTGAAAGGTTTGCTGTGAAGCAGGCGCAAGAGTTTGGCGCAACAGCATCCTAAAAGTGACGCACTGCGTCATTATTACCAAGCTTTTTGCAAGGGAACACCCCCTCTGCATGCATTATACCTGACACTATTTTTTAAAAAGTGACGCATCTAGGTACATGGGTCACTTTTTAAAACTCTGCGCCACATTATATCTGCATCAGGTATAATGTATGCAGAGGGGGCAATCCCTCGCAAAAAGCTTGGTAATAACGACGTACTGAAATCTATGAGATTTCTCTGCGTCACTTTTAGGATGCTGTTGCGTCAAAATCTTGCGCCTGCCTCGCGTCACTTTCATGTTTACAGATATGTGAGAAATACTGACGTATCTGTAACTCCTTGCAACATGATTCGTCATACATTAAATATGACACATCTGGAATGTCATAAGGACTGTGGACAGAAAAGTGACGCATCACACCAGCAGTGTAATAAAATGTGCCTTGTTGCACTATATTTAAAGGATGCAACAGCATCCTAAAAGTGACGCAGTGAAATCTCAAACATTTCACTGCGTCGCTATTACAAAGCTTTTTGTGGGGGAACACCCCCTCTGCATGCATTATACCTCACGCAGATATAATGTGGCGCTTGATTTTAAAAAGTGACCCATCTACCTAGATACGTCACTTTTTAAATATAACGCAACGAGGCACATTTTTTTACACCACTGGTGCGATGCGTCACTTTTCTGTGCGCACTCCTTATGACATTCCAAGTAACGCATTGCTGGAGTGCGTCACAAAAGTGACGCAACTCCAGTAATGCGTCCTTTCAAATGGGGAAAGCAGCATGTGAAAGGTCTTGCCTCAGTCTAACACCTGCTGTAAAGCAGGCACAAGATTTTGACGCAACAGCATCCTAAAAGTGACGCAGTGAAATCTCAAAGATTTCACTGCGTCGCTATTACAAAGCTTTTTGCGGGAGAACACCCCCTCTGCATGCATTATACCTGACGCTATTTTTAAAAAGTGACGCATCTAGGTACATGGGTCACTTTTTAAAACTCTGCGCCACATTATATCTGCGTCAGGTATAATGTATGCAAAGGGGGCATTCCCCCGCAAAAAGCTTGATAATAACGACGTACTGAAATCTATAAGATTTCTCTGCGTCACTTTTAGGATGCTGTTGCGTCAAAATCTTGCACCTGCCTCGCATCACTTTTATGTTTACAGATATGTCAGAAATACTGACATATCTGTAACTCCTTGCAACATGATTCGTCATACATTAAATATGACACATCTGGAATGTCATAAGGAGTGCGCACAGAAAAGTGACGCATAACACCAGCAGTGTAATAAAATGTGCCTCGTTGCACTATATTTAAAAAGTGACGCATCTAGATAGATGCGTCACTTTTTAAATATTGCATAACAATGCGCATTTTTTTACACCGCTGGTGCGTCACAAAAATTGACGCACAGGAGGCGCAAAACTAGCAGCGCAAGGCCTTCATAAATATGGTCCTGGATTTTCCCCGTGCTTCGTTGGTGCGCGTACCATGCGCTTCCCCCGCGCAAAACGAAAAAAAAAAAAAAATGTAATGCCCTGCAGGACCCTATTTTAGTCCCTACATCAAACCTAGAGGGTCAGAGGGGGTCTACTCTTCCCCCTTATGGTCATTTGCCCCTTTTTTTTTCAAACCCCTTGTGTCTCGATTTTACCGAGACACAAGATGGCGGCCGCTCCAGACTGTTTAGAATGTTTACAGACACCCAAGAGCCAATCAGCTTCCTGCGCGCAAGTCGCGTGTCGCGCCTGGAGCGCACTCCGGTGCGCGCACCGGAGAGCGCATATAGATATATATATTTTTTTTTACCTAAATTACTCAAAATCCACTGGAGCACATATCTTGAGACATAGCAAAGGCACATCGGGCTACCAGTCCCTACAATTTTGCCAAGTTTGGTGGAAATCCATTCAGCCGTTCGGGCTAAAAGTGAAATCGACCGCCCTATGGAAATTAACATGGGGAAAACGCGTTTTGGGACCCCCCTTTTATCTCGGCCCCCGCTTGACGTATCCCCCCCAAACTTTCAAGGAAGGACCCGAGCTCGACGAGGCCATTTTCAGGAAATTTTCAGGCAGATTCGTGAACCGGTGCCAAAGTTATTCCAAATAGAATTTTGAGATTTAACATTGAAAAAAATCCTAACTATAACTACCTACTGGCGACCGCCAGTAGGTAATATATATATATATATATATATATATATATATATATATATATATATATATATATATATATATATATATATATATATATATATATATATATATATATATATATATATATATATATATATATATATATATATATATCCATATGTATATATATACCTTATCAGTATCACACATAATGAACTAATGGTGTAAACTTGTTTTTGAATTCACACTATTGCACTTTATTAAACAGGGATAGCACTTGTAAATAAGTCACTATAATATGGCACCCATGTATTTTTCAACAATGCTGCTCTCTCCACCAAAGTCATTGTAAGAGGTGGGATGTTTGTGTCTATGCCTCAGCAAGATTCCAGACAGTGAAGCTAAATTCTAACCTCCATAAAGAAGGGGAGCCAGGAGTAATAACGGTCCCAAACACTTGCTCCTTGCTTAATCCCTTGGCCGCGGTGCGAATTCCACTGTGGCGCTGGGTGGTAGGGGGTGCGCGCGGCGCTGCTATGCTTGTGACGGAACCATGCCGTCATGAGCCACGGGCAGCGTGTGCTCATGATGGTGTGGTTCCGTCACGGCCCGGACCTCTCATTAATTTGCCTGCACAGGCGTGGAATTAATGCCGCGTGGGTGGAGCAGCCGCAGCATGATGGAACCATGCCGTCATGAGCACACGCCACCTGTGGCTCATGACGGTGTGGTTACTTCATAAGCAGGCAAGGGGTTAAATCAAATTGTAAATATGGCACTCAGTTCCTTGTGAAGGAAATCTAGAGTCAAAGTTCTAGGGAAAGGAATTTGCACCAATAGGAGCAAGGACCCTCACACACCCAAATGAATGTCATGTTGCAACTTGGGGCCAGCTCATTGTTAGGCCAGCACTTCAATGCTCGACAGGCACCCACAAGGGGGCTCTTCGCCAAAGATCCTGTGGTTAGCAGTCTGGCAAAATGAGTGTGTGTGGGCTAGACAAGTGTAGTGTAGAATGACAAAAAAGTGAATTAACATAACTAAAGTGATAGTCAGTAAATTTATTCACAAGGCAAACTAACCTAGTTAAAAGCATATCCACTAACTTGGGATATAATGGTCTTAGCAAGCCTGGTGAACAGATAAGTCAGGGGGTAAACATGTTTTTCACCTAACTGTGCCAAAAAGATCAAATAGCGACTCATCAGGACCTAAAGAACAAACCTAACCTACACTGTGACTGGTTTCAGTGAAGGTAATACCCCTAATCAAGGTAGCCATTCACACAATCATTAAAATGGTAACAACTTTTTAACATAATGCAAGTAAAATCATCCTGGAAACCACAGACAAGCAAACATATATGCATATTTGTAAATCACAAATAAACTGTTTTTTAGATAAAGGCATACACAATCACTGTCCTCTGCATGCTGCAAGTAACAAAAACATGAAATAAAATGTGAACTGAGCACCACCAAACATTTATTACAATGTGTTAGAATTGTGTTAGCACCAAAAGGTGAGCTTGGATAATAAAAGTAACTCCAACTCATCCAAATGGGGCAGTCCATAAAGCCCCATGAGGAAAAGCAAAGGGAGCACCTATTAGCACCCTAAATGAAAAATAGCAGCTTTAAAAACAGCTAATCGTACCGCTGGGCAGGGAGAAAGCTTCTATCTTGTGGTTTAATACTCACATGAATGCAGAGAGGCATCCGCCGCATCATCTACCCCGGCTCTGCTTCCACAAAAGTAAGCGAGTGGGACAGGGCATGGTCTATTTACATGCAGGCGGAGCGTGTCCGTATTGCTTCTGCAACGATTCACTAAATAAATGTAGAACCAGCCGCCATGTTGCACCAGCAAAGAACATCATTTGTTTAATCAGTTTAACCTTTTCGCTGCTAATGACGGAACGGTTCCGTCATGAGCATCGGTCGAGCTGTGCTCATGACGGAACCGTTCCGTCATGACCACACCCATTTGCATGGGGGCCCAGCACAGGAGGAAAATATCAATCGCAAGGATGAGGTTAAAGATGTTTTTAGAAAAGATCTGTGTCTACGCAGAGAGAACCTCGTCAGTGCAATCCTGCTTTTTAAAACATTATTTATATTAGCTCAGACGGGCCCCCCATGTGTCAAGGACCCGTACTACGCAACACTGCAGTTAAATAATTACCTCACCCTAGTAGTATTCAATGATACAGTTTAATAATTGCCACACGCTACTGGTATCCTATTTGATCAAAAGATGATAGCACTGTTAGGGGGCACATGGCAGGAAGATAGCAGGCAGTCGATTTATAGTGTGTTAAAGTACTGTAATGTCAGTTGAGTGTGTATTGATGAACACCCTCAGGATCAAATAAAGTGGAGTCCCAAACGCAAGTCTAGGAATTCAGACAGCTACATGAAGAATGCTGATTCTATAATTCCACCCATGGAATGTCATCATCAAGGCCCAAAACATGCATAGGAAATTAAAGTCTGTTATTTTTTAAACAGAATATCCTTTTTTAAGTGTTGGTGTGCATCAAATATGGCCCATCCTAGGTCATCTACAGAGTGATCCATAGTAAGAAAGCGAGTGCTCATTTTTGTGCTGGTTTTTTTACACAGTATATTACTGTAGTGTTCTGTGGTTCTGATTTTAACCGCTCTTGTGGTCATGCCCATGTACTTCATTTGGCATCGACAGGTGATCATGTATATACAGTTATTAGAATTGCAATTAGTGTGTCTTTCCTGTACACATGGGAATGTGCCATTTAGTTTGATCACTTTTGTGACCTCCGTGAATGCGTACACATTACACGAACCACAAGCGAAATGCCCCATTACTGGAGGAAGATCCCACAGTGACCTCTGTGTAGGTCTATCCACTCTTTTAGGTCTGGTGTGGATCATTATGTCCTTTAGGTTGGCAGTATACTTGTAAACAAACCTTGGCAGAGGCAGTGAGAGGTAAACCTGTCTGTAGGATCGTTTAATGTTTACTAATTATTTTTTGGATGATGTTAGACTCAGGTGTAATAATTGTGAAACAGGTTAAGACATCTGAGCTTGGTTATACACGTGGTTCGATTAAGGCACCACAATTGTTATTCTGGGCATGTTTTTGTGCAGATTGGATGCATTTTTGTAAGCATGGGCGAATTTTGCAAATTCGCCTTTCGTGAATTTGCGTATTCGCGAATTCGCAATCCGCAAAATTCGCGAATTTGCGGATTTTTTTTGTGTTCGCAAGGGTTTCGGCCAATTCGCGAGGGTTTCGTACCAGTTCGCAAACGCAAACTTACTTGTCGGGTCGCAACGGTCGCGACTATGTTGTTTCTACGTCTGGTTCATCACAGCACCCTCTGTTTCACCACTGCCACCCTCTGGTTCACCCATGCCACCCTCTGGTACATCACTGCCACCCTCTGGTTCATCACTGTAGATTATGGGGGAAAAGCAGAGCACACCTGCCCTGCTTCAACTGACATGAATTAATTTGGGGTTGATTAATGTGTCACTGAGTCTGGCACCTGCTTCCTTATCTGTAATTGCTTTCTGTTGCAGTGCAATTTTTTTTCACAGGACCTTTGTGGCCTACTTGTAGCTATTCTCTGAGCCTGCTGTGAGGGTCAGAGCAGGGTCATAGAATAGTTGCAAGTAGGCAACTGAACTCTGGAGGGGGCCCTCAGGAAGCACTACAGGGTTACTAATGATGAGGTTGAACTTTTGCACCTGCTGGGTGCTTTCAGTTTTGCAAAAATCCTTTTTCTGTAATTTCGCGGGATTCGCGGGGCGTGAATTGGCGCAAGATGGAATTCGGAAGCCGCGAATCCGTGCGAATATGCGATTTGTTTTTTTGCAGCGTGTTAGTTCGCAAGGTTTTGTGCGTTTTAGCGAGCCGCTTGTAGCGCAACGACGCAAAGTCACCCTCACGGTCGTTCACGGGCACGGCCATCTTGTTTGCATGATGTATTTCCGTTTCCGGGCGCTATGTGTAATCTCGCAAAGGCGCACCTACAACCAGGCCACCCGCCGTTGGACGGATCTCCTGGACCGGGAACGTGATTTATCGACCTGCTCAGCCTCGAGATCCCCGGGCTTGGAGAGTAGTAGTAGCTATTTCTTCACTACTCTGTTTTCTCCTGCTCTATGTGTTATTATATTGCAAATTTGTGTTTTTTACCAAGAGCAATAATGCTGCTGATTACATTGTAGGTAAATTATATTTCAAAATCTTCAGTGCATTTCAGGTGCACTGCTCTCCTTCTCAGTAGCGTTGCTATTATGCTTATTTGTTTTCGATTTTGTGTTCATTTCATTGGCCTGAAAAATTATGTATGAGTGTAGTTTAAAGAACTGCGTAATGCTAGACACTAAGGGTCAGATTTTTAATTACCGGCGCATCCCTACAAAGTAGCAGGGATGCGCCAGTAATTGTGCGCCACCCCACCACCACCTATGGTGCGCCGTATTTACAATGCAGCGCAGCATGGGCCCAAAACATCACCGAAGTGTTACGCATCTGTGCTGTAAAGGCGGCACATTGCTGGAGTTGCATCGCAACGATGGCGCAGCTCCAGCAATGCTCTGGGGTGCCCTATCTCCCCAATGCTGCGTCAAGCTGTTCGTCTGCTTCAAGCAGGCGCAGGGTTTGAGTCACGCATCATTGTCCTAAAAGTGACTGATTGAAATCTTGTAGATTTCCCTCAGCCACTTTAGGATGCGTTCCTGCGCAGGAGCGCCCTCCCTTGCGTCTGATGGCGCAGGCCTTTACAACGTGATGCATCTCCCATTTGCATCACATTGTTAATATACGCAGCACCATGGCGCCTCTTTTGTTCTGCCGCTGCGTCACAAAAGTCACGCAACATTGGAGCTAAAGAGCCGCAAGGGGCTTGTAAATCTGCCCCTACAGACTCAAGTCCAGTCCTTCCTTTGTACACCTGGCAATAAGAAGAAATAGTGGTGGGGGATTGATAGTTTGAGTATTTTAATGACTGGTTAATGTAGTAGGAAACTTTTTAGTGTTGTCGCTGATCTGCAATCACGATGGAGTTTTTCTGTCACTTTGCATGCTGTGGACTGCTGCCTGCCAGTCCTAGGCGAACCTTTTTAGTAGTTTGTTTAGTGAGTTACATAACTTTCCAAGTCGACGATCCACAAATCAAGCAATACTAATATCGTAGTAGACCACATGAGATAGGTCAATATATCCAGTGGAATAGATGTCTATTTGCTATTTCGCCAAAATATTATGTTATTGTTCTTTTGAAATGTTTGATTTGGTTGACAACATTCATCCATGTTTTCGGGTCTTTCTTTCTTTCATGTTGTACATCAGCTCCCCCCAGGGGCAATAGGGCATTGGAGGAGGCTGCTGCTGCTGAACAAGGCCAGGATCAGTCAGGCGAGGGCTCCTTTGCTGGCCCCGGTAAGTTTTAATTTTTTCCTATTCCTATCATTCGATTTTTTCGAAATTGTCTTTGATCTGTATCTAAATTCTTATCCTGCCTCGACTATGACTCCCTGTGTTATTGCTAGATTATTATTATTAGTCTGTCTGTGTAGCTAACTAAGATTGCACATTTGGCAAAAGGTGTAAAACGAAACTCCCATTCTAGTCAGCAATAGCTCTATGCACTGAGTGCAGTCCTCTGGGATTGTCCATAATGTCTTTACAAGTCTTCTAAATGTTTATGCTTTGACAATTACCAACAATAAAAAGGTGAATGACCACCAAGAAAGAATAAGATACTACTTTACTTTTGGTTTGGATAGGAGGACAATCCATACTACTACTGTTGCAGGGACAAATCTGCACAAACAGAACTATGGATACTAAATAGTGCATTGTTTATCAATTATAATAGGTGCAGGTAGACTTTCCACATACCTCAGTGATATCAGACTTTGAAGAACCACCAATCTCCTTACTGTCTAGATAGTGTGGCAGAGTTATTTAGCTCCCGAATTCATCGATGATTGATCCCCAATGATGATTATCCAACGCAGGACATGAGTACGGAGTCAGAGTCCAGAAGTGTCAGAGGCACGGACTCATGCTTGCAAATTGCAAAACCTTTTGCTCATTCACTCATGACCAAAAAACACAGAGTCTATTTAAGTTTTAAAGCTTTATTAAAAGTAAAAATATTTATTAAAATCAAGCTTGTCATAAAACATAAAGGGTTGATTAAAAATGGAAAAGTGGGGGGAGGAGCCAAGATGGCGGACGGGACGGACGTGTGAGCGCCCGGCTCCCCAAGCCGTCTGCTTCGCATTGATATCCTGGCACTAATCCTTGCTTACACCGCGCTGAGACGATGACATGAACGCGCTGATGACAGTCGCTTTCATTTGCGATCTTCGCCGGCCGTTTTGGATGGAGACTCGGGGAACTAGCCGATCACCGGGGCTGCCCACGATCCTTGTGCCGATTGCCGCCGCAGGTCACTGGTGCTCTTAGCCGGGCGGACGGGCTGTGGAGGTGCCGGCGTTTGGGACTGACCCGATTGCGGAAGATGGATGGAGTTTATCCTGTCCTTTGAGGTGCGACTCCAGTTGGCTGAGGAGTGTGTGCCTGGGAAACGGGATTCCTTTGTTCCTCGCTCTCCACTCCTACGCTGCCTCTATCCTGGGCGGACTCCATCTTGCGGCGTCCTTCTAGTCGTGCATTATCAGTACCCACGGGAGACGTGAGGGCTCTCATTGTGCATGGCCCCCCGCACTGGTAGCCGCGTGCCCTTCCGTGGTGGGACAATGGCTCTTCCATAACGGAGTCGCCCCCCTCCCTCCAGTGTGGATCCGCGGGAGAGAAGGCAATGGCGCTTGCCCTCCAGCATGGACAGAGGGCTGTTCCCTTATCCCCAGTTTGCGCGGACCTGCCTGCAATTGACCCGGGCGATGATCCGAATTCGACACTGTGCGAAGCGGATCGGCTGGTGTTACAGAGTGACCTGACCTGTGGCAATATCCTTGATGCCCTCGCAGACCTACGAGCAGCATGGCGGCGCAATGCTCAAGAACTGGGAGGTAAGATCGATGAAGCTGTGCTTTCCATAAAGCGACCGAGGCTGCCTGTTTCCCCACTGCCTACGTGTGCTTTTACAATGGATACAGTGTTGCTGCAAGTGCGAGCGGAAGATCGAGATGTCCCTGGCTACAATGTTGCGTGCCTCCCTACCGACGCTGCTACTGCTACAAAGTCTCCCCTCACTCCGGGAACTATGACTCTGCCTGAACAACTGCTATCAGAGCTCCGCTTATCGCTCTCCCAGCTGTTTGCCCACTTTGAGGGTGTTGCCTTCGGAGCCCTCTTTCTACATTGCCGGAGTGAGTGTCATCCTGCATGGCAGGGGGGGTTCGTCATCCTGGCCGCTGAATTTGTTGGAGACTGGGAATGCTCATCTTCTTCTCTTCTGCTCCTTCCATGTCGAGAGCGGCCATTTTGCTCCTTTGTTCTGCCGGACATGTATCCGCTGAGATGGTCATGCTTGGAGAGGTTTCGTCGTTCAGGCCAGGGTTGAAGGGGCCCCTCACCTCGGCTTGTTTGATTGGCTGGCGGAGACCCGGACTATTTTTCGTTTTGCTATGCTGACTGTCTTGCAATTGCAGCCTTTTTCCCATTTGAGTTTGCGACTATCCTGTACTGTTGTGTTCCTTGCAGATGGGAGGGCGGTTCTGTATGGGCCCGGGGTTCTAAATGTGAATGCTTTACTAATAGTGACTGGCCTTGTCATGTGCCCGCTACCATGCCGTGATTGGGGTAATTAATAACGCTATGGCTTCCCGTGTGGGCTGAACAGGGATTGGAACTGCTTTTGTATATGTTGTGAGCACACATCGTGAAATGACTTCTTCCATCTCTTCTATTGTTGCAATTTATTACAGCACTGTTGCTTTCGGAGTAGGAGGTTTTCAGTGTGGGACGCAGTGGATGGCCGAGGGTCCCGGGTGTTCTAATGCTAAGTAGGCTCCTCCCCAACTTCTTCTTTTGGGAGTGGTAGATTAGCTTGTCCTTTTCTCCCTCCCTATATTCAAGAGTGATAATTTTCTTTTTTTTTGTCTCCTTTTTCCTTCTTTCTGCATTTTCTTGCTGTCCCTCCTCCTTTCTTCCGACTTTTCTTCTTCCTAAATTTCGGGTTTATAGGGCGACAGGCACGCTGCTAGGGGGGGGGGGTAGGCCATAGCCTCTGCATGTGTGTAGGGTGGGGGGTTATATTTCATTTTTGTTAGTTTCTATGGGACCTGTTTTGTTTCCTCTATGATTTTACCTTTCTTGCCCATGTTTGGGAGTGCTGGGTGTAGGGTGGCAGTGGTAATGTGACTGGGTTATAGGTGCTACTCTGTAGCATAGCTATTGTGTAACCATCCTGCCTGGCGGGGACTTGATTATCGATATACGAATTGCTTGATACAGTTGCCAACGTCATGTCCCACCTGCATGGACCTTGTTCTTAATTTTTATTTTATCAGTACGGAACACTACGGCCTGACTTCGATAGTTGCATAACAAAAAACTTTAAAATTTAACCTTCATTCATCCTGTGACACGGTGCTGCGACATCCTCCAGTTTTTCTTCCTTTAAATGTTTGCGGTTCTGCTGCAGTACTGTGTCGCCATAACGTAAGCTGTTGTGCTAACTGATTGTTCGTGGCCGGCCGGATGGTTGTAGGCCCGTATTTGTTATTTTTCCTCATGCACAATAAAGGTTTTCAAAAATTTAAAAAAAAAAAAAAATGGAAAAGTGCTTATAGTGATTTATTTTGCACATTTATTGTGGGCGAGCCGAGCCCTCGCCTGGTTTGAACTTTCATTTTTCTTTTTGGTGCTGAATCATTGGTCCCTTCGTCCTAGTTAGGATGATTTGTTCTTAGAAGTGAAGCTTCTGTCTGTTATGAGAAAAATGGTGCGTGTTAAAAAGCAAGCATTCATCAGTTGTGCCAAAAAGTGCAGCAAGACAACACCCTTCCCTGAAAAAAGGGACATTTTTACTTTAGAGTAGACAGTCACAAATTATTAGATTGGTTTCTGTATTCACATTTCTTCATTCCTAGACAAAATACTAGTGAGTGGTGTATGTCTATGACATCTAACATTCTTAAATGTACTTTGTAGGTAGAACATCTGGTGCTGGGCCCAGCGCGGAGGTGGAGGAGGAAAGCTCTGGGGAGGAGGCAGTGCAAGTGCCGGACCAAACTGCTGTGCGGGTTGCCACGGTAGTGGCGGGCAGTGGTAAGCTCTTATATTCCTTACTTATTGAGATTGCAGACTGCATAGTGTGCTCCCCGTGAGAAAACGTAAGGTTTGTCCAGATGAGAGACATAAAGAAGAATGATTGACATATAGATTGAATGGATCGATACCTGGATCATGGTACTATCTGACTCTTCGATAGCATATGTGTATCTAGAGAGAGTAGACGGTCACTGGATGAACTAGGTGTTACTTTGAAGAGCATGTAGCACCGCACCCGCACGTCCGTCCCAGTGTAGGAAAGGCAAGGAAAAGAAGTTGTAATTTTGTCCGAATACTACCATGAATAGTAGCAGTAGTTTGTATTGCAAGCACAGCATATATCCGGCTATTACGATGGCCACTCACTACTTCTGTTAATAAGTTTAGTAGAACTCGGTCATTCATATGTGGATGTATCACTGTTCACTCAATAAAAAGCAAAGCACCTAAAGTCATCCCATATGTAAGCAAATACATACCATGTGCAGTGATAGATAATCAGATTATTTATCTTCTTCATTTTCCTTTTCTAGTATTCATTGGCACTGTAGGGTGAAAGTTAAATTAATTAAGCAGTAGCCCTTGTAACAGAGTATTCTCAGTGCCACCCGTAATAGAGAAGTAAGAGCATCACCACCTGCATGTACTGGACTGGTACAGTAACGCAAGTCTGTCTCACTCATCATGGCGGGCTAAACAAGAGAGAAGAAGGAGAATAAGACTGGTGTACTGTCATAGTCGACTCTAATGGAGTGAGTCCATAGTGCTCTTAGAATTGATTCCTTAAACTCCCACTAATGTTAGAGCAAGGATGAAGAAGTGGGAGGTTAGATAAATACTGGCCACAATAGTTATGTACTGTGCTTGCAAGTTGCTGGTTCTACTGTGACACAACTTTCTGCTGAATCATTTTGTGTTTATCTTAAATAGCATTGGTTACAGACTATGTCTTTCTTTCTTCATATAGATGCTCCTTCCAAACCAACACGGAAGGAGCTGGTTGGACGGGTCCGGCACCAGAGGCTGGAGGCCACTGACGCCGAATATCGGCGGCTGGTGTCCCAGGAGGAGAAGGACACCCAGAGTACGTCTACAACATCTACGGCGACACCTGCATCCTCCTCCGCGCTCCCTGGGTCAGCCAGTCAGCGCAGCAGGTCTCCAGCGGTACGGAGCCAGGGTACCGCAGCCACCCGCCACCGCCGAGCAGCAAAGAAATCAGCTTCCCCCCACAGCAGTTGCAAAAAAAGGATGCACCACCTTTCCCTGAGGGTATCCTACCTCGAGCAGGAGCTCCTCAACACCAAAACCCTGCTCGAGACCCTCCGCAAGGAGCATGCCGACCTGGCCCGGAAAGTCAACAGCAGCAGCCAGCAGTTGGAGGAGACTGTCCCTTGCCCCTTTTTTAAAGACTTCTGGGGGGTGGGAATTGGGAGTTGGGTATTTTGGACTTTTCACGGACATTCGTTGGGGTTAGAGAGTGGGGGTGGGTTGGGTCTTGCGGGAGATTATTTTTGTTAGGGATATAAATATACTTTAAACTTTATCTTAGCATACGAGTTTCTTTTTACTGCTTTTGAGGCTGGTGGGTGGGGGTTTAACAGTAAGTTTGTTTTCCTGAAACTTAAGTGGCATCTTGTTACAAGTTGTGTAATTATTGCCCAAATGTTTTCAAAACTAAGTGCCTCTCACAGAGTAAGTGAATTCAATAGTCCTAGGACTTTACTAGTACTAGCGTCAGTCTCTCGTCTCTCCTAATACTCCATTATACTTCCACCCCCCAAACGCTTATCTTACCTGTAATTTGTGTTTGGAAATAGGGCTAGGCACAGTGCTGGCTGCACGGCAAATGGCGATTAAGGTTGGCAATCCTGGGCGGATGAAATACCATCATTGCGGTGGTACTAGTGGTGTTACACAGTGGCAGTTGCAGCATCTGAAAAAAAAGAAAATGAAACCTTGTTTGTCCTTACCGTAGCATTAGAACGGTACAATAGAGAATATAGCAGGTGACAGTACACTAGAACAGTGCCACAATGTAGCCTAACAAATGGTAAAGTACTGAAAGTATACCTAGTACTTGCGTTGAATTTCTTTGACATTGGCTACTACTACAAGAAATAGTACCGAAGGTGAAGGACACAGCAGCGTAATAATTTGCCACGTCTAGGAGGAGGATGTTCTTGATGAAAAATCAAGTTGATGGCGCACATGAAAATCTGCTTTAATTTGCCAATAGAGACTGAGTGTCAAGCTGAGTAAGAATAGGAATAGGAATATATCCTCGGATTCCTACACCAGCCTATTGCTATGACCTTATCCTCCCCAGCAAGTGTGTGGAATTATTGATGTCATTTAGTCACACATCAATCAATTCACACAGCCCGGGGGAAGAGGGTAGGGTTTGGAAAATGGATGGGAATGGGGGATTTTCGGAAATTTTTGTTGAGAGAAGAAAAAAAAGCACAGCATGGACAAACAATAATTGAAGGTAAAGAAATCTTTGGGTACAAAGCTAACCATAAATCATTTAAGTGACATAAAGGAAGTGCATGCACTACTGCATGCATGGTTACTGAAAAGTAAGTAGTACTTTCGACAACCGTGAATGAAAGAATGCGACAATTACAGGGCTGCAGTAATAATTATGCGTTTTCACTTGCCTATCTCTGCACTCAGAGAAACACTTCTTACATTAAATTAGGTTTAAAAAATTGCAGAAGTAAAACCTATAGAATGGCTGTAGGGATGAATTTAGAAGCAGAGATCAAAGAAATGCAGAGTCACACTCATAGAAGTTTACAGCAATAACATTACTTAAAAGATAATTAGAAATGAACGGATACTGTATCTGTATGTTGTTGTAGTTGTCCTATTGAATTTGATAAGTTGCATGCATCAAACCATTCCTCTTATTAGCGGGACTCCTCCATTCCAGCTGACGCTCCGTCCATCAATGTTGGTGACCAGAAGACACCCTGTCCACTGCCTGCCTGGCAGATGCTGAATTGCGGCTCGCTAATGTGAAGCCTGACTTCATCTTTTTTTTCCCATTGCACAGACTGAAACCCGGCCTGTTATTATTGATGGAAAAACAGGAAGTGATATTAGAACACCACTGACAAATAAATATAAGGTATGCACGCTGTGTAGTGCAAAAAGTCACACTTTGAGTTTCCTAATAGACAGTACAATATTTTTGAAAGTGCGTACTCTGCCTGAGTCTCCTTTTGAAGGATAAATAAGTAGGGGCAAATTAATGTAGCGGATTTCCCCTCAAGCTAGGTGTACTGTAAACTGTGTTTTAGAACAAAATTAGACCTTCCCAGCAGTGCTCCCAGACCCTTACTAAACCCAGTAGCAAAAATGTAGAAGACCCTCAATCAGATCTAAAAAAAAGAGGCCTAGTAGAAAAATGGTGACAAAACGTACTTTGAAAGTAAAGTAGGCCCAAATCCCCCCTTACCCACCGTGGATTGTATTCAAACCACTTGCAAGCAAGCAAAAGTATCCATACCCAGCATCGCTTCAAGACTCGCAAACCCCCCCACAAACAGCCCCCGCCCAAACACATGCAATACAATACTGCTAACCCTAACGAGACCTAAGTTAAGAATAGTGGCAAACGCTTTCTTTAACTAGGCCAAATCCCCCCTTTCCCACCATGGATTTTCTTCAAATCACTTGCAACCAAAATTACACATTCCCACGAGTGCTCTAAGACCCCAGAATTCAGTTGCAAAAATCTAGAACACCCCGAAACACAGGCAATCCTGCTGCTAGTGCTAACCCTAACAAACCCTAAGTTACAAAAAGTGCCAAAAGTCTTTTCAGCATGGATTTTCTCCAAACCATGTTTATCCGGTAATAGATCTCCCCAGCAATGCCCCAAGACCCGCCAACCCACCCACAAAAAAGCACAACACCCCCAAATAGGCAAAAAGCAAAAATGGAAAATCTCATACTTACAATATTTTTCGTCCTTCTTTCAATTCTGTCCAAACGCGCTGTGCAGCTAGGCCATAACTCCCGTTTTCCACCATGGATTTCCTGAAAAACAAATGCAATCAAAATTAGACTGTGCCAGCAGTGCTCCCAGAGCCCAAACACCAGGAACCCACCCAAACAGGCCCCGAAAACATGATAGTGCTAGTGAGCAAAAAGGCAAAAACTTTTTCAACTCTGATTTTCTCCAAACCACTTTTATCCGGTATTAGACCTTCCCAGCAATGGCCCCAGAGCCGTCAACTCACCCGCAAAGAAGTAGAACACCCCCACAAGTGCAGAGTCTTTCTTCATTGGGCGTAATCCAGCCATCTGCTTTGAGGGAAATAGGAGTCTGGAGGAGGAGGATAGAGGAGCATGTTCTTGTGAACTTGTGAACCTGAGGAATGCAGACTGCGGCATCTTCAAATCAATAAGCAAATAAGTGAAGACAGTTCTGCTGATGGTCTTGTTTTTGTGATTAGGTGATTAAAGTTTTTTTTATATAGACTTTGTAAAACAAAGAAAGACAGACACACAGGAATAAAAGTGAATAAGGACGAAAAAGAAAGTTATTGATTCATTGGCTCATTTTCAGGGCTCGGTGTCAGGGAAGAAGAGTTCGTCCTCATACTCTGCGAATTCAGGCAGGAGTAGGTCACCTAACAGAGAAGAACTTCCCTCATCTAAGTTGGTGCCTTCCTCGTCTTCTTCCTGCGTGTATTCTCGTATTTTGTAATCTGGTGGTATGAGGTGCTGATTCATCTTGATTATTGTTAACCTCTCCACATTTTTGGGCGAGAGGCGGGTCCTTTTGCAAGTTACAATGCCACCAGCAGCACTGAAAACACGTTCAGAAGACACGCTTGTGAGTGGGCAAGACAAGTAATTTATAGCCAGGTTGGAGATCTCTGGCCACAATTCTTTTTTCCCATGCCAATACGCCAATCGGTCATCATGAACATAGACCTCTGTTGAGTCATTCAGATAGTCCTGCACCATCGACTCAAGGTTCTCCACGGTTCCTCCACTTTGCTTACTTTTTGCTGGGACCTTTTGAGAAGCAAACCCAAGCTGAGTTAGCCAATCCTCCTCTTCACACAATGTTACTGTTGTGTCTGGTGCAGATGATCCGGTTGCTGGTGTCTTTAACGGCTGAGAGGGAAAATCACTCACTTCTGCCCAGCCACAGGTGCAGAAGTGGATTCTTTTGACTCCGGAAGGCCTGCTGATGCTGATGTACTGCCTTTTCCTTCAATTTCCTGCCATTCTCTTTCAAACCTCATGGCTGACACAGCTAGCCAACGTTTGTACTTTGAAACTTTTGCGTCACCAAAAGGAAAGAATACTCTGCCTGCCAGTGCCTTTTTGTAGCGTGAATCCAGAATAGTAGCACAAATGTAATGCTGTTCTGTTTGGATCTTTTGAAGACGTTCATCGCAAAGTAGGCGCTCTAATAATTCCTCCGCCAAATCAAAAGCTTCTTGCTTTTCTTCATCTTTTTGAAACGTAGAAGACACCGCCTTCAGTTGGTGCTCTAGCATGCGCAACAATGGGATAGCTTTTCCCAAATTACAGTCCTCCCTGCTGACTGCACGCGTGAAGACCTCAAAAGGACGAAGCATGTCTGTCAGGCTTTGAACTAGCTTCCATTGCTCCGCATGTATCCTCAGGTCCTTCATAGCTGCACCCTGTTTAAAGAAATACTGATTGACTAATGCACACTGCTCATACAGACGCTCAAGCATGTAGAAGGTTGAGTTCCAACGTGTTGCCACCTCCTGGATGAGTGCTTTCACTGGCAGTTTACGTTGATGTAGCAGGCCCCTCAGATGCTTCTGGGCCTTAAAAGAATGGCTGAAATGTGTGCACATTCTTCGGCAGGTGGTCAGTAACTCGCACACTGGACTTTCTTCACTCAAGAATTTTTTACCAACCAGGTTTATACAGTGCGCCAAACACAGCACTCTGAAATAGTTACCCATATCCATGGCCTTCATTACATTCACGCCATTATCCGTGGAAACATAACCAATCTTGCGTTTTCTTGGGGACAGCCATTGAAAGACCTTTGTGTTAAACTCCTGCAAAAATGCCAATGCCGTACCTCCTGCCTATAACATTTATAGGAAAGATAGGTCATCCGGTAGAGGTGGTGGAGTGGCTATTATAGTTAATAAGAATATTGTATGCCATACGTTCTCAGTATATAATATACAGGGCTGCGAAGCATTAGGCTTTACTCTCCAGCTCTCATCTTCCCAGGCCTGTACTGGTATCCTGGTCTACAGATCACCAGGATCGGTGGGGCTGTTTTTGGAAGAACTACAGGCAGCCCTATCAATACCATGCCTTAGGTCTAATCATTGCATTTTATTAGGTGACTTAAATATCCATATGGATAATAGTTCGGATCCGGACACTCTAAAACTGCTAGATATTACTTCCGTGTTTGGCCTATCTCCTTATGTGGCAGGACCGTCTCATAATAAAGGCCACACACTTGACCAGATTTTTTCTACCGTTCCTATCTGTGTCGACCCTCCCATGCCAGTTTTGTGGTCAGATCATTTTCTCATCACTTTCTCCATCTCTGTCATGGCTCCATCACGGTCCCAACCAGCAGGGTCGCTAAAGCATCTCTCTAAATCTTTCCATCTTCTTACTAGAGAGATGCTATCAAATGTTCTAACTAGTTTCCCGTGTCCCACCTCTAACAATATAGAGGAGTATATCGATCTCTTCCATAATTGGTTCACAGACCGTCTAGAGAGCTTGGTTCCAGCCAAGAAACATACTTCTGCAGACAAGAGAACATCTGCTCCTTGGTTTACCCCTCACCTAAAAAAAGCACGACAAGATCTTAAGAAAGCAGAAAGAGCATGGAGGCGATCCTATGATCTTTCTGAGAGGTTAAATTTTAAGACGCAGACTCGAGCCTACCATAAATTAATTTGGGAAGGTAAAAAATCCTATCTGGAATCCAGAATCAATGAAGCGGAGCATTCTAGCAAGGAAATTTTTAGGGTGGTTAAAGACTTCACCTCTCCCGCTGCTTATACTCCGACCCATGTTCATTCCGAAACTTGGTTGAAGGAATTAGCTGTCTATTTTGTACAGAAAATTACCTCTATTCAATCTTCCCTCCAGGCTACTTTCCAGCAGCATACGACAAGTCTGGGGTGTCCCTTGCCAGAGCATGGCCCCTTTCTGTCCAATTTTCCCCCATTAGATCTAGAGAGTTCTCTTGCCATTCTGACAAGTCTCAAATCCGGATCTCCACAGGATCCTTGCCCTGCCAAGTGTCTAGCAAATATGGCACCTGTTCTTAATGACTTGATAAATCCCATCTTGAATCTGTCACTCTCTTCCGGGGTAGTTCCCAAAGCTTGGAAGAGTGCCATGATCTTACCACTTATAAAAAAACCGGCGCTCGACCCTGCAGTTCATGCAAACTACAGACCCATCTCCTTACTCCCTGCTCTGGCGAAAGTGACTGAAAGGTTTGCTCACAGATCTATTTCCAATTTTATCGAAGAAAGGGATCTGTTGCATGGTACTCAATCCGGCTTCCGTGCAAATTTCAGCACGGAGACCGCGCTCCTTGAAGTCACAGATGCCATCAGGGAGGAGTTGGATGCTGGTAAAAAAGTGGTACTGATTATGCTGGATCTGTCCGCGGCGTTCAACACCGTTCCCCACGCACTTCTTCTCTCCAGACTCTGGGACTTTGGTTTGCGGGGAACGGTGTGGAACTGGCTTAAGTCATTCTTGGCCGACCGCCGGCAGACAATCTGGGCGCCACCTTTCTCTGCTGAAATGTCACCACTTGAAGTGGGGGTCCTTCAAGGTTCCATCTTAAGCCCCCTCCTGTTTAACATCTTTATGGCCCCCCTGGCGGTGACAGCGGAGTCTTTTGGCGCCCGGATTGTCAGCTATGCTGATGACACCCAGCTCCTCTTTGTAAGTAACAGGGATGGTCAGTTTGATGGTGTCCAGGTCAACGGATGTTTGAGTGCTATTTTTGAGTGGTTTGGTCGCCATGGGCTGAAGTGCAACGCCGACAAGTCGGAGTTGCTCTTCTTTGGCTGTACATCTGAACCCGATTGGAAAACCTGGTGGCCGAAAGACATGTCTCCTCCCACTAGCTCGTCTGTGAAAGCCAAAAATCTGGGAGTGGTGATTGACAACAAGCTATCTTTCGGACCACATATTTCATCTCTCACTGGGAAATGTTTCGGCATCCTGCGGATGCTTCGCAAATTTCTCCCCCTAGTCTCTATCCAGCACAGAAAAATTATTGTCCAGGCACTGATCTGCTCCAGGCTGGATTATGCAAACATTCTGTTTCTGGGACTTCCTAAATATCTGGTCAGGCGTCTGCAAATCGCCCAGAATTCTGCAGCCCGAGCCATTTTTGGCCTTCCAAGGAAAGCCAGAGCCACGGATCTTCTCGCCACATTGCATTGGCTCCCAGTTGCAAAAAGGATTTTATTTAAAACATTGACCACGACTTTCAAGGCCTTGCATGGCATAGGCCCCAAATATATCTCCAAACGACTGTCTTGGTATACCCCTCTCAGATCTCTTAGATCCTCGTCCTTATCAAAAATGAGTGTTCCCACTATCAAACGGGCAAGAGTAGGAGGACGGTCTTTTCGGCACTTAGCCCCTCATGCCTGGAATGATCTTCCAATCTCTTTAAGACAGACATCCAGTCTTCTGTCTTTCCGCAAGGCCCTTAAGACTTGGCTCTTCCCGTAATCTTTTGATGCTGTTTTTATGTTTGTATGCCCTTTTGGTGTTATGTTTTCTTTCCCCATCTTCGGTTGGGAGTCTTCGTCAAAGCGCCGGGATACTCCAGTGGAGTGGCCGTGCGCTATAGAAGTGTACAAATAACATAACATAACAAAAAATGTTCTCCTGTATGACTTGTCTCCATGCCAAACATGGCTAGTGTTGCATGTTTCCAAGCAGCTTTAAAAACGTTGTCCGGGTCAACACCTGCCGTTAGCTTTGCTGTAACTCCTGAAAAAGAGACCCAGTGTGCAGTGATGCACATGTAATCAGTGGCTGCGCAACTGGTCCACATTTCTGTTGTCAGATGTATAGTGTGAACAGCACTCTTCTGCAATGCTGCACCAATCACCTCCAGCACATCTTCATGTAGTGCTGGAACCGCAACTCTGGCAAAATAGAACCGGCTAGGAACCTTCCATTTGGGGCAGAGCGTTGCCACTAATTCAAGAAAACCAACCCCTTCCACAAAAGAAAAAAAGGAGAAGGTCCAGAGCTAGCATTTTAGCTGGCTTGGTGTTATTCAGACGCGTCATTGGGTTGTTGCGTTTAAATGGCGCATCTGAAAACAACATGCTTCTAATGGTAGGCTGGACCATGATTTTACGGGATGATGATGATGATGATGACTTCTTCGACCCAGTTACGCTCGGTGATGATGAACTTTTTCGCATTGGTGTCTCACTCTCTCCCACACTCTTAGTGTGGCTCACAGGGGATGTGCTGCTGACAGGGGTACTGGGTGTAAGTGAAGTGTTTGACGCTTCTTCCTCCTCGTCATCATCAGATGAAACATCAACGGATACAGTTCGTTGACTTGCAATTCGGGCTTCCTTGATCTCCTTTAGGTGCGCATGCCATTGGACAATGTGCTGTCTCTCAAGATGACCTCTCTGGCCTCCGGTACCATAGTTGGTACCAAGCTTACCACGACTAACTGCAAGCTTACAAATGGTACAAATGGCTATGTTTTCCCTTGTTGAGCTAACACTAAAGAAGTCCCAAACTGCGGACTTCAAATGTCTGTGGGGGGCGGAGGAGTCGATACTGGTCATGCTAATGCCAGATGAAGTGGAGGATGTGTGTTGCCGAACTTTACAAGTTGTGCACTTGCAGCACCACTTATTGAGAAAATGGAGGTCGAGGTGGATGGAGGTCCCTTCTGGCGAGAAAATATGGAAGCGATAGGTGGTGGTGTACTAGTTAACTGCAATGGTGGTGGTCCCATTGCCTCATCGACAACATCACGCTCAGCAGCTTTTCGGGCTAGGGTAAAAAGGTCTGTTTGCTGCATGCCCGCTGAGCCTGGAGTGACGTTTATGATGACTGCGTCGTCGTCGTGAGAGTCTTCATCAGCAGGAATAGTATATGCCACTTCTTCTTCAGCGTCATCATCACACCCCATAAGTAAGAGAGTTTCGGGGACCTTCCTTTTACGCTTAGCTACCTTTGTCAGATCATGGTGTGCCTCATTCTCATTCGGCAGTGGTGGTTCCCAAGTTGGATCCATATCATCAGAAGGAAGGGGGCTTGAAGAAGATGTAGACACCATCCTTGATATTTTCCTTGCTAGGGATGTGGAAGACAATGAATGATTAGGAGGAGTGGCTTCCTCAAATGATACCTTGGCTTGAATGTCGATTTCCTGATGTGCCCCTACTTCGGGAGGAACAACTATTGTGGGCACTTGTGCCGCTCCATGCACCTCTGCTTGCGCATCTCCTTGCGCTGCCTCTTCTTCCACATGTACTTGGGCTTGTACTTGCACATGTGGTTGTTGTTGCGGCTGTGGTTGTTGAACACTCGTCAGATGAGTTACAACAACCTGTGTTGATTGAGGGACATTGCTGCTACTTTCTTGCGATGAGCCAACATCACTGGTCGATGGTGATTGAACAACTAGACTGGCTGCCTCAAAAGCACTCAAGGGCTTGGACTTAAGTTGGCGTGGTGGTGGTGGCACTGAGCCCAATGGAGCGGGGGTGCTGCTCCCAGCTTGGTCCCCAGCAGACCCCGCTGCTGCTGCAGGCGTACTTTTTTTTTCCCAAAAAATGCGGCGGTCGGCACACCAGTCTCTTTGGTAAGTGGCGCCACTTGCTTCTTCTGCTCCTTACTGGCAACTTTCTTGCTAGAGGAGCTACGGGGAACTTTTTTTGGGGCCATCTTCTTAAGATGTCAGAACAGCAGGCTGCAGTTGCACCAGTTGCAGAGTTGTGGCCACATGTGACGTCGCGTGACGTTATGTTGCACCCACCGCTGCAGAACTTCTTCCTGGCACTGGTGGTTCTCTTGTGCACCTAAAAGCAATGGAAGACAGAGGAACATCAGTCATACACCCCCAAAAAATCGAAAAACACACAACAATCAGCACAATCCCATGCCATCCATGCCCTCAATGATGTTTAAATTGAAGACACCCCACAGAAAGACTAGGCCCATGCACCACTCACTACCCCTGGGCATAATGGATGAAAGCTAGGCAAAATGGGTGCAGGCCTGAGAACACTGCCTGCATTCAAAATGGCCCCTTGCCCCCCAGCACATGGCCAGGGCCTGCCTGTACCAGCACTCAAAATGGCCCCCACCCACATGGACAGGCCCCATCAACACCCCCAAAAATCGAAAAACACACAAAAATCACCACAATCCAATGCCATCCATGCCCTCCATGATGTTTACATTAAAGAGACCCCACAGAAAGACTCAGTCCATGCACCACTCACTACCCCTGGGCAAAAGGCCCCAACAGCAGCCAAAAAAATCGAAAAACACACAACAATCAGCACAATCCAATGCCATCCATGCCCTCAATCATGTTAAAATTCAAGACACCCCACAGAAAGACTAGGCCCATGCACCACAGAGTACCCCTGGGCAAAAGGCCCCAACAACAGCCCAAAAATCGAAAAACACACAAATATCACCACAATCCAATGCCGTCCATGCCCTCAATCATGTTAAAATTCAAGACACCCCACAGAAAGACTCAGTCCATGCACCAATGAGTACCCCTGGGCAAAAGGCCCCAACAACAGCCCCGAAAGTCAAACATTCCAAAATTGTAGTTGCAGCAACTGTAATGCCCAAAACAAACTTACTTGTGAAATTTTGAATCCAAAAGTGATCCAAAGAAAGTCAAAAAGGCCTCAAATCCAAATATCCAGCAGCATCCACAATAAGTAATCCTTCCAGGTCAAGATCCAAATCAAAGTGACCAGCACAAGAAGAAAGCACTGGGAGAAGCCTGCTGGACAGGAACAGGAAGTTGGAGACTGTGGGGCACTTCCTTCCGACCACCCCCTCCCTCAAAATGGACTCATTGCAAAAAAAAGTGCAGGCAAATGTCAACCTGAGGAGTTATTCTGATAAAAATCATCATTTTCAGAATTGCCACACGCTACTGGTATCCTATTTGATCAAAAGATGATAGCACTGTTAGGGGGCATATGGCAGGAAGATAGCAGGCAGTCGATTTATAGTGTGTTAAAGTACTGTAATGTCAGTTGAGTGTGTATTGATGAACACCCTCAGGATCAAATAAAGTGGAGTCCCAAACGCAAGTCTAGGAATTCAGACAGCTACATGAAGAATGCTGATTCTATAATTCCACCCATGGAATGTCATCATCAAGGCCCAAAATATGCATGGGAAATTAAATTCTGTTATTTTTTAAACAGAATATCCTTTTTTAAGTGTTGGTGTGCATCAAATATGGCCCATCCTAGGTCATCTACAGAGTGATCCATAGTAAGAAAGCGAGTGCTCATTTTTGTGCTGGTTTTTTTACACAGTATATTACTGTAGTGTTCTGTGGTTCTGATTTTAACCGCTCTTGTGGTCATGCCCATGTACTTCATTTGGCATCGACAGGTGATCATGTATATACAGTTATTAGAATTGCAATTAGTGTGTCTTTCCTGTACACATGGGAATGTGCCATTTAGTTTGATCACTTTTGTGACCTCCGTGAATGCGTACACATTACACGAACCACAAGCGAAATGTCCCATTACTGGAGGAAGATCCCACAGTGACCTCTGTGTAGGTCTATCCACTCTTTTAGGTCTGGTGTGGATCATTATGTCCTTTAGGTTGGCAGTATACTTGTAAACAAACCTTGGCAGAGGCAGTGAGAGGTAAACCTGTCTGTAGGATCGTTTAATGTTTACTAATTATTTTTTGGATGATGTTAGACTCAGGTGTAATAATTGTGAAACAGGTTAAGACATCTGAGCTTGGTTATACACGTGGTTCGATTAAGGCACCACAATTGTTATTCTGGGCATGTTTTTGTGCAGATTTGATGCATTTTTGTAAGCATGGGCGAATTTTGCAAATTCGCCGTTCGCGAATTTGCGTATTCACGAATTCGCAATCCGCAAAATTTGCGAATTTGCGGATTTTTTTGTGTTCGCAAGGGTTTCGGCCAGTTCGCGAGGGTTTTGTACCAGTTCGCAAACGCGAACTTACTTGTCGGGTCGCAACGGTCGCGACTATGTTGTTTCTACGTCTGGTTCATCACAGCACCCTCTGTTTCACCACTGCCACCCTCTGGTTCACCCATGCCACCCTCTGGTAATCACTGCCACCCTCTGGTTCATCACTGTAGATTATGGGGGAAAAGCAGAGCACACCTGCCCTGCTTCAACTGACATGAATTAATTTGGGGTTGATTAATGTGTCACTGAGTCTGGCACCTGCTTCCTTATCTGTAATTGCTTTCTGTTGCAGTGCAATTTTTTTTCACAGGACCTTTGTGGCCTACTTGTAGCTATTCTCTGAGCCTGCTGTGAGGGTCAGAGCAGGGTCATAGAATAGTTGCAAGTAGGCAACTGAACTCTGGAGGGGGCCCTCAGGAAGCACTACAGGGTTACTAATGATGAGGTTGAACTTTTGCACCTGCTGGGTGCTTTCAGTTTTGCAAAAATCCTTTTTCTGTAATTTTGCGGGATTCGCGGGGCGCGAATTGGCGCAAGATGGAATTCGGAAGCCGCAAATCCGTGCGAATATGCGATTTGTTTTTTTGCAGCGTGTTAGTTCGCAAGGTTTTGTGCGTTTTAGCGAGCCGCTTGTAGCGCAACGACGCGAAGTTACCCTCACGGTCGTTCACGGGCGCGGCCATCTTGTTTGCATGATGTATTTCCGTTTCCGGGCGCTATGTGTAATCTCGCAAAGGCGCACCTACAACCAGGCCACCAGCCGTTGGACGGATCTCCTGGACCGGGAACGCGACTTGATCGACCTGCTCAGCCTCGAGATCCCCGGGCTTGGTGAGTAGTAGTAGCTATTTCTTCACTACTCTGTTTTCTCCTGCTCTGTGTGTTATTATATTGCAAAATTGTGTTTTTTACCAAGAGCAATACTGCTGCTGATTACATTGTAGGTAAATTATATTTCAAAATCTTCAGTGCATTTCAGGTGCACTGCTCTCCTTCTCAGTAGCGTTGCTATTATGCTTATTTGTTTTCGATTTTGTGTTCATTTCATTGGCCTGAGAAATTATGTATGAGTGTAGTTTAAAGAACTGCGTAATGCTAGACACTAAGGGTCAGATTTTTAATTACCGGCGCATCCCTACAAAGTAGCAGGGATGCGCCAGTAATTGTGCGCCACCCCACCACCACCTATGGTGCGCCGTATTTACAATGCGGCGCAGCATGGGCCCAAAACGTCACCGAAGTGTTACGCATCTGTGCCGTAAAGGCGGCACATTGCTGGAGTTGCGTCGCAACGATGGCGCAGCTCCAGCAATGCTCTGGGGTGCCCTATCTCCCCAATGCTGCGTCAAGCTGTTCGTCTGCTTCAAGCAGGCGCAGGGTTTGAGTCACGCATCATTGTCCTAAAAGTGACTGATTGAAATCTTGTAGATTTCCCTCAGCCACTTTAGGATGCGTTCCTGCGCAGGAGAGCCCTCCCTTGCGTCTGATGGCGCAGGGCTTTACAACGTGATGCATCTCCCATATGCGTCACATTGTTAATATACGCAGCACCATGGCGCCTCTTTTGTTCTGCCGCTGCGTCACAAAAGTCACGCAACATTGGAGCTAAAGAGCCGCAAGGGGCTTGTTAATCTGCCCCTACAGACTCAAGTCCAGTCCTTCCTTTGTACACCTGGCAATAAGAAGAAATAGTGGTGGTGGATTGATAGTTTGAGTATTTTAATGACTGGTTAATGTAGTAGGAAACCTTTTAGTGTTGTCGCTGATCTGCAATCACGATGGAGTTTTTCTGTCACTTTGCATGCTGCGGACTGCTGCCTGCCAGTCGTAGGCGAACCTTTTTAGTAGTTTGTTTAGTGAGTTACATAACTTTCCAAGTCGACGATCCGCAAATCAAGCAATACTAATATCGTAGTAGACCACATGAGATAGGTCAATATATCCCGTGGAATAGATGTCTATTTGCTATTTCGCCAAAATATTATGTTATTGTTCTTTTGAAATGTTTGATTTGGTTGACAACATTCATCCATGTTTTCGGGTCTTTCTTTCTTTCATGTTGTACATCAGCTCCCCCCAGGGGCAAGAGGGCATTGGAGGAGGCTGCTGCTGCTGAACAAGGCCAGGATCAGTCAGGCGAGGGCTCCTTTGCTGGCCCCGGTAAGTTTTAATTTTTTCCTATTCCTATCATTCGATTTTTTCTAAATCGTCTTTGATCTGTATCTAAATTCTTATCCTGCCTCGACTATGACTCCCTGTGTTATTGCTAGATTATTATTATTAGTCTGTCTGTGTAGCTAACTAAGATTGCACATTTGGCAAAAGGTGTGAAACGAAACTCCCATTCTAGTCAGCAATAGCTCTATGCACCGAGTGCAGTCCTCTGGGATTGTCCATAATGTCTTTACAAGTCTTCTAAATGTTTATGCTTTGACAATTACCAACAATAAAAAGGTGAATGACCACCAAGAAAGAATAAGATACTACTTTACTTTTGGTTTGGATAGGAGGACAATCCATACTACTACTGTTGCAGGGACAAATCTGCACAAACAGAACTATGGATACTAAATAGTGCATTGTTTATCAATTATAATAGGTGCAGGTAGACTTTCCACATACCTCAGTGATATCAGACTTTGAAGAACCCCCAATCTCCTTACTGTCTAGATAGTGTGGCAGAGTTATTTAGCTCCCAAATTCATTGATGATTGATCCCCAATGATGATTATCTAATGCAGGACAAGAGTACGGAGTCAGAGTCCAGAAGTGTCAGAGGCACGGACTCATGCTTGCAAATTGCAAAACCTTTTGCTCATTCACTCATGACCAAAAAACACAGAGTCTATTTAAGTTTTAAAGCTTTATTAAAAGTAAAAATATTTATTAAAATCAAGCTTGTCATAAAACATAAAGGGTTGATTAAAAATGGAAAAGTGCTTATAGTGATTTATTTTGCACATTTATTGTGGGCAAGCCGAGCCCTCGCCTGGTTTGAACTTTCATTTTTCTTTTTGGTGCTGAATCATTGGTCCCTTCGTCCTAGTTAGGATGATTTGTTCTTAGAAGTGAAGCTTCTGTCTGTTATGAGAAAAATGGTGCGTGTTAAAAAGCAAGCATTCATCAGTTGTGCCAAAAAGTGCAGCAAGACAACACCCTTCCCTGAAAAAAGGGACATTTTTACTTTAGAGTAGACAGGCACAAATTATTAGATTGGTTTCTGTATTCACATTTCTTCATTCCTAGACAAAATACTAGTGAGTGGTGTATGTCTATGACATCTAACATTCTTAAATGTTCTTTGTAGGTAGAACATCTGGTGCTGGGCCCAGCACGGAGGTGGAGGAGGAAAGCTCTGGGGAGGAGGCAGTGCAAGTGCCGGACCAAACTGCTGTGCGGGTTGCCACGGTAGTGGCGGGCAGTGGTAAGCTCTTATATTCCTTACTTATTGAGATTGCAGACTGCATAGTGTGCTCCCCCTGAGAAAACGTAAGGTTTGTCCAGATGAGAGACATAAAGAAGAATGATTTAATTTAATTTAATTTAATTTAATAACGATTTCTAAAGCGCCTGGTGACCCAAGGCATCCCCGCGCTATATGATTTGTAATCCTGTTGAGGGGGAAAAGAGGGAGGGGAGAGCGACAGGGGGGTTTTATTTAGGGAACAGATGAGTCTTTAGTTTCTTGCGGAATACCAGGTAGTTGGGTTCAAGTCTGAGGGAGCGGGGAAGAGCGTTCCAGCCCTTAGCTGCTTGAACGGAAAATTGTCGTCCTCCTGTACGGGTTCTTTTGAATCTAGGGGTGCTAGCTAGGTTTTCATTCTGGGATCGTAGGGATCTGGTTGCTGTGTAGGGGGTAATCATTTTGCCGAGAATCGCCGGACCAGATCCGTTGAACAGCTTGTGTGTCGTGCACATCGCTTTGAATTGCACCCTTTGGCGCACAGGGAGCCAGTGCAGGGCTTTGAGGGCCGGCTTGGCGGACGTTCTGGAAGGGGTTTTAGTAAGCATGCGTGCCGCCGCATTCTGTGTCCGCTGGAGTTTCGTTAGGGTGGCCTCAGGGGCTCCCAGGTAAACCAGGTTGCTGTAGTCCAGGCGGGACAGTACTAGTCCCTGGATTGACATATAGTTTGAATGGATTGATGCCTGGATCATGGTACTATCTGACTCTTCGATAGCATATGTGTATCTAGAGAGAGTAGACGGTCACTGGATGAACTAAGTGTTACTTTGAAGAGCATGTAGCACCGCACCCGCACGTCCGTCCCAGTGTAGGAAAGGCAAGGAAAAGAAGTTGTAATTTTGTCCGAATACTACCGTGAATAGTAGCAGTAGTTTGTATTGCAAGCACAGCATATATCCGGCTATTACGATGGCCACTCACTACTTCTGTTAATAATTTTAGTAGAACTCGGTCATTCATATGTGGATGTATCACTGTTCACTCAATAAAAAGCAAAGCACCTAAAGTCATCCCATTTGTAAGCAAATACATACCATGTGCAGTGATAGATAATCAGATTATTTATCTTCTTCATTTTCCTTTTCTAGTATTCATTGGCACTGTAGGGTGAAAGTTAAATTAATTACGCAGTAGCCCTTGTAACAGAGTATTCTCAGTGCCACCCGTAATAGAAAAGTAAGAGCATCACCACCTGCATGTACTGGACTGGTACAGTAACGCAAGTCTGTCTCACTCATCATGGCGGGCTAAACAAGAGAGAAGAAGGAGAATAAGACTGGTGTACTGTCATAGTCGACTCTAATGGAGTGAGTCCATAGTGCTCTTAGAATTGATTCCTTAAACTCCCACTAATGTTAGAGCAAGGATGAAGAAGTGGGAGGTTAGATAAATACTGGCCACAATAGTTATGTACTGTGCTTGCAAGTTGCTAGTTCTACTGTGACACAACTTTCTGCTGAATCATTTTGTGTTAATCTTAAATAGCATTGGTAACAGACTATGTCTTTCTTTCTTCATATAGATGCTCCTTCCAAACCAACACGGGAGGAGCTGGTTGGACGGGTCCGGCACCGGAGGCTGGAGGCTGGAGGCCACTGTCGCCGAATATCGGCGGCTGGTGTCCCAGGAGGAGAAGGACACCCAGAGTACGTCTACAACATCTACGGCGACACCTGCATCCTCCTCCGCGCTCCCTGGGTCAGCCAGTCAGCGCATCAGGTCTCCAGCGGTACGGAGCCAGGGTACCGCAGCCACCCGCCACCGCCGAGCAGCAGAGAAATCAGCTTCCCACCACAGCAGTTGCAAAAAAAGGATGCACCACCTTTCCCTGAGGGTATCCTACCTCGAGCAGGAGCTCCTCAACACCAAAACCCTGCTCGAGACCCTCCGCAAGGAGCATGCCGACCTGGCCCGGAAAGTCAACAGCAGCAGCCAGCAGTAGGAGGAGACTGTCCCTTGCCCCTTTTTTAAAGACTTCCGGGGGGTGGGAATTGGGAGTTGGGTATTTTGGACTTTTCACGGACATTCGTTGGGGTTAGAGAGTGGGGGTGGGTTGGGTCTTGCGGGAGATTATTTTTGTTAGGGATATAAATATACTTTAAACTTTATCTTAGCATACAAGTTTCTTTTTACTGCTTTTGAGGCTGGTGGGTGGGGGTTTAACAGTAAGTTTGTTTTCCTGAAACTTAAGTGGCATCTTGTTACAAGTTGTGTAATTATTGCCCAAATGTCTTCAAAACTAAGTGCCTCTCACAGAGTAAGTGAATTCAATAGTCCTAGGACTTTACTAGTACTAGCGTCAGTCTCTCGTCTCTCCTAATACTCCATTATACTTCCACCCCCCAAACGCTTATCTTACCTGTAATTTGTGTTTGGAAATAGGGCTAGGCACAGTGCTGGCTGCACGGCAAATGGCGATTAAGGTTGGCAATCCCGGGCGGATGAAATACCATCATTGCGGTGGTACTAGTGGTGTTACACAGTGGCAGTTGCAGCATCTGAAAAAAAAGAAAATGAAACCTTGTTTGTCCTTACCGTAGCATTAGAACGGTACAATAGAGAATATAGCAGGTGACAGTACACTAGAACAGTGCCACAATGTAGCCTAACAAATGGTAAAGTACTGAAAGTATACCTAGTACTTGCGTTGAATTTCTTTGACATTGGCTACTACTACAAGAAATAGTACCGAAGGTGAAGGACACAGCAGCGTAATAATTTGCCACGTCTAGGAGGAGGATGTTCTTGATGACCAATCAAGTTGATGGCGCACATGAAAATCTGCTTTAATTTGCCAATAGTGACTGAGTGTCAAGCTGAGTAAGAATAGGAATATATCCTCGGATTCCTACACCAGCCTGTTGCTATGACCTTATCCTCCCCAGCAAGTGTGTGGAATTATTGCTGTCATTTAGTCATACATCAATCAAAACCACACAGCCCGGGGGAAGAGGGTAGGGTTTGGAAAATGGATGGGAATGGGGGATTTTCGGAAATTTTTGCTGAGAGAAGAAAAAAAAGCACAGCATGGACAAACAATAATTGAAGGTAAAGAAATCTTTGGGTACAAAGCTAACCATAAATCTTTTAAGTGACATAAAGGAAGTGCATGCACTACTGCATGCATGGTTACTGAAAAGTAAGTAGTACTTTCGACAACCGTGAATGAAAGAATGCGACAATTACAGGGCTGCAGTAATAATTATGCGTTTTCACTTGCCTATCTCTGCACTCAGAGAAACACTTCTTACATTAAATTAGGTTTAAAAAATTGCAGAAGTAAAACCTATAGAATGGCTGTAGGGATGAATTTAGAAGCAGAGATCAAAGAAATGCAGAGTCACACTCATAGAAGTTTACAGCAATAACATTACTTAAAAGATAATTAGAAATGAACGGATACTGTATCTGTATGTTGTTGTAGTTGTCCTATTGAATTTGATAAGTTGCATGCATCAAACCATTCCTCTTATTAGCAGGACTCCTCCATTCCAGCTGACGCTCCGTCCATCAATGTTGGTGACCAGAAGACACCCTGTCCACTGCCTGCCTGGCAGATGCTGAATTGCGGCTCGCTAATGTGAAGCCTGACTTCATCTTTTTTTTCCCATTGCACAGACTGAAACCCGGCCTGTTATTATTAATGGAAAAACAGGAAGTGATATTAGAACACCACTGACAAATAAATATTAGGTATGCACGCTGTGTAGTGCAAAAAGTCACACTTTGAGTTTCCTAATAGACAGTACAATTTTTTTGAAAGTGCGTACTCTGTCTGAGTCTCCTTTTGAAGGATAAATAAGTATGGGCGAATTAATTTAACGGATCTTTCCCCTCAAGCTAGGTGTACTGTAAACTGTGTTTTAGAACAAAATTAGACCTTCCCAGCAGTGCTCCCAGACCCTTACTAAACCCAGTAGCAAAAATGTAGAAGACCCTCAATCAGATCTAGTAGAAAAATGGTGCCAAAACGTACTTTGAAAGTAAAGTAGGCCCAAATCCCCCCTTACCCACCGTGGATTGTATTCAAACCACTTGCAAGCAAGCAAAAGTATCCATACCCAGCATCACTTCAAGACTCGCAAACCCCCCCACAAACAGCCCCCGCCCAAACACATGCAATACAATACTGCTAACCCTAACGAGACCTAAGTTAAGAATAGTGGCAAATGCTTTCTTTAACTAGGCCAAATCCCCCCTTTCCCACCATGGATTTTCTTCAAATCACTTGCAACCAAAATTACACATTCCCACGAGTGCTCTAAGACCCCAGAATTCAGTTGCAAAAATCTAGAACACCCCGAAACACAGGCAATCCTGCTGCTAGTGCTAACCCTAACAAACCCTAAGTTACAAAAAGTGCCAAAAGTCTTTTCAGCATGGATTTTCTCCAAACCATTTTTATCCGGTAATAGATCTTCCCAGCAATGCCCCAAGACCCGCCAACCCACCCGCAAAAAAGCACAACACCCCCAAATAGGCAAAAAGCAAAAATGGAAAATCTCATACTTACAATATTTTTCGTCCTTCTTTCAATTCTGTCCAAACGCGCTGTGCAGCTAGGCCATAACTCCCGTTTTCCACCATGGATTTCCTGAAAAACAAATGCAATCAAAATTAGACTGTGCCAGCAGTGCTCCCAGACCCCAAAACCCACCCCAAACACCAGGAACCCACCCAAACAGGCCCCAAAAACATGATAGTGCTAGTGAGCAAAAAGGCAAAAACTTTTTCAACTCTGATTTTCTCCAAACCACTTTTATCCGGTATTAGACCTTCCCAGCAATGGCCCCAGAGCCGTCAACTCACCCGCAAAGAAGTAGAACACCCCCACAAGTGCAGAGTCTTTCTTCATTGGGCGTAATCCAGCCATCTGCTTTGAGGGAAATAGGAGTCTGGAGGAGGAGGATAGAGGAGCATGTTCTTGTGAACTTATGAACCTGAGGAATGCAGACTGCGGCATCTTCAAATCAATAAGCAAATAAGTGAAGACAGTTCTGCTGATGGTCTTGTTTTTGTGATTAGGTGATTAAAGTTTTTTTTATATAGACTTTGTAAAACAAAGAAAGACAGACACACAGGAATAAAAGTGAATAAGGACGAAAAAGAAAGTTATTGATTCATTGGCTCATTTTCAGGGCTCGGTGTCAGGGAAGAAGAGTTCATCCTCATACTCTGCGAATTCAGGCAGGAGTAGGTCACCTAACAGAGAAGAACTTCCCTCATCTAAGTTGGTGCCTTCCTCGTCTTCTTCCTGCGTGTATTCTCGTATTTTGTAATCTGGTGGTATGAGGTGCTGATTCATCTTGATCATTGTTAACCTCTCCATATTTTTGGGCGAGAGGCGGGTCCTTTTGCAAGTTACAATGCCACCAGCAGCACTGAAAACACGTTCAGAAGACACGCTTGTGAGTGGGCAAGACAAGTAATTTATAGCCAGGTTGGAGATCTCTGGCCACAATTCTTTTTTCCCATGCCAATACGCCAATCAGTCATCATGAACATAGACCTCTGTTGAGTCATTCAGATAGTCCTGCACCATCGACTCAAGGTTCTCCACGGTTCCTCCACTTTGCTTACTTTTTGCTGGGACCTTTTGAGAAGCAAATCCAAGCTGAGTTAGCCAATCCTCTTCTTCACACAATGTTACTGTTGTGTCTGGTGCAGATGATCCGGTTGCTGGTGTCTTTAACGGCTGAGAGGGAAAATCACTCACTTCTGCCCAGCCACAGGTGCAGAAGTGGATTCTTTTGACTCCGGAAGGCCTGCTGATGCTGATGTACTGCCTTTTCCTTCAATTTCCTGCCATTCTCTTTCAAACCTCATGGCTGACACAGCTAGCCAACGTTTGTACTTTGAAATTTCTGCGTCACCAAAAGGAAAGAATACTCTGCCTGCCAGTGCCTTTTTGTAGCGTGGATCCAGAATAGTAGCACAAATGTAATGCTGTTCTGTTTGGATCTTTTGAAGACGTTCATCGCAAAGTAGGCACTCTAATAATTCCTCCGCCAAATCAAAAGCTTCTTGCTTTTCTTCATCTTTTTGAAACGTAGAAGACACCGCCTTCAGTTGGTGCTCTAGCATGCGCAACAATGGGATAGCTTTTTCCAAATTACAGTCCTCCCTGCTGACTGCACGCGTGAAGACCTCAAAAGGACGAAGCATGTCTGTCAGGCTTTGAACTAGCTTCCATTTCTCCGCATGTATCCTCAGGTCCTTCATAGCTGCACCCTGTTTAACCCCTTCAGTGCTAATGACAAGGGTAACTCGTCATGGAGTTTCCATTGATTTCAATGGAAATTACATTGAAGTGCCAGAAGATGCATAGCATCCAAGTGGTTAAAGAAATACTGATTGATTAATGCACACTGCTCATACAGACGCTCAAGCATGTAGAAGGTTGAGTTCCAACGTGTTGCCACCTCCTGGATGAGTGCTTTCACTGGCAGTTTACGTTGATGTAGCAGGCCCCTCAGATGCTTCTGGGCCTTAAAAGAATGGCTGAAATGTGTGCACATTCTTCGGCAGGTGGTCAGTAACTCGCACACTGGACTTTCTTCACTCAAGAATTTTTTAACAACCAGGTTTATACAGTGCGCCAAACACAGCACTCTGAAATAGTTACCCATATCCATGGCCTTCATTACATTCACGCCATTATCCGTGGAAACATAACCAATCTTGCGTTTTCTTGGGGACAGCCCTTGAAAGACCTTTGTGTTAAACTCCTGCAAAAAATGTTCTCCTGTATGACTTGTCTCCATGCCAAACATGGCTAGTGTTGCATGTTTCCAAGCAGCTTTAAAAGCGTTGTCCGGGTCAACACCTGCCGTTAGCTTTGCTGTAACTCCTGAAAAAGAGACCCAGTGTGCAGTGATGCACATGTAATCAGTGGCTGCGCAACTGGTCCACATTTCTGTTGTCAGGTGTATAGTGTGAACAGCACTCTTCTGCAATGCTGCCCCAATCACCTCCAGCACATCTTCATGTAGTGCTGGAACTGCAACTCTGACAAAATAGAACCGGCTAGGAACCTTCCATTTGGGGCAGAGCGTTGCCACTAATTCAAGAAAACCAACCCCTTCCACAAAAGAAAAAGGGAGAAGGTCCAGAGCTAGCATTTTAGCTGGCTTAGTGTTATACAGACGCGTCATTGGGTTGTTGCGTTTAAATGGCGCATCTGAAAACAACATGCTTCTAATGGTAGGCTGGACCATGATTTTACGGGATGATGATGATGATGATGATGACTTCTTCGACCCAGTTACGCTCGGTGATGATGAACATTTTCGCATTGGTGTCTCACTCTCTCCCACACTCTTAGTGTGGCTCACACGGGGTGTGCTGCTGACAGGGGTACTGGGTGTAAGTGAAGTGTTTGACGCTTCTTCCTCCTCGTCATCATCAGATGAAACATCAACGGATACAGTTCGTTGACTTGCAATTCGGGCTTCCTTGATCTCCTTTAGGTGCGCATGCCATTGGACAATGTGCTGTCTCTCAAGATGACCTCTCTGGCCTCCGGTACCATAGTTGGTACCAAGCTTACCACGACTAACTGCAAGCTTACAAATGGTACAAATGGCTATGTTTTCCCTTGTTGAGCTAACACTAAAGAAGTCCCAAACTGCGGACTTCAAATGTCTGTGGGGGCGGAGGAGTCGATACTGGTCATGCTAATGCCAGATGAAGTGGAGGATGTGTGTTGCCGAACTTTACAAGTTGTGCACTTGCAGCACCACTAATTGAGAAAATGGAGGTCGAGGTGGATGGAGGTCCCTTCTGGCGAGAAAATATGGATGCGATAGGTGGTGGTGTACTAGTTAACTGCAATGGTGGTGGTCCCATTGCCTCATCGACAACATCACGCTCAGCAGCTTTTCGGGCTAGGGTAAAAAAGTCTGTTTGCTGCATGCCCGCTGAGCCTGGAGTGACGTTTATGATGACTGCGTCGTCGTCGTGAGAGTCTTCATCAGCAGGAATAGTATACGCCACTTCTTCTTCAGCGTCATCATCACACTCCATAAGTAAGAGAGTTTCGGGGACCTTCCTTTTATGCTTAGCTACCTTTGTCAGATCATGGTGTGCCTCATTCTCACTCGGCAGTGGTGGTTCCCAAGTTGGATCCATATCATAAGAAGGAAGGGGGCTTGAAGAAGATGTAGACACCATCCTTGATCTTTTCCTTGCTAGGGATGTGGAAGACAATGAATGATTAGGAGGAGTGGCTTCCTCAAATGATACATTGGCTTGAATGTCGATTTCCTGATGTGCCCCTACTTCGGGAGGAACAACTATTGTGGGCACTTTTGCCGCTCCATGCACCTCTGCTTGCGCATCTCCTTGCGCTGCCTCTTCTTCCACATGTACTTGGGCTTGTACTTGCACATGTGGTTGTTGTTGCGGCTGTGGTTGTTGAACACTCGTCAGATGAGTTACAACAACCTGTGTTGATTGAGGGACATTGCTGCTACTTTCTTGCGATGAGCCAACATCACTGGTCGATGGTGATTGAACAACTAGACTGGCTGCCTCTAAAGCACTCAAGGGCTTGTACTTAAGTTGGCGTGGTGGTGGTGGCACTGAGCCCAATGGAGCGGGGGTGCTGCTCCCAGCTTGGTCCCCAGCAGACCCCGCTGCTGCTGCAGGCGTACTTTTTTTTCCCAAAAAATGCGGCGGTCGGCACACCAGTCTCTTTGGTAAGTGGCGCCACTTGCTTCTTCTGCTCCTTACTGGCAACTTTCTTGCTAGAGGAGCTACGGGGAACTTTTTTTGGGGCCATCTTCTTAAGATGTCAGAACAGCAGGCTGCAGTTGCACCAGTTGCAGAGTTGTGGCCACATGTGACGTCGCGTGACGTTATGTTGCACCCACCGCTGCAGAACTTCTTCCTGGCACTGGTGGTTCTCTTGTGCACCTAAAAGCAATGGAAGACAGAGGAACATCAGTCATACACCCCCAAAAAATCGAAAAACACACAACAATCAGCACAATCCCATGCCATCCATGCCCTCAATGATGTTTAAATTGAAGACACCCCACAGAAAGACTAGGCCCATGCACCACTCACTACCCGTGGGCATAATGGATGAAAGCTAGGCAAAATGGGTGCAGGCCTGAGAACACTGCCTGCATTCAAAATGGCCCCTTGCCCCCCAGCACATGGCCAGGGCCTGCCTGTACCAGCACTCAAAATGGCCCCCACCCACATGGACAGGCCCCATCAACACCCCCAAAAATCGAAAAACACACAAAAATCACCACAATCCAATGCCATCCATGCCCTCCATGATGTTTACATTAAAGAGACCCCACAGAAAGACTCAGCCCATGCACCACTCACTACCCCTGGGCAAAAGGCCCCAACAGCAGCCAAAAAAATCGAAAAACACACAAAAATCAGCACAATCCAATGCCATCCATGCCCTCAATCATGTTAAAATTCAAGACACCCCACAGAAAGACTAGGCCCATGCACCACAGAGTACCCCTGGGCAAAAGGCCCCAACAACAGCCCAAAAATCGAAAAACACACAAATATCACCACAATCCAATGCCGTCCATGCCCTCAATCATGTTAAAATTCAAGACACCCCACAGAAAGACTCAGTCCATGCACCACTGAGTACCCCTGGGCAAAAGGCCCCAACAACAGCCCAAAAATCAAACATTCCAAAATTGTAGTTGCAGCAACTGTAATGCCCAAAACAAACTTACTTGTGAAATTTCGAATCCAAAAGTGATCCAAAGAAAGTCAAAAAGGCCTCAAATCCAAATATCCAGCAGCATCCACAATAAGTAATCCTTCCAGGTCAAGATCCAAATCAAAGTGACCAGCACAAGAAGAAAGCACTGGGAGAAGCCTGCTGGACAGGAACAGGAAGTTGGAGACTGTGGGGCACTTCCTTCCGACCACCCCCTCCCTCAAAATGGACTCATTGCAAAAAAAAGTGCAGGCAAATGTCAACCTGAGGAGTTATTCTGATAAAAATCATCATTTTCAGAAGGTTTATGCTGCTTGCTGGTGGATTTCTTGTGCAGAATTGCACATTTTCCAATTTCGCAAGTGCGAGATTTTTGCTGCCCGCTGCATCTCCGTGTTCGCAATTGCGAACTCTCGCGATGCGTGATCACGGCGTACTCGCATTGACAAACTCTCGCTGTGCAATTCAATTCAATTTTATTATGTTTTTGGCACTCCGAAGAGGTCCACATAAAACACGATACATAGGTACAAATACACATTCTCCAAATAAATACAACAGCTACAACATTTTCCACTATACCAGATAATCAACAATACAGATCTCCACATTTCATCAAAAAATGGCTAAAAAACCTTTAAAAAAGTTAAAAATATTGAAGCAAAACATTTCATTAGGAGGAAAATACAAGGCCTGTAAAAAAGAATTCACATTAAGAATACCCAGTTGTAAGCATATTGGTCTTAATCACTTCAATCGAAGTGTACGCAATGCAGGACATATAAACAGTACGTGAGAACGATCCTGGGTACACATATTGCAGAAATTACAAGTGGGAGCAGACCCATACCATTTTGCCTAAAGGATGTTTAAAGGCAACAAGTCCTGCCTTAAGAGGATCCAAAATCTCCGAACACCATGTGGTAAGTTCCAGGCAACATAGGGTTGAACAAGCTTCATTGAGTATGTGTTAACTAGGAGATCACCACCCCTCTTTACTTTTATAGGCTTCTTGTCCAACGTAAAGCAAAGTTCCCATGAAGCCTGTTTCAAACAAAGATTTTAGCTGGGTAGGGGAGATAGTGAAAAGGGTACTCTCCTCCAATTCAAGAAGTGCCACAGCCTTTCTAAAGTTCTTAACAATTTGGGAGTACTCCTTTAAATTACCCAATAATTCCCCCTTAATAAGGGATCTCAAGGACCCCATCTCTCCTCTTGCCAAGCTAGCAACCCATCGAACTAAAGCTGACAGGGCCTGCACCCAACAACTGCGGAGGCCGAATTCAAGTCTGCAGGAGGACACAGAGCAGGCAGAATTAAGAGAAGTCATAGACCTTAACAATTTTCCTTCAATCGTCTGTAAAAAACCCCAGTGCTTTAAATCAACCAATTCTATTCCATATAAGAGAGTTGATGGAATTTTTGCCCTAAATACCTCCACTAGGCAAGCAAAATGTCTTCTCCCTGTGGCAGAGTAGAGGGCGCTCAAACTTTTGCCTTGGGATAGGGCTTTACGGGAATTGTTATCAATATGAGGCTTCTCACTCAGATTAGCAGAAATCATTTTTCCTAAAAAGGTAAATGTCTTGACCACCTCCAATTTCTGGCCTCCAACTGACCAACCAAAATTCTCTGATTTAGATTTTGTATTCCCTGTGATACACATGATTTTGCTTTTTGTGGCATTTATCCTCATATAGGGGGCCTCTGCAAAAAGATGTAAAGCCTGCAGACGATTGGCCAAACCCTTAGGAGTTAAATCTAGGATAAGGATATCGTCTGCATATAGCAGGCAGGAAATAGAAGATCCCCCCACTACCGGGGCTATGCCATCACAGGATGAAAGCAAAGCTGGGAGGTCAGCAATATACAGGGAGAAGAGTATTGGGGCCAAACTACAACCCTGTTTTAGTCCATTAATGGAGGGAATAACCCGCGATAGACCCCTTTCTCCACCTTGTAGTACTCGACACCAAGTGTCCGTGTGTAGAGATCGCACCAGATCTAATAGAAGAGGAGGCATACCCAGGTCGAATAATTTTCTCCACAGCAGGGGACGATCGACCTTGTCAAATGCTGTGGAGAAATCAATAAAAGCTGCATACACTCCCCCCCCTCTAACTCTTATATATTTATCCGATATAACCTGAAAGGCTGTGAGATTATCCAATGTACCATGCCCCTTACGGAAGCCAGTTTGTTCAAGGGGTAATATCTGGTTCACTTCAACCCAATCAGTAATTAAAGATAAAAGACACTTGGCAAAAACTTTTCCAGTGGCATCGAGGAGGGCTATCTGGCGTTAATTTATTGGCTTATCCCTCTCGCCCTTCTTAAATAAACGAACCAATATGCTCCCCTTCCAAGATAGGGGTACAGTTTTATTAATGAAGCAAGATCTAAATAATGGAAAGAGAATCTTGCTCCATGAAACAGGATCCTGCTTCAATACCGATATGGGAAGTTCATCGGGCCCCATTGCTCCGGAGGAGCACATGTCCTCAATGGCCATTTCAATGGTTTTCTCCGAAGGGGAGTCAATAGGAGAGTCATCTTCTTTATTAGTCCCCTTACATTCTACCCTTGCACCATTCCCAGCATACAGGTTAGAGATGAAAGTAACCCAAGATGATTCAGCAATGGGAATGGGGAGGGGACTAACTCTTACTCCACAGCCCTCACCAATAAGTGACCAGAATTGTCTAACTCTACTGTGAACAGTGGCCTCCCGTAGACTTATCCATAGTGAGTCTTCTTTTTCTTTTTTAAGATTCTTCCTGATTCTGCTTCTCCTTCTTTTTAACAGGGATATTTTATTGTTTATTTCAATGGACCTACGCAAGAATTGCTCCCGCACTAATTTATTTATTTCCTTGTTTAAAAGGGTAATTGATTTAGAAACATAGATCTTTTTTACAGAGGGACTAGGCCTTTTGGCTACCAAAATAAAATGTTTCATAAAATTCTCAAAGTGAATCAATTCAGAACCCTGCCAATCTTTCAACTCAAGTATTGTTTTAGCTAGAATACACTCCAAGCCCTTCTTGGTCTTAAAATTCCAAAAGCATCTTCCGGAGTCCTTATGAAAGTTGACTGTATCACTATTGAGGGACCATGGATTGGAATTAGGTGGTTGTAATGAAAGACTTATAGTAATCACGTTGTGGTCACTAAATGATCATTCACTAAGGAAAAAATACTATAGTCGGTAATTACATAGTCCAAAACTGACTCACCATGAGAGGACCTATGGGTGCACTTTGCAGGAACATCAGAGGGGAGTCTACCATTCACTATTATCCCCCCCGCCGCTGAAAGTTCTTCTAGCAACAACTTCCCTCTCTTATTAGTTTTAATTTTATTAGGAAAGAGGGATTGGGGAATAAGATAGGCTTCTTCTTTAAATTTGTTTCTGAATAGCTCTAGAGTAGAGTTCGAAACTTTACAATTAAAATCGCCTACTAATAACACATAGGGGGGGTTCCAACTCTTTAATCTGTTTAATATATAAAAAGATTTGCTTCAATAAAATGTTAAAACATTCATCAGGGGGATGTAAACATTTATGATTACCAAAGATTTGTTATTTCCCATACTGATTAAATTCCTAACCGTCACTGCCTGAAAAAGGTTGCTTGGATCAACATAATGGGTAAAGTTCCACTTTAGTCTATTAGACAGAAGGCAAGCAATTCCCCCTTTTGCATGTCCTTTCTTCGAAGGAGAGGCCACTGCCTCAAGGACAAAATAATCTCTCCCTACACACAATCTACTAGCACACCAAGTCTCTTGGATGCAGATTACATTAGCATTAAAAGAAAACAAGTACTGTAATTTTTCTGGGCTATTATTTATCCCAGCGGCATTCCAAGAGAGAACTTTCAAATTGCTGCTAAAGATGTTGGAAGAGCTTTTGGTTATTTGAAGATTTACTAGACAAAGCACCAGGCAGCCAATTCCACCGCTGGTTATCTTCTATTGGAAGACTATTCTGAGTTAATAGGGCAGGCATTACATGCGTCACCAGACGTGTGCTTTTCGAAACCCATATCTTTAAATCATTAAAAGAGGGAAGGGGACCATCTCGATCAGTGCCCTGCTGAGAAGATCTATTGTAAGGGAAATTGTGTCTTTCAGAAAACAAAACAGGTAAGACATCAATTCCCCTACACTGGAAATTCTCAGCCTGTTGCAATATAAGGTTTACTATAAGTTTGGAATGAAACTTCACCCTAACATAGGGCGCAGCAACTGTTCCTAATATAGAGACTAGATTGATATCGTTTGATTGTATTAGTTTTAGACTCTCAATGTCTTTAAAGCATTTGAGTAGCTATGCTCTATTTAAAGGCAGATCAAAATCAAATAACGATATAAAATCCACAGTTAATGTATCTGCAAAAGCTTCAGTTACTTTTATGGGCAAGAGATGAGTCCGTACAACATCATCACCTGTGGCATGAAAGGCAGGGGCAGAGGGGTTAAGCGGCACAGAAGCAATAGGAACAGCCCTTGTCGTCTCTACTTCTGGGATAGTGATAGTCTGTCCTCCTATATCCAATAGGGGACCTACAACGGGAAGAGTAGGACTATTGGAAGAGATTTTAATACCTGAGGCAGAGAGATTCAAATCATTAGAAGGGTGAATAGCAGATTCCTGACTCAAAGACCCATTCAGGGATTTTCCAGAGATAGGATCATTTGTATCAAGAGCTTGGGAATCTTCAAAAATTATTTGTCTCTGCCTTTTCTTCCTATATCTACGAATTGGTTTCCTTTTTTTTCCTTTATTCTTTTTTTGTTTTCCCAATTTCACTTTTTCTTCCCCCCCCTATCCCCTTGATTTCCGGCATGAAAATTGGGAAAAGCTCTTTTTCAGATTTTGGAGCGGTAATATCAATGCTTTTTTCTTCAATTTCAATTTCAAGGACAGAATTCCTTACACAATTAAGTGCAGAAAGTGTGGGTGCAGAAAGTGGCTCATTTTTTGGACTAGCCACAGATTTATTTTGGACTGAATTAACATTTCTAACTAGGTGATCAGTACTCGTCTCAAGCTCATGTAATCCAGCCTTAGAATCCAGGTCAGAAACCATTTCAGGAAGCTTTAACAATAAAACATTTAATATCTGAGTCACCGATTCCAGAATACAGTCAGAACTTCCCACAAATTTGCCCAGTAACAATAAAATAGATGCCAGCAAATGTTCTAATGCAATAAGGGATTCTGAAATTGGTTTTTCAGACTTATCAGAGCCTAGGGGGCCAATGAGATCAATGCCAGATTTATTAAGCAAAGGGCTCTTTGAGATGTTGTAATGTGAGGAAATGTCTTGTGATTTTAAGGAGGGAGTGCTGCTATAAAGCAAAAGACCAGACGGAGTAGCACCCATCAATGGCTTATTAGCTTCGGGAGATTTCAAAGTACCATCTGCCAATCATCGACCACAAAGCTCCAGGTCAATACTTGACGAGTGAGAATCCCCCTTATTGTTCGCATTTAGCAATAAACCTCCCATGGAAACATTAGATTTTGGCATTTTATGATTTATAAGCACATTGTTTTGTTGCCCAAACTCAGAATTAAAAACAGTATTTTTAATGTCACCAGTCATTTCCGGGGGCACAGGGCAGGGCTCCTCAGTAATCGGTAAGCCCGAATGTTCTTCATTCTCAGAAAACGGGACATTCTTAATTACCGTAAGGGCTGTGCCAGGTAGAGAAGCAGTATCAACGGCTTTGTTAGCACCATTAAACATTTCCTTATCCTTGGGTTTTTCCCACAATTGCAACAGCTGGGATTGACCTTTTAATAACAAATTGTTGGCATCCCTGTTTCTAAGGGGGTTGGATCTTGTCTTCATACAAGACCTTCCCCCCAGTAATCTCCCCGAACCTAACTTTTTTGCCGTCATACTTAAACGTGGGGAGCAAGAGAGATCGTGACCCCGATGAAAATAGTTAATCTCAAGCAATCGATTAAAAAATAAATATAGGGAGATAAATAACGATGAGTTTCTGGTCAGAAAGAAAAGAAAAACAATATCTATACCATCATATGCCAACATGGCATATAAAAATCAGAGAAAACAATACTGTCTTTAAAAATGTAGATAGTAAGGCCCAGCCTAGCCTACTTCAGCCACTGAGGGCCACAGAGGGCCCGCCCTTTGCCCGGGCTTAGCCCGGCTGGTCCCGCGCGCGTCCCGCGACGCGGAGGAAGCCCAGTTGGTTTTAGCGCCTCCGGGCGCGGAAGTGGCTGTGTGTGTGGGCGGGACCCACCAGGGAATTCTGGGCGATGTAGTCCTGGTCCCGTTCCTCCCGCTCAGAAGCCGCTTGATGTTCCGACTGCGGCGGCAGGGAGGAACAGGGACACAGCAGCAGGCTCCTGAAGGTGGTGTTATGATGGGAACACCCCTACTAGCGCTCCCGATGCGGCTCCTGACGGCGGCGGTAGCGGCAGAAAATGGAGAGCCAGCAGCAGCCTCAAAGCAGCCTCAAAACACAGGTATCAACTTGCAAACAGCAATATGCTCCTTCAAAGCACCAGCTCCTCAGTGGGAGCCCAGTTGGTTTTAGCGCCTCCGGGCGCGGAAGTGGCTGTGTGTGTGGGCGGGACCCACCAGGGAATTCTGGGCGATGTAGTCCTGGTCCCGTTCCTCCCGCTCAGCAGCCGCTTGATGTTCCGACTGCTGCGGCGGGGAGGAACAGGTACACAGCAGCAGGCTCCTGAAGGTGGTGTTATGATGGAAACACTCCTACTAGCGCTCCCAATACGGCTCCAGACTGCGGCGGTAGCAGCAGAAAATGGAGAGCCAGCAGCAGCTTGAAAGTAAGCTCAAAATACAGGTGGCAAGGGTCTCCCAATAAAAATGATAGCTCACTTGTGTGGGTGTCTAATACAGAGCCTAAACATGCATATTAAAAAAATATAGCACTTAGAGCTTGCTGTACTATCCCCTATTTCTCTATGATTTTGGCCCTACCCAGCCACAGGCCCTTGACCCATCCACACAAGTGAGTTATCATTTTACTGGGAAGACAGAGGGGAATGCTGGGTGGTAGGAAATTCGTGCCAGTGTGGTGATTGGACAAAGAAATGTGCTACAAATGTGACTTTGTTAGTTACATTTGACATTTGCAGGGGATTCTGGGTAGGAAAACATTGGGAGCCATACATCCTTGGACTCCCCCAGGTGTCTACTTTTGACAAATGTCTGAGTTTAGTAGGTTTCCTTGATGGTCGCCGAGTCCGGCTCCAAAAAACACAGGTCCCCTCTTGCAAAACCAGATCATTTTGTGAAAGATAATTTTGATGTCTCCACAATAGGTTTAGGGTCCTTTCCTGTAGAAAGCACAAGGCCCACCCACAGAAGTGAGGTACTATTTTTATCAGGAGTTCTTGGGAAACGCTGGGTGGTAGGACATTTGTGTCAGCCTGGTGATCTCACAACTTTCTAACACAAAAATATGAGGAAAATATGATTTCTTTAGCAATATTTGAGGTTTGCAGTTGATTCTGGGTAAGAATATTTTGGGGGATCCACGCAAGCCACACCTCCCTGGACGCCCCCATGTGTCTAGTTTTCCGAAAGGCCTGTGTTTGGTAGGTTTCCCTAGATTGCCATCGAGCCCAGGACCAAAAACACAGTTGACACCCTTTCAAAACCAGGTTTTAGTCCCAGGCTGGTAGACATCTAGGGACACCTACCAAACACAGACATTTCTGAAAACAAGACGTCCTGGCCTAAACATATTACTGAAACAACCAAAATGTGTGCTGCCTGAAATGCCCATAAAGATATCCCTGGTGTGTAGTGGGTTACCTGTACCCTCTTGGGAGGAGAGGGCAGAGCAGGTGTAATAACCAACATCCCAATGACCATTTTTTTTGGGAGGGGACAACAGCATGCCCATTCTGGGTAGGCCCCACCCCTACTGAAAGAGAAAAATAGTCCCTGGTGCCTAGTGGCCTTTCTGCCCACCATGTGGTGACAGATTGAGGGCTAGGAGAGGCAGAAAGACATTTGTCCACATTTATGTGAGGTGGAGACATCACCATGCCCGTTGTGGGCAACCCCACCACTCTTTTATATTAAAAAAATCCTTATTGTCTAGTGGGCTTCCGATTCCCCCTGAGAGTAGATCAGGGGTAATAACACCCATATGCCCCCCCCCCACCCGGAGCAGAAAGATTGTAAGACTGTCCCATTCTTAGATTGGGGGGTTGGATCATTGGCATGCCCATTTTGGGCAGCCCCCACATCTATGTATTAAAAAAAGATAATCCCTGGTGCCTAGTGGGCTTTATGCCATCCATGGGGGGGCAGAAAGACTTTCTAAACAATTTCATTTGTGTGGCGGCTTAGTTTTGCCCTTTTTTTATAAAACAAAAACCCTGGTGTCTGGTGGGCTTTCTCCCCCTGTGAGGCAGGGCAGGTGAAGTAACCACCATCTGGCCTCTACAGTGGGCAGAAAGACTACCCCATTTGTAATTTGGACAGTGGGGAAATTGGGATGCCCATTTTGGGCAGCCCAGCTCCATGTATTCAGAAAACACATAATCCCTGGTGTCTAGTGGGTTTTATTCCCCCGGGGGGGCAGATCAGGGGCAGTTGTACCAGTCTGCCCCCCAGGAGGGCAGAAAGACCGCCCAATTTGTGTTTGGGGGTGGGACCACTGGAATTCCCATTTTGAGCAGACCCCAAACCTACGTATAAAAAACATAATCCCTGGTGCCTAGTGGTCTTTCTGCCCCATCTGCCTCCCGGGGAGGAAGAAAGACTGTTGAAAAGTTTTTTGGGGGGGATGTATTGACATGCCCTTCTGGGCAACCCCGACCACCACGGTTTAAAAATAAATCATAATTCCTGTTGCCTAGTGGGCTTTCTGCACCCCCCAGAGCAGATTGGGGCTATTGCCACATCTGCCTCCTGGGGAGTGCAAAAATACAGTTGCTAATTTGTTTGGGGGGTGGGGCATTGTCATGCCCATTCTGGCCACACCCACCCCACAAATAAAAAAATAATCCCTGATGCCTAGTGGGCTTTCTGAACCCGGGGGCCCAGATCAGAGTCTATTGGCCCCATATGCCTCCTGGGGCTGTAGAAAGACTGTGGCAAAACATTTTGGGGGTGGGGACATCAGCATGCCCATTCAGGGCAGCCCCCTCCCCTATTTATAAAAAAAACCTTTAATCCCTGGTATCTAGTAGTCTTTCTGCCCGTTGGGGGGAGATCATGTGCTATTGCCCCCATATGCCTCCCTTGGGGGGGCAGAAAGACTATGGCAATTTTTGGGGGGTGAAGGCATTGACATGTTCATTCTGGTTAGCCCCCACCTCTGAATTACAAAACAAAATAATCCCTGGCTTCCTAGTGGCCTTTTTAACCTCCAAGGGGGCAGATCAGGGGCTATTGAAGACTGAATATGCCCATAATTTACAGGGGGGAGCAAAAGCCCTTGCCCAAGGGAGCGCTCCTCCCTCCTTGGTGTCTAGTGGGTGGATCCCAGCTTGGGGACCACCCTCCTGTGGCTATCCTAACAGGACACAACAAAATAGGAGTCTAGAGGGAAAGACAGAACTAGGACGCCCTCCACTCTATAAGTCATTAAACAACACCAATCCTAGTTCTCGTGGCAATATTTACTTTTTGATCTGTAAACATCAGTAGTAGAAAATTAGTCACCCCAGGGAATCCCTTTAATCTTGAGATAATCCTGATGTCTCAGTCTGTTGCCTCTATAAAAAACAACCTCTCTGATCTCTACATTTAGAACAGCACAAGACTGACAAAAATATGTGTGAAGAGCGGGATGGCACCTCACTGGCGCACCACCAATGGGACCCCTGGCTGGTACTCACCAGGATGGCCCTGTTCTCATCATCGGTGCCATCAAGCTTTAACATAAACGTGTCTCAAACCCAAAGTAAAAAATAACAGTGATTGGTGCAGTGAACACAACTTATATGTGACAAAACTCACAACATTAAACACTTAACATACAAGTTACTGTGCAACCAGGACAATAAACTTTACTCACGTTCCTTTCTTTGTTGCAAACAGTAAACACATAAACATTAAAAAAGAGAGTGTGAATACTACCTATCGATTCACACCCTGCTTACAGCCGACATGTTTCATTGCCTTGGTTTTTATCAAGCAATTTCTTCAGGGCAACTCAATTTAAATGCCACTGCAAGAGACACTGTATCTCGAGTGCTGTAATACAAACAAACATAAATGAGGTTACCTGATGTCCTCCCTTATATTCTGCACATAGATCTCCATACACTGTCAAACAGCCATGCTGTATTTGGTAATTAATATTATTATTGCCCTTCAAGCAGCCTTGCCTCTCATACCAGCCAGGAGGACTTTAAAATCAGGAACGCAGTCCCCATAGGTGAGCGTGGTCCTTTTCTCCCTTTAGTCCAATTACTAGAAGGAAATCCCCAACACAACAAAGTTATCTACTCTAGGAGCGGTCTCATACCTTGCATGTTTGTTTTAAAAAAAACGACCAAAGAAAAGGTCCGTTAGGATGTTACCAGTGGAGAGTAAAAGGTCGGCGTCCTCTCAGCACTCGAACGCCGACCGAATGCAGACCTGGTCTTTTAGGTTCCCGAGTGCCGATTTTCGGGGTCTCTGATTGGTCCGGAGAGTCAGGTGACTACCGCGGCCATTTGTAAATGGTCCCCAGGCCATTGTGTATATCTATTTTGTGTGGCAATGTATGCCTACCCCGCGATGTATTAGGGTTTGGCCATCTACACTACGAGGATGTATTTTATGTAAATAGCGTCAAAAAACCACGTTGATTTTCAACATTGAAGAGATGCTATTATGTTAGTAATCGCGTGTACATAAAAATTATTTTCGATATTAGCAGCGCATCCCGTTAGTTATCAAATAGCAATGCCTCCTAATAGTAGTGGCTATTTGTTCAGAGGCCGGAGTGTTATATCAGTCGCAGCCATCTTAGGACAGTGTCTAGTCAATGTGCGTCGCGGCCATCTTAGAGCAGTGTGTAGGCTGTACAGAGGTAGAGTTAGCACGTGATGGCCATATTGGTAAAGTGTGTGAGTACTATATTATACAGGGTCATTACATGGGTACAATCACTTATTCATCTCGGTTGTTAGAGATCCATGGGAACCCGGACTCATGTTATATTATTAACATTGTTAACATGTTCCAGAAGTTTAACACTGTAACAGGGACAGACACCTAGCTCTTACTAAGAGAGGAGATTTTCTCTTCATAATTCATAATATAGTTAGTGTGAATTTTTGATATGAATTTATGATGTGCCCTCTAATTGTTTATATGGGAAAAACCCTTCAGGTATAGTTATCTAAGATGGAGAGGCGCCTAGTACTTGGGGGACAGTAGACCACTGCGCTCAGAAACATATACGTGGATATTTCAACGTAGCTTGTTCCACTCCAAGAGTTCGTTCAGCCCCTTCTGTTCGCTTTGCTCTTGATATATCCAACGTGCTTCCTTAGTAATTAAGCGTCTTTCTGCAGACTGAACATCACCCATCACCCTCTCCAGCACCACCCACGTGAAGGTGTGTTTATTGCGATGGCAATGTTGCACTAATTTGGTAGTCAGTTTCCCGATCCTTATTGTGCTGACATGTTCTTGAATGCGGAGTTTGATCTTCTGCGTGGTGAGTCCAATGTACTCCAACCCACATTCACATCTTAGTCTGTACACCACATTGGTAGTGTTGCAGTTACTGAAGTTATTCAGTGACAGATTTTTCCGGATTGTAAAGTCACTGTTGTAGTTTTTTTCGTCAGGGGACACACTGAGCAGTTCCCGCATGGAAAGTGTCCTTTAGGGATGGTGGTGTTCGCTGTTTCTGGTCGTCCGTTACTCCTGGTGTGAACCAATTTATCTTTCAGGTTACTAGCTCTTCGGAAAGCAAAATGAGGTGGGGGCATCTTGAAATCTGCTGTAGATAGTAGAGACCAGTGTTTCCTAATAGACTGGCGAATCTTTGTGGTCATAGGGTCATAGGTCATGACCACAGGTAGGCAGTCTGTCTTCTTCTTTGTTTGCGACTCTAACAGAACCGCTCTGGGTGTGTTTAGGGCTCTCTTTTTAGCTTGTTTGATTACTCTCCGTGGGTAGTTACGGGCTTCCAATTTCATACTCAATACCCCTGCTTGTTCCTTGTATAGTTCAGTAGACGAACAATTTCGCCTGTACCTCAGAAATTGCCCCACAGGGAGATTGTCTCTTAATGCTCTCGGGTGGTATGACCGATACGATAGAAGTGAATTTCTATCGGTGGGCTTTTGTTGAACACTTGTTCGGAAGCCTCCTTCAGCTGCCTCGATGTCTAGATCAAGGTAAACTGCACTTGTGTGATGATATTTCCAGGTGAAGCGAAGGCTCATGTCTTGGGTATTTAACGAATTTAAGAATTGGAGGAGGGATGATTCTTCTCCTGCCCATAGGAGGAGCACATCATCAATATATCGCCTCCAAAGGCGCATATGGCCTTTGAAGGGATTGGTGTCAGATTCGATGACGTGCTCCTCAAATTGGCCCACATAAATACAGGCCAGGCTAGGTGCCATCGTACCCCCCATAGATGTGCCCGTCACTTGGAGGAACAGGTCGTCCTTATAGCTGAAAAAGTTTCTCGTGAGTGCTATTTCCTCACACTGTAAAACAAAACTTTGAGGGGCATCATAAAACCACTCCTGTGTGGCTAGTGCTCTTGATGTAGGCACTAATGCGGCATCCTGAGGAATACAGGAGTACAAGGACTCGATGTCAATAGTCACGATATATTCTTTGACAGGATCAAATTTGATATGGTTAAGGACATTTAAGATGTCTGTGTTGTCCTTAACATAGGATTTCTGGGTTATCACCGATTCACGAAGATAATAATCAGCGAACTGGGATAAAGGCTCCAATATTGATTGGATTCCAGATACAATTGGCCGGCCCGGCGGAGGCCGGGCCGGTTTGTGTATCTTCGGAAGGATGTAGAAGGCGGGGGTCCTGGGATTGGTGTTAATAAGGAACTCCGCCTCCTTCGCAGTTATCCACTTCTTCTCTTTCGCGCTCCCAATGAGGTCAGGTATTGTTTTCATCAGTTCCGGAGTGGGGTCTTTTTTAAGGGGTTGATTGTTGGCTCTCACATTAAGTAGTCGTCGTACTTCGGCCTCGTAATCACAAGTGTTTAGTATGACGACAGCTCCGCCTTTATCAGCGCTTTTTATTGTTATATTGTCATTATTCTGGAGGGATCTCATTGCCTCCCAATCTCCTTTCGTCATATTTTTAAATCCACTTGTTTTATTGTTACTTTCTATTTTCCCAATTTCCTCTAGAACTTTGGCCTCACATACTGCCACTTCAGGGCCGATTGCCCCCATCGGGGGACAGAAAGTAGAGGGTTTTTTTAGGTTGGTAATAAAGCCTTTGTTCTCCTCAAATGGTTGTCTTGCGAAGAATTTCTTCAGCTTACATTTTCGCATTGTCTCATGAAACTCAGTGCGACCACTTGAAAGCATCATGAGTGGGAGTGGGAACAAATCCCAGCCCTTTATTAAGTACTCTCTCTTCCTCCAAAGTTAGCTGGTGGTCAGATAAATTGACCACAATACTCGTCAGACTGGTCTCTTTCCCCTGCTCCGTGTCCGTCGTGGGGAGAATGTTTGCCATTGTTGCGTGAGTCGATTGCCGCGTCCTTTTCCTCTCCCTTGTTGTCCCGGGCCCTTGTTGGTTGCTTGTCCCTGTTCTAAAAAATTGCGCAATAATGCACTCAGATCAGTGTTGGAAGCTTCAGGTTGGTTAAATCTCACTCTGCTGGTGCTTGGTCCTGGCTCAGGTTCGTCTTCGCTGGACGTGTTATCAAATGTCCAGTTTGATGGTGTTCGCCATTGTTTCTGAAATCTGGCCCCTCTACCTCTTCTCCCCCCTCCAAATTGTTGTTGTTGTTCTTGGGCGGGTTGGTAGTATGAGTCGTTGATGTAGGGGAAAGCCCACTCGTGTGTGTAGCGTTGTAAATTACGCTGTAGTCCCCTGATTTTCTGAGTTATCATATATTGCTTATACTCAACAAGGTCTTCTTTGATTTTCTGTAGATTTTCTTTTGCGTCAGTAAAGCTACTGTCCCGACTAATGGCCTCCTCAAGCTCTACGATTTCTTTTAACAGCTCTTCACTCAACCTCTGGGCTGTACTGATTATTAGAATTAACCAATCTCTGGTACATTTATTTGCGATATAGCTCCAATCACGTCGGAACTGTTTATCATCAAGGAAGATCCGCGGTTCGATCCTCACTATTAGGCTTGCAGGTGAGGCTCCAGACTGATAGTATGCAGACATTAGAGCCCCATGCAGGGCAATTCTTATGTGTTTCTTTTTTAAATTGTTCAGTTTCTCCCATTCTTCCCTAACTTTATTATTACCGGAAAGGGGATTATCTTCAAACAGTGACGGGCCTGCTAAAATAGCAGCGATCTGTTCGTCCGTGAAAGCCAGACAATTTTTGTCCATTCTAAGAATACAGGCTTACTGGTGGTTTGACTGTGCAGTAAGTGGTGGAAATAAACCAGGGTTTACTGACCTCATATATGACATTCAAATAAAAATCAGAGTTTAATAATAGGGTTGCTTAAGAATACTCTCACGGCTTAGCCGCCGTACACAAGGCACAACAAAATAGGAGTCTAGAGGGAAAGAAAGAACTAGGACGCCCTCCACTCTATAAGTCATTAAACAACACCAATCCTAGTTCTCGTGGCAATATTTACTTATTGATCTGTAAACATCAGTGGTAGAAAATTAGTCACCCCAGGGAATCCCTTTAATCTTGAGATCATCCCGATGTCTCAGTCTGTTGCCTCTATAAAAAACAACCTCTCTGATCTATACATTAAGAACAGCACAAGACTGACAAAAAAATGTGTGAAGAGCGAGATGGCACCTCACGGGCGCACCACCAATGGGACCCCTGGCTGGTACTCACCAGGATGGCCCTGTTCTCATCATCAGTGCCATCAAGCTTTAACGTAAATGTGTCTCAAACCCAAAGTAAAAAAGAACAGCCAATTCCTTCAAAGGCCATATGCACCTTTGGAGGCGATATATTGATGATGTGCTCCTCCTATGGGCATGAGAAGAATCATCCCTCCTCCAATTCTTAAATTGGTTAAATACCCAAGACATGAGCCTTCGCTTCACCTCGAAATATCATCACACGAGCGCAGTTTACCTTGATCTAGACATCGAGGCAGCTGAAGGAGGCTTCCGAACAAGTGTTCATCAAAAGCCCACCGATAGAAATTCACTGCTATTGTATCGGTCATACCACCCGAGAGCATTAAGAGACAATCTCCCTGTGGGGCAATTTCTGAGGTACAGGTGAAATTGTTCATCTACTGAACTATACAAGGAACAAGCAGGGGTATTGAGTATGAAATTGGAAGCCCGTAACTACCCACGGAGAGTAATCAAACAAGCTCAAAAGAGAGCCCTAAACACACCCAGAGCGGTTCTGTTAGAGTCGCAAACAAAGGAGAAGACAGACTGCCTACCTGTGGTCATGACCTATGACCCTATGACCACAAAGATCCACCAGTCTATTAGGAAACACTGGTCTCTACTATCTACAGCAGATTTCAAGATGCCCCCACCTCGTTTTGCTTTCCGAAGAGCTAGTAACCTGAAAGATAAATTGGTTCACACCAGGAGTAACGGACGACCAGAAACAGAGAACACCACCATCCCTAAAGGACACTTTCCATGCGGGAACTGCTCAGTGTGTCCCCTAACGAAAAAAACAACAACAGTGACTTTACAATCCGGAAAAATCTGGTCACCGAATCACTTCAGTAACTGCAACACTACCAATGTGGTGTACAGACTAAGATGTGAATGTGGGTTGGAGTACATTGGACTCACCACGCGGAAGATCAAACTCCGCATTCAAGAACATGTCAGCACAATAAGGATCGGGAAACTGACTACCAAATTAGTGCAACATTGCCATCGCAATAAACACACCTTCACGTGGGTGGTGCTGGAGAGGGTGATGGGTGATGTTCAGTCTGCAGAAAGACGCTTAATTACTAAGGAAGCACGTTGGATATATCAAGAGCAAAGCGAACAGGAAGGGCTGAACGAACTCTTGGAGTGGAACAAGCTACGTTGAATTATCCACGTATATATTTCTGAGCGCAGTGGTCTACTGTCCCCCAAGTACTAGGCGCCTCTCCATCTTAGATAACTATACCTGAAGGGTTTTTCCCATATAAACAATTAGAGGGCACATCATAAATTCATATCAAAAATTCACACTATCTATATTGTGAATTATGAAGAGAAAAACTCCTCTCTTAGTAAGAGCTAGGTGTCTGTCCCTGTTACAGTGGTAAACTTCTGGAACATGTTAACAATGTTAATAATATAACATGAGTCCGGGTTCCCATGGATGACCCTGAAGAAATTGCCTCTAACAACCGAGATGAATAAGTGATTGTACCCATGTAATGACCCTGTATAATATAGTACTCACACACTTTACCAATATGGCCGTCACGCGCTAACTCTACCTCTGTACAGCATACACACTGCTCTAAGATGGCCGGGACGCACATTGACTAGACACTGTCCTAAGATGGCCGTGACTGATATAACACTCCGGCCTCTGAACAAATAGCCACTACTATTAGGAGGCATTGCTATTTGATAACTAACGGGATGCACTGCTAATATCGAAAATAATTTTTATGTACTCGCGATTACCAACATAATAGCATCTCTTCAATGTTGAAAATCGACGTGGTTTTTTGACGCTATTTACATAAAATACATCCTCGTAGTGTAGATGGCCAAACCCTAATACATCGCGGGGGTAGGCATACATTGCCACACAAAATAGATATACACAATGGCCTGGGGACCGTTTACAAATGGCCGCGGTAGTCACCAGACTCCCCGGACCAATCAGAGCCCCCGAAAATCGGCACTCGGGAACCTAAAAGACCAGGTCTGCATTCGGTCGGCGTTCGAGTGCTCAGAGGACGCCGACCTTTTACTCTCCACTGGTAACATCTTAACGGACCTTTTCTTTGGTCGTTTTTTTTTTAAAAACATGCAAGGTATGAGACCGCTCCTAGAGTAGATAACTTTGTTGTGTTGGGGATTTCCTTCTAGTAATTGGACTAAAGGGGGAAAAGGACCACGCTCACCTATGGGGGCTGCGTTCCTGATTTTAAAGTCCTCCTGGCTGGTATGAGAGGCAAGGCTGCTTGAAGGGTAATAATAATATTAATTACCAAATACAGCATGGCTGTTTGACAGTGTATGGAGATCTATGTGCAGAATATAAGGAGGACATCAGGTAACCTCATGTATGTTTGTTTGTATTACAGCACTCGAGATACAGTGTCTCTTGCAGTGGCATTTAAATTGAGTTGCCCTGAAGAAATTGCCTGATAAAAACCAAGGCAATGAAACATGTCGGCTGTAAGCAGGGTGTGAATCGATAGGTAGTATTCACACTCTCTTTTTTAATGTTTATGTGTTTACTGTTTGCAACAAAGAAAGGAACGTGAGTAAAGTTTATTGTCCTGGTTGCACAGTAACTTGTATGTTAAGTGTTTAATGTTGTGAATTTTGTCACATATAAGTTGTGTTCACTGCACCAATCACTGTTCTTTTTTTACTTTGGGTTTGAGACACGTTTACGTTAAAGCTTGATGGCACCGATGATGAGAACAATCCTGGTGAGTACCAGCCAGGGGTCCCATTGGTGGTGCGCCCGTGAGGTGCCATCTCGCTCTTCACACATTTTTTTGTCAGTCTTGTGCTGTTCTAAATGTATAGATCAGAGAGGTGAAGGACTGGGTTCTTTAAGACCCAGCGGTGCCAGGGCACAACACCTGAAACCTTCGTGGGTAACCTGCTCCGGCGTACGAATGACAGAGACACGGGACACTTCCTTCGGCGTCAAAGATTCAAGGTTTATTTACTGCAGGGAACACAGAAGTCACGACAAGTACAACACGTGCAACTTGGGGAGACTGCTTCAAATTGGTTCTGTGGATCGCTCCTTTTATACAGATTTTACCCATAGGACAACATGATACACAAAGGTTTACAACCCGGTTCCCATAATTATCCCCCAGAGGGGTCGCTTTTGGTCACTTTGATACACATAAGGTCTGGAACATAAGTGCGGAAACATTTGGCGGTTCCCAACTGTAAAAACCCATCTTCCCAACATTAGTGCATTCCAATCGGCAGTAAAACAGATCGAAATAGGAACAAAGACAGGTGCAGAGGAAGACGGAGACAGTGGGGAGATCGGAAAGGGTGTAAAAGGGGAGGTATCGGGAAACACGAGATACAGGCATCAAAGGGACGTGCCTAATGAGATGCACGGCTGAGACAATAAACCAACACGGCAAGATGAGCCTCGAGCGGGGCCATCTGCCTTACAGTATCATCCCCCTCGTCATAAAGACACTTACAAAGAACATGTGTCTTCCGCAAATATCTTGAGAGTCCCAGGGTCGCGAAGCGGACATCGTCCGTTCGCTGGCTACTTGAGGGCAAGAGACAAAATGGATGCCGTATCTAAGATGGAACCCGTGGGTACAGATGAAAAACCCACATAACAAACGAACGGTTTAAGTTAGCACAGCGAAACTGCGCCTACTTACTAAACCCGTCGTTTGCGGTTCATAGATACCTGACTCGACCATATTCGTGCGAGTCGAAACATCACTCACAATTGTCACGGAACCTCAGACGCTCCTTTTGCCCTCATGTAGGCAAGCACTAGTCGGAATCATATTCGATATTCATCAGACCATCGAGATGTTGCTGTAGCATAGCTCTGTCCAACCGAGTACCCTTGGTAACAGGTGGCTGTCTCATACACGTTGTAGCACAGAGGCCACATAAGGCAGGACCGCACTGCACACAAAGGCAACACGTGAACAGGAACGCCACAACGACTCCGATGATCATCAGAATCTTCCAACCCCAAGTCGACATTAGGCCCCAAAACCACCCAAGTAGCGTCCAATCCCCTACATCCACGTGTATGGATTCGGAGATCTTATGCAACTTCGAGATGGCTTGATAGACAGTCGGAGCATTATCAGGAATGAAAATACAGCAGCTCGAATGGATCACCTTACATACCCCACCTCGATCTGCTAAGATCACGTCTAAAACCATACGGTTTTGTAACGTCATAAGTCTATCCGCCTGAAGTTCAGTGGTGATATTACCAAGGGCACTGGCAGTAATATTAGCGGTTGATTCTACCACTCGAGTCAACTGTCTCAGGTTCCTACTATTAACCATAGGTCCCCAAAACGGGAGGAAACCCTTGAAAAAGTCTCCTGCCTCTTGACCGGCAGTATCCTCTTCGCTAATTACGCCTCTCACAACTCTAGTCTTGTGATAATCTGCATCTACAGTGAACGTCGGAGGCAACAAGTTTGCGATGAAACATGAGCCCATGAAGTCAGAGGGCAACCATGCATATGCACGATCATGACAGATAAAGTATGTACCCTTGGCGGCCAGGAACACAGGGGACGAGACCATCGGCAGAATGTAATTTTCAGTGCAAGCACTCTCTCCAAGTCGGGCTTTCGATCTTCGGCCGCGACCTATGAGACAAAAATTACCAATGTGGGGTACGACCCATATCGGGGGCGAGCTTTTAAGCTGCTTTTCACTAGTGAACACACTATATTCGCCTCTACTTAGGACCCTATAGGCTTGTACCTCTTCTTCAGGAATAAGCGAGGGATCATAGATATCGCTATCTAAATCCTCTATTGCTATAGACAAAGGTTTTTGATACGAGGTAGGACCAGAGTAGGGGGAACGTGGTTCTCGAATGGGGTGGAAACCCAGTGCGCTTCGAAACATTGTCTGAAATGCTCGAGCAGACCCTTGGGAACTATACGGTAGCACCAGATATGGAATTCCCTTATCCGTAGTATTTGGCATCAACCCACACACCCAACAATTAGTAGTGTTAACCACTAACTGATGCTGATGGAGGAGCTGAATAAAGGAATTGTTGCGGAATTCTGCACGTCTAGCCTGCTCGTGTTCAGGTAAGATATGGAAAGAATGAGGAGAAGCAGTGGAGGTGAATTTAGGGTCAGGGGTAGGAGTAGGTATAGCAGAGGGTAAGAAGTAAAACATCGTGTAATACACCCCACCCGCCAATAATGCAGAAACAGTCAAAAACAACACGAATATTTGGAATATAAAACATTTGGTACGACTGAGTCGCTGCAGCTTGAATCTATGAGCCTGAGCTTCTTCCAAATCCGTCAGCTTCGAAAATGCCATTCCCTATGACCGTCCGCAACGTTTCTTGACGCACTTCGTTCTGTGTAGCAATAGTCAATCCCTAGGAGTTCCCAGGAACCGACGGTCTTTAACCTAGCGTCAAGACCTACTAACCAGAAGGAAGTACGCGCGCGGCCCTACGGCCTTTATTTCACAAGTGTATATGCAAAAACAATATCTCTCAGCTGTGGAAGCAAAAAGTGTAAGGAACGAAGCTCAATGAATATGTACAAAATAATTACAATGGTACGAATGTTCAAACTGATCGTGGAAAACAGGATAATGCAATTATCAAAAGACAGAACAGGATCTTTTATTAGTCTCTGGTGCTAGATCGCAAAAGGTATCGGGTTTTCCCAGGACGTGTCTGTTCGTCAAACAAAGGATCCGTTGAAGGGACAACGTCCTGTTGATCAGCTGAATGTTTTGGTCTTGAGTCTTTTGCTGACAAATGTTCAACAGTGTCTTTCTGCTGCACTGAGGATTCTCCGACAGGTTGTGCGTCGCTGAAAGGTACAAACACCGGCAATCCTTCGGTTTCAGTTGATGCAATGCCTTTCCTCACCCACGAGTCTGCTGGCAACGGGATAGGGACTTTCTTCCTGTGGGTGACGTGCACCCAATTCTTCCGCCCCTCAAGACGAACTGCAGTTCTCGTGGCAAGGAGGACCTGGTAGGGTCCAGTAAACCTCGGGTCCAAGTTGGTTTTGCGCGAAAAGTTCCGCGTCACCACCCAATCTCCGGGCTGGAGCTGGTGGCCTGGACCCTCCGTCTGCGTCGGCAATGCTTCGTGAACCTGTTGGTGAATTAACCTCAGTTTAGCAGTCAAGTCATGAAGATAATCGATCAACATTGGATACTCAAGGTCACAGAAAATACCCGGCCTAGGAACCCCCCAAACATTCGCAGGACGACCGAACACTATTTCGTAGGGACTAAGCCCTACTCGGGAGTGTACAGTCGCCCTAGTTGACAGTAATGCTAAGGGTAAAGCGTCAGGCCACGAAAGACCAGTCGTAGCCTGAATCTTTGCTAGTTTTAGTTTAAGGGTGCCGTTATATCCTTCAACCAAACCAGCTGACTGGGAATGATTGGCGCTGTGGAATTTCTGATTAATTCCAAGGCCCTTACACACACTCTTCATCACACTCCCCACAAACTCACTTCCGTTATCTGACCACACGATTCTAGGCATTCCATACCGAGGAAAGTATTCCTTCAGTAGGATTTTCGCAGTAGTCAAAGCAGTATTGTCTTTGAGAGGATAGGCCTCGATCCATCGGGAGAATGCGCAAACCACAACTAGAACGTATTTCAGGTTATTGCATCGCTCCATATGGATGAAGTCCAATTGAATCACCTCAAAGGGACATGAAGGGGGAGCAAAACTGCCAGGAGGAGTTGGGGTTCCCTTGCCAGGATTGTACATCATACACACCATACAGTTCTTAACAAAGCGTTCAGCACATTTCGTAATACCATCATTCTTCCACACAGGGGACAGCAACTTACAAATACCTTTCGCGCCAATATGTGCTAACCCATGCGCCATTGTCACAACGGCCAGCACATACGCATCCGGTAACATCCATCTTTTCTGTTCCGACAAATCAATCCAACAACCATTCGCATCCAACTTTCCCGTACTTTCTTTCCACTTCATCTTTTCAGTCTCGGTGGCCTCATTCTGAATTGCTTTCACACTCTCGATAGTGTCCTCACACATACTCGATTCTGTAGGCCACCTAACCGAACTCGTCACATACATTCGAGTGCTAAGGTTCCGGGCAGTCTCCTTAGCAGTCTCATCCGCAAACGCATTACCACGACCAACATCATCCGTCACCTTACGATGCGCACTACATTTAACAATCACCACTTGCTTAGGCAACGTAAGTGCATCCAAAAGATCATTCACAAGCTGGCCATGCTGAATCTTCGTACCATGCGATGTTAGATAACCTCTCTCTCTCCACAAACGTCCAAAACTATGTGCGACGCCAAATGCATATTGGCTGTCGGTAAACACATTCACACGTTTCCCTTTCGCTAACACACACGCTCTAGTGAGAGCGATCAGCTCTGCAGCTTGGGCAGAATTCTGATTTAATCTTGCAGTCTCAACAACAGTTTTCAACGTTACAACAGCATAAGCAGTAGTCACATCACCATTCGGCAACTTGAAACATGAACCATCCACATACAGTGTACCATCTGGTTCTTCCAATGGGGTGTTTTTAAGGTCCACTCGACCTTTCGTTTCTTCTTCTGTCCTCAAGTAACAATCATGTTCTGCTACTTCATCTGACTCTGTGCTAATTGGTAACAAAGTTGCCGGGTTCAGAACATTACAACGTTTTATTTGAATGTGGCTTGCCAACAGCGTCAACTCGTACCCAGACAACCTCGCACTCGTCAAGTGCTGAGTTTTCGTACGATTCAAAAGAGTATCGACTGCATGCGGAACCATCACCGTAAGCATATTATCCATGACCAATCCTGCTGATTGTCGGATGGAGACCGCGGCTGCCGCTGTTGCTCTCAAACAACTGGGCAATGCTCTAGCTACCGGGTCCAAGGTCGAGGAAAAATATGCACATGGACGTTGCTTACCGCCAAAAGGTTGCGTTAAGACACTCAACGCACAACCTTCTCTCTCGTGAACATATAATGTAAACGGCTTACTGTAGTCAGGAGTACCTAACACAGGAGCCGAACACAATGAAGCACGTAATTCAGAAAAACTTTTCTGACATTCCTCCGTCCATGGTAAAGGAGTTGAAACATCCTTGCACGTAAGAGCCACTAATGGTTTCGCTAGCAATGAAAAATTTGGAATCCATTGCCTGCAGTACGACGTGATACCTAGAAAGGCACGCACATCTCTTTGGGTTTGTGGCACAGCCATTCGCGCAATTGCTGCAATTCTCTCTGGGGTCAACCTTCTTCCCTCCTTTGACAATAAGTGACCTAGATAGGTTACTTCTTGACAACAATATTGGAGTTTAGAAGGTGACACCTTGTGATTTAACTCGCAGAGATGTTGCAGCAACGATACCGTAGCAATTTTGCAAATGTCCTGAGTATCAGCAGCCACCAATAAGTCATCGACGTATTGGATTAAGGCCGCACCAGCCGGCAACCTAAACGCATCCAGTTGACCCTTCAAGGCTTGGCTGTAAATCGATGGACTTTCACAGTAGCCCTGAGGAGCGCGTTTAAACCGGAAGCTGCGTCCACCAAGAGAGAAACCGAAAAGGTCTCTGCTCTCCTCGGCAATCGGGATGCTGAAAAACGCATTTTTCAAGTCAATCACCGAAAACCACGATGCAGAAGCTGGAATCAGAGTCAGTAGCGCCGTGATGTCAGGCACAACAGGGAACTGAGGAATCACAATTTTATTCACCTCCCGTAAATCGATAACAAAACGATAAACAGGTGGTTTTGAAGGATCAGTACGTTTTAGAATGGGTAGTACAGGGCTGTTGCACACGTTTCCCCGTGTTTCCTCAATAACATCTTTCGCGATCAAATCATAGATGATTGCTAACAATGCTCGTTCACCATCAAGGGAGATACGATATTGGGGAATACGTGGCAATCGCACATTGGATTTCAACTGAACAACATAAGGTGAGATATCAAGTAGGCCCACATCATTGGGACCTGTTGCCCACAAAGACGCAGGAAGAGAACTCAATTCTGGTGGAAGCTTATCGAGAGACAAGTACATGGGAGAGACAACCCTCTCTCCCAACGTAAGCTTTACACCCGCAGGAGAACAATACAAAGTTGCATACAGACGTTTAAGCAAATCCAGGCCCAAAAGATTTTCACCACAGCCAGGAGTCAAAATCAACGGGGCTTCTAGCTCACGAGGCCCAATTTTAAGGGGCAAAGGGCGCGAAACTGGATTGCTAACGGGGGCGCCAGAGAATCCAACGGAAACATTTGTTAAGCCAGACAAAGGTGCGCCAGGGAGTTTTGAATGCTTAATGGAACTTTTCGCTGCACCAGTGTCCAACAGAAAAGGCTCGACGACGCCCGATGTAGCAACTGCGACGTAAGGCCCTCTCTGATGAACCGGAACTGATACCACTCCCTCTCCTTGTCTAAGGCTGTCCTAGTAATTACTGTCGTCAGTTCCCTGATCGACGTAATAATCGTCTACATTGTACTGCGCAGATCGCCCTTGCGACGATCCACGTTGATCAAAACAATTATCGGAATTTGATGAGTTATCTGAGCGATCGTTCTGAGATCCACGACCTCTACCACGTGGTGTCTGCTGTGAACCACCACGACCTCCTCTAGATGAGTTACCACTATTACGTTCATTTAAAACAGGACAATTGAATTTAATGTGACCCTCTTGTCTACAATAGGCACATTGATTGTACCCCAACGAGGATCTTTGGGAAGAGGAGTCATTACGAGTTTGGGATCGGTTCGATTGCGGCTGCGATCTATTTTGTTGCGAAGTATTCTGATTCGAACGGGGAGGATACGCTTGCTGAAGCAGCACTTTAGTTTTAAGCTCTTTCGTCTTTTTATCAGCACGGTCGCTCTCTTCTTTCTCCCTATTCTCATAATATTGTGCCGTAGCCAATATCTGAGCTGAAGTAGAAACGGCCCATGCACTTTCTGAATTCTTTAATTTATTGCTCAAATCGGGCAATAAGTTCGAAACGAATTTATCCACAAACAACCTTTGACCACCCTCAGTGCTCATATCCTGACCACTATGGTCGATGAATGCCTCCTCGAACCTCGTAAAGAAGTCGGAGACACTCTCGTCCTTTTTCTGCTTACAAGCTGACAATTTGTCCCAATTTACCCTCATAGCTGGCATAAGAGTTTTCATTAACGTTATTATTCTTTGAGGAAGATCAGTAATCAACTGTTCAGGCTTAGCACCACCAACTTGCAACCCATCTGTCGCTACAATGGCCGCCCAATCACCACCTAATTCGTTTGCGTGATTTTCCTGACGAATCTTAACCCATACCGGTTGCGGTACAACATTGCCAAACAGCATGTCAATATCGGCAAGATTCATTATCGTAGCGTCTACAAGCTGTGATAATTCCTTATAATACCCGGCAGGATTTTTGCGAGGGTCAGGCAAAGATTGCTTCACCTGTAACACTTCCGACCTTTTCCATGGGAGGTGTATCCATACTCTCTGGAAGAACGGCGGGACCGGAGGGTTTGCCCCAGGATTACCTGGCATCCACACTGGTGGAACTTCTCGCATAGGAAATTGACCAGACTCATCTGGCAGTCTTTCGACATCCTCAACAAACAAGGCTTGAGGTATAGGAGTGGGACGAAAAGATAGCAACCGTTCAACAGCACGTCGAACATTGGTATCCACTAACAGTCCAGCCGAAAACTGAAGCTGCAAATCAGACAACGCGGTCAGCACCTCGTCAGGTGCGTCGGCCGATATCTGATCACGAAGGACCTTACACATTTCCTCGAACACAAATCTTTGGGTTGGTATATTGAATTGACAAAACGTGTCGAGTACGATACGAGGAGGATTTCTAAGGGGGTGCGTCATCCAACCCATCGCCATATTATATAGCGAAGCACGTTCCCTGTTACCAGGAAGCTGACTACGTCTCTGAGGACCATCGGAACCCGCGGACCCAAGAACAGGTCCGAGCGAATGAAAGAAACTAGCCGCAAGAGGAGAATTACGACTACGAGTAGAGGGAGAAGTATAGGACACAGGACTAACAAGTGAAGGAGTAGAAACAGAAACAACAGCAGGGGTTAACAGAGCAGGAGCAGTAGCGGGAGCAGGAGTATGTGGAAGCGGAGGAGCAGTAGGAATAGCAACAGACGAAGGAGCAGGAACAGTCGGAAGAGCGGGTGCAGGTTGAGGAACAGGCAAAGGAAGAATAGGTGCAGGAACAGGTACAGGGGGAATCACAAGGGCTGTGGTACCCTGTACGTACGGAGGTGGCGACTTCATAAGATAGGACATTAAAGGATCCTCAACTGACTCATCCTTCTTTTCCGACTCCGTAGGGAAAGCAGGATAGCACTTATCTATAGTCATACGCTGTAATCTGTCAAACACTTCCTTTTCCTTAACCTCCTTATCATGCTGAAACTGCTCTGCTTTCTTTACAATGGTACCAGCACTATCTCTCTGATTTCGCTTAGTCTGTCTGATTTCTTTCTGTCGGGCTTCTTTACGCCAAAACCGAAAGGCATCAAACATGGCCGGCCTTGACTTTCTTTCGAACAATTTAACCTCTAGATTATCTAAGATCGGGGCCTCGAAGCTACCATGTGGTGGCCAGCGAAGGTCACCGTCCTTCTTCGTGTATTTGATCCAGTATTCATCAAAAGTAATCGGGCCTAGCCCATGTTTACTGTACAGTTCATAAGTCGGAGTTCCAACCGGAGGTATCGGACACGAGTCCTCCAGTCGGGAATCCACACCACAGGGTCTGAAACAACTGAACAAAGTACTACGACCAGGCATCTTGCACACTAGCCGAGTTTCACAAACTTCAAGGGTTACGGGATTTACCAAGTCCCAGCAAAGAGCTAATACCCTCGGTTTTTGGCGGCTGCAGTCGTCAAATAACACAACAAAGTACGCTAGCAAAGTGTCACCGACAAAAACACTCACACAGCGTCAACAACAAAAAACACTCGCTAAAGTGTCAACAACTAAGAACTCTGGGAGCGACCCACAAATACTTAACTCAAAGATCGATGGCGTCTCCAGGAAGGCCCGTCAAAAAGTCTCGCTATACCAAGGTCTACGCCAGGTGCCAAAAGAGGTCTACAGTCAGGGCAGCAGTCCGTCGCAGCCGTCAGGAGGCGGGAATCTTCGCGGGAAAAATCTTCGGGCCACTTATTTCGACAACAGGATCGATGAAGCGGAGTGCACCTTCCCTCGGAGATTTCACACGAAGTTCCTCACGATCGTCGGGCTTGGACCGGTACCACTGATGCAGCCCCACGTTGGGCGCCAACTGAAGGACTGGGTTCTGTAAGACCCAGCGGTGCCAGGGCACAACACCTGAAACCTTCGTGGGTAACCTGCTCCGGCGTACGAATGACAGAGACACGGGACACTTCCTTCGGCGTCAAAGATTCAAGGTTTATTTACTGCAGGGAACACAGAAGTCACGACAAGTACAACACGTGCAACTTGGGGAGACTGCTTCAAATTGGTTCTGTGGATCGCTCCTTTTATACAGATTTTACCCATAGGACAACATGATACACAAAGGTTTACAACCCGGTTCCCATAATTATCCCCCAGAGGGGTCGCTTTTGGTCACTTTGATACACATAAGGTCCGGAACATAAGTGCGGAAACATTTGGCGGTTCCCAACTGTAAAAACCCATCTTCCCAACATTAGTGCATTCCAATCGGCAGTAAAACAGATCGAAATAGGAACAAAGACAGGTGCAGAGGAAGACGGAGACAGTGGGGAGATCGGAAAGGGTGTAAAAGGGGAGGTATCGGGAAACACGAGATACAGGCATCAAAGGGACGTGCCTAATGAGATGCACGGCTGAGACAATAAACCAACATGGCAAGATGAGCCTCGAGCGGGGCCATCTGCCTTACAGTATCATCCCCCTCGTCATAAAGACACTTACAAAGAACATGTGTCTTCCGCAAATATCTTGAGAGTCCCAGGGTCGCGAAGCGGACATCGTCCGTTCGCTGGCTACTTGAGGGCAAGAGACAAAATGGATGCCGTATCTAAGATGGAACCCGTGGGTACAGATGAAAAACCCACATAACAAACGAACGGTTTAAGTTAGCACAGCGAAACTGCGCCTACTTACTAAACCCGTCGTTTGCGGTTCATAGATACCTGACTCAACCATATTCGTGCGAGTCGAAACATCACTCACAATTGTCACGGAACCTCAGAGGTTGTTTTTTATAGAGGCAACAGACTGAGACATCGGGATTATCTCAAGATTAAAGGGATTCCCTGGGGTGACTAATTTTCTACCACTGATGTTTACAGATCGATAAGTAAATATTGCCACGAGAACTAGGATTGGTGTTGTTTAATGGCTATCCTAACAGGAACCTACTAGGAGATCCTCCCCTTACAAATGGTACCTCTCCCGTCTGCCTACGTGCCTACGTGCTTGGGGGACTGAGATATCCCAGGGAGCTCGTAGGCAGTGAAATTGAAATGTACTCATCAGCCTCGGGAGCTGGGGTAGTTATTCTCTAGCTCCCAAGGCTGTTTTGGAATAAAGGAAATCCCTCTAGTGCCTGCACCAAAGGGATTTCCAGCATCAAGTGCACTGACGCTTGGGATCCATCCGACGTACACAAGCACCATTGCTTTGGATTGCTTCAGCGCGTTCGACGCATGCAAGGGATTAATAAACTTGACAGAATCACATATATAAACGTACTTGCACAGAGCACTTTGAATGTATTCCACCTTAAGACAAATTTTAAAAAACTCTTTTTGATCTGTATCATACGATGTGTAAATTGCATATGCAGGGTCTTTGGGCGACTGTTTTCGGTGTAGCAAATCTTCTGCATACACCACACATATATTTGCTCCTTGTAACATCACTGTATACAATAAAATGGTTCTGTCACGACTGTCCTTCTACACCCCCTCCCGCCAACTACGTTCTTCCAGCCAAGCCCTCGCCACTGTACCTCGCATCAACAAGACCACCATGGGAGGCAGATCCTTCTCATACCTGGCTGCTAAAACATGGAACTCACTCCCCGCTTACCTGCGCCTCACCCAGAACCACCTAGCATTCAGAAAGCAACTTAAAACGTGGATATTTGACAAGTAATCTTTCTCCCCTTCCTAAGCGCCTTGAGACCCTCTGGGTATGTAGTGCGCTATATAAATTCTCTGACTTGACTTGACTTGACTAATTAGTGCCTGAACCATACAGATACATGAACATAATGAGACTTACAGGAATTAAACTTCAGAAAATGGGCAATATATTATTTGTCATATATTGTATCACATATTATACATTCAAATGAATACAAGTGGAAAAACAAACGTAAAAAAACATCTAAATACATAAACATGTGCCGTGTGAAATACAGGAAGCAACATTCAACATTTACAGTACATAGTGGGAAAAAGGGGGAAAAGGATGAGAGAACGAATCGTGCTGCATTACAGACGGACGCAGTGGCACCGTTGCTTAAGGATTCTGATGTTGTGAGGAACCAACTACACAGCAAAGCATTTTTGGATTGAATCATGGTTATGGAAGGATGTGGCTGCACAATCACCGAAAGCTTTCTGAGGCCACAGGCAACCCTCTTGTTTAAGTAATTTCCCAAGTGGTACTCCAGGCTTTCCCCTCCACACATTCCCAATCCTGAAGAAGCCCGTCTGAGATGTTTTCCAATAACACTCTTTCACAAGGGGTTGAAATTTCGACGTATTGACAAGACATCCCACACCAACATTTCACATAGTGATGCCTAAGGATAAGGCTATATGTGTTAAATAACGGGCCTAGTTATTGCGGATGCATATTGAGATTTCGTTCTCTCGCCCCCCCCTTTTCCCACTATGTACTGTAAATGTTGAATGTTGCTTCCTGTATATTGCACAGCATATGTTTATGTATTTTTTTATTTGCTTTTCCGCTTGTATGAATTTGTATGTATAATATGAGATACGATATAAGACAAATAAGACATCATTCATTTTTTGGAATTCATGTCAGTCTCATTGGGTTTGTGTATCTGTATGGTTCATGCACCAATTACCATTGATTGGCTCTTTTCTACTGATCAGGACAAATACATATACTAAAGAAATGTAGTCCTTACACGACAGAACCATTTTATTATATACTGTTCTAATACACTAGGGGGCATATTATCAAGGAACGGCGTTAAAATTATCGCCACTTTAGCAGCAGGAAACTGCCGCTAAAGCGGCGATAATGGGCTTGATAATATGCCCTTGAGAATTCCAATGGAAGCCCATGTTAACACCAGAACATGGGCTTCTATTGGAATTCTCAAGGGCATATTATCAAGCCCATTGTCGCCGCTTTAGCGGCAGTTTCCTGCCGCTAAAGCAGCGATAATTTTAACGCTGTTCCTTGATAATATGCCCCTAAGTTCTGTGTGACACTGGGACACCTCATTCATGTTTAATGGTTTCTTGTAGCATCATGGAACCATACAGGGATAAAATCTTTTCTTAATCAATCAGTCATTGAAGACGCATTTGCATGGAGTCCAAAGTTATATTTTTGGGATATGGGCCCAATGTCCAAGCCAGTGTTGCTAGGTTCTTCCTTTTTTGCTATAATTTCTGCCAGGTTGCTTATAGACCGAGCATGGTTTCAGTCAGAAGCTCTGGATCCTTTGGCCTAGTAGCAGGAATTTCGTTTTTTTTCCTGCTAGAAAAGGCAGTAATTCAAAATGACCCTTGACATAGGTAGTTGCAATCGTGCTATAGATATGCTGTATATTACCTTTTCTCTTTGTATTTCCTTTGTCCCAGTCATGTTTGATTTCTGCTATATATTGACTGCATATTGCTTGTGTAGATTGCTTGCACCCACACATGATTGATTCATTAATACCTTTGGAGTGAAAGTTTTATCATTTTTGTGTGTGATGTCAATCTGTATATAATTGCTGCATTAAAAATGTTATTATATAGTATTGTTTGGTACTGTTGTAATGAAAAAAATCTTGTAAAAAGATGAACAGGATATCTGCCACATTTGTGTTCACCTCACTCTAAATTAGGCCCACAGTATCTATGCTTTGCATATTACCTTGAGTTTGATATCAGTCATCAAATGAACAATGCCCCCTAAACAGTGACTTAGCAACAATTTAGTGATGCATGCGCATTTTAAATAGTTGATTGTGCAGACTATATTCCAGGATAAAACCCTCATGTATTGTTTTTTTTCCTTTTTATATAGCACAAACCTGGCCCACAGGCATTAGAGTGCTTTACATGAGCTTCCAGTTACATTACATAAGATCAGATTTTCTTTTAGACATGGGGAGTTTAAATGATTTCACCAGAATCCCAGGATGGTGAGCAGATCCTGGGAGCCAAACATGGTTGTCCAGCTCAAAGTTAGCAGCTCTGGTGATTAAGCCACATCCCCTACCAGTGTTGATATTACTAGACTCCAGACATTTAGGGAAATGCAACGTTTCCTTGATTGGTGTTCCAGGATTTCATTTTTAATAAATACAGCAATCATTAAGCACATTGATAAACAAATATTTTATTATGTAGTCAGACTGCAATGAGAAATATTGATTTAGGTTTTAAACCAATGCTTACCCCAGAATTTGCTGAAAAAAAGATGTAGTTTATGGATGCACAAATAGGTACATGTGCTTGAAGAACCAGACAGCACTTTAAAAAAAAAAAGGTCCTGGCACAGAGCTAAGCTAAACAAACATGGTGGCAATTAAATGGTTCAACAAGTCCTGGGAAATGTTGCAAGCCTCTATTTTTTTTAATAACAAAACTGTGTTTTTTTGCTTAACTAATCGTGCTTCTTTACTTATTTTCAGTACAATTCCATGACTTCAGTCTGTATCATTAAAAGGTCATCTTGCCGTTTATACAGAAAGAAGCTAAGAGGGTTAACATAGGTTTTTTTTCTTTGTTTAGGGGTGCAGGGAAAATTTGCTTAATTTGCTTTTCCATAATTATGTGAAATTTCAGCAAAATGAGGCCAAATTAGGAAAAATGCAAGTCTGTCCTTTTATGCTATGTTTTAGACTGAAATGTGTCCATGAGTGAACCTTTGATACAAAGATGCATTTTGCTCTAAAAAAGTGCTAAAAAACAAAAGCCCGCAAACAACCACCACGCTTGTTCCCATCACAAACTATGCATTTTGTGGTAAATGTATACAGCGAATGACAAGTGTTTATGCAAAGTAAAGTATTGGCATAATGTCTGAGTTATAAAAATTGTGCTGGAATATTTTGAAATTCACCCACCAGGCTACTTTCTATTACTGTTTGTTAGACTTGACATCCTTGGCATGGTTTCCCCTGACTTTTTGCATCTACCTCCTGTATTTTTGATGCTGTGCTGGATTACATTTTCTCTGACTTATATGCTTTGGGCACATTGCCACTGCTGATCAAAATGCAGGTGCTCTCTGCACAAAGTGCTATTCCAATTGGTTCTCCCTGATTGGCATATTTGATTTACTGGTAAGCCCCTAATAAAGTGCACCGAGTGTGCCAGGGCCTGCAAATCAAATGCTACTAGTGGGCCTGCAGCACTGATTGTGCCCTGTAAATGTATCTCAGACCTGCCACTGCAGTGTCTGCACGCAGTTTTGAACTGCCATGTCGACCCGGCAAGCGCACCCACTTGCCAAGCCCTAAGATTCCATGAAAACCCAGATCACATCTGGACTCAAGAGGAACCTTTGCCAAGGAGAAGAGCTGAAGAGTTGTGAGAAAGAGTACTGCCCCTTGCTGTGTGGGGTTGGCTTGAAGTTGCTGCTTATGCTAAGGAAAGGACAAAGACTGGAACTTTGCTGAGAAACCTGCTTGAAGAAGAATCTCCAAGGACTTATGTGTGCTGGCCTCCTGTTCTGAAGTTTCAGGGACAAAAAGACTTCACCCCCAGCTCCCCTGAACTCTAGTGCTGAGAGTTCTGACCTGCCAGGAGGTGCCTGTTCTAGCTTTGGGATTGAGGTTGTTCCTGCTGCTGGGAGCTAGAAGAAACCTAACAGAACCAAGAACTATCTCTGATGCCACCAGCACCGGCGCCGTGATGCTGCGACCTGCACCGAGGCCAGGGGCACTGCTCATGAAGTGCACAATGTACAGCCTTGCCTTCACCCCAGCTCCGACACCCTTCAATGCCTGCAAACATCAGCCTTCCTGACGCCAGCACTTGCACTGAATCTGTCACTGCCAGCAACTGCATACAGTTATCACAGCACTGATAACAGCCGAGGGTGACACCACAAACTTGCCGACTTTGCACCGCCTCCTCAGAACTGATGCCTCACTGCTGCTGCAACCGACTTCCTGGGTCCTAGATTCAACACGCCTCCTCTTGGACATGAAGTCTTGCCTCCCACGTGGCAGCCAGGTAGCCGGCTTCAACCCCAGCATGGACGCCTCACCTCCACGGCACTGTGCATCATCATAGACTTTGTTATCCAAGGTACTGTTTCTTTGGCGGTCCGTGTGACTCCGGCCCGACACCGGGTACCTCGCGGTCAGTGCCGTACTCTGGATTTATTGATGTCACAATGCCGTAATAGCCCCAGGTGGAGCTATTTGTTTTCTACAAGCTTTATTTTGGAAATAACTGTTTTTAAGTGCTATTTACTACATTTATGGTAGATTTGGGGTGTTTTGGTCTTGTTGAGTTTAGATAAAGATAGTTTAATTTTCTAAACTGCTGTGGTGTCCATTTGTGGTTTTATCACTATGTTTTGAGTACAAATACTTTACACATTATCTTTAGAGAAAGCCTGTCTGCTTTACCAAGCTACCCAGGTGGTGAGCAGGGGTTATCTAAAGTGTGTATCCCCCTTACACTGACTAGAAGCAAGGGTCCCTACTTGGACTAAGGTACCTACCTCTGCCAATTAGAGACCCCAGTTCTAACCCTATTCAATTATTAAACTTTTTAGCAGCCCTAATATCTAAAAATGCTTCCAGGTTTCTGTTAAACAGTTCCTGTATGGCAGAGTTTACAAATATCAATTAGATATTGGGAATAGCATGTTGACAGTAGAAAAGCTAGTCAGAATAATAGTTCAGTTTTGATTCTTGTCAAATATCTATTAAAAAAAAAAATGGTATCATAGGAAGACCCGACCAAGAAACAGTGACTAATTCAAGCCCCGTTCAATGCTGCATTAAAAATTAGGATCACGTCTAAAAGATGGATGGCCTGTCTTCTGTGTGGGGCGCCTTTAGCCTGCTGCAAAACATTTTTTTTAACTTTTGCCAAACGTTTCCCATAACCACCCACAATCATTTCTGCTCTAGAATCCGTGTACATATTTCCGTGTACATATTTTCTTCCCACCCACATTATTTCGTGTATTTACAATTTTCTTTCTCGTTTGGAGGAGGTTTCTCATTGTGGATACATTAATAGTCATTCAATTTCAATAGCCTAATCTTGATGATATCCTATCACTGTTAAATACAAGTCACGGTTTATCCTACGTCTCCATGGTTACTGTATAACAAACTATGAGCAAGTCCATTTGATTAGTAAGAGTTTCCGGGATTTGACTGCAAAGCTGTACTTAGCTGTCCCTGAATCCAACGCGAGCAGGAAATGTTAAACAGCATCAAATGTTTCTCTCACGACTGTGCTAATGCAGTCTAAAATTTTGCAGGAAGTCACTATGCCATCATAAGGCATACTACATTCTGTGAAGTACTGGGGACTATTGTTGCTGTAAAAGTTGTGTCCTGCTGCGCAGTTGTAGAGCTCTTCAGAAAGGAAAAGCTGGTTCTAACACTCTAGCAGCACGTGTGAACTCTAGCATGTCCTGTCATGTAACATTGTCATATGGGCAGTCAGAGAGAAAAAAAGGGAAATGGAAAACAAGTGATATAATACAATCACACCGGAAAGCGTCCAGATGTTCTGTCATTTTCTAGACAAATAAGTTGAATTTGGACGTTTCGATCCTGCTGGAATTCAAATGTAAAAACTGTGCGGCAGATTTACAAGCCCCTTGCGCCACTTTTGCTTCATTTTAACATGGGAAAAATGACGCAAAAGTGGTGCTCCTATGTTTTGAAAGTAGAGTTGAACTATTTGCCATGGATAAACTGCCTACTTCATGTACTACTTTGTTACATGAAGGAGGAAGAACAGAAAAACTAGCTCGAGTACTTGTCATACAGTTCAATTGTGTAAGAATGTTGTACACGGCAAACTAAGAAAAGTTCACAAGGAAGTAGGGCTAATCCGTCTACACTAGGCCGAAAAATATGGGGCCTCATTTTTGAAAAGTGACGCATCGCTGCGTGAAAACAGCGATGCGTCACTTTTCATTGCGCCCTCCTTGGGACACCAATGATGCGTCATATTTACAGTATGACGCATCATTGCGAAAGGAGTTACAGATACGTCAATATTTCTGACGTATCTGTATGGCGCAAAAGTGACGCATTGCTGGAGTGTGTCACAAAAGTGATGCAACTCCAGCAATGCATCCTTTCACATGGGCAAGCCCCATGTGAAAGGGCCTGCGTCAGTCTTATGCCTGCTGTGAGGCAGGCTTAAGATATTTATGCATTTGCATCCTAGAAGTGGCGCAGTGAAATCTTATAGATTTCACTGCGTCACTTCTATGTCCCTTTCTTGCGTCAATACGCCCCCCTTGCATACATTATACCTGGTGCAGGTATAAATAATGTGGCGCAGGGGGTTACAAAATGAAGCATCTACCTAGATGCGTCACTTTGTAATTATGACGCAACAAGGCTCATTTTTTACGCCACTGGTGCACCGGCGGCGTAAAAGTGATGCACAGCCTCATAAATGAGGCCCATAGAATCGCTGCCGTTCATGAAGGCATGGTAAATATTTCCGCAATCGCCTAAATTGAAGATTAGCTTGCCTACAGCGACGGCTCGTGGAGGGAGTTACGGTGGGGCAGGAGGGTGGGGAGGGGGAGGGGCAGGGTGGAGGTTGCTAAAAACCGGCATATGGATAATTGCAGGTAAGTAAACAATGTAATTAATAAAACGAATTTCGTAGTGCGCCTTGCATCGCAAAATGCAATGCAGTGCGAGCTACGAAATTCGTTTTATTAATTAAATTGTTTACTTACCTGCAATTATCCATATGCCGGTTTTTAGCAACCTCCACCCTGCCCCTCCCCCTCCCCACCCTCCTGCCCCACCGTAACTCCCTCCACGAGCCGTCGCTGCTTGCCTAGCCCATCTAATGTGACACTTCCTGCTGAAGTTGTCCTTCCGGAAAAGTTTAACTAATCCGCAGAATAAAACTATACCGCAGGGAGTAGCATTGCTACAGACAATTACAGGGGACAAAACGTTTTAACAATAATTATCATTTTGCTGACGAGGAGTGACCTTAGACCCAAGAGAAGGTAGTAAAGTGTCGCTATTCAACAACCACGCACTAGCTACTCCTCGTTGCCAGAAGGCTCAGCCGTTGGGGCCCGATTATAAATTAAATGCATGGTAATTGTCGGGTGGTAAATCCACTCTCAGAATCACCGTTTCCGTGCACTCTAATTCTATTATTACTTTACAATACAGTTTAATGGCCAGGAATGGGTACCAATATTCTGTACAATACAGTTTAATGGCCAGGAATGGGTACTACTACTAATATTCTGAGTTTTCCATTTTAAGTGGTAACTGAGAATCATTTCAACCTTTCCAACCTTTCCCTAGTTGCAAAGCTTTCCATTAATCTTTGTAAATGTAAATGTAAATGTAAATGTGTGTGTCTTGTAAAGCGCACTGCTACCCGGAGGCGTCCTGGCGCTAAATATTTAAAATAAATAAGACAGCTTCCTACAGTCCTGACGCATAAGTCACAAAACGCACTCCCATAGCCATGTTCTTCTGACATTTGCTGCGCACAAATAAATAAAGACCAACCCATATCTAAGTCATAAAGCTTCCCTGTGTAAATATTTTCATCTAACTAGCAGCATTTTTCGTATGAAACTCTGGATTTTTGATTTACGCTGTAGCTTTATGTCTGCTTAAAACGCCCGATGCCAATGTTTTCGGCTAAAGCAGGGTGCCTTATTTCTGACCCGGTACAGAAGCCACTATGCAGAAACTGATCATGAACATGTATGGGCAAAAGCCATAGTCAATCTCACACCTGAAGCCATTGATATTACAAACCAGTCGACACACTGAGATGCAGAAACAACATGATATTTAAGCAGAAGATGCCTGTTTTCCGAAAGTTAAACTTGTTATTTGTAATTAATCTGTTAACTTCAGCTGGGGTTCTCAAGTAAATATCATTTACATCTGTTTTATTTTTAGCTTTCCGTAAACGTTTTAGGCAGGCCAGTACAGGAAGTGGAACACCCAGATTATTATTGTTGGGATGCAAAGTGAAAAGTTAAATTTTGGTCTTGGACTAAAACCAAGGATTATTCAACCCTTTTCTTATATGTGTGTTGCCTTAATCTTTCTGAACACTGCACTCCCCGTCTTTCTCTAATGCCTTTTACAATTAAATGCATTGCACAAAACGAGAGAAAGGCTACAGTAGCGTAGCTAGGATGCCACGAGCTCTGGTCCAAGCAAGGACAATTACGAACTACTGGTGGCACTCATTCATGTCAAGAGTCACCTGTAATAATTCTTTACAAGCAACTTGATGAGTCACCTTCATATCACAGACCTGCAATAAGAAGATAAAATACCGTAAACGATGCGATTACTGTCTCCAACATATTGTGAGACACAATTGGTGAAACATTGCTTGGTCCCCGAGACTGAGCATTGAAATGGAGTCTGAATAGATTGACAACCTCTTCGTCAGTCATCTAAGTGTGCTGTCACTACTTCCTCCAATGTCTCTCTCAGCTTCAATGCAGACAGCTTCTGGTACTGGAATCCATGCCTTTTAGCCCTTCAGACATTGGGTTTTCCCAGGGATCATTCCTAATACACACAGGTGTAGGTGAGCCTCTGGCCCAGCGTGACGTATCATGTAGAGAGTGCGAATGGCTGCTCAGAAGAAACACTGGAATTGAATTATAGGAGGCGAGGCTTGACCCTTTACCTCTATCATAAAACTATGCAGGGACGAAGTATACCAAGTTTACCCAAGACACATTAACCTGCTTACTATAACCACACACATAGCTGATGAGAGATTAGAGGTGTCATCTGTGGCCCTCCCTATACCCTCCAGCTGCATAAGAGCAACCACAGATGGATGTGAAGAAGTTTCATCACAGACAGTGTCAATTGCACTCGCCTATAGCTGAGGTTGTGGTGCATACATAGATAACCAGATATAGTTGCTGATCATGAACAACCTGACTTGTCTTTTCTGCTTTGTCCACTTAATTCAGTAAAATTCTTCAGTGATTTTAGAAGGAGGGTGTGTCATTTTGAATACATGTACCTGCTGGCCAACAGTCCTGTCATAGAAAAATAAGCAATCTGGAGAAACTAGATTGATAAAGTACAGAGATGGAACTATGTATACTAAACTATACAAAGTTTCCCTTTGTTTTTTGTTTTGTTTGGTTGTGTGTCATTCAAACACAAGTTATCAACAGCAGAACATATTAATTGTTTGGTATTTATATTCAAAATCACATAATCCAAAACAGTAATAAATCTGACACTAACATTCCTTTATCCACCTACTGACCGGCCAAATCAGACCAACCACTAGCCGCTGCAGAAGAGGTTCGAAATCTTAAAGTCCTCTTTGATTCTCAATTATCTTTTACCACACTGATTCAGCCTACTATCTAGTTTGCCATCTTCCACTTTTATAGCCTGTTAAAAATGTTACTCTACTTACAGTCCAACACTGCTGAATGCTAGACCAGCAATTGTGATAGCCAGTCTACAATACAGCATGCATGCTTGCTTAAAGCTGTCAAGCAAAGCAATCCACAACCTGCAGAAGGCCCAAAACAGAGTCCCCACATTATCTTTGGACTGAGAAAGAAAAAACATTTTTTGGCTTCACAACTCATCACACCTTGGTTATAATGATACACCAGTTACAACTCAAAGTCCTCTGTCTAATTTGAAAAGAACAACAAAATCTCATAACTGCTAATCCAGACTCCCCCAGTTTTCCAAACCTACTGTCCTCTTCTCTCCGTCCTTGACTGCAAAGTGTTTCATCTGGAGCGGCTGAAATCCTCATCTGGGTGGAGGAGCAAACTAGGGAACATTCTCCCTTCGGACACCAGAATAAGGAACAACCTCTCCAACTTTAATTGAATCCTGAAAGACTTCCTGCTTAAACAGCAGGCATGATTGCTCTATTTCTACATCCAGTTGAGTCGGCTCCTAACTGTCCTCAAGCTCCTCTCCTCTTCGTCCTGGTCTTTCTTTGATTCATAATCTTCCCCTAGCCTCTCTGCCTCTCCACAGCCTTCTACAATGATTCTGCTTCCAGCAACCTTCCATCTTCGACCCTTGATCTCTCTTTACATTGTTGCTCCTTGATCTGCCGCAAATTTTTCTAAAACATGATCTCTTGCTCTCCCATTCTGCTTCGGGTTCCATTTCTTAGGTTTTCCTATATACGTGATACATTTGAATGTTTTGTTTCTCATAGTGCTGCTTGTTACCCTCTTCGATATGCTGGCTGTTCAAGACCAATTTCAAGTCCTTTATTTGTATTTGCTTATTGATGTACATTGCAGCTTGATAGTGGATCCTTGACATTTTTTGCACATTACAGATAATAAATACATGAAGTAAATTAACACCAATATCCAGTAATTAACCTGCATCTCTGAAGAAGTTTTTCAAAGTGCATGACTTGCATTATATCGAGACGTGGGAGAGGAGATAGCATTTTTGTCTATGCTTGGGGTTGCACATTCAAAGATATCTATGCCTATTATGATGTTACCAAGTAGTGCAAAATGTAGTAAGATGCAGTCAAGATCATAGGCTTCAGAGTCTGCCAATGTCGATTTATGGATACTGCTGACACGCCAATTTCCCATGCATCCACACAGACAGAAAGACATTCCATATCCACACCACTGCATAGGGAGTATTCAGTGCCAGATGCTTAGGTCATAGAAACCGATCTGCAATTTCCAAATTCCATGATGGAAATGTCATCTAGTGTAAACAGTTCTTGATACAAGGTCTTGAAAATCAGCGCTATGGTAATTCAGGGAGCCAGACTATGTGTAATATTATTGCTTGTGTGGAGGAAATGTAGATCTTCCAATTTAATATTGAGGTATTTAGTCCTTAGAGTAACTTTGCCTAGAAATATCATTGTATTCTGGCATGGTAGTTCCATCTGCAGCTGTCTGAAGTTTTGTTTCCTAAAACATTGTCATTTTTAAGATCTTCATGAACATTACATCAAAACTGTAATGGAAAAAATAAGGTTGATGGATAACAACTGCCTGTAACAAATTGTGTTGTTGGTTGACTTGGGTGTGAGCCCTGGTCAAGGAGCAACCACAATCCTTATCAGGGTGAGCCACAAGCCAACACTAAATTAACCTGGGCGCAAACGTCTGGTGGCTTCGCCCAGAACAGTCAAGCTTAACGTAGAGACAATGTGTAAAGTATTTGTGCAAAGCTTCAAAGAATAATAAAGTGGAAATACCACAGAAACATAATCCCACACCAAGTTAGAACAATAGAGCTTTCTTTAATAAATAAAACAAGACCAAAATCACAGAAATCCAATTAATAGAACCACAAACTCACCACACACACACCACCAGACACTCACCACCACACACTCACCACCACACATACAACCACACACACACCACCAGTCATCAGTGCACGCTTTCACCGGGCACAAACACCACCAGCCGTCAGTGCACGCTTTCACCGGGCACACACACCACCAGTCGTCAGTGCAGGCTTCCACCAGGCACACAACACCAGACGTCAGTGCACGCTTTCACCAAACACACACACACACCACCAGCCATCAGTGCACACTTTCACCAGGCACACACAACACCAGCCGTCAGTGCACGCTTTCACCAGGCACACACACCACCAGCCGTCTGTGCACGCTTTTACTAGGCACACACACCACCAGCCATCAGTGCACGCTTCCACTAGGCACACACACCTCCAGCCGGGAGTGCACGCTTCCACCAAGCACACACACCACCAGCCATCAGTGCACAATTTCTACAGGAACACACACCAACAGACATCAGTGCACACATCAATTGTTAACGCATCCACAATTAACTATTGTAGCAATATCAGTATGGTGCACTTTACTTTTAAACATATTCATCTAAAGCTCAGCATGCCACCATTGCTACAATTCCAATCCAACCCACATAATTCCACAACACACCACATGCATACACTCCATAACACATGGCTAAAAGACATTGCCATTTACAATGCCATTAGCTCTAACTCAAATAAATCCGAGACCTATTGCATTTCCAATGCTTGTTTCTATCGCTATTTGTGTGGGGGCACACATGAATTCAAATGTTTTCTTCATGTCGACATTTTCACATCATTCTTATTAATGATGAATCAGTCTATTATTAATTTCTTTTCCCGTGTGTTCTTTTACCAAGCAACAGTGGTACCAGTTAATTTGCCATGCTCAAGAAAAGAAGCATTTCCTTTTTCAACTACCCATTCTTCATTTGGTAAATCAAGTCTGTGAGTTCCTGTGATTTCTCCTGTATGAGAACATAAAGCTGCTTTTCTTATGCCTAAGGTTCCTGAACTGATCACATATGCAGAAATTCCAACATCTATGTTTCTGCTTCTATACAAAACACCTCATATCCTTTGTGACCAACTTAGAATAACTATCACCTTCCACACTTTAGGAACATTCCACTGATTAAGATGAGTATCATTATAGTGTCATTAGCTCATATTGTCTATAACACAAGAATGACTGTTTTACCCCTTGCTGGGAATGCATTTTATAACACTATTGATCTCACTGTTTCTTTCAATAAAAATGTAATCAATCATAAGATACAGCCTCCATTTATCATGGAAGAATGAATACTCACTGACCCTTCAGTTCAATATATGTCATATATCTAGAATACATTCTTAAATCTTTTCAATCAATATATGGCATATATTTAGTAACATGGGGTCTCATTAGAGTTAGGCGGAGGACTATATCTTCAAAATGTGATGGATATCAAATCTTCTGTGTGGCCAGCATCATAGGCTATTATGCATTTGTAATACTGTAGACGGGGCAACTGCCATGTTTGTGACTGAGTATCCTGCCCACCAAACTCTAAATAAGGCCCATAGTATGTGACCCATGAGATTAATAATTGCTTTGCTCTCGAAAGAGCTCTCTACACCTCTTGTGTTCAATGGTAACACATTTATTCACGATTGTCAAGTTTCCTGTGAAAAACTTAAAGCAAACTAGTAAAATCCAAACATGGAAGGATGGCACAAAATTCCCAAGTTATGCAGAGCACTACTGCTGCAGACATTTTAGTTTTCCCGCTCCTCATTTTATCATCCACTTAGGACGAAGACCAATAGTTTTCCTTGAGATTCATGTCCTTCTGCTCAATTATCCAAGACGTATCTTGATTACAATGTAAGATATCAGTGATGCCAGGATTTTTTTTTAAAGTAACATAGTATTTGATTAGAAATAAAGAAGTTAGAGAGATATTGCGTAGAAGCCAAGCAGCCAACATTCATGTCTACAAATAAATCAGAGAGATTTAGAGCTTTGCCCATTTTATGTCCAGTTAGAGCACATGTGTAGTAGATACAGATCTGGAAGCCTATTTGTAAATACCGAGTTCAAAAAAGGTGTGAAGAGTTGCATTGCATTGAAATAGCATCTTCTCCATGACAAATTTTGCCCACCACTCTTAGCTAGGCCAACTCTACACCTCCACACCTCACCCTTGTAGTGTAGTTCCTATATTCCCAATAGGCTCTGCACATTGGAATAATATAAACTGTAGATTTGACATTGGACTGAGGTCTCTGCACTAGAGGTGGCTGTAGCTATAGCCCAAATGTCTTGTAATAAAGCACCCGGTCAGATGGGGTCCCAGCTGATCTTTTTACCTTGGACATTAATTTATGTTCAAAATTACTGGCAAATGTTTTTATATGGCATGTGTCAATGGGTTGCCAAAATCATGGTCAACATCTATTATTGTCCCTGTATTTAAAAAAGGCAATAGGGGGGATCCAAAGTGCTTCAGGCCAATATCGCTGATTGATTCCACCGTCAGGGTATTGGGGAGAGTGGCCCTCAGCAGACTGACAGGTTGGATTGACAAGCGGGGTGTCCTGTCAGACCTCAACATGGTTTTAGAAAAGGCAGAGGCACCATGGATCAGTGTCTTAACCTCTCCCTTTTGATAGGGAAATATACAATGGCCAAGAAAGGGATCTTACATCTCGCCTTTATGGACCTTTCCTCACCTACCCCATCCTTTTCCTGACAGTGGGATTGTGTTTGAGCCACTGCTGCTGCTGTTCCAGTCCATGTTTTCACACCACCCGCTAATTCGCCCGGAGTGCCGCGGGAGGCAGGGAGAGACGCCTTGTAAGGCCACTGATTGCTGCTCCTTCTTCTGGCTCTCCTGTCCTGGCTCTCATCCCCCACTCTAGCCCCCAGTCTCTGCTCTGTTCCTCACAACTGTGGGGTAAGCCACACATCAAAGAGAGAGCACGCGGCTGGGCTGGGTTCGGCAAGGAGCAGAGGTGCAGAGGGGTGAGAAAAGGAGCCGTCGGGGGCAGCCGCCTAGAGAAGGTGAAGGAAGGCACGCTGACCTGAGATTTTCCCTCATCTGTAACCCGGGCCAGTGATCAGTCACGACCTCCCCGATAACCCGCCCACCATTCGACAGCAGGTGGGTGTAATAAGAGCAGTGTGTGGTGCGGAGAGGGCTGGGTCCAGAGGGCTCACAATCTAGCCACCACTGACTACCTCGGCCTCCCTGCTTGACAGATGTGACAGGAGTGCTAAAGCAAACGCAAAGGTTCAAATCTAAGCTAAAGCCTAAATCAGCCAGCCTGCCAGCCAGCCAGAGCCAGAGCCAGTTAAGGCAGCCAAGTAAAAGTAAAAACAGCGAGGGATCATCAAGCCAGGCCAGCGACGCCAGTGAACCTGCAACACTTTTTTCAACACTTTTTTCAGTCACTCCGGCTACAAACTCCAGGTTCCAACCAAGAGAGCGTGTCTATCTACCCCCCTCCCAGATCTTGCAGTAGGGGGGTTATTTTCTTACAATCTGGCTCCGCGAGAGCCCTTATGAGCTATAGAGACAGGTGAGAGCTGGAGACCCCTCAAGAGAACTTGCAGCAACGCGATTATCGTCAACATAAACGCATAAACACCTAAAGGCTAAAGGCTTACTCTGAGCATAGAACAGCCACCGCGTTCTTACTCAGCCTTAACTTCTGGCCCGATAAGACCTGAGCAGGGCAACGATTATGAAGGATTACTTGCCGCCTAACTGTGAGCCATGAGGTCTGGCAGAGTAAGAAAAGCTTTCGTAAAATGAAAATCAAATCCGAGATTACAACCTAAACCAACAAAACGGAAGAGCGAGTGCGTTACCAGAAGAGATCTAATGGGCAGCAGCCCACAGGACCACGACCTGGGAAGTTCAATGATAAAACGTGAGAAACTGGAAGATACACAAAGTATGCAAAATAGTTCAACAGAAGAAAAGCCAGACAGTCACCTAAGTGGCCTGCACCCCAAAGCTCACAGCAGAAGCATCTTACTGCCCAGGAACACAATACAACAATAGAAACAAGTCTCGAAGACACCACAGCGAGCATCTGCTCCGCTGAGCAGGCCTAAAATCAAGGTAGAAGGAACACTGGCAAGGAGAAATCCCTGCTTATTCCAGACAAAAATATACACAAAGTTCTCATTTCTGAGAGATTCTGGAACAGCAATATTTTCTACGAGTGCCAGTATAGAAGGGCTGCAATCCCCGCTTTTACCACTTGCCACGAACAGCTTAGACCTAAATCCAGCGAAGGAAACTACAGTACAAATCCATCACAAAGGAATATCTCAAATGAACGCACAATTTGAAATCAAGGATCAACTTGGGGCAAGCCAAGAAACTGAAGAAACAACAATTATATGTACAAATAAGGCAAACAAGGAAAATAAGGTAAACAAAGCTGATAACTGTGAACACTCAAGGCTAGTACTCCTCCAACAAAACCACCAAGAGGAAAGCACTACCAATTACCTTAGCTCACCACAACATAATCCTGTGGAAAGCTTATACACAGCTCAAACTAGTATTTCAAACCTCCAGCAACCTAGGACAACAAATGGGGGAACACAGAAGCCATCCCAAACACCCGACCAGCAACTGGGCCTAGGGCACTGTTCTGGAAATCAGAATGCCCAACCCCCTAGTTATACTGATGAGATAGCTCCAGGCTGAGGACCTAGCCTTTCAGTTCAACAAACGAAGCCAGTCACGGGACTTGTTCTATAGTCTCACCAAAGTTTATCACCAGCTCCAGATAAGCATGATGGCCAAAATATAAGGAAACAGACATTACAACCAAATTGCCTCCCCCCACAGATTTCATCACCTACCCTATCACCCAACAGCATGGATTATAAACTCCTTTTGGTAGACTTACCAGCCCCTTACAAATCAAAGGAATCCACATAATCAGTGCAATCGGAGCAAGGACAACTACCAAAAATCGACGACCAGTCCGTCATCAACTGCGATATGTCCTTCCTAGCCTCCAAGAGTGAGAAGATTTAGTCGCCTCCTACACACATGAGACTAGTAGTCGACCAAAAAAGACCCGCAAACAGTCAAAAGCAGTCCAGGTCGTAACAACAGATCCTTAATCTGGGAAGCACTTTTAAGCTCCATGCAATACTCGACTGCGGCCTTGCAATACCAATCCCATAAAATGTACCTCCAGCTAACAGTATTGCATTCTCTTGCTGACTTTACTTCGGGGATTGATAAAAAGCTAGGTGAGCTGAATGAATTAATAAAGAGAGGACACGCAGCGGCCCTGAAAACACAGTCCGTGCAACAAGAATGCTTATGTGCCCGATTGTGAACAAATTACAAATGCTACCCACGACACGGGCAGACCTACTGTCGACTCTGAAACCAACAACAGCACCAAAGGAAACAGAAAAAATAGGTACCCCGAGGGATGAAGCAAAACTAGAAGTGCACAGTCATCTGTGCCACAATCACTAAACAACGACTCCCTACCAGACAGTAGCAGTCCCCCCCAAGGAACAACCAGAGCTGACTCACCCGGTAGCAAAAGTCTAAAAACAAGAAAAGGACGTAAGCAAAAAAGGAAAGGCAGGAACAAGAAATCCTCAGTCTTGGCACATTATGTAAATGTCTCCATCCCGGTAGGCTTACCCAAACCAGAATTAGTAAATGATAAAATACCACATGAAGATGAGCTTGGTTTATCAAATAGGGTAAAGAAGTCGACTGCAAGCCCAAATACAACAAAGCAACAGCGAAACACGACAAGCTGCCTACTAAGTTCCAGCAATATACAAGTGGAAAAGGATGTACCGACAGGGCCCGTACCTGAAATGATCCTGCCTTCAATCGCCTCCATTATGGAGACACATCAAAAAAGCACGCACATAAGGCAAGAGGCGTCAACAGCCCTACCAGGTAGTACTGTGCTATTCAAAGGAACATACCAAAGAACAGCACCACTCGGTAGAGTCTCCTGGGAGGATCAAAAGAGGCCCCAACAAGCACTGTGCCACAATCACGAAAACGACATCAGAGTACATACCACAGACAGTGCATTATCCAATCACATAGAAAACACAAACTACAGTTGTAACCCAAGAGCATTTAAAGTAAACCTCTGTGATCCTGGGCTCCTTCAAGATAGCGGAAATAATAAAATAAGAAGGCCTTTCCAAGACCAAGAAGGACGTGTCCACAAAGTGACCATCAATAATAGTACAGAGGCACAAGATCAGCCCATAGCAGCGGCCGAAGGGTCAAGTATTATAATATTCCACCCTCAATACAAATCTAGAGGACGTATGGACACACTGAATAGATGGAATATTCTATGGCTTCTACATTCCATTACACCCTTAGTAAATATCAAAACCCTTGATTTACTGTCAGTGGAATTTCTATCATCTAGCAACACACAGAGCACTGAAGCAACTAGAACAACCTGGCGAACCGCAGAGGTTGCAGGCCGAACCCTGCGGGAAAGGGAAAGCTTTACAAACTGGGGGATAGGCCTGGAATCTATTCCCAAACCTTTATACCCAGCTCCCTTCCTTAAAGTGGAAGTAATCAACTCAAGTCGGATGACTTTTTCCGTTTTGAATGGAGCAAGAAGCAGTGCACCGGGCACTACAATTGAAGCAGACCTGGAAATTGCACTGCACTCAACTCAAGGTCCTTCAGCCTCAAAGCCCATCTCAACATCCAACAACTGGCCCGACACACATCGGCAAATAATACCAAGAAGTCCACTATGACAAGCCACTGACTCAGTACAGCCTTCACAGATGGAACGCGATGGAATTACCGTATGCAAGATCAAGAGTTCAAAAATGATCTGACTACCTTTGACATTATCTTGCTTCAAGAAACCTGGGAAGACAAGCCTCTAGACCTACAAGGCTACGCCACCTACTCATTGCCGGCAGCAAAGATGTCATCCTTCGGTCGCTGCTCGGGGGGCCTCCAGCTTTCTGCTTCAATTACTAAAATTGGTGAGCTCCTCCCTGTCACCATACATCTAACTCCACCAAGCAGTATTCAAGGAATAAAGGTAATTCTTAGGCTAAATATTCGTAAACAGGAAATTATAATAATAAATGTTTATGTTCACCCAAAACAAAAATCAAAGGCAGCAAAAGAGCTGTTACTCGAGCTGCAGAGAGTAATGGCAGAGGAATCAACGAATCTCATAGTCCTGGCCTGCGATTTCAACATGCACCTCTTAGGGTCTACCAAGGAAGAAGACTCAACGCAGGACCTCGCGAGAGCATGAGGAATTCCAACACAAAGCCAATAAGGCCCTCTAAGCCACCAAGCATAGCAACAAACTTACTCAGGGGCTTAGAACACCTAAATATGAGAGCCCTGAATGGGCAGCTTAAAGATGATATTCCACCAGCAGCCACATATCACTCCACTGTTACGTCATCACATCTAGACTTCACTTTTATGACATTGTCCTTGTTTAATAAAGTAGCCACCTTCAAGATCGGTAACAGTACTTTCAGTGACCATCTACCACAAGAGCTGAATCTTTTAGCAAGAGCCTGCCAAATCCCAGAAACCAGCAATTCCATCCTGCCAGAGAAAACAACCAATCTAAGAAAAATAAGATGCAATTCCAGCAACATAGATAAAATAGCAGCAGATGCCCGACCCTTTATAAACAAGGTCAAGTCAACTCAACCAATCCAATAAAAAGTTGGGTACTATTTACTGAATCTATAGGAGACAAATACTCACAACGCAATGGCCAAAAACAAGGAAATGTGGTAGCTGCCTCAATTAATGCACAAAATAGCCCTGTTTCTAAAAAAACTAAAACTAACTATAAATCAAACCTTCGAGCGATTGCGCAAACTCCCAAACAATAACAATTGGAATCTGCAAGTCACACCCCGGGAGTTAAGGACATTTCTAAAAAGGAGGAGATCAGAGAAGAAAAGAGCAACTGATAAGGAACTCTGGGCGAAACTTATGTTTGATGCAAATCAGAAAAATAGTGCAAAATTTTGGAAAACGGTCAATAAACTGCAGCGCCCCAATCATCAAGGTGTTAGCTCCAATATCACTGAAGCTATCTGGGTAGACTACTTAACTAAACATTTCAATGTCCAAGATCCCGAAACAATCGTTTCCCTGGGCCTCCAGAGTCACGACGACGCAAATAACACCACTCAGGAGGGGAGAACTCATAAGTATCAATGCGACGTGGGTATTGAGCCTTCGGTCTTGTCACAGCCAGAGGTAGCTCCCCCGCCAAGTCAGGGCTGCCAAATTAGTTCAGAAGATCAACAAAAAGAACCTCTGTTAGAAGATATATGCAAACAAATTTCCAGAGGTAGGCAGGCAGGAGCGCCGGGCCCGAATGGCATACCACTGTTGCTATACAAGCAGGAAATAGACTTCTGGAGTAATGCTTTAGTTCCAGTTATAGACTCGCTTTAAGAACAACAGAAATTCCAGAGTCATGGCGAGGCTCTATCATCAGTCCCATATTTAAGCAAGGGACGAGATCCGACCTAAACAACTACTGCCCGATAGCCTTGATTGACACAGAGGCCAAATACTATGCAGGCATTGTTCTTAAAGATCTGGTTGCTTGGCCTACAAGAAACAGCATTATTCCAATGACCCAAACGGGTTTTCCTGTCAAGGGCGAGGAACTATAAAACACATCATGGCCTTAACCATGCTCATGGACTCAGCGAAGCAAGGTAAATATCCCCTGTACCTTTGCTACATTGACTACTCCGCAGCTTTTGACCACTTAGACTGTTCCAAACTTTGGTTAAAGCTGAAAGAAAGGTAGATTCGGCTAGCACTCCTAGACCAACTCATATAGCTGCATACGACACATGGGTCAGAATCAAATTGGGTGCAGGTAGGCACCTTTCAAGAAAAATCACTACAAGGAAGGGCTAAAAGCAAGGATGCGTTCTGGCCCCTTTGCTCTTTAGCCTCTTCCTGGCAGACCTGCCGGCAGAATTGGACACTTGTTCCTCACACCCCCGAGGCTAGGAACCATGGAATTGACAAATTTACTTTACGCTACACGACCTAGTGCTGATCAGTAGAACTCCGATAGGACTTCAGCACCTTTTAGATGCCACCCACAAATTCTCACATCGGAATGCATTAACAATACATTTAAAAAAATTGAAAGTCATGAGCGTAAATCACCGCAAGAAGTCAAGTCCTAGTTGGAACATGGAAGGCAAAAGCCTGGACCAAGTAAGTACCTACAAATACTTGGGTGTACTCCCAGATAAAAACAATTCCTTCAAACCACAACTTGAATCTTTACGAAGGAAGGGGGCAATGACCTGCTTGGCATTAAAGCCCTTATAGAAATTGCTGCTGGATTTAACAGTTGACCCTCTTTTAAAGGTCTTACTTGCGAAGCTACAACCAGTAATTACCTGCTGGAGTGAATCCTTGACAGGTATAGATGCTCCTACCCTTGACTGTATACTCGCAACTTCCTACCGAGCGATATTCCAACTCCCTAAATATGTCTCACCAGCCCAAATAAGGCAGGAATTTGGAATCCAGAAACAGGAAATAGAAATGCAGGGAGCTTTCTTAAAAAGTTGCCACAAAATCAGAGCTGGTGAGAGAGGGTCCTTGAACAACCAACTCTGGTAAGAGCTGTCCCGCACTGGAAAATTACCAGTAAACGCTACCTTCAGAATTCTCTGCAGACGCTCAGACTGGCAGATGCTTGGAACACTCCAATGGGCCATTTGGCTTTTAAAAAAGTAGTAATAAAATCAACAAGGCTCATATCGGCTTTAGAGGACACGAAATCTGTTTCAAAAGAGCTCACGGTTAGGCTGTGCTTAACCATTACAATGTTCTAAAACCTCCGCCCCACCTCAAGTTTGGAACCAAGCTTGAGACAAAAGAAAGATTTCTAAAACTACGGCTGGGAGTCGGTCCGATCAACCAGTTCATGCCCCTGTGGGAAAGAATGGGGGGCGATCACTTGTGCCGGCTGTGTGCGAACGACACAGAGACTTTGATTCACATTATATGTATATTCAGGGAGCTAGACGACATACAGAAAAGCCTGTTAAAACCACTATTCAAGCAGCACAGAGCAAGGTCCTGCAGACAGGCAGTGATGATGTGTTTTAATCCCTCCTTAGTGCAGCTAAACTGTCGTCTTACAAAAGTCTTTGACCTGACAGCACAGAGACTGGTAAACTCTCGCTGCCAATAGTTGTGACCTACTAAGATGACAGCAGACTCTGAACTTGTCCGCTCCATTGGTTTCAAAACTACGTCGCTCGTATAAATGCTTTCAAATAGGCCTGCAATCCTGTGACAGGCTACTAAAAATGGAACAATTGTATGTCTCTTAATCTCAATAGAAATACTCTTTTTAATCTTAAATTTTTTTTAATTGTTTTATTAATTGTAATTCTCTTTGATATTAACCAACAATGTTCTGAATGCAACGGTTTTAATTAATCATGCATTATAAAAATACTTACTTTCATCAGCGTTTGACAGGGTGAACAGGTCCAAGCTCTGAGATTTATTATTAGGGATGGATAAGAGTATTATATATTTTTTAGCAGACCTGCACAGGGACCTTACGGCGACAATAAGGTTTGACCAAAAGGGTAATCTTACGCAGCACTTAGCTATCACTAGAGGAGTTAGACAAGGCTGCATCCTGGCGCCCTTTTTATTTACCCTTTATATTACCCATCTTGAACCAGCCCTAGCCGGAGCTGTTAAGGATATTCCCTGTGTAAGGAACCTACTGATTCCAGCATTGCTTTACGCAGATGATGCAGCATTGTTAGCACACACAGCCGTGGGGCTGCAGCACTTGTTGACCGCCTTCACAAATTTCATGGGCTCTTTAGACTTAAATGTTAACCTGTCAAAGTCATATATTATGAGCCTAGGAGGAAAGTCAAAGGTAGCCAAAACGTTTTGCTCTGGCCGGACCGAACTAACTAGAGTCCACACATTCCCGTACCTGGGCGTCCTATTTGATGATAAGCGTTCATGGGTTGCGCAAAGGAGAGCGAAGAGAATTGCTATGGCTAGATCAACAGGGGCGGTTATTGACTTCACCCTGAGTTTGGGTGCCAAACCCATGCAGGCCGTGTTGAATATTAATAAGGCCAAGGGCATTGCTATAGTGAAGTATGGCTCTGAAATTTGGGGCTATAATAACTGTACAAAGCTCCAAATCGTTGAAAATAAGTTTATAAGAAGCCTGATCTCCGTACCTCAATCCACATCCTCGTATATAATTCCTCAAGAGGTGGGTCTCGGCTATGTTTCTGATTTGATTAGAATGTCTCCCATTCTCAAATGGATCTCGATCTGGTCTAATCCTGATTTGGTATTAAATAAAGAGATCATACGAGATTGCATGGTTCTAGATAGGGCAAGTAGTATACCATGGTTGAGACATTTGAAAAACACTGCAGAGTGGTTAGGCCGACCAAACTTGTCCAGAAAATATATGTTAAAAAGATCTTGTGTGGGCTAAGACCTCAGTTCAGCGCATAGCAACATCAGAAAGAGAGGCCTTGGAATTATTGAAACCCACTGTCCCTGCACACCAGCTCCTAAAAACATCCTATTTCATGGAGCCTTACTTGGATATTGTTACCAAGTCCCAACATCGTTTTCTTTTGACGAGATTTAGGTTTAACTATTTCATTTTTTTTCTGGCTGATCCTTTAGGCTGGGCCAAGATAGAAGACCTGGGTCCTTGCTCTTGCGATTGTTTTTCGAGGCAAGATACTATGCATTTTGTCTTATTCTGCTACTTTCATTTACCTATTCGCAGGCGTTATATCCTGCCGGTTTTAAAAAATAAAGTTTTTTTGCAGGCGAGACCATCTCTTTTACACCTGCAAATGCTGAGCAATCCTTGGGAAACTTTCAGTATTGCTAACTTTTTAGTAGCAGCAGTTAGAGCAAGGAAAAAAAGGAAGTGGCAACTGAAACAGGTTTATGTGTCCGGATCCTTTTATGTATTTTTTGCCCTTTTGCACATGAAATGTTTTTATATTACTTGCATTTTATAGTGATATTTGTATATTCGGAATTGCTGCAAAGTTATATTTATGGATGATTTTACGTAATAATTATTTTTAATCTTGTAATGCTGATGAGTAATTAAAAAAAAAAACTTTTATGGTTTTTAATAAGCATGGGCGTAAAATCCGTTACGCTCGCGGAATTTGCGGATTTTCGGCAAATTCGCAATCCGCGAACTCTCGTGAATTTGCCAAAAATTTGCAAATTGGTACGCAGCGGATTTTTTTGCTTGGTGATACAATATTGCAGCGCGCGGCATTCACTTACCGTCATTCAGCGTTTGCAGAGTTGTTTTTCTCCATATTTTGCGTGTGCCGCGTGGATCTTGCTGCGGGATCCCGCAGGAGTTTAGCGACTGCGATTACATCATCGCGGCTTGCCACCTTGCACAGCACGCATCGCGAGAGCTCGCAATTGCGAACACGTAGATGCGGTGGGCAGCAACAATCTCGCACTCGCGAAATTGCAAAATTTGCAATTCTGCACAAGAAATCCACCAGCAAGCAGCATAAACCTTCTGAAAATGATGATTTTTATCAGAAAACCTCCTCAGGTTGACATTTGCCTGCACTTTTTTTTTAAAGGAGCCCATTTTGGGGGGGGGGGGGGGTGGGAGGAAGGAAGTGCCCCACAGTCTCCAACTTCCTGTTCCTGTCCAGCAGGCTCCTCCCAGTGCTTTCTTCATGTGCTGGTCACTTTGATTTGGATCTTGACCTGGAAGGATTAATTTGTGGATGCTGCTGGATATTTGGATTTGAGGCCTTTTTGACTTTCTTTGGATCACTTTTGGATTAGAAATTTCACAAGTAAGTTTGTTTGGGGCATTACAGTTGCTGCAACTACAATTTTGGAATTTTCGATTTTTGGGCGGTTGTGGGGGCCTTTTGCCTAGGGGTACTCAGTGGTGGATGGACTGAGTCTTTCTGTGGGGTCTCTTTAATGTAAACATCATGAAGGGCATGGATGGCGAGGGATTGTGCTGATTTTTGTGTGTTTTTCGATTTTGTTGGCTGCTGTTTTGGCCTTTTGCCCAGGGCTAGTGGTGCATGGACTGAGTCTTTCTGTGGGGTCTCTTTAATGTAAACATCATGGAGGGCATGGATGGCATTGGATTGTGGTGATGTTTGTGTGTTTTTCTATTTTTTGGGGTGTTGATGGGGACTGGCCATGTGGGTGGGGGCCATTTTGGGTGCCTTGTACAGGCCGGCCCTGGCCATGTGCTGGGGGGCAATGGGCCATTTTGAATGCAGGCAGTGTTCTCAGGCCTGCACCCATTTTGCCTAGCTTTCATCCATTATGCCCAGGGGTAGTGAGTGGTGCATGGGCCTAGTCTTTCTGTGGGGTGTCTTGAATTTAAACATCATTGAGGGCATGGATGTCATGGGATTGGGCTGTTTTTTGTGTGTTTTCGATTTTTTTGGCTGCTGTTGGGGCCTTTTGCCCAGGGCTAGTGAGTGGTGCATGGACTGAGTCTTTCTGTGGAGTCTCTTTAATGTAAACATCATGGAGGTAATTGATGGCATTGGATTGTGGTGATTTTTGTGTGTTTTTCGATTTTTTTGGGGTGTTGATGGGGACTGGCAATGCGGGTGGGGCCATTTTGAGTGCTGATACAGACAGGCCCTGGCCATGTGCTGGGGGGCAAGGGGCCATTTTGAATGCAGGCAGTGTTCTCAGGCCTGCACCCATTTTGCCTAGCTTTCATCCATTATGCCCAGGGGTAGTGAGTGGTGCATGGGCCTAGTCTTTCTGTGGGGTGTCTTGAATTTAAACATCATTGAGGGCATGGATGGCATGGGATTGTGCTGATTTTTGTGTGTTTTTCGATTTTTTTGGCTGCTGTTGGGGCCTTTTGCCCAGGGCTAGTGAGTGGTGCATGGACTGAGTCTTTCTGTGGGGTCTCTGGCTTTAATGTAAAGATCATGGAGGGCATGGGTGGCATGGGATTGTGCTGATTTTTGTGTGTTTTTCGACTTTTTGGGGTGTGTAACTGATGTTCCTCTGTCTTCCAATGCTTTTAGGTGCACAAGAGAACCACCAGTGCCAGGAAGAAGTCCTGCAGGGGTGTGTGCAGCATAACGTCACACGACGTCACGTGTGGCCACAGACAAGACAACTCTGCAACTCGTGCAACTGCGGCCTGCTGTTCTGACATCTGAAGAAGATGGCCCCCCAAAAAAGTTCCCCGTAGCTCCTCTAGCAGGAAAGTTGCCAGTAAGGAGCAGAAGAAGCAAGTGGCCCCACTTACCAAGGAGACTGGTGTGCCGACCGCCGAATTTTTTGGGAAAAAAAAGTACGCCTGCAGCAGCAGCGGGGTCTGCTGGGGACGAAGCTGGGAGCAGCACCCTCGCTCCATTGGGCTCAGTGCCATCACCACCACACCAACTTAAGTCCAAGCCCTTGAGTGCTTTAGAGACAGCCAGTCTAGTTGTTCAATTACCATCGACCAGTGATGTTGGCTCATCGCAATAAAGTAGCAGCAATGTCCCTCAATCGACACACGTTGTTGTAACTCATCTGACGAGTGTTCAACAACCACAGCCGCAACAACAACCACATGTGCAAGTACAAGCCCAAGCACATGTGGAAGGAGAGGCAGCGCAAGGAGATGCGCAAGCAGAGGTGCATGGAGCGGCACAAGTGCCCACAATAGTTGTTCCTCCCGAAGTAGGGGCACATCAGGAAATCGACATTCAAGCCGAGGTATCATTTGAGGAAGCCACTCCTCCTGATCATTCATTGTCTTCCACATCCCTAGCAAGGAAAAGACCAAGGATGGTGTCTACATCTTCTTCAAGCCCCCTTCCTTCTGATGATATGGATCAAAATTGTGAACCACCACTGCCGTCTGAGAGTGAGGCACACCATGATCTGACAAAGGTAGCTAAGCGTAAAAGGAAGGTCCCCGAAACTCTTATACTTATGGAGTGTGCTGAAGAAGAAGTGGCTTATACTACTCCTGCTGATGAAGACTCTCACGACAACGACGCAGTCATCATAAATGTCTCTCCAGGCTCAGCGGGCATGCAGCAAACAGACATTTTTACCCTAGCCCGAAAAGCTGCTGAGCGTGATGTTGTCGACGAGGCAATGGGACCACCACCATTGCAGTTAACTAGTACACCACCACCTACCGCTTCCGTATTTTCTCGCCAGAAGGGACCTCCATCCACTTCGACCTTCATTTCCTCAATTAGTGGTGCTGCAAGTGCACAACGTAGTAAAGTTCGGCAACACACATCCTCCACTTCATCTGGCATTAGCAGCATGACCAGTATCGCCTCCTCCGCCCCCCACAACATTTGAAGTCCGCAGTTTGGGACTTCTTTAGTGTTAGCACAACAAGGGAAAACATAGACTTTTGTACCATTTGTAAGCTTGCAGTTAGTCGTGGTAAGCTTGGTACCAACCATGGTACCGGAGGCCAGAATGGTCATCTTGAGAGACAGCACACTGTCAAATGGCATGCGCACCTAAAGGAGATCAAGGAAGCCCGAATTGCAAGTCAACAAACTGTATCCGTTGATGTTTCATCTGATGATGACGAGGAGGAAGAAGCGTCAAACACTTCACTTATACACAGTACCCCTGTCAGCAGCACCCCCCCTGTGAGCCACATTAAGAGTGTGGGAGAGAGTGAGACACCAATGCGAAAAAGTTCATCATCACCGAGCGTAACTGGGTCGAAGAAGTCATCATCATCATCCCGTAAAATCATGGTCCAGCCCACCATTAGAAGCATGTTGTTTTCAGATGTGCCATTTGAACGCAACCACCCAACGGCGCGTCTGTATAACACTAAGCTGGCTAAAATGCTAGTGCTGGACCTTCTCCCTTTTTCTTTTGTGGAAGGGGTTGGTTTTCTTGAATTAGTAGCAACGCTCTGCCCTAAATGGAAGGTTCCTAGCCGGTTCTATTTTGCCAGAGTTGCGGTTCCAGCACTACATGAAGAGTGCTGTTCACACTATACATCTGACAACAGACATGTGGACCAGTTGCGCAGCCACTGATTACATGTGCATCACTGCACACTGGGTCTCTTTTTCAGGAGTTACAGCAAAGCTAAGGGCAGGTGTTGACCCGGACAACGTTTTTAAATCTGCTCGGAAACATGCAACACTAGCCATGTTTGGCATGGAGACAAGTCATACAGGAGAAAACATTTTGCAGGAGTTTAACACGAAGGTCTTTCAATGGCTGTCCCCATGAAAACGCAAGATTGGTTATGTTTCCACGGATAATGGCGCCAATGTAGTTAAGGCCATGGATATGGGAAACTATTTCAGAGTGCCGTGTTTGGCGCACTGTATAATCCTGGTTGTTAAAAAATTCTTGAGTGAAGAAAGTCTAGTGTGCGAGTTACTGACCACCTGCCGAAGAATGTGCACACATTTCAGCCATTCTTTTAAGGCCCGGGAACATCTGAGGGGCCTGCTACATCAACGTAAACTGCCAGTGAAAGCACTCATCCAGGAGGTGGCAACACGTTGGAACTCACTCTTCTACATGCTTGAGCGTCTGTATGAGCAGTGTGCGGTAGTCGATCAGTATTTCTTTACACAGGGTGCAGCAATGAAGGGCCTGAGGATACATGCGGAGCAATGGAAGCTAGTTCAAAGCCTGACAGACATGCTTCGTCCTTTTGAGGTCTTCACACGTGCAGTCAGCAGGGAGGACTGTAATTTGGGAAAAGCTATCCTATTGTTGCGCATGCTAGAGCACCAACTGAAGGCGGTGTCTTCTACCTTTCAAAAAGATGAAGAAAAGCAAGAAGCTTTTGATTTGGTGGAAAAATTATTAGAGCGCCTACTTGTAAATGTAAATTGTAAATGTAAATGTACGCAAACTTTGCGTTGAACGTCTTCAAAAGATCCACACAGAACAGCATTACACTTGTGCTACTATTCTGGATCCACGCTTCAAAAAGGCACTGGCAGGCAGAGTATTCTCTCCTTTTGGTGACGCAGAAGTTTCAAAGTACAAACGTTGGCTAGCTGTGTCAGCCATGAGGTTTGAAAGAGAACGGCAGGAAATTGAAGGAAAAGGCAGGACATCAGCATGTCAAATCAATGAAAAGTGCTTTTAAAGAGAGAGGATACACAGATGAATGTTTGAATAAAGCTGAGTCAAGGATCAAAACTGTGAAGCGTAGTACCATTCTACAGGGTAGTGTTAACGGAAATAAGAAAAAGAAAGGAAAAGATGAAATTTTGTTTATAACTAAATTTGATTTGTACAGTAATCATGTTTACAACATTTTACGTAAAAACTGGCATCTAATTGCATCTGGCAATATGCCCCCGGGCACAGTACCAACAAAACCCAGGGTGGTCTACAAGAGGGGAGAAAATCTAAAAAAGATGCTATGTCCTAGTTATGTAACAGATGAAAAGGCTGTTAGCAATACTGCATGGCTAACTACTAAACTGGCTGGTTTTTATGTCTGCGGCACTTGTACCATCTGCCAACATGGCCTAGAAAAAAAAGTTGAGATTTCAGTACGACACCAAAAAAGAATATGAAATTAGATCTTTCATCAATTGTAACACCACACACACAGTATATGCTTTGGGTTGTACACGCAACAAATTTTATATAGGTAGCAGCATCAGAAGCCTAAAAATAAGAGTTCAAGAACATATCAGGGCCATAAGGAATAATGATGCTAGATACCCTGTGGCAACACATATACAAGAAAACCACCCAAATGAAAAAAATATTTGGTTCCATGCTTTGGAACAGGTACAGACCCCACAAAGAGGAAACAGAGAATTATCCTTAAGGAAAGCGGAGGCAGGTTGGATCTGTAGATTGAGGACGACCAGCCAGGGACTTAACACCAATACAGAATTGCATCATTTTTTATAATCCAGGATAATCTTGATTTCAATTTAGTATGTGTTCATCAAAATCATGTAATGCGTGACGCACAACTTGTCCTGTATTTCTGTATTTCTATATATTTCATGATAATTGATATAGCACATAGAATTGTCTTCTCTCTCCACTTTATAGAGATCCTCTTTAACAAGCTAAAAAACAAAAAATAGAAATGTGTAGAAGCAGATATAAGATTACAAAATTTGATATACTCTTAATAGGGTCTTACAAAATATACTACTGTTATAAGCATGAGATAAAACGGGCATAATTATGATGTTCTACACTGAAAATGTAACGCTGTACATTTAGGGATACATTGCACAGAGGATGCGTCTTTATAGTGCAACCTAACTTACTTTGACACAATAGCAAGGCACTCAAATTAATTTCATAACACCCTGATTAAAGAACTACTGCTGTGCTATGTTACTGCGATATTGGGAACATTGCTGTAATAGGGCATCTACAATTGTGATCGAGTCACTTAGATTGCAATTTTTTATTAAATTCGTAGTATGGAAAACTTAAATTCCTTCTAATTTTATTTTTTACGACACTTAAGATAGCATTTTTTCACCCGCTCCTAGATTTCTCAATCACACAATGTTCGTTTTTAAACTTGAGCCGTTTATAATACCATTTCTCAGTGAGATTAAAACAATACTGCCCCCAATGAACGTTTTTAAATAGTGTTTACACACTGCAAGATGGCGCCCGAAATCGTTTTATGTAAGCAGGGTTTTGTGCTACCGGCATCCACAGTGTTTATACACTATAGGATGGCGCCCAAAATCATGCCACAAAGTAAAATTCGAAACCTATCCAAAATGGCGGGTCCGGGTGACGATTATAATACCCGGAATGTCAAAACAACCACACACCATGATACATGGGTAGAAAAAATAGGTTAATTTATATAAAGATTAAATTACGCAGTAGATCGAGCTGCATTATTAATTATATTAAATTACATTTTCTATTTAATAATAACACATGATTTTAATTTCTGTCTCCACTCATTCCGATCGGAATTTGGATATTATTGGTATATATAGAAATTAATGCAATAACATGGTAAGAGGATAAGACTAGTGCGCTCGTATAGCACAATAATAAGTGCATCCGGAGCGGTTAAGATGGCGCCCGTTTCACGGAGGAACCGCTCAACCCTCAAATGAGGATAGCCAAATACAATCACAGGTGCATGCAATTCATCAATTAAATACCATATATAAGCGGCTACGTTCTCTGTGGTTCACACATCACAAGAGAAGACGCCACGCGATGGAGCCTGCCTGATCTACTCCCACAAGTAAGTGTAACGCCGCTAGAATAATTATGCGCTTTAAATTAAATAGATGCCCCACGAACGGCGATGCTTTCTATAACCCAGCCTACAACTCGATTACAGCCTTTTTAATTTGGGCACTTGGCACATAGCATCTTTGCCAGTTTTTGAGATACCAGTCCATCCCTGGTCATAGGTATTTAAAGAAATTGTGATATCACAACATGGCTGCCCCTTTTTACTAGAAGGAAACACCACAATGTGATATAAATGCCCTTATGTATAAATCGTTTTTTTTACCAATCTCCCTAAAAAACCAGACACATACAGCAAATTTGGCTGCTTAAATCTTTGAGTGTTACATAGCATTAATTCCTGTGGCAGACTAAACTGAAAAATAACAAATGACTCAATTATACTCATTTGCACTTTCTTTATTCAGATTCCTGCTACACTGGGCTATCTGACCGAGTCATCCTACTTAATGAAATTGAAGTGTCTGTCATTTACCAAATAAAAGGTATGCCATTAACTTGAAAGTGATTACAATAACAACATTGGCTGCATAATATGCTAAATACTAATATGGCTTTAAACCTTTTATTTTAGAATAATTTTAAATAACACTGCCTCTAGACTGGATGGAAGAGAATATATATTTATTCAGTCCCAAAAAGAGGTCATTCTATTTGGTAAGCCAACCTTTAGGCTATATAATTAAGAATAATTCTCTGTACTATTGACAACCACACAGGCACTAAATTAACTAGTGCATATCAATATAATATCCAAAACCCACCTTAACGTCGTAGGTAATGAGGTTGTTAGGCCCACCTCTGTTCTTTTTTCCTAGTTTCAACTACTATTTTTTTGCACAAAATTATGTAATGAGAAAAGAGAGTAGCAGAGTTCAGTTTAGAACAATGTTATAGGTGTGTTCCTTGTAAATATGTACATTTTGTAAAAATGTGTTGTGAGGAAATGGAACTCAATCAGGTGTGCACAAGTCTCTAGAGACGACCATTTGGATTTTGTTGTGGTTCTTTTTAATATGTCGAAATTAATTTAATTGCATTTTAATGTAAAATAGTGTATATATTGTACATATATTAAATGGGTGTGCATATATATATTATTTGTAGCCCTGAAGAAGTCCATGGAGGACGAAACGCGTTGGCTACATGTGTGAAGAATCAAATAAAGATTGAACTTCTAAAAAACATCCAAAGATTCTGGTACTGAATGATTTTCCATCTTTTTACTCATGAACAGTGACTATTATTGTACAGATTTTCAATATATTGATTTGTGTGCTGGATCATTTTTGCAAAAAAATTATAAAAAAAATAGTACATCAGCAGGCCATCCGGAGTCAAAAGAATCCACTTCTGCACCTGTGGCTGTGGCAGAAGTGAGTGATTTTCCCTCTCAGCCATTAAAGACACCAGCAACCGGATCATCTGCACCAGACACAACAGTAACATTGTATGAAGAAGAGGATTGGCTAACTCAGCTTGGGTTTGCTTCTCAAAAGGTCCCAGCAAAAAGAAAGCAAAGTGGAGGAACCGTGGAGAACCTTGAGTCGATGGTGCAGGACTATCTGAATGACTCAACCGAGGTCTATGTTCATGATGACCCATTGGCGTATTGGCATGGGAAAAAAGAATTGTGGCCAGAGATCTCCAACCTGGCTATAAATTACTTGTCTTGCCCACTCGCAAGTGTGTCTTCTGAACGTGTTTTCAGTGCTGCTGGTGGCAAACAAACTCTTCTTACCTGACACCCAGCCCTGAAAAGGAGCCAATTAATCAATATCTTTCTTTTTCGTCCTTATTCACTTTTATTCCTGTGTGTCTGTCTTTCTTTGTTTTGCAAAGTCAATATAAATAAAACTTTAATCACCTAATCACAAAAACAAGCCCATCAGCAGAACTGTCTTCACTTATTTGCTTATTGATTTGAAGGTGCCGCAGTCTGCATTCCTCAGGTTCACAAGTTCACAAGAACATGCTCCTCTATCCTCCTCCTTAAGACTCCTATTTCCCTCAAAGCAGATGGCTGGATTACGCCCAATGAAGAAAGACTCTGCACTTGTGGGGGTGTTCTACTTCTTTGCGGGTGAGTTGACGGCTCTGGGGCCATTGCTGGGAAGGTCTAATACCGGATAAAAGTGTTTTGGAGAAAATCAGAGTTGAAAAAGTTTTTGCCTTTTTGCTCACTATCATGTTTTCTGGTGCCTTTTTGGGTGGGTTCCTGGTGTTTGGGGGTGGGTTTTGGGGTCTGGGAGCACTGCTGGCACAGTCTAATGTTGATTGCATTTGTTTTCCAGGACATCCATGGTGGAAAAGTGGAGTTATGGCCTAGCTGCACAGCGCGTTTGGACAGAAGGCCGAAAAATATTGTAAGTATGAGATTTTCCATTTTTGCTTTTTGCCTGTTTGGGGGTATTGTGCTTTTTTGCAGGTGGGTTGGCGGGTCTTGGGGCATTGCTGGGAAGGTCTAATACCGGATAAAAGTGGTTTGGCGAAAATCAGAGTTCAAACGTTTTTGCCTTTTTGCTCACTATCATGTTTTCGGGGGCCTGTTTGGGGGGCTTCCTGGTGTTTGTGGGTGGGTTTCGGGGTCTTGGAGCACTGCTGGGTATGGATACTTTTGATTGCAAGTGGTTTGAAGCAAATCCATGGTGGCAAAGGGGAGTTAGGGCCTAGCTGCAGAGCGCGCGTGGAGTGATTTTGGAAATTTGCCTGAAAATTACTAAGTTCCCATTTTTGCAGTTTTGCTTTTTGGCTGTTTGGGGGTCTTCTACTAGTTTTCGACTGGGTTAACAGCTCTGGGGCCATTGCTGGGAAGGTCTAATACCGGATAAATGTGGTTTGGAGAAAATCGGAGCAGAAAAAGATTTTGCGCTTTATATCACTTGTCTGTCTTTGGGGTGCTGTTTGGCTGGCTTTTAGGTTGTTGTGGGTGGGTTTGGGGGTCTGGGAGCACTGCTGGCACAGTCTAATGTGGATTGCAGTTGTTTTTCAGGAAATCCATGGTGGAAAAGGGGAGTTAGGGCCTAGCTGCACAGCGCGTTTGGACAGAATTGAAAGAAGGCCGAAAATATTAAAAGTATGAGATTTTCCATTTTATTCTTTTTGCCTGTATGGGGGTGTTCTGCTTTTTTGTGGGTGGGTTGGCAGGTCTTGGGGCATTGCTGGGAAGGTCTAATACCGGATAAAAGTGGTTTGGAGAAAATCCATGCTAAAAAGCGTTTTGGCACATTAACTTAGGGCTCGTTAGGGTTAGCACTAGCAGCAGGATTGTATGTGTTTCGGGGTGTTCTAGATTTTTGCAACTGAGTTCTGGGGTCTTAGAGCACTCGTGGGAATGTGTAATTTTGGTTGCAAGTGGTTTGAAGAAAATCCATGGTGGGAAAGGGGGGATTTGGTCTAGTTAAAGAAAGCGTTTGCCACTATTCTTAACTTAGGGCTCGTTAGGGTTAGCAGTATTGTATTGCATGTGTTTGGGCGGGGGGCTGTTTGTGGGGGGTTTGCGAGTCTTGGAGCGATGCTGGGTATGGATACTTTTGCTTGTTTGCAAGGGTTTTGAATACAATCCACGGTGGGTAAGGGGTGATTTGGGCCTACTTTACTTTCAAAGTACGTTTTGTCACCATTTTTCTACTAGGCCTCGTTTTTTGAGATCTGATTAGGGGTCTTCTACATTTTTGCGACTGGGTTTAGTAAGGGTCTGGGAGCACTGCTGGGAAGGTCTAATTTTGTTCTAAAACACAGTTTACAGTACACCTAGCTTGAGGGGAAAGATCCGCTAAATGAATTCGCCCATACTCATTTATCCTTCAAAAGGAGACTCAGACAGAGTACGCACTTTCAAAAATATTGTACTGCCTATTAGGAAACTCAAAGTGTGACTTTTTGCACTACACAGCGTACATACCTTATATTTATTTGTCAGTGGTGTTCTAATATCACTTCCTGTTTTTCCATCAATAATTACAGGCCGGGTTTCAGTCTGTGCAATGGGAAAAAAGGATGAAGTCAGGCTTCACATTAGCGAGCCGCAATTCAGCATCCGCCAGGCAGGCAGTGAACAGGGTGTCTTCTGGTCACCAACATTGATGGACGGAGCGTCAGCTGGAATGGAGGAGTCCCGCTAATAAGAGGAATGGTTTGATGCATGCAACTTACCAAATTGAACAGGACAACTACAACAACAACATACAGATACAGTATCCGTTATTTTCTAATTATCTTTTAAGTAATGTTATTACTGTGAACTTCTATGAGTGTGACTCTGCATTTCTTTGATCTCTGCTTCCAAATTCATCCCTACAGCCATTCTATAGGTTTTACTTCTGCTATTTTTTAAACCTAATTTAATGTAAGAAGTGTTTCGCTGAGTGCAGAGATAGGCAAGTGAAAACGCATAATTATTACTGCAGCCCTGTACTGTCGCATTCTTTCATTAACGGTTGTCGAAAGTACTACTTACTTTTCAGTAACCTTGCATGCAGTAGTGCATGCACTTCCTTTATGTCACTTAAAAGATTTATTGTTAGCTTTGTACCCAAAGATTTCTTTATCTTCAATTATTGTTTGTCCATGCTGTGCTTTTTTTTCTTCTCTCAACAAAACTTTCCCAACCCTCTTCCCCCGGGCTGTGTGGTTTTGATTGATGTGTGACTAAATGACAGCAATAATTCCACACACTTGCTGGGGAGGATAAGGTCATAGCAACAGGCTGGTGAAGGAATCCGAGGATATATTCTATTCTTACTCAGCTTGACACTCAGTCACTATTGGCAAATGAAAGCAGATTTTCATGTGCGCCATCAACTTGATTGGTCATCAAGAACATCCTCCTCCTAGACGTGGCAAATTATTACGCTGCTGTGTCCTTCACCTTCGGTACTATTTCTTGTAGTAGTAGCCAATGTCAAAGAAATTCAGTGCAAGTACTAGTTATACTTTCAATACTTTACCATTTGTTAGGCTACTTTGTGGCACTGTTCTAATGTACTGTCACCTGCTATATTCTCTATCGTACTGTTCTAATGCTACGGTAAGGACAAACAAGGTTTCATTTTCTTTTTTTTCAGATGCTGCACTGCCACTGTGTAACACCACAAGTACCACCGCAATGATGACATTTCATCCACCCAGGATTGCCAACCTTAATCGCCATTTCGCGTGCAGCCAGCCCTGTGCCTAGCCCTATTTCCAAACACAAATTACAGGTAAGATAAGCGTTTGGGGGAGGTAGTATAATGGATTATTAGGAGAGACGAGAGACTGACGGTCCTAGGACTATTGAATTTACTTACTCTGTGAGAGGCACTTAGTTTTGAAAACATTTGGGCCATTAGTACTTACACAACTTGAATCAAGATGCCACTTAAGTTTCTGGACTGTTAAACCCCCACCCACCAGCCTCAAAAGCAGTAAAAAACACGTATGCTAAGATAAAGTTTAAAGTATATTTACATATCCCTAACATAAATAATCTCCCGCAAGACCCAACCCACCCCCCCTACCGAACCCCAACGAATGTCACTGAAGTCCAAAAAAGTAGAAAACCCATCTCCCAGTTCCCACCCCCCAGAAGTCTTTAAAAAAGGGGTCAAGGGACAGTCTCCTCCTACTGCTGGTTGCTGTTGACTTTTCGGGCCAGGTCGGCATGCTCCTTGCGGAGGGTCTCGAGCAGGGTTTTGGTGTTGAGGAGCTCCTGCTCGAGGTAGGAAACCCTCAGGGAAAGGCGCTGCACTCTTTTTTTGTAACTGCTGTGGGGGGCAGCTGATTTCTCTGCTGCTTGGCGGTGGCGGGTGGCTGCGGTACCCCGGCTCTGTACCGCTGGAGACCTGCTGCGCTGACTGGCTCACCCAGGGAGCGCGGAGGAGGATGCAGGTGTCGCCGTGGATGTTGTTGATGTACTAGTCTGCATGTCCTCCTCCTCCTGGGCCACCAGCCATCGATATTCGGCGACAGTGGCCTCCATTCTCCATTGCTGGGCCCTTTTAGCCAGCTCCTTCCGTGTTGGTTTAGAAGGAGCATCTATATGAAGAAAGAAAGACATAGTCTGTAACCAATGCTCTTTAAGATTAACACAAAATGATTCAGCAGAAAGTTGTGTCACAGTAGAACTAGCAACTTGCAAGCGCAAGTACATAACTATTGTGGCCAGTATCTATCTAACCTCCCACTTCTTCATCCTTGCTCTAACATTAGTGGGAGTTTAAGGAATCAATTCTACGAGCACTGTGGACTCACTCCATTAGAGTCGACTATGACAGTACACCAGTCTTATTCTTCTTCTTCTCTCTTGTTTAGCAAAATTGGTACGTTAACTTCTGCAAGCCGTCATAATGCCAGCGCAGTCAACTTGCACCCTAAAAAAACAGACGCCCGCCATGATGAGTGAGACAGACTTGCGTTACTGTACCAGTCCAGTACATGCAGGTGGTGATGCTCTTACTTTTCTATTATGGGTGGCACTGAGAATACTCTGTTACAAGGGCTACTGCTTAATTTATTTAACTTTCACCCTACAGTGCCAATGAATACTAGAAAAGGAAAATGAAGAAGATAAATAATCTGATTATCTATCACTCCACATGGTATGTATTTGCTTACATATTGGATGACTTTAGGTGCTTTGGTTTTTATTAAGTGAACAGTGATACATCCACACATGAATGACCGAGTTCTACTAAACTTATCAACAGAGGTAGTGAGTGAGTGGCCATCGTAATAGCCGGATATATGCTGTGCTTGCAATACAAACTACTGCTACTATTCATGGTAGTATTCGGACAAAATTACAACTTCTTTTCCTTACACTGGGACGGACGTGTGGGTGCGGTGTTACATGCTCTTCAAAGTAACACTTAGTTCATCCAGTGACTGTCTATTCTCTCTAGATACACATATGCTATCTAAGAGTCAGATAGTACCATGATCCAGGCATCCATCCATTCAAACTATATGTCAATCATTCTTCTTCATGTCTCTCATCTGGACAAACCTTACGTTTTGTCACGGGGAGCACACTATACAGTCTGCAATCTCAATAAGTAAGGAATATAAGAGCTTACCACTGCCCGCCACTACCGTGGCAACCCGAACAGGAGTTTGGTCCGGCACTTGAACCGCCTCCTCCCCAGAGCTTTCCTCCTCCACCTCGGCACTGGGCCCAGCACCAGATGTTCCACCTACAAAGTACACTTAAGAATGTTAGATGTCATAGACATACACCACTCACTAGTATTTTGTCTAGGAATGAAGAAATGTGAATACAGAAACCAATCTAATAATTTGTGACTGTCTACTCTAAAGTAAAAATGTCCCTTTTTCCAGGGAAGGGTGATGTCTTGCTGCACTTTAGGCACAACTGATGAATGCTTGCTTTTTAACACGCACCATTTTTCTCATAACAGACAGAAGCTTCACTTCTAAGAACAAATCATCATCATCACCACTAGGACAGAGGAACCAACGATTCAGCACCAAAAAGAAAAATTAAAGTTGAAACCAGATGAGGGCTCGGCTCATCCACAATAAATGTGTGAAATAAATCACTATAAGCACTTTTCGATTTTTAATCAACCGTTTATGTTTTATGACAAGCTTGATTTTAATAAATATTTTTACTTTTAATAAAGCTTTAAAACTTAAATAGACTCTGTGGTTTTTGGTCAAGAGTGAATGAGCAAAAGGTTTTGCAATTTGCAAGCATGAGTCCGTGCCTCTGACACTTCTGGACTCTGACTCCGTACTCTTGTCCTGTGTTGGATAATCATCATTGGGGATCAATCATCGATGAATTCGGGAGCTAAATGACTCTGCCACACTATCTAGTCAGTAAGGAGATTGGGGGTTCTTCAAAGACTGATATCACTGAGGTATGTGGAAAGTCTACCTGCGCCTATTATAATTGATAAACAATGCACAATTTAGTGTCCATAGTTCTGTTTGTGCAGATTTGTCCCTGCAACAGTAGTAGTATGGATTGTCCTCCTATCAAACCAAAAGTAAAGTAGTATCTTATTCTTTCTTGGTGGTCATTCACCTTTTTATTGTTGGTATTTGTCAAAGCATAAACATTTAGAAGACTTGAAAGGACATTATGGACAATCCCAGAGGACTGCACTCAGTGCATAGAGAGGGATGTACAACGTTACGATGCATGGTTTTACCACGGGTACCTTTACAACACGTTTTTTTACAACGCAAGTCGTTACCACGACTTGCGTTGGAGGGGTGCGGACTTAGGAATTTTTTAATTTACTATTCCAACACCAGCCTACATATAGTAGGGAAGGTGTTGGATAGTAAATTAAATTATTCCTTGTCCTGTAGCGCCCTCCAGCGCAAGTCGTGGTTGCGACTTGCGTTGTAAAAGACGCGTTGTGAGGGTACTGCGGAGTAAAATCCATGTCGTAAAGGATGTTCCCCATAGAGAGCTATTGCTGACTAGAATGGGAGTTTCGTTTAACACCTTTTGCCAAATGTGCAATCTTAGTTAGCTACACAGACAGACTATTAAGAATAATCTAGTAATACCACAGGGAGTCATAGTCGAGGCAGGATAAGAGTTTAGATACAGTCTACAAGAAGATCAAAGACGATTTAGAAAAAATAGAATGAGGAACACTAGGAAAAAATAGGTACTCTATATTAAAATTAAAACTTACTGGGGCCAGCAAAGGAGCCCTCGCCTGACCGATCCTGGCCTTGTTCAGCAGCAGCAGCCTCCTCCAATGTCCTCTTGCCCCTGGGGGGAGCTGATGTACAACATGAAAGAAAGATAGACCCGAAAACATGGATGATTGTTGTCAACCAAATCAAACATTACAAAAGAACAATAACAAAATATTTTGGCGAAATAGCAAATAGACAACTATTCCACAGGATATATTGACCTATCTCATGTGGTCTACTACGATATTAGTATTGCTTGATTTGCAGACCATCGACTTGGAAAGTTATGTAACTCACTAAACAAACTACTAAAATGATTCGCCTAGGACTGGCAGGCAGCAGTCCGCAGCACGTGAAGTGACAGACAAACTCCATCGTGATTGCAGATCAGCGACAACACTAAAAAGTTTCCTACTACATTAACCAGTCATTAAAATACTCAAACTATCAATCCACCACCACTATTTCTTCTTATTGCCAGGTGTACAAAGGAAGGACTGGACTTGAGTCTGTAGGGGCAGATGTACAAGCCCCTTGCGGTTCATTTGCTCCGTTGTTGCATGACTTTTGTGAAGCAGCGGCAGAACAAAAGAGGCGCCATGGTGCGGCGTATATTAACAACGTGGAGCATATGGGAGTTGCATCACGTTGTAAAGCCCTGCGCCATCAGGGGGCGTTCCTGCGCAGGAACGCATCCTAAAAGTGGCTGAGGGAAATCTACAAGATTTCAATCAGTCACTTTTAGGACAATGATGCGTGACTCAAACCCTGCGCCTGCTTGAAGCAGACGTACGGCTTGACGCAGCATTGGGGAGATAGGGCACCCCAGAGCATTGCTGGAGCTGCGCCATCGTTGCGACGCAACTCCAGCAATGTGCCGCCTTTACGGCACAGATGGGTAACGCTTCGGTGACGTTTTGGGCCCATGGTGCGCCACATTGTAAATACGGCGCACCATGGGTGGTGGTGGCGTGGCGCACAATTACTGGCGCATCCCTTGTTCTTTGCAGGGATGTGCCAGTAATTAAAAATCTGACCCTTAGTGTCTAGCATTACGCAGTTCTTTTAACTACACTCATACATAATTTCTCAGGCCAATGAAATGAACACAAAATCGAAAACAAATAAGCATAGTAGCAACGCTACTGAGAAGGAGAGCAGTGCACCTGAAATGCAAAGAAGATTTTGAAATATAATTTACCTACAATGTAATCAGCAGCATTATTGCAGGAGAAAACAGTAGTGAAGAAATAGCTACTACTACTCACCAAGCCCGGGGATCTCGAGGCCGAGCAGGTCGATCAAGTCACGTTCCCAGTCCAGGAGATCCATTCAACGGTGGGTGGCCTGATTGTAGGTGCGCCGGACCCGAGAGTGTTGGTACATGGGTGGCCCGGCACACCTTTTCCCACCGCTTCCGGCGCTCCCGGATCCCGTAGCCGCTAGCGATCTTGCCGCCTGCCATGATGGTCCTGGGGAGGCGGCGCTGGACATAAAAGACTAGTGCAGCCACCTCCTCTGCGCTAAAGCTCTCCCGGGCTGTGACTGTCTCCCCCCTCAAACGCCCGCACAGGAGCCGGGCACGGGGTGCGGGATCCTTCCCCTTCTCAGGCTGCTTCCCAGCTCCCTTTACCATGGTCTGGGCAGAAAGGAAGGTAAATAATAAAGAAGAAATAGAATAGGGAAGAAGAAAAGAAAAGAGTTTAAAAAAGTAGTTTAAAATTAACCAAAAGTAGCAGAAAACACAAAAATATAGAGCTAGAAAAATAGAGGGATAGATAATAAGTAAAATAGATTAAAAAAAACGTCAAACAAGCAAAGGATGGCAGAGATTGACAGAGGATACAGAAAGCATGCCCAGAACCATAGCAATGAATGAAAAACAAGATGGCCGCGCCCGTTCACGACCGCGTGGGTACGTTCGCGCGAGATTTTCCTTGCGATCACACGCAAACTTGTGCTAGCGAGCCGCACACTTTGCGAGATTACACATAGCGCCCGGAAACGGAAATACGTCACGCAAACAAAATGGCCGCGCCCGTGAATGACCATGAGGTTAACTTCGCGCCGTTGCGCTAGAGGCGGCTCGCTAAAATGCACAAAACCTTGCGAACTAACGCGCTGCAAAAAAACCAAAACGCATATATGCACGAATTTGCGGCTTCCGAATTCGGTCTCGCACAAATTCGCGCCCCGCGAATCTCGCGAAATTGCAGAAAAATGATTTTTGAAAAACTGAAAGCACTCAGCAGGTGCCAAAGTTCAACCTCATCATTAGTAACCATTCCCTGTAGTGCTTGCTGAGAGCCCCCTCAAGAGTTCAGTTGCCTACTTGCAACTATTCTATGACCCTGCTCTGACCCTCACAGCAGGCTCAGAGAATAGCTACAAGTAGACCACAAAGGTCCTGTGAAAAAAAATTGCACTGCAACAGAAAGCAATTACAGATAAGGAAGCAGGTGCCAGACTCAGTGACACATTAATGAACACCAAATTAATTCATGTCAGTTGAAGCAGGGCAGGTGTGCTGCCTTTTCCCCCCATAATCTACAGTGATGAACCGTAGGGTGGCAGTGATGTACCAGAGGGTGGCAGTGATGTACCAGAGGGTGGCATGGGAGAAACAGAGGGTGGCAGTGGTGAAACAGAGGGTGCTGTGATGAACCAGACGTAGAAACTACATAGTCACGAACGTTGCGATCCGACAAGTAAGTTTGCGTTTGCGAACTGGTACAAAACCCTTGCGAACTGGCAGAAACCCTTGCGAACACAAAAAAAGAAAAAATCCGCAAATTCGTGAGAGTTCGCGGATTTTGTGGATTGCGTATTCGTGAATAGGCAAATTTGCGAACCGCGAATTCGCAAAATTCGCCCATGCTTAGTTTTTAATAATAACCGAATAAAGTAATTTTGACTGACTGACTGACTGAGGTCAGTATGTCTCTATCCAGTATATTAAACTTAATTGTGTGTGCCGACTAACTCAGAGGTCACTAGAAACGTTCTCGAATAAAAAAGAAGGGATCCGTTTCTGACAACCGCATAAACATGACAACTTTGTTTCCCTAGGACTGGAACAAATATATTCAGAGTCCTGGAAAACAATAGATAACTATTTTACTCAGTCAATCGTTCATGCATAGTTTCTCCAGAGTTGCACAGAAATAGAGAGACAGGCGTTTCAATAACAGGGATTTATTGAACAGTCTTCTTTCTCATGCAAGAGAGGTGAACTGCTGCAATCGTTAGACAGAATGCGAAGTATAATGCGTACAGCGAGAACAATAATATAAAATAATACTGTAATAGCATTGTCTGTTGCTATGACATGTAAAAAAACATACATAAATAACACAGGCTAAAATACTTAATTGATGCTTCTAAAATACGCCTTCCCCAATGTACCTAACCTAAGTCTAGTACCAGGCAAGAAGTAGGTTCTGCTTAGCATTTGTTTTAGTTCTGCCAAGAATTGCCAAAGGTTTCTCTAGGTTCTAATCAGCTCCATACCTTCAAAATGAAAGAGGTTGGTATGTCTGTCTCAGGACTCGATTTCCCAGCACCCCGTAAGGGCAGTCAGAAGCACTGGAGCTGGATACTCGGCAGTAGGATGTCAGTTTCTTTGTCAGTACGTCAGCTGGAGAGTCAGCTTCTTTCGGCACTTGCTGTAGCGAGTTGCGCCGGGCAAGTAGGTAGTCAAACTCCACCGAACCACACCATACTTTACTATAGCAAGTGAAGGTATATTTATACCTTGAAGGTGTTTAGGAATGCCAGTATTGACGTAAAAGTTGGTCATATGAACGTCATGGATGAACCCCTAAGAAATAGATGTACAAGCATAATAAATGAGCTCTTGGAGAAAACAATATCCAGGCTCGGGGAATTCCCTTCTGCTTAAGAGTCTGGTTTTCCAAGAAATCGTTGTGACGTAGATGAACGGATGGAAGTAGCCATGCCTGTATTTAGGTAGCATGAGCTATGCCTAAATAAGGACTGGATTTCTATGCCTATTTAAGGGCAACGCAAATTGTGCCTATATAAGGGCATGAATCAGGAAATTCATTCGGAATCTATAATCAAACACAACATCCTTGGAGCCTATGAAGAGTTCTGGATGCTGATTGTGCCCCATGTGTCCGCGTGTGCCAGGATGCCAAAGGTTCTGATACATGAGGAGGCTGATTCACTGACCAGCAAAAGTAGCTCCTCGAGGCCCGGAGTAGCTCTACTCTGTGTTCATGTTTGCCTATGTATTGGAAAAGAGAAAGACACTTAATTGACATTCACTGGATCTGTGGTGTTTCTGGGCATTTTCACTGATTGACCTGCTTGAAGATTCTTCTAAACATTTGGATAATAATATCATTATATTACCGTTATAACAAATGTAAGAATGATAAACAATTTACGATTTACAAATGATAAGCACTATATTATTTTCCTCAGACCCACAGTAGCTCCATACCTTCTTTTTGTTTTGGAACATTAGCACCCTAGTCTGCTTGAAAAGGTGCTTTATTCAGATAGGAACTATTTCATTCCATTCAAACCTTTTTTCTGCAGTGACTTGATCAGCCTCTCTGATCTTTGCTAGTCCTCATCAAATGTAGCCTTGGAAAGCTATATGTGGTGAAGTTTGGCCACGGAAAAAGTCCTAAGATATTTTTCATTAATGAGGTAATACATTGTGTAAGCTGTATCTAACTACAATACATTATTATGAGTCTCTTTACCTGTCACTCAGAAGCTTTTGTTGCTTTTTTTGAATTTCACATTGGCATGTTTGAAATAACATTGATTGCATTCGTTAAACGCTCTAGCAATTTATGCAGTTGGTATTGTGGTAATTAGCTAATATAGTAGTTATTATTTTCACCATTTAACATTTAGATTTCTGAACCTTTTAACTTGCAGCGCCTCCCAAGAAAAAAATAAAAATTGACATACCATTGCAACAAAAGGTTGAGAAAAAAATGTTCATTGTTGAATCCTTATTATATTTGTGAGATCACCATGCAACTGTTGTTGAAGTTTATTAATGAATAGGCTAAGTTACAACACATGCGACCCATCGCATGCCATTATAATGCGGTCGTTACAACAACCGCGTTGTTACATTGCATACCATCGCAATGCAAGTCGTTCCAACAACTTGCTGCACGGGACGCTGGATGTTGGAAAAATATAATTTACTATTCCAACTCCAGTGTGTGCAACAGTAGGGAAGGTGTTGGATTTTAAATCTAACACTTTCTGCCCCATACAGCAAGTCTTTGTAACAACTTGCGTTGTAATGTTTTCTGATGTAACAACACGGTCGCTGTAGCAACCGTGTTGTTATAGCCTGCAATGTATCGCATTCGATGTAATGAGGTTTATCTTTAGAAATACCATGAGTAAGTGTCATTGGCAGTTCCCTAGCTTAGTCTACCAAAAGAATTACTTTCTAAACTAATGTAATTTAAAACATGCCCATGGCTCCCACTCCTTCTTCATCTTTCACTAACCTTTGCACTGCTTACAAGTTTCTTTAAGTCTTCTTGACTGTTTCTCAGTATTTTGCTACCATCCATTCAGAAGCTAATGTTGCCAATTCAAGGGTCATTAAGGAGTCAGAAGTAATAGGAATAAACTTTTTCCACTTGCACAATAAAAAAGTTTGCTTATTCCTTGCACTGTTCCACCACAAAGGTCACCTTTTCTGCTTAAGCATTCCTTGGTATCTGATGGTCTGTATTTATGTATGTATTGCGACTTATATAGCGCACGTATCACCCGAAGGCATCAAGGCGCTTGACTTGGGAACCCGTTCTGGCTTTTCCCTGTGAGATAACCTCTACTGGGCATCCCCAAGGTGAAAGCCAGGTAACCCGCAGCGGGTGGGCCGCCGTGGTGGAGATTAAGCAGCTATTGCCCAGAGTTGCAGCGTGGGACCCCATGATTAGAATAGGCACTGAGGCAAGAATTATCGAGTCCGTGGACATTTTTGGGTTCCGGACCCTGCCGCGTCGGGGATTGAACCCTGGTCCTGGGCCAGACCTCTGCATCAGGGTCTGCCGCTCTAATCAGTGAGCCACACTACTCCACCTTGTTCATTCACTCTGTAGTCTCAAATTTCGGAAGAACTCTCCTCTCTGGGCAGCAAGGTTCCTTGGCAAGGATTGAAATAACTGTTTTCACTGTAATCTCAAAAGCAACTTGTTTCCTGAAGATAAAGCATACTTCCTACCCATCCTTTGATTCGGTTTGGTCCTTCCATTCCTCCCATCCAGTATACCTTATATCTTGAATATGAACCTCATGTGCCCTCTGTGTAACTATATTTAACTTTTTTATGCTTTACTGCCTATAGAATTTCCCAGTAAACCTACAACATGCTCTTCCTAAACCATGCTAGTTGTACATCAATCAGTCAAGTTTTAAAGTGCTACTATAGTAGGTGGCCCAGAGAGTTTTGCTCGTCCACTCGTATCAGTCAGTTTACATAACCTGGGTATATGTAGTACCATATACTGGGACTTACAAGAACATTAAAAGTGCCAATCAGGTGTAAGTCAATTGTACCAGGTTTTAGGGAGAGAACACATGCACTTTAGTACGGGTTAGCATGAATTCCAGAAAGCAAATTGTGGTTGACCTTGCAGAGAGGGCCAAGTCCCATATAGGTACAACGCAGCACAGGGTGACTGCCCTCTTCTTCACAACAGTGCCCCAGGGTGATGACTTTCAACACAGCCCATACTTGGCATACGAGGGTTGTGAACAATGCACACTTGCATTTGGACCTATCAGTCAAGCCATCCCGGCTTGGACCAGAAACTCACACTCTGCTCCTGAGATCCACTCAACAGGACGACCACTGGAACTCTCTCCATCCAGGAAATCTTCTGCTCCTCACCAGGTCCGCTTGTCTTGGGTCAGGCAAAAGCTGGTTCTTCAGGATCCTTGGCATGATTATCTTGTGTGATATCTCTTCCCCCAGCAGGGAGAATAGCATAACCTTCATCTACAGTCCTGTTCTAAACAGGCAGAACATGTGCTGAGCTTCTCCATGCTGCTGTACAGCTCCAGTTGGCAATTTGGGAGTCTCAAGCTCCTTTGTTAATGGTCCATTTCCAGACGCAAGTGTGATTTACTGTCTAAGGGTCTGATTTAGATCTTGGTGGATGGGTAACTCTGTCACAATGATAATGGAAATCCCGTCCGACGAAATATAAATCCTATTATCTCTTATGGGTTTTCAGTCACCATCGTTAACAGAGTTACTCATCCGCAAAGATCTCAATCAGGCCCAATGTATTTGAGTGCTACTCAGACCGAGTGTGGGCTGACCTGTGTGCGAGTTGGGCTGCTCCTCTAAGGATCGTTTCAGGAGTTGGACCCTTTTGCTGTTCGGGACGCGGCTCTGCAGAGGGAGCTGCTGCCGCTAGAGGAAGGACCCGCCCTCATCGCCCACACCGCTGCGGAACTGCGAGGCAGTTCTGACACCTGCGGCCTCTTCCCGCAGCAGCCCCGCCCCCCCGCCTGGAGCTATATTAACTTTCGCAGCACCCGCTGTGCGGGTGCTACTCAGACCGAGTGTGGGCTGACCTGTGTGCGAGTTGGGCTGCTCCTCTAAGGATCGTTTCAGGAGTTGGACCCTTTTGCTATTCGGGACGCGGCTCTGCAGAGGGAGCTGCTGCCGCTAGAGGAAGGACCCGCCCTCACCGCCCACACCGCTGCGGGACTGCGAGGCAGTTCTGACACCTGCAGCCTCTTCCCGCAGCGGCCCCGCCTCCCCCTTTACCTAGGAGTATAAAATCATCATAACTGTCTCGCGCAGCTGGCTGCGCGCGGGACGGAGCTCGGGGTGAAGCCCGGGCAAAGGGCGGGCCCTCTGAGGCCCTCGTAGGCCAGAGTAGGCTGGGCTGGGCCTACCCCTTAACATCTGCAGTACAGTGGTCCGTGCCCCGACAACGTTGGTTATGCTGACAGAAGAGGAAACCCCTGGGAAGAAAGGAAGACTACGCAATGGGTCTCTGGACAACTACTTCCCCAAGGTACTGAGTGAGGGTGATAAGGACTCTATTTTAGCTGAGCGCAGGGCTGAGCGGCGTCGCTCACTTGAGAGCATGAAAAACAGACCCCTCACTGACAGTACTCCTCTTGTTTTGACCCGGGAGGGAGGCTCGCTAGACATGAGTGGGGATAATGCTAGTCAAGAAGGTGTTCCCCTTTTGCTTCGTGATTTTACACCCACACCTTGCTTGCCCTCGGATCATATTATAATTGTTTCCCCTACCCCTAGCCCCGGTCGCATCACTGTCACAGCCAAGCCTAGGAAACAGAAACCCAAGCAATTAGTTGTTGCCCAGATTCATCGTCCACCACCAAGTAAAAAAAAGAGGAAATCAAGGGCGGCCCAAGGTAAAGCTAAAATCCTGCACTCTGATTTTGCTAAAAGGTTAAAAACTCGCATTCAAACTGAGAGTGTCCTAGCTGAGGGGCCGGATTCTCCACCAGCTGTAGCACCGCCGTTGGAAAGCAGATCATCTGAAGTAACTATACAGGCCGTGGATTCTGATAGCAATGCTGGGGTTGTAGCACCAGATATTCCATCTCCCCCCTCATTAATAGGGAACTTGGCATTTCTGTTAAGATCTCTCCTTTTACCTATTAAAGAGTCCATTAAAAAGGTTGAAATTAGACTGACTATTTTGGAGACTGCTATAAACAGCATGGTTACACTAACCAAAGCCCAGGGGAGTGGGGTGGCGCATCCCATACCTCCGGCCAGGCTTCCCGCTACCATTGTTGCTAACACTCCAATTGCCCCACCTCAGCTGACCAAACACAAGTCACAGTGCCAGGGTAGGGCCGATCTCGGCTCCCTAAATCCACCCCCTCCTAAACACCTAAACACACCAGTAATTGAAACGGGTGGCGACCCTAAAAGGCCAGTGTCAAAGGCCCCGATAAGTAATAAACAGAACGACCAAGGGGAAGGCAGACATACTAGAGACCCACGGAAAAAGGTGCCGCAAGTGGAAATTCCCCCAGAAGCAGTACCCTTTGTGGTGGTCTTGACCGGGGTCCCACCATTAGCAGAAAGTAGGAAGGAGGGATATGATGAACTTAAAAATAAAATCATTCACTGGTTGAGGACATATAGGCCCATAGCACACAATATAGATGGGGATATAGTCGATGTCAGAAGGATTAACTGGCTGGGTAGCAGGCGTAAAGATATAGAGGGGGACCTAGTGGTGGTTTACTTTAGAGACCCTCGGGCAGTAGACTACATCTTAAACTGGCCACCTGGAAATGGGGACACTCGAATCATCCCTCGGGCCCTAACGTATTTCTATCCCAGGACAGAGGCCCTTCCTCCTAAATACCAAAATAAGTTCCACTCCTATAGGCCACCCCCTACTTTGCCTTACAGCAACATTTATCCCCAGTATCCCCAGTATGGGCAGTACTTTGCCTTGGCGGCTGATCACACTGCCTGGACCACAGTGCCCCGTAGACATACAATGAACCACGACACCAGGATGGAACATCTAAGACCCTTTACCCCCTTGGACACTTATAATCGGTTTTCGCAGCTCTCTGGGCTGGAAGATTGTGATTGATGTTCACTGTCCAGGGGGGAGAGAATTGGTCCGCCTGGTATGGAGGCCCCACGATCACGTGGTAGTATAGATATAGGGCAAGATAGATCCCATTAAACTCAAATTGCCATTACCAACATCACTATTGAGGCTTCTTCGGTAGCCAGGAGTATGGTCAGCACGGCTAGCTGCCCTGCAAACCCTAATCCCTTGGTTCAGGAGGTGGGTGGCTGCATGACCGCGGTGGGTAATGATGGGGGGAACAAGGGGGTCTACACCATGGTGCCCAAGGGTCGACGGGTAATAAACCTGTTATCTTGGAATGTAGCGGGGTTAAAAAGGAAGCAGGATATACCTGAATGGCACACATTCATCGAGAAGTTCGATGTTTGCCTGTTCCAGAAAACCTGGAGCCTACTACCCTTAAATAAATCGGGATACACCACCCACTTTTTGCCAGCAGTAAGTAGAGGGAAGGGTAGACCAGCGAGAGGCCTCACGGTCTGGATAAAAATAGATCTGGACTGGGAGGTCACACGTCATGAGTTGGAGTGTAGTGACATACTTCACCTCTCTTCTAGGGGACACGTAGAGGGATGCAGGCTTGATCTATTTAACGTGTATGCCAGAGGGGCACCTGGGGATATCGCCTCTTTAACTTTATCAGCTTTGGATTCAGCTTTAGCTATCTGCCCTCCAACAGCGAAAATCATTGTGGGGGGGGATTTCAATTGCACGTTTGAACCCCTCCTCGGAGATGATCCCTTGGGTATTGAAGATGAAGATTCAAAATGGTACATTCCAACCCTGTCCCTGCCCCCTATTAGAAAATGGTCAGCTAGGGCAATCCAAATCAATGCACTAACTAGGGATCATAAGTTAAGAGCCCTCAACGGCAGGACCAAGTCCGACCGGGCAGGTGCACTGACTTTCAGTAGGCTTACTGGGCCGTCCCAAATTGACTACATCCTAATGGATGTTAGTTTGTGGGCAGACCTAATTGATATGGAGGTGTTGCCAAGTCAGGATAGCGACCATAACCCCCTGTGTAGCAAGTTTAACTGGGGCATCTCTAAAGACAGGAGGGTGAATGCCCCCACAAAAATAACTAAAGAGATTATCCCATACAATAACAACCGCAGATTGAAATGGGACAAGGCAAACCTGAAGGAGGACGATCTAGGGACCATTAAATCCCTGGTGGAGGGCCTGTCCTCGGATCTGGAGGTCTGGGATTGTGAAAATCAGATTAGTATGAATCCACACACTTCCCTTGAATCAGCTTATAAAGCCACAATAGAGCAAGTTAGTCACTTCTTTACCTCCAAAGGGAAAAGCCATAGGAAAAACACCACACCTCCCATCACAAATAAACATTGGTATTCGGACCAGTGTAAGGGCAAAAGGAAAAATCTGACAAAAGCCCTACTTTCCAGGGATCCTTTGCTAGTTAGAGCGGCTAGGAAGGACTACTTGAAAGTACTATCGCTGGCTAAACGCGAATGGGAGGAACAGCATTGGCAAGACCTAACTAATGCTGTGAGCAGGAGGAACCCGGACCTTTTTTGGGATCTGATTAACAGAGCCAGGCAGGGGAGATCGCAACCATTAGCAGCTCACATAACTAGCCAGCAATAGTTTAACCACTTTTTAGCCCTATATGGCGGTAATGAAGAGATAAACAGTCCCGGGGTAGCAAGTTTTGGAGACCGGGTTACCACAGGGGTGGATGATCTCCCATTCACGGCCTCTGAAGTAGCAATGGCCATTAGACATCTAACCCCCAAGAAGGCGGCCGGTCCGGATGGGATCCCTGGGGACCTGTTGATTGCGGAACCTCTGGCTTGGGCCAATCTAATCGCCACAATAATGAACTTGATTGCTAGGGGACACCCGGTGCCAGATTCTTGGAAGGGGGCCGAGGTGGTAACAGTGTTTAAGAAAGGGGCAAGGGATGACCCTGCCAACTACAGACCTATCAGTCTTATAGATATAATCCAGAAAGTGGTTGGCAGGGTCATCATCTCAAGGGTTGGCGATTGGATGGAGGAGGCTAGTATCCTCTCCCACCTCCAAGCAGATTTCCGAAGAAAGGTAGGCACGATGGACCAGGTCTTTCGGTTTTTTGTTATCTATTGGAAGGCAGTTACCATCAAAAAAGGCAGTTTATATATGGCCTTCATAGATCTTAAAACAACTTTTGACCTGGTCCCCCAGGCTAAATTGTGGGAGATCCTAGGAGGGATGGGATTCCCCAGTAGACTCCTGAGTTTAATCGTAAAACTCCATGAGGGGAATTATGCGAGGATCAGATGGGGTACCCAGGGCCAGTTAACGGATAGGGTCCCTGTGAGGAGGGGAGTACGCCAGGGTTGTGTTATGGCCCCGACTCTTTTTTCCCTATTTGTGAATGGAGTGCTGGACCATCTGAAAGGGGAAGAGTCGGATGCCCCATCCCTGGCGGGGGAAAGAATCTCCACTTTACTCTTCGCCGACGACACCTTATTGATCTCCAAATCCCCAGTCGGTCTGCAAAAACTCTTGAATCGATGTAGTTCCTTCTGCACTAACAGAGGCTTAATCATCAATACCTAGAAAACTAAATTGATGGCATTCTCACCCTCCAAAAGATTTAAAAATAACTTTTCGCTTAATGGGGCTCCCCTGGAGATGGTCGATTCATTTGACTATCTTGGAGTTCGGATAAATAGTCGAATGACCTGGAAGGATCACCTGGCCAAAATGTTACTCAGCCACCAAAGAGTATCTGGGGTGACTCTGAGGGAGCTTTGCGAGTCAAGTAGTAAACCTGTCTCCCCGGCCATGGCGATTTATGAGGGCCAGATACTCCCGGCAGCATTATATGGCTCCGAGCTCTGGGGGTACGAAAATGTATCAGATCTCTCCATAGCGGAAAATAACTTTTTGAGGAAGGTGGTGGCTCTTCCCGCTTCCACTCCGTTGATCCCCCTGAGATTAGATTTGGGCAGAAGAGCCCTTAAGGACTTGGTGAGGCTACGCCCATTGCTTTTCTGGACCCACTTAAGAAGGACTGAGGAGCTTGCTAAATATGCTGAAGGGTTGGATGACCTTCTACTGCTCGACACTGGCAAAAAAATTGGATGGCTGAATAATGTAAGAGACCTGGTCCTTAAACTAGGACTAAGAGATGCATGGGAGTCTCAGATGCCGCCGCCCAAGGAAGTGATTAAAAACCTTTACTGGGACTGGGTACAGGGCGAGGCACTGAGTGGTTCGGACGTGGGTTCACTCACGGATCGGTTTTTGGAATTTAAATGGGTGAAAAAACTGGAACCCTTCCTTGACTTGATAACCAAACCCCTAGATAGAGCGCTATATCTAAAACTGAGGTACGGGACGCTCCCGGTGCATGATTTCACCATGAGGTGGTCCAAATCTGGTGCCCCCTTGCGTTCGTGCCCAGGCTGTGCAGCACCAAAGGAAACTGTGGCCCACCTATTCTTTGCCTGTCCCGCCTACAAAGTGGCCCGGAAAATCTGGTTGAAACCTGTATGTAGGGAGCTGGGGTTGAGGTGTCATAGTCTGGCATTACGTGTACTTTCCACCGATTCATCATCCACTGTCAAGATATGCGGGGTGGCAAAATTTTTGGGTAGCGTTTGGCTGACGCGCTCCCGCTTACTGAAATTGCATTCTAGGTTACCAACGGACTGATGCATGTAACCGAAGATACCTTCACTTAAATTAGTGTCTGTGGAGCACTCCTTATCCCAGGATATCTTTTTATGCTGTATTATATTTTATTGTTTTAGCGGGGGAATTGAATATTTATTGTGCATATGTACTATTTTATGGTGAACAATTTTGCCGAATAAAGATTATTACTACTACTACTATTTGAAATGTGTGTTCCGCGGGTTGCCTAATTTCAATTCCCTTTCCTCTGTGGTGCTTGTCATCCAGAGAACAGTCTGTCACAGCAGGAGGGCCTCCAAAATGTGACAGCCCAGACACAGGCAATGGGAGTGACACGAGGTTCACACCTGGATGTCAGCCTCAGTGATATGTGCATTGAAAGTTTACCAAATGCCCTCAGCCTACTTTTTATGTTTTCCGTAAAAGCCCTTCTCCTTCCAGAGATGCATCCAGGCCCCTTTGATCTCTCTAAGAATCAAAGAGCCTTTTTGAAGTGCACAAAGTGCCTGTTTCTTCCTTCCTCCAGTGTGTGTCTCATCCAGATCTCAGGATTGCAACAATATACAAATCTCAGTGGGGAATCCTCTGCCTCTACATGCTCCTCCAGCATGCACTGGGCAACAAAAAAGGAACCTAGAGGTTTCCCTTCACAAGCACACACTCATCCATGCACATGCATGCACGTACATGTGTACAGGCTCCCAAGTTGTGTACCCTTCACAAACACACATACATCCTAGCACCCAGACAGAACTGCATGTGCTAACTCTCATGTACTGTTACCGCATCACAGGCTTACATTGGTCCCAGCATGCACACACAATCGCGCAGGCTAACTCTCATGTACTGTACCACTTCACAGGCACACATATATCCGCACATGCATACACTGTCCGGGATTGCATAAAACCCAATGCAGGCCACGGGAGATGCAAGTGCACAGCAGCAGACTTTTATCAGAGTAGACCAGGAGGCACCACTCCTGTGACTCCGTTAAAGAGGCTTCTTCACTTTACTGATCACTAAACTTAGGGTTTGGTGTTAACAGCGTGCTCATGCTACCTAACTCCTGGTGAAGGCAGTAGCCTTCCACCACACAAGGGTAGCATTTTAGGCACTAGTCCAGGTATACTGAAAAGCACAAACCATGAGACAGGCCTAGGTCTCTACACACAGACACATTATTTGTTATCGCTAATGACCAAAAATGTTTACCAGGATCCGGATATCACCACAGCCTGGACATTCAGGGCAGGCATACATGTTCATTACTGTGTGAGGCACTTTTCCTTCTCAACACTTGGGAAGTGGTTGGGCAAGCAGTCTGACCTGGTCACATCAGTGTGGATTATGCACCAGTATCTTCTGTAAGTAAGAGTTCAAAATGTTGTAGTTTGGAGTGCAGCAATTCATTTTTTTGGATTTCTTATAACTGCTTTCACTATAGTATTCCATAATAGTGCATCCTATGTTGATTTATATTTTTACAGGCAAATTACACGTAATAAAATAGATTGGGCAGGACCTTACATCATATAACCCAAACAAGGGGCATATTTACAAGGAAATGGCAGAGCGCGATGCTGCTCTAAATTTTGCAGCGCTGCGCTCTGCCATTTCCAAAATGCAGGGATGCACCGTGTTTACAACAATACGGCACACCCCTGTCTTTTCCCAAGCACTGGCGCTAAAAATAACTGCCTTGTGCCAATGCAGACACCCTTGTGCCATAGTGCAAGGGTGTCTGCATTGCAGGAAATTATTGTTTACATGCAGGAAGGAGTCCCTTCCTGCACATGAACAATCAATAATGGTGATTTGTAACTTCTATCTTTGCTGCCTTCTTCAGCACACATAGAAGTAGCAAATTGTCATTATTTACTGATTGTTTATGTGCAGGTAGAGACAACTTTGTGCACGTAAACAGTAATTATTGGTATTTTGCTCTTTCATTGAGTGCTGCAGAAAGCAGCTCACATAGAAAAAGCAAAAACGAGAAGAAATAAAAGTATTTCTTCTTGTTGCACCACTCTAATGCCTGCTCTTGCATGGCGTTAGTTTTGGGTGCAGACTCAGATTTACAGATCCTCATAAATCTGGGGCAGCGACAAAGTGAAATGGGTGTTGCAGTGGAATGCCCACAGCAACACTCATTGCACTCTCAGTTCATCAGATACCTGCACGAAAGGGTACCATATTTGCAAAGCTGGGTTAAGCCACAACAAGTGGCTTCACGCCACTTAGCAAATATGATGCAGGGCATTGAGCCACTGGAACGTCGGTAAAAGTGACGTTCCGGTGGCACAATCCCCTTGTAAATATGCCCACAAATGTTCTGGGTCCATAACACAACAATGTTCAAATACAGCAACACTCTTCAAGTAGTTACAGAAAAAAAGAAATAACTGTTATTGACTTTCAATAGCCGCAAAGAAAAACACGTTCAAACCATGGCCGTTTCTCATGACACGTGGATACGGCAAGCCATAGATAGTCATTGCAATTTTGTGCTCATTCTGTGGATATTGAACCTTTTGATGTCTTTGCAAAGTTCATTTGCTCGTAAATGGGCTCAGCAAAATATCACCAAAATACAATGACAAAATAATAATTGATGGATATAGAGACTCACAAATTAAGATATTTTTATGTAATTGAAAATCAAGTTTCAAGTTTTAATCAAGGTATCAGAATGGAGACTCAGCCTGTGTCCTCAGCCAAAAGATTATCTAAATGTGGAAGTTGTTTTAGTCTCAATTATTTTAGTTACAGTTAAGTTTAGGTGTTGTAAAATAAACAATAATATTATTGTTTGACTGAAAATTTAGAAGTATTTTGCACTAAATATGCATAACATTTCACTCAGGATAATTAATTGTGAATAGTCAAATATATGAAACTCTAGCGCTTAGTGACTATTCAAGTTGCAATGAGTTGTGTATTGCACCACGCACTAGGCATTAAGGGGCATATTCAAAAGCCTCTCGCGCCACTGGAGCATCACTTTTTTTGACTCTCCGATGGCGCTCTATGCACGCCCATATTTACAAAGCTGGGCTAAGTCACTTAACACAGCCTGGTAAATATGGCCCTCTACAACACCGTTTTCTGTTGCAAAGGGGCATGCACTGGGTTTTGCTGTAGGTGTTCCAAGCAACACCCATGGCTTTTGACACTGTTCCAGATTTACAAGGATCTGCAAATATGAGGCAGCGCCACAAACTTACAACTTTTTAAAGGAGGCATTAATGTGGCGCAACGAAGAGAAATACTTTTATTTCTCCTCGTTTTTTGCTTAACGCATCGCTGCGGCGGCTTTTCCCGCTGTGTGCGGCTATTTTCAAAATACCGCGTTACATGACGAGCTCAGCTCGTCATCAGCATACGAGCGCCGTAGCTGATGACGAGCTCAGCTCGTCATCAGCAGCGACGCGGTGAATGTGTGCTGCATTCGGCAGTACACACAAAATGCCATTAATGATTGTATTTGTGCAGGAAGTTATCCCTTCCAGCACAAACACAATTATCCCTGCAACGTAGGCTCCCTTACGCCATGGGTGCCTGCTTTGGTGCTAGGCAGCTTTTTTAGTAGCGGCACAGGGGTCAGCACAGGGATGCATCATATCATTCTTAATACGGTGCATCCCTGCATTTTCAAAATGACGCAGCTCGGCGCAGCCTAATCGCTTGTGGCACCACGCTGGTTCATTTTCATGTAAATAATATAAATATTCCCTTAAATTCTTCATTACTTGGGTGTTCTCAGAATTCAACCCACCATCCCCATTAATACTATTCCCCCTACTTAACGGGGCTTGGTTTTGCTCACTTCAGAAGAGCAGGGGGATAACTAACTTTGGCACAACAGGTGAAATGTGTAACACCTGGGCCCAGACCAATAAGGTGCCCTTTGAGCCCTTTATATTACCTGTAACCGTGGCCTATACAATGTATTTCACCAGCTTGGAGAAGAGTGTCTAAAGGACACCAGGGAAACCCCATGAGGTGGCGTTTGGGAAAGCCCTGAATGGAATGTATGACACATCGTTTCGTAACCCGCAGCTTAACTTTTAGCTGCACTCAGAATTATCAGTGCCAGGAACAGACACGCCCGAAATTATGACTGCGAGCTGCCACCCCGCCATGCCTTTTTACAAGCGAGGGAGCGTGTGATAGGAGCGATAAGGCGCGGGAATGGAAAGATGAGTAATGCCCGCGGCCGATTGTGCTGCGTCACCAGCCGGGGAGGAGTAATACGAACGCTCCAGGCAGCATGCAAAACAACACATTACAGTGCTGCAGGCGGCTTGTTTTTTTTCAAACTAGGCAATGAATACATAGGCGGTTGGCATTCTAAATAATGTGCGACAGTGTGTATGCTACTCAGTGAATACTCACTCTAGGAAAAGCTAGAAAGCCTGACAGAATCAATTCAACGATGATTATCAAAAATAGATTTTAATACTGTATAAGCAGAAATTGACGTGTGGGCAGTTTGGCAAAACAAGGTGTCTAATCGGCGGGTATTCATTTTGAATCTGTGATTACTTAATATCACACTTTTTCTGTAAGCTGCTGAGATACTGCTAAGTCATTAACGTCAAGTAAAAGTGGCGAGACATTAGAAAAGTGTGAGCGCGCTGCAGGATGTTTTTGTTTCACTTATTTCATCAAGCATTATCAACACAAACAGGTTTGGTTGGTGTGGCTATCAGACTTTTAGCTAAGCCAATGCTTTTTTTATCATGATTTTCGTAAAACTATAATGTTGGATGGGGCATCCAATATTTAAAAAACTGTCTAAAACCCAAACATATGTTCAGCTAGAAAAGCACACATTGCCTTGGTAGTTTCTGTCACTGTAGTTCCGTGTGAAAGGGCAGAATGCTGCCAATCACAGTGAAGGGAAGCAAAAGTTGAAGAACACTGGCCCATTTTCCTATTGTGTATGCTGTATTGGGTGTAACAAAAATGTGAGTGGCACAATATCATGGTAAGTAAGGCTTTATTTCGATATAAAACATATCTTAAAAGCATCGACATAAAAACCACAGTAAAAACACAGCTTGGAACCCTTAAACTCAACTGGATTTCAACAAGCTATCACAATTTCCTCTAAAACACAAGTTTACACATTAGGGTACATTAGTTTTTCCCAAGGGGTAGCAAGCTATAATTACAGTTTCCCCTTTTTTAGGCAACACAGATTTACGCGTTAAATGTTTTCTGTTTGTTAAAAGGTATAAGAACAGTTATACATTAAAAATTTTAAGACAAGAATTAAACATTTTCTTTCAGCCAATATCAGAGCAATGGATGAAATGGGCTGGATGAGAGGACCTACAAGTATGTATATTAAATATAGTTTTAGTAAAATCAAAAGGTCTTGACTGATATTAAACCTAAAACAATGATGTCTTCTGAACACATTGTTAGTTTTTGAGGATCATAGACTGCAACTTTCTTTTTAAGTTCAACAAAAATTTTATTGGTCAAAAGTAAGGTATCAATACAGAAGACTGCAACTTTCTTCAAAGAGACATTCACAATTGCTTCAAGACTTGAGTGCAGATTTCTACTCTGCTAATACTGACGGGGCAGTCTCTATTGAATGTCAGTATCTGTGCAGGGGTCCCCGGTTCACTTTTGAAAAGTTACAGTGAACCTCCACTGAATTGGATGCAACTTGTGACCACACCTCTAACACTGAGTATTTCACTGAAGTATTCCTTCCTCTTTGCATCACCTTCCCTTTGGGGATCCAAGGAGCAGTGCACTAAGCTTGAGCAACTTCCTCGATGACTCATGACACACACTTAACACGTCGCCCATCCATGCCTGTCAACATCTTGACTCAAAAATGCAGATGGTGCTAGGTGTTTAAGAGAGTGGTCCTGTTAACGTTAAAAGAGGAATGTACGGTTATTTGAATCGTTATATTACGGTTATTTGAATCGTTATATTGAAGTGAAAAAACAGGTGACTTCTATAAGGCCTATGGAGGCATTTTTTGTCAGGAGGGTGAACATAAATAAAAATCATGTGACACCCACTAAATGAAGATGGGTGACGGACTTGCTCTGTTACATTTATTCCTATTTGACTGTAACATGGAATTCTGGCAGTACACTGGAAGTTCCGGTGCATTATGAGCAATCATAGTAAAAACTTTAATTTACCACCTATTTGCAAGGTCAAAATCAAAAGCTGCTACATGACGTAGAGAGCCATGTAACCCAAATTTGCTATCCCAAAAAGGTCACTAGCTTAGGGATATTTTGGAACAAAACAAAAAGGATGGAATTTTGAACAATGTAAAAAATTCACCCAGAGTCTCAAATCTGGGTTAAATCCATCTTTATTTTGCTATCCACGCCATTCCACTTTGGACCCAGCCATATGCCAATCAGCTTTGACCCTGTTCCCCAGGGGAACAGACCAGCCCGAACTGCCAGGCCAGGTTCTCCATGGACCAGAAAACAAGCATCCTGGGAGTAATTTGGGGGCATCACCCCTCATCAGCCATGCTAGCTTAAAACCGTTTGCTTAGCGAGCATGGGATCCACGTCTGGGCATACCCTTCCCACTTAGGGTGAAAATGCAACACAAAAAGATGATGAATGGAAGTTTGAACACTGTCAAACATTGACCCCCAGTCACAGACCAGGGTTTAATCTACTGTTATTTTGCTTTCCACACCATTCCAGTTTGGACCCAGCCACATGCAAATCAGCCGTGACCCTGTTCCCCATGAGAACAGTCCAGCCCGAATGGATTATCATAAATTACTGACACCAGTAATTTATGATAATCCATAATTGCCCGTATGTGATACTGTTATAACTTGAACACACCACATTGTACCTTTGCCTTTCCCGCCCACTTGATGGCATGCTGTTTTTAGAGAAAAAGGTATACCCTTAGGAGTACGTATTGAAACTGGGCATATCCTTGTACTGTCCATTGATTTGGGGACTTTTTTCTTTTAAACATATAAACGTTAGATACACAGCTACAGCTAGAACTGCTGAACAGAATTACACCAGATTTAGCAGGAAGGTAGATGTTTTTCAGGGAAGTGCTGTTTTGTGATTTTGTGTAAATCCATTCAGTAGTTGCTGAGTAATATAAAGAAATGTCCACTTGTATATCTAGGGACATGGAGGAAACGCAACCCCTTCCGATCTTGTGCTGAGATCTGATTGGCTGCCAACATTTCAAAACAAGTGTTGACAGCCATTTAGGGACGAAGCTTGACCTTAGTCCCAGAAAAAACATTTAAAAAAAGATAAAGGGGCAAAGAAGAAACACCCTGACGCCCAGGTCTCTTGAGGGGTCCCACAGGACCCTGCTGTGCAAAAAATAAAATGTTCTTTTAAATTGTTAGCAGGAGTTGCAATGGATCTGCGAAACCTGTTAAAAATAAAGAAAAAAATGAAGCACACACTCCCGATCTTTGTTAATTATTGGCCCTACGGTGGGCCAGATCCTGGCAGCAGTATGTATAAAAAGGAGGGGGGCACTCACCCCCCCCCCTTCCTGGGGCTTAATATGCCCCAGGGACCACCACCTCCCCAGGGAGTCTTTAAAAATGAATGTGGGAGAGGCCTTTCAGGCCTCCCTCACTGCCCCAGGGACCACTACACCCCAGGGCTTATTTCTTTTTAAATGGAGGATTTCAGGGTGATCTGCCTACTCCCTAGGGCATTTTTAATTTGAGTGCAGCCCCACGTGGCCCCCAGGGTAAAATAAAGATAGGAGGAAGGCCATGTAGCCCCCATCCTGAAGCCATAGATGGCTCTGGGTACCGCCACCACCCAGGTCCGGCTCTTTCTATGTCCTGGGGTACCCAAAGGTGTTTGCTACGGCTTGGCAGGAGCATTGCCACTCCTGCCAAGCCACAGCAAACTGTGCTCTGCTTCTAGAAGGCAAGGGCACAAACAATGCTCTTGCTTGCTAGAAGTGGAGCACAATTGCTTTGACAGAGAGGGAGCTGCATGTTCAACAGCTCCCTTTCTGTCAAAGCAATACTGGATTCCTCAGGAGGCGGAAGCCGGCAGTGACCGCAGGGGCCTTGAGGCTTCTCCTGTGGTCCCCAACATAAGTAACTAGGTGCCCTGGCTGGGACCAGGACACCCAAAAGAGAGGCCAGGCCCTGGGGATGGGGTCCCAGGAGCCGAAATCAGCCAGGTAGAAGGCTGCTCGCCCTCCTCCCATTAATGTTAAAAAAAAAAATTAAAAGGCCGGGCCCCGGGGATGGGGTTCCCAGGTCCCAAATCAGCCCAGGTAAGGGGCAGTGCAGCTCCCCTCCCATAATAAATAAAATAAAATTCAATAAAAATACAGGAAGTGCTGGAGGTCCCACCCCCTTTCTACATCACTCTGAAAAAGCACCTCCTGATGCACTGCTGGTTGGGGGATGAAGTCCCCGTGGCTGCAGAGGGGTCTTGGAGGCCAACAAGCCCTCCTGTTACCTCCAGTAAATCTCAAACAGCAGGATGGCTCAAGACAACTGGAGGAACAAAAAAACTGTGGAAGCCCGCACCGCCTTCAAAGCAGCCACCACTTCACAACACCACCTCATTAAAATCACAAGGTAGAAGGCCCTCCAAGACAGAATCACCAACAATGCAAACTATAGCAAAGAACTCTTCAGCAGGATCAAGGAGTTCACCAGACCCAACAGCAAGGCCACACCCTCCCAAGACCTCTGCAATAAACTATGAACCTTCTTCTACCACAGATCTAGACTAACTATGACAACTTCGACACCCAGGACCACCCCACCACACCAGCAACCATCACAACTGATGCTGACCCCCTTAACCAACTGCACAGCTGATCCCTCTCACCATGGACAACATCATAAACACCATGAAAAGCATCCACTCCGGAGCACCTTCAAACCCCTGCCCACACCGCATCTTCCACATAGCTGCCTCCACCATTGCACCCAAGCTATGCCAAACCATCAACTGCTCCCTCGAGGCCACCAACTTCCCAGTTGACTGGAAACACACCGAGATCAACACCCTCCTGAAGAAACCAGCCATGGACCTGACGGACCACAAGAACTTAAGGCCCTGCTCCCCTTCCCAGCCAAAGTCATCGAATGCTGACTTTACCAAAGCCAACCACATCCTGGACATCTCTCATTCTGGGTTCTGAAGCAATCATAGCACTGAGGCCGCCCTCTTTGCTGCCACTGACAATATCTGCTCCCTCCTAGTCCAGGGCGAAACCACAGCCCTCGTCCTACTTGACCTTTCAGCCGCCTTCAACACTGTTTCCCACCGCACCCTAGCCACAAGACTCCACAACGTTGGCATCTGAGACAAGGTCCTCAACTGGATCTGCTCCAGCCTCACTGGCAGAACTCAACTGGTTAGAATCCCACAGTACTTCTCAAAACCGACAGAGATCAGCTGCGGAATGCCCCTGGGCTCCTCCCTCAGCCCTATCCTCTTCAATGTCTACATGGCCCCCCTTCTCAGCCATCGTCAGGAACCACAGGTTCAACATTGTCTCCTATGCCAACGACACCCAGCTGATCCTCTCCCTAACCAAAGAACCCACTGTCACCAGGAACAACTTCCATGAAGGAATGAATTCCATCACCACCTGGATGAAGTACAGCTGCTTGAAGCTCAACTCAGACAAAACAGAAGTCCTCATCCAGGGAGCCTCCCCCTCTGCTAGGAATGACTCCTGGTGCGTCTCTGCTCTAAGAAGTCCTCCTACACCCCACACACCACACAAGAAACCTCAGCATCATACTGGACTCTTTGCTCACAATGGACCATCAGATAAACACTGCCTCCTCGGCCTGCTTCAACACACTCCACCTGCTTCGAAAAACATTCAGCAATGTCCTTCTCCTACCTGGCCTTCAAGACATGGAACACCATGCCCATCCACCTCAGGAAATCACCCTTGCTGATGCGATTGAGGAAGCACCTCAAGACATGGCTCTTTGGATTAACTCAGTACCTAGTCTGAGCTGCTGTGCCTCCCCCCACAGCGCATTGGGACCCTCAAAGGTGAGTAGCTGCACTTTACAAACCATGATTGATTGATTGATTGATTGATTGATTGATTGCTGAGAGGTATTCAGAAGCCATGCCCCCTTTCTTCACCACTCTGAAAATGCACCTTCTGGTACAATGCTGGTTGGGGGATGAAGTCCCCTTGGCTCCAGAGGGTACTTGGGGGCCAGCAAGACCTCATGTTACCTCCAGTAAGTCCCACACAGTGAGATTGCTGAGAGGTCTTAGGAAACCACTCCCCTTTTACACACCACTCTGCAAATTCGCCTCCTGGCACACTGATTGGTTGACAAATGAAGTCCCCTTAGATGCAGAGGGTCCTTGAGGGCCAACACGCCCTTCTGTTACCTCCAGTAAGTCCCACAGAGTTTGATTGCTAGGAGGACTTTCAATGTCATGCCACCTTTTCTCCACCACTCTGCAAACGCGCCTCTTGGTGCACTGCTGGCTGGGGGATGAAATCCCCTTGGCTCTAGGGTGCCCTTGGGGGCCAACAAGCCCTCCTGTTACCTCTAGTAAGTCCCACACAGTGGAAGTACTGAGAGATCTTCAGAGGCCACACCGCCTTTCTCCATCACTCTGCCAACATCCCTCCCTGCACACTGCTAGTTAGGGGATGAAGTCCTCTTGGATGCTAAGGGTTCTTGGGGGCCCAAGAGCCCTCCTGTTGCCTCCATTAAGTCAGACACAGAGGATTCCAGAGCGCTGATTGGAGGTCCCACCCCCTTTCTCCACCACTCTGCAAACATGACTACTAGTTAAACATAGAAATTTACTTAAAAGAACAAAGGTTACAGGGACGTTATAGTTAGGAAATAGCATTTGGAAAACCTTACAACTCACTTTAAGACCCAAAGAGTAAAGGGTTGTTAAAGGTAGGAAATACAATTTTCAGAAAACATTGAAAGTCACTGGAAAAAAACTAAGGTTACAGGAATGTTATACTTAGGCTCTGATTTTACTCGTAGAAAACCAGTGAAAGTCAGCTGTTATAGTTACCCAAACTATAATTATAGCTTACACCACCACAATGCACTGCTTATGACCCATATACTACATTAATCATGACATTGTCAGTGACATTAATAAAGACATCACTGATGACATCTCAAATGAAATCACTGATGACATCTTTCACAGAACCACTCATACACTCACTCATACCCCATACAAACTCTCATATGCCAACCTACACACCCGCACAACTTTTCACATACCCATTCACAGACCTGTACCTGGAGTCACACACCCAATCATTCCTCCATAGAGACACTCACACACCTACTCGCTCACTCATACACCCACTCACACAACCATTCCCTCATACATGCAGCTACTAATACAACCAGTCACTGACCCATACCAGCCACTTACCCAGGTACACACTCAACCATACAGCTATTCACACACCTACTTATTCACCTACACAGTCACTCACACTAACTCACTCATCCATACATGCACTCACACACTCACTCACACATCCACAGAATCACTTACATTCCCATTAAAACATCCATACAAGTACTCACGTATCCGCTCAATTGCCTATATAGCCATTCACACAGATACTCACTCTTCAATACATCCACTCATACACCGACCTTCTTAACCAAATACCCACTGAAACAGCCAATCACTCACCCATGCAGCCACTTACACACTCAGTCTCCCATTCATACAGCCATTTGGACACCCACTCACTCACCCATACAGTCACTACACACCCAGTTAACCACCCATAGAGCCACTCATACCAGCACTCACTCACCCATACAACCACTGACATATCCACTCACTCACCAATATAACCCCTTGCACACGATCTCACTCACCCACACAGCTATTCACATATCCACTTAGATTATACCCATAGAGAAACTCACATACCCATACACACAAGGATACACATAGTCACACAGCCACTCACATAATCTATGTAAAAAATAGTATCACTCAGCAGTAGTGTACCTATATTCTAATGTAACTTTTGTAGTAGGTTAGTATGTATGTTTAACACTCATACACTCACACTCACTTGATGTCATCAGTGATGTAATTAGTGATGCCATTTGAGATGTCCTGAGTGATGTCATGAGTGATTTGACTGACCATGTCATGAGAGATGTAATATGTGAGGTAATAAGCAGTGCATTGTGGGGGCATAAGTTATAGTTAGCACAGGTAACTATAACTGCCAAATTTCATTGGTTATGTATGAGTGAAATCTGAGCCTAACTGTAACGTCCCTGTAACCTTTTGTTTTTCAGTGAATTTGTAAGGTTTATTACTTTACATATTACATCACTGATGGCATGGTCAGTGACATAGTAGGGGTGAATAGAGTAAATAACATAAAGATACATATATACACAACAAACAGAGAAGGCCCCAATAGGGCAAATCACTCTATTTGAAAAAACTGCCCTCACTCACTTACCAAGGTATGTGACTTGCTTCATCACTGGGCCTGCTTACAATACGTCCTGGTGTACCCCACACAGGACGGAGCATAAGGGAGGGGAAAAAAATAATAAATTTCTCTTAACACGACATATAGTCAGGACAAATGGACATCAACAACATTAAACACATAAATTGGTGAGAATTTGTGCAAACACCAAGTGATCTCAACCGAGAAGTGCGACAAAAAGTGCAGTATAGGGAGTGATTAAAACTGATTAAAGGTGTCAACCAAAAACAAACTTTATTAAACTTTCCTTGACACCCTTATCAGGATTAAAATTAGAAAAAAAGGATGGGAATAAGCCTCTAAGGAATAATTAGGAACCTCAAGGCATCCCTCCTACCACTGCCAGAGTCAACATGTTTCGACTGCTCTGTATGCACCTGTAAGGTCACTCCGGTCTTCTTCAGGACCGTCGCATTTGGTGTCAATCTGGGATCCCCCGTACTACCGGTGTGGGTGTGGTATTAGCTATGTGACTGACTTAGCCACAAAGGAACTGCAACTGCCCCTTGATCCAACAAGAGTCCCCAGTGTTGCACAAAATACCTACCCAAGTGGACTAATTTCTACTGGTTAATTGCTAAGTACGACCTCCTTGGGTAAATGTCCAGCATGCATTCTACACTACAGCTGTGTAATGGATCATGAGGAAGTGTCACCAGTGACCTTGTGTGCATTTTGGCAATGTGATTGTTCCTTTTGTGCCCTTATCCAGAAATATGTGATAATATGAATCCTGCCATTCAGAAGGCAACATGACTACAAAGAGGTAAATCTCACCCAAACAAGGTTCTTTCCTCTTAAATATATGCAGTAAGTACTCCTTGATTTGGTGGTTATATCCTAATATTCCTCGGCATTATGGCTAACTGCCTTCAACTGGACCATAGAGACCCAGCATCTAGAGAGTCTTGTTAAGGTGTCAACACCATTATAGGTCCTATATTGTTATTTATGAAAGACTAGAATGTATAATTTTCCTATGTAAGTGAAAAACACAGTCCAATTCATGTCGCCATATCCACTCTTAAGGCTATCAGTCATTTTCAATTTCTGTAAAGTACATTACATATGCACTGTTGAAAGCGCCAATGATAGTAAAAGTATACAATTTATTGACTATGAACTTCACTATCCTGTAAAGTACATTATTTCCAAAGCAGTTATACTCCAATTCTCATATTTTTTCTTTATCAAACAGGAAATAATACAAATGAAGAAGAAAGATAAAGAAAAAAACGAAGAAAAAAGGGGAAAAGATCAAGTGAGAGCTGGCACTGTGCCAAGTTTTATGAAGTTATGGTTGGAATAATAAAAAGTCAGGAAGGATATTTTTGACAATCTAATGATGAAAATATATATATATATATATATATATATATATATATATATATATATATATATATATATATATATATATATATATATATATATATATATATATATATATATATATATATATATATATATATATATATATATATATATATATATATATATAGTCATTAAATGCATAGGTTTTACACAGTACCAACGTCATATTATATTTGACTGTGCAAAGTGCTTGATATTTATCCACTCTGTTTGTTGTTTTGATGTGTTCTATTCTATAATATTGCATCTCTTTTGGATCACCTGCATGTTTCTCCCAGATATGTTTGGCTATGGGATACTTGAAATCATGTATTTTTATGACCTGTATGTGTTGGATAAATCTCAGTTGAAAAAGTGGTGCGGAGTTCTAAAATACTTGCAGTATAAAATAATCTGTAAAAATATTTTATAAATATAAAGTGTGTGAAGTGCATAGGTTATCCACATTATCAATGTCATATTTCACTAAAATGAGCAAGTACTAAAATCCAAACCGCTGGGCCTTGATTTTCTCTTAAGTCAAATATGTAGACAACGAATAAAAAAAAGAGGATGTGGGAAAAAAGAAAAAAGAGAAGAAGGAAGTGCATTATTACATAGAACAATCTCATATGTCAGTACGATTTAATATACCAATGCTAAAATCGACTCAGATCACCACAATGATTTTCAAGTCCGGCGTCTGCTCAAAATAGGGGAAAAGACCACCTGGTTCATAACAATAAAAGTGCCCCACAGATACAGGAATAGTAAATATTAATAGAGATTGTAAGAGGACCTTTTATAATATACTGAGGCACTTGATATTGTTCCCCTTAAAAATGCCAATTCAATTAGTCACAATACTTTTTTTTCAGGTTGGAGAATATAGGTCATGTGGGGCTAGGGAACACATTTTATATATCAAAAATCAATGGAGATTAGTCCTCTCAAGTGGACCAAAATTGCAAAAATATTCTATTGTAGATGTATGTGTAGCTCTGCATCTATGTTTTATCCAAGGGGTGTTTCTGTACCCATTGGGATGATCAGTCATGATTCAATTCTTCTCAGGCTCAGTTCTCGATTCCCCCCTCTTTCTGATGTTTTGATGTGTTCTATTCTATAATATTGCATCTCTTTTGTATCCCCTGCATGTTTCTCACAGATATGTTTGGCTATGGGATACTTGAAATCATGTATTTTTATGACCTGTGGAGTACCGGGTTTTTATGGACCCGGCGGTGCCAGGGAACACACCTGAAAACTCGAGTCCTTCCTGTTTCAGACTACAGAAACACAGAGTCTTCTGGGTGAAATCAAAGATCGTATTTATTGGCTGCAGCCAGTAACAGGTATTCTAGAAGTACAACGGCATGTATGTTCTCAGGAGACTGCTCAATTTACAAAGCCAGCCTTCGTCTTTTATACAAAATAATGAGCTTCGGGCACAAATTCCTTATTTTACAGTTTGACCATATACATATTTTCACTATAAAGGAAAAGCAGAGTCATGATGACAAGCACATATTTTAGTTCGACCAGCCCGTAATTGATTACCCGGCAAGACCCAGTATTCTCATCAGATATCGACGGACCCCCAATAAAATCGGGCACCTCCTCCTCGTAAAACAGGTCATAAAGCAAGAAACAGGGACAGGTTTGTGTGTAAGATTAGGCATAGTTTGTGTGCGATGAAAGGTTTATGATATGTTGTGCCTTGATACTAATCTAGCTCGGCCACTGGGGAAGGACCTGGCCGAACAGGTTTGGCTTCGGGCGGTGGAGTCCGCTTGCCCAGGTCACAGAGGAGTCAGCTAAGGTGTTCGTGTCCTTCGGACCAGGTTTTGGCTTTAGTCATTTGGCTATGTGAGGGCAATCACAAAATGGATGCCGTTCACAAAATGGAACCCAAGGGTTCGGAACGGAAATGCTGATTTTAACGGGGATTCCGTCACTCGATCGTGACGGAAATGCTTGTGCATAGTATACTTGTCATTTCCGGTCTGCTGATACCAAAATCATCTTGATACGATGAGGTTTATAACACGGGTCCAGAATTTCAGTACCACAGGCCCTCCTTTTGCCCTTACATAGGCAAAACAACCAATACTCATGCTAATCTGAGTCTAGGTCTATGTTTGCAAAGTCATTGAGATGTTGCTGTAGCATCATCCTATTACTTAGTTTGTTCCTTGATACAGGTTTCCTTACACATGATGTGGCACGGAGGCCACATATTGCAGGAGCGCACTGTACACATAGGCAGAACAGGAAAAGAATGGCTAAGGCCATCCCAATGACTATCAGAATTTTCCACCCCAGGCCGATATCAGTTCCCTGAACCACCCCATCAGTGGCCAGTCTCCTTTATCCACATGAATTGATTCAGAGATTTTATGCAGTTTGGAGATGGCCTGGTATACTGTCGGAGCGTTATCTGGAATGAAAATGCAGCAACTTGATTGTATCACTTTACATACCCCACCTCGGTCTGCAAGTATGACGTCTAAGGCGGCTCTGTTCTGAAGAGTCATAAGGCGGTCGACTGGAGCTCCGCTGTCAAGTTACTAAGGGCACCGGTAGTTTCAACTATCGTAGATTCAACTACCCTCGTCAATTGGCGAATGTTCCTGCTGTTCACCATAGGCCCCCAAAACGGCAGAAAACCTTTTACGAAGTCACCAAACTCCTGACCCGTAGTGTCGTCTTTACTCACAACACCTCTAACCGTCCTTGTCCTATGGTAATCTGCCGCGGCCGTGTAGGTCGGAGGCAACAGGAACAAAATGAAACATGTGCCCGAGAAGTCAGCGGGCAACCATGTATATGCTCTATCGTGGCAGATGAAGTAGGTACCCTTAGTTGCTAAGAATGGAGGAGAGGTCTGGGACGAAAAGACATAAGTTTCAGTACAGACACTCTTCCCTAACTGAGCTCTGGGGTTCTTGCCATTTCCCTGCAGACATAGGTGACCCTGATGGGGTACGATCCAGATCGGGGAGGATTTCTTTGCTAGCATATTTTCACTCAAGGCAACTCTGTACCCCGTGGTGTTCCATCTACTGTAAGCCTTCAACTCATCCCTAGGAATCGTTCTATACATGTCAATATCCCTGCTCATATTTGTGATTCCCACCACTAATGCCTTGTTGCTTGAGTTACTTCTCGTGGAACGTGGGGAATATGGTTCAATGGCAAATAGGAACATCGTTTGAAATGCCCATAAGGAACCATAGTAGCTGAATGGCAGTACAAAATACGGGATACCTTTATCTGTTGTGTGTGGCATAAATCTGCACACCCAACAATTAGTCGTGTTCATTATCAACTGGTGTTGGTGCAAGAGCTGAACGAATTAATTATTTACAAACTCCAACCTTCTGGCAGACTCGTGTTCAGGCAGAGGGTGAAAAGAATGCGGGGAAACAAGAGGAGGAGGTGTAGGCTGTGTAGTGTGTGCAAATGACACTCGAAAAGTGAATAAAGCACAGCCTATTAAAAACGTCATTATACTACACAACATAAAAATGCATATTATCACAAATCGTGTTCTTGCCATCACTGTACATATTCTGGTTTCAAAGTTCATTGATTTGGCAGGTCTCTCTGTCTTGAAAAACTCCACCCTCTAGAATTGCTGCCCGCGGCGGTAGGGTGATTCTGCTAAGGAATGCTTCTGTCAGTCCAGGGCAACTCCCTTAGACCAACCAGAACCATTGACCTAACGTCTTCGGCTGCACCCCAAAGACTTTGGGCAGCCGCGACCCCAGCAGCTAAACCCGGATGGAGGTTCGAAAAAACAAAAATAAGCAAGTTTCTCAGAGAGGAGAGAGAGCTGCACTTTCAAAAATAGAAAAAAACAATTTTTTATTTGTCCACAGTCATAGTTCTTGGCCTCAAATTGTAATGTGTTCTTCCAGGTGTTGTCTGGTCCTGGAACAAAATTTCAGGCTCTGTAGTGTTCAATCGCATTGACGGTGGCACAGATCCTTGCAGAATGTCATCACTCTCGCGTGCAGAGTTTGTTCCTTTTACCTGTGCGTCACTAAAGAGCAGGAAGCGAGGCAAAGTTTCGGTCTCAGAGTCAGCAATCCCTTCCTGGACCCACCGGTCGTAAGGCAGAGGTAAAGGGACCCTCTTGCAATGGGTCCCGTGAATCCAGTGTTTCTTTCCTTCCACTCGTACAGCTGATCTTGTCGACAGAAGTACTAAATGCGGACCAGTCCAGCGGGGCTCATCATTCTTTGTCCACTGGAAATTTTTCACGAACACATAGGTTCCAGGATCGATAGGGTGTCCTGGAGCTTCAGTAGCTTGAGGTAGAGTGTCATGTACCTGTTGGTGTAAAACACGCAATTTAGCCGTCAATTCGTACAGATAATGAAGCAGTACAGGGTGCTCTAATTCTCTGAACTTCGTGGGCCTTGGCACTCCCCAAATGTTGGCCGGACGGCCGAACACTATCTCATAGGGGCTAAGTCCCACTCTTGAGTGTACAGTAATTCTCGTTGATAGGAGTGCCAAGGGTAGGGCGTCAGGCCATTTAAGACCAGTGCTTGCTTGGATTTAGGCCAGTTTTAGTTTTAGGGTGCTGTTACAGCATTCTACTAATCCAGCTGATTGGGGGTGATTTGCAGCGTGGAACTTTTGATCAATGCCTAGCCCTTCACATACTCTCTTCATCACTCGTCCCACAAATTATTCTCTGCATATTTAGGGATCCTAGTGTTCTGCCATACTGGAGCCAGTAACGTGCAATTCCATGTGCCTTTGTAACCACTGCAGGCACATACGCATCAGGTAGCAACCAACACTGATGTTCCGACAATTCAACCCAACAACCATTCGCATCCAATTTACCCGTGCTTTCTCTCCACACCTCCAGTTCTTTCTCTGTTGCTTCAGATTGAATGGATTTCACGCTTTCAATCGTATCTTCACACATCCCTCTATCCGGAACCCATCTCGCCAGACCCGCAACATACATTCGACTCATCACATTCCTTGCAGTTTCCTTTGCGACCTCATCCGCAAACGCATTTCCACGACCAACATCATCTGTAATCTTTTTGTGTGCACTGCATTTCACAATCGCCACTTGCAACGGCAAGGTCAGTGACTCGAGAAGTTCATTCACCAACTGACCATGCTGGATCTTAGTACCATGTGAAGTCAGAAAACCACGTTCACGCCACAAACGTCCAAAACTATGAGCGACACCAAAGGCATACTGACTGTCAGTGTACACATTCACTTGTTTTCCTTTCGCCAACACACATGCTCTCGTAAGTGCAATCAACTCTGCAGCTTGCGCTGAATTATGTGGGATACGTGCGGTTTCAACAATAGTATGCAAACTTGTAACAGCATATGCCGCAGTCGTATCACCATTCGGCAACTTGAAACATGAACCATCAACCCACAAAGTACCATCACATTCTGTAAGAGGAGTGTCCCTAAGGTCTACTCTCCCTTTCGTTTCTTCTTTTGTCCTGAAGAAACAGTCGTGCTGCTTTTCAGCATCCTCTGTCTCAACTGGAATTGGCAACAACGTGGCTGGTTTTAGTGTGCTGCACCTCTTAATGTGGACATGGCTTGCTAGCAAGGTTAACTCATAAGCTGACAATCGAGCACTAGTTAAATGCTATGTCTTGGTTCTATTTAACAAAGTGTCTACCGCATGCGGGACCATCACGATAAGCGTGTTATTCATCACCAACCCAGCAGACTGTCGGATAGAAACAGCTGCTGCTGCTGTGGCTCTTAAACAACTTGGCAATGCCCTAGCTTCCGGATCCAAAGTCGACGAGAAATACGCACATGGACGTTGCTTGTCCCCAAAAGACTTTGTCAATACGGATAATGCACAACCTTCCTTCTCATGGACATATAGTGTAAAGGGCTTACTGTAGTCGGGGGTACCCGACACAGGAGCCGAACACAATGCATCGCGCAATTCGGAGAAACTTTTCTGACACTCTTTAGACCACGGAATGGGATTCGGTGTATCTTTACAAGTAAATGCCACCAAGGGTTTGGCCAACAATGAGAAATTCGGTATCCATTGCCTACAATATGATGTAATGCCCAAGAAAGCACGCACTTCTCTCTGTGTCCTTGGCACACTCAATTTTGCAATTGCCTGAATTCTTTCTGGGGTCAGTTTCCTTCCCTCCTTCGATAAGAGGTGACCTAAGTAGGTCACTTCTTGTCGGCAATATTGTAACTTAGAGAGAGACACTTTGTGATGAAAATCAGACAAATGACGCAACAACGACAACGTAGTCTCTTTACAAATCTCCTCAGTATCTGCAGCTACAAGCAAATCGTCGGCGTACTGAACAAGGGTAGCGCCATCAGGTAAAACAATTGTGTCAAGCTGTGTTTTCAAAGCCTGACTATATATTGATGGACTTTCACAATAGCCTTGAGGAGCGCGCTTGAAGCGGAAACTTCGGCCTCCTAAACTGAAGCCAAAAATATCTCTGCTCTCCTTGGCAATCGGGATGCTGAAGAAAGCATTCTTCAAGTCAATCACCGAGAACCAAGTGGCTGAAGCTGGAATCATTGTCAATAGGGTAGTGATGTCTGGGACAACTGGAAACTGTGGCACAACGATCTTATTCACCTCTCTAAGATCAATCACGAACCTATAGACAGGTGGCTGGGAAGGATCAGTACGCTTCAAGACAGGCAGAACTGGACTATTACAAATGTTGCCTCTTGTCTCTTCAATTACATCTTTCTCAATCAAGTCATAAATGATCGCTAACAACGCTTTTTCACCTTCGCTAGAGATCTTGTATTGGGGAATGTGTGGCAATTTAACATTGGCTTTCAATGTCACAACATATGGTGACATTTCCAAGAGACCCACATCATTAGGACCAGTAGCCCAAAGAGTATCCGGAAGAGAAGACAAGTCTGTCGGAAGTTTATCCTTAGATAGATACATCGGAGAAACCACTCTCTTATCTAGTGTGAGTTGTACTCCTGAAGGAGAACAGTACAAAGTCGCATATAGTCTTTTTAACAGATCCAATCCCAACAAATTTTCACCGCAACCTGTTGTAAGAATAAGGGGTGCTTCGAATTCACAAGGTCCAACAGAAAGAGACATAGGACTAGAAATCGGGTTCCTAACCGGGGCGCCAGAAAAACCGACTGAAACATTCATTTCGCCAGACAAAGGTGCGCCAGGGAGTTTTGAGTGCATAATAGAACACTTTGTAGCACCAGTATCCAACAGAAAAGGCTCTGACACACCTGATGTAATCACCTCAACATAAGGTCCACTCTGATCTACTGGAACTGAAACAACTCCCTCTCTTTGTCCATGGATGTCCTAGCAATCATTGCCTACCATATTCTCATCTTCTGCATAGTAGTCATCAGTGTAGTACTGAGTCGCCCTACCAGACGCGTTATTCTGTTGGTCAAAACTGTTCATTGAATTCTGTGGTGGAAACGGACGTGCATTTTGTGGGAACGCACCGCGTCCCCTACCTCTGGGCGTTTGTTGAATACCGTGGCCTCGCACACTGGTAGCACCATTCGCACGTTGTAACAAAACCAGGCAACTACTCTTAAAATGGCCTTCCTCTTTACAATACGCACACTGATTGGGACCATACGGTAAATGCTGTTGAGAAGACTCGTTTCTTTGCGAGTTCCTCGAATATTGCTGAGGCTGCTGATGATCGCGCTGATTATTAGTGCGGGGTGGATACACTTGCTGCAGCAGAACTGTAGTTTTTAACTCTTTAGTCTTTTTATCTGCTTTCTCTAACTCATCTTTGCGCCTATTTTCATAGTACTGGGCTGTAGCTAGAATCTGCGCTGACGTTGAGACAGCCCAAGCACTCTCGGAATCCTTTAACTTAGCACACAACTCCGGAAGTAAATTATGCACAAATTTGTCGACGAACAATCTCTGGCCACCTTCAGTAGCCATATCCTGACCGCTATGATCTACAAAAGTTTCCTCAAGCCGTGTGAAGAAATCGGACACTGCTTCGTCTTTCTTCTGCTTACACGCAGACAACTTATCCCAATTTACGCGTAATTCAGGCATTAACGTCTTCATGTAAGTAATTATTCTACCAGGAAGTTCTGCAATTAAAGGCTCAGGTTTAGCACCACCAACCTGTCTGTTATCTACAGCGGCAATATTAGCCCATGTATCACCTAACTCCTGATCGTGAACGGTGTGGCGAATCTTTCCCCATAAAGGCTGTGGAACCACGTTCCCAAACAACATGTCTATATTGGCTAAGTTCATAATGCACGAGCTTGCAGTCTGTGAAAATTCCTTAAAATACCCTGCAGGATTTTTACGAGGATCAGGCAATGTCTGTTTGAGAGCCAAAACTTCAGATCTCTGCCAAGGAACATGTACCCATACACGCTGAAAATGCGGCGGAATGGCTGGATTAGCATTTGCGTCCCCTTCCCTCCAAACCGGTGGAACCTCTCTCATGGGGTACTGTCGTGCCTTTTTCCTACCGGGTGCGTCATGCTCAGATAGTGATCAAGAAGTGCCCCCTTTACTCCGATACGACAACAATGTCGCAACCGCTTTTTCAACATCGTTGCCTATGATCATACCCTCTGCGAACTTGAACCGCACACGGCACAATTCAGACAGGTCATGTTCCGGATCATTTCCTACCAGATCTTCACGGAGAAGTAAACACATTTGTTCAAAAACATATCTCTGCTTCGATGCTTCCCATTGACGGAAGACTTCTATGATAGATTCTTCATCATATCTTGCAGTATCGACAACCCATTTACGCGCTAACCTATTCAGTAATTCTCTCTCTTGATAGTCAGGCAGCTGACTCCCCAACTGCCTTCGTTCTGTGCTAGGGGTCGTATTAGGCGACCCAAAGAAAGGTGAGAAAAGATTGGTAACAGTGTTGGCCACTCTCTGTCGAACAGAAGGAGAAGCTGTCGGAAAGACAGGAGGAGAGACAGGGTGAGGTAACGCAGAAGCGGGGACAGACATAGAAGGAGTATCAGGATAAACAGTCGGAGCAGTAGGCGAAGTCGTAGGGAACGCCGATGGAGTAGGTAGCAAAAGCGGCGGCCCTTGAGGGGGCAGCGCCGGAGGAGTCGAAACCAGCTGAAGAGGAGCTGGTGGTTGTGGTAGAACCTGTGGTCCAGCAATGGGGTGTTGCACAACTAAAGGTTGCTGGGGTGCAGTAGCATTCTGCGCATAAGGAGGTGGTGAACTCAGTAGATGAGACATTAAAGGATCCTGATCAAGTTTCTCCTTTGACTCTTGTCCTCTACGTGGCAAAACTGGGTAACACTTATCTACCGCTAACTTCTTACTTCCAAGCGTTTGTTCGCTCTCTCGCTCTTTCTCATTATCTCTGAACGCAACGGCAGCTTGTACCATTGACATACCTTGTTTATTTCTCTTTGCTAATTTTATTTCTTTTTGTTTGGCTTCTTTGCGCCATATGCGAAAAGAGTCAAACATTGCCGGCCGGGCTTTCTTCTTAAAAAGTTTAACCTCTAGATTATCTAAAATCTCTGAGTCAAAACTACCATATTGAGGCCATTTTAAAACACCATCCTTTCTGGTGTATCGGATCCATACTTCATTATATGCGATGGGACCCACGCCGTGTTTCACATATTGTTCATATGTTGGAGTTCCAATCGGAGGAACCGGACACGAGTCCTCCAATCGGGAATCCTTATTACAACCAAGACAAAACAAATTCCCAAGTCTGCTAAAACCAGGCATCTTCGCTCTCTAGTCTAGCTTCAAACTTCGAAGGATTATCGAATACGATAGTCTCGTGAATACACGAGTCCTTTGGTTTTGGCACTTGCAAGTTCCAATACAAAATAATCCCGAAGGATACCAAGAACTAAGAATCAAACTAAGGACTGGGAGATGCTCCACTTATACTTAACTGAGGTATCGATGACGTCACCAGAAGACTCGTCTATCGTTTCGCTCTACCAATCATCAAGGGTCCAAAACAGGGCGATAGTCAGGGCAGCAGTCCTTCGTAGCCGTCGGGACGCGGAGAACCTCGCACCAAAGACCTTCGGACCACGTCGACATACAGGGGTCACTGAAGTGGCTGGCCGTCCTCCGGAATTTTCACACGAAGCTCCTCACGAACCTCTGGCTTGGACCGGTACCGCTGATACCGCCCCACGTTGGCGCCAACTGGAGTACCGGGTTTTAATGGACCCGGCGGTGCCAGGGAACACACCTGAAAACTCTGAGTCCTTCCTGTTTCAGACTACAGAAACACAGAGTCTTCTGGGTGAAGTCAAAGATCATATTTATTGGCTGCAGCCAGTAACAGGTATCCTAGAAGTACAACGGCATGTATGTTCTCAGGAGACTGCTCAATTTACAAAGCCAGCCTTCGTCTTTTATACAAAATAATGAGCTTCGGGCACAAATTCCTTATTTTACAGTTAAACCATATACATATTTTCACTATAAAGGAAAAGCAGAGTCATGATGACAAGCACATATTTTAGTTCGACCAGCCCGTAATTGATTACCCGGCAAGACCCAGTATTCTCATCAGATATCGACGGACCCCCAATAAAATCGGGCACCTCCTCCTCGTAAAACAGGTCATAAAGCAAGAAACAGGGACAGGTGTGTGTGTAAGATTAGGCATAGTTTGTGTGCGATGAAAGGTTTATGATATGTTGTGCCTTGATACTAATCTAGCTCGGCCATTGGGGAAGGACCTGGCCGAACAGGTTTGGCTTCGGGCGGTGGAGTTAGCTTGCCCAGGTCACAGAGGAGTCGGCTAAGGTGTACGTGTCCTTCGGACCAGGTTTTGGCTTTAGTCATTTGGCTATGTGAGGGCAGTCATAAAATGGATGCCGTTCACAAAATTGAACCCAAGGGTTCGGAACGGAAATGCTGATTTTAACGGTGATTCCGTCACTCGATCGTGACGGAAATGCTTGTGCATAGTATACTTGTCATTTCCGGTCTGCTGATACCAAAATCGTCTTGATACGATGAGGTTTATAACACGGTTCCAGAATTTCAGTACCACACCTGTATTTTTTGGATAAATCTCAATTCCACTTTATTAGTTGTGCTCCCGACATAGTTTTTCCCACAATTGAATTTTAATCCGTAAATCACATATTTTGTGTCACAAGTAATATGTTCTTTCATTTTTTTTTAGTTCCCATTATGCAATTTGTATGTAGTTTTGTTGGTTCCACCCTCACAAGCCTTACATTTGGCACATTTTCAGAAGCCATTTTGGCTCAACCAGTCACAGCTTGAGGTTTTAAGGGAACAAAGGTGGCACCTCGTTAACAAGTCTCCTAGTGAGGTGACTTCCTCTATGTAATACTTGGGTGATATGTGAGGACTTCCTTTAGATTTTCATCTTGTTGTTAAATTGTTCCAATCTCTTTTTATTATTGATTCTTTTCAGTTCTTGATGTTCACATTTAAAATCCATGGTTATGAGTATGCTATTTTCCTCTATTTCTTCTTTTCTCCGAGATATTAATAGTTCTTCTGTTCTCTGTCCTTTTGCTCTTTTGTAGCGCATTTGTAAGTACTTCAAGTGGGTATTCTTTTGCTAACATCTTGCTTGCATTTCCTGAATTTGTTCTTCAAAATCAAATTCCTCCTAGCAATTGTATTGAGCTCTTAACTTTGGCCCAAAGGGGATATTCCATTTTAAAGTCTTTGGATGCCCACTGCTTTGTGATGGAGTCTAGTTCATAGTTTCATGTTTTCGACAGAAAGGTCAATATCCAAATCCCTGCTATTCCGCTCCCAAATTAGGAAGAGATCATCAGTAAACCTTGATGACTATAATCTTACATGTTTTACTATCTCTTGGTTCTCATCCGTCCATACTGTTTGTGCTTCCCAAAGTCCCATAAACAAATTTGCATAGGTTGGGGCATATGATGGCCCCATAGCCAGTCCCTTATTTTGTAGATAATGGTACCATCCAAAATAGGAATGCATGCGCAGTTGAACTTGGTTATGACTTTAAAAAGTGTAGGGTAGAGGGTAGAGCCCTGCGGCACCCTGCGCCTTCACTGATGCATTTTGGAGGGAAATGACCCCTCCCTACAATCACATTGACCAACGTTTGTCTTCCTTCATGCCTGCTCCCCATGCAGTCCTCCTGGCTTGGATAGCTAAGACTCCTTCAGTACTCTGGTTGTAATCTAACCATGTACCATGTAAGACTATCTGAGTTACAATATATTCCACTAATTCCAGGTCTCCTTTAGATCCCTACAAAACAATGATCTTTAGGACTATTATCCAAATAGTTGCCCCCGTGAATACCTCCTTTATGATCAGTCTGTAGATTTGGGCCAGGTCCCAGCTTTCTGTTAAACTGGATTAGTAGTTCCACTTCTAAAGACGACCCAGGGACTCGTGTTAACTATCATCCTGTTTCTCCCTTTCCCTTGATTTTCTCAACACCTGCCAACCAGACTCCTAATTAAGCATGGGCGGAAAATCCGTTCCGCTCGCGGATTTTGCGGATTTTCGGTAAATTCGCGAAACGCGAACGCTCGCGAACTTACCGAAAATCCGCAAATTCCAAAATTTGCAATTCTGCACAAGAAATCCACTAGCAATCAGCATAGACCTTCTGAAAATGATGATTTTCATCAGAATAGCTCCTCCGGTTGACATTTGCCTGCACTTTTTTGGACTTGAGGCCTTTTGACTTTCTTTGTATCACTTTTGGATTAGAAATCAACTTTCACAAGTAAGTTTGTTTGGGGCATTACAGTTGCTGTTCTGCAGAAAAACGAGTTTTGCTAAACTGAAAGCACTCAGCAGGTGCAAAAGTTCAAATTCATCATTAGTAACCATTCCCTGTAGTGCTTCCTGACTGGGGCCCCTCCAGAGTTCAGTTGCTAGTTGCAGCAATTGTATAACCCTGCTCTGACCCTCACAGCCGGTTCATAGAATAGCTACAAGTAGGCCACAAAGGTCCTGGAAAAAAAAATTGCACTGCAACAGAAAGCAAATTACAGATAAGGAAGCAGGTGCCAGACTGGAATTTTAAAACAGTGACACATTAATAGATCAACCCCAAATTAATTCATGTCAGTTGAAGCAGGGCAGGTGTGCTTGCTTTTTCCCCCCATAATCTACAGTGATGATGATGAACCAGAGGATGGCATTGATGTACCAGAGGGTGGCATGGGTGAAACAGAGGGTGGCAGTGTTGAAACAGAGGGTGCTGTGAACCTCTGATGATGAACCAGACGTAGAAACAACATAGTCGCGACCGTTGCGTGCCGACAAGTAAGTTTGCAATTGAGAACTGGTACAAAATCCTCGCCAACTGGCAGAAACCCTTGCGAACACTATAAAAACAAAAAATCCGCAAATTCGTGAGAATTCGCGGATTTTGCGGATTGCGAGTTCGCAAATACGCAAATTTGCGAACGCCAGATTCGCAAAATTCACCCATGCTTACTCCTAACCGGCCTTGTTCAATAAAACTTCAGCAAAAACATTCAAATGATCTTAAACTCTGGGGGTATTTATACTCCTTGATTTGTCTGTTGCTATTGACTTGGTCTCTCACAACATCCTGATGGACAGGCTTCTTCTTGTCAGTCTCCAGGGCAAGATTATTGCCTGGTTTAGAACTTTTTGGAGGTCAAGGGCAAAGGATGTCCAACTTACACCTTCCATTCATACTTTAAAGATCTAACTTGTGGTGTTCTAGAAGGGTCTGTCCTAAGCCCATCACATATTAATTTATATGTGGCTCTCCTGACTGACTTGATGCCTTGTTTGGCTTCCAATTGTATGCCTATGCTGAATACACATAGATTATTCTGCATTTTAAGGGATGTCTCCCGCCAAGCTTATTTCAAAAGATGTATTGTAGTTGTTGCTAATTGGATGAATGCCAATTTATTATAACTCATATCAGTCAAGACCAATTTTATGGTGTTTGTTAGAGCTGGGGGTCTCTCGTTGGAAAGTTATTCACCTTTGTCCAAATAGGGACCCTTACTTCTAAGTCAGGATAAGGGGATTACACTACTTAATAACCCCTGCTCACCCTCGTGGTAGCTTGGCATGAGCAGACAGGCTTATCTCAGAGGCAGTGTGTTAAGCATTTGTGAATATACACAGTAATACAGTGATAACACTACAGATGGACACAACACAGGTTTTATAAAAATAATTAAACACAAGACTGCAAACGACAAAAATCCACAATACTACACTTAAGATTACTTAAAAGGTGATTAAAGTCTCTTAGTCCAAGTTGTTGGTAGATGCGACACAGTTCTCAACAAAGTACCTGAATGCGTAACACAAAGTGAACAAAAGGCTTGCAAAAGGGGAGATGCGTCGGTTCCGTGACCCGGGAGAATGGTTGAGTCCTTCCTCAATGCTTGCGCAGAGTAGGGGACTCATCGTGAGCCTTACCGATGCAGAGTTGATGCGTAGATTCTCGGCTTGCGGGCCCATTGCAGTGTGCAAGATGGCCCCTTGATGCGATGCGATGATCCGGTTGCGATGCGAGAAGATGGCACCTGTGATGCGGCGATGCGATGACGATGCGATGACGCCATGGCAGCCTTGCGACGACTCTGTACTTTGGAGCTGCAATAGGCCCTGCGACACGATTCTCCGGTGATGCGATGGCGACTCTCTCAATGGCGTCACACTTCTCCGGTGATGCGACAGCAGACAGCTTCAATGAACACACGCTTCCAGGGAGATGCGACGAAGCCACGCTTCTCCGGCGTTGCGATGATTTCCTCTGCAGCGGCGATGCGCTTCTTCTCGATGCGTCGCGCTTCCAGCTCCCAGCGGCACCAAGTGACTGGAGTCAGAATTCCCAGGAAGGCAATTCAGGAGAGAGCTGGAGGTGAAGTCTTTTGTATCTGAGACTTCAGCAGGAGGCAAGCACGGTTCAAGCCCTTGGAGAATATTCTGTACATGAAAGTCCTTAAAATGTTCCTTCTCCTTTCCCTTGGCAATGAAGAAACCACTGCAGGCCAACCCAGCAAACAGCACACTGGCAGAGGGGCAGTCCAACTCCTGCAGCTTCCTTGGTTCTTGTCCTTGGCAGAAAGGTTTCTTGTTCCAGAAGTGATCTAATTTCTTGGGATCAGGGTCCCAATATTTATACCCCAAAATCCTTTGTTCTCTGAAGGCAGAGAAGCCTCTGCCTAGCCCAAACCAGTTCCTGAGCACTTTGTTTACATTACTCTCTTCTTCCTTTCACTGTGCAGGGCAGAAACATCAGACACCCCACAGGAGGTGGAGCCAGCACAGGGGAGGGAAGATGCAGCTCTGGAGCACTCTGTAGACATGATTCCTCCTCTCCTTTCACAGTGCAGGGCAGAGACATCAGACAAGCCACAGGGGGTGGAGCCATCATTGTAGAGGGAAGGCCCAGCCCTATTCAGGTCCCAGGTGCGACTCCTCCCTCCCATCTAGATGCAGATCTCTCTTTTCACCACTGGGCTGTCCCAGCCTGTCTCCTGGAATCCCCCAGCCCTGTCACAAGGATTACACAACCCAGCAGAGGCAGACTCAAATGGTTAGGCAAGCAAATGCCTGCTTTCTAAAAGTGGTATTTGCAAACACAGAATATTAAAATAAACTTTACTAAAATATGTACTTTATTATTCTGAGTTCAGGCATACTAAATTTGAATGTCTACCATGTTCCCTGAGTCAGTTAGGATTATAAGAATGTAATAATCTAACTGCCCATTTTGGCCTATGACAACAGGTAGCCTTCAATAGTGAAAAACGAAAATGGCTGTAATTCACTATTAGAACATGCTACATACATCGGAGCATGTCCTACCTTATACTTACAATGCACCCTGCCCTTGGGCCTACCATAGGTTTGTCTAACATGAAGCAAAGGGAAGGTTTAGGGACTGGCAAGTGGGTGCACTTGGCCAAGTAGACATGGCAGTGCTAGACTGCACACAGGCCTTGCAATGGCAGGCCTGAGACACACTTTACAAGCTGCTCCTGTGGGTGGCACAACCAGTGCTGCAAGCACACTAGCAGCGTTTGATTTACAAGCCCTAGGCACACATGGTGCAACGTACTAGGGGCTGACAGATAAATCAAATAACCCAATCATGGAATAACCAATTAGCACATCAATTTAACATAGGGAGCCCTTGCACTGTGGCACTGATTAGCAGTGGCACAGTGCCCAAACCATAAATCCAGCAAAAACATATCAAAACAGAGGAGGCCTTCCGTCAAAATGGAAGGGAGACTCACCCCAATGATGCCAGGTCTAACAGTGTTCAACTACCTTTCTTACTGATCTTCATCATGATGGCCTCAATCTTTGAACACCTGCTCTCTTCCTACCTCTAATGCACGTAATCTTGCCATAATAGTTTATACAAAATTGTCCTTTGAGGTACACATTTGAAAACACACCTCTAGTTGTTTTTTTAATGATGAATGTCTTAAGAAATTACTTCTATTCATTCTTCGGACTGCCAGACAAGTTTGGATCCAATGCTTGATTGTACATAGATTGGATTATTCTAATGCCTTGTTTGATGATCTCCCCTCCTATTTGCTTCATAAATTATAGCTTATCTAAAGGCAGTGGCTAGACTTGTGCTGGACATTCCTAAATATTCCAGTATCTCAACATATCTCAAAAGTCTTCATTGGCTTCTAGTTCTTAATACATGTATTTAAGGTGCTCTGTGCCTATCATAAGCCAATTCAATTGATAACTCACAAGAGCTACTTGTCTCAAATTTTTCAAGGTATCTGTCATCATATTTGCTTCGCGCCTCCACTCTGAACATAATCTTCATACATTTTGCAAACTTTCTCTGTAACTTAGAGTTCGCAGCACCAGGACACCTACGGCATTTGCATTCTCTATAAATGCGAAACTAATATCAAATCAAAAGCGCACAAAACTGAGATTTTGACACAATTCTAAATTACTCAGACCTACTTTCAGGAGAGAAGTAGGAGTTAGAGCGTAATTTATTAGCACATTTGGCCTGCCTACCTTGTGGAAAACATTGGCTTATTTAATACCACTATTGTGCAACAGGCGTCTACGACCATTTCCAAGCCCTTATTCAATTACCCATCACCCAGTTACAATTTCTAAACCTAATTGAATTTGTCTTTGTTTGGCTATATCCCTCTATGCTTGTCTAAATAACACTAATTATGCTTCTTCAGCCTCAGGCATACAATCTGATTAGCTATCAACTGCTTTCCATTATAAACAAACCTGTTCTCCCCCAGTTGTAGTTTGCAGTAAGTAGACCAACCAAATTGATACCAGTGATTCGTTCAGATGGACCATATGCCCATTTTTAAGTCATGACACTTTACTGTCATCTCTCCCAAATTGAGGTCAAGCCCTAATGCGGGTAGCCCTAGTTGATAAACATAACAAATGGACAAAGGCTAATACATTTCTTAGAAATTAGCTGTTCTCCACAAGAAGGGAAGAAAGGGCCACATATTCTGAATTAATTTCTACTAGTGTTAAAAAATTTGAAACATGAACCAAGATAGCAGGTGATCATCCAAAAGTGTGAAAAGGGTGCATTCATCTTGGTCGATTTGTTTTGCACACAGTATGTGTTTATGGACCTACAATAATGACATGATAATTATGCTTCTGAAGCCAAACCTATATGATTTAAAAATGGAGAAAATAGCCTAATTTGGCACATGATTGTTCAATTTAACTTGGACCAAAAAGAGGCCCAACCCCATCTGCTGACCCCTTATAAGACCAATTTCTGGCCTCACTCCTCCCCTCATGACACCACAGGGCAATAAACAAAGAGAGAGCCCTACTGCCAAAAGCTGCCATTTTATCTGGCAGGTGCTCAGCACTAGTGTACTCAACTGCACCATCTGTTCAGAAGCCCTGGAAGCTGCATCCCTAACCATGCTTTAAGGAAGCCAGTCAGTGGCATACCTATAATACCAGTGTGGCCACCCACCCCTCGGCTCACAGGACAATTTGGCACACATCAGGTAGGTTCATCAGGTTTCAAACCAAATGTTTTGCCTTTCACCAATGCCATTTTGAACACACAGGGGCTGATATACAAGAGCATAGCGCCGCTGGTGCATCACTTTTATTTATGCACCAGCAGTGTAATGGGCTTCTCCATATTTAAAAGGTCATGTAAAGCCCCCATGCGTGACTTTTCATGGCCTTGTGAATATATTTCCCTTTCATCCATACCTCTGCATGAAAGGGGCATTCCATGAGTGTTTCCGTGATTGGTCCCATGCAACATCCATGGAACTTGAAGCAATCCCAGATTTACACCATTTTGTAAACCTAGGAATGTGTCAGAAGCTTTCGCCTCCCTGGGGAGGAGTAAAGAGGCAAGAAGAGGAAAAATACTTTTATTTCTAATGAATGCTTTTTTGCAGGAAGGTGTCCCTTCCTGCACAAAAATATTCATCCCCTCAGCTCAGGCACTCTTGCAAAGTGACTCAAGGGTGTCTGCACTGGCACATGGCTGCTCTTTGTCCACCTTCCCTGGGGAGAATGACAGGAATGCGCCATATCTTGTAGATACGGCACATTCCTGCACTTCTATTTTGATGCAAGGCAGCGCATCAGAAAGGATTGCTGCACTGTGAGTCAGTGCTGCCAAGATCCTGCCCATGAAGGCATTGATCAGTCTGCATGCTACAAAAGCAAAGGCTTTCAAAACTTTGTTCAAACAAAAAAGTAAATTTGTTTTTTTGATCCAGTAAAAGATTTTATTTTTGTTAATCATCTTACCCAGGGCACAAGTCCTAAAAAAAGAAGTGACGGACGCTGTCACCGGAAGTGACGTCACGGCAGGAAGTGACATCACGAAAGGTGGCTTGCACCAAGTACAAAGCCTGTACTGTTTAGCGTTGCCAAAGAAAGATATAGGCTGGCCCGGCCCCGCTACCCCCCCTCCTAGCTACGGCCCCCCAAGGGGGAACCAGCAGTTCCCTAGCAGATTCACCCTGTACAGCAAATATCGCGTATCGCAGCGAAGGACTGCGCGAGGCCACCGGGACAAAACCCTTGCCATTCGCCCAGAGCACCGTCCTCAGCTGATGAGCGGGAAAGGATAAAATGGGGTCAAAGCGGACCACAACCAGCGCGGTCAGCGTTCAGCGCAGTCTGCGTTCGCAGCGAGCAAGCAAGCCACAACGTCCGCAACGTGCTGTGAGCTCCAATCTCGTCCCAGAGAGCCCAGAGAGGCCAAAGAGTGAAGTCCAGCTGTTTGATAGGGGGGGACGGCATCTCCCCGGTAAAATAAGTCGGGGGACGCCGTCCACCCACTTGGTACCCCGACTCGAGCCCTGATCTTACCCATTTTGGAAGTGGAGGCCTGAGTGTACTCATCAATGTTTCAGCTGGTGAATTTATACAGTTATCTGGAGTAGACTAAAAAAACCTGGGTTCTAAATGCCTAGCTGTCTGCATTTCTCTTTTAAAGGCAATAACAGTTCCAAATCCATGTGAGGAGTGGGCTGGTGTTTAGCAAAGCAAATGAAAACCTTTCTATTAACTTTTTTCACTAAAGTGTCTTTTCTACAGAAGTTAGCTTCTAACAGGTAAGACTAGATTCCGTTCAGGGTGCGCCCCCCCACCCCTGCCACTACCAGCAAATAAAACTAGAATAAAACGTGTTTTAAACCCATTTTATTTTAATGCCCTGTGCCCGCCCCCAGGGCTTTGAGAGTCTTTGGGGTGGGTCTGGTTGATAACACTGCTGGTGGGGGAGTGGTGGGCAGACCTTTCACTGTGCATATGGTGTCTGACTGGATGTCTCAGGCCAGCCAAACCCCTCATGTGCTGTGAAGCTCGCTCTCCAGCCTCAGCTGCGTTGCTGGCGCTGGAGAGAGCAGGCGCAGGCTCCCAGTCTGCCTGGGAGCACAAGTTGCCGATGCTCAGGCCAACTTGGAGGGCCTTCAGAGTAACATTGTGATGGTTCCTCTGATGGAAGCTGAGATCAACAATAGGGTAGCTAAATCTTGATATGGTGGGATGCAATCGGTCAGGGTGGCAACGTAATGTCCTCTGCTGCCCTTACAGGCACCAGGCAAACTTTAAATTAGGCCTTAATTTACGATGTATACTCATTTCCGTGAAGTAGCATTTTCATATTCTTTTACTTTTTGGCAGAAAAATGATCTGTCTTTTGAGGAAAGAAGATGGCAGCAGTGCACAGGGCAAGGAAAGATGCAAGGGGGTCGATGGGATGTAGAGCATACTAAGAGAGGAAAATGAAGGGGCATAAAATTGTGAAATGCCAGAGGGGAAGAGATAAGGAGGGAGGCCCACCAGTTTCAAAGTTCACCAGTTGCCGCTTACAGTGCTTGTGCTCTGGGTGATTCCTTCTAAGTGGTGAACGCAGCGCAAAATGCCGTTATTACTCAAGTGTTACACTAGCCCCAACATCCACTCGTTCCTCTAAATATGCCAAAAAATCACAGCGTTGTGAACACATCTAACATGGGCTTCGATTGGCAGTTTCCTGCCGATAAAAGCAGCGATAATGTATTGCCTGTCCTTGATAATATGCCCCACAGTGCCTAAAGAGCCAAAGAAAATCGTTTGGAGATATTTTTATAGCGATACTTTCGGGAAAGATCAGCAATGTGTGCGTCCTACAAATAAATACTGATATTGATCTATGAGGGTTTAGGACAACAATTTTTTTAACACTATGACGTGATTTGTTTTCAGGCCCAATAAAGGTTAGGTAAATAAATGCTCATATTGTGATAAGATAAATGTTTTGTGGTTATAAAAATAGCTTATTTTTCTGCAAAAGGAATGGTATCATAAAATACTTCTGAAATAAAAACAATTGTTTCTAATGAAAAAAAATTCTCTTCATGTTTGAAAAAGACGTAAAGGAAGTGTCCTGTCAAGATAGTGAGGCAGCCAAATTTAATCTTAGAGAGTGCCTACTTGTGTGACCAAAGGAAAACGTCTCTGGAAGCAAGGGCAGCTCTAAAGCAAGATCAAACTCACTGGCCATTAACGGTACATTAATTTGGAAGTTGAGTCTAGCCCTTCAATCGACAAAAAAACTTCTACATGTAAGAGAGCAGGCAATTGAATCTCTCCTGGAAATGCAAAATCCTGACATCAGCTCTGTTAGAGTAAAAGGAATCCGGCGAATCCACAACAAGCAAAGGTGATAAAACAACATGGAAAGGAATGTCAACACCATGATTAGAGAAGACAATGAAAGACTAGCCAACGGGGCAAATTCCTTGCCAGATGGGCGAATGACCACTCAGGGCCTTTGACCATCTACTGGCACCATTCACCTCCCATTCCCTCACATTATAGGATGGTGGGTGGCACAAGCCTTGATGGCGTATAAAAGGCCGCAGTTTATTGAACAGCATAACACTATGGATCACAAATCATCACAATTCAACCGTCAATAACCCCTCCCCTGCTGATGACGGAACTGCTCCGTCATCAACTGTGGTGGCTCTGTGCTGATGACGGAGCGGTTCCATCATGGCCCGCCCGACGCTCCTGCGTGGCGCGAATTCCGCGCCTGCGCTGAGCGTTCTATTGAGCGGGCGGGGCCATGACGGAACCGCTCCATCATAAGCCCAGCGCAACCGACGCTGGTGACGGAGCGGTTCCGTCACCAGCATGCGCCCGCCGCTCTTCCGCCCCGCCCCTTAGCACTGCGGCGGAATAACCGCCGCAGTGAAGGGGTTAATATGAGCCATACATCATGCATAACTTTAAACATTGAAGTTTGACAAAAATGTCATAAATGATTTGTAATCTTTCCTAGGATCAACTTGTTCCCACCATCAGTCCTTTAGATGCTGCCCTGACAGCACACCCAACACAATCCTAGCTCAGAGGCCCCCATTGGTGTTGAGCGCTGCAGCGTCTATGCTTCCCTTGCTGCCGAAGTTCTGCATAGGCATCCCTTCAACCTTATCTGGGCTGGAAGTGCTGTGTCCACCTGATGCTGATCCTTTGTTGGCCAGTGTCCCTGCTGTGAGGCATCCCAAGGACACTGTTCGAGTGGGCTACTGTACTTTTTTTTTAAGTTCATAAAGAATTTTATTAGGCAGAAAACAAGGTATCAAAATATAATACATGAGAGATTAAAGGCTAACAAAATGAAGGGAGAAATAAAACTAAAGCAATCAGGAAAAATATTACAGTAGAATCAGTGACATAAGCTAATCATGGGCAAGAAAGTCAAACATAGGTAATATATTGGTTAAACACATGTTCAAGTAAGAGTACATACGTATCAAGTGATAATAAAGAAAGGAGGGAATGCAAGGGGTATTCAAGAGGGTTTGGTGACCTCTTGTTGAGCAGGCTGTGGACAGAATGAACAATTAGCACAATTATCCAAATACAATGTAATAGGAAGCCTCAACTCTGCCCTTTTCGCAGCCATTTGGATAGGGAAGACAAAGGTAGAGTCCAGCCTATGATTGTGGCAAGCATTGTACCACCATGCTTTGAGAGAGATGTTGGATGAAGTTTTCCAATTAATAGTAATCTGCTGAAAAGCCACGGCCAACAGTAAATCAACAATACGCACATCAAGTTCAGAGTCCACCCAACAGGGGGAAAGGCTTCCTAAGAAGATGTGAGCGTGCGAGAAGGGAATACGAGTATGGAAAATTACATTGATTTGAGCCCACACCTGTATCCAAAAGTCGTGTACAGACTGGAAAAGAAACAACATGTGGAATAAGGTAGCATTCGGGGAGGAACAAGACCAACATACATCTGGAGTGGCAGTAAACGCTTATTAAGGGAATAAGGTATATGGAGCAACCTGTTGTAAATGAAAAACATAGATTGCGTTAGAGTCGCCGCTCTGGACGATTTGCGAACCTTAGTCCATATCTTGTCCCACAAGGATATTGGCCATGTTATGGCAAAGTCATGTTCCCACTGCTCCTCCACCTTGGACTTAGGCCTAATAGACTCGCTGGCATGGAGGTATTTATAGAGGATAGAAGCCTTGGCGGTAGTACGGAGAAGAGAGTGAAGTCGTGCGGCAGGAGTAGGAGAGGAGGAAGGCACCTGTGCCTGCAAAAATCGGGCATATGTAGCCATCACCGTTGTCTTGAGTAGGAGATATTTGGGAGCAAAGGAAGCAGGCAGCTCAAAGGAAGAGCAGAGAGTCGGGAAAGGTAGAAAGGTAGAGTGTGAGAACAATTGTGATATCCAAACTAATCCCCTATGCCTCCAGGATTTCCAGTAAAAGGGTTTGTTGTGAATTAGGAGATGTGCGTTGTGCCAGATAGTGGAAGAAAGGAAGTCAGCAATAGTGGCAGGGGAAGAAGGAGAAGTGGCTACTGTACTTTAATTATCTGCTTTGGGAGGTGTCTCCACCTTGCCTTATCGCCCAGTTGACCTTCACAGCTGTGACACCCACCATGTAGGTGCAGGTGGGTGGGATGACGTTTCAGCGACACCAAATGCTGGGTTACCTCTCTCTGACCTTTTGACCACGTGCAGACCCCACCCTTTCTATCCACATTGGGGGGTTTAAAGATTGCCTGCCAATGCCGAATGCATCAATTTTTCGGGCTTGAGGCCTCCTGCCCCTGACTGTTCCAGCCCCTCTGGATGTGTTTGTTGCAGGCCCCTGACACCGCAGATGGGCAAGTGACCACTCTGGACCTCTCTCCGTCTAGTGGCATTATCCCTGCCATATCCTGAAATAATAAGGGGAGGAGCAAGCATTGCTGGTGTTTAAACAGCTGCAGTTTATGGAACATCACAACATTATGGATCATAAATCACCTTGGTGTCAAGCACTGCTACTACAAGGCTTTCCTTTTTCCCAAAGTCTATTGTAGGAAGTCCTCTGGCCTTGCATGGTCTGCGAGTGCAGTGTCCGGCTGCAGCTGGCTTTTTGTTGACCATTCGCTTGCTCCAAGTGGTCCTGCAGTGAGACACCCAAGGACTCTGTTCAAGCTACTTTTATTCGTGGGCTACTGTGTTATTATCAGATGCTTTGGGTGCTGACTCAGCCATGCTGGGGTTGTTCCACAATCACCGACAGCTCCCGCTGTGCCTTCCCAATTGTGACACCTAAGTTTAAGAAAATCCTACTTGTTCCAGTGGTTCAAATGCATTCAGCAAGAACATGTCCATCGCAACCCTTGACAGGTGAACCCCATCTGCCGTGTAGTTGCCTGGCATCCTGAGATTGATGAGCCCATGCCTAATAAAACCCCAGTCATTGCTGTTACACAACTTCATCATGGAGATGTTAAGCTTCCTCCTGGATCTCTTGACAGCCTTATGATTCATTATACCCCTCAATTCAAAGTGGGCTATGACTTCCAAACAGATAATCTTCACCAGCCGGACTAGTTTTGACATTTTGGCGAGATCTGCCCTCGTGGACTCCAAGAGTCTTTTCCTACCTAAACTAGCCATTTTGCTGCCGCTCCTGGTGGACCAAGACCTCATCTGGATTCTCCATTAATTGCAGCTCACTCTGCACAGCTGGTGGAAGCTGGGTCCACCTCATTCCCGATCTACCCAGCACACCACTGTTGTGTTACACAATCAAATGCCCCAGTATTCTTTCTGTGGTGCCACCCATTTTTGCGTCTTCGTGATGTAGGAGTGTCCCAGCATCCAGACGGTCTGCTTGCCTCCAGGGGCCCCTGCTGTGAACAGATACATGATTCAGAAGGCATTGGTTCTGATGTAACCCTTAAAGATTCCGGACTACCGCCTGCTGAGCCGTTTTAAGCTCTCCTCACATAAACCATAGGCTGCTGCAGTTGAAGCTGTACCTACGCGAAAGAAATGTTTCCCAAACTCCCTAGCTGGAAGACCCGCCCATCCTAGTGCCATCTTCAGCACTGCTGATAACTGAAATCAGCTGAGACGTGTAACATAACATAACATAACGTGTATTTGTAAAGTGCACGTTCATCCGGGGGTGTCTTGGCATTGAAAAACAGATGTGTGTTGTTACCCAACGCAATGGTACTAATTTTATCGACAAGGACATTTTTATCTTTATATTACGCCCCCTGGTCCTTTCTGGTAAGAGCTCCCTGGAGGATGGTTGAGACCAACCTGACCTTTAGGAGCTAGGGTGAACCCGATGATGAAGCATGACACTAGTAGAGTGTGAGGGTTTTTTGAAGAAATGGAAGTCTTTCCTTACCCACATTTAGGAACGCTATGCCATAGTGAAGACTAACATTGCCCACCAATTCACCATAAATGATACTCTAGGTGAGATACCTTTTTGTACGTCTAAATGATTATAGCCAGCTATCAATGGGCCATTCTACTTTAGGTTTGCACCTTTCCTCATTGTCTTTATCTTTCATGTCATGGTCATATGTTGTTAAATCCAACCCTGTCTTGCACACCTCTAACAGAGAAAACAGGTACGAAAAAACTCCTTGTGCCAGATCTTTTCCTTTACTGATAGGAGAATAAGGTTGGATACCCCTGATTCACGGGTGATAATAGGGGGTCTCCGAGTGAGAACCTGATGTATTCATTGGTGGACTTCCTGCATGCTATACCAGGTGCCGCCCCTGCTGACAAAGCCTTTCTAAAGTCACCCACATGACTATCCTGTTTGCTTCGATGCCAGGCCTTCTTGCTGATTTTCCCAGTGAAGTTATTGTTGACTACTCCTTTACTCTTCTCAACTTCTAACCAAATTTGATCTTCTGGGACCACCTTTTTACTAGCGGGTCCTTCACGTCGGAGAACCGGGCCTTATGGGCCTGGCGGCGCAGGGCACGCCTTAAATCCCTGAGTTCATCTGCTCTGTCAAACAGAGACACGAGACAGTCTGTTGGGCATAGAAAACCAGGTTTATTGGCTGCAGCCAATCACAGTTGTCCTAGAAGTTACATGTAAGGTGGGTTCTGAGGAGACTGCCACCTCAATCCGTGGTGCACAGTCTTTTATAACAAACATATTCACAAAGTTTACTCCTTACACATACAAAACGAACCAATAGGAAAAGTTGAAAAACAAGCTATCAGGTATCTCAAATACGCCCCTCTCTCAGACCCCATGTGTTACCCATCCCAACAAATTAATCAGTTCTAGTACCGACAATTCAATTTGCAGGTGGCAGGACGTATTTGTGTGTCTCAAAGGATAGTTGTGTAACAAGAGAATACAAGGAGAGAATAGCGAAGGTCAGTCGGATAAGATAATGTAAGGAAAGAATAGGAGAAGTCAAATAGTCAGTCGAGACAGGGATCAATCAACCCAGACATGGATTAACGAACTCGGCCAGACCCTGACATAGGTTTCGTAAACAAGGGCAGGGGGGTTACTATTTAACCAAAAGGACACACAGCAGCTGAGAAAAGCAAAAACACTCCGTTCGCCGTGCTGCCTGAGTGAGGGCAACACAAAATGGAGACGAAACACAAAATGGCGGCTGAATATGGGACAAAGTCAGAAATCAAAGAATCTCAACACTGTTCGCTGCCCCTTACTGTGCCTCCCGTGGGGGATGTCTCTTGCTCCCTGGTGCTCAAGCCTGTGCCATCCTGTGAGTGGCCTTCTGGCATCCCCATGGACGGTTGCCTCTGCCAAGACCCCTTTATTTAACCTACAAGTGGTCGCCTACTTAAGACCATGTTTCCATAGGAAAAGCATTTTTTGACTTGCCTATTTCAATCAATAAATCAATAAGAGTACTTGTATAGCACGCTACTTAACCATGAGCGTCTCAAGGCACTGAGGGGAGGGGGTGCTGCTACTGCTTGAAGAGCCCGGTCTTGAGGAGTCTTCTGAAGGCAAGTAGGTCTTGGGTCTGCTGTAGGTGGGAAGGGAGGGTGTTCCAGGTCTTGGCGGTGAGGTAGGAGAAGGATCTGCCACCGGAGGTTGTTTGTTGGATGCAGGGGACAGCGGCGAGGGCGAGGCTGGCGGAGCAGAGCTGTCGGGTCGGGGTGTAGAAGCTGAGTCTGCTGTTCAGGTAGGCTGGTCCGGCGCTGTGGAGTGCTTTGTGTGCATGGGTGAGGTGCTTTAAGGTGATCCTCTTGTCGACGGGGCACCAGTGTAGGTCTTTCAGGTGGGGGGTGTTGTGGCTGCGGCGGGGGACATTGACGATCAGTCAGGCAGAGGTGTTTTGGATGCGTTGTAGTCTTTGGCTGGGATACCTGCGTAGCGTGCGTTGCCGTAGTTCAGTCTGCTGCTGATGAGGTCCTGTGTCACCGTTCTTCTTGTTTCAGTCGGGATCCACTTGTAGATTCTGTGGAGCATGCAGAGAGTGTTTTAGCAGGAGGAGGAGACGGCGTTGATCTGTTTAGACATGGACAGGGAGGATTTGAGGATGAATCCTAGGTTGCGTGCATGGTCGGTGGGTGTCGGTGCTGTTCCCAGTGTGGTCGGCCACCAGGAGTCATCCCAGGCTGAGGGGGTCAGTCAGTCAAGGGTGCAACAATGTTGCCATACCCCTTGACAAACCTCCTGTAGTACCCCGTGAGTCCTAAAAAGGCTCTCACCTGTGTCTGAGTCTTAGGGGGTTCCAATGCCAGGAAGGTATCAATCGTGGGTTGTAGGGGCACCACCTGGCCGCTTCCTACCTGGTGACCCAAGTACACAACGGAACCCTGCCCGATCTGGCACTTACTTGCTTTTATCATGAGGACTTCCTTTTGCAGTGCCATCAACACTTCCAGAGGTGCTGCAAGTGTTCTTCCCAACTGGCGCTGAACACTGCAATGTCATCCAGGTTGGCGGCACTGAAATCCTCCAGCCCAGCCTACACCTGGTTGACCAAGCTCTAAAAGGTGGCAGGTGCATTCCTCATCCCAAATGGCATAACCCGGAATTGGTGGTGCCCATCTGGTGTGGAGAATGCTGACCTCTCCTTAGCCCCATCAGTCAAGGCGATCTGCCAATACCCAGAGTTCAAATCAAACGTACTAAGGTACCGTGCAGCCCCTAACCGATCTATGAGCTCATCAGCTCTGGGGATGGGGTGTGCATAAGTCCTGGTGACTGAATTGAGCCCACTGTAGTCCACATAGAACTGGAGATTGGGTGTGGCACCTGGCGAGGCAGCCTTTGGGACCAAGACCACTGGGTTGGCCCAAGGACTGTTTGAGGACTCAATGACCTCTAAAGAAAATATCTTGGAGATTTCCTCCTCAATGTAACCCCAACCTTGTCCGTCACTCTGTAAGCCTTGTGCTTGACAGGAGGACTGTCACCAGTGTCCACATCATGGACGCACCACTCTGTGACACCGGGAACCAAGGAAAATAGATCAGAGAATTGCCCCAACAGCTGGCGACAATCCTGCTGCTGATCAGGGGTCAGTGTGGCAGAGAGGCTGACACCATCCACTGACCCATCTTGCTCTGTTGCAGACAGGAGGTCAGTAAGAGGCTCAGCCTCCTCCTCCATTCCATCATCTGTCTCTAGGAGCATGCCCACTTCGGACCTTTCTAAGTGGGCTTTAGGCAGTTCACATGCAGGACCCACAAGGGATTCCTGGGAGTTCACCAGATAAGTGACATCACACTTGCGCACAAGGCTCCACAGGGGCCATGACCCAAACTTTCTGTCCAGGCTGAAGCTCAATCAGAGTGGCATTCTGATCGTACCACCGCTTTATTTCCTCCTGGCTGGCTTCCAGATTCACCTGAGCAAGATCTCTGAAAGACCGAGTCTGGTTCCTGAAGGCCAGCATGCAGCTATATACATCCTGGGGAGGTTTCCTGGGAGATTGCTCCCAGCCTTCCTTGACCAAACTCAAAGGTCCTCTTACCGGGTGACCATACAAAAGCTCAAAGGGGCTGAACCCTAGAGACTTTTGTGGCACCTCATGGTAGGTAAACAGAAGGCATGGCAAGAGGACGTCCCACTTACGCCCCATTGGTTCCTCAATACCCATGGTAACGCCTTTGAGGGTCCGGTTGAATCTTTCAACCAGCCCATTACCTTGTGGGTGGTAAGGAGTGGTGAACTTGTAGGTAACACCACACTCTTTCCACAGAGACTTCATATAATTAGAAATGAAGTTTGTACCTCGGCCAGACAAAACCTCTCTGGGGAACCCCTTATGGGAGAAGATCTCCATCAGTGCACGTCCCACCATGGGGATCGTCACTGTCCTGAGTGGAATGTCTTCCGGGTACTGGGTAGCATGGTCCACCAAGACCAGTATAAACCTGTTGCCCAGGGCTGTCTTGGGGTCCAGTGGCCACACAACGTCAATTCCCACCCATTCAAAGGGGGTACTGACTACCGGAAAAGGTTGGTGAGGGGCATTGTGCCTCCTCCCACTCTTCCCACTTTCCTGGCAAGTTTGACAGGTTCTACAATGAGTATTTGAACTCTTTCACATCTGGGGCCAATAAAATTGGGAGACAAGCCTTTCAAAGGTCTTGTTCTGCCCCAGATGACCAGCTAAAGGAACATCATGAGCCAAACCCAGTAGGAAGGCTCTGAAGTGCTGGGGTACCACCAGCACACGGGCTGACCCAGACTCAGCAACCTTAGGCTCGCTATACAGGAGACAATGCTCCCAGTAGATCCAATGTGATCCAGACTGAGCACCTGCTGCCTGGTTTGTGGCCTGTTGCTTCAAACCCACAAGAGAAGAGCACTTCTGCTGCTCTTCACAAAATTCCTCCCTGGAGGGACCCCCTTCTTGCTGCCAATGGGTCAGCTCAGGAAGGTTCCCCAGTTCAGAAACTTGCTCCCCTGTAGGTTCCAGGGCATCCCCCTCAAGGTCTGACTCCTCCTGGCTCGTGGGAACAATGGGGGCTGGTTTCCCGTGCCCCTTACCTCTTCTCTTTAAGGCAGGTCCCTGGGCCATACTTTCAGGCTCCAAGGTTTCTTGAACACCCTTAGCTGCCATAGACCGAGTGGTAACACATGCCCACTCAGGCAGACCCAACATCTCTGAATGCGCCTTCCTCTCCACCTTAACCCAAGGGGAGCTTTCTAAATCATTGCTTAACAGACTATTAACAGGCATGGCTGGCCTCACAGCTACTTGAAGAGCACCAGAGACCCCCCCCACTCAAAGGGAACTTGAGCCAACTTGCAATGGCTCTCTGTGTTGTCAGCTGCAACAACTGGGAAAAATGCATGAGGGACTACCTGCTCTTCAGAGACCAAGTGACACTTGACAGCTGTCACACTTGCTCCTGTGTCTCTGAGAGCCTCCACTCTATGGCTATTGATGGTCACCCACTACCTGTATTTCTTAGTGTTAGCAGGCAGCTGAGTTTTAGGGACCATCTCAAAGTCTCCTAATGAGACAAAGGACATTTCTGCGGGACCACATCCACCTTGGGTACTCATCTCCTCCCAACTCGGGGCTACACTGGCCATCTGACGGGGTGGTGCACGGGGTGGCACATACTGTCCTTTCTGAGGACACTGGGCATCATACCAACGGTGTCCCACCTGCTTACACTGAAAGCAGGTAACAGGCCCCCTATGAACAGGTTTACCTGTCGGAGGTCCTGACTTCTCTTCAGGGGGAGGCTGGGAACTCTTACCCTGGTTCCCTTGGGAATTACTTTGGAGACCTTTTTGGAACTCCCTCTGTTTACCCTTGTCCCCCCCACTCTTCTGCTGGGGACCTTGCCCACCTTTGGCGGAGTCTCCCACAAGACCCTTGGGGACCCTGGTACTGACCCAGCGGTCCGCCACGTCAGCAGGCTTTCTAGTATTAGTCAACTTGCTATCAATAAGGTGCTGGCGTGGCTCTGGAAAACAATTAGCAGACAAGTGCTCCCTAGCAATCAAATCATAGAGCGCTTGAAAATTATCAACATTACAACCCCTCACCCAAACATCCACAGCTCTGCAAAGAAAGACACATATTCTACCCAAGTGGTTCCCTCTAGTTTCTTATAATTCCTGAACCTCTGTCTATAGAGCTCTGGAGTTAACCCATACCTTGTCATCAGTGCTTCCTTCATGTGGGCATAAGACATTGTATGAGTACTGGGCAAGACTAACAAAGTATCCCTACCTTCAGTTAAAAAGCGGCCCCACAACCACGCTCCCCAATCCTTCTCAGGGGCCCGGTGGACCAACATTGCTATCTCATAGGCTGCAAACCACTGCCCAATATCTTCATTCTTGTGAAAATCTTTGATGACATCCTTGGGAATAAGTACCCTGCCTTCTGAAGGCACAGATGGTGCACTGCCACCGGAGGGATTGATCTCTAAGCCCTTGGCCTTGATCTCTAACTCCCTCAACATTCTCTCATGCTCCATTCTCATCTCTCCCTTTCCAAGGACAACTTATTTTTCTCTGTTTCCCTCTGACTCTCCATTTAAGCTCAGCCAACTCCAGCTTCAGTGCCCTATTTCTCTCCCTATCTTCAAGTTGTCTGGGGGACAGGTCCTTGGAAGAGATGCTCCTGCCAGGTGGGAACGGCACCCCTCCCCTGGCTATAAATTCTGGCCCATCATTTTGCCCACCTGCATCCCCAACAGGCTCCACCACAAGATCAGGGACATTTCTAGCTTCTACCCAGGCCCTCAGTGCCTTTTGGTAGTCTTCCTTTTTTGTAATGCCTGGTGTAGCAACTTTCAATTTCCTGCAGAGATACTTGAGCTGTTTCACAGTGTAGGTTTCCAACCTCTCTTCCTCAAAATCAAGATCCATAGATGCAACAGATGCTTGTTTACTCATGGTAGTAGAATTTGGGAGTTTTCAGGTAAAACTAACAGTCCAAGGTAAAAGGTTCTAAAAAAGTAAGTGGTTGCATTTGGTCTGAACTCACTAGTAGTGTACACCAATCACTGTATATGAAACAGAAACACAAGGTCCAAATCCCACCGCTGCCACCAATGTTAGATCTGGGGGTCTCTAGTTGGCAATAGTATTCACCTTTGTCCAAATAGGGACCATTACTTCTAAGTCAGGATAAGGGGATTACACTCCTTAATAACCCCTTCTCACCCCCTTGGTAGCTTGGCATGAGCAGACAGGCTTATCTCAGAGGCAGTTTTAAGCATTTGTGAATATACACAGTAATACAGTGATAACACTGCAGATGAACACAACACCAAGGTTTTTATAAAAATAAGTATTCTTTATATGGGCTTAAACACAAGACCACATACAACAGAACTCCACAATACTACACTTAAGACTACTTAAAAGGTGATTAGAGTCCCTTAGTTCAAGTTGTTGGTAGATGCAACACAGTTCTCAACAAAGTACCTGGATGCGTAACGCAAAGTGAACAAAAGGCTTGCAAAAGGGAAGATGCGTCGGTTCCGTGACCCTGGGGAATGGATGCATCCTTCTTCAATGCTTGCGCAGAGTACGGGACTCGTCGTGAGCCTTACCGGTGCGGAGGTGATGCGTAGATTCTCAGTTTGCGGGCCCGTTGCAGTTCGCAAGATGGCACCTTGATGTGATGCGATGATCCAGTTGCGATACGAGGAGATGGCGCCCCTCCTGCGGCGATGACGCCGTGGCAGCCTTGCGACGACTCTGTACTCTGGAGCCGCGACAGGCCCTGCGACATGCTTCTCCGGTGATGCGATGGCGACTCTCTCAATGGTGTCACGCTACACCGGTGATGCGAAAATAGGCAGCTTTGATGAACACACGGTTCCAGGGAGATGCCACGAAGGCACGCTTCTCCGGCGTTGCGATGATTTCTGCTGTGGCGGCAACACACTTCTTCTCGATGCGTCGCGCTTCCAGCTCCGAGCGGGACGCAAGTGACTGGAGTCAGAATTCCCAGCAAGGATATACAGGAGGGAGCTGGAGGTAAAGACTTTTGTCCCTGAGACTTCAGCAGGAGGCAAGCACAGTTCAAGCCCTTGGAGAATATTCTGTAGATGAAAGTCCTTACAATGTTCCTTCTTCTTTCCCTTGGCAATGAAGGAACCACTGAAGGCCAACCCAGCAAAAAGCACACTGGCAGAGGGGCAGTACAACTACTGCAGCTTCCTTGGTTCTTGTCCATGGCAGAAAGGTTTCTTGTTCCAGAAGTGATCTAATTTCTTGGGATCAGGGTCCCAATATTTATACCCCAAAATCCTTTGTTCTCTGAAGGCAGAGAAGCCTCTGCCTAGTCCACACCAGTTCCTGAGCACTTTGTTAGAATGACTCTCTTCTTCCTTTCACTGTGCAGGGCCGAAACATCGGACACCCCACAGGAGGTGGAGCCAGCACAGGGGAGTGAAGATGCAGCTCTGGAGCACTCTGTTGACATGATTCCTCCTCTCCTTTCACAGTGCAGGGCAGAGACATCAGACAAGCCACAGGGGGTGGAGCCATCATTGTAGAGGGAAGGCCCAGTCCTATTCAGGTCCCAGGTGCGACTCCTCATACCCATCTAGATGCAGATCTCTCTATTCACCACTGGGCTGCCCCAGCCTGTCTCCTGGAATACTCCAGCCCTGTCAAAAGGATTACACAACCCAGCAGAGGCAGACTCAAATGGTTAGGCAAGCAAATGCCTGCTTTCTAAAAGTGGTATTTGCAAACACAGAATATTAAAATAAACTTTACTAAAAGATGTACTTTCTTATTCTGAGTTCAGGCATACTCAATTCGAATGTCTACCATGTTCCCTGAGTCAGTTAGGATTATAAGAATGTAATAATCTAACTGCCCATTCTGGCCTATGAGAACAGGTAGCCTTCAATAGTGAAAAATGAAAATGGCTGTAATTCACTATTAGAACATGCTACACACATCAGAGCATGTCCTACCTTATACTTACAATGCACCCTGCCCTTGGGCCTACCATAGGGGTGTCTAACATGGAGCAAAGGGAAGGTTTAGGGACTGGCAAGGGGGTGCACTTGGCCAAGTAGACATGGCAGTGCTAGACTGCACACAGGCCTTGCAATGGAATGCCTGAGACACACTTTACAAGCTGCTCCTGTGGGTGGCACAACCAGTGCTGCAAGCACACTAGCAGCGTTTGATTTACAAGCCCTGGGCACACATGGTGCACTGTACTAGGGGCTGACAAATACATCAAATTACCCAATCATGGAATAACCAATTAGCACATCAATTTAACATAGGGAGCCCTTGCATTGTGGCACTGAGTAGCAGTGGCACAGTGCCCAAAGCATAAATCAAGCAAAAACATATCAAAACAGAGGAGGCCTTTCGTCAAAATGGAAGGGAGACTCACTCCAATGATGCCAGGTCTAACAGTGTTCAACTACCTTTCTTACTGATCTTCATCATGAATGCCTCAATCTTTGAACACCTGCTCTCTCCCTACCTCTAATGCACGTAATCTTGCCATAATTTTTTATACAAAATTGTCCTTTGAGGTACACATTTGAAAACACACCTCTAGTTGTTTTTTTAATGATGAATGTCTTAAGAAATTACTTCTATTCATTCTTAGGACTGCCAGACAAGTTTGGATCCAATGCTTGATTGTGCATAGATTGGATTATTCTAATGCCTTGTTTGATGACCTCCCCATCTATTTGCTTCATAAATTATGGCTTATCTAAAGGCAGTGGCTAGACTTGTGCTGAACATTCCAAAATATTCCAGTATCTCAACATATCTCAAAAGTCTTCATTGGCTTCCAGTTCTTAATACATGTATTTAAGGTGCTCTGTGCCTATCATAAGCCAATTCAATTGATAACTCATAAGAGCTAATTGTCTCACCCTTTACCAGGTATCTGTCATCAAATTTGCTTCGCTCCTCCACTCTGAACATAATCTTCATACATTTTGCAAACTTTCTCCGTAACTTAGAGTTCGCAGCACCAGGACACCTACGGGCATTTGCATTCTCTATAAATGCGAAACTAATATCAAATCAAAAGCACACAAAACTGAGATTTTGACACAATTCTAAGTTACTCAGACCTACTTTCAGGAGAGAAGTAGGAATTAGAGCGTAATTTAGTAGCACATTTGGCCTGCCTACCTTGTGGAAAACATTGGCTTATTTAATACTACCATTGTGCAACTGGCGTCTACGACCATTTCCAAGCCCTTATTCGATTACCCATCACCCAGTTACAATTTCTAAACCTACTTGAATTTGTCTTTGTTTGGCTATATCCCTCTATGTTTGCCTAAATAACACTACTTATGCATCTTTAGCCTCAGGTATACAATCTGATTAGCTATCAACTGCTTTCCATTATAAACCAAACTGTTCCCCCCCAGTTGTAGTTTGCAGTAAGTAGACCAACCAAATTGATACCAGTGAGTGGTTCAGATGGGCCATATGCCTATTTTTAAGTCATGACACTTTACTGTCATCTCTCCCAAATTGAGGTCAAGCCCTAATGCGGGTAGCCCTTGTTGATAAACATAACGAATGGACACAGGCCTATACATTTCTTAGAAATTAACTGTTCTCCACAAGAAGGGAAGAAAGGCCCACATATTCTGAATTAATTTCTACTAGTGTTAAAAAATTTGAAACATGAACCAAGAGAGCAGGTGACAATCCAAAAGTGTGAAAAGGGTGCATTCATCTTGGTCGATTTGTTTTGCACCCAGTATGTGTTTATGGACCTACAATAATGACATGATAATTATGCTTCTGAAGCCAAACCTATATGATTTAGAAATGGAGAAAATAGCCTAATTTGGCACATGATTGTTCAATTTAACTTGGACCAAAAAGAGGCCCAACCCCATCTGCTGACCCCTTATAAGACCCATTTCTGGCCTCACTCCTCCCCTCATGACACCACAGGGCAATAAACAAAGAGAGAACCCTACTGCCAAAAGCTGCCATTTTATCTGGCAGGTGCTCAGCACTAGTGTACTCAACTGCACCATCTGTTCAGAAGCCCTGGAAGCTGCATCCCTAGCCATGCTTTAAGGAAGCCAGTCAGTGGCACACCTATAATACTAGTGTGGCCACCCACCCCTCGGCCCACAGGACAATTTGGCACACATCAGGTAGGTTCATCAGGTTTCAAACCAAATGTTTTGCCTTTCACCAATGCCATTGTGAACACGCAGGGGCTGATATACAAGAGCATAGCGCCGCTGGTGCATCACTTTTATTTACGCACCAGCAGTGTAATGGGCTTCTCCATATTTACAAGGTCATGTAAAGCCCCCATGCGTGACTTTTCATGGCCTTGTGAATATGTTTCCCTTTCATCCATACCTCTGCATGAAAGGGGCATTCCATGAGTTATTCCACGATTGTTCCCATGAAACATCCATGGAACTTGAAGCAATCCCAGATTTACACCATTTTGTAAACCTGGGAATGTGTCAGAAGCTTTCGCCTCCTTGGGGAGGAGTAAAGAGGCACCACAAGGAAAAATACTTTTATTTGTAATGAATGCTTTTTTGCAGGAAGGTGTCCCTTCCTGCGCCAAAATATTCCTCCCCTCAACTCAGGCACTCTTGCAAAATGACTCAAGGGTGTCTGCACTGGCACATGGCTGCTCTTTGTCCACCTGCCCAGGGGAGAATGACAGGAATGCGCCATATCTTGTAGATACGGCACATTCCTGCACTTCTATTTTGATGCAAGGCAGCGCAGCAGAAAGGATTGCTGCGCTGTGGGTCAGTGCTGCCAAGATCCTGCCCATGAAGGCATTGATCAGTCTGCATGCTACAAAAGCAAAGGCTTTCAAAACTTTGTTCAAACAAAAAAGTAAATTTGTTTTTTGATCCAGTAAAGGATTTTATTTTTGTTAATCATCTTACCCAGATCCCAAGTCCTAAAGAAAGAAGTGGAGGGACGCTTTCACCGGAAGTGACGTCACGGCAGGAAGTGACGTCACGAAAGGTGGCTTGCACCAAGTACAAAGCCTGTACTGTTTAGCGGTGCCAGAGAAAGATATAGGCTGGCCCGGCCCCGCTACCCCACCCCCCCCTCCTAGCTACGGCCCCCCCAAGGGGGAACCAGCAGTTCCCTAGCAGATTCACCCTGTACAGCAAATATCGCGTATCACAGCGAAGGACTGCACAAGGCCACCGGGACAAAACCCTTGCCGCTCGTCCAGGGCACCGTCCTCAGCTGATGAACGGGCGAGGATAAAACGGGGTCAAAGCGGACCACAACCAGCACGGTCAGCGTTCAGCGCAGTCTGCGTTCGCAGCGAGCAAGCAAGCCAAATTGTCCGCAACGTGCTGTCAGCTCCAATCTCGTCCCAGAGATACCAGAGAGGCCAAAGAGTGAATTCCAGCTGTTTGAAAGGGGGGACGGCATTTCCCCGGTAAAATAAGTGGGGGGACACCGTCCACCCACGTGGTATCCCGACTCGAGCCCTGATCTTACCCCTTTTGGAAATGAAGGCCTGAGTGTACTCATCAATGTTTCAGCTGGTGAATTTATACAGTTATCTGGAGTAGACTAAGAAAACCTGGGTTCTAAATGCCTAGCTGTCTGCATTTCTCTTTTAAAGGCAATAACAGTTCCAAATCCATGTGAGGAGTTGGCTGGTGTTTAGCAAAGCAAATGAAAACCTTTCTATTAACTTTTTTCACTAAAGTGTCTTTCCTACAGAAGTTAGCTTCTAACAGCTAAGACTAGATTCCGTTCAGGGTGGCCCCCCACCCCTGCCACTACCAGCAAATAAAACTAGAATAAAACGTGTTTTAAACCCATTTTATTGTAATGCCCTGTGCCCGCCCCCAGGGCTTTGAGAGTCTTTGGGGTGGGTCTGGTTGATAACACTGCTGGTGGGGGAGTGGTGGGCAGACCTTTCACTGTGCATATGGTGTCTGACTGGATGTCTCAGGCCAGCCAAACCCCTCATGTGCTGTGAAGCTCGCTCTCCAGCCTCAGCTGCGTTGCTGGCGCTGGAGAGATCAGGCGCAGGCTCCCAGTCTGCCTGGGAGCACAAGTTGCCGATGTTCAGGCCAACTTGGAGGGCCTTCAGAGTAACATTGTGATGGTTCCTCTGATGGAAGCTGAGATCAACAATAGGGTAGCTAAATCTTGATATGGTGGGATGCAATCGGTCAGGGTGGCAACGTAATGTCCTCTGCTGCCCTTACAGGCACCAGGCAAACTTTAAATTAGGCCCAACATCCACTCGTTCCTATAAATATGCCAAAAAAATCACAGTGCGTAAAGAGCCAAAGAAAATCGTTTGGAGATATTTTTATAGCGATACTTTCGGGAAAGGTCAGCAATGGGCGCGTCCTACAAATAAATACTGATATTGATCTACGAGGGTTTAGGACAACAATTTTGTTAACACTGTGACGTGATTTGTTTTTAGGCTCAATATAGGTTAAGTAAATGGAACATGATAGGCTCATATTGTGATAAGACAAATGTTTTGTGGTTATAAAAATAGCTTTTTTTCTGCAAAAGTAAAGCTATCATAAAATACTTCTGAAATAAAAACAATGGTTTCTTATGAAAAAAAGATTTTCTTTATGTTTGAGAAAGACGTAAAGGAACTGTCCTGTCAAGATAGGGAGGCAGCCGAATTATGATCTTAGAGAGTGCCTGCATGTGTGACCAAAGGAAAACGTCTCTGGAAACTAGGGCAGCTCTAAAGCAAGATCAAACTGAATGGCCTTTAATGGTGCATTAATTTGGAAGTTGAGTCTAGCCCTTCAATCGACAAACAAACCTCTACATATAAGAGAGCAGGCAATTGAATCTCTCCTGGAAATGCAAAATCCTTACATCAGCTCTGTTAGAGTAAAAGGAATCCGGCGAATCCACAACAAGCAAAGGTGATAAAACAATATGGAAAGGAATGTCAACACCAGGATTAGAGAAGACAATGAAAGACTAGCCAACGGGGCAAATTCCTTGCCAGATGGGCGAATGACCACTCAGGGACTCTACTGGCACCATTCCCCTCCCATTCCCTCATATTCTAGTGTGGGGGGTGGCACAAGCCTTGAAGGCGTATAAACGGACGCAGTTTATTGAACAGCATAACACTATGGATCACAAATCATCACAATTCAACCATCATTAATATGAGCCATACATCATGCATAACTTTAAACATTGAAGCTTGACAACAATGTCATGAATGATTTGTAGTCTTTGCTAGGATCACCTTGTTCCCACCATCAGTCCTTTAGATGCTGCCCTGACAGCACACCCAACACAATCCTTGCTCAGAGGCCCCCATTGGTGTTGAGCGCTGCAGCGTCTATGCTTCCCTTGCTGCCGAAGTTCTGCATAGGCATCCCTTCAACCTTGTCTGGGCTGGAAGTGCTGTGTCCACCTGGTGCTGATCCTTTGTTGGCCAGTGTCCCTGCTGTGAGGCATCCAAAGGACACTGTTCGAGTGGGCTACTGTACTTTAATTATCTGCTTTGGGTGGTGTCTCCACCTTGCCTTATCACCCAGTTGACGTTCACAGCTGTGACACCCACCATTTAGGTGCAGGTGGGTGGGATGGCGTTTCAGCGACACCAAATGCTGGGTTACCTCTCTTTGCCCTTTTGACCACATGCAGACCCCACCCTTTCTACCCACATTGGGGTGTTTAAAGATTGCCTGCCAATGCCGAGTGCACTACTTTTGCGGGCTTGAGGCCTCCTGTCCCTAACTGCTCCTGTCCCTCAGGATCTGTTTGTTGCAGGCCCCTCACACCACAGATGGGCAAGTGACCACTCTGGGCCTCTGTACGTCTAGTGGCACTATCCCTGTCATATCCTGAAATAATAAGGGGAGGACAAGCATTGCTGGTGTTTAAACAGCTGCAGTTTATTGAACATCACAACATTATGGATCATAAATCACCTTGGTGTCAAGCACTGCTACTTCAAGGCTTTCCTTGATACCAAAGTCTATTGTAGGAAGTCCTCTGGCCTTGCATGGTCTGCAAGTGCAGTGTCCGGCTGCAGCTGGTTTTTCGTTGACCATTCGCTTGCTCTAAGTGGTCCTGCAGTGAGACACCCAAGGACTCTGTTCAAGCTACTTTTCTTCGTGGGCTACTGAGCTATTATTAGATGCTTTGGGTGCTGACTCAGCCATGCTGTGGGTTGTTCCACAGTCAATGACAGCTCCTGCTTTGCCTTCCCAATTGTGACACCTTTTTTTTAAGTTTCAAAAGGAGTTTATTGAAATATAGATTGCAATACATAAACTTATAATATTCTTAATGCAAACTGAATAGCAATCAGGTCAAAGCAATAACGAAATTACAATATAAAGGGAAAAAGAACAGTGGAGAAAAAGAAAAAAGAAAGAGAGAGGGATAGAAAGAGAGGAAGCGAGAAAAAGAAAAAGAAGGAGAAGCGAAAAAGGAAAAAATCACAGAACAAATTTCTAATAAAAATGCAGGAGGAGTATAAAACAGGTAGAAAATCGACATAAGCTGTTACATAATAAAGAGAAAATATTCATGTAATATTTGAAACTGGATAATATAACCACATCATGGGGGTTTAGAAACTTCTTCACGAGAGGGGGTATGTAATGGGTGAGATTTAGCAGATACATTCAAAAACTCAGTAATTGGCAACCATAATAAATCTCGTTTGATGGCAAGTTGAACAGGATATAGATATGCTCTGTCAAGTCTATGATTGTAACAAATACCGTACCACCAAGCTTGAAAAGAGACATTTGTAGCATTCTTCCATGACTTAGTGATCTGTTGAAAAGCCACTGCCAAAAGAAGATCAATAATGGAAATATTGGAGGTGTGGGAGGACCAAATATCAGCTAAACTATCTAGAAAAATGTGGGAAAGGGAAAAGTAGAGGAAGTGAGTAGAAAAAATAGAACTGATTTGTTGCCAAACTTTGGACCAAAAAAAGATGAATCAAAGGGCATGTAAAAAGCATGTGTTGAGGTCAGCAGATGTATGAAGACAGGACCAACAGGATGAGGAGATAGATGAATCAATAGCATGTAATTTGGAGGGGGTGATAAGAAGTCTGTCATAAACAAAAAATAGAGTTTGAGTAGTATTAGCTGCTCTAGAGGATTTCCGTAATTTATTCCATATATTATGTCATAAAGGGATATCGAAAGAAACATTTAAATCAGATTCCCAATCAAGTTCAGTTTTGGATTTATCACGGAGACGAGAGATACTCTGCAATTTTGAATATATTTGAGAGGCTGAAGAAGAAGATGTGAGAAAGGGAATAGTAAGAGAAGAAGACAATGAAGGAGGAAGAGAAGTAGAGAAAGAGTTATAACTAGATTGAAGTGCCACACACAATTGGTTATATTTGGGAAGGAAAGAATCAGGAAGAGAGAAACGGGATTGAAGAGAGGAAAAAGGAAGACAGGAGCCATCCTGAAACAATTGATGAACCCAAAAGAGACCAAGAAAGTGCCAATCACTCCAGAAGATCTTTCTATTTTTGATCTTAATCAAAGGATTGTACCAAATGGAGGATGGTAAAAAACGATCTTGGCCATCAAGACCATTGAGAAAAAGATGAAGAAAGATTTTCCTAGATTGTTTAAGAATAGGAAGAGATCATTTCGGTGGGATATGTGGTAAAGAGATAAATTCCTTAAAAGTAAAGGGATGAAAGAAAGAAGATTCAACTGAAACCCATAATGGAAAAGAGGAAACATCAGCAGAATAATGTAATAGAAAGGAAACAGAATGAGAAAGAAAAAAGGAAGTATGATAAGAAGAGATGACTGGGAAGTTAACTCCACCTAAACTTTTAGGAAGTTTGTGTTTGGCAAAGACATCCTAGCTTTTTTATTTTGCCATAAGAATTTTGAAAGAATAGAGTAAATGGATTCATAACAAGATTTGGAAAGATTAATAGGAAGATTAGAAAGAAAAAATAAGATTACCGGAACCAACATCATTTTAATGGAGACCAATCTACCCCACCAGGAGAGAAATAAAGGATGCCATCTAGTAGTGGAATCTGTTAAAGTAGTCAGCAAATTTTTAATATTTAAGGCAACGGTGTCTTTAATAGAGGGGGTAAACCAGAGACCTAAGTACTTTATTTTAGATGAATTCCAATGAAAAGATGAGATCGAAAAGTCAGCCTGAAAACAATATTTATTAAGAGGGAGAATTTCACATTTATTGACGTTAAGCTTATAACCTGAAACGGCTGCATAGGACGATACTTCGGATAAAAAGGCTGGCACAGAGTTTTGAGGTTGGGAGATTAAAAAAAGAATATCATCCGCATAGGCAGACAGCTTCAATTGATTTTCTCCATGAGGAAACCCAGAGATATCATTGTTTAATCTTATCCGGGACAAAAAGGGTTCTAATGCTAAAATAAAAAGAAGAGGCGAAAGAGGACAACCCTGCCGAACACCTCGAAGAAGAGGGAAGGAAGAAGACACTAAACCGTTAGCAAAAATAAAGGATCTAGGAAAGGAATACAATAACGATATATAGGAAATGAATTTAGGACCAAAACCAAACCAAAAAAGTAGACAGCATAAAAGACCAGTTGACTCTATTGAAAGCTTTCTCAGCATCCAGTGCGATAGCAGCCAAAGAGCGAGGAAAAGAAGGGGATGTACTGAGAGCATTAAAGAAAAGGCCAGTGTTGTCCGAGAGATGACGACCCTTTATGAAACCACATTGTTCTCGACCAATGAGTTGAGGAAGAATTTTATCTAAACGTAAAGCTAAAATTTTTGCAAACATTTTATAATCTAAATTAATTAAAGAAATTGGCCGATAATTTTTGCAAAGAGTATGATCCTTATTATCTTTGGGAAGAAGACAAATTAAAGCTTCCTGAAATGAGCCTTCAAATCTCTGAGAGGAAATAAAGTAAGAAAATAACTGATGTAATGTAGGTATTAGGAAAGAAGAAAAATGAGAATAGAATTTGATCGAAAATCCGTTCGGACCAGGAGCCTTGCCTCTTTTAAGAACTTGGGTTGCCTCTAATATGTCTTTAGGAAGAATATCCTTATCCAGGGACAACAAATCAACATCTGACACTGAAGAGGCAGGGATGGAAGAAAGGTAAAAGTCAATAAGAGAAGGGAGGGGAGGATATTCAGGAGTATAAAGATTTTGATAAAACTACGAAAATTCTTCCAAAATATTTTCATCTTTATGTAAAGATTCATTAGAAGAAGACAGGATTGAATCAATTTTCGTGCGCTCTTTTTTAACTTTAAGATAATTAGCGAGAACATTACCTGCTTTATTTTGTGAAGAATAACATTTGGCACTAGATTTAAGTAAGACCAAATTGGCAGAATTGGTAGATAATTTATTAAATGAGAGTTTTGCAGCAATGAGTTGAGAGAGAACAGAAGGAGATTTGGATGAAAAATAAGAATGTTCAAGTTGTTTAATTTGAGATGTTAAAGAGGATAAAGATTTGGAAGCAAGACGGCGTTTCTTGGCAACATATAAAATAATGAAGTCTCTAGAAGCAGCTTTAAATGTGTCCCAAATTAAGTGAGGAGAGGTGTGGGGAGACTCATTCTCAGTAAAAAAGCGGGAAGCAAAATCTGGGAAAGCAACAGTGAAGGATGGATCTAAAAGGAGGGAATTATTAAATCTCCATCGTCGTGTACCTTTAACAGGGGGAAGTAAATCAAGACCTAGGGATACAGGAGCATGATCGGAAATTAGAATAGAACCAATGTCTGAGTGAGTAATGTGCTAGGTCAAAGCTTTAGAAATAAAGAGATAGTCAATTCTGGATTGAGAGGAGTGAACAGGAGAAAAAAATGTGTACTCTTGTAAAGTAGGGTTACAAAGCCTCCAGGAATCAACTAGAGCTCGTTGGGAAATAGTGTTTGTAAATTGAGTGTGAGCCTGAGAGGAAGAAAAACGTGAGAAATATTTCCTGTCAAGAAACTGGTCCATAATCATGTTGCAATCCTCACCAAGAATAAAATAATCATCTGTATATTGCATGGAGGAGGAAAGAATGTGGGGCCAAAACAACCTATCAGGAGCAGTGGGAGCATAAATATTGAAAATGGTAAGAGGTATTTTATCAACCAATTAAGACACAACCACCACCGACCATCAGTATCGGAATCTTTGGATATAAGCTGAACATTCAAACGTTTATGGCATAAAACTGCAACCCAATTACGTTTACCCGAACTAGGGGAAGCAAAAACATGGCCTACCCAGTTGCGTCGCAATTTAGGGATTTCAACATCTTTAACATGAATTTCCTGTAACAAAGCTATATCTGCTTTCAAATGAGCTAAATGGGAAAGAACACGTCTCTTAATAGGAGACCCCAAACCTCTAACATTCCAAGAAATCACATTAATCGACATTTAAAGTAAAAATAAAATATGAACAATATCGAAGATGCAAAAATAATGAAATAATAACATGAGTATATAATAACAACTTATTCAAAGTAAATAAAAACAATATGAGCAAAATAGATAAGAAAAAATAGTGAAACATAAAGGAAAGAAGGAACTGATGAGAAAAATTAGAAAAGACTGTAAAGGCAGAAAATTGAGAAGAAAGGAAACCCAAAAGAAGAGAAAGGGAAAAAAGAAAAGAGACAGAAGAAAAAATACAGAAGAACAGACAAAAGAAAGAAAACACACAGAGAGAAAATAGAACATAATATACAGAAGCAAAGAGAGAACAATGCGTGAAGTAGAAATAATGTAACAAAAGACATACCAACAAGAAAACGGAGAGAACAGGGGTGGTGGAACCACATAAGGGAAATGGAACGCTGAACAGGAGACTCCAAAATGGGATCGGGAGGAGAAGAACAACTGCCAGGAAACACATATGAGGTACAAATTGGAGAGGGACCACAATACAGCTTACCTAAAAGAAATATGAGGGAAAAAAGAACAAGATGAGCATTAAAACACAAACAGCAATGAAAGACAAGAAAAATCAATAAAGAATATTACAAAAAACACCACACACTACAAATAGAGAGAAAGAAACAATGATGAAACACAAAGAAATTTTCATGGAAGAAAAAATAAGACATCATGGTCGAGGAACTTCCATGAATTCTCCATTGCAATTGTCCAAAAAATTCTGAAGGAGAGCAGGGTCTTCGTAAGTGGTTGTCTTATTATTATAAGTCACTCTGAAGAGGCAAGGGTGGAACAGGCCATATCTAGCATTCAAACTTCGCAGTGCAGGTCTCATGTCCAAAAATCTTTTTCGACAATCTGCAGTGACTTTAGCGTAGTCTTGGGCAAAAAAGAGGGTATAACCATTCCAAGTCAATTTTCCACGTTGTTTCGCAGCATGAAGAACTTTGAGTAGCTCCATGTATTCCAGAAAATAAAGGATAACACCTTTGGGTTTTGAAGAGGACGAAGCTGACTGAGAAATTGAACCAAGACGATGAGCACGTTGAATATTCAAAGGAGGAGTATCAGGAAGACCCAAAAGAGTTGGCAAGAAAGTTTGAAAAAAGGAAATTGGGTTCGGAATTTCAAGACCATCAACCAAACCATAAATACGTAGGTTGTTGCGTCTATTACGGTTTTCCAATTGTTCAATCTGCTGTTTAAGGTGAGATATCTCCTTAGACATGAGAGGGACCTGGGTAGCAAGTCCTTGAACTGAGTCCATACTGTTTTCCAAATCCCCAACTCGTTGTTCAGTGAGGGACCATGAGGACTCCAAATTTTGTAGACGGGCCTTCGTCTCTTCCATATGTTGCTTAAGGGCACAAATTTCCTCAAGAAGGAGCTCCATCGATATTGAGGAAGAGGAATTAGTGGGAGAAGGCGGGTTAACTTTCACTCTTTTACCGGAAGCAGGTGTTGACGTCGAGAGTGCTTTAGTAGTTTGCTTTGAGCTGGTTCGGGAGCTAGATGCAGAACATTTAGATGCATTAGATTCCGTGTTAGATTCGTCCACAGGGTCTTGGAGAACATTGAACGGATTAAAGTCTTCCAAACCAGCTTGTTTAGATTGAAGAGAACCACCACGGTTGGTTCGAGATGTTGCCATGAAAAGACGTACCAAAAGAGGTCCGTCAGGAAAATTATGAGGAGAATCCCACAGTGTGAGGTAAAGACGGAAAAAATCGGTCAGTCAGCAGAGAGAAAAATAGAAGATTCAATGTGGAGATAGAAAGGTCAAAAGTACCCAATATTAAAAGAAAAATTTGTCAATGCAGAGAAAAAAAATTCCTGAGAGAAAGAATCATCGCACACAGAACAGAGCAAAAGTCCGCGGGAACGCCGAAAACAAAATGGTGGCTGCGACGTTACGCTAAGGGAAAATAACAAATTGAAGAAAATAAAGTCATTGAGTTCACCATGAGAGCAGATTTTCGTCGCATTGGAAGCAGCGCAGGCTCCGACGACCGGAAAGGAGAAAATTCTGGTCCGGACCTAAGAAATAAGTCCTGGAGACACTCCACACGCTCACGTCTCGGCGGAGCTCCAAAGAACAGTGGCCTTTTCCGAACGCTCTGAAGCCACATCCCCCCCAATTGTGCCACCTAAGTTTAAGAAAATCCTACTTGTTTCCAGTGGTTCAAATGCATTCAGCAAGAACATGTCCATCCCAACCCTTGATAGGTGAACCCCATCTGCCGTGTAGTTGCCTGCCAGTCATTGCTCTTACACAACTTCATCATGGTGATGTTAAGCTTCCTCCTGGATCTCTTGACAGCCTTATGATTCATTATACCTCTCCGTTCAAAGTGGGCTATGACTTCCAAACAGATAATCTCCACCAGCCAGACTAGTTTTGAAATTTTGGCGAGATCTGCCCTTGTGGACTCCAAGAGTCTTTTCCTACCTTAACTAGCCACTTTGCTGCCACTCCTGGTGGACCAAGATCGCATCTGGATTCTCCATTAATTGCAGCTCACTCTGCACAGCTGGTGAAAGCAGGGTCCACCTTATTCCCGATCTACCCAGCACACTACTGGTGTGTTACACAATCAAATGCCCCAGTATTCTTTCTGTGGTGCCACCCATTTGTGCGTCTTCGTGATGTAGGAGTGTCCCAGCATCCAGACGGTCTGCTTGCCTCCAGGGGCCCCTGCTGTGAACAGATACATGATTCAGAAGGCATTGGTTCTGATGTAACCCTTAAAGGCTCCGAACGACAGCCTGCTGAGCCGTTCTAAGCTCTCCTCACATAAACCACAGGCTGCTGCAGTTGAAGCTGTACCTACGCGAAAGGGATGTTTCCCAAACTCCCTAGCTGGCAGAACCGCCCACCCTAGTGCCATCTTCAGCACTGCTGAGAACTGAAATCAGCTGAGACGTGTAACATAACATAACATGACGTGACGTGTATTTGTGAAGTGCACGTTCATGGGGAGGTGTCTTGGCACTGAAAAACAGATGTGTCTTGTTACCCAACTCAATGGTACTCATTTTATCTACCTCAGATGGATGAAAGGCTGAGTGGACCCACCGGGATTTAAACCTGTGTCCATTAGGTCGAACACAGGCCCCTGCAGTGCACTGAGCCAGCAGACCCGGCAAGCATACAAACCTCGCATGATGACCCACATACGATGGGCAGCACATCTAATAATCTCATTTTGCTGAAGTCAACAGGCTGCCTGAGATTCTTCTGCCTTGGATGCATGCATATCCACCCCTTCATAGGCATACAGCAGTTAAAGGAGCCTGTAAGGTCAGTTCCTGTGTGCAACTTCGAGAAGTTCGTAACTGTGCAAAGGTACGATTTAGCCAAAGGCTTGCCCTTTCTCTTTGTGAACGACCAATGTGTGAAATTGTCAACATCCTGGTTTGTGACACTGTCCAGTCCATGTGTGCTGGTTACACTCTAGAAAAGTGTCTAGCACTTACAGTATTTGGGAGAAGTTTTTGGACTAGTGCTCGATCCACCAATGCCACGAGGTCAAGCCTACTAGGCTCCGCAATCCCATCGGGATGTGCATTATGTTCTGATCTGCTCGTGGAGCCAGCTGTTGGAACCTCTTCCACTGAAAATGAAAAAGAGCATCCGCAATGGAGTTATTACCACCTGAAATAAGTCTGGCTCTAATTTCTATTTTTGTTCTTAGCTGATAAGTGTGATGGATGCCAACATTTCAAAGTAAATGACACCTGCTACCAGAATAAACATATCACATATACAAAAGATATATATTTTTAAAACAATGCTAATGCTCTGCTCTTGGAAAGAAGGTTATCAGTATAAAATAGGTACTCACTCTTAAAGCTACTGAGATTCATATGAAACAAAATACACATGATAAAACAAATGTCTCTCGCAAATTAATGAGAAAAGTGATGTGTGTATTACCGGAGACTTGTTAAGAATGGCTCGTTTACAAGTACTCCATGAGTGAGTAATGGTTGGCTAACATGGACGTTCCACTGTGCCCACTGAAATAGCATGCACTGGGTGATGCATGACACAAGTGAGAATATCATGTGGGGATTCCAGATGATTCAATGGTTGTCATAACAAGAAGTATTATGAATACTGGACGTAATATGCCATTTTTTTAATTACAGGTTGGATTCGAAAAGAAGAAAGGGGCAAGTATATTTATTGGCCAAGCATGCACGAATTTGCATGCACCACATTTTCAAATACAAAATAGCTTAATGAGTTGAATACACTTGGGGAGGAGAGCCGCATCACCCTGACGAAAGCCCTGGACCAATCAAGGCCTTAGATTAGCAATGAAACATGTTGGTTAAGGGTCATAGGACCATCATATCCTAACTTACCCATAAAATGTTTAGTTTTACTGTCCCCTACCACTCCACCAATAAAGGGATACCTTGGAGTAGTCAAGGACATTTTTATCTTTATATTACGCCCCCTGGTCTTTTCTGGTAAGAACTCCCTGGAGGATGGTTGGACCCACCCTGACCTTTAGGAGCCAGGGCGAACCCAATGAAGAAGCATGACACTACTAGAGTGTGTGAGGGGTTTTTAAAGAAAAGGAAGTCTTTTCTTCCCCACATTTTGGAACACAATGCCATAGTGAAGACTAACATTGCCCACCAGCACACCATAAATGATACTCTAGGTGAGATACCTTTTTGTATGTCTAAATGATTATAGCCAGCTATCAATGGGCCACTCTACTTTAGGTTTGCACCTTTCCTTCCTGTCTTTATCTTTCATGTCATGGTCATGTGTTGTTAAATCCATCCCTGTCTTGCGCACCTCTAACAGAGAAAACAGGTACAAAAAACTCCTTGTCCCAGATCTTTTCCTTTACTAATAGGAGAATATGGTTGGATAACCCTGATTTACGGGTGATAATAGGGGTCTCCGGGTGAGGACCTGATGTATTCATTGGTGGACTTCCTGCATGCTATACCAGGTGCCGCCCCTGCTGACAAAGCCTTTCTAGAGTCACCCACATGACTATCCTGTTTACTTCCAGGCCAGGCCTGCTTGCTGATTTTCCCAGTGGAGTTATTGCTGACTACTCCTTTACTCATCTCAACTTCCAACCAAATTTGATCCTCTGGGCCCAACCTTTTACTAGCGGGTCCTTCACACTGTTCGCCGCCCCTTACTGTGCCTCCTGTGGGGGATGTCTCTTGCTTCCTGGTGCTCGTGCCTGTGCCATCCTGTGAGTGCCCTTCTGGCATCCCCATTGGCCATTGCCCCAGCCAAGACCCCTTTATTTAACCAACGAGTGGTCGCCTACTTAAGACCATGTTTCCATAGGAAAAGCATTTTTTGACTTGCCTATTTCACAAAAGGGTGTTTCCCAGGTTAATTCCCATAGGAGCATTAGACACTCAGACACTCATACACCCAGTCAGAGAGCCACAGAGACATTCATGCACTTACTCACAGACCCAGCCAGATATTTACACTTCCATTTACAGAACCACTCAGAGACTGAAGCATTCACTCACATATCCACTCAGACTCTCATGAACTCACTCATAGACCCATCAATAGTCTTATGCATTCACTTTCAGGACCACTCAGATACTTATACACCCACTTAGAGAGCCACTGAGACACTCATGCTCCTACTCACAGACTCACTCAGAGATTCACACACCCACTCACAGACCCACTCAGAAACTGATGAATCCACTCACTCAGAGACTCACTCATGTTCACATGCCCTCACTCAGAGACCCATACAGACACTCAGACACTTACTCACAGACACATTGATATTCTGGTGCAGCCACTCACAGATCCATTCAGACACACATACAACCACTAAAAGACCCATTGAGAGACTTGTGTGTCCAATCACACACCCTGTCAGAGTTTCAGGCACCCACTCATAAAAGCACTCACACAGCAACATACCCACTAACAGAACCCACTCAAACACTTATGCATCCACTCACAAACCCACTCTGATTACTCATACACCCAACCAGAGACTCACTAATACACTCATGCAAGTCAAGTCAAGTCAAAAACACTTTATTCGATTGTTTTAAAATCATAAAAGTATGCTACAGAAACCGTTTCAATCATACAAACAAGTTATTAAAATCATGTTAAAAATTAATGTTAAAAATAGAAAAGTTCATATAAAAACATCTTTACCATCACATTTATCAATAATAACAATCTTACAGGACCTTACAATGTACAAAAATTTAAAAATGTTGGCAAACAAGAATGTTGTTACAGTTATATGTACAAAGTACTAACAGCCTGGGGAAAGAGTGCAAAACGTGCGGATCGTAAGTTCATTTTTAACGCGGGTCAAACTAACAGATAACATTGGCTTATTATTAAAGTCAAGAAGTCAATCAACGTTAATTATACAGCCTTAATCTCATGCACTCAGTCACAAATCCCACTCAAACACTTATACACGCTGTCACAGACACATTCAAAGACTCACATGTTTTTATAGAGTTAGTTAGATGGTAATGTACATAGTGTGATATTTGAATCAATTATATAGTTATACATTTTGAATGTGCTGGCAGCTATTGAATGTTTGCTTTTGTTTTGTGATTTTGCAAAGTATTTGTGAATATTGGGACATTGTTGTGAATATTTTTTTAAAATGAACAAAAAGATATTTATAAAAATAAAGAACAATATTGTAGACACTACATTGGCTCTAAGAAGAGCCTTTGTGTTCATTGTTTGTATATGACAGCTGCACATAAGACTGGATGCAGTGTTTCAGGTTACTGAGAAACACCTTGTTGCCTTCGTCTGTAATTTGAACTCTATAACTTCTATTGATACTGTTAGACCTGGCACCATTGGCGTGGGTCTCCCTTCCATTTTTGCTGTTGCATCATGTATTTTTGCTGGTGTTAGATGTTTGAGCACTGTGCTCTGGTCTCTACTCTACTTTGAGCTCTGGTCCGGGTTTTCGAGACTGCTGATGCTGCACCCAGAGCAGAGTAGAGTCGAACGTGGTGGAAGAAGGGAGAAGCTTCGTGCTTCGCATCGCTCCATCGAGAAAAAAAACCAACGCTTTGCTGAGGCTAAAGCTCCGCCGAAAGCTCTTGCGGTGACCCTGAGATCTCCAGTGAATCCACAGCCTTCAACCACCGCAGCTTGAGGTTTATCAGGACTGTGGGTCTGTGGGGCTGTGAGGTCTGCCAGCGTGATGTGTGCTCAGGGGGCTCAGAAGCGATAATGAGGCTGCAGAGTGAGCAAGAAGCTAGCAGCTGAGGTGCCCGAGTGAAAAGTGAAAAAAGGCTCCACTCTGCAATTCCAATAGCACTAAATCATTAGTGGGACCACAGCTTGCTTATTCCTCTCTGTTGTGCAGTTGCTGTGCGAAATGCCGCCCGCCCGTCCGACGCTACTCCCAGCAGTGGCCCTGCCCCCATGCCCATACATCAAGCGTCAGGCAAGCGTCAGCACCAGTTGAGTGCCGCGCCGACGCCAAAGTGAACGAAGTGGGAAGCGGAAGGAGAAAAGCAAAAGCGGTGTGCCGAGCCGGCTGGTTGCGGCTTAAAAGCGCTGATTGTGTCGAAAGTAACAGGCCACCGTGAATTGGAGCGACAGGGGCACAGGGCCTGGGCGCGTAAGCGGTTTTTCTCGCACGCACAACAGAGGTAAATGGTGAGGCGGAGAGGCGCGGTGAAAGCCTCATTGAGATTGTGAGATTGGCCACCTGGGACATTAATTAAACAGTGGCCAATCTCCTTGAACCTTCATAAGTAATAAGTTTAACTCAGCATTTGTGGAGCCAGGCGTCCCCTGAGTGAGCCCCAAAGAAATTGGGTGAGTGTCCGCCCGGGCCCATTGTTTCAACAATAGCAGATTGCCCTTAACCCTTAACAGGGTAAAAGTTTAATCTAGCATCTGTGAAGCTGGTAACCCCTGAGTAAGACACCAGAGATGGCCCACAAGAAACTTAAAAACACCCCGGAACATTATCTGAGGCCAAGATCAAATCCAGCAAAACCCAGCAAAATCGGGTATATTGAAAGAAAGCAAGGGAGCCCAGAGCTGACACCTGTGAAAGGAAGGAAGAAAGGAGCAAAAAGGAACACAGCTGTAAATAAAAACCAGGGTAGCTCTGCCTCAAAATCAATAAAGGAATTTGTGGGGAAACATTTTAAAAAAGTCTTCCCACCTGCAAAAGATCAAGACATTGAGATAATTGAATCAGCACTGCAAAATGTGAATCTCGGTAGGGAAGAGAATGGGTATATCTCCCTACCCTTGAAAGGTCATACAACCGAGTCCCTAATCCTGGCTAATCAGTCTCTGCAGCTGTTACTGGACTACAGGGTATTAGCGTCACCACGGTTGTCATCTTCACCAAGAGGTCTTTTCTCCTATGACCCGGAGATTGGCCCCCAGGATAGCCCGATCTCAAAAGAGGACACACGGAGAGAAGAGGAAAGTACATCGAGTAGTAAGTTAAACCAGAGAAGAAGTGAAAAGAAAGTCCGCCTGAAATTCGGAATGCCAATCTAGAACAATGCACGGAACTGAACTCAACCCCTGAGACAAACCAGGAACTTTCGGCAATGTCCGCATCATCAATTTTGGATCTAATGCTAATATTACAAAGAACCCTTCAAGGACTTCTAGAAGTGATATTGTCAAATAATGATATTTTAAAAACTCAAAAAATGTATTTAGCTAAAATAGAGGGGGAGTTGCAGGGGATCAGATGCCACATGCCATCTATAGTAAGACAAATCCCTGACCCCGACCCTCAACCCCGGGTAGAGGTACAGGTGGAAACTGCCGAACCACCCAAAGAAAGCCATGAGGTGTATATCTCAAAGTGGCCAATGAGGGTAATAAGAAGAGGAGAGTTGACTAGACGTGGGCAAACAAATAGAGCGAGGTGTGTAGGAAGGAAATCACAAAAGAAAGGGAGTGAATTTATAGAGAAAGGCCCAAGGGTGGAGAAGGTGTTGGGTGAAAGTGGCTATGAATTAAAGTTGCCCAACCCTTCTATAAGTACAATAAAGAAGAAAACCTTAAAAAAGCAGGAAAAAAATGCGTACTTATATAACATCTCCGGCCCACAGAAGAATTACGCTATGAATAAAATCACATCACAGCCCAAGGAGCCCGGGAGATAGCCAGGTTGTGTCTATGGAGGAAGTTTGCAACCATGGATCACCCAGGAGGTGCGAGGTAGCACGCTTATACGACAGAACCCCCAACACTAAATGGAGTAAAGAAAGAGGGGAGTGAGAATATGTGGCTATACTTTTAACCAATCCCACTAAGGAAAGGGCGTAAGCAGTTAGGAAAGAGGTTGCCCCTAAATAGGTCACAACTTCTGAAAGGGTTTGCCCAATGCCATAATCTGAAAGACGTAGGATCAAATGATCTAAGACAAGTGGGTTTTAGGCAAAATAAAGAAGGGAAGTATGTGACCAGAGTAATGATGTACTCGAATCAAGTAAAAAGTATGATTGAGAAAGCAGTAAGTGAGTTACAGAAAGAGGGAATACGGCTATTAGCCAAAGAGGATGTACTACTATAAGTAGAAGGAAAGGGATGGCAAGGAAAACATTTCCTAAGGTGTCATGCAGGATTAGGAAAGAGACAGGTAAGGATAAGTGACCCAGAAGAAGATGAAGGAGCCCCTCTGGGAATTATTAAAATAGTAGCAAATAATTCAAATGCGGAAAACTGGTGGGGAAATTGGAGCAAGGATATAGGCCACGAAGGTCCCTCAACTGGAGCCTCTGAAGGGCATGGGGAGGATGGCTGGCTACATGACGTTGAATAGGTAAAGGGTATACCACATAGCATAAGAACAGCCTCCTGGAATATAAATGGCCTTGGAGATGGAGCCAAACAAAAAAACATAAGGGAATTAGGAGAAAACACAGAGATTATGTGTATCCAGGCGACTTGGCTCTGTGGCAAGACCCCGACATTCGACGTCTTCTCCCAGCTAAACCGATTAGCAAAGAAACATAGATTTGGCCGCCCAGCCGGGGGAATAATGACTCTGGTGTCAACTAAAATAGTGAAGAAGGTGACTGAAATACCTGTAAAGTGTAAATGGCTGCTCGCTTGTAGTATAATGCTATCTGATTTTGCAAATGATAATGCTTATAAATGTATATATGCAATGGGATTCCACAGAGGAATATGCAGCAAAAATGGGATATTTGAAAGAAGATATGGATACAATTTGTGAAAAGTATGGCAGGGATTTGATTATGTTAATGGGAGACTTTAATCATAAATTACACCCCAAGAAAGTAGACTGCTGGTTTCAAGAAATATTAAAGTCTACGATATAACACAAGCAACTTTCCCAGAATGTATAACATCTGTCAAGGACATCCAGTTGGGAAACTTTTTGGGAAAACCGATCAGGGCTTAGATTGGTACGTGGGGAAAATTGAGGAAGTGGTCCTAACCCTTAGCGATGGATTGAAAACTGTTAAAATAAATGACAAATCGAACCATTCAAAGCAGGAGGTACAAGGACGGTGGTTCACAAAGAAATGTCTGGAAAAGAAGAGAGAAGTGAGGAGAATGGCACGTCGCCAAGTTATAAAGGGCGGGCAGGGTAGTGGAAATGCCCTTGCGATTCTAAAAAGAGAATATAATATGTTAATTAGGAAGGCAAAAAGAGAATATAAAGAAGGCTGTTGGTTAAAATTACTTGAGGCAATTGAGTCAAGGAACCTACACCAGTTCTGGAATCTAGTTCATTCGGCAGCGGATCGCCAGACAGCCGCACTGAACTGTGTAGTGGAAGAAGCAGCCTGGGCGGAATATTTGCAGGACTCGTATAGCCTCTGGAGAAACTGAGAAGAGAATCAGCATCCAGATTGAAGCGGTCTGGTAGCAGATATAAAACACGACTTTTCGGTCCCTGAAGTGAAAAGCACGATAAAAAGCCTGAATTTAACAAGAGCAGTGGGCCCAAATAACGTCCCAGAAGGTTTCACATTGGGGCAGTGAGGAAATCCGGCATAGCAGCCTAAAATGGGCAAAGGAAGCGAGAAGGAAAATAAAAGCGATAACTGGGAGTCTAAAGGTGAGATGAGAGCAAACCAGAATCCCTTAGATGTAGCTTTTACCAAGAGTTTACTTAGGGCCCAAGGTATGGAGCAATCAAGGAATCAGGACCTAGAATACTCGAGAAAGAAAAAATCGGTCCAATGAATGATAAAAGCGTGGGAAAATGATGCTTGGTACCCGTATCTAGAAACTCTGCCAAACCACAGACTAAGATGCGAAATCTTGAAGATTTGAATTGGCACTAACCCATGGCTAATGGAGGGGAAACTAAAGGCAGAAATGCTATATCCTGACAGGTTATGCAAATGCGGGCTGGGGACCAAGTGTGAAATACTACACATACTGTTAGATTGCCTTATGGTTCTAGAGGTGAGAAAACTGTTTTACGGCCACTATTTGTAAAATACGGAATAAGGTCTCGAGCCCAAGCCATTGCATTACTGATAGAAATGAAAAATCTGGATATCGCAATTGCACTAGGAAATTATATGAGAGGTGTAAATCGTTTTGCTAGGGAAAAACTTAAGCAAGGACTGTGATCCATTTATCTTCAAACCCTCCCACTGAGTAGATAAAGGCTTAAGACCAAAAGGAATTTTAGAACAATTGGTTTTAATTTATTGCTGCTAAGAAATAATGATGTGGGTAAAGTATCTTTTAATATTAGGATCTATGTTATCATTGTTTTATTAGGTTTTATGAGGTTTTTAACTTTTTAACTGAGACTATAAAACTGGAAATATAGAGGCTGTTAGGGGCGATGGTAGATACGGTTTTATTACAGATGTACTAAGCAAAGCTGTCGGAAAGTAACTGAGGGATTTTAAATGTTATTGTGTTTTTTCTTGTTACTGATTGGTATTGTATAATTTTATGTTTTTATAAGATCTTGGAGTTTAAAGACTATGGCCTAAATAAACAGAGTTCTCTCACTCTCTCACGTGCCACTGCTATCCAGTGCCACAGTGCAAGTGCTCCTTATTGTAAATTGATATATTAATCAGTGGTTCCATGTTTGGCTATTTGGCTTATTTGTCAGATCCTAGTACAGTGCATGTAGGGCTAGATGTAGGTAAATCTCATTTACCGACTCTAGAATACTGAATTTTACCGATTCGGTATTCTAGATTAAGTAAATGAGATGTAGTTAAAAATTCGGTGTTTTTTACCGATTCTGTAGGATTCGGTAATTACCGAATTGGTATTTACCAATTCGGCAATTGTCATTGATTCCTATGGGCCTTGAGGCCCATAGGAATCAATGTAAAAATACAGAATTTGCAAGGGGGGCAGGGTGTCACTGTCAAAGCCCAGCTCACCTGAGTTTCTGTTCAGTTCTGATGGAGGTTGAAGCAGTCCGACCCCACCCTGAAACTGCTTGTTCCAGCAAACTAGTTTTAAAACAGTGCACTGAGAACCAGAAGCTCAAGGGAAGGGGGGAAGTGGATAAAATAAAAAAAGAGAGACAACACCGTTCTTGCATTTCCACTGTAGAAGAGCTTCTAAAATCTGCGGCCCTCTCCGACTTCTGTAGATACTGGTGCCTAATGAAACATAAACAATGAACAGATAAGTGCAACCTATCCCTAAATGTGTTCCTGACTAAACCTTAATCTTATTAGAAATTCTCTTATAAAAGTACCTCTTGGATCCTGGTCTCAAGCTTCCAGGTTTGGAATGTGTTACTGTTCTGGGATGTGCTTTCTTTTACTGTAAAACTTCTGTAAAATCAAACGAATATCATTATCAGAATTACCAACGTCTAACATTCACCTTAATATAACTAAAGCCTAAATTCTTAATAGCAAACTCACTTTTCACACATTTCCAGACTTTTTATAAAACAAATACTGTACTTTTACATCAAAATACATCAGCCAATTTGTGCAAGTCCTTGATTTACTGTTTGCCTTGCTGTCAATGGTTTCCTCTGTTCAATTCTTAAAAAAGTTCCATGTAAAACAATGTTTATTTCACAAAGTTCAACAAAGTATTCTTGTAACAGAGGGTTTGAAGCACAAAGTTTGTGGTAGATATCTTGTTCCAAATTGTCTTTACATGAATCCAGAAATCGCCGATAAAGTTCTTTCAGGTAATAAAAGGTTTTGCACTTACTTGTTGCTGAAAAGGGATACTGATCAGTCTAACCTTGACCTCTTTCTCTTTTGCAGGTCGATTGCAGAGGACAGAATAGGGGCTGAGGCAAGAAGTAGCCGGAAACCAGAAGAAGGAAGAGCCAGAAGCCACGCCCGTTGAAGTCAATGAAGGTCTGGAGAGAGCAGGAGTGCCAGCGCCGAAAGATCTGTTCTCAGGTAAGTGGGAGGTAGACGACCACAAGCACTGAGTGAGGCTCAGGGGCTGACTTTTATAGACAGGGCTGGGTATGGTACAAAGAGCTGGGTGTGGTTCGGAGAACTGGGTGTGGTTCTCACAAGCAGGTGTGCAGAGCTTCAGTTGTTATGCTAATGAGTTTAAGTAACACATTGCCTAGGGAGGAGTGTTCTAAATAAGCCTTGGTAAAAGCAAGGTCCAATGTTTTCTAAATAAGCCTTGGTAAAAGCAAGGTCCAATGTGCAAACAAGACAGCAATGTCAAAACTTGTGAATATATTGAGCAACATACACAGAAGTCTTTCTTAGGGAGGGGCTGAGATAACAAGAAAGGCTTTCAGTAGTATGTTTAAAGAGAGCTATTACAGAGACCACTGGTGTAATGAGAGGGGACATGCTCTTTGCTGTGCACAAACCCTAACAGTCACCTTGACACCCTGTTGCACCCCTGATTCTGGCTTGTGTGCCATGTGACACACATACATGCCCTTAGGGCATGTATGTGTGCCACATGGCACAAGTGTACATGCACAGATGTGCATGTACACAGGAATTTGTTATTTACCACCAAATAGTATTTGGTGGTAAATAACGAATCGGTAAGGGCCTGTGGCACTGATTACAGTGCCACCTACATGTAGATTTTTCAATTCGGTAAATATAACGGTTCAGTATTTTACCGAATCGGTAAATTTACAGATTCGGTAAATATACCGATTTGTTAATTTTCAGGGGCCGTTACCGACCGGTATTTGCCGTCCTACATCTGGCCTAAGTGTGCCCAGGGGGTGTAGATCCAAATGCTGCTGGTGGGCCTGCAGCAATGGTTGTGCCACCCACAGAAGCATCCTTGTAAAATGTGTCTAAGGTCTGCCATTGCAAAGCCTGTGTACAGTCTGGTACTGTCCTACTGACTGGGAGAGTGCACCCACTTGCCAGTCCCTGAACCTTCCCTTTTCTTCATATCAGACACCCCTACGGTTGGCCCAAGAGCAGGGTGCATTGTAAGTATAAGGTAGGACAAGCCCTGATGTGTGTGACATGTCCTAATAGTGAATTACAGCCATTTTCGTTTTTTACTGTTGCAAGGCTACCTGTTCTCCAAAGGTTAGACTGGGCAGTTAGATTATTACATTCCTAACTGACTCAGAGAACATGGTAGAAATTCGAGTATAGTATGCCTGGACTCAGAATGATAAAATACATCTTTTTGTGAAGTAGGTTTTAACATTCTGTGTTTGAAAATACCACTTTTAGAAAGTAGGCATTTTCTTGTCTAACCTTTCAAGCCTGCCTCTTCTAGGTTGTCTATTCCTTGTCTGGAGTTTGTGAGTGACAGGGCTAGGGGATTCCAAGAGACAGGATGAGTCAGCACAGTGGTGAATAGAGAGATCTTCATCTAGATGGGAGGGAGGAGTTTCACCTGAACCTTGAATAGGGCTATGCCTGCCTTCCACAATGCTGGCTCCACCTCCTGGGGTGCGGCTGATGTCTCTGCCCTGCACACTGAAAGAATAGAAGGAATCCTGTCAAAACAGTGATCCAGGGCTGTACTTGCCTTCCACAATGCTGGCTCCACCTCCTGTGGGGTGTCTGATGTTTCTGCCCTGCACTGTGAAAGGTAAGGAGAAGTCTGGTAAACAGAGTGCTTCAGAACTGGTTTGGACTGGGCAAAGGCCCCTCTCCCCTCAGAGAACAATGGATTTTTGGGTATAAATATTGGGATCCTGATCCCATGAAATTAGATCACTTTTGGACTACAAGAAGAAACCTTTACTGAGGAGAGGAACCTAAAGAAACTGAGGAGAGACTATACCCAAGCTGAAGTGCGGCTTGGGAGATTGGCCTACAGTGGTTGACTTACTGCCAAAGGAAGGAGAAAGGAACTTTGTGTACTTTGCTTTCAACTTGTGAAGGATCTCCAAGGGCTTGGAAAAGAGCTTGCCTCATGCTGAAGTCTCAGGGACAACAGACTTCAACCCCCAGCTCCCCAGAGTTCTTTTGTGAGTGCCTGCTGCTGTTTTGGGCCTTCTGAGGAATTAAATGTCGCAAGGTTCTGGAAGCGCGACTCAACAAAAATGAAGCGTGTTGCTGTCGCTGCTGCTGCTGTCACACTTCTGAACCAGAGTGTCGCCGCTGGAGTTGTCGCACTGCACCACATCACATCAAGAGAAGCCTCTCGCAATGAAGAGGGAGCGTGTCGCCATCGCTGCTGCCTGCGGTCGCACTTCTGAACAAAGGTGTTGCCGCTGGAGTTGTCGCACTGCACCGCATAGAGAGAAGAGTCTTGCAACGAGGTAGAAGCGTGTCGCTATCGCTGTTGCTGCCGTCGCTCTTCTGAACAAGGGTGTTGCCACTGACATTGTGCATTGCACCGCATCGAGGAAAGCACCTTGCATCCCCCGAAAAGCGCGCGGCCATCGGAGCTGCTGCCGTCGCATTTCTTAACAAGAATGTCACCGCTGTAGTTATCGCTGTAGTTGTCGCATCGTGCGGAAGCTTCACACAAACGTGGGAGAAGAGTGCTTCCATCACACTTCTGAACAAGGGTGTTGCCCCTGCAGTCCATGCATCGAACCGAGAACTTCTCGCATCCCCAGAGAAGCGTGCCGCATCTGGAAGATCTTCACGTCTTTATTTCTTTGCACCTGAACTTTGCCGCATTTCCCTCGCTGTGACATTGCTTGTCGTGGAAGTGCAACCCATACATTGACGCAAATTTTAGCATCTTAAGAACTGATCTAAACTAAGCTAAAACTACCATCTTAAAGTAACAGTATTATGTATTTTTGTCGTTTATGGTCTTGTGGTAAACAAAGTATACTTATTTTTATATAAAACCTGGTGTGGTGTCCATCTGTAGTGTTCTCATTGGGTTACTCTATTTGGTCTCAAATGCTTTACACACTACCTCTGAGATAAGCCTGTCTGCTCATGCCAAGCTACCAAGGGGGTGAGCAGGGTTTATTTTTATGAGTGTAATCCCCCTATCCTGACTAGAGGCAAGGGTCCCTATTTGTCACAAGTACCTACCTGTGCCAACTAGAGACCCCCAAATTAAACAGATACCATGCATGTCAAAACCATGATATGATCTCTGAGAAATGCAGAAACAGCTTTATTAACATGTTTTTTGGCTTTGTCAATCTGTAGATAGACTTGATTACACCACTTTAATTTCTGTGCTTGGTATATGTTGAAGTGCACCCGGACAGTATGAGGGACTGGACTGTTCCCATGAGGAACAGGCTCAAGACTGGTTTGCATATGGCTGGGCCCAAACTGGAGTTGTAGGTGAGCAAAACAAAGATGGGTTAAACCCATATCTTTTTGACAGGGGGTGAATGTTTGCATTGTTCAGCATGTTGTCCATCATTTGTTCCTTTTGCCTTTTTCACCCTAAGTGGGATGGGTATGCCTAGACCTGTCAGAATGCACACTGGACTTAACCGCCCATCCACCGGAGCAGAAGCCTGATCCCAACTCCCCTCAATAGATGAGTGCCCAGACGGTATTTCAAAACCTGGACTATGCTTCCACAGGGGGAAAAAGCAGGGAGTAGGAGAAAAAGAGTGACTGCCTCGAGTTCCAGTGATCATCTGCTATTTCTCTGTCATTTCAAATTCTGCTCTACGTTCAATGAGTTGAGAAATAACAGGACCTAAACATATTGAATAACCAGCATTAGAATAATACATTTCAGCAATCTAAATATAAGATAAGCATATACATCCTAGGACCTTCATACACACACACACACACTCAGATCCCTAGGAAGGCTAGCTTCTCTCAGTAGGATTAGAGTCAGACTCAACATTTGATCCTCAGCATATTTTTAGTGCTTCTTGGTGATGAAACAGAATATTTAGTCTAAAGACTTGGAGAGGAGAAGTCTTTTCTGATGAATTAGTCTATGCTGACCCTAGGAGTCTTCACTAATTTGAGCATTAACATGCCCAAAGGGTGAACCAAAAGAAACGCTCTCACAGTGTCAAACAGGAGTCTTCACCAAAGCAAATCTCCCCTTCCAACGCGAGACACTGACAAGAACATTTCAGTGCAACAGGAGTCTTCATGACTGGAATACTTCACTTCAAGACAAAAACAAGAAGATCACTAATCTCTGAATGGAGGAGGTTCCTAGTGTGCACACTACTCAAGAAAAGGGGCGGGAACAATCAGAGGGCAAGGCTGACAAAACATTCTCCTCAGAGTGAGCTTTGGACAAAGACACTGCTCACATGTTGAGGAAGTTAGTTGAAGTGTGCGACTCCCAGAGCGCATGTGCTGTATGGTACACTTTGTTTTGAGGCGAGACAAAAACTACAGTGCTGAAGGCGATGCCGATGGTGGCCGCCATCTTGGGGTGCGGAATTCTTCACATGGATCATTTTTCACAAAGGCCGTAAGGCATAACCTGGTACTTATACAACCCAAATCTGGTGCGAAAAGCAGTCTTCCATTCATCACCCTCGGCCACTCGGATTAAATGATAAGCTCCACGAAGATTCAATTTTATTAAGACTCTAGCCTCCTTTACCTGATCTAACAATACAGAGATCAGGGGTAAAGGGTACCTGTCCTTAATATTCACTTGATTAATAGCTCGATAGTCAATGCAAGTTCTTAATTCTTGATTCTTCTTTGGTATGAAGAAAAGTGGAGACGAGACAGGAGACTGAGACGAGCGTATGAAACCGTTGCTCTAAATATTCCATCAAAAATTTGTTCCCCAACTCAGTGAGAGCATAAATCTGACTACATGGCAGATTGGCCCCCTGTACCAGTTCAATTTTGCAATCATAGGGCCTATGAGGCAGTAGTTTCTCTGCTTCCATCTTGTCAAAGACAGTCACCAAATCTTCATATTATTAGCTTCCTCGATAGTGCACATAAAATTTGACTCTGAGGCCATAACTTTGGCTGCTGATGAATGGTGAATTTCTTCCAAAGGTTTAAAACAATGTTGAAGGAAGTAACTGGAATTAAGTTTGACCGTCCTTTTCTCCCAGTCAATGGTTGGGTTGCACTCAGTTAACCATGACAGACCCAAGATCAACTGAAACTGAGGAGCATCTATAAGGTTAAATTATATTTGCTCTAAGTGTCCATGCAAATCTTTTAATACGATGTTTTCAGTCTCATCTGTAATTGGGCCCAGCGATAGATTGGTCCCATCCACAGCACGTACTGGTTCTGCTGTCTTTTATTTTATTAATGAAAATCCAATTCTTCTTGCATACTCTTTGTCACAGAAATTCACAGTGGCTCCAGAATCTATCATCATTGGGACCCCTAGAAGCTTCTTGGTTCCAAAGTTGATTTCAAAGGACACAGTCAGGTGGGGGTGAAGATGATTCTAGGTTGTAAGCCACCTGCTAAGGTATGGGGGTTGACTTAGGGGGGTATCCATCAGGTTAATCCTTTTCACTGATGGTTCTTCTCTTTTACTGAGTTAATATTCTTGAGGTTCTTAGGACATTCCCTCACAAAATGCCCAGATTGTTCACAGTATAAACATTACTTTCCAGACCTCCTCTTCTCTTTTTCCTCTCTGGATACAGGGCCTCGGATGCCACCAATCTGCATGGGTTCTTCAGTAGGTTGCACCTCAGAGGTCTTGGTGTTTTCCAACTAAATCCTGTCAAATTGAGGTGGTAAGGGGCGAAATTCTCCCTTGGTTTCTTTCTTCTTTCGAACAGCCGCTGATCTATTTGTAAGACCAAATCGATGAGCTTAGACACCTCAGTGGTACGGTCTGGATTCAGAGCCAGGGTATCTTTCAATTTTTCTCGCAGCCCTCTGTAGAAGACTGAAGCTCGCTTGCTTTCAGCCCAATTCGTTTCTACAATTAATTTGTTGAATTGTGCCAAGTACGAGATTAAATCTCAAATACCTTGCTTTAGGTCAAGTAGTTCGTTATCCGTTGCCTGAGATATAGCTCTTCGATCAAAAATACGAAGAAATTCTGCCTTGAACCTTTCAAAATCGTACAACAACGGATCATTTTGTGAAACCAGAGGCAAGGACCACAAGACTGCATGGCCACTCAAATAAGACAACATCAATGCAGTTTTGGATTGATTGTCGCCAAAAATGATAGGCCTACACAGGAAGTGCAAATAGCATTGGGTGAAAAATATTTGTGCTTTATTGGGATCCCCACTGAAGCATTCGGGAGGGGCCAAAGGAATTATGGGTGAAATGGATCATGTCACATGAGTTGATATCTCTGCAGCAGATATGTAGGGGGTTTTTGACACAAAGCCGGTTGACTGGGAAGGTGATCCTAAAGTCATGTCATTTAGTTTTTGCATGAGTTTTTCGGTTTCTAAATGGGCTCTTTTAATTTCTTCCCTTAGGTTTTTATTCTCTTCTAAGGCTTAAGACAGACATAAGACGGACTTAGGACAGTCTTAAATTAGTCTTAAGTTTGTCTTAAGTCAAACTTAAGACAAAATCCTAACTTTACTACTACTAAAGGCCTTCTGTGAATACCAAAAGTAGTAAGTTTAGGATTTTGTCTTAAGTTAGTTCTGTGAATCGGCCCCTTCTTTCTAGGAGAGCTTCTCAAAATAGAAGTGATGGAGTTCCTGACACGTGTGTCTCTTGCTCACTGCGCCATTGGATTTAAGCTAGCCTCGGAGGACCTAGCTTGGAAGTTCTGGCTGGATTGTTTCTATGAGGAACAGGGTCAAGACAGATTTGCATATAGCTGGGTCCATACTGGGGTGGCTTGGTGAGCAAAGGAAAGAGGGATTAAACCCAGGGTGAATGTCCGCATTGTTGAGCAGTCTGTCCATTGTTTGTTAATTTTGTAAACCACACCTCCTTCAGCTCATTTTGTAACCAATATGGCCCTTCTAGAATTCAGTACGAACTTGTGACTTAGTGTTTCTAGTGGGTTGTTATAGAGACTGTAATAGGAATGTATTGGGGGAAGGGTGTTAAAGAGAAAGTTGTCTGTTTTAACACACTAGACGTCTTTAGACTAGTTGTTGTGTAAGAAGAGTTACATTTTCTAGTTACTATTTTTCTTATGAAATGTACTGAACTCCTAAGGTCATAAAAGCTCCAAGCTAAATATGTTTTTGGACACCAGTTTTTTTTGCAAATTCATCATGAAAGTCATGAATAATTCGCAATTATGCACAAAAACCCTACCTATTAAAGTGCATGAAAGAGTTAACTAATACTAACTATTCCAAAGTATTTGCTACCTTTTGCACTTTCAGAGAGTGCAAAGTTGAAAAGGTTGCCATTTATGGTTGCTATGTATGAGAGTGTAGTCCCATTCTTATGCTTACTTATTACAGTTCCTGAGAGTATTGTATTGATCTGATAAGAGGGGAAAACAAATTTGAGAAACAAACTCAATCTTTAGATATGTGAATTACATTTAATTTAGAGACTTCCACTCACCTACACCACTTCCACAACCACTCTCTCTCCCAAATGACCACTCACACAGCCACTCACTCAGTCACACAATCACTCACAGACACACTCACTCACCTAATTCAGTCACTGATATACCCTCTCATTCACCAACACAACTACTTACAAACCCACTCACTCACTCCTATAGCCACTCATGCAACCACTAACTTATATATAAACTCACTTACAGAGCTACTCAGTCATCCATATAATAAGCCATACACCCACTCAATCATACAGGTAGTCACATAGCCTGTCACTCATCCATACAGACATTTAGACAACTACTTACTCACCCTTACATCTACTCACATATTCTTTCACTCACCTATACAGCCAAACACACGAGTAGTCACTCATCTATACAGCCACTCACTGTGGCAGTCACTCTCCCATATGACCACGTGCACAGCTACTAACTCAACCATACAGCCACTCACACATGCACTCACTCACCCATACAGTCACTAATACAGCAACTCACTCATCCATACAAGCAATCATACACTCACTTACACAGCTACTCAGTCATCCATATAATAAGCCAGACACCCACTCAATCATACAGGTACTCACATAGCCTGTCACTCATCCATACAGACATTTAGATAACTACTTACTCACCCTTACATCTACTCACATATTCATTCACTCACCTATACAGCCAAACACACGAGTAGTCACTCATCTATACAGCCCCTCACTGTAGCAGTCACTCTCCCATATGACCACTTGCACAGCTACTAGCTCACCCATACAGCCACTCACACATGCACTCACTCACCCATACAGTCACTAATACAGCAACTCACTCACCCATACAAGCAATCATACACTCACTCACTCACTCATATACCTACTCACACAACTGTTCGCTCATCCATACAGCCATTCACACTACCACTTGTTCACCTATACAGCTACTTACACACCCACTAATGCACCCAAAAAGCCACTTATACTAACTCTGCATACCCCATTTATGTGCTCATACAACCTCTCACTCACTCATACAACCACTCACATTAACACTCACTCCCCTATAGAGATACTTGCATACCCATTTAATTACTCATACAACCTCTAGTTCACTCATTAACTCACCCACACACCAACTGACAGAAGCTAACTTACCAATACAGCCTCTCAAACAAGTACTTTCTCACTCATACAGCCACTCACTCGCATAACCAGTCACACAATTAACCAGGGACACATGCATGTGCTCACACAGCCATTTACTGACCCATACAGCCACTGACAATAGAACTCACTCACCTGTACAACTATTCACACAGCTACTCACACCCCCATTCACTCTCATGCACATCCACTCATGTAACCACTCACACACCTTTACAGCCAGTTACACAGTTTCTCACTCACCCATACAGCACACTTTATCTTTTTTTAACCGTAAAAGGTCATTCTAACAAGAACCTTTTTTTTCCTTCTTTTTTGTAGAATTGTTTCTTTTTGTGATTTTATATATTTTTTGGGGGGGGTATTTTTAATCAAACAAAATGGAAATGAGGGGGCGAAAGAATAGGAACAAGCAGCACAAAAATAGTGCAAAAACTAGGATAAATGAAAAAATAGCATCCATGTTGCTTTGCAGCTTTAATAATGGAATCAACAGACTGCTCTCCAGCTGTTAGCATTGAGCTGCATTCCAGGCAACACGTGCCTACAAACCCCAATAAACGAGCTAATTGGGGATGACGCCTCTTGTAGCCGGGATTTCTGCTCCTATACAGAACTGTGAATAGAGACAGAACCTCAGTGAATTAGGGTGTGCCAAAACTCACCTTAGTATCCAAAATCCCCTACCAGACTAGCAATCAGTGTCTCATTGGTACTAACAAAACCTCAATGATTATGACAACCCAGAACATGGACTTAGAACACCTCAGGAAACGTGGAACACATGGACACTCTTTCGTTATACTAACATATCAATCCAGAACGAGGAGTCAATGAAGACACGTGCGAGTTTGAAATGTTTATTTCTAATGCAGTGTTCTCAAACGCAGTATCTTAGCTAATACAAGCAAACACATTATAAAGATCAAGGTTAAAAGCATAGTTACTATTCCACAAAATACAAAGGGTGAAAGCATGTTAAAATGCTAAAGGAAACAAGTCTAAATAGAACCTCAGTTTACCCTCCCTAGCTAGTATATTATATTATATCTACAGAAGGTCTCTTTGGGTTTAGAAGGGCGGGCCCATACCTTTGGTTTCAGTGGAAATGGATCACATCATCTCCTACACCAACACTCTGCATACGGATATTCATCAAGTGTGTATCTCCTGCTTTGCGCAGTGCAATATTAATCGCGCCTAAAACTAAAGTTGGCCACAGCTGCATCCATATTATGTCTACTCTGTGCACTGATCAATCCAAACAATAAGCACTGTGTTGAAACAACCTTGAAGGCCTCGGCACTCACTGTTCAGACATAGCTTACCAAGCAAAGCTGATGTTATAAGCAAACATGCTATTCTCGTGTAAAGCAAAATACCTAACTAGGCGAAAAGCTGTAATAACAAATGTGTTGTGTGCAGAGGCAGGAGAAAAGGAAAAATGGTGTTTAAAATTCTAACTAGCACTTGTCAACTTAACACAGTGCAAAGGTGAAACCAATACACAAGACACTCTGGGAACTCTCTTTTCTGGGACAGATGATACAGCTAAAGAGGTAGAGGGTCCATCTCCATCTCTTCCTTCCTTGCCCTCCTCAAGTTGCTGAAATCGTACATTTTAAAATGGTACAACATGGAAATTGTACCACACGAATATTTTTTATTTGTACCTCTTGAGATGGTCTTTCCCACAAGCTACATTTGACTAATTTGGGGACTGTCTTGCATTCTCTTGAGGGAATTGTGAAGAATTCCCAAGCAATGCTTTGGTTTTTTGGTGCAGGCCCTTCATCAGCACAGTCTTCTTGTTCCACTTTCTACTTCTCTGGCTGATGTAGCACCTCCACCTGTTGCCATTTTGTTGGAAAAAATAGGGAGCACCAAACAGTGCAATAAGACAAGCACAGGGCAGCTCTTGCGAAAAATCCAAAAATTATTGAAACATTCAAGAACACAGAAATGGGTGGGGACTTTCCATGAAGATAATTGAAAATTGTCTTGTCCAATCTCTTTCTTACATAGTCACATGCCCTTCCCGAATACCAACGTCATCGCGACATCCAGGGTCATTGCAAAAATTAGAAATACGATGTAAAAGTAATTTTGTTTAAAAATTATTACAGACAGAGAAGATGGAACAGCATGTTTGTAAACAGCTATTGTCAAACAATGTTTGAAATATGTGTAAATATGTGTTTTACACTTTGAAAAAACACAGGGTCGTAGCAAATGTTCCACAAAACCAGAACATTCATATTGGAGTGACACAGAGAAATACAAACATGGATCGTCTATTATGCAGGTGTAGTATATAATTTGAACAATGACAGAATGGTAAGTAATTTCACAGTACAAAGTAACTCAGGTGAGTACACATTTTCCAGAAAACTGTAAACTCTTCTAAAAAAATTAGCTTTTAATCAGAACATCATGTTCATTTTAAAAACATTAAACAGGTAACATTTAGTAATACAAGCACAGCACATGTCCCAGGTAAAGCTCCACTTGAGAGAAAATGGAAATTATTCTATCTTCTTAGGGGTGAATAGAAACTAAAAACTTTCCCTTTAAAATTCTATTTTGAAAAAGGATTTGAAATCAATAAGAACTGTGAATTAATCAAAAATACCTTAGTAGTAAAATCTGAAGTTCAGTGAGAGTGACAACTAATTTCATTAATTACATCTTCTCATAAGACCAGGGAGCAAGGTTCCATCCTCTAAATACACTAAAGGCCAGATTATGATTATTGGTGGTGTGGGGTGGACAACCCACCCTGCCCTGCCCCCACAATGCCAAGAGTCACTGCCACCCACCTGAGAGATTACAAGTAATATTGTGGTCTGGTGGCATGGCGGTGCCTCTTTCAAGGGTGGCAGTCTCTTTGAAAAAGGCACCTCAATGTGAGCGACACACAGGTTCCTGCACACCATGGACTGTAAAGTCAATGCCGTGCAGGAACTGGCGTTCATGGACACAGGAAGGCACATGTTGTTCCCCCACACAAGGTCTCGCAGGTTGAGGAGGCACACTTTGTTTCAGTACTGCCAGACTTTTTATGGAGGAAAGACCTCTATGAAAACACTGGTGGTCCCAAAACTTATAATATGCATGTTGGTGCTACAGGTGCCCTACCTGCAGCTTACAACAGCCCTGACTGCTGCACCACTGCCAGGAGACCGCAGTTTCCTGGTGGAGACAGCCGTTCAATTAAGATCCAACTGCCAAACTTGTAAGAGGGGGGTCTTATCACCGGTGCAGCAGTGGCTAGACCTCCTCCACTGAGCCACCACTAGTTTTGCAGTCCTTGGACCACCAAACTCGAAGTTAGGCCCTAAGTATGGAAGTGCATAAAAGTATTAGCATCATACCAACAACCATTTGTACACCCATAGACTCACTAACCTACACAAAGAAAGATCAAAGGCAGCACTCTCAGTGCCACTGACAGACACACCCAGGCTTAGTTACAACCAGTGACAAAGCCAGAGAAACATTCACACAGTCATTCACAGACCCACCCATGTACTAATACATTGCCTGAGATAGCCACTGTTACACACCCACTCAGAGAGCCACACACACACTAATACACCCACTAACAGACCCACACAGGTACTCACACAACCATTGTGAAACATTACAGGTTACAGTTGTTGGAATTATTATTTTTAAACTTAGAAATTCACTGATAAAAATAAAGATTACAGGGACGTTATAGTTAGGAAATAAATGTAAAACACCTTAGAAATTCACTGGAAAAAAACAAAGTTTACAGGGACGTTATAGTTAGGCTCATATTTTACTCATACATAACCAGAGAAATTCAGCATTTATGAGTACCTGAGCTAGCTATAACTTATGCCCCCACGACGAAATGCTTCAGACTTCACATATTACAATATTCATAAGATGGTCAGTGACATCACTGATGATATCACTGATGACATAATCCCTTGAGTCTTAGGGGCACATTTGGATGGCGGCTGGACTTTGTCCGGCTGCCATCCTATCGTGAAAAGGGACCGTCCGCCATAGGAACAGGGGTCCCGTGGGGTCCGTTAGGATGCGCCCGCCACAGTGGCGAGCGCATCCTGCATTCCGGACATTGGGGCGGGCGGTGCACTCAGCACCGCCCGCCAGAATGCCAGGAAGGCATGTAGTGCACTTCCATGCACAACATGGCAGGTAATGTGCGGTGCCTGCCATGTTGTGGATGGAACTGCAGGGGGGTACCATAGGTACCCCCATGTGAATCCCCCAGAATCCCTGGGGGCCCACTACGGGCCCCCAATGTAAAAAGCTGCCTGTCTTTCCGTTGCGGCGTTGCGCCATGGAAAGGCATGTCCCCACCTGCTTACAAACATGGATGGCCACCATATAAACTGCTTTTCCGCCCTGTAGGTAGTCGGGTGGATTGCCTACCGGTGGAAAACCGGCAGACGGTCTTCCCGTCCGCCGGAGTCCCCCGCACCATGGTAATGTGGCGGGGGGCAATTAGAAGCGGGCGGAGGTTTTTGGCAGTCGGATCGCCACCGCCATACAGGCGGTGGCGATCCGCCCTGTAGCCTAATGGGCCCCTAAGTGTTTCATAAATGTTTCTGAGACTTAAAGATATATATAATTAGCTCAGCGAACTTTAACTGCTGAATTTAACTGAATTTTTGTACGTGTAAAATGTGAGTCTAACTATAACGTCCCTGCAATCTTTGATTTTTCAATATTTATCATTTCTATGGGAGAGTGTTGTGGTACATTTGAGTGGCATTGTATGATGCCAGAGTAACTCCAGGGCTAAGCTGAAGTACATTTGCTACTGTTTTGTCACATTTAGGCAGGAGTGTAGTTTGTGAATAGTTCGCTGCCTGTATTCTGCCTGTATCCTGAGAGACACGACCCCTTATTTCATTATTGCCAGAGGAGTGAGATCTTACCTGGACTGCTTCTGCTTCTGTGCGGACACAGGCCCAAGGGACAGCGAGGACCAGCATTCCCAGTTAGTCTTCAGCTGGTGCCTCTTCCCATGATTAGCCCGCTGCCTGCTCTATTTAATCAAGCCTCTTTTAAGCAAGGCAGGACGCACGCGGGACATGTCCGGGCGGAGCCCGGGACAAGGGCGGGACCGTCTGAGGCCGTACGAGAATGAACGAGGCCGGGCTGGGCCTCCCCCCTTAGTTTTGAGTTGGGGTAAATCATTGTTGTTTGTATTTTGGCCCTTTCTACTAATTCTCTTGTGTATACCTTCTGTATCTTCCCTCGTGTCAGTTTCCTTAGGTTTTCAGTTATAATGGCACAATGTCCTAGGTAGGGTAGAAATGTTACTCTTTCTACTACTAGTGGGGCGGTTATTGGTACTATCGATCAATTCATTAAACGGGCAACAGTGGTGTTAGAGAAAGAAATAGCACTCACTGAGAAACGGTTGTCCCTAGATCTTTTAACTGGGAAGCGCTCTTCATTGGGTAATATTGGGTCAGCGGTCATCCCCGAACAACTCGGACCTATAGATTCCCCTGTCACCCAGAGTCCAATACCTAGTTCTCTGCCGGTGGAGCTTGAAAATTCAATGGTTGGCCCTATACTATGTTCATCATCTACTAGTTCAGTTGCTAGTGGTTTGAGTAGTAGAGCCTCCAAAGCTCCAACGCCACATAGTTCCCCTCCCATAGGCCAAAATCCGGTGTTACCAGTTAGCAAAAATCTTAAAACTAATACTAACAATAACACTAGCAAAAGGAAGAGAGGAGGTGGTTCACAAAAGGGTGGCCCTGCCAACATTTAAAAAAACACAAACACAAATCCTACTCCACGCTCCACGGTTCGGTCTCCTAGCCCGCATACGGTGTCCCCAGGCCCTTCCCAATTATCTCTCCACTGCAGCTTTATTGAGGGGTTTTTAGGAAAAATGGAGATATTAGTTAAATCTCTGATGTTACCTCTATTGGAGAGAACGAAAATGATAAACTCAAAACTAGAACAGCTTGAAAAGCTAGTTACAGTGAACACCGGCAAGCTTGATATGCTTGCGAAAGTTATGGAGGAAAAAAAGGCCACTGTTCCTGCTTCCATAGCCCAGGGGTCTAGTGATTGTACTAGGGCTGTTAAACAGGGCATTATTGATAGTCCAGTTAATCGACTTGTACAACCAAGTGTGGAGAAGTGCCCTATAGCAAGTAACTCTCCAGGTTCCATTAGGAATAGGGGCACGGGGGCAGGGATGGCGGCTAGTAGGCAGTCTGCACCGCATGTACAAACAGTAGACACGCAGCCTAATGGGCACACTCCCTTGGGTAGCGAGGGTATTAAACAGCGGCTCCCCTGTGTAAACCTTCCCCCTGAGTCAGTACCATACACGATTATATTGGTGGGTGTACCAGGAATAGGGGTTGAGAAAGTAGAATCACACAGGGAGTTAAAAAACAAAGTCATTTATTGACTTAACAAGAACAGAACTCTCCCGCCCTCTTCTAATACAGAGATATTAAATGTGAGGAGAGTGAGTTGGGTGGGTCATAGTATTAAGGATTTAGAGGGTGATTGTGTCGTTGTGAATTTTAGAGACCCCTGGGTAGTTGAGTATATTCGTAGAGAACCAAGATATGGGAGAGTGGGAGACATTCAGTCCCTAGGCCTAAACTACTTTTATGCCCACAAGAGTTGTGGTCCATCCCATCCACTACACTATCCTCACAGAGGGAGACTATATGTTGATAATCCCTCTGATAGGGTGTAGCACTTTCTCCCCTTGACAAATCAATTTGATCCACCTACAGGCTTAGAGGGGGTGGATTGACTTACTAACCCTACTGGTGGTAATATTGTGACCGATTTATTGGGCAGGGCCCCATATGGAAGCCAACCCTGCAGGGCGAGGGATAATTTAGAGTATGCCAGAGCAGTGGTAAGTGTTGTTGTGGACAGTGGTATAGCACCATGTGCATGTCTCAGGGAGGAGAATGCACTCCTGGTAGCAAATGTTCTGGATACGGCCAGGGTTGGCCGGGTAGTCGGCAAATGTGTGGATACGTCGTGCTTGGGCTCCCCAGTCAGAGAGAATCCTTTAGTGGGAGGTATGCAACCGGGGTTTTTCCAGAGAGAGCCTATGGAAACCCTGCCTATAAACCAGGACTCCTTGCTTAAAATCGTCTCGTGGAATATCGTGGGGCTAAAGAGTAAAATTGTTATAAGCGAATGGGCCGACTTTGTTGACGACCATGATATTTTAATCTTCCAAGAAAGCTGGGCTCCGGATCTAATTTTTCGCTTGGGGTACATTAATTTCAATAAACCTGCTACCAGAGGCTTAAGGGGCAGACCGTCAGGTGGTTTAACTATATGGGTGAGGCAGTCGCTTGGTTACAGGCCAACTGAGGTAATAGTACACAACCTGGACATTTTAGTGATAAAGTTGTCCCGGCACAACCAACAGGAGTTAATTATTGTTAATATTTATGCTCGTGGTCAGCCTGGTGGACGGAGCCCGGGTATTATTAACGAGTTAGATCTCCTCCTTAAATCCATTGGGAGGGACTTGTTTTTGGTTATGACAGGTGACCTAAATTGTACATTCGAACCCCTTTCTACTGAGGGGGAAGATATATTTACAGAGGAAGATGCACTCTGGAATATCCCTCACCTAGAACTAAAACCCATTAAGAAGTGGTCTGAGGCTGCCTTACAGTGGCTGGGTCTCTGCCTCGAGTGGGGGTTGAGAGCCGTCAATGGTTGATCGTGTTCTGACAAAACTGTCAGGGTAACATTCAACAATGGCATTAACTCAAGTCGAATTGACTATATTCTTATAAAGGCTGAGCACTGGTCCCTTCTAGAGGACATGATAATCTTTACTCGCCCTGAAAGTGACCACAACCCGCTCCTTCTCAGTTTTAAAATCGACGACTGCCGGGAGAGAAATGGAGCCACCGAGATTGCAACCGCTGAGACCCTTCTCACAAATGATAAGCGTAGGGTTAGGTGGAATAGGGTAGTAGATGATCCCTTAATCCTAGATAGGGTCTCCCATGAGGTCTCTACCACCTTCTGTGCCTTACAGGCACTGGTTGAACAAGAGGATCAAATTACGAATGTCAGGGCACTCCACGAGCAGCTCTTTAGAGTTCTGAAAACCCTTTTCTCCAAAAGTGCTAAACCTGGCAAACCTATATAAAAAAAGGGGAATAAATGGTATAATAAATCGTGCCGTCTGGCATATAGTTCCGTGGTTACAGCTTTAAAATTGCGAGTAGTTGAAAATATAAGGATAGCAAGGCTAGAGTATAAAAAAAACCCAAAGGCAGGCCAACAAAGAGTGGGAAGATAAACATTGGCAGGACTTACCAGAGGCAAGTAGATTAAGAAACCAGACTAAGTTCTGGCAGATCGTTAAATGGGGAAATACTGCGGGATTGCCAGCCCCCTCAAATCATGTGTCCGCAGCTGACTGGGTCAAACATTTTGAGTCGCAGTTTAGGGGCCATGAATCAGAAACAGCTTGCGTCTCTGGCGACTCTTTTGTAAAGTCTTCAACTACGTGTCCCTCCTTAGTGTTCAAGTGCAAAGATGTAGAGAATGCACTCAGGTTGGTACAAGCCGGTACAGCGGCAGGCATGGACTTCATTCCGGCTGACCTATTCAAATATGACTCTCTGAACTGGGTGCCATATATCACCTTACTAGCTAATGCCATATCCAAAGGGGCTCCAATCCCAGGCTCTAGGCGGGGGGCCAAGATCTTACCAATATTCAAAAACGGGGATCGCTCGGCCCCGGGAAATTACGCCCTATCAGTTTAATAGACGCCATCCAGAAAATGATAGCTAAGATGGTGTTAGTTAAAATTCAGGATTGGATAGACCTAGGGAACGTTCTGTCCCCTTTACAAGCAGGCTTTAGATCCTGTGTCAGTATGATCGACCAGGTGTTTAGATTTCTTTTAATTTATTGGAAGGTGGTTACTTTAGGTGGAGGTACTATTTATGCAGCGTTTGTAGACTTAAAGTCTGCATTTGATTTAGTTCCATGAGCTAAGCTATGGGAGGCATTAGGAATTCTAGGAATGCCACGTGATCTTTAGGAAATAGTGAAAAGACTTCATGATGCAAATTTTGTACAGGTAAGGTGGAGTACTCAGGGGCAGGTTACTGAGAGATTTTCTGTCACCCGAGGTGTACACCAGGGCTGTGTACTTGCACCGACACTGTTTCTGTTATTCATTAACATGGTCGTGCAGCACTTTGCCGAAACACCTACAGACGCCCCAGCCCTAGGTGGTACATAGTTTCCGCTTCTTATCTTTGCGGATGACACCCTGATACTTTCTAAAACTCAGAAGGGCCTTCAGATTGCTCTAAACAAGTTTGAGGAATTCTGTCAACATAACGACCTACAAGTCAATGTCACCAAGACAAAATTCATGGTGTTATCTAAAAATAGGTCGCAGTCTGGTCATGTTAGCAGGAATGGTTATGGGTTAGAGCAGGTGAAAGTTATGACATACCTTGGGGTGGTATTGGAAAATAGGCTTAGATGGAAACCCCAGCTTGACATACTTTCCTTAAAGTTTGCCCAGCTGACAGGGTGCCTAATTAAGGAACAGAGATCTTCCATGAATAAAAGGATAGGTCCTGCGTTAAAAATATATAATGCTAAAATAAGTTCAGCGATCCTGTACGGTGCGGACTTATGGGCTTCTTTGGACCTTTACTCATTAGTCAGAGTTCAAAACAAATTCCTTCGAAATTTGGTTGGTCTCCCCCAATCAAGCCCAATGAAGCCCCTGTTACTTGACCTAGGTTCTAATTCTATAGACGACGTTGCCCGTTTTAGAACAGTAGCTCTGTGGAGGAGGATATGGACCACTCCGGAATTGGCACTTTTTGCAAATGAAATCTTGGATATCAGATCCATAGTGGGTTCTGGCAACCTTCCTTGGTTTAGACAAGTAAGATCACTACTGGAAAATATGCGCCTAGGTCAGTTGTGGACGTCCCTGAAAAAAGTGTCTTTCCCTCTAAAAGGGATTTTAAAGCACTTTATTGGGCTACAATAAGACAAGAACTTATTACACAGACAGATTCCACCTCTCTGACTGGTAGATTTTTGGTACATAAGCTTGACCCCTCTTTTGAGGATTACTGGGATATCATCACCAAGAGTGGTGATAGGAAGTTATATCATCAGTTTAGGGTCGGGTCGCTTCCACTGAGGTCATTCACTTCTAAATGCCCATGGTGCAGGGATCAAAAAGAGTCAATAGGCCATGTTTTCTTTGTTTGTGCCCCGCCTATCTAGCCCTCTGGAGAAAATGGTTAAAACCAATTTGTACTAACATGAGAACACGGGTTGGGCTGGAGGCTTTATGCCTACTGAGGACAAATACTACAGTTCCTGTGGCCATTGCTGTAGCAAAGTTTTTGGGGTGGTCATGGATTATAAGAGCTAAGTACCTAACGGACATTTGATTAATTGTTTTAATTATTTTATATTTGTGTATATATTTCTTAGTACGTCTTCCGATTTAATTATGTTTTATCCATTAAATATAACCTGTTTTGCATGACATTCTTAATAGATCGATTTAGTGAGATGTATTGTGCCTAGGATTAAACTTTTTCTGTGTTTAAAAATTTTTTTTTTTTTAATGTAACGCTTGACAGTTTTAATATGGGTATTTACTGTATTCTGTTTAGTGTTGAGCATTTTATGACCGTCTTTTTAAGATTAAATATTCTGAAATAAAGACATATGAACTGAACTGAACTGAATAGCAGTGGCCTTACTCTTTTGTGAGTGGGTGTTTGTGCTAGTATGCCTTTCTCTCAATCCTTAAACCCTTCCTTACCCTCACTAAGCCTCTCCCATTTAATATTAGATGTGCCCCTTTTTCCCTCCCACATTCAATACTGAGTCACAAAAATTACGTGTTACGTGTTGAGAGATCTAACCACAGAAAATCTAAAAGAGATTGAGATTTCTGCCAATAGGTGTGTAAATTGCATTTTTGTAGTAAGTAAATAGTAGTACTGTAGGGTTCACTGACACAACATCGATGTCATAAATATTGATGTAAAACATATTGATTAAAAAATATAGACTACAAAAATATCGACTCCTATAGTTAAACAGGTAAATCAAAAAACTCGACTGAAAAATATTGATGTAAAAAATATAGATGTATAAAATAATGATTTTTAAATAAATATCAAATAAAATATATATTACATATATTAAATATTAAAATTCATTTCAACAAAACAAAATACATTTAATATATATTTTAACAAAATATAACAAATAAACATATAAAATAAAAATAAGATCACAAACATAATTGTTTATACATTAATATATACTTTAAAACAATTAATAAACTATTATTGTTGAATTTATGTTAAAACATTTAATATATATTAAAAATAAAAATATACATCAATAATTTAAAATATAAAAAAATGGAATTATATAATATATATGAAAACAAGAAACTATTAAAAAATATTGAAACTTATATTTTCCAATACAGTCTGTGCAACAGTAGGGAAAGTGTTCGATAGTGGAGGGGTACAAATTATTATTCCCACTCCAATAGGTACAACGGTAGGGTAAGTATTGGATAGCGGAGGAATTGCATTTACTATTCTAACTCAAGTCAGGGCAACAATAGGGAAAGTCTTGGATAGTGGAGGGGTAAAATTTACTATTCCAACTCCAGTGAGTGCAACAGTAAGGAAACTGTTGGATAGGGGAGGGGTAGAAACTGCTATTCCCTCTCCAGTGAGTGCAACAGTAGGGAAAGTGTTGGATAGGAGAGGGGTAGAAATTGCTATTCCCACTCCAGTGAGTGGAACAGTAGGGAAAGTGTTGGATAGGAGAGGGGTCAAATTTACTATTCCCAATACAGTGAGTGCAATGGTAGGAAAAGTGTTGGATAGGGGAGGGGTGAAAATTACTATTCCCACTCCAGTGAGTGCAACAGTAACAAAGTGTTGGATAGGAAAGAAATAACATTTACTATTCACACTCCCACAGTTCAAAAATAAAGAACTATCCCAAAAGAATATATATATAAATAAACATTTTAAAAATTAAAATCAAATGTATTAAATATATAAAAAGAAACATATTATAATATTAATTACATATAACAAATACCTACAAATATTATATATAATAAAATAAGAAATACATTTAAAAAAATATATTTTAAACTAGAAAACATTGTTTTAAAACATTAATACATAAATGTATGTATTTTATTTCCTACCATATAACACCACACAAATAACACAATCCTCTCCAGTCAAAAAAATTACTTCCATAATTAACATAATCAATAATCATTTAAAAAATATTATTAATAAAAAAAGAACGAATAAACATTAATTACCTACACACACTTTAACACTCTAATGCCCACAACACACACCTAAATTAAGCTGTAAAAAGTTAAGTTACCCAATTACACAATTAAAACGTATTTTTAAATTAAAAACTAATACTATTAAACAACTAATTATAAAGTAAATGAAATGTATTTAATTCCCACTCTATACCCATTTAAAAGTCAAAACAAACAACACAGCAAAAAAGAAATTACACAAAATACATATCAAATATTTGACATCAATTAACAACTATATATGAAATCATTAAACACAAATTATTACCCGCCCTTTACTCTTATAAACACCACAACACACACCTAAAATTAATCACACAATTACAATAATTAATTTTTAATTACAATAATTAATATCAATCAACAAATAATTATTAATACAAATAAATTACTTACCACCCTTCACCCCTTTAAGCCCCAAAACACACACCTAAAATTAAATACACAATTACCATATTTAAGCACCAGTTTTAAGTAAAAAAATAATAATTAATCTAATATAATTAAATTACTCCCCACCCTATTCCTCTATAAACCCACAACCCTCTATGGAACTGAAAAACGCAAAAATCAAATATTTTTTTTAAATAACTTTTAAAAATGTAACATATATATTACAAATATAAAACATTACTACAGAAATAAAATACATCACATACATTTAAAACATAATAAAATACATAACAATCATTTAAAAAATCGATGCTTTTAACAACTATATTTATGCAAATGATATTAAACACTTCGATATTTTTAAAATTGATATTACTTACCTTAAGTCGATATTCTTTACCACGATATTCTTGCTGTCAATATTTCTCACTCACGATATTTATGACTCGATATTTCTGCCAGTCGATATTAAATATTCAATATTATGTCTGCACACTGTACTGTAGTACTACTTCTTTATTTACTGAAAATGCAGTTTTTTATTGAGCCCAACTTGTATGCAGTTAGCAGTGCTTGTGCATCAGTCAGAAGAAGCACCTGCTAAAAAGGGACCGTTAATAATACTCCAAAACTTTGAACTGTTGTCCAAGGCACTTGCCTCTACCAGCTCTGACCAGGCCTCCTCTCTCAGGGGAGACTTACGCTTTGCCAGGGTGGCCATGTAGGCGCTGCGACGGTTCTTGACAACAACGGGATCTGGAGGTGTTACTCCCAATACCTCTTTCAGTCTCCTGGTGGCACAGGAGCACTCAGAGTCAAACCATCTCGGTCCTAAATGCGGCAAACACCTGCCTGGACCCGGCAGTAGGTTCACAATAGCACCAGACATACTTCCAAAAGTCTGTAGAATATCTAGTGGGTTATCTGCACTATCTAGGCAAATAGCTAGCTCCCTATTGCACTGGGTTAAAAGGGACTCTGGAAACTGGTCCATCACAATTTGATCCCACTTCAGTCTCCCCCCTCCACAGCTTTCAGGGAGACCCTCAAATCATCCTTAATTAGCTTGGCTACCTGAGGTCATCCAGTCGAAACACACACCGGATTGTGATCACTGTGTGCGCTTGCCTTTATGGAAAAGTCCACAATATAAGAATAAAATGGTGTGGAGACAAAGATGAACTCAAAAAAAGTCTTGCACCCTCTCCCAGTGAAGGTGGGGACAATATCAGTTTTCTCTGGAGGCAACTTATTCATTGCAGATGTTCAAATAAATTCATAGAGAATAGCATTATGTATGGAGCCATAAAAAGAAAGTTCCATGTGCAAGCCGGCATGGCACACACAACCTGTGTCTTTAACCCCCACACCTGATGTCCCAGCACATTTAAACATGAATGCACCTGCTATAAGAACATTGGAATAATTCTGCCTGTACAGGGTCATATTCCTCAAGAAAGAAAACAGCTGTGTGATATTACATTCTTCTGTCGTGCCAGCTCCCACGTTGTAAAAATGTAGGAGCAGATGCCTGCTTGTCCCACTGGATAATAACATAGCTGTACAGTAGCAGAAGTATGGGACAGTGTGGCAGAGCTGCCTCGAACTTCTAGAGAAAGAAAAGTTACCAGGCCCACATTGGCTCTTCCTAGCGTAGTGGGGGTAGCTGGCACAAAAAGAGTTTTATAGCCTTCCAAGTAAAATCTGTTCTCAACAGCCCACATCTCCTGAAGGCAGATCACATCAACGCCTTTAAAAAAAAGCACCCAATCTGGGTCATTAAACTCGCTCGCAAGACCTGTGATGTTCCAGGCAATAAACCTGCACCCCTTACACTCTTGAAAGCCAGAACTAAATGGCCCAACCAAATCCTGCGGTGAGAGGGCGTCTGGATCAAGTGAGCCAGCACCCAGTATATCACAATGTTCTAATGAGATCAAGAGCGTAAACCTACTTGACATACTTACACCTAGCATTACCTCCTGCTGGTTCATATAACTCACATCTGGGGGACACCCCTGTGTATTTCCAAATAAAGGCAGTGGGTGGATCAAAGGTCTGTAAAAATAGCCCAGCGGAAGTACAAAATGTCCAAATTTTGACTCCTGAAATTAAATTGCGTGGCTGAACATTAAATTCTATTTACCAAAAAGGGTTGTTAAAGTAATGATGACACAATCTCCAGCCCAAGCTTTCTTGGCACTGCCCCCCATGATGTCCTTCGCACCATGATGATGTGATTTTCCAGCCGCAGTCCTGGGGCAATATTTCAATGTAACCAGTCCACAACCTTACTCTTCAGCTGGTCAAACTCTTCCTTTGTACCTGGGGCAAGTCGAGGAGCATTGGCTAGATCCCCCTGTACATGCTCAAAGTATACAGTTTGACAAAAGTAAAAAAACAGTCATCTTCTTTGGTTCCGTAGTTTAATATTTTTCTTGTTTCTGTAGATGATGGCTCCGAATAGCCCAAAGAAACTCTTGCGGTCTTAGCCAACATGTGTTTCTTTGCTTTAAGGGGAATTGATACTGCAACGTTTTCAAGGCTATTGACTTGCCAATATGATTCCTTGCTTTCTGTGATAATTCCGACCCGAAACCCAATTCTCTCTAATTTAGTGATATGTGATTTAAAGTGTGAGCCTCCAAGTACCGGAAACTCCAATGTCAATGCCCAATCTGGCACGGTTCCTGGCTTTGAAGAATTGTCCCCATTCCGCCAGTACGCTGGGTGTCCTCTCCAGTGACAGGTGGACAGTCCACAAACTCTGGGTAGGGTAACTGGGTTCCCCTGGGTGCATCCCTCCTCGCCTTTCTTCAGGGAAACTATTCGCCCTGCCTACTTCAGGTCCTATTTCAAGTCCTTGGTTCTGGTGATGCTTCTAATATGAATGAGAGAGCGCCATGTTATTCTGAAAATGGTAAGGGTGCATTATACTCACCCGTAGTCAGCACCCACATATTTAGAGGATTTTACTAATGTTGTTTAGGAAATGCAACGTTTGGGCCAGGGATCAGTGCAAAATTTGTTGGAGTGTTTATTAACCATAGAAAAAATAATGCTTTAATCATGCTAAATGTTTGCTAAAACGTAGAAAATGTAATCTCATGTGAAATGTCGTGTTAACAATGAAGTGCCTTAGTGAAGAATAAAAATGCTTATTAATGAGTGATTTAATATAGGTGAAGAAGCATAGCTTGTATTGAAAATAGAATTAAAGTTTAACCGATGAAATGTATGCTCATGTTATAATAAAAACGCATTTAGAATTTGCAAGGCCTGAGGTGTGTTTAAGCTGGTAGAGGCCTAACTGTATTTTTCCTTTGCTTAGCTTTAGCTGAAGAAATAATTCTTATTCTTGGGAAAGGCTGTTCTCAGCAAATGTTGAATTGTAACTTCGAATGTTGCAAAGAGTTCTTCTTACATATTCCAGCTCGCAGGTGCAAGGCCATGGGCCTCGTTAGGTAGAAGGAGCCATTGTTTGGAAGTTAGGATAGTAGGAGCGAGCGCAGAGAAGATGCCAAAGAATTTGGGAGTGCAACATTTAGTGGAGAAGGTGCCTGGGACCCAAGGACACTCTAACGGACGCTTGGTGGAGAGGAGCCATCCTGGAAAAATACGAAGACCCATACCTGCCAGAGGGGTCTTCCTACGGTGGGCCCAAAGGCGTGTCAACTGTTTTGGGGGATTGTATTAGGGACAGCACCCGAGGGTGGAGATCAGATTTTAGTGGGCTTCAGGAGAGAGTAGATGTAGAGGCAGAGAGTGATTTTGGGAAAGGCAAAGATGTAGGGAGATTGTGCACTTAAGGCAGAGTAGGGTGTAGGAAGGAGGACCTGAGAGCGAATTCTCTAGCGGAGGATACTTAGGGGAAAGTGGATGTGCTTCTTAGGAAGTCACCATTGCTGACACTTTTATTCTTGCCTTGGTGAAATGCTAAGTAGGGATGTCACTCCGGAGACAGTGTAGGGACAAACTAACCAGATTCTTTTCCTTTCTGTAAAGCAATCTCGGACTCAGGTTGGGAGTTTCATCCTTTGCCTGATGATTCTTGAATTGATCTTGCTTTTTATTCTGAGTCGTCTGAGACTCTTGCGTAGGATTATGAATGTATTAGTTCCCGTTTACTTCTTGAACCTTTTGTTGAGATGTTTATACATCCAATTATTTTTGGCTATGTAATAAACCCTTTAGCTTCATTGGTAGTCAGTGGTCTTTTAGGACAAATTGAATTTGGCTAGTTACATTGTCTAGAGTTGTAACAAAAGATCTTCCCTCCACGCATCTATGACAGGGAAAAGGTTCAGTTGGCCTTATCTGGGATTCTGGAAATTGGTAAGACAATCGAGAAAAGAATCCCACCTCTCCATGAAGAACCCCCCCTCCATGCGATTAACTGTCTGTGCCGGTGGTAATGTCATGTTCAAAGCTGGAGCTGCTATGGTTGAACAGATTATAGGTACTGGATGGCACATCCGCTACATAACCACCTCAGGCAGAGGCCTGAGAAATGACCTGGAGCCATGCTCTGACCCATTACCACAGGAAATATTGGTCGGGATGCTTGGAGTTGGAGAGAATGTTGACAGTGTTACGTGGTCGCTTTGCAATGAAGATTGGGTCTAATTTAAGATACAGGGCTGATATCAGGGCTACCTTGAAAGTGTCAAGCCGAAAGGTCATGTCCGTACTGGGCTCTGAAGGGACTCTGAGGAATTAAAATGTGAACGGATGCTCTTCTGGCTCTTCACATGAACCCCCATGATAGGACACGTCCTCTTTGCTCCTCCTGGTCCATTCCCCACACCGTGGCCAATCTCGCAGGCTGTACACACTGACTCAGATGCTGGTAACTGAGCACTATCCTGTAGGGGGGGCGGTGTAGATAAACAAGAACCCTTTGTCAACCCTACAGGGATAGTCCAACTGTATCCAACAAGCTGTCCAGTTGAAGAATTAGGGAGCTTACAAAGAAAAGGGTTTCCACTGGGGTAACAGAGCAACAAAGGGGGTGTATCCGGCAGATCATACACAGAGCCCAAACACACTTTATATGAAGAAATAGGGCTCTTAGCTGCGCAGGACTGCCTGTTTCAAGCCCAAGACTCAGGTCCTCCAGATGTTAATCATGATGGTCTTAGAGGTCCGTATCCTAATCCTGATACAACTCACTTCTACTCCCCAGATTTTCAAGCGGAGACAATGGCTCAAATGATTTAAAAAGAATGGCGGATGGCAAAAAAAGCAGAATAGCCAAAGCTCTAGGTGCAGTAAACAGAAAACCAAGAGGGAGGGTCCTGCCCAGCCTCCTCCGGTCTCTGACGGGTGCAGCGGGAGGTAACCAGTGCCTTTATGGTGAGTGGCTCGGGTCAGCTTTGTGCGAGCTCCTCGCCCTCCAGTGGATGTTGGGACACCGAGTCCCTGGCAGCTTCACAATTCCGCTTCACCAGAAATTTGTTTCAAATGCGAATGTTGCAGATATTGGTCACCAAAGAGGATCACAAAATATAGGGGTGATTTTGTTGGATATATTTTACTCAGGTGACAAGCCTAGACACAGGTGCATTCTGTCTGCTTAATTTTCATAATATGGCAATGGCTTGTTTTTGGAAGGCTGCAAGACTACATTGAAGTAAATCGATGGTGCAATAACATCAGCTTGTGTTAGGCTTTTTTATGGTTAGTCTGTAGCTTGGACACACCTGGTGCGAGATGCATGTCTAAGTAATGGCAGCGTCGCGTGTTGGTGTAATGTGTTGTCAAGTCAATTTTTATGGGCAGGTAGAGAAGGTTAGTTTGAGCAGAGAAGGCGAGTGTGTAACCTTAAGATCATAGATATAGTCTTATTGCTGTGAGATTAGATTATTAGTATTGGGAATGACCATTGATGAAACCTTCAAAGTTAGAGCGGTAAGAATAAGAAATCATCAACTATGATTGCTAACAGTATTTACTTAGTTATTGTTTTTACTTTAAGAGCAAATGCCACTTTAATGGATGAAGTTCTGTGCTACTTCTTGTGTAGGATGATGCCAAAATGAGCTAAAATATTAGCTGCTCGTAGACGTTAAGTCACTATAGACGAATCTTACCAATTGTAGCTTTCTCTTTTTTCTGAATTGGCGAAAAATGTTTATAATTACAGTTGCACAATCCATCTATGAGTTGACACTCTGATGATTTTGCAGCCCTGCTCGAACGTTTTTTTAGGGCAAATGAATATGCTTCTTCGACTTTGTTTTTGCTTCGGTCTGCAAACCACTCATAGGTGGAACATTTGCACTTACATATGATGGAAATGACACCAGGCACTTCCTGTTTGTTCATCTCCCATCTATACCATAACCAGTTCAACTTCTCAATGGATTAATATTATTAATAAGAAATATCTAGTGAAGAAGTCGCCATGGAATGAAAATATGTACTGTTTGTATTGTAGTAAATAGTGCAATCCATATCATAGCTTAGGTATTTAAAAGATAGTGGTATCTCTCAAAGAAACTAAGGGCCAGATGTAGGTAAATATCATTTACCGATTCTAAAATACCGAATTTTACCAATTCGGTATTTTAGAATCGATAAATGATATGTAGGTAATGATTCTGTAAATTTTACTGAATCGGTAAAATTCAATAAATACCGATTCGGTATTTACCAAATCAGTATTCCCCATTCATTCCTATGGGCCTAGAGACCCTAGGAATGAATGAGAATTACAGATTCGGTAAATACCGAATCAGTAATAGGGGTTAGACCTACAAGGGTGGCAGGGTGTCACATTGACACCCTGCTGCACCCCTGTATAGTCATGGGTGCACATGTGGCAGACATACATGCCCTAATGGCACTGAATAAAAAACTAAAAATTGCTTTTTGAAAAGGTATTCGGAATTTACCACCAACTAATAGTAGGTGGTAAATAACGAATCCTTAAATGTAAAAAGCACTCGCTTGAGTGCTCTCTACATTAAGGATTCAGTAATTTACCGAATCGGTATGTTAAGAATCTGGTAATTTACCAATTCCTTAAGTTACCGACCGAATCCTACAATTTGGCCACCTACATCTGAAAAGCCTAATTCTGGTCGGTAACGGCTGAAATTTGGTAATTTCGTCCGTTACCGACCGGAATTAGGCTTCCTACATCAGGCCCTAAATGATCTATATTTACAGCTATTATCTGACCCCTTTAACTGTTTCTCTGTGGCATCCTTTCTTTTAACTGCTCTAAAAAAGCGACGTTCAATCTGCGGATTCAATTAATTGTAATAAGAACTTAATCAAGTATGAATTTCTATCATAAGTTTCGAAATTGTATAGCTATTGTATCTTAACAATTATCATACTGTAAGGATATGGAATGTTTTTATCTTTTATCCTTTTATACATGTTGTATAATTGCATGCCTTCATCATGTCGGCGAAATAAAGTTATTCTGACTGACTGATCTATATTTGCTTGTTGTAAAGAAAGGCGGTAGAAATGAACAGTCAGAAATGCAATAAAGTACATGAGTGATGGGGTTGTGTTTGATGGAGTATATCATGCCTTACATTGCATACAGCACCCAAACCCATAACTTCCTTATATCTCCCAGCACCATATTACACTTATACCTTCTGAACTCTACCGCAGACAAGAACAAATTTTGCAGATACAGTTGCTTTATGCCATCACTAGCATGACCAGAATTTTAAAGCCATAAACAGGAACATTTCACAAAAATAGAACAAGGATTACAATTTTACTTCAAGCGATGAGAGCGCTCCTCAGCAGAGAATTACAGAACAGGCAGTAAGAACATACATAAAATCCAATTTTTAAAGTCAGTAGCTTGCCCGGTAATTAAAATTGCTTTCTTGAAACAACTTCTAACTATCCCTGCTTTGTAAAACATAACAAACCCCTCCCACAGTTTTCAGTCGACCCTCTCTAAAAACCGGGACATGAGCTAAATTTCTTGAAATCTGCTGGGACAGCAGGTGAAAAACTGGGACCGTCCTGGCAAAATGGGGACGCCTGGTTACCCTAGCCATCACTCTTTGTCTTTCACATAAGTGTAGTGTAGTGTAGTGTAGTATTGTTTGCTGCCAGGGTAGGACATGCTTATAGGGAATTATGGCAGCGATCTGACAGATCAGTGTGTGGGTCAAATATTTGGGCTATTCCTGGGCCTGTTTTGTGATTTAGTGGGATGATTTTTACTGTAGATGTCCATGATATTACCACAAGCATAGCCTGCAGCAAGCCAACATCCACACCCCTCAAGCATCTCTACAACGTGTCTGTTCAAGTTCTGCTTCGATTTGCAAATGTGGGCTACTTTTTTTTACATATCTGATTCGTTGATGAGGGCCACTTGTATTATGATCCTCAGGGCCTATTTTCTGCCCCAGCCCGACTCTGCTTCTCTTGGTGTCATATTTTTGTGGCATTGTGCTTATAAATACAACGTTAATATTATCCAACTCAGTGAACTCAGTGGCACTGGTTCCACGACCTCTGAAGAATAAAAACCATGTAAAGCATTAAAGCAGTTTGTATTGGTACATCTTTAGGGCCTTACAGGCAAATGCATCAATATTGCATTTTGCGATTCCTTAATTGCGAAAAATAAGGAATCGCAATTAAGGAGTTGCAAAATGCAATGCATCAAGAAATTACTAAAATAATTGCGATTTCTTAATTTTCCTTAATTGCGTCTCACAAATTGCGAATCGCAATTAAGGAATACCTCCCCATTCATTCCTATGGGCCTAGAGGCCCATAGGAATGAATGGGAAGACATTCTCAATTTGCGATTTGCAATTAGCGAATCGCAAATTGAGAATGCGATTTCAAGGGTGCAGGGGTGTCCAAAGGACACCCTGTTGCACCCGTGAAATCAATCTGTGCACATATGTTGTGCACACACATGCCCTTAGTGCATGTGTGCACAACATGAAACTTTGAAAAATGCACAAAAGTGCATTTTTCAAAGTTTTCACAAATTACCATGAGGTTCAACCTCATGTTAATTTGCTCTCCCTAATTGCGAAATCGCCATTTTTTAAAGTTTCATGCATTGCATTTAAGGAATCACAAAATGCGATTCCTTAAATGCAATCGCAATTTAAGAATTCGCAAATATTTGCGAATTCTCAAATTGCGAGGGCCTTCACCCTTCATGCATTCCAAAAGCAGATTTTGCAATCGGAAACAGCCGATTTTTGAGATTCGCACCGTTTGCGATCGCAAAATCCTTTGATGCATGTGCCTGTTAGCAGCAAGAGTTGTAAACAGGGAATTGCAAACAGTTAAACTTGATTCATTTCCCCCTATTTCTGCTTTGCTGCAATGAGTACATACAACTATGTTTTCCCAGGAACTGACACTTAAACTTTGTGGTTTTCCATTCTCATTAAGCAATGTGCCGTAACTTTATTTAGTAAACTAAAAGTCATCAGCTATGTAACATTGCCATTTATAGCCTTGGAACAGAAATAACATTCCTAACAGATTACTATACAAACGTGAGGCTGTTTTCTTCCCACCATAGACGCGAAGTCTTGTGAATGTTAAATGAAACTCACTAATTAGTCCGCATGAAAGTAGTGAACAGTGCTCCTTTAACAAAATTATGACTCATAGTTAGAAGGTTTACGTGTGCACTGGAGGTCGCGTCTAATTTTAGACTGGCACAACAAATTCAACCACTTGAGTAGTACTTTACGACTACATGCCATAGCTTTTTTTTCAAGAATTGGATCCAAATTGTCTGTGAAAAACAATGTTTTTGCAAAAATCGAAAAATAACTCAATGTCCCTATTTTCAATGTGGTCAGGGTTTTCAAGCAGTAGAACCACCTTGGAGAAATATAATTATTATGGCATAATCACAATGTTACTGCAGGTTGGTTTACGGCTCATAGTCTAGTTTTAAAATTGAAAATGAATAATGACGTGGCTTTTGTCTTAACGAATGCTAAAGCTGTACACAGATTACATTTTCAGATTGTTCCGTGTGCAAATCCCTCATGTATCATCTGGAGGGGTTTGGAGGACAGTAATCCCACGTGTAGGAAAAGTTGCATCCCACTGTACCACCCCCTATATTTATGAAGCACAGGATTCATAATGTCCCTGCACTGTCCTTTCAGGGAAATACAGAAAAAATATTACCTTTAAATGTAAATGTTTGGGGAAACTCACCACACTTGAAATTTCTACAAGGAAAACTCCTAAACCCTATAATCCAATAGCTACAGTTACGCAATTGTAGGCAATGACAGGAGGGTCTCTAGCAAGAAGTTTCAGATTCTCTCAAATTTTTTTGTGTTTTTATTGAGCACAACATAAGCTTTGAGCTTCTTGCAATTGAGAAACACATTGGAAAAATGGACTCAAAGAACAAGCAGCTACCATGGATACACAAAAAGATTTGCCTTCTCTGTGGAATTTCACATATCAGATTTCCTCCTAAGTCATTTCCCTAGTAATTTCAAGAGGGTTGCTCCTTTGGAAGAAATAAGGGGGCGTACTTATCAAGAAAGAGCCTGAACATTATCGTCGCTTTAGCTGCAGAAAACTGCCGCTAAAGCGGCGATAATGGGCTTGATAATACGCCCTTGTGAATTCCCATAGATGCCCATGTTCTGGTGTTAACATGGGCTTCTACGGAAATTCTCTCCGGCGTATCATAAAGCTGCAATAATGTTAACACTATGCTTGATAATATGCCCTAAGGTTTTCTGCCAGTGGGGGATTTTCAGATTCTTTGACAACAAAGAGTGAATGTTAAAACTAGGATTACAAATGTAGAGTTTAATGACAGAATAAGTGGTCTAGAGTGATACTGTGTCTTGTGAGTCCAGAACAGTGCCTTTGTCCTAAATCCGTTCTTGAAAGTACCGCTTTAGGCCATGTTAGGATACAGTAACGATCGGAACGAGGGTGTTTTCCACACTTTGCCAAACACACAGTCAACGCCACAACATGATTATAAAGTTATACAGTAGTCATAGAGAAAGAGGAATGGAATAAGAGAGATGAACAAACACATTTTATATCAACTCACACCTGGACACACAGCTATGGGTAATCTGCACAACTGGAGAATTGATCATTAAAAATCTAAGGAGAGCTTAGTATAACTATAGTTCAAACATTGATGTTTTAACTTGAAGTGTTGCCTATGACATGCCTACTGACACACTCTGTATTTCTGATCTCTACTACAATTTGAAACTCAGCATTTTTTCGGAGCTGAAACACAATTAAATGTTGATATAGTAACTGAATAACCTTCAGGATTAAATTAAATTTTTGGTAATAACTTTTAGTGCTTGGTTCTGATGGCTAACTGTAACATAAAAGTATTCATTAATATTGCATGTGTAGTTTCTAACCCTGTTCATACATAAAATAACTGTCAGACGCATGTCATCACCAATCTGTAGATTCGAATGTTGCTACTGGGACCCTATTTAACCGCTTAAGACTCCTTCCCTATCGACTGTGCCAAAGACATCCAAACCTGCGCTTTGAACCGCTGGCAAAGGAAGTGAGGGGATAGGGATATTGGAGAAGACACACAAGAGCCATCATTGGTTTGTATTCACACAGCTTGTCTCTTCAGATGAGCCTGAAGCTAAACTCAGATAAGATGGAGGTCCTCATCCTCAGCCCCTGAACGTCCCCCTGGGACAACACCTGGTGTCCCTCCGCCCTCGAGAGCCCACCCACCTCTTCAGACCACGCTCAAAACCTCAGCATCATCCTTGACTCCTCTCTCTCCATGAATCACCAGATCGACGCCGTAGCCTCCACCAATTTCAACTGCCTTCGCATCCTCCGTAAGACCTTCAAGTGGATCCCTGCTGACTGCAGAAGGACCAGCACCCACACACTCATTACCAGCAGACTGGACTACGGCAACGCCCTCTATGCCGGAATCAACAAAACTCTTATGCACAGACCGCAGGCCATCCAGAACGCCGCAGCCATACTAGTCCTCGGGACACCACGCCTTGAGCACATGACCCATCACCTACAAGGCCTCCACTGGCTCCCCACCGAGAAGAGGGTCACCTTCAAACTGCTCACCCATGCCTACAAATCCCTCCACAACATCGGACCCATATACCTCAACAAGAGAGTATCCTTCCACATCCCCTAGAGGAACTCCGCTCAACCGACCTTGCCCTGGAAGAAGTCCCCCCCATCCACAGGAACAGAACCCGTGGGAGAGCTTTTTCCCACATCGCAGCCAAAACCTGGATGAGCTACCGGTGAAAATCAGATGCTCCCCGACCCTGCACACGTTCAGGAAGGACCTCAAGACCGGGCTCTTCGACCGATCCAGAGCCATCTCCTACCCCCCCCCCACACACAGCACCTTGAGACCCTCACGGGTGAGTAGCACACTTTATAAACCCCCTTGATTGATTGTTCACAGAATTTTCTGCAGGCTCTCACAAATATTGTTTTATTACTACTAAACGGAAAATGAAACTAATGTTATTCTCTGCTCCTACATCAACTTACAATACACACAGTTTTTGTTAATTACATGAATGGTAACATTGTAAAAGAAATGAAACACACAGAAGATTTACTCTTGTAAGTTCTGAACTATGGTAACCTCCAGCGATTCCATGGCACAGCCCCTAACTAATTAGAGCCAAATTAATTGTCCTAAGAATGGACTTTTTCTAATTTTCTATAGCAGCTATTAATGCTCCACAACTTGAAATGCCAATAAGAAACAAAGTTCTACACCAGATCTGCATATAATACTGCAGCTACCCAAAAGACAGCTTTTACATCACAGCTTTGAGTAGGTGACAGAATCACAGAATGTAGGTGCATTGACAGTACAATGGGCCAACAGTACTCTGACAATCCAAACAAGTAATATCTCCCTCTTCCTAGTTATCACAAACCTGAAACCTCCTAAACTAGTACTGAAAGATGTGGAATATTTCCAAGGATGCAAACAAAGTCTTTGTGGTGTCCCTGCAGAAGGCATTTTAAGAAATCCAGCAAAATGAAACCTTCTTGGAAGATGTTCTTGATGTCCGGTTTCATGATTGTCTTGAAAAGAGAGCCAGGAACACAGGCGAAGGGATGAGCCCAAGCAGGGTTGAGCCCAAGCTGAAGCAGAGCCTTTTGTTCACACAGCATCTAGACCCTGCACACACTTTGATCCTTCACCGCTCCTGAAGGCATGCGCGCTCATGAGTTTAGGAGTAGAGCATCATGCAAAACTAGTGTACAATAGTAATAGCTGCTTTACGCTGCATCCTGACACCTTAACATGAAAGGTAAGTAGATCTAATTATTCAGAACTACAGTGAGCAAATTAAGTAGAAATATAGCCATTCATGAACATAATTTTAAAGAAAATGAGAAAAAGATGAAACGGTGCCTCAAATTTGGAAATTGGTAAGAGCAGTTTTTCAAGACTGACCTGATCTTAAGTATTAACATCAGGTGTAAGCCACCTTACATATCCCAGTGCGCATGCTGGCAAGGGTTGAACTCTTGTTTGAGATGGTCAAAATATACTATATACTAATGGTACTTTATGGATATGGAATACAATCTAGTTTTTGCTACATTTAACTTCAGGGAATGGGTACCTTTGCAGACATCACTTATCAGAGGCCATGAATGAAAACTGTTTATTGCATGCCTACCCCCATGCACTTTGAGGAGAGTGTGTGTGTTGTCTGCATACATACAAAGGGGCATATTAACAAAGGTAAATCTACATGTGTAGAATTATAACATTATAACTAGTATATTTCGTCTTTTTTGAGTAAATGTACTACTTTAGTTGTTCACAAATCCGATGTTCAGAGTTACTCCAAAGTGTAGATTTACATGTCTCAACTCCCTGGAACAGGAGCCAGAGGGAAAATTTACAAGTGTAAAGTTATTACTACCACAAAAGAGGAGTTGTAAGTCTAACACCACACATAACCAACCACAGTTAGAGCAACCGCCTGCTATGGAGAATAATGGAGGTAGGCACATAAACTAAACCCTACGGAAAATGTTACATGAATTTAAATTAATTAAAATAGTTACAAATATAAATAAATATAAATAGAATGTATTTATGAAACAATTAACTAACGATAACAAGTATTTATTTTAAAATACTTTAATAATCATTTTGCTATACCAATTAATGTAACATTATTGTTTATTATATTATAATTAAATTAATTTTAATTAATTCTATACATCACTTTAGAAAACTTCTAGTAAGTAGTAAAAAAACCTTTGTTTTTGCTTAGGGTTGGATTTTTATATTTTAAACCTCGGAAAAATAAGTTGTCTTTAATCCCAGTCTTAAGCAGCAAGCTATATTGTTAACCATGTGCCTGGGCCTTTCTCCTCTCAAGTTGATGCAACTCTGATTTAGGATCCTGCCTTGCTTTCGTTCCAGTGGCAGCATGAGTTTAGGTCCAATTTCTCCCAGGCCACCTTTGCGGTATTGCCAGGATCCAGTATGTGTCTTGTGTCTCCAGTCTCCCTTTACAATGCTCTCCTTAGTGACGTAGGCATCAGGATCAGCAGAGGAATCTTCGATGTTGATCAATTGAGGTAAGCAACCATGTGGGAGTCCCAGCGCTATGCTGCTCTTTACATCTGCACCTCAGTCATGCCATTCGCTCATATAAAAATGCATTTGTTTTACATTTTTTATGAGTAACAGCAATGCCTGGGAAGCAAGGCAGGGACAGTCTTGTCACTAGCTCCAAAGGCCAAGCAATGCAGGGGCATAATACCAAGCAATAGTGATAATTATCGCTATTGCTTGGTTAGAGACAAAAATTTACCGCTGAGCTGCGGCGATTTTTATCGCAGATAAACCTTGGTATTACCAAGGTTTATCGCAAATGCGATAAAAATCGGCCGCAATGCACGAATATCGCTGAAAAGTCAGCAATATTCATGCATTACCAAGCTAATGCTCTTAGCCATGTTATCCACCTCCCATTGGATAACATGGCTAAGAACTGCTCAGGGCAGGTGTTGGCTTTTGGAGATATTCGCGCTACGCTTTCTTGGCTTTTAAAGCGAAAAAAGCGGAGATAAACCCCCTTGATAATATGCCCCCAAGTTTCTTTGAGGGGGGCAATAGCACACATTTATTACAGTGCACAAAACGTCTCTTTCATGTTGGCAACAGTCTAGGATGGGAAGAGCAATGCCTTATCCAAAGAGCCATACCCACTGACAGCATTTGCATCAGGGTATGTGCTGAGCAACAGATTGGCATTCTCATAGTGCATCAACTCAAAATGGGAAGGGGATTCTCCTTTAGACCCTCAGCCTCAAGTTTGTGGCACAAGTTGGTAAGTTGTGTAAGTCATGTTTAATAGTTGTTAATTAACACAGTATGGGAGGGCGAGCCTCCTTTAAAACCTCAGTCTCAAATTTGAGGCTCACGTTGGTAAATCGTGTAAGCCATGTTTTGATAGTTGTTATTTTTTTATAATTAAGCAATGGTAATACTTAGAAACAGAAATGAACCAGCGGCTGACTATATAGTCTGCATCAAAATCATCAATCCAAAGAAATTATAATGGCCTGTCCACAAATCTCCTAGCACCTGGCACTGTTTGCTGCCACTGTCCAGCAGATCCAAAGACTTTCAAAGAAATGGAAGGTGCACCAGAGAGAAGTCCAATTTGAATGTAAGTTTTCAAAATTTCTCCTTTATTCTCATTCCTCAGAGTAGAAAATATTAAAATATGATGATATAAGTTTAATCAAAATATTGATCCATGTCGCATCCATGATATTTCACTAAGATTTCTCCATAATTGGTCATCAGCTTCTATGTTAGGTTATGGTAAGTGCCTAACACATAAAATCTAATTCCATATTTATCTCCTTTATTCAGGCTCTGTATTCCATATCCCCTGGTGTGTAGGAAACGACATTTGGAAACTCAGAGCGCAGTGGATATTATATCTTACCCAGGGGTTATAGCATTTGCCATCTGTGGAATATGGCTTCCAATACTCCCACCAGTGAGTAAGAAAGGAGTCACAGCAAAAGGGAATCAAGGTGAGAAACAAACAATGGAGCTAAGAACAGTTAGTCAATAGTGAGATTCTGGAACAACTATTTGAATTCCCATCAATATTACCATTGTGATCAAACTTATCATTTGGTAATCCACCCATGAGGATGGTGTGTCTCTTGATCATAGAGACTGGCTGCCATCCATAGGGAAAGTTTGCTCAATTGGATCCAACCAAACTAGAGAACAGATACTACATTCTCAATTTCTCAGACCACAAGGGAATCAAGTGCAGTGCAAACAACAAAAACGTGGTGATTTAAAATAAGGTGGTGAGGTAGAAAAACACGAATTTTAATAGTATGAATAACCACACCCCTAGTCTAAAAACAGAACAGTGCAAGGGGCAGTTTCAACAAATAACTGCAAAACGTAAGACCAACATGTTTCAGCCAATAGAGAAACCTTTACCCTGTGCTTTCTTCAGGCCCTCTGCTCTTAAACTTTGCTACTGCAGCATTTAGTGTATAACAGAAAAATTATATAAACAGACAGGATGTTATTATCATCAAAAGTTGGAAGAAATAAGTCCTTCGCTTCAAGGGATGCAGGTGGCATGCGTCTTGTCTGGGGACTGGACCTCACCTCACCTGGACCTATCTCAGGATATGGAGGCCCAGCTCTGTCCGTCGTTGCCTCGGACTCAGAAAATGTCAGAGGCAATGATGGACAGAGCAGGGCCTCCATATCCTGAGCTAGGTCCAGGTGAGGTGAGGTCCAGTGTCCGGACAAGATGGATGCCACCTGCATCCCTTGAAGCGGAGGATCGATCTATATAGGTTGTAAGCATAGTAATTCAGAGTTGCAGTGCCACGTATGATATAGAATTCTTTCATGAAGTGGCGGTGTCCATTCCGGAGGCCGTATTTACGAGGAAAGTTTCCAGTTTACCTGATGCTTATATGAAATATGCTTTGATTTGTACCCATGCCATAATGACTGTGTCATTATTAATTTGCAGATCTTGCACATACCAATCATGTTCAACATTGGGTATTATCTGATGTAGCAATTTCTTTTCTCATAGAAATATATAACATTTTTCTGACTTTTTTGCAATGGGCAATATTATAAATACATTTAGAAAACTACATTGGTACTTATTATGATAAGACACCACCTTGAGTGTGTTTCTCTCCAGCCTAAGTTCTCACCCATTTACAATTTCAGTGTCTCGTTTCTCTCACCACTGTGCTACTTTAGATCTTCACTTCCTGCTGCTGCAGTTTTTTTGTTGTCTGTCTTATACTCGAGATGAATTCCAGACTGGCATGGCATTTATTTTTCTCCTGTGCCTGAGGTGATCCAAACATCGTCTGAGTCCACACCATTTATTCTCACCTCAGTGACACTACGTACTGACTACTGCCATGAAAAAATGCAGGAGGGCGCACTCTAAGAGACGGTTGGAGCAATAACCATGCCTAGGTCGTGTCCCATGCTTCGTTTCAGTTGTGCAGGATTAATCTTTCAGTGTTTAGTTTTACAATGAGCGGCTTCAATGTGGTTGAGGTTTCTACTTCAGGCTGTGTGGACCATAGTCTATATAATCAATCAATCAATCACGGCATTTGTAAAGCGCGCTACTCACCCAGGAGGGTCTCAAGGCGCTGGGGGACAGGGGTATGTTACTGCTCGAACAGCCAGGTCTTGAGCTGCTTCCTGAAGGAGAGATGGTCTTGGATTCGCCGAAGGTGGGTGGGGAGGGAGTTCCAAGTCTTGGCTGCCAGGTAGGAGAAGGATCTTCCTCCGGGGTGGCTCTGTCGATGCGTGGTACGGGGGCGAGGGCGTGGCTGGTAGATCGTAGCTGGCGGGTAGGCGTGTAGAAGGTCATGCGTTTATTGAGGTACTTGGGGCCCAGGTCGAGGAGAGCCTTGTGTGCGTGGGTGAGGAGTCTGAACGTCATTCTCTTGCTGACGGGGAGACAATGCAGGTCTCTCAGGTGTCCGGTGATGTGGCTGTGTCGGGGGATGTTCAGGATGAGTCGTGCGGAGGCGTTCTGGATGCGTTGGAGTCTTTTTTGAAGTTTGGCTGTGGTTCCGGCATAGAGGGTGTTCCCGTAGTCCAGACGGCTGGTGACGAGTGCCTCGGTGACGGTCTTCCTGGTTTCAGTGGGGATCCATCTGAAGATCTTGCGGAGCATGCGCAGGGTGTTGAAGCATGAAGATGAGACGGCGTTGACTTGTCTGGTCATCGACAGGGAGGAGTCCAGGATGAAGCCCAGGTTGCGTGTGTGGTCCGTTGGTTTGGGAGCTGTGCCCAGGGCCGGGGGGCACCAGGAGTCGTCCCAGGCGGAGGGTAATGATCCCAGGATGAGGACTTCCATCTTGCCAAACTGAGTCCTGGCATGAGTGGGTGACATTGGGAAGACCTGCAACATTGTACTGGTGGTGTAGTTAGAGGGCCCGGGAATCTCTTCAGCAGGGGCAGCTTAAATGAACCTATGAGTAGGTGAGAGACAGAGAACTCTAAGGAGTGGGTTCCATGGACACTCACTGAGCAACAAGAAGCAAGGGGCACTAGGAAAAGTCAACCGTCATCCCCATCCACCATTAACAGTGTTTAATTTGAGCCAGTGGTTGAAGGTGTGGCCAATGGCAATCATTGTTGAGGACTGGCACTTACTTTTCCTCAACAGCATTTGATCCAGAGCAAAAGAGTGAAAAACAGAAAAGGGTGAAAGAAAACATGGGAAGAGCAGTGATGAAGGGTGAAAGCCTGATAAAAACAGAACCTGTGAGAGTGAGATAAAGGGGCAGTAAAGGTCTAGTGGTGCTAATAGAGGCATGATGTGGAAACAAGACTATGCAGCAAGAGATTCAGTAAGTAAGTAAGTAATTTCTTGTATAAGTTAATTAAAACCTTTACAAAATCACTCAACGGCAAAAAATTGTCAAAATAAAAACTGCAGTTACATCATTTATAGAGTCCAACAATAAAAAGTGTTATGGTACAGTTTATGTTAACTACACAGCGTATTCCGTTCAGCTGGCACATGCCGTGCTCCTATGGAGTAACAGTTCATACGATAGGCTTTGAGCGGTCCTTAATTTCCTCTTATGACTATCTCGTAAGAACCCTGTGATGAATATACGTGAGCAAAAGGTGCCTTTGGGTTACGTATGCTTTAAAATAAACTATTTTATAAAGGATATTGACATCATATAGCAGCCTTGCCATTCGATTTGATAATAAGGATACTGCAAATGAATAAAGTGTCAAGTGCCCAATATGTGACAGGAGGTTATTTTGATGTATTAAAAGGAAGGCTTTTTGCATCGCGTGTGCCATGATAAAGAGTTCTAGTTCCGGGAAATTGTGAGCCTGCGTTCAAAAGCTGGTTCCTGTACACCAGGTCTCTTAATTTATTCCTCCACCATCCCCATGAATTGTACGAACCGGCACGCCAGCTGTAGATCTCCTCCTCCAAGGCAAGCCTTCACTGCTTGTCTGCAGGATCCTATCCGCATGGTGTTGAAGATTGTTTTCAGAAGCAGACGTCGTACAAGATCCAGTTCACGACAGGCGCATAATAAATGCATGATGCTCTCTTCCGCTTTCCCACAAAGACGGCACTTAATTATTTCCAAAGATCCCTTCCATGGTGAAAGGTGGGGCAGGACAGGAAGGATACCCATTCAGGACTGAAGATATTTCTCTTTTGTTTTCCTGTTGAAGCAAGCACCTAAATATTTCGCAGGAAGGGTTTTGTGTAGCTCTACAGCACACACCATCCATGGGCCCGTCCCCTGATCGATTCTTTGTCCTATACTACTAACTGCCTCTTCACTGCCTTATTTACCAAAGACTTAAAGCTGTTTTGCACCCCCGAAATTGCCCAAAGATCTTTCTAGCAGTTTATACATGCTGTCAGGTAGTCCCTTGCTATGCAGGCCTTGCTTGTGTTTATCTCTTTCCATAGGTAGAAATTCAAAGAGCTTTGTTCGGACCTTCTGATCCTGTGCCAACATTTCACGTAGGCGCTATTTCAAGATATTTTTTAAGATTGTAGACCAAACTCTAGGCTGATTTGGGCGGGAGAGACTTAATTCGGGCGTCAGAAGATTATTCTTAATGATCTCAACAGGGTATGGTCCAGAGTGTCCCCATCTCTTCACCTGAGGCACTCGCTCCCGTAGGTGGAGTTGAAGCTTGGTCCGGTGGTTTTAAGTTTGAGAGATTTAAAAGCTACCGCTATTGAGATGCCTCTCCGTTGTATGGCTTATTTTTGTAGTTTAAAAGTAACCTTGTGGGGGTGAGCCTTTCAGAGGCTCACCGGTGCTGGGGTTTGCACTTCTTTGCGCGCTGGTCCTTTAGACTGACTAAATAGAAATTGGCACGGAAGCTGTAATATTAAACAAATACTTTATTAAACCTCATGAGTGGAACTATGTTGATACAGAACCCTCCGGCAATGTATGAGGCAGCACATGGAGTTCAGAAACCATGGTGCATATATACTGTGATAGTTGCAGTGTAAGCATGGAAGTTCAAAAAGAGGCAGTACAAGTGTACACACAAATTACTATTCACATATAAGGGTACATGAGAATCACTTAATCAACAGAGTGGGAGGAGTTACATAGTTGCTGACATCAGTTAAAATAGCCTGACAGTTAACTTTGTAACATGTGCATTCCGACAGCTACAGGCTTTTCTAAGCATGTGCAGTGCTCTGACTCAGTACTGAAGGAAGAACAAGTCTTTTCCGAGCACTCTTAATATCAATAAACACAGTCCTCCAGTAATGGTTCCCACGCTTGTGGTGTTTTCGGTTTATTATTTCTTCATAATTTTCCACTTCCTCACAGCGCAACAACACGTGTTTCGTCTAGTCAATATTATGACATCAGACTTCCTCAGGGCCTCATAAGTTCATCCGGGTATGCAAAAAAGTTCCAACTAAAACACGACCTTGTCACACATCAGTCGTTCTTACGTCAGTTTTCATATCTCTGGTAGCATATCAATAGGCAATCGTCTATGAAACGTCCCCAGTAGTGAAAGTTCTTATGAGTAATACAGCTATTACTATACGTAGAGCCGATAAGGGCGGAAATATAGTGGTTCAGGATACATGTGATTATAATCAGGAGGTATATTCACAATTGAATGATGTACGATATTATGAAAAGTTACCCAGAAATCCACTTGAAACCTTGAGTAAGATGATCAATGCGCAACTTGTCCCTTTTAGATCATGAGGAATATTTATATTTACTGGTATCATCGCCTAAAGCTCCGTGTATGTATACACTACCGAAAGTCCACAAATGCAGAGAAAAACCACCCGGTAGACCTATCATTTCCGGGATAGGAGGACCGACAGAACACCTCTCCCAATATGTAGATACATTTTTAAGAATACATGTACATAATTTACCATCGTATATAGAAGACACAAAGCACATACTTAATATCATGAGTGATATGGTATGGAAAGAAGATATGATACTGGCAACATTGGATGTAGTGTCATTATACACTAATATAGATCATGAACTGGGGATACGAGCATTAGACTAATTTATGAGTCATAGACCTGCAGAGTATTAAGATCATACGCAGCTGGTTCTTAAAATGACGGAAATGGTTCTGAAGAACAATATATTTCTATTTGATGGACAATGGTTTAGGCAACATCTTGGGACTGCAATGGGATCAAGATTCGGTCCGTCATTTGCGAACCTCTTCTTGGGGTGGTTCGAGGCGGAGCGGATCTGGGGCCATGAGGGGAGAAGATGGATACAACATATACACTACTGGGGACGTTTCATAGACGATTGCCTATTGATATGCTACCAGAGATATGAAAACTGATGCAAGAACGACGGATGTGTGACAAGGTCGTGTTTTAGTTGGAACTTTTTTGCATACCCGGATGAACTTATGAGGCCCTGAGGAAGTCTGATGTCATAATATTGACTAGACGAAACACGTGTTGGCTGCGCTGTGATGAAGTGGAAAATGATGAAGAAATAATAAACCGAAAACAACACAAGCGTGGGAACCATTACTGGAGGACTGTGTTTATTGATATTAAGAGTGCTCCGAAAAGACTTGTTCTTTATTGTGAAATTGAACCACCCAGTTAGCTCAACTGTGGAGTCGTGGTAACCGGCTCTGTTCTTTCCTGGAGCGCCGATATAGACTGTGTTTGTGACTTACCTTAATCTGCTGAGCGCTCCTCTGTAACTGTTACCAATTCAAGAGAGAATCAGTACTGAAGGAGTTAACTATATTGATGGCTCAGACAAAATTCAAGGGCAGGCAACAGTGAAGACGGTAAAAGTACATTGCAAGCACATGGCTTACTAAAATGGCTGCCACAAACAAAATGACTTCAGCTCATGCTAACAGCGATCTCTGCTAGTTTCCACACCCTTATCTTCAATTATCACCCCTAGATACTTGTATTTGGCCACCACTTCTATGGGTGCACTTGCCAGGTACCAGTGAAACCCAGATGTGTTTTTTTTGCGGGTTGAAATGCATGACCTTCGACTTCTCTAAGTTGATAGTTACACCGTTAGATGCTGCATGACTGATAGTTGTGTTTCGCAGGTGCTGAAGCCCAATTGGAGTTCGGCTGATCAACAAAACTTCGTCGGCAGACAGTAGGTTAGAAAGGGACAGCCCCTCTAACCTGAGCGTGTGTGAGGTGCTGATGTTTAATTCCAAAGAAAGGTCTGCCATAAACAAGTTAAAGAGCATAGGGGCCAGCACGCACCCCTGTTTCAGTCCCCTCTTTGTTGGTATTTTCCTTGACAGGAATTCGCCGGTTCCTAGCTTTACTTGGACCCACGTGTTGGTGTGTAGGAGAATTATCTGCTTTTAAAGCACTGCTGGTATTTTCATCATCTCTTGTTTGGCCCATAATTTGTTCCTATCAATACTTTCAGAAGCGGGGAATAATCAATGAAACAAAGAAAGAGGGGGAGTTTTGCTGCTCTGACGCGGTCCATCAGTAGTGTTAGGGCGAGTACATTTGTGATGGTCCATGTGCCTTTACAGAAGCCTGTCTTTTTAATAGGGATGCACGGTTTTCATTTGACCATGCTGTTAATTCATCCAGGAGTAGACCAGCATGGTACTTTGCCTCAACGTCAATCAAGGTTACGAGTCAGTAGCTGGTTGCTTTATTCTTATCTCCCTTTTTAGAAATTGGAGATATTATGGAGCCTTTCTAGGAGTCCAGAATAATGCCCTCCCTATGTGTTTAACTCCTTCACTGTGGCGGCTATTCCGCCGCAGTGCTAAGGGGGCGGGGCGGCCGCGCGGCGGCCGCATGCTGGTGACGGAACCGCTCCGTCACCAGCATCGGTTGACCTGTGCTTGTGACGGAGCGGTTCCGTCATGGCCCGCCCCGCTCAATAGAACGTCAGCGCAGGCGCGAAATTCGCGCCGTGCAGGCGCGCCGAGCGGGCCATGATGGAACCGCTCCGTCATCAGCACAGCTCACCCGTAGCTGATGACGGTGCGGTTCCGTCATCAGCACTTAAGGGGTTAAACACCAATAGTAGCATGGCCGCCCAGTAGCCCTGGTCAGTTTTGAATAAAATGGAGGGAATCCCTTTGGGGCGCGGTGCACCCTCCATCCTGCCTTTGGCTACTTGTTTTTAATCTGCAAAGTCGTAAAGTGAGGAACGCTTATTGGTGTTCTGCAGGTGTTTCTATAGGGACTCCACTTGATGGGCTGACTCGACCCCGGTTTTGCTGTAGCAAGACTTTCCTCCATTGAGTTGAAATGTTCCAAGAGGTAGCCTGCCTAAGTTCCCTCCATTAGGTGAGAGTTGATACCTTGCATGTTGGCATTACCTAGTTTGTTTATTGTTCGCCAAAATCTTGCGCTTTGAGCTGTCTTTGCGTCATACAAGAGCTTGGCCCACAAGGTGTCTTCTGCTTCCATTTTTGCTTGTCAGATAACTTTTTCTTTTTTTGCCTTTAGCTGCACGAGGACTTTATGTAGTGTAGTTTCATTGCCCCTTTGTCTGTGCCTTCATAGAGTTTTATTTATGGCTTAGGTGAGGGCCCTAAAATTCTGTATTTTGGAAATAGGGAGGTGGGTCGCGGAGGTGGGTCGCGCATAAAAAGCGCCGTGATTGAGCACCAAGCAAAGACTAAGGGTCGACTCATGAGGCGGAAGCCGGGAGTAAGGCAATCTGCTTTTTAAAACTATTTGTGTCACTGAATAACCTGCTTTTTAATATTTACTGTCACAGAATACTTGTGCGCTAAATCCACTCACCGGACAGAACTGCCGTGTACTCAGCGGAGCCAGCGCTGACGTCACACGCGTTCTCCACCTCGCGCGTTCTCCCCCTCGCGCCCTCCCGCCACGAGCGGAGGCCACGCCCCTTTTAGGCCACGCCCTCCTGTCCCATAACCCCAGAGCACCATAAATTATGTGTAATCCTCGGTCGCGCAGCGGGCGAGCGCAGCGGGCGAGTGCAGCGGGCGCGACGTTTGCACGCCGAAGGCGCGCCTAAGGCAAGCCTGTCTGCGCCCGTCCGCGACCGACCGGGACTAGGGGCTATACCCCCTACAGGCTCCAGCTCATCCACGGCCAAACCCATCTGCTACACTCGCAATGAACTACTAGCTCTTAACAAAACCACCATGGATGCCAGATCGCTCCCATGCATTCAAACCGGCCCTGGTCTATCCTATGGGCCTATCTCTTGCCGCTCATGCCGATGGTCAAGCATGGGTCAACCCCCAAATGATCACCACACATTCCCTACTAGTAACCAGCTGGAACTGAAATGCCTATATTTTAATGCCAGATCTCTACCTAAACACGCATTAGACATCTGGGACATATTGACATCTAGGACCCCTGACCTGGTCTTTATTACCGAAACATGGCTATCTGATGCCAGTGCTCCAGACCTGGCCAACGCCCTCCCCCCTGAATACAAAATAATCACACAAAACAGACAAAGCAAAAAAAAAGGAGGCGGAGTCGCTGTGATTTTCAGAGACCACCTAACATGTCTCAGGGAAACGACAACTGTCTGCCCCGAACATGAAATACTACTATTTAAAATTCTCGTGGAGAACTTTATCATACTAGCCGGCGCAGTTGTCTACAACCCGCCAGGACAACAAGTCAGCGTAAGCGCCAAACTATTGAACCAACTGCTTCCATCCTGCCTGAAACACAAAAACTACATGGTCATTGGTGACTTCAATGTCCATTATGAAAATACCAATGCCCCTGGATCGACACAGCTGAAGTATGACATGGAAATCTTGCAACTCAAGCAGTTGATTGAGGGCCCCACGCACTCAGCAGGACACACCCTGGATCTCCTTTTCACTAATATTGAGTCGACTACCATTAAGGAAATCCTCCCCCTGTCCTGGTCTGATCACTCCATGCTATCTTTCTCTTTTAAACTTCTCGGTAAACCCGCGAAGCCTAGACCCACCCCCCTCACCACCAACAGAGCCTGGAGACTAATCAATGACTCCAACTTTCAAAATCACTTTCTTGAGACAGATGTCATCTTGCCAGATGACTCCTCCATCTGCAATAACGTCACTCTGCTAGAAACCGGAATTCGCCAAACGTTAGACAAACTAGCACCCCTGCGGGAATTAAGGAAAAAAACAACCAACAGGGAAAAATGGTACACCCCCCTCCTCAAAAGCCTTAAAAGGGAATGCCAAAAAACTGAACATCAATGGAGACAAACTAAAGACTCAGAAACCAGAGCAAATTATGTCACCAAGCGGAAACAATATATTCTCGCCATTCGAGATGCGAAAAGAGCATTCTTCACGCAACGAATCAATGAAAACCACAACTCCGCAAAAGAGTTGTTCAAAATTGTAAAGGAGCTCAGCAATCCATCCAGCACCTCACAAACCCTCACCCCCTCAACCGAGGCCTGTGAACGTATCAGCACTTTCTTTTCCGAAAAGATTAATAAAATTTACTCTACCTTCACCCCCTCTCATTCCCCTATCATACCTGACAACCCTGACGAAAATTTGCCAACATCTGACAAAGACAATGTCCATCCAGACACAGGCAATTCCCCGCGTCTAACCAATTTTCAACCACTTTCCGAAAACGAGGTATTATCGGTTCTCAAAACAATTAAATCCGGCTCTCCTGCAGACCCATGTCCCCATTTTGTGTTTTCGGAAATTGCACCGACACTCTGTCCTCTCATCACCAAACTCTTCAATCAGTCCCTCACCACTGCGTCTTTTCCAGAAACCTGGAAACACGCATCTGTAACCCCCCTCCTGAAAAAAGCCGGAGCCGACGTCCTTAACCCGGAGAATTACAGGCCAATTTCCCAGCTCCCTTACCTCTCTAAGGCCTTGGAGAAAATGGTCAACATACAACTATCCAGATACTTGGAAGACAACTCACTTCTGGACTCCACCCAGACCGGCTTTAGAGCCAACAACAGCACCGAAGCAACGTTGCTGGCAGTGTCGGACAGTGTCAGATGCATCACAGATCAAGGGGGATCTGTAGCTCTGATACTGCTAGACCTGTCAGCAGCGTTTGACACGGTATCACACGACTGCTACTAAACATCCTCCGGAGCAAAGGAGTGCAATCTACAGCGTTAAGATGGATCAAATCATTCCTTAGCAACTGCACCCAAGCAGTGCACATGGGCCAATTTCATTCAAAACCCTGTCCCATCGGCTGTGGGGTCCCACAAGGGGCCTCACTAAGCCCCACTCTCTTTAATGTCTATGTTTCATCTCTGGCCGACATTGGAAGAAAGTGGGGCATCGGCATATGTTCCTATGCCGATGACACACAGCTGATGGTGACAATGGATGAAGGGTCGGAAACAACTAAGAAAAAACTACACAGCTGCCTCTCCGAAATGGCAGAATGGATGCGCAACCACTGCCTAAAACTAAATGCTGGAAAATCAGAGATACTACTGTTCGGAGGAGCCAAAATATCATGGAATGACACGTGGTGGCCACCGTCACTGGGATCAGCCCCCATCCCGAAACAGTACGCCAGAAACCTTGGTATCATGATGGACGACGCACTGTCCATGAAGGACCACATACGCATACTCTGGGGCAAAGGCTTTGCAATTCTCAAACTCCTGGCCAAAATTTTCTCTTGGATACCTCTGGATTGTCGACGCACAATCACCCAGGCCCTCCTGGTCAGCCGCCTGGATTACGGCAATGCCTTGTTCGAAAGGATGAACGAGCAACTGTTCTCCTGCCTACAGGTCCTACAAAACCAGGCGGCTAAACTGGTCTGTAACAAAGGCAAGCGAGATTCGGCATCCGCATGCCTTAAAAAACTTCACTGGTTACCAATGCGCCAGAGGGCCACCTTCAAACTACTCTGTCACGCGCACAGAGCCCTCCACAAAACAGGCCCTACCATCCTGCAAGGGAAAATTGAATTCTATATCCCCAACAGGAATCTAAGATCCAACAATTCAGCCCTGGCGAAATCCAAGCGCATCTACAAGGCAAGGTCAGGCGGACGCGCCTTCTCACACCTGGCGGCTAAAAGATGGAATGAGTTACCTGTGGACCTCAGACACACCACAAACTACCTTCAATTCCGCCAAAAATTAAAAACCCATCTCTTTCCCAAAAACTAACCCCCCAGCACAGTCTCAGTAGTCTCCCTATCTTATAGCGCCGTGATATCCCATGGGATGAGTGTCGCGCTCTATAAATACCAGAAATAATAAAAATTTCCTGACCGTGAGCTTGCAAGCTGGGTTTTTGGTGTTCCCCTACAGAAAGAGGGACCGCCTGATCTTTTAGCGTACTGATCCCCTAATTTTTGGGTCAGAGTTTCACAGTGGATTCTCACATTACTATGTGCCTGTGCTTGATTTGCTAGATAGATCACATACATATGTGGTCAGATGCATTAATAGCAAGTACATCACTTGCAACAAAACGTAACTTGCCTCTCTGCCAGCATTGGTGCACATCCATTGTTACTGTAAGTCCTCCATCTGCCTTTGAAGATCCCTTATGTGCCTATGGACTGATCTTGATGAAACTGTGGAAATTCCCTAACTTCTCCAAGTGCAAAAACTGGAGAGAAAGTTTCAGACTTATGAATATAGATACAGTGTGGGAAGGTCTTAAATATGTGTACCTAATATTTCCTTTGGAAGGGAAGTAGAAGTGACCTGTAGACCTCATGGGCTCCTTCCCAGTCACACAGAGACTGATCAATAAGGTACATTTGCATGTGTAGATCTACTCACACATAGATCTCCTCCTAAACCTAGGTGTAAATACCTCTTTTTTTGCTAGTCACCATTTCAGCATGGAAATTCACACATCAATGTACATTTAAAAGTCTCCATCCAGTCAAATGAGAGGTTGAAGACATGTACAAATATACTGCCGAGTGTACAATTACTTTTTATGTCTTTCTACCTTTTGTTGATGTTAGACTTGTCATCCTAAGGTTGGTCTCATGCAAAACCTTTTGCGTGCTTACCTCCACTTTTGGCTGTTTCTTTTTGTTAGCAAAGGACTCTGAGCCCCTTACCAGTGCTTTCGAGTGCTAAAGTGCATGTGCTTGTCCCCTGAACATGGTAACATTGGTGTATCCATGATTGGCATATTTAGTTTACTTATAAGTCCCTTATAAAGTGGCATAGAATATATCCAGGGCTTGTAAAAGTGCTACTGTAGGCCTGAAGCACTGGTTGTGCCACCCATACAAGTAACCTTTCAAACCAGTCTCCGGCCTGTCATTGGAAAATCTGTGTGTGCGGTTTACAGCCACTTTAATCTGACATTTAAAACCACTTTTCAAGCCACAAACTCTACTTTTATTATACATAAGTCACCACTAAAGTAGATCGGTAGCACTAAAGGCAGCGTAATGTGCTTCTAAAAGGTAAGCAAACACAAGGACATGATGGATGGAGCACTGAATCTTTTTATACACTCACCCCCAGTCACAGATCTGGGTTGAATCCATCATTGTTCTTTAGCTCTCTTTGCCACCCAGTTCAGACACAGCTATTTGCAAATCAGTCTTGACCCTGTTCTTCATGGGAAAAGTCCAGCCAGAACTGCCAAGTCAGGTCTTCCCTGGACAGGAAATAAGCATCCTGGGGCCGGTTTCGGGCTAAAACCCCTCATCAACGAGGCTAGCTTTAATCCAGTGTCAAAGTGAGTAAGGGACCAACGTCTGGGCATGCCCTGCCAAGTTAGGGCGAACAAAGCAATCACAAGGAGATAATGGACGGAGTGTTGAAACTTTTCAGACACTCACCCCTAGTCGCAGATCTGGGTTGAATCCATCATTGTTCTTTAGCTCAGTTCGCCACCGCAGTTCAGACCAAGTCATATGCAAATCAGTCTCAACCCTGTTCCTCATGGGAACAGTCCAGCCCGACCAGCCAAGCCAGGTCTTCCCAGGACCGGAAACAAGCATCCTTGGACCAGTTTCAGGATTACACCCCTCATCAGCCAGGCTAGCCTGGATCCAGTGGCAGAGTGAGCAAGGGACCCGCGTCTGGGGATACCTTGCCAACTTAGGGTGAACAAAGCAAACACAAGGTGATGATGGACAGGGTGCTAAAACTTTTTAGACACTCACCTCCAGTCACAGATCTAGGTTTAATAAATCATCGTTTTTTAGCTCACTTCGCCACTCCAGTTCATACCCAGCCATAGGCAAACTGTTGTGTGCGATTATAGATTCCGTATGCATTTCCCGATTCATGCCCTTATATAGGTACAATTCACATTGCCCTTATATAGGCATAGAAATTCAGTCCTTATTTAGACATAGCCCATGCTACCCAAATACAGGCATGGCTATTTCCATCCGTTCATCTACGTCACAACGATTTCTTGGAAAACCAGACTCTTAAGCCGTTAGGAACTTCCCCTTGCTTGGATATTGATTTCTCCAAGAACTCATTTATTAAGCATGAACATCTATTCCGTAGGGGTTAATTCATGATGTTCTTATGCCCGACTTTTACATCAATACTGGCATTCATAAACACCTTCGAGGTATAAATATGCCTTCACTTGCTATGGCAAAGCACGGTGTGATTTGGTGCAGTTTGACTACCTACTTGCAAGACGCTGCTCGCCACAGCAAGCGCCAAAGGAAACCAACTCCCCGGCTGGCGCACTGACTAGAAGCTGTCAACCTCCTGCTGAGAATCCAGTCCAGTGTTTCTGACTCACCTTGCGGGGTGTTGGGAGAGTGAGTACAGGGAAAGAGATACCAACCTCTCTCATTCTAAGGTACGGAGCTGATTAGAACCTAGAGAAACCTTTGGCAATTCTTGACCGAACTAAACTATAACTAAAGACAGCACCTACTTCTTCCCTCGTACTAGACCTAGGTTAGGTACGCTGGGGTAGGCGTATTTTAGAAGCACCAGTTGATCATTTTAGCCTGTGTTATTTATGTATGTATTTTTATATGTCATAGCAACAGAAAATTGCTATTGCAGATTAATTTTATATTACTGTTTGCGCTGTACGCATTATACTTCGCATTCTGTCTAACAATTGTAGCAGTTCATATCTCTTGCATGAGAAAGAAGACTGTTCAATAAATCCTTTTATTGAAATGCCTGTCCTTCTATTTCTGTGCAACTCTGTAGAAACGAAGCATGCACGATTGACTGAGGGAAATAGTTATCTTTTGTTTCCACGACTCTGAAGATACTGTTCCGGTTCTAGGGGAAACAAAGTTGTCATGTTTATGTGGTTGTCAGAAACTAATCCCTTCTTGTTTATTCGAGAAAGTTTCTAGTGACCGATGAGTTACCTGCCACACACACAATTAAGTTTAATATACTCGATAGAGACATACTGACCTCAGTCCTATCTGATGACTATAGTGTATATTATATAGGAATATAGGAACTACACAATGTGGAGAAGTGTGGCTCAGGGGTTAGAGGCGGCAGACCTGGAAGCTGAGATTGGTCCTGGACCAGGGTTCATTTCCCCGCCTCGGCTGGTCTAGGGCTCAAAAATTCCACGGACTCGATAATTCTCGTTCTGGTGCCTACTCGACTCATGGGTTCACACTCTGCGACTCTGGGCAATAGCTTGCTTAATCTCCACTACGGCCCCTCGTGGCTTTCACCTTGTGGATACCCTGCTGGGGTTATCTCACAGGGGAATACCAGGACAGGTTCCCAAGGCAAGCGCCTTGATGCCTTCGGGTGATACGTGCGCTATATAAATCGCAATACATTTACATTTACTACAAAACCAGTCTTGACCCTGTTCCTCATGGGAACAATCCAGTCTGAACTGCCAAATCATGTCTCCCTGGACCAGAAACAAGCATCCTGGGACTGGGTTCAGGTAAACACCCTTCATGAGCCAGGCTAGGTTGAATCCAGTGAGCTAGGGACCTATGTCTGTGTATACCCTGCCAACTTAGGGCAAACAAAGCAAACACAAGGAGATGATGAATGGAGCACTGAAACTTTTCAGACACTCACCCCCAGCACACATCTTGGTTGAATACATCATTGTTCTTTAGCTCACTTCGCCAACCCAGTTCAGACCTATCCATATGCAAATGAGTCTTGACCCTGCTCCTCACTGGGAAAAGTCCAGCCTGAAATTTCAAGCAAGGTGTTCCCTGGACCAGAAAAAAGTATCTTGGGAATGGTTTCAGGGTAACACCCATCATCATTCTTTAGCTCACTTTGCCACCCCAGTTCAGACCCAGTCAGTCAGTTAAACCCCTTTACATTTACGGTCATTCTGAGCTGAAACATATGCAATATAGTACTTAAGTGCATAACTTTAAACCCCTACATTTAGAAAAGGGCAGAGCTTAACATTTATTACCACTCTGTAGGCTTGCGTAAATCATTCCAGCTATAAATATACGAAGTGAAAGATGTATACCTTTTAGTTGTCATCTGTTAGCTTAATTTGCTGACCATATTTTGCCATATGGCATACATACATTTCGCTATGAAACGTTGTAAAAAGAAGACACTTAAAAACTAGCCTTTTAAGATACATATGTAAACATTCTTCCCGCCTTGCTCAGAAACTTACTAAACCAGCAAATCAAGGGAATTGACATACATTCAGGTTAGAAAAGACACAAATTATATGCAGTAAAGAGTCTTGGTTATAACCGCAAAGTCTACAGCAGCTAGTTGTCCATTGTTGTAGCCTTCTTGGAGTGCTGTCCTTAGCTGGATATCTGACAAATCTTAACCTAAGAAATGCATCCCTCATATGTGATGGAAAGTGTGAACGTATATAAGGCTGAACATCCGGTTTCTCGTACAAGTTCTTTACTGCCCAAGCATGCTCCTTAGCTGCTAATGCATCATTCTCCACTATCAAGGATAGTTGTTTTTGTTTTGTTGCTTGGTTCAAAACGTTCTTGAAGCAGACTCTATTCATTTCTGGAGGCTCAATTGACTGTAAATTCTAAGTGTGATAGCATGGTGAAAAGTAGGCTCTCAAAGCACCAGCACACATAGAGGTATTGATTTCTTGCCTGCACATATAGGGCCTGATTACGTTTGCGGTTTTCCCGCATCCTCCGGGCCGGCAGAAGCCACCGCCGGCCCGGAGGGTGCGGGAAAACCGCTGCGGACTGAAAAAGACCCCCCGCCAGATTAGGATGGCTGGGGGATCGTTTTTCAGTCCGCAGCTTTTCCGCCGCGGTCGCCTTCCGACCGCGGCGGAAAAGCTTTAACATGGCTGGCGGTGTCTATCAGACACCGCCAGCCATATTAGGATGTCTGCGGAAAGATGCCTTTGCACGGCGGCATTTCCACCGTGTAAAGGCATACGGATTCGTGTTTGGGGGCCTGTTGCGGGCCCCCAGGGGTGAAGGGGGGGTGGGGGGTGCACATGGGGGTACCTATGGTACCCCCCTGCATTTGCCTGCACAAAGCGGCAGGCACCGCGAGGTGCCTGCCGCTTTGTGCATGCAAATGCACAACTCACATGTTTATCATTGCGGCGGGTGCTGCTTCAAGCAGCACCCGCCGCAATGATAAAAATACAGGATGTGACCGCCAGCGTGGCGGTCACATCCTAATTTGCACGGAGGGACCGCCGCTGCCCCTGCGGACGGTCCCTCCTACTCTATGGGGGCGGACGGACTCAGGTCCGTCCGCCATCATAATCGACCCCCATATTTCGTAGAGTATCAGGCTAAGATAAGAACAAGGATTGTAGACTTCTTTTTTTTTAAAAGTGGCCTGTCTCACTAGTACTGGTCTTTGAAGACCAAACTCCAAACAAATGTCTCCATGGCAAATGTTCATTGGCATCATGGAAGCAGATTTAGGAGTCTTAATTTGCAACAGGTCCGGCAATTTGACGTCCTTCCCTCAGAAAATGAGTGAACCAAAGGCTACAGCTGGGATCAGCTCAGCCCCCATGACTTTCAATAACTGGTCATATGCTGGCCACATTAAATTGTCTCATAGTGGTTTAAAAGCAACGGCAGAGGAAGATGTTTTGTCTCTTAAGAGAATAAAATGTCCTTTAAATGAAATTTAATCATCAAATAAAATGTCTAGATATTTATAGCTCCTGACCGATTCAACATACTTTCCCTTACAGTCTGCTCTATTGACATTATTTTGGTTTGCTTGATATTTAGTTCTAGACAATTAATTATAATATATTCATCAAAAGGCTTGATTAATTGCTGTAATCTTATAGGGGTATGACTACGTAATATGGTGTCATAAGCATATTGTAGATATTTTAGATGACCATTTGCAAATTTAGGAGAGTGTGCATTAATACTAACCAGATGTCGAATGAAACCGGCCATGAAAAGATTGAATAAACATGGTGCAAGTACACATCCTTGCTTTAGGCTAAAGGTTTTAATTTGCCGTGTCAGCAATCCTCCAACTTTACCTGTTTGAATAGAAGAGAATAATCAAATCAAGTATTTTTCTTGGCACTCCGCATGCTGCTAGCTTTTTTCATAGCAAGGCTTTTGTAACAGTGTTGAAGGCTGCCTTTAGATAGACAAAGCAAATGTACAATTTTACCTCTTGATGGTTAAACTCCCAGATTATATTCAGAGATCATGTTATGTCCTTTAAGCTGGTCGTGATGACTGGAGCTGTACCACACAAAGCAAGTACTGCAATTGTTGATTTAAGACATGAGGCATATCACACTAAGGGCCCCATTAGGATGGCGGGCGGACTCAGTCTGCCCGCCACCTTAACGGAGATCGGGACCGCTCGCCGAAAGGGCGGGGGTCCCGGCATTGGCATTAGGATGCGCCCGCCACAGTGGTGGGCGCATTCCTCAAGTTTACATTGTGGCGGGCGGTACTCACTGCACCGCCCGCCACAATGTGAAATACAAATGCATGCATTTGCATAATCGAAGCGGCAGGCACCGCGCGGTGCCTGCCACTGCGATTATGCAAATGCAGGGGGGTACCACAGGTACCCTCCCGTGTGCCACCCCCCCTTTGGCCGTCACTCTGGGGGCCCACAGGGGGCCCCCCCAGCAATCACCGCCTGCCTTTCCGTGGCGGCATTGCCGCCGCGGAAAGGCCCCTAAATTAAGCCATCGTAGTATGGCTGGTGTGTCCATTGGACACCGCCACCATATTAATCTATTACCGCCGCGGGCGCAAGGCGACCGCGGCGGTAAAGCGGCGGACGATCTTTCCGTCCGCCATTGTCCCCTCCACCATCCTAATCTGGCAGAGGGGAAAACGAAAGAGGTTGTCGAGCAGATTGCCTCCGCCTGGGTGGCGGTGGCCACCGCCACCCTGGCGGAGGCAATCCGCCCGATATCCTAATGGAGCCCAAAGTGAGCACTTGGAGTGCTATAGTTAGACTCGGGGCCATGTCACATAAAATGAACACTTGAGTGTTAAGTTTAGACTTCAGGCCTTATTTAGAATTTGGCAGATGGGATACTCCATCACAAATGTGATGGATATACTGTCCGCTTTCTTACAAGTCCATTATATCTTATGGCACTTGTATTACGGTGAACTGGTTATCCTACATGGTTGGGACAGAGTAACCCATCCACCAAACTCTAAATCAGGCCCTCACTGGCATCTAAAGTAAATGAAGGGTGGAATAAGTGCTTTTTTTACCCCTTTAGACAGTGGTAAATGGTTGTGTGTCACAGGAACTTTCAAGACGTGATGCTTTTAGATGAAAGAGCATGCAGCAGTGTTTGTTGATCTAGCTAAAGTAAACAAAATAATACCTCAATAGCATACACATACTAATATAGCAACACAATAACATACACAATGGATACATTACAACAAAACAGTCAAAACAGAACTCAACACAACAACATCATAACAATACAACAAGTTACATTGCAATAATGCTGCACAACAATGCAGCAACACAAAAACTAACAGAACAAATTATCACTGTAACTAAATACCACACCACATATGTACACAAAGGTTCTTGACAAATATTACCATCCCCAAAATCCAGTTTTCAGAATATAGTTTAAAATGTGGTTGTGGCAAGTACTGCCCTATCTTAAATCAAAGATATGAAACAATACCACTCAGAACATTTTTGAGATCTGGTCGTGTTTATCTGTCATAGTGTTTTTTGGCCTGACTGGGATCCTAAGTAGTTAAAGATCTGAAGAAGCACTCTTTTGCAGTCTTAAACAGTGATAATGGTTGCACGTTCTATAAAAGTAAAGGCATGTGTTGCTTTTGTCTGGTTTGCTGTATCTAAAGTAAACAACAGAAAATAGCACAATAACGTACACAAAGCTACTAAACACAACTAAAACATACCAGGGCACAGTAAAACAGAACACAACATTCAACAACCGCTTCAGTACACGGGATCATATTGCAATAATGCAGCACAAAAATGTACTAACACAAGAAAATAATAGAGCAGACACGGTTGTAAAACGTGTTTGCACCTAACACTACCTTAATTAACCGCCTAGGACATGAGACTGCGCCAAATCAACAATGTTTTGTGATCAGGACCTAGGTTAAGTGTGAAAGTGTAAGCTTTAGATCATGAATGTATGTGGGGTTGTGTGAATATGTTGTCTTTTTTTCTGGGGTTGTTAGCTGAGTTTGCAACAGTGTGCTGAAGATTTTAAGTACATGAGGTTTTCATGTTGTTTGTGTGTGGGTTTGAAGTAATGCAATGAGCTGTTTGTGATAAAAATAAGTAATGGAGTGATGAGCGTGAGTGGAGTAGAGAATGGAGTGAATGCTACCAATCAGCAGAATGATTGGTAGAGTCAGATGTAGTGAGTGGTTGAGTCAGTGGACAGAAGTGAGGGGTTTTATTGACTGAATGGTGGGGTGACTGAATGAGCTACTGTGTAAGTTTCACTGCAGAAATCATTATAATTATCATGCAGCATGAATGTATTCTATCTTGTTAAATCCTGCTTTATTGAAAGTCTTAAGTGAACTGACTAATCGGGCCATTAGCCTGTCGGCAGAGGATTTAGTGTATAGTGCCTATGCCAATATTTATTACAATTACATTATTCACAAAATTCTTAGGAACTCGTATAAGTTATTATAATAATGACACATCTTGATTGATGCAAACCATTTACCCATTACAAAACCCATGATGGGTTTTAAGTAACATGAGAAACAGTTCACCTGAAAATGCCCTGACCTTTAACACATGTCCTGGAAACGGCATCAGATATCCTTGTTTTTGGCCACCTTTAACTCATTTCAGGACCAGCTGAGCTTGTACAATTTGTAGGCATTCACTGCTACCGATTAATTTCACATCTAATTATTTACAGGCTGTTAACTCTTGCGCGTGTTGGCAACAGCACCTGTTCTGCTTTTTTCCCATGGTTTTTTCTTGCTGAACTCAAAGGTATAATTTTCACAAAATGTGTGTGTATCTGCATTGTAAAGGATTCAAGAAAATGGAAGTACTTCTAATAAGTGTATTTTAGGGAAGTGCTACTTTTGGAGTCCCAAGTACACACACTTCATAACGCTTAGAATTATGGTAATATCTAATCAAATATAGTGCATTAAATTATTGGTCGGTTTGCTTTAAAGTCATTTAACAACTACTATTACACTAACTTTATAACTACTGTTATTACACAATATAGCTTGCCGTTAATCTTATAAACCTTGGGATCCAGAATCCCAACCTGTGGCTTTCTGTTTATTTTTGAAGTTTCATGCAAGTGTACTTGAAAAACGTTCTCCCTCTGAAAAATATATGCAAACGTGGGAGTGAGAACCATAACCCAAAATTTAGATACCCTAAAATTTACTTCCTTCAGTTCTCCCACTGCTTAATGGTTCGGATATGGTGTTAAATCTCAGTTTAGTTACATGTTGCAATGTGTTGCCATGTTAAGATACCTCCTTAAATGTAATATTAGCAGAATTAAACAGCCTGTTAAGTAATAGGGTTCATTTAATAATTTTTTTTAGATGAATGATAAGTGATACAGAGTCAATGCAGTGAAGGCCTTCAGTAATAGAGTTATACAGAGTATGTAAAATCAAAAATTATTCCAAGTCCCAAGTGAGCAGCAAAATCTGAAAGAAAATGAGCAGCATCCTTAGCAGAATAGTAAAGTCTTCTGGCTCAACCCCAAATTCAAGGGGTTCTTATATTCAATTATTGCATAGGAAATTAGAAATACTGCAAACTCATCATGGTGTGAGTGAAAGTATAATTTCTTTAGCAAATCAGGACAAAATAATAATACTTGTCATTACCTTAACATATAAGCACCATACCAGGTATTTCAATAACTATTCAACACCATCTCTGATAATGTTATCCGGATATGTTCAAACAAATATGACCATTTTTTTACAGTAAGACATTCTCTGAATGAATGGAACCAGTGAAAGAATGAAAATTTGTTGAAATCTTACATATGCATCATAGAAAATTCAACCCTAACAAGAAAACTATTATAGTGGAAGTAAACTATATGAATATATAATGTAACAAGGCATGCAATAACAACGCATGCTTTGACAACACAGTCTTTACATCGCAACTACCAATACATTGCATGATTTTACAGCACATGCTGTTCCAGCGCAATTTTTAAAACTACCCTTACAATGCATTCCATTACAACGCATACCATTACAACGCTTACCCTTACAACGCATAATACTCTTAGGGCAACATTTGGTTAGTTTTGGATAGGAAAGGGGTAACAATTACTATTCCCACTCCAGTGAGTGCAACAGTAGTGTAAGTGTTTGATAGTGTAGGGGTAAACATTTCTGTTCCCTCTCCAGTGAGTGCAGCAGTAGGGAAAGTGTTGGATAGTGTAGACTTAAAAATGACTGTTCCCATGTACCCCAAAACCCCTACCCACCCTAAAACTAAAAAAAATCTCCATTACTTACCTCATAATGCATTGCAATGGCATGCGTTGTAATGGCATGCGATGTAAAGGCAGTTTCGTTGTAACAGTTGCGTTGTAAAGGTAGACCATTGTAATGACTGCGTTGTAATTGATGTTTCCCAACTATATTGACTTCAGCTCGACTATACTCTGTGAAGCCTGTGGGTAGAGGGAATGAGCAGGTGGGAAGGAGGAGTGAATGACAGAGATGAGATCCATCATGCCAAGATGATGTTTTAGACCGAAATGGGGCCTAATTCAAACACATTAATGAACACACTTCTACACATCATAAGAAATTGGTTTCAATTGTAATTATGTTAATTCAGTCAACATTTATGAATTTTTATTATTAATGTACAAAATACAAACCCATAAAACTTTTGGACAAGTGTGTCACACCGAATCACTGACATAACCTCGACAGACCGAATATCAACTAGACAAAATATCGATGACAAATTATTGACTACAAAAATATTGACCCCCAATACTTAAACAAGAAATAACAAATATATTGAAACCACAATATCGATATAAAAAAAACATTGACTACAACATTATCGACCATCAATATTATCGCATCTAAAAAACATCGACCAGCAATCCTTAATGTAAAACACAGTCAAAATATCGACCATGACTATATAGAATACTATATTATCAAAAATGAAATATTATCGACTTTACAAAATACATACACAATGCACTTTCTAATAAATAAAACATATTATACACATCCCAAATATACATAATATATTTTTTTAAATAATAAATGTAAATGTAAATGTATAGGCATTTATATAGCGCACTACTTACCCGTAGGGTCCCAAGGCGCTTCGACCGCTGCGAAACCCTTCCTGGCTTCCCTGAGAGATGGTCCCTTAATGGGTATCTCCAGGGTGAGACCAGGCATCCCCAGCGGTCTGGTGGGGCCGTTAGTGAAGATGAGGCAAGCTAATGCCCAGAGTTGCCGAGTGTGATCGCTGATCAGAGTGGGCACCGAGGCGAGAGAATTATCGAGTCCGCTGACCCTGGTCCAGAAACCTGCCGCGCCGAAATCGAACCCTGGTCCCGGGCCGTCCTCTGCTCTCGGGTCTGCCGCCTCTAACCAGTGAGCCACACTACTACTACAACATACAATAAACATTTCTAACAATTAAAAAAACCATTTACATCAAATAAACAATTTATAATACATATACAACATTGCAAATAATAAAACATTGCCTAATGCACATAATAAATATTCTTTTGCTTTAAATCTTAAAAAACGCCATTAACCATTGACAAAAATTGCTTTACCCATAAAAAAAACCTTAATTGCCGTCACCCATTTAAGGAAAACAATTTCCAAAACAAGTAAAAAAATTAAAATAAACCAATAAGAACAAGCTATCAAAGTGGATAACCAATAAACTTTCAGAGACAATTTAACACATCCTATAAAGAGAAGAATTACACCTTCTAAAATCGCAATCTAAAACACCCAAAAAAGGAAGGAGAAACTCTGCCAGTTTGCTGAAAGTAAACGGATTGACTTCTACCAAAAAACCAGGTACACCTATCTAAATTAAGTACTACCACCTTTATATATTTAAAAACGTAAATCTAAGACTTCAAACCTGTATTTAGAAAACAAATAACTGAAACATCTCTTTTATTCCTACTCTATTTTCTACAGATAAAAAGAAATTATTGAAAAACTTCACAACATCAACACTTCAGATAAAAAAGATAAAAAGAAGGTATCTAATCTAAAAAATGACTAAAAACCTTAATAAATAGAAAACTAAGGACAAACTAGCTAGCAGAGCACAACAAAAGAAACATAAACAAATATACATTCTTGTAACACATCTTCTCTATCTTAACAGGTACAGAACAAATACAGCAAAAAGAAAATTTCGAAGAAAAGCAACACCTGAATTCAACAAAGAAATAAACTGGTAAATAATTAACATGTAAATCAATGTTATTATAATACTAAATACATTATTTAAACACTTTTCTAATAATGTAATGTTTAATTTCTCCTAGCACCAAAAAGCAAACATGACTGAAAGAGCAAAATGTGTGTATTCTCAGAAAGGGAAAATGCTTCTTTGTTACATGGGATATGTATACACTCAAGAGAAACAGCAAGATATGAAAGTTTTTTGGAAATTCACTAAATACTATTCTGACAAATGTTATGGGAGAGCTATAACTCAGGAAACTACTGTAACTTATACTAAGGAACATAACCACCCACCCAATGTTACAGAAATAGAGATTAGAGAAATGCTTGATTCCCTTAAAGAAGCTAGCACTACTACTGATATAGCAACAACTGCTATTCTAAAACAGCATTTAAGTGTTCTACCCCAACATGCCTCTAGCCAACTACCAAGTATAGATTCCCTTAAAAGAACCATAGATAGACAAAAAAGAGATACGGCAACTACTCCTCCCACACCTAAAACTTTTGAAGAAGTGCAATTTCTCCCTGAACTCTGTCTAACTCATAATAATGAACCATTTATACTATATGACAACAACTCAAAAGATAAAAGAATAATACTGTTTGCCACTGCAGACAACATGACTAAACTAAACCAATGCCAAACTTGGATGATGGATGGTACTTTTGCAGTGTGTCCTAATACTTGTACACTATCCATGGTCATTTCCAAAATGCAAATATTCCATTCCTATATGCCCTCCTACCAAACAAACAACAATCTACCTACCAAGAAATCCTAACCAAAGTCAAACAACAAACTAATGACTATTTACGACAAAAAATTATCATTGATTTAGAAAAAGCTATGATAAACAGTATCCTTAAAATATACCCACACACAGCAATACAAGGCTGCTATTATCATTTTATTCAATATATATGGCGACATCTACAGAAATCTACATTAAGGGGCCGATTCCGATCCGGTAAAAAGTGCTCCGAATAGCCGTTCGGAGTGTTTTTTCCGTACGAATCGTACCCTGCAACGTCCCCCATACGTACAACGAAGTACGATTCATACCAGGAGCCGGACTCCACACGAATCGTACAGAGACCGTACGACTCTAATCTCCATACAAGTCTCACTCGGAACACGCTGTACGCGACATCTGTACGGTTCGCGGCTGGTTTATATGACCCAGCAAGTACGATACATGCCGAGTACGCACCGTAGGACACTTTTCCTACGGGAGACGAAAGCAGCGGTAAAAGCAGAGTTCATGACGAAACAGGTACGGAACGGCCCCCGGCTACTGCGCGTACCCCCCATGATCACACGGGTACACGCCGTACCCCTGCGATCATGGGGGGTACGCACCGTACACCATGTACGCTGGGTGTACGGCACGTACCCCATGTTTGCTGGGTGTACGGTGCGTACCCCCCATGATCACAGGGGTATGCGCCGAACCCCTGCGATCATGGGGGTACGTGCCGTATGGTGTGTATGTGATTGTGCGCTTTTCCATATGAATTGCCCTTACCTGACGTGGACCGTACGACTCGCGTCCTGATACCCTGGTCCGGATCGTACTCGTTGGGTCGTAAGGCATGTGTACGAGTCATACGGTTCACTGTTTCAGCCTTGCAATACGTATGGATCGTGACGATTCAGACGGATTGACGGATTACGGATCGTACTACCCGACTCGGATGGACAGGTACGAATCGTACAGCAATGGCTCCGGATAAAAATCGTACGGACGTTTTTTTCCAGGATCGGAATCGGCCCCTAGGTGTCCAATACGCCTCAGATAGCACCTTTGCTTATCAATTAAATAACATATTTCTCTAGCCTATGTTCCTATAACAGACGTTGCAGAGCACTATAGCCTATTAATAGACATCCCCTACTATAAACGAAACAAAGAAAGATTAAGCCCTATGCTTGACTACTTCGAAGATACATGGGTAGGAAGGCTACACCGATCAGGTCATAGAAGACAACCTAAATATCAAATAGCCTTGTGAAATGTCTACCTTAGCACCCTAAATAAGGAAGCAAAAAAAACAACGCAGTTGAGGGATGGCATAACGCCTTCCAAGCAACCACAGGCAGAGGAACACCTACTCTTTACAAATTAATTCGATCCCTACAAAAAGAGTAGAGTTACCAAGAGCTCCAAATGGAGGACCAAAATTAACGCAACAAACCAAAAAAATGTTTAACACACTCTAAAGCCAAGTTACCCTCTATCCAAATACCAGAGGACTAGAATATCTCTCATTGATAGCTAAAACGATTCTATAAAATATATCACAACTATACATACAACATTACCCATTTATAAATATAAATTTTCCTACCATTAGTATATGCAACAAATTGTAATTAAATTATCAAATACATTTCAAACACATTTAATAAATTTATTTTGATAATTTACTTTCAAACTATTACATATAACATAGCAATACAACAAATTAAAACAGATTTCCCACCCAAAAACATTTCTTTATATACTTACAGTTTCTGTCACTTCTTCAAAAGTAATCCAATGTTGAAAAATCCATACCAAAAAATCCAAAATGTCCATACAATCCAAGGAAGCCCAAAAAAATGAAAAAATACAAGCAAATCCATGGTGACTCCTCTCCAATGTCATCCACAGAGTATACCCTTCAAAACACGAAAATAGTAATTTAAAAAAATAAAAGTTCCTGGAAAACCCGAAAAACAAAGTATGTGTGTAAAAATCTGAGTATATAATACTCGTCACACTACTTTAAAAAAAAAAAACGGACCTCCTCCAAAAACTAAAAGGGCGACAACAACCTAAATTTAGAAAAAAGACATACTCACCCACACAAATACACCCATACACATATAAAAATACATATTTATACTATCAACATAAGCATTTAGTAACATTTAAACATATAAACATACCTCACACACCTAACACTAAAACGAGATAAACACTTAGGGGTCCATTATGATGTTGGGCGGATTGCCACCGCCATGGTGGTGGTGGCGATCTGCCTGACAGAACTGCCCGCCCGCTAACCTTTCCCCCCCGCTGGGGGGACCGCAGCGGAGGCAAACACCACCTGCCACTTTTCTGCCCCAGTCGCCTTGCGGCTGGGGCGGGAAAGGGTTCATATGGTGGCGCTGTCTATCAGACACCGCCAGCCATATTTGGATGCGTGTAAATAGGTGCCTTTGAGCGGCGGCGATGCCGCCAAGGAAAGGCAGGCGGTCTTTGCTTTGGGTGGCCCCTGCGGGCCCCCCTGGTGAAGACCGAGGTAGGAGTGCACAGGGGGGGGTACATGTTCATTTGCGTGTACATAGCGGCAGGCACCGCGCGGTGCCTGCTGCTTTGTATATGCAAATGCGAAAAAGCATTTTTAGCATTGTGACGGGGGTGCAGAGTGCAGCGCCCGCCACAACGCTAAAAATGAAGGATGTGCCTGCCACTGTGGCGGGCACATCCTAATTCCCCCAACGGGACCCCGCCCTTATGGCGGGCGGTCAAGAATACCGATAGGGTAGCAGGCGGACAAAGTCCGCCCGTCATCCTAATGAGGCCCTGTGGGGTGTGGGATTCGGCGGGCCGGAATAACAGGCGGGGAGGCCAGATATAGTGCGCTATGTTTAGCGAGTTTTATTGTAGATACAGGTAGGTGTGGCTTATAAGTCTCTGAACAAAAGGGGATCGATGGAGTTCTCCTGGGGAAGTCCGAGGTAGTGAAGACGTCCGGTCGGTGAGGGAAGGGAAGGGCTCCGGCTACTGGGCTGATGTCCTCCGGATGGTATAAGGCTTCCCTCTCTGTAATGCCGTTGGGTCTTTGACTTCTGTTGGTGATCCTCGGAGGTTTGGGGCGAGAGAAAAAATAGAGGACCGTTAGTCTTTCAGTCCTCTCGGTCTGTACAACTATCACCGACACCAGGGGGTGGGGATACAGAAAGTGGAAAGTGAGGGACGGGTAAGACGGGGAGGTGAAAGAGGCCGACAAACAGGAAGGGAGACCAAGGGTCGACAGGGTGCTCGAGGTGTAGGAAGGTGGGGGTCTATCTATATATATATATACAGTGCTCTCGTGCTCAAGTAGGTGCAGCGCTATATTATTTACACTTAATTACAACTATCTACAAACGGCACACGGAGATGGATGACGGTTACTCACGTGGCCCGCCGCAACACCCTGGTGAGTTGCGGCCGCTCTCCAGCAACCTCCTGAGGACTCCACCAGTCCTCAGACCACACGTCGCCGTCGCCGTCCTCCTCCACTTCTTCCGGTTGGATCTCCGACTCCTCGTCTCTTTCTCTCAGCTCCGGTTCCTTCCTTGCTGCCTCCTGCCACAAGTCCGCGGGTTGGAACGCCCTTCGTTGTGGTTCGCTGGTTTTTATACCTTCCGGGATGTAGTCGGGGGCGGGACTTCCGGGTTTATGTAGAACTGTATCCGGGTGTCCGTCTTCCGGTTTCTGACCTCGGTAACCCTGCAGTGGGAGAGATAGAGAAGAAGTCCTATGGAGAGGGAACAAGGCATCATCTATGTTAGACGGACCCCTCCCCGCGCGAGGAGGCCGCTTCGCTACGGCAGGTACGGTGGCCTTTCCACAGGCCCTAAATATCGTACACTCGATCTAACACCTAAAACACAATGTACGATCGATATTACAATCCTACTCAACCTAAATACAACAAAAACAAACTTACCCTCTCCAACGCGACGCAGCATCCAACCACGAGCTGTTCCAGTACCAAATCAAACAAAATAACATTACACGGTTAAAAAATAGTCCCTGTACTGAGAAGCCTATTTATTTTCTATTTTCTTACACTTAAAAATTAAAAATATAGGCTTACATTATATATTATTTCTGCTAATAATTTTTTTAAATAATTATAAATATATATTTATTTAAAAAAATCATTTACAATATTATTTAATGAAGTATGAAAAAGAAAATATTATTTATATGTACACTTTGTAATTAATTAAAATGATGAAATTACTTTTATCATTCACTTTCTGTTAAACCTTATGCTTATAAATATGTTAATGTGATTATACAATTTATCTACAGTTTACAAATTATTTCTCAATATTTACTTTTGTAAAAATTAACATTATTAATATTTTCAATATTAATGTTATTAATTTATAAAATAAATATTATCATTTTGTAACCAATAAAAATGTTACTATTTTGAAATCTGTTAAAAATATATCTATCAATGATTTGTACTATAAAATACAAAAAAATGTATGTACAACAAATATAACAATTATTTTCAACATGTTTACTATTAAAATATTTCTATTTTGTATGTGATTTAAAGTAATTGTTATGAAATAAATTGTACACTATGTAATTATATTTGTTATAAAAATTTACATTTCTAATATATGTGAATTACCATAAAAATTATCTCACTGCGATTTATGAATATTTTTAATATACAAATATTTACTTGCTATGACATTTTTTTTAAACTATTCACTTACAAAATTATACTGCAAATAAAAACTTTTCCTCTACTTCGCATTTATTTTTACATCTTAATAAAGTAAATGTTTTCACTTAACCATGTGTGTGTCTCCTTTTTTAATTTTCTAAATATAATATAATGTAAATATTTTTTTAATTATTTATTAATTATTTTTTTAAATCACAAAAATTGTGATTTATTTATCAATGTATTACTAATATAACAATAAATAAAATTACTACTATAGTTAATATATTTACATACAAATAATAATTGTAATATTCTACCAACCAAAATGTATATTTCTACAAAGTTTTTGCTATTCCCACTCCACCAACTATAAACTCAGTGAAGGTACTGGACATTCAACCCTTATAAATTACTATTCCCACTCCGCCAAGTATAAACTCAAGGAAGGTGCTGGACATTCAACCCACATTAATTACTATTCCCACTCCACCAAATATAAACTCAGAGAAGGTGCTGGACAGTAAACCCTTTTAAATTACTATTCCCACTCCACCAAGTATAAAGTCAGGGAAGGTGCTGGACAGTAAACCCTTATAAATTCCTATTCCCACTCCACCAAGTATAAACTCAGGGAAGATGCTGGACAGTAAACCCATATAAATTACTATTCCCACTCCACCAAGTATAAACTCCGGTAAGGTGCTGAACATTGTACACCCCTGGGGGGTGCAACTGGTGACCTATGCTGATGATACTCAACTCACCATCACTCTTTCTGGGCAGGAGTCGACTTATGACAATCTTTCCTCCTGCCTCAGCAGAGTCCACGAGTGGATGGATGGTTCCTTCCTGAAACTCAACGGAGCAAACACGGAGGTCATGATGCTAGGACATAATGCACCCTCCTCGGTGGAGGGATGGTGGCCGATTACTCTGGGCCATCCCCCTCCCCCAAAAAAGCAAATTAAGAGTCTGGGAGTATGGCTGGACACAGCGCTTAATTTTCAGGTGCAAGCTCGGAAGGTAGCAGCTGCTTGCTATGCACTGATTAGATCACTCAGGAAAATCATTGGGCTACTTCCGTTTGAAGCGAGGCAGATACTAGTACAGGCTTTGATTTTAACTTGCCTTGATTACTCCAACGCAGTCTACCTAGGGGCCCCACAGGGGATACTTAGGGTCCTACAGACTGTCCAGAACTGTTCAGCCCGGATGCTATTAGACATTCCACAAAGAACCTCAGCCAAACCAGCGCTCCGGCAACTACACTGGCTGCCAGTACAACAAAGGATTGAATTTAATTCTATGACCATTGCTCATAAACCTTGACTAAGACAGGACCCGATCTTGTTCAACCTTTGTTTCACCCCTATCAAACCAATAGGATCCTTAGATCCAGTAATAAGAACTTAGTGGCAGGCCCAAGGATAAGGAAAAGCTGCATGGGCGGCAGACGTTTTGCTGTACAGTCGGCAAAACTCTGGAACAACCTGCCCAATGCTATCAGTCTTGAGGAGAACCATCTCAGGTTTAGGAATATTTTCCAAATTAATTTTAAATAAATTTCTACATTTAAATACATAATTTAAAATTAATTTCGAAATTAATTTCAAATGAATATCTAAATTTAAATAAATAATTTAAAATTAATTTCGAAATTTAATTTGTAAATATTTTAAAACACTTCACACCCTATTCCCCTAAAAACCCACAACCAGCTACTAAAACATACATTTTTACAAAATTTTACAATTATAAAACATTTTTTATAATTTATTTTTATATATTTTAAAACACTTCCCACCCCATTCCCCTAAAAACACACAACCCACTCCTAAAATTTTTTATTATTTTTTAACTACATATTTATTTATTTTTTTATAAATTATTTATAGATTGTATTACATTAAATACCAAACATAAACAATTTTTTACAAAAAAAATTAAAACTACATTATAAACATTCTACATTTCACAAATCAATATTCTAACACTCGATATTTTCTCTTTCGATATTCTAACACTCTATATTTTGACATTTGGTATTTTTTACTTATGCAAAAACTCGATATTTCCTACACTCGATATAAACTACTCGATATTTTATACTTCGATATTTTTTTTTAATACTTAAAAATCGATAACATTAACATCGATATTCAGAGAGGAGAATAGAAAAGAAGAGACTTTCAGAACCCGTGATAAGATTAGGCTCAACAAGACAATTGAAGGCATTTTTTAAAATGATTAGCAATACCTCAATCTTTCCAATTTTCACGATCTTTCCGCTGGATATTATATCCAGGTGGGAGGGTTTGCAGCAGGTCAGGTTCAGACTCCTTATGGAGTCAAGTTTCCGTTAAAAATTACACATTTGGTTGTTTGTCCTCTAAAAATATGTTAGAGATTTATATGCCCGAGTTTTGAGAAATTGTTCCCCCACGTTGTAGTAAAGTGCTTCCCACAAACAACTTTTGTGCTAGGAGCACTGTGGAGTGAGGCTCTGCAATATTTGCACATATTCAGAACCACTAACGTCTTCCCTAGGTGTTCCAGGAGTGGGGGTAGATATAGGAAGGGTCCTTATAAAATATGTTTTATAAGCCCTGGTGCTAGAGAAATTGCCCAGTTCGATATCCCCATTGCAGATCCGACCCACATAGTTTAACATGGCAAAAATGTATTGATTAAGAAATGAAGAAAGGGGTGTCATAAATATATTTTGGGGACTCAGTAGAATGGTATTGATAAATCCAACAATATGGTATTGTTGAATGTTTCCTAAAATGTTTTGACAAGAAGATATAAGACTTTCTTGTCTGTAAGCCAAAACTCTGACTGACTGCGCCTGCTGCACAATCTGAAACTACAGCCCTGTGGAGCAAACCTGTTTCAAGAGGACTAAAGCGTGGACTACCTGCAAGCTACAGGTTAACAGAGTTCACCTGGACCATCACCACCAAGACTATCCAGCCTGGAGTAGTACCAGTGGATTTGTAAGGGTTTTGTCCAAGTGGCCTGTGGGGATTAAAGTCCTAAACTTTCAAGGACCAAATTGGTGCTTCCAGACCCTTGGAGTAGGGTTTGGACACTGAGGGGCCCTCAAAGAAACTTCAGGAAGAGGTTCCAGAAGTTTGAAGACGTTTGGAGCAACTTTGGAAAAAAGCTCCATAAGTGGACCGACTCAACATGGCCAGCCAAGCCTATGGCTCTAAATTGTGAGCCAGCCTGCCTTACAGGTTCATCCCAATGAAAAGCTCCGGAGGTCTGACTTCCAGAGTTTGATCTGAAGTTGCCTGAAACTCAAGCCAGCTAAACCCTCACCGAATCTGGCCTGGTGAAGAGCACTGAGGGACCCAACAAGAAAAAGTTTCAAAAGTTTCTAAGTCCGTACATAGAAAAGGTGACCAGGGCCAACTGCAAGAGTCAAGCTGCCCTCCTTCAACCGTGAGCTGGCTTTGATCTCTGGTGTGTCCCGCTGGAAAGCTCCGGAAACAGACTTTACAAGTTAGACCGGAAGCTCATCGCAAGGCAAGCAGGCAAACCCTCACTTAGTCCAGACTGGTTGAGAGCTTTGAGGAAACCTGGGAAGAAAAGGTCCTAAAAAGTTTCTAAGTCAGAAGGAAAAAACTTTGACCGAGAACTACCGTGAGGGGTAGCAGAACAGGGCTCTATCGCAGTTGGCCTGAAACTTTGACTTAGCCCTGGTCTATAGTGACCAGATGTCCCAATAGGCACTATAGATTTCTATGTGTTATGTAGTGCTAATCTTTAAAAAATCATATCTCTGGTTCCCTACATTGTTTTTTTTCATTTTGGTGGCATGTTACGAGAAAAATGTTTCCTATTTTTATAAATAGTTTTTTTTGTTTTCTGTTGTGTGCTGTGTCTTAATTATTTACTGAAATGGTGTTTCTAAATGCTTTACATGCCTGTCTTTGAAGTTAAGCCTGTCTGTTTACAGCCAAGTTACCAAGGGTTGAGCATTGGAATAATTTTCGAGGACCTATACCGATCCCCATATTGTGTTAGTGGCCTTATTGCCAGTGGTAGATATATTTACCACTACTAATAATCCAATTCCAAAACACACTCACTAAGAAACTCATGCACTCACTTATAGACCCACTCAAAGACTCTTGTTCTCCCTCACAGACCAACTGAGAGACTTACACATTCACTCACAGACCCACTCGGAGACTCAAGCAGAGACCCAGCAAAACACTCATGCACCCACTCACACACCCACTGAGAGACTCATGCACTCACTCACAGACTCATGTACTCACTCAGAGATATACCTAGATACGCATACAACCTTTCACAAGTCCACTCAGATAGTTATGCACCCACTCTCAGACCCACTCAGAGACTCACGCATCCATACTTAGATCCACTTACACTCTCACACACCCAGTCACAGTCCCACTTAGTCACTCACACACCCTCTCACAGACCCACTAAGACACCCACTCACAGACCCCCTCTGACTAAGCATGGGCGGAAAATCCGTTACGCTCGCGGATTTTGCGGATTTTTGGTAAATTCGCAATCCGCGAGATTCGCGAATTTCCCGCAAAATCCGCAAATCCGCGAGCAGCGGATTTTATGGCTTGCTCGCACTGTTCGCGTGAGTTCGCGGCTTCCCAGTTCAACTTCACGCCCCGCGAATAAGCGCTAAATTGCAGAAATACGATCTTAGCAAAACTGAAACTACTTACCAGGTTCAAAAGTTCAAGCTCATCATTAGTAGCCATTTCCTGTAGTGCTTCCTGAGGGGCCCCTCCAGAGTTCAGTTGCCTACTTGCAACTATTATGTGACCCTGCTCTGACCCTCAGAATAGTTACACAAAGGTCCTGAATTACAGCTAAGGCAGACAAGCAGGAGCCAGGCTGGAAGTTCAAATCCAGTGACACATTAATCAGCCCCTAATTCATTATTGTCAGTTGGGGCAGGGCAGGTGTTGTAACTAATTTTGCAACAATGAAAGCACTTAGCAAGTGCAAAAGATCACTAATCAGGAAGCACTAAGGAAGCAGGTGCCAGCTAAAAAAATATTCTGTGACACATTAATCAGCCCCAAATTAATTCAGGTCACTTGAGGCAGGGAAGGTGTGCTTTGCTTTGCCACAATAATGTACACTGGACAACCAGAGGGTGCTGTGATGAAACAGAGGGTGGCATGGGTGGGCCAGAGGGTGGCATGAGTAGTCAGAGAGTGGCAGTGGTGACAGAGAGTGGCAGTGATGAAGAAGAGTGTCCCAAACAGGCTGGACACGTAGAAACAACAAGTTCGCAAAACTTGCGACCCAAAAGGTAAGTTCGCGTTTGCGAAATTGTACCAAACCCTCGCGAACTGGCAGAAACCCGCGCAAACACAAAAAAAAATCCGCAAATTCGCGAGAATTCGCGGATTTTGCGGATTGCGAGTTCGCAAATCCGCAAAATTCGCGAACGCGAGATTCACAAAATTCACCCATGCTTACCTCTGACACTCACACACCCACTCATAGACCCACTCAGACACTCATGCACCTACTCACACACCTACTGAGAAACTCATTCACAGACCTATCAGAGACTCATGTACTCACATTCCCATTCAGAGACTCATGTTCTCACGCACAAACCCACTCAGTCATTCACCCACTCACACAACCACTGAGAGACTCATGCAGTCACACACAGTCCAACTCAGAGACTCATGCACTTACTCACCGACCCACTCTAAGACTCATGCACTCATGTAGAGACCTACTCAGACACTCACATGCCAACTCACACATCCACTACAAGACTCATGCACCCACTCACAGACCTACTAAGACACTCATGCACCTTTCACAGAGCCACTAAGGCACTAGGGAACCTAAGCAGATGCACAGAGTCACTTATATAGTTGTAAATTGAAAACATGCTGGTGACTATAAAATGTCTGCTTTTGTTTTGCGTATTCACAACGTATTCGCAAATTTGAAGAAAAACAACCAAAAAAGGTATTTAAAAAGAAAATTAACCAGTGTTTGGGAAATAGGGTGGCACAGACAAAAGCCATTGTGCTCATTGTGTGTAGATGATAACTATACATAAAACAGGATGTTGTTGAGGAACACCCTGTTGCCTTTCTCTGTGAAGTGAACTCCATCACTTGTATCGATATTATCTATGCCAATTACCAAATTGTTGTTGTAGATAAAGCACATCTTAGGATCTCAAGGAATGCAGAAACAGTTTTACTGACATGTTTCCTGGCTTTGTCTATTTGTGGACAGAATTTTTGGGACCATTTCCATTTCTGCCTTTGGCATATGTTGGAGAACACCAAGGCAGTCTGAAGGAAAATTTCCATTTATTGAGCAAAGGTATCCTGCACTACGATTTTTAGTCCTACTTCAGTAATTGTACCTAGATCATTGTGACAACAGTGCAAGATCACGTGGTCAGGGTGTTAGTAATCCACTATGTTTTTTGTTTTTTTCCCAAAGGCAGCAATTTATGCCACTTGAACCCACTCTGCCCACATTAGTCGAACACAATTACTGGCAATGCCAATCTTTCTAGCACACTATCTAGCCCAAAACACACAGCTGTGACCCACAATCCACACTCTAATCATTTTGAAAGTAAGAAGGAGTAGCACAAAAGAGAAGGCTGAACAGAATGAGACAGTTTTCAAAATGTAAGTCAGTTAAAATGGAGGGCCGGGCCTGTTTAAAAAAGGACATATTTGATTTAATGGCGTAGAAATGCAGATAGTTAAAATTAGGTACTGATCTTTATGAAAAAGTAAGTAGATCTGTGATTGGCTCTGGGTAAACAAAAAAATGTGTATGCAATCTTGGATGTGCTTTTAATAAGAAAGAGTCAACCACACCTGCAGCTGAGTTAGAAAGTAATATGCTGCTTCCAGAATGTGTTGTGAACTTGTGACCACTGGTTCATGAGTGTTTTGTAAAGGGGGTTGCAATGTGATCTGTGCTAAGAGTGTGTTAAAATGATAGTGGTTAACACTCAATATTATGAAGGAGGGTTTATTTTCTTAGTCACATATATGTAATAAAGATTAGGGCAGTTGCAAAGTATGAAGAGTACAAAGCTAAATATGTTTTTGGACACCCATACTTATTCCCTAATTTGTTACGAAATTACACAGGGGCCCGCATTGAGGGATGAGTAGAATTCACGTATTGCCTAAAAACACTACCAGATTGGGCTTCTTTACTGTAGTGCAAGAAAAGGTTAAGAAACACTGACTATTGAGAAGTGAGTTAAGAAAAGTAAAATATAAAAGGGATGTTTTGATTTGGTACCTTCAGCCGTATCACTGAGTGAAAGTTGAAATGTTTTCCATTAATGCTTGCTTTGTATGAGAGTGGTGTAACATTCTTATGCTTAGTTTTACATTAACACTGATCATGGAAACACAATGCCAAGGGCACGAGGCAATTGGGACTGAACTTATCACTGTAGTGAGGTCATGTGTAACTTTAACTTCTGTGGTGCAAAGGACCTGAGGTTGAATACCCTTAAGCCTCCTAGGATTAAAAAATCACATACATAGCACAACAACAACATGGTCCAGCACTCAAAAAATTACAATTGCTCTGATTCCACCTTACAATTTACATAAAACATTGATTCAGCAGATGTTATTCCAATTTTCTTTATTCATAAACTCTTCTTCTTAACAAAATACGACTGTAGCCAACACGTTTCGTCCCATCGGTCTTCTTCAGGGCTGCAAATGTTATACATAAATACAAATTATATTTACAATATTTACAAAGTGCTCAAAACACAACAACAGTAATTTTAAATATATACATCGCTCTCATCATTTCATTTAGTGCGACTTCTTTTTACAGTCTGGAAAAATATTGTAGGGAGGGTCAACAGGGCATGTTTAACAACCAGAGCTATTTGTGCCCCTACTATAACTAGCAAAAAAGAAGAAATAGCCTGGTCCAAATGACTGTAGGTATGCCGTATTGAGTCTAGAATCCTTGATACCGTTAGACACTAATTTCTTTTCCGTTGTACACTTTTCTCTTTTTCCCCTTCAGGAGATACCACAAGATTTGGATTACCACCGGTATACATCTGGGCTCAGAGGAGCTGGTAGGATTTATCCAACATATAGTGTACACAGTCACTTTTTGTTTTTGTTTTTGCAGTCGCAGTTTTCACTTGGTCCCGAAGAAAGCTTGGACCAAATAGTCCATCTAGCTGAAACATGTCGACCTTCACAAACTCTGCCTTTACATAGTTATTATTTAAAACTATTTTGGCATTTTAATTTTGACCTTAGTACCATACTTATTAAACTTATTTTTGGTCCTAGGAGTCAATTTTATCCTCACTTTTTCCTCACATTACTTTTCACTTGCACTGCACCCCATTAGCATCACCAGTGAAGCACTGTGGTTTGAGTTTACATCACTATAATCCATCTCCGCATCATCAATAGGTGCATTGGTTGAGATCTGGATTGATGATACATCTCCCAAGTGACGATATTCCACCATATGGGTGGGCTGATGGGAATTTTTTCCAGCCCGGTGCTATCACTCCAGTGCTACTAATGGATTCAGGGTTCTAGACTTAATACGGCACACCTACAGTCATTTGGACCAGGCTATTTCTTCTTTTTTGCTAGTTCTTTTTACAGTCTTCAGAGTTTTTTTATATACATACTGTCATATGACAAAAGGAGATATATGACATCTACAGTATGTATATGTTTGCAATCATATTGACCCCTGTTGAAATCAAACATTTTAATGGTGATAAACTTTATTTTTTATATGTAGTCTCTGGTACCTACTTGTAATCTCCAGATGAGATGGAGCACATCTACTCTGTATTAGCCACTCAAATGTTAATAATGATCCACTATTTCTGAGAAGGATACCCACTTTTATTTCTAAATATGATTGGATCTTACCAAGGAAAGGTATGTTTGCTATCAAGGGTGCCGTCTATGATATGTAATCCATTTTCCTCAAATTGATACCAGAAAGGCCTATCCAAAATAGAATGCAAAGTAGCCATAAGTCAAAATAAATTCATAAAGTGAAATCTTTTTGCATTAAAAATACACTCCAACAGATCATACCTTGTCAAGGCAGAGTCTCTTCCTAGGTAAAATCCTATTATTTTAGTGACCAGTTCTCTGTTTGTTTTTGAATCAGAAGCCAACGTCTGGCATAAGGCAATGGGTGTTATCCCACTACAAACTGTAATTAAATAAAATCACTCCAGCTCATGAAATTCAAAAGGCACATGGATATAAACTCGACATAATGTTCCTCAAAATATCCAAAAAGTAGACAACTCCAGAGAGAGTCCCTCCTAATCCATTTGCATAAAACTTTTGCAAATGAAGGAGGAACCCCTTACACTCCTAGTGCTTGTACTAGGCCCCAGACCCATTTCTTAGTTCTGCAATCACGACATACAGTGATCACAGATTGCAAGTGTATACACAAATTCAAAGTTAGTCTCCTTTTTTAACGTGACCAACAAACCAAGTCAAAAGCTGGTCAATGTAAAGACAATCTCACTCGATCACCTACGCAGGCACTAAAAAAAGCTGACCATCAAGAAGAAACTGAATTGCAATACCATGTATTGTGTGTACGCCTTATTATGTCCATGTGATAAGGCGTACATCGGCAGCACTATACATTGTGCCAAGAAACGTGTCCTTGAACATATCAGGGCAATTAGGCACAATAACAAGCAATATCCAGTTGCTAGACATTTTTTTGAACAACACTTTCAAAACGAAAAGTTGCTGCGAATGGTTGTGATTGATGATGTCCCCAACAACATTCGGGGGGGTAATCGTAAGCTTGCCCTGCGTAAACTGAAATCCAAATATATCATAGACTTAGAGACTATGATGCCACAGGGATTAAATTCCAGTTAAGAATTAGCTATCCACCTACACTAAGTATCCCCTGTGCGTGCATAAACTGCCAATCTTCAAGAGTACGTAAACTACAGAGACTCTATGGTTTTTTCTGCTGCCGTTTGTTGTTTTTAATTTTTGTATATATATGTATAATATCAGTTGATTATAGCACTATTTTGTTTTTTCATTTCTAGGTGGTGGCACACAATTTTTGTTGAAAGTGGTTTGGACTCTGCCTATATAAGACATTCTGTGCACTGACATTACGCAACAATTTGCCCACTGGGGCAAAACCTTCCGTGTCATGTGATGATGCTTGGACATTGTGTAAACAACCATTGCCCACTTGGGCATCACGCGAAATGTTTTCTATTATTACATGAAATGTAATTCTTGGAGTTTAGTATATATTCCAATCGGATTTCTATGGGCACAGTACGAAATGAATTGTGTATTTTGGCTTCATGTCTATCAGTATCACTTTGACTAGGCTAAAATGGCAGAACCACAATGTATTATTTTTTCACTTTGGTGCAAGTCCTTTGTTGATGTCTATTCACAATTGTATACTTAAGTGTGTCTACTGTGTAGCTTCTTTAGCGTGATCAAGACGTTAAGTCAAAACGCGTTGCTGTGCAGTTCATATGATTAAACTTTCTGCAATCCATGTGAGGTGTCCGTGGTAATCTTCTCGAGTGAGGAAGTGCTGGGGTGATAGTGTACAGGGCTTCCGGTGCCCTGACCACGGACCGCCCTGCAGACGGCTTCTTCTATACCGGAGTTGGGTTGCATATATATATATATATATATATATATATATATATATATATATATATATATATATATATATATATATATATGTAATATTAATATAGTTCTAAATATAATGTAATTTAAAAGAAATAATGTTTCATTTTAATCAAAAATATATACATGTGTATATATATATTTGATATATATATATATATATACATATATATATATATATATATATATATAAATATTTATATATATATTTTAAAAAAGAAAGTACTTTTACAAAGTATATGACTTCACCACACATGAATTTCCGTTGTAATTGCATGTGTAGTAAAGTCATATGCGTTGTAAAAATTTGAGGAATTATGGCTTGCGGAGTAATGGTATTTGCATACTAAAAAATGCGGAGTGATGGTATGCGGGATTTTTGTATGCGGAATGGGATCATATATTCCTTTCCTATGGAAACCCTGACCTAACTATAACTACCACGTATCAACCTTCAAATTACTATACCTCCTGCATATCTGAACTCAGTGTTGTCAACTCATTAGCCACACTACATTAACTATAACTTGCACCTTTATGATGCACTGCTTATGCCCTTTAATATTACATCAGTATGTGAAATTACTACTTTCATGACACTTATGACATCTCAAATTATATCACTTGTGAGAATACTGTGCATTTCAGAGTGGCAAGTTATAATTAATGTAATGTGGCTAGCAGGTTCACAACACTGTGTTAGGAGGCGTGGGAGGATAGTAATCTGGAGGTGATGTATAAATTATACATTTAAGGTATAACTATAACTTTAGAATGTTTAATGTTTGTGTAGTTTTTGTTTGGTTTGAATAGAAATCATAAATTGAGTTTTCCTAACTATAACTAAGTTTTAACACGTGTGCTTTTCATTGAATATATATGTATATAAGTTAAAGAAATGCTATAGTAAGGGGAATTTGTCAGTGGCAACATTAACATGTGGAACTAAAAAAAACACAGAAATTCACCAGTTAGAGCTAACAAAGGTAACTATAACGTGCCCCCTGCAGTGCACTGCTTATGATCTCACATATTGCATCACTTATGACATGTTCTATAACATAATTTATGACATCACTAATGACATCGTAAATGACATCATTGAAGATATAACTGATTACATCATCTAATAAGAGTGTTTGTGTGTTTTACAGTATACATACTAACATGCAGCTACCATATTACTTGTCTACCTAATTTTGTACGGCCTGTGTCCAGCTGATCAGTGTAAATGTTTACAGAATGCATGTGCTCCTAATGCATAGTAGCTCTGTACAGTTATTCAGCACGTTATAAATGTTTGCAGTGAAGAGTCTCCCTGGGTGTAAGTGACAGTTGACAACTTGTGTACAGCATCTTCCACACAAGTTTGCAACACTGCAAAGATTCTACATAGAACATGCTAAGTATTGTAATCAGCCTTGAGTTATTAGACAAAATCGTCTCAGCATGACAATTTCTACGTAACATAGAAGACTGTGTGCACCAAATATTAACCTATATGTATGTGCTTGTTTTGCTTCACAAGATGGGCTATTTGTAACGTTTTCACCATTGTATGAGGGCTGCAGGTAGTATACTTTTTTGCACCTTCAAACATTGCTAATTTTAATCAAATAGTGTGTTTTTTGCCAAGTGTTGCATAGAGTGTACACTGTTTTTAGTAGATACGTTTTAATACTGTGCAGTGTAATTCTGATGAAACTTTCACTCTATGCAAATAGTGTGCTAGGGGGTAAACTCTCTTCATAGAGTGAATACTGCTTACAGTACCCACTTCTCTTATCAACTTCATTTTTCAATGTCGGTTGGGTGACTGTCAGGGGCTTGATACAGATAAAAGCTGTCCATATTAAGGCATTTGTTTTGGAACAGAAATTCAGTTATTTTAGGAACTTGGCTTTCTCTGAACAGCTATATACTGATTGAACACTGTATGCAATGAGGGTTTCCCATATATCTGTGGTTGATTGTTATTGTGAACTACGCTACTCATGAAAATTATGATATAGGGTGAACGTGGAACATATCCCATGCTTTCTACACCGAAGAGAGTTGTTTCTGTGATGGCATTATTGATGTCTCATAATCTTCTGAGCTATTATGTACTTAATCTCAGAGCTCTATTGTTATACCAGTTTATAGAGCAATGTGTATAAAATAAACTTGGACGATATCATCAATTGTGGCATTTGAGATGTATTCAGTGATGCCATAAATTATGTCATAGAACAAGACATAAGTGATGTAATATGTGAGGTCATAAGCAGTGCATGGGTGTAGTGCAAGCTATAGTTAGCTCTGCTGACTATAACTGGTGAATTTCAGTGTTTGTCTAGTTCACAACGTAAATGTTGTCACTGAGAAATTCACTGAACTATAACATTACTTTAACCTTTGTTTTTCCACTGACTTTTTTCTTTTTTTTTAACAGATCTTTTTTATCATACCTTACTATAATGTTACTATCATCTTTGTTTTTTCAATGAATTTCCAGGGTTTTTTCTAACGTAAAGTAATATTTTATTACCTTACTTAAAGTCACGTCCCCCGCCACAGGGCCTTATGGATTTTTTTATTGTTGAGGGAGGCTACATGGCCCCACTCTCTGAACCTAATTAAGCCCAACAGGCCCTTATGTTTTTAAAAGGGGAGGGGGTGAAGTGACCCTCTCCCCTTTAAAATATATAAGTGTAGTGTAGTTCCTAGTTTCCCACTAGGCCCTGCGCATTGGAATAACATAAACAGTAGTATCGACGTAGAAGTGCGGATCTTCCAGGCCTCTACTGACTATGCTAAACTTAAATGGGTTTGTTACCAACTAGCTCAGAGGTCACTGGAAACGTTCTTCTCTGTATAGGAAGTGATCAGCTTCCCTGGCACAGACAAGAAGGGATTCAGCTTTCCAACAACCGTGCAACATGACAACTTTGCTCCTCAGATCAAGAGTCAATCTCTAGGGTCGTGTGAAACAATAGACATGTATTTCACTCAGTCAGGTTAGTGCAGTTTACTTTCACGATATGTAGAGAATAGAGAGACGGGCGTTTGTCAATAAAGGATTAACATTTATTGAACAGTCTTTCTTCTCGTACAAGAGAAATGTATTGCCACAATTGCAAGACTAGTTATTATAAAAAGTACGTACAGTAAGATATGTATTGCGAAATAATACTGTAAAAGCATTGATATGGTTTCTTAGCCATACAATGGTTTAAAAGTAATAAAACATATATACAGTCATATATACATTAGGCTAAAATACTCAACTGGTGCTTCTAACTAAGCCTACCCCGGTGTGCCTGACCTAAGCCTAACACGTGGAAGGGGAGTAAGTAAGTAGCTTTAAGTTAAGTTGGTTTTGCCAAGGTTTGCTTCAAGAATTCTCATCTAAGGGTTTAGTCAACACCATACCTCTGAATAGAAAGATGGAAGTCTGGTATTTCCTTCAGGGGGAACTCGGTATCCCAGTCACCCGCGAGGGCAGACTAGAAGCGCTGGAGCTGGATTTCTCTGTTCAGCGCTTCGAGAGGAGGAGGAGGGACAGCGTCCGCGGGCAGCTTGGCATCTGCTGGGCTCTTCGCAGAGGGACGGCTGTTCAGCTCCTAAGCTCACCACACCATCGTTCGCGCTTTAGCAGCGATAATGGTATCAGTAGCTTCACCAACAGCAGCGGGGCAGCAGCAGCATCAGCGTACTGCATACAACATACAACAGCTAGCAACAGGGTAGCAGGCTGAAGCAACAGGCTATTGCTTAAGGCAACGTTGGTAATATTTATACCTGACAGGTGCCTGGTTTGACGCAAGTTTGCTGGACATAAGACGTCAATTAAAGATGTCACTAGGAAGTGATAGCTATCAGTTGCTCATTAGAGTTCCATTACTAATCAAAACACAGCAAGCAGGGATTTCCAGGTTTGCTGAGTTTTTATCTTGTTGAAGAACTCGGAGTGTTAATCTAGGAATATCAGATAGTGACTTCTGCTCTGTCATTGCACTAATTGGTTGCAAAGGAAGTGGCAGAGAACTATTCTGGAATGTGGCTCTGTTCGTGTGAGGCCAGAGATGACTTTCTGAATATCGCACTTGAACGGTTATGCCAATATAGGGAATAAATGGATTTATAGCCGAATAGGGGCATAAGGTCGCAGTATCGATCAGGAACCTAGATAAACACGCAACACCCAGTCCACGTTTTCATGTCCATCAAATTACTAAAACTAGAGCAATAGGATGCATGTGTAACATTGCCCACCCCAAAATACATAAATGCATTCGAAATAGGCGTATATAGTAATACGTGAAATTTAGGTACTGTACGTTTTTTTGAAGCATAGAAATCATTCAAAAATTGTTGCATATGAAATCAATGAACGATTATGCAAAAAGAATTACACATGAAATATCTCTGAACAGAAGAAGGGCGAGATAAATCATCACATATAAATGCATTGCAATAAATGTGCTAGAGGCTGATGTAAGTTTGTTATGTCTCTAGATGTGTTTAGAAATAGAAGTTTGAAGCTTCTGTTCTCTAAGAATAGTTTTTACGTTAAGCAAATTGTTCGTGCCAAAAAAAGGTCAATATTAAAAAAATCGTCCAATTCAAAAGAATTAATGCTTGAACGGGGAAATAGAGTTCCAACGCTTTTAGCAGTTTTTGTTGATCAAAACTGAAGGCCGAATTCAGAGTTCATGGGAACGCTGTGTGTCGGAAAGCTTCTCAAAAGTTATTGTTTCTGTTCGGGTGAGAAAATCCTATCAGACAGGCTCTCAAAGAATTGGTCTACAAAATCAGGTGACAGTTCAACCAAATTCGATAGTGCTGTAACTTGGCAGGTGTGAGAATGATTGCTGTCATCATAGTCGGGATCAGCAATGCTCACAGAAGGTCGTACCTGGGTGATGCTGCTTTTGTCACTCGCTCCACTGTTACCACCTAGTCGTAGTACAGGAGTCTCAACGAATGCCGTCATCAGGATTGGTAGCCGCTGGGGACAACACAATGCGTGAGCCGTAATTGGACTGAGCAAAGTACCGACGTCCATTGGTACTGCTGATGGAAGTGAAAGACAGATGTCCAACACGCACTCATCTCCGCATAGCATACATCGAAGTACCGGTAAGATACAGTTCTGCCATATAGGTCTGAATGAAAGGAACCAGGTCATGTTTAGATCTCTCAGCCTGGCCAATCCGAGGACGTTAGTTATCCTGTCCCGGTAGCGCATTGCTAGGATTGTCTCTTCCATTCCCATGGGAGCTATGTCTGAGTTTCGGCTTGCCATAACGAAGCAGGAGGGTCAAAAATAAAATCCCTGCTACAAGTCCCAAAAATAATGGTATGCCGCCAAAAACAGAGTGTACAAAATTAGGAACGATTCCCAAAATTGCTTGAAAGGGTGTAAGTAGTCCCGTAAAAATTGTCTTAAATATGCCTGGGATGTTGGTGGCACTAGACATGTTAAGGAGTTGGTTGAGCATTTCTACGAAATGCACGGGGCAATTTGTTGATAAAAGTTCATGAACTTCAGTAGCTGTCCTTGCAACTAGAAGATCATACGTCTCTTTTGATGACGTTATAGGCACTGTTGTCTGCAAAAGCACAGACTTCATTTTGCTTAAAGTATCAATTCGTATAGAATAGAGATTCAGACAAGGCCAGATGGGAGTCACTGTGTCTGCAGGCCCACTCGGGAACAATGCTTGCATACAGCATTTGACCATGGATGTTACGCTTACTAGATAACTTTTCCCTGGCACAAGGCCACAACATCTGTGATCCGTTCTAAGAATGTAACTCCTGTTTGCAAGTTGCATAAAGAAGGGCTCTATCTGAGTTGCAGGTGTGACTAGCTGGTGGCATGAAAGGTTGTTAGAATTTCCATCACATGCTCCATGTAAATTAATACCCTGACACAAAAGTATACCGCTTAGTGAATGTTTACAGTTGTCACCACTAAGAAATACATTTTTGTCGCTGTCACTATAGCAAGAATGTGTGTATGGTAATTTCCATTCTGATTTTACATATCCTTTACCCAATTGTTCATACTGGCAAGTAGGTATGTATTCAAGGCACTTTTTAAATCGGAAAGTTGTTATCGGAATAGTGATAATTCCGTGTATTATCCATTCAATGACAGGACTCTCTGACATTGTCAATGGTAATCTCTCAAGTTTTTCGATGCTCAGGATTGTATAGTCTGCTCCTTTCTGTGCCAAACTGATCTGTTTATCAGTAAGGTTAAAAATGGAAAATAATGACGTTGTGTTGATTAAACGCCAAGGCACATAGCCTGAACGAAGATTTTGCAGCGTCCAGCCCAATTGTATAATAGAACGTAATTGAGATTGGCCATGTTGTAACATTAGCAAGTCTCTATCTATCACATCAAAGGCAGAGGATACAATATTGTCCAACGAATATATTCTGGAAGACAGGGTCATTAACCCATTGTCTACTACAGAAAGTGATTTCTCCAAATTAATACGATTAATTTCTCGTATTTTTTCAGCTGTTTCAATTTGTTTGACTTTCCAAGCCTCGTTGTACGCAGCATAGATACTGGTCGCTATGAAACGCTTTTGACGCTGTTTGCGTGGTCCAAGAATGAAATCGCGCAAATCAGCACCATCTTTTAGTAAAGACAAGTGTTGCTTAATTTCAGCCAGTGTGGATGATGTTAGCCATTCAAGGCAGAGTTTCCCTACACTGTATGTTGTTATTATCCCTGGATGTTGTCTCTGGGAATATCTCGGGTCTAGTCTGGTCATTTTTAACCCCTGTGTTTTGTTCAGGAATCTATCTTGACAGCTGTTTGTGTCAGTAGGCCAGATTAACCACTTTTTCCAATCAGGATGTGTTCTGTTAAAATGTAAAATTTGTGACACGTCTAACTCAATATCTGCAGTTGTGTTTTCAGGTATTGGCTTTGGAATAGACGGTTTGTTAAGGTCTTTGATCTTAGCTAGGCCAAGACAGGATGTTTGGTGTATTGTGTCATTTAAAAACATCATTTGTTCTGGTATCATGCAGGTTCTAAATAATGCTTCAATGCCCTGTACCTGCCAATCTTTTGTACCCCAAATTGTTTTCGTTTCAATGTTATTTTTCCAATAATCAAAACCAAATGTCATCATTTTATCATAAAATGCTTCTGAATATATCAATTTAGAATTTGTAAGCATTGTTTTCATTCCTGTTTTATCTAACAGTTTGTAATAAAACGTTTCTGCATTACTGGTGTTAAACCCTGAGAAGTATTTGAATTTCTCAAAAAATGCTTTAGAACTGCTTTTAGGTGGTGTAGCACAATGTTCCCATTGATTATACATAAAAATATTTCTAGGCTGTGCAGATTTATGCAAGTAATGATCACCATAGTGTGTGTAACAGAATAACTGCTCATAACTAGATGAACCTTGTAAATAATCATGATCTGTGAATCAAGCTGACATTACTAAGTCAGACATCATGTCATTAATACTGTTAAAGTCCCAATCATCGGAGAATGTACTGGGTGTTACAAAGTCACTTAAGGAAACCTTCAGTTGATGAGGATACTTCAGGATTTCGACCGGACCATATATTTCATAGTCTGTTTTCTCCCATACTACCCCACCAGGTATTGGAATTGCTGTGACATTTACTGTTGACAGTTCTCTTTTCTTCACATGGGATGATCTGTGTGGTTTCAGGACTAGGTTGATGTTCTGACTTGCTGTGTCCATTGTAATATATTTTCCCTCAATGAATTTTCCCAAACAAAGTACCATGATGAGCCAAAGCAGGAGGAAAAATACACCTAGACCGAACCAGAACTCTAGCCAAGGTGAAATAAGGTAGATTTCCTTCAGTTGATGAAAGAGTTCCGTTGCTTTTTCTTTAAAAGTCTTTTTTGTTTCTGGCATCACTTCGGGTCGTTTTTATCTTCAGAGAAGTTGTCGAAGTTGATGAAATAACCAGAGGCAGTTCTGTCAATTGTTGAGATTGGATTTTCAATCTGTCTTTCGGTAGCATTTTCTGATGCCACATTAGTGTAGACTGGTGTTGTTTCTTGACGAACTGTTTCAATCTGTGTCTCAAAAGGCACGAGTTCCATGGCATTATTGCATAGTCCTTCACTGTGCACTGCAGGCTGATCGAATGTGATGAGTCTTTTAGTTTGAACCTCTTGGATTGTTGCAAGTTTGGGTATTCTGTTGTTTCTTGGGAGTCCACTGGGCCTACTGTTGATTATAGGCCACATGCTAGTGGTTTTACCAGGTCGATGGACACAACTCTGTTCTCCTTTTTACCAGCAAGGGGCGGTAGTACTACTGATCTTGTTCCGGTGACTGCCAAGACAGGTACTGCTTTTCTGTAAGAAGGCCCAAATTCCTTCTTCACCGCGATCTTTTCTCTGACTAGATCCCCAATCTTTGGAATCCAGACAGGCCTTGCTGGGGCTGTTGCTTGTGGTGCCTCGTCAGTGGTAGTTGGCTGTTGCTTTAACTTTATGTTGCTTAAGGATTTTCTTGTTTCATTCAGTTCCTGTAAAACAGCCAAACGATCCTTTACATCAAAGTCTGTTGTTTTTTCTTGTACCACTGACATCTGACTATCGAGGTCCTGAATGTTCATTCTAATACCGAACAAGAGTTCGTATGGGCTGAAACCTTTTAGAGAATTTCTTGGCAAGTTATTAAGACTAGTCTGGACACTTATTAAATGTTTGACCCACCCAGTGCCTGAACCTAATACCTTCGCTGTTATAGATCGCTTTATGTCCCGTTTTTTTCTTTCAACCACACTATTCCCTTCGGGGTGCGACAGACAAGAATACCGCAACCCAATTCCCATGCAGGCCATGGCCTCCTTATAGGCTCGAGAGCTCAAAGCAGGACCCTGGTCAGAATGGAACGTGGTAATTGCGTATATGCCGATATGGACTCGCAAATCTTTTATAATAGTTCTAGGCGTCAGCCGAGCGCTGGAGGCCACATTTTTAAGTGTGTTTAGCCTTAACTGTGTACAATGGGACGCGCTTCTCTTCTTTGATTGCGCAGATAGACCGCCTTATGCTGTCTAGCAGGGATCCTGAAACTACACTGGCCTGTTTAGTACTGCGATCTCTGTTACAGTTTTCACAATTTTGAGCAAAACATTGAATATCTATACTCATTCCTGGCCACCAGTACTCTGATTGTAATTCTTTCAGAGAATCTTTAATTGTTTGGTGTCTCAGACCCAACCCCATGTGTGCTTCCAGTAAGAGGAAGCCCCTCCTGCTCCTGTTTGGAATTATTCTGTCCCCCACTCCAGGGATTCGAGCAAAAGGAACGGAGTTTGCATCGATTACGTATGCATAATTGAGTGGATAGTTCACGGGTAGTGCTGCACAGTCTCCTTTTACAGTTGTTTTTACTGCCAGCATGGTTTCCCCGTCTATGTATTTATCTGTATGCTTTTTTGTGGCTACGGAAGCCGGGTTAGTTGCTTCCGCCGTGGCTGTATTAGCCAATGAATTCCCTGCAACGTGAACGCCATCACGTTGAAGACTCTGTGCGTGAATCACGTGAGTCTTTTGTAGTTCTTTGTATAAAAGAGCTACCTGTTTCCAGAGCAATTTATGCTTTATTGTGGCACCTGTGTCATCTTTGTAATCGTTTTCAATCCACCTCTGCAATTTATTGTTGTAAGAGTTGACGCAAAAATGAGAATCGCACACGATAAGTGTCGGGAATTCACTTTCTGCATTTTCGAGCGCCATCTTTAAACATCTGATTTCAGTTCTCTGAACCGAACAGTTTCTTACAGATTCAGTTTTTGTTACTTTCGGTCTGAATTTACCGCACAGCCAACGACCTTTAATAATCGCACATGCTGCATCGTAGGATTTTCTCTCTACGTTGAAATGCTGTACAAATCTATCTGTATAGATTATACAGGCGTATTGTGGGAGAGGCAGAATTTCGATTGGCAGAGGATATTCTTCTTCATACTCTAAATCATTCAGTTCTTTGAATTGCGGGGCAAAATAGTATTTCACATCTTCCGCTCCTAGAGAATCTACACACTGTATCCATTTCGGATCCAATGACACTGTAGGCAGGTTTACTGGGCTGAATAGCGCCTCGAAGGCGGATTCCGCTGTAAGGATATTAATCCGTTTGCCGTGTGCTAGTTCTCGTTCATTTGCTAATGCGACTTGCACTGCTTTCACAGTTCTTTCTGTGTGACTGAATGCTTTTTCTGCTTGTGTGTAGAAGTGAGGTTTAATTGAAATAGGTACCTTTTCTCCCTCATTAGAGGTTAGGTACGTGAATCCGCATCTTCTTGGGATGACTCGGATTACAAGATCACGTGTGTTGTCACGTGTATCTAATTTTGTTTTTGCTAACATGTCTGTTTGCAGTGATCTCAAAATTTCTGTGTGTTATTGAGTCCAATTGATTTGTTTAAAATCAGGTTTAATTAGTTCGTAGAGTGGTTTAACCCTCTCTGCGTAATTTAGAATGTGTGTTCTTCCGAAATTCAGAAAACCTAGTATGGATGTTAAATTCTTCCGCGTTTTTGGAGCTTGGAGTACAGCGCACTTCTCTAAGAAGTTGTCCGCTAGGCTTTTCCCTTCACTTGATAATTCGTACCCTAAAAATAGTACCGTCAGATGGGCAATTCGAGACTTTTTAAAGTTGAATTTGTAACCTCTGCTGCGGACCCAAGTATAATGGTGTTCACTCTTTTCAAGTGAGTATCCAAGTCGTCGTCTGTGAGATAGATATCATCTACGTAGGATAATGCCTCATCATCATATATTTGTAGTAACTCTGTTACCCTAGCTGAGAATAGTCCTGGGCTGTTCTTGAACCCCTGTGGGAGTCGACAGATTTTTTTTTTCGACCCAAATGCAGAGAAAGCGGTCAAATATCTGCTTTCTGGTGCAATGTTTTGACAAAAGAAACCATTAGATATGTCTAATGTTGTTTTATATTTTTTCCTAACTATGTTATTCATTAGGGCTGCACTATGCGAGTTTTGTACTGCAAAAGTTTTGCAACATGTATTAAGATGTCTGTAGTCCAAAACTAGACGATATGAATTGTCTGGCTTGGAGACAGGAAACAAAGGATTGTTCATTTGAGAGGTGCATGTTTCAATCACCCCCTGGTACTCAAGTTGATCTAAAATCTCCCTGACTTGTTTTTTAGCTTCTTGCTTAATGGGATACTGCCATTGGGCAGTTGGTTCACTTTTTAATTCAATTTTGTGAGGAGTTGAGTCCTCATCCCATCCTACATGATTTTTATATAATGCAGATGCTTGGGCCACTGCCCATTTCCTTGCATATGTATATTTTTTGTGAATCGGAATGTGATTCGAGAAGGCAGGCATAATCATTTCTTCGCCACGAGGGCACTCCCTGACAAACTCTGGGGGCCAATCTTTTTCAGCTAACAGAATATCATAGCCTTTTGAGAGCTTATCCCAAAATAGACCTCTTATTTTCCTAGTCTTATCACCCTCTATACGCAATGTTATTTCGTATATTTTATGGGGCTCGCTAAGTCTGGTGTCGGCAGTTTCAACCTGAATGTATTCATTCGTGTCCACTGTCTCCAGATGACTCATCAAGATCTTGCGCGCTATACTGATTTCTGCTGCACTGTCCAACATTGTCAATGCCCACTCCCCGTTTTTCAACTGTGTCCTCAGTATTCTCGGCATGTTCGATTACTCTAATACTGGCTACCTTCTTTTTCTGAAATTGAGATTTTTTACTCTGAGCAGGTTCCTTGTCTTTGGACTTGGTGTGCTCTCCTTGGTCTGACCGTCCTCTTCTTTCCGAATTCTGTGGAAAAGATCGAGAGGGACGTGTATCAATACTTTGATATCTATCAGGTTTTTTCAGATTATCCCTATTTCTAAGGTTATATCTTTTCTCAGAGGGCTCCCTCTGGAGAGACTGGCGTTCTCGAGTCAGAGTTCTTTCCCTCCGTCGAGGAGACCTTCCTCTGGACTGGAAAACTTTTTCCTTGGGAGTGGATTGTTTATTTCCATCCCAGCTCTTTTTAGGAGTGTTTAAATTATTTTTAATAAATAATTTTTCAGGATTTTCGAGCAGTTGGGGCTTTACCGGTTTTCCACCCAAGCTGTCTCTACCTAATTCTTCATAGCATTTCTCTATGATTTTGGCAAGCTCCACAGGATCTTCTATAACTGTTTCCTTCAACTTCTGGCGAATCACCACAGATGCTGCTTCTCCTTTTATGTTGGCTAATAATATAGCCGAGACCTGCTTGAAGTCTTTCAGTAATTTCATACCTAGATTTAAAGCGGGCTCTGGACCGTATTCATTGTGAATCTGTTTTAGCACTTCTGGTATTACGGCCATAGACGGAACACCGTGTGTTTTTGTGTAAATGGAAGCAAAGACTGTACCCCAAGTGTGGCAGTCCTCCACGTGTGGTGTGATTCCCATAGGAAGGCAGATTGTCAAGATTCTGTGTTTCTCTATAGGGGTAGTATCAGGAAATACTGCCTCTATTTGAGTGATTTTCTGTGCTAACCAGAAAGGAATTTGTTCCTGTTTTACGGGTGTTTTACCAAGACATGACTGTATGTTCTGTGGTGTAATTTTATTAATGTTCCCCTGATGAGGGGTCAGCTGTGGTACATTAACAGCTGGCTGGACTGTTGCAGTCCACATTACATATGGGACTAATTGCCTATGTACGGGCGTTTGTCAATAAAGGATTAACATTTATTGAACAGTCTTTCTCTCATACAAGAGAAATGTATTGCCACAATTGCAAGACTTGTTATTATAAAAAGTACGTACAGTAAGATAAGTATTGCGAAATAATACTGTAAAAGCATTGATATGGTTTCTTAGCCATACAATGGTTTAAAAGTAATAAAACATATATACAGTCATATATACATTAGGCTAAAATACTCAACTGGTGCTTCTAACTAAGCCTACCCGGTGTGCCTGACCTAAGCCTAACACGTGGAAGGGGAGTAAGTAAGTAGCTTTAAGTTAAGTTGGTTTTGCCAAGGTTTGCTTCAAGAATTCTCATCTAAGGGTTTAGTCAACACCATACCTCTGAATAGAATGATGGAAGTCTGGTATTTCCTTCAGGGGGAACTCAGTATCCCAGTCACCCGCGAGGGCAGACTAGAAGCGCTGGAGCTGGATTTCTCTGTTCAGCGCGTCGAGAGGAGGAGGGGGGACAGGGTCCGCGGGCAGCTTGGCATCTGCTGGGCTCTTCGCAGAGGGACGGCTGTTCAGCTCCTAAGCTCACCACACCATCGTTCGCGCTTTAGCAGCGATAATGGTATCAGTAGCTTCACCAACAGCAGCGGGGCAGCAGCAGCATCAGCGTACTGCATACAACATACAACAGCTAGCAACAGGGTAGCAGGCTGCAGCAACAGGCTATTGCTTAAGGCAACGTTGGTAATATTTATACCTGACAGGTGCCTGGTTTGACATAAGTTTGCTGGACATAAGACGTCAATTAAAGATGTCACTAGGAAGTGATAGCTATCAGTTGCTCATTAGAGTTCCATTACTAATCAAAACACAGCAAGCGGGTATTTCCAGGTTTGCTGAGTTTTTATCTTGTTGAAGAACTCGGAGTGTTAATCTAGGAATATCAGATAGTGACTTCTACTCTGTCATTGCACTAATTGGTTGCAAAGGAAGTGGCAGAGAACTATTCTGGAATGTGGCTCTGTTCGTGTGAGGCCAGAGATGACTTTCTGAATATCGCACTTGAACGGTTATGCCAGTATAGGGAATAAATGGATTTATAGCCGAATAGGGGCATAAGGTCGCAGTATCGATCAGGAACCTAGATAAACACGCAACATAAGGTTCTGTGGCAGGGTTGGCTTTATGTATAGGCCTTTAATGGCTTAGGGAGGGTAGCCATGTGGTCACCTCCCCTTATTAAATAAGGACCGGGGATGGGCTCTATGGGGCTTATTGTAAAATTAATGCAGCTGGCCAACACTTTATTTTATTTTTTCTCAATCCTGCAGAATTCCAGTATTTTTGCCTATTTTATTTTGTTTTTGGCACCAGAGGGCTTCCCCTGGGTTCACCCATGGGGGTCAGGGTATCCCTACCCTACCAACTAATATAATTTTAATTTTTTTACTTCAGGACAGGGGACTAATTGCCCCAAGTCCTGTAAAGGCTGCCAACAACATATTTCTCATGTTGCTGGCAGCCAGTCATAGTGCTCACTCTCTCGGAAATCTGACTCCTGTGGGACAGAAATGACCAAGCAAAATAAAGCTCCTCGGGCCAATTAGAATGCTCTATTTTTAAATTGGCACTCCCGCAAGAGTTTCTTGAGTCTCTCGCCGGATCCAACCATTCAGATATACAATTATTTTCAGTTTTCAATTTCTCAAAAATGACTAAAATTATTTGCAATGGATTACCAAGATCTAACTTCTTGACAAATTTGGCATAATTTCATTCAGCAGTTTTTGCAGTACCCCATCTTAAAAATGTCTTTGGAAAATGCATGGGGATTTTGCATTTTGGGACCCACCTTTTTTCTTGGCCTTTGCTTGACTAATCACCCCAAAACTTTCCATGCACAAACTAGTTAAAAAGTAGCACTTTTTGGAAAGTTTCCTGGAGATTCTTCGAATGGTGCCAAAGTTGTTAGCAACGCAACATTGCACTGCTTATGACCTCACATATTACATCACTCATGGCATGGTCAGTAACATCACTGATGATATCACTGATGACATCACTGATAACATCATTCAATGATTGTGAGTGTCTTAGAAAAGTTTATGAGTGTTAAACATATATACTACGGTACTACACAGGCTGAATTTTTATATTGTGTGTTCTACTGAGTGACACTATTTTTAACATATTTGATGTGAGTAGCTGAGTGACTGGGTACAGCTGTGTGTGAGAGGGTGTGTAAGTGTTTATATCATTAAATAAGTGGGTGTGTGAGTTGCTGTATGGGTGAATAAGTGGGTGTGTGAGTAGTTGTATGGATGAGCGAGTGGCTGTGAGTAGCTGTATTGTTGAGTGAGTGGTTATGTGGCTGTATGGATGAGTGAGTGGCTGTATGGGTGGGTGAATGGGTGTGTGAGTGGCTGTATAGTTGACTGAGTGGCTGTGTAAGTGACTGTATGGGTCAGTGACTGGTGTGTAATTGGTTGTATGGATAAGTAAGTGTTTATTTAAATGGGTGTTTGGTTAAGTGAGTAGGTGAGGGAGTGCCTGTAATGGAGAGTGGTTGTGTGATAAGCGTTATGGGTGAGTGAGTATAAGTGTGACTTCTTGTATGGGTGAATGAATGGATATGTAAGTGGTTCTGTGGGTGTGCGAGTGGCTCTGCTGAAAGGCTGTATGGGTAAGTCACTGGGTGTGTGAGTAGTTGTATTGGTGAGTAAGTGACTGTATGGGTGAATGAGTGCCTGTGTAAGTGACTGTAAGGGTGAGTGAGTGGCTGTGTGAGTAGGTGTATGGGTAAGTGAATGGCTGTGTGAGTGGCTGTATGTGTGAGTGAGTGGGGTGTGATTGACTCTGAGGATGAGTAAATGAGTGTGTGAGTAGTTGTATGGATGTGGGAGTGGATGCATGAGAAGTTGTGTGGGTATGTTAGTGGTACTGTGGATGATGTCAGCAGTGATATCACTGACCATGTCAAGAGTGATGTAATATGTGAGGTCATAAGAGGTGCACTGTAGGGTGTAATTTATAGTTAGCTGAGGTAACTATCACTGCTGAATTTATATGCTTTTGTGCATGTAAAATCTGAGTTAACTATAACGTCCCTGTAAACTTTGTTTTTTTTGAGTGAATATGTATTTCCCAGTGGTGGTGACCACTGGGTAGTTATAGTTAGGTTGTTGTTTCCATAGGAAATGTGTATTTGTGTTGCTAACAACTTTGCATGTGTGTGTGTGTGTGTATGCCATGTAGCAGAACCAATTCGAAAGGATTTTGATATCTCAAGAATAGTAATTGAAATGTCAAAATCCTATCAGATTGTTTGTACCATATAGTGTCTCTCAACAGCACTGTGTCAGGGGTACTTGCTGTCTCTTTGATATAAAGGGAGAGTCACAGATACCCCCACTGTTCAAATATGCATGATGACAGCCACCAGCCTCATTGATTTCACATCTATCCCGGACACTATAATAGGCAGAGGCATTTGGTTAAACAATTAAGCTGAGAAAGCGAGGCTGCAGCCCTACGTGAATTATTACTAAAAATGACAAAACATGTGTTTCTTATTGTAAATGGGCCTTGGGAGGGCCACAGGGCTACATTGAGAGTGCTTGGGACTATTTACTCTCCCCCTCCTCTAGAACCAGGCGTGGTTCCATCCTCCTGATATATATGTTTTGTGGCCTCTGAAACACCAGATATCTCTGGCAGCAATGCTCAGCTATAAGCATGCAACCTGAAAAAGTCCTCAGGATTTTTGGATAGCCGACAGAGTCTGGCACCCTCGTGGAAAATCTGGTCTGCCACACTGCCAGTCTGGGGTTTCAAGGTATGATGGCAGTGAGATGGCAGTCAGTGTTACACAGTGTTGCACTTGCCTTTCAATGCATTCTTTTTTGGCCCATGGGCCACGATGGGACCAAACATACAGGCCGCACACTGGCCATTTCAAGCTTGTCCATTTGGCAGTGCCAGACCGCCTAAAAAGCTGGTTCAACACTGGTGTTACAGACCATCAGTTTTAATGTTGGTGAGGCTTTTCCCTGACAGTTGCTGGGCTCTTCATGGTAAATGCAATGAGGGTGTGCCCTACTCCTAGTGTATGTAGACCTTGGTCAATATTACTCTAGTTCTGGTCTGTTGTCGATACTTGACACTTCACTTTTAATGACAAAGGAGTTCTAGCCATCTGCCAGTGTTGGGCACTTAGGGGGCATATTTACAAGCCCATATGGCCACCACAACGTCCCTTTTTCTGACGTTGTATTGGCGAGAGGGGCTTCACCTTATTTACAAGGCAGTGTTAAGACACTTATTGTGGCTTAATTCTGCCTTGTAAATAAGGCATTCTTTCATGCCATACTTAGCGAGAAAGGGGGGGGCAATGGGTGTTGCAGTGGGCGTTCCTCCGCAAAACCCATTCATTTTGAGAGGAACAATATTTATAATGTTGGCGTAAATATGGGGCTGCGTCAAAATAAAGACCAGGGAAAACCTGGTCTTACCCTGGCGCACCAAGGAGAAATGTTTAATTTATCTTTGTTTTGCTATTTCCATGTGTGCTGCGTTGTGTAGTACACATAGAAATAGCAAAAGGCCATTGATTGTTAATGTGCAAGAAGGTGTCCCTTTCTGCACATAACCAATCACTAAAATAAAAAGACGTTTTGCAACTTCTTTGTTTGCTGCATTAAGCAGCACACATAGAAGTTACAAAATGCCATTTTGGGAGGCTTATGTTAAAAAAGAGACACCTTTCTGCACATATACGATATTCCCCTGCAACACAGGCACCCTTGCACTATGGTGGAAGGGTGTCTGCGTTGGCACTAGGCGGCTAAATTAGCGCCAGTGCAGAGGGAAAAGTAGGGCTACAACGTACCCTTGCAAATACGATGCAGCCCTGCGCTTCAGAAGTGGCGGAGCGCTGTGTTAAGCCAAGGGGGCTAACCTAAGGTTCTGCCACTTCCTCGTAAATATGCCCCTTAGTTTTGACACTGAATTATATATTTATTCTAGCCTCCTGCAAGAGTCGGGGGCTCTTGCGTTGTTTGACAGTCTGTGGCCCATGTGTTAGCTGTAGTGTTGTATTAACCGTGACCTCTGGACCGCCTGCTGTTCATTCTGGATTCTTCTTATTCCGAAAGGTAATATCTCCACTGGAGGAAGTAGTTACGGTGCGGTATTTCTCCATTTAGAGTTCCCCACGACAACGTGGAGAATAACACAGTAATGCTGCAGGTTTCCCCCTTTCCAAGATGCAGAACTTAGGTTTTCCTGTAATTTTCCCACAATAATTCTACAAGGCTTTAACTGGCGAAATGTGTGTGGGGAAATGGTGTACTGTCAATCGCGGTGAATCGCGATTAATGGCCAAGGTATAGATAATGTCGGAAATATTTGTGTAAATTAGAGCTCATGTGATTTAGACCCGTAAAACAGATACTAGGCAATTTTTGTGAGATCATCCTAAGTGCTGCGGCTACTGGCTGCATCAAGGCAAGCAGACTCCCTCAGTCACAGATATTAACAAGTTTGATGAATGGAAACGTCATGATTCATTTAGTGAATGTACGAACATCCTGGCATAGGGAAAATCATAATGTTTTAGTAAATATGCAGTTATCTTGGATTTTTCGTTTTCAGATATTTGGTGACATTGAACTTATTCGTGCTTTTGCTAAATAGTAAACTCAATCTTCCAAAGGGAAACGTAATAATGCACTTAGTAAATGTACACACATATCGTCTATTTGTTGCTAGTCATTTGGTGAATATGAACCTTTTCGTGCTTTTGTAAAATAATCAATATGTTATTTGCAGGACCTGCTATGTTTTAAACTAAGGTACACTTTGCTGGAGGTTGCTGATTGGGTTTACATTGTATTGTATTGGACATATGCATGCTTTCTCTTGGAACATTGCGGACAGTTCCCATCTCTAGCTACAGCTGTTCGAATGATGTCACAATTCGCCATGGCATACCCTTTTCACAATTATGAGGATTGAACACATGTGGCACAGTTTTGTTTTTTAATGGATTGACTAATGATAATGTATGTTCTGCAAACAAACACCTATTCTCTGAAATCATTTTGCTGGACGTGCTTTAGTAAATGGATACAAATGACCAGCGTCTCCCCACACACACCCTCAAGTTAAGCCTTCCACCCAGAATGAAACAAACACAACAGGAATAATATGTACATGCAGAATCTTGTTGAAAAATAAAACGGGCAGAACACAACGTGAGTAAATTATTATAATAATTTATTAGCTTTCCTTGGTCCACGCCAAGTGACATAAATTATACTTGATAAGATTGCAGCCTCTTCGTGAAATACCAACAAAGAACCACTTGTTTTGAATATCAAATACACAATCTCAAACTCAAAACCGGTAGCTGCAAGACGTTTGTAATCAAAGAGTGAAAACAATGTTCGCAAATAGATCTTCACAGTAAGTGCTTCTTTCAGCTTCAGGCTTCATTATTTTTTGTTTTGTGCCAACAGTCACACGAGAAATAGAACAAATCGCATCTTTGTGTTTGGCAAAAAAAAGTTCGCTGAGTTTATGAAAGTCTTTTGCTTACGTAGCCTTTATGAGTGCAGTCTTTATAATGCCTTCATTTCAGAGTCGTTAAGTGTCAGGTCACTGCCACCCGCCGCGGTTACCAGCAGTCAGCCTGTGGTGGCAGCGTTCACAGTCAGTGAGTCAAGAGTGCGTCATCAGTCATACTTCCGGCTACAGCTGGGGAGAGATGTTGTAGCCTCCTTATGAGGGCAGGTTGCCTGTTTTGCCACTTCAGTTCATTGCTCTGCATACTTCTCCGCCCGTGCACTGTGTGGGCGTCTCACTGCTGCATGCCACTATGCCCGGGCACTGCAGGGAAGTCTCTGTGCCACATGACGTTGCCAGACAATGCACAAGTCTCTGTGTTGCATGCCACTGACTGCGCACAGGGACGGCATGGAAGTCCCACATGCTGCTGCCAGGCACTGAGCCGCATGCATTTGCTCCCCGGCTCTGCCTGGAAGTCTCGGTGCTGCGTGTTGCAGTGCCAGTCTCTGTGCTGCTGCATGCCTCTGCACCATGGCTCTGTACTCCGTGCCTCTGCGTCCATGTCCTGACTGGACAGCTCGGTGTTGCTGGAAGTCGCGTGCAGCATTCTTCTATGGCCAGGCACTGGCAGTAAGTCTCTGTGCTGAATTCTCTGTGTGCTCGGGCACTGCCCAGAAGCCTCTGTGCTGTCTGCCTGTGCCCTGCGCACCGCCTGCTGAAGGTGCCCGGGGGCGCTCTCCCCGGCTGCTTGCACGCGAGATGCAAAGCATTCCTGTAATGCTGAACGGTCTGTGCTGTCTGTCGTCTTTCCTCCTTCTGGAGGCCTCTCAGATAAGTTTCAGGGAATGCTTGGCCATTTTCAAGAACTGGACCAGTTTGTCCCTGGTGCGCTGCTTCAGCGCCATCAGCGCCCTCGCCTTCTCATCCAGGTCCTGCTCGATGTCGAAGATGATCTTGGCGCGCTCCTCGGCTTTCTTGTCGCCGCACTTCTTGAAGAGCCGCTGAAGAGACTCCTCGTCGATGCGCTCGAAGATGTTGGCCACGGCTTTCTTGCGCGCGGCGGTGTCGAAGTGATAGCCGTGGATGGAAGGGCTGACTCTCAGAGAGGTGGACATGGCGAAGGGGCGTCGGCGGCTCTGCACTTTCATGTACTGTCTGTCTGCGCTTGCGGGCTCCTCTGGCTGTAGAGGGATTTGTGAGCTACTCGCCGGCTTTGCCGGGATTTAAAGGCAGCCCAACGGCTCAAAGATCGAGTTACAGTGACGACATCAGGCCTGGCATCCGTTCCAGCCCAACGCCCACCCTTCCAGAGCCGGCTGCTGCCAACCAAAGATCCACCCTTTCCACATTTTCAGAAAGTTGTGAGCTGCTCTGTGGAAGAGTGTTCCAGCGAGTGACGCTGGACTATTGTACTCGCCTCACCGCGTGGCACACAAAATAGACACAAGAGTGAAGTTCTGATAATAGAACACGTGGCATTTTTGCTTTGAAATGGATACGGCCACTGTTTAATTCTCGTTCTTCGTACCTCTATTCTAGAGTGAAAATGTTTAAAACGAGCGGTGGAGACAGGGGACCCTTGGAACGTTAACGTTTATCCAACCTTTGCTCGTTACAGTGTTTTCAATACTGTGATAATTTCCACACTTTTGTATGATGATAGCTGTCCAGCACAGCTGACCTATAGGATGCAGCGAACACATATTTGCTAGCCTTACTTCCATGTTTAGCTTGTAACAACAACAATATATTCATATAATAAGACATTCAAATGCGCTATTCAGATTTTTGCAGCATATGTTCGAATTATAAACTTGCTCAGAAACTTGCGAAGGTTTGGCTGAGAGGAGCTCATTGTTGAAGTCGAGAACTTGGTGGTGTACAGGCATCGCTGAAGAAGGGTATTATTTGGATTGCAATGCAAGGATTATAACAGCCATTTGAACACATATTGATTAATTTACAAATAGAAAAAAATAATTGCAGGTGCCTAAAGTTTCGCTTAGAAGCCCTGTAATGGTGATGGCGAATGCCAGGGTCACCTAGACTTGATGCCACCTCATGCATATTTCTTCGGCTACAATTAACTTTGTGTCTCTTTATTTCACTCTTGCAGGCTTGTCTTTTCAGCCAATTTCTCAATTTGTTACTTTTTTGCTATCTTTGTCGTCTAACTTATTTCGTCCTTTTTGCCTTTCCGTTGGGTCTCAGTCCGATAATGAAAATGCGTACCTGTCCCCAAAAAAGAGTAGAGGTGAACGAAACCTGAAAACCACAGGTACCAACTCAAGCACACTGGGGCTTTCAGATTAACATTAGCTTATAATGTATTTCATATTTTTGACAAGAAACCAGACGGCAACAAACACCACATACATTTATCAAGCCTACGCTTAGAAAACGCTATGGAAAATATATTATCATTTTAAAGTAAGTACATTATTGGGAGGTGAGTTTTTTTCTGTTCTATAGACATAAATGACCCTAAAATACGGAGAGGAAACTAGAAAATCAAAGGATAACAACGAGGTCTATTTGGAATTGAAAATCTGCCTTATTTTATATCTTTGTGCAGGGAGTCGGCCAGCGTGCAGGGATTTCCTGCACCAGACAGTACATTACAGATCCAGGATAAGTATTTCACTTGCTAATACTTGTCCTGCTAAATGATTCAATTCAAAACCCTTAAGATATACGTTGTTTCCAAAGTCATCACTGCCATAAAAATGTATAAATTCTAACCATCCATTTAAATAAAAGAGCGGTGGTGGTTCTTCGGCCACAGCGAACTCAGGCACGGATGGCCAGCAAGCAGCACAGAGCTCTCAAGTGTTGAAGATTCCTAGGAGTGAGAACGAATTAGCATATTTGATGATATTACATGAATTTTTGTCAAGCATTCACTGAGGTCAATGAAACACATTGGTCAGAAAATGAGATGTAACTGGACTCTGATGTTCCCAAAGTGGTTTCTTGCATTACATAAAGGGGTCTATAGGAAGGTGCCCTGAGATGTTATCAATCCCTGAGGCCTTTACACGTCTTAAAACATTCTATACACACAGCAGATCTCAAAAAAGATTTCCGTTTAGAGTTGCCTTCTAGGTCTTCCCACCAGGTGTGGCATATGACCTACTTTGAGTAAAACCTCAGTCCAATTGCCAAATGTGTGATTCTCATTCATAAAGAGTGAAACTTGAGGTGCCATGCATCAACATTTTTGAGTCTTTCATGCAGTGCTTATTTTGTTTAAAAAAATGCAGTGACCCAAAAGTTTTCTTTTGTGCCTAGTGGGGTTGAAAAATGCCATGGTTGCCGAATACCAAATCTGCCTACTCTTGATTCCATCTAATGCCTCCTCTGTCACCCTGCACTTCTCGTCTTTTTTCTAAGACTTGCAAGTTCCTTTTGTACCCCCTTTCTCCCTATAGCACTGTTTTCCCATCGCTCTTTTCCTCCTCTCTCCATTTTCCTCCTTTCTCTCTCTCCCACTTGGTCAGATGATGAAAAACAAGTCTCATTCCTGAACATTGAGTGTTGGTGCCCACCTCATTTGTGATATTTGTGATATTTGTGAGGTTATTTGTAGAGCGCGACGTTCGCTCCGTAGGGAGCATCTTGGCGCTAAAGATCCTGAGTGGTCAATCCTGAGAATTTAGATGGCCGCTTTGGCGTAATCATCGGAGAGGTTGAAAATCCAGGTCTTTAAGAGCTTTCTAAAGGGTTTTTCAAGCGTCTGTTGTCGAAGAGTTTTGGGCAGGCTGTTCCATGCTTTAGTGGCCAGAGAGCTTAGGGTTTTGCCGCCCTTAGTCTTTAGGTTATATTTGGCAGGGAGAATGAGATTGTCAAGAGACGAGCGGAGAGAACGGCTGGGGGTGTAGCGGGGAAAACGTCTGGAGAGGTACTTAGGGCCAGTTTTGTTGAAGGCACGGAAGGCAATGATCAGTATTTTAAAAAGAATTCTCTTATGGAGAGGCAGCCAGTGTAGCGAACGGAGGGCTGCAGAGATGGAGGATCTGCGAGGTAGCCTGAGTACCAATCGTGCGGCAGAGTGAAGCACACTTTGAAGTTTTGATAGCGTGTTCTTTTTTGCCCCTGCCAGAAGGCCGTTACAGTAGTCTAGGCGGGAAATTATAAGCGCTACTGTCACAGTTTTCCTGGCGTCGGTATGAAGGAAGTTGAAGAATTTTCGAAGTGATTTGATTATTCCAAAGCAAACCTCATGCAACAAACAGCACAGATTAGGCATGGCTCCCTTCCCTGAGACACACTAGCGGTACGGTCTGTCAGTTGGAAGCTCCAGGGGTACAAAACGCACTGCCGAAATGTATAAGATGTTGTATTTCTTAGGAGATCTTTCTAAGAAATTGTTGTGAATGAGCCCTGGTGCCCTAGACAACACTGATCTCAACATCACCGATCTAAGACCAAGGATTTAGAGACAAAGCTGAGTTGGAGTTCTATGCTTCAAGGCCAGTTGTATGAGAGAGGCACGCATGGCTAAACCACATGTTCCTCCACTACTCTGCCTAAACCATGAATGTGTCTGAACATTGCATTCCTTTACCACACATGCCTTTACCATGCAATTTCATGTCAAAGGCATGACTGGTATAGGGATGTGTGGGTAAGACCCCACCCTATGCCACCTGCCCTTAGCCCTAACAACAACCCGACCCCTCATGAGCTCTACAAAGTACTCTAAAACCACCATGAGCCCAAAAAACTAACCTGACCCCGAACCCCTAAACTCTTCTCCGATTCCCCCTGAGCCTTAAAAACAACCCCAACCCCTAAAAAGTACCCTGGCCCCGAAGCGTAAAAGCAACCTAGACCCCCTGCCCTAAAAACAACCCAGCAATAGACATGAAAACAATCCCACCCCAAAACCCTGAGCCCTAAAAACTACTCCAATTTGATGTTTTTGAAAAATGTCTGACTTTCGAATTTAAACATAAAGCCATCTGCTGCTAGATTTGTCCCCCTTAGCATGGCCCCGTACATGGATGTATTAGGTAAATTAGATGGCATTTTGAGAAGCATATCTAGAATAAGACATCTGAAAGGCTCATGAATAGTACATTAGGTCCGGCAATGCAAGGCCCCCTTTTTCTCTCCTTCTTCTGAGCTTCTTCCATGCTTTCTTGTGGTCTTGTAATTCCATATAAAAGAGTTAATTTCTCTTTGACATTTTTCCATCATTTTTGTTTCCATAGCGATTGGGATAGTATTGAAAACAAAGGTGAATTTTGGGAGAATACACATTTTGACTAGATTTACCCTTCCTGTTATGGAAAGAGGCAAATGTGTCCAGGATTTCATAAGTCTTTTGCTTTCACTGTGTATTCTTTCCAAATTAGTTTGTGCAAGGATGCCCACATCTTGGGTTATTTTGATTCCCTGATACCGCATTGAGGATGAGATGTTTATCCCAACATCTAGGTTGGGTAGATTCCATGCCATAATCTCGCTCTTACTCGAGTTTATGTCGTAGCCCGAGACATGGCCGAATTCTTCAGCCCTTTGTATGACCACTGGGAATGCCCTGACTGGATCAGATGTAAACACTAAGATGTCTCAATTCGGAGGAGTTCTTGGTCAGCTTCAATCAGACATCTGGAGTTTTTAAATTGCCAATTTGGATTTCCTTAATGTAAAGACAAAAGACACAGAAACAAATAACAGGTTAGTGTTCGTGACAAACTACAGCGGAGTGAGTAACAAAATCAAGAATATAATAAACCGCAACTGGAATTTAGTTAATACTAATAGCAGCAAGGAACAGATCCCCAAACCAATCTTCGCATTTAGAAGAAACAAAACAATCAAGAACAGTCTAGTACACACCTATAGAGAAACAACCCAAGCGCAGCGAACGATAGATAACAACCCACTTCCAGTTGGGACCTTCCCATGCAGCAATTGCACGAATTGTAACCATGTAATGAAAGGCAACCAGATAGTGCACAACAAAATAAAACACTTTACTAAATCTTTTATAAATTGCAGATCTAAGAATTTAATATACCTAATTAAGTGCCCCTGCAACTGTGTCTACGTTGGCGAAACAAGCCGCGAAATTAGGATTAGATTAAATGAACACAAATCTGCAATAAGATGTAATAAATCAGGAGCCCCACTCGTAGATCACTGGAAATCAGCGGGACATAAAATAGAACAACTAGCATGGTGTGGACTAGAGATAATAACGCAGAACATGAGAGGTGGCAACATTGACATGAAACGTAAAAAACGGGAGCAATTCTATATGTCCCGCTTTAACTCAGTGAATGCCGGTCTCAACACAAGGGAGGACTGGGAAAGAATCCTACAATAACTGCAAAAAAACTTTTTCAAGTTACATACCTCCAAAAGATTCTCAGCACAAGAAAAGACAGCCTTAACGCTGAGTTTTACTCAAAACCCTAATCCACAGTATTAGGTATTCCCTTTGATATGCCAGAAATACTACATATACTGCTCGGTAAATACTTGTCCCTGTATCAGCCCCCTACTAATAGTAAAGAACCCACATTCTAATTGACCGACTCAATACTATGAAAATACTACATATACCGCTCGATAATTACCCGTCCCTATATCACCCCCCTACTATTAGCAAAGCACTCACAATCTAATTGACACACTCCATACGATGAATAGCTCATAGATGTCAGGAGTAGAATGTAGGAAATCAAGAGACACCGTCACTGTAATAAATACACCTTAACAGACATCTAGCAGTGAGGATTAGATGACACGGAGAATTTCCTTTACTTCTGTATTTATATGATGGCAAACTATAGTTTTAATACCCTCCAACTGTGGATATAACCTCGAACGTTTTATCAAACACAACATGCCGTGTTGTTGACATACGCACATTGTCACCACTGTGCGCGACGTAGACACAGAACTACAATTGTAGTTCGTCTCGGAATAGATACACCAAGACATGAGAGGCGGAGTATGCAACGTCATGTAATTGACCTGCTTTCCCGCGAAAACTGACATTTAAAAGTGAAGCGGACGAACGCCTTGACACATTCTTGGCAGATCGTCCTGGATAGCAGACGCCGAGAATACCGCGAGGGGAGCAGGGAGGCCGATCCACAAGCTAAAGGTAAGCGCTTCAGCGAGATCGCGTCAGGAGCATCCCGTAGTCGGGAGACGGCTAGACATAGTGATATTTTTTTGCATTAGCACTACCTTTGTTAAAAACAGCGCGCTGTCAGATGCCTCTCAACCAGTGGGTCCTAATCCATGCCCATGCCCCGAAACTGCTTTCTGCACCACCAGCCTCTAATTAATAAATGAAGCATCGCCTAAAAATGTTAATAATGGTAAACTCTTGAAATAATCCCTTTATCTTAAACAAAAAAACCCTTATAATTAAATGGGAACTGATGATGTTAGTTGATAAAACCAACATTGTGTGGTAATTACACACTTAGTTTGGAATTATTCAGCAAGGCTAAAAGTGTTTTTGTTTTAAAGAAACTTGCATACAATACAAATGTAGGACATCATATGATCCTTTACAGGTTGGATTTATTATCAACCACGACCAAAAAACAGGGTGTCGCCGCGGACAAAATTGAAAGTATCCAGTGGCTGGCATATGCAAAACGAATTGACTTAATTTTGGGTAAGTAGTACTGGGGTTAATATCAACCAAAGGACTGTCTGAGGCCTTTCCTCAAGCCCTGTACAAAATCGCTTAAAAGTTTAAAAGAAAAAAAAGCGATGATATAGCAAACGCCTGTAACTTAGAACTACTTACTTATCCCAACAGTGCTCATATTCGTAATTCGGTGGCCCCCCTCCGGTAACCTCATCAAAGCAGACTTTCCTGACATGAGAAGGTAAAATCAACATATAACCTCAGGGGTTCTCCCAAAAAAAAGAATAATTTGTCCATATATCAGAACCTAAGAGGACATGTGAAGTAATTATAAGTATCTTTACATTAAGGAAATCCAAATTGGCAATTTAAAAACTCCAGATGTCTGATTGAAGCTGACCAAGAACTCCTCCGAATTGAAACTGTGAGGATAGTGTCAAGATAACACACAGGTAGGCTACAGGTGTCTCAAACCTCATAGCCCTCCCTCATGAGAACCAGATATTCTCATTTGTTAAAAACCCAAGTGTACAGTCACATAGATAAAATATCTCCAGGAATGTACCACTCAGAATGCTTATGTGATAGTTTTCCAATTTTGATAAAAACCCTTCCTCAACATGTGTCAGAATGTGTGCCCAGATATGTAGAAAACTGTTAGTAATAATAAGGCAGAATATGCCAGCCCTATACAAACATTGCGTGTCTCTAATTGCAATGTTCTTTTTATAGAATTGTTTGTCCTGAAGAAGGTGTTATCACCGATTCACCGAAACGCTGCGTCGACTACAAGAACTACTGTGATATTCGTGATCAAATATTTTTTAATAAATTGTGATTTTTAACTGTTTTTAAAGAATCAGCAATTGTATTTTTGGGCATATTTATTGTATAAACTACCTGTTTTTAAATTGAATTGTAATAAATTGTATATTTTTACAAGACACACTCTTTATGGTTTATATCCGTTCTAAGTATTTGTTTATGTGTACATGCTATATAATTTAAGCTAGATCTGGTACTTGGAGCAATAAGGGAACTACACTTGGGTTCTTTCCATTTTGAGTTAATTTGCTGTGGGACCTCTTTCTTGTTCCTCCTGATTAGACTCCTTGTCCCCTATTTAACTATAGAGGAGGCCTCCCTTCGTTTTGATTTGAAACACTAAGATGTCGTCTGCGTATAATGCTACCCGTCTTTCCCACTCTCCGAAACAGAAAGATGGAATATTAGCCTCTACCCTTAACACCTGGGCAAAAGGCTCGATGTACAAATCGAATAAGAGAGGGGAAAGCGGGCAGCCCTGCCTTGTTCCTCGAGTAATGCTAAGTGCTTCAGTCAGGGACCAGTTAACCAGCAGCCTAGCTGATGGTGCACTATATAACTGCTTAATAGTTCTGCTAAACACTTCCCTACAATTAAATTTTTTTAAGACGTCATTTAGATAGAGCCAATTGACTCTGTCAAACGCCTTAGTTGCTTCTAGAGTCAAGGTGGCCAAGAGAAAGCAGTAGCAATATCTATAGCCCCAATTAATTCCCGCGTTAACTCAGCTAGTTGTCGCCCCTTTATAAACCCTTTCTGATCATGATGGACTACAGTACCAATAACGCTAGCCAGTCTTGTGGCGATGATAGTTGTAAAAATTTTATAATCGTTGTTAAGTAACGATATTGGTCTGTATGACCCGCACTCTAATGGGGATTTCCCTGGTTTTGGGATGAGAACAATTGTGGCCTCACCCCAAGACTTAGGCATTGGCTGTTCTTCCATTAAGATGCCATTAAAGAGTTCAGTTAGCACAGGTGTAATAGTGTTCTCAAAAGCTCTATAGATTTCTCCCGGCAAACCATCCGGGCCTGCTGCTTTCCCTTTCTTAGTTTGACTAATAGCTTTTTTCACCTCCTCTTCTGTAAAGTCTGACTCTAATGATTTGCTCTGGATTATTGAGAAAGCAGGTAGTGTAATGGCATCTAACCATCTATCTCTTGCGTTTTGGTCGTTGGGAAGATCCTCTTTGTAGATATCCTGAAAAAACTCAAGAAACGCTGTCCCTATCTCAGGACTGGTGGTTCTTGTCTCTGGCTCACCTTCTATCTTGATTTCCCTGATGTAATTTAGGGCTTTATCAGATTTGATTTTCCAAGCCAGAATTTTTCCTGCACTTTTTCCAAACTACAATTGAGAGGATTTACTCGCTTCCCACCTCTTATTTATTCTCTCCTGCAGAGTATTCTCTAATTCAGCTTTCAATTCAGCCAGTCTTTCTTGCTCTTCAGCTGTTATTGAAGGCGAGACCATTTTTGACTCTAAAGTTTTCATATCTTGTTCTAATCTGTTTATCTTGTCAAAATATACCTTCCGCCTATAGGAGGCTCTATTAGTAATTTGTCCTCTTAAAAAAGCTTTGAATGTCTCCCAAACGACTGTTGGGGTTGCAGAGTTTCTATTTATTTCAAAGAAGGTTATAGATTCTTTTACTAGGAAGTTAACTTCTTCTTCCTCGAGCAGAAGTGTCCTGTCAAAAGACCATGAAGGGTGTTTGAACGTGGTGTCAGACTTAAGAGTAAACTCCAACGCCGAATGGTCTGATAGATGTGATGGTAAATAATCTATTGATTCGAGAGTGTCTTTTAGACAGTAACTAAAGAAGGCATAGTCTATTCTGGATTTATGTTTAAACCGGCTGTTCCTATAAGACACCCCCATCTTATTACCCACTCTTTCTCTCCAAAGATCTGCCAGACCCACGTATGTCATTATTGTTTTAAGTGTTTCTCTAGATTTAGTAGAGCCAATAGTTTTAGACCTTGTTGATTTATCTAATTTGGGATCAAGAACAATGTTAAAATCTCCCATCCAGATTATTGGCTCCTGCACTGTTATTAATTGGGTCCTTAATGCGTCTAGGTGTGATGGATCATCCGAGTTTGGGCCAAAGTAGCCCACCAAAATTCTAATCTGACCATCAAGCGAAACTCTTACTATTAGCCATCTCCCTGTTTGGTCTTCCCTGCAATCTAGTATTTCTGCTTTTGCAGATTTTTTAAAAATGAACACTACCCCTCTTATATTAGCGTTATGATCTGTGGAACAAAATTTATCAATCCACCTATGTTTTTTTAGTATATTGTTTGCCCCTATTCTGATAAGGTGTGTTTCCTGCAACGCTATAACCTGCGCCCGTGAGTCTCTCAAGTATTGTAGTATACGCTCAAGTCTTCCACTCACGCGCAGACCATTCACGTTCCAGGACAAAAATTTAGTGCATGTCATATTTTACTTCTATCCCTATCACCCTTCGTCTTTTGCTATTTATGTGGAAGTTTCTTAGACCTGGCATGGAAAAAACCTGTTTTTGTAAAGATTGTAAAGATTGGATAGTTTAAAAAAAAACAGTATAGGAGCACAGATGAGGATTTTTTTTTCTAATCTACCACCACCCCCCCTACCCTTACCCCGGGAAACCCCCCCTTATTTACTCTGGCTCGATCTTTAGCCAGGTTAACGCCCATCTACAGCCCATCCATGAGCCACTACTGCTACCTAGTCTTGCACAAAGAATATGTTAGTCTATGAGCGAGTAAAGAAGAGATATGACCACAAGTAGCTGACTTGTTGAGCTGTGTTGAGATAATCGTAGGCGGGAGTTGTGTGCTATTATAATTTTATATATATATATTTTTTAAGAGCTTGTTTCTTCTTTATTCGATCCCCCTTCCCTGTGCATGGTCTCACAGTGTATTTCCAATATATATCTAGATTTATTATGTGTGTTGTTTTTTTTTTTTCCCTTTTGTATTACCGGTTCCCCCTATGTGATCACTTCCTTTTTTTCTTTTGTTTATATATATCCCTTGTTTTTAGGTTCTACAATCTAGTTCTGGAAGACCTGAGGATCTATGTCTGCACTGATATCTAACTTAGTTTGATTTCTAAATCTTGTGAGAGTGAGCCTGGTCGTGGGCTTGAGCTTGAGCATGATCTCAGATGGAATCTAACAGCTCATCTGCATCCTGTATAGTACGGACATTATGCATCTTAATATTATACATGATGCGAAGGAATGCAGGGAATCTCATCTGCACCGTAGCCCCGTATGATCTAAATGTATCCATGCGCTGACCCAATTCCCACTGTCTGTCCAATGTGGTTTTTGAGAGGTCAGAGCGAATCTCAAAAGAAAAGTCAGGACCTTTTATTGTACCAGCTTTCAGGGCTAAATTTAGTATTTTCTCTTTAAGAGCATACGTCAAGAAATTAATTAGCACTTTCCTAGGTTTAGTCCTTGCTGGGTTCATGCGAAACAGATCTCTATGTATCCGCTGGATGTCCTTGTTAAGTTCTTCAGCCGTTTCCTCCAAATTGAGTGCCACTTTTATTAATTTTATTATATATCCCTTGAGATCTCCACTTTCTTTCCCTTCCGGAATCTTTAGAAGTCGGATGTTATTGCGTCTAGAAAAGTTTTCCAACACTTCTATTCGCTCTTTCATATTTTCTCCCTCTCTTTGGAGGTTATATATTTTTGACCTGGCGCACTCCAAGTTATTGGTTATAAGACCTACAGAGCTTTCTAGAGTCTCAGTCCTTACATAAAGGCCATCGACCCTATGTCCTAGTTCCTCACAGGTTGCTCTTATTTCATTTTGATTTACTTTAGAGACTACAAATTCCTGTCTGATCTCTTCTCGCATTGTTGCGATGGAGGAGACTACAGCCTCGAGCGATTTACCAAAATCTAGAGCTGTGTTTTGTTCGGCCTCCCTTCCAACTGATGCATCCAGGGATGCTTCCTCTTCAGATACTGCGCTGTGAGTACCCTTCTCTGTAGAGGTTTTAGAGGCCAGAGGTGTGAGTAAAATGGCCGGAGCTTCGGTCCCTTCCCCCTCATGTGGTGACACAGTGACTACAGCCCCAGTTGATAGTGAGTCAGGTTTACTCTGCATTTGCTTGTTGCTATCCATAGCTGCTGCTGCCATATCCTGCGTAATCTGCGTAATCTGCAAAACTTGGGGTTGAACTCTAAAATAAGAGCGCAGTGATGGAGTTATGTCACCTGGGGCTTTTGAGCTCTTACTCTTGAATTTATTCTTGTTTCTTTGTTGTTTTTTAGTGTCTATCGCTAATTCAGTTTTTTTTTTTAGCTCCTGTGCTTTCCTGTGAACCTCCCCCCCAAGTGCACCCTGAGCCCTGTAGTTCGTTTTCTAAAATTTCTAAAGTTCTAGCCTTGCTCCTTGTTATTCTCACATGTGACTCCCTGGTTGAATCCTCGTTGCAGTCACTATTTGCAGGCCCCCTTGTATCAATTGATCCCACCTTACTTGAACGAGCGTTGATGTCACCTTGATCCTCCAGCTCGACCGGCTCTCTCTCAGCTCCCACAGCTCTCTCAGCTCTCTCAGCGTCTACTGCCTTGTGGTACTTCTTCCTGCTCCCCCGCCACTCTCCGCCACCGTGTGCACTCTCCGTGCCGCGGCCACCCGGCCGCGTCTAATCTCCTCTGCCGCCCCCCACCAACACAAACGAGAGGCGGAGATCGGCAGAGCAATCACTGCCGGTGGACACATCCACAAACACAAACCCAAAACGGCAAACCAGAAAAAAATGCCGGGTCAACACACGGCTTCAAGGCTTTCAGTGCAAGCCCTACCAGCGGACACATCCACAACCGAAAACCGGCAAACACGAAGGGCTCCGCCCCTCTCCGTACTCCGACCCCCGAGCCTGACCACAACGTCAGAAATGGCACAGAAAGCTGCCGAAAGCAGCGGAAAAGACGCCGGTCAGTACATGGCTTCAAGGGAAGCCGATTCTTCGCTTTCTCCCACTTTCGCCGCTCACATCACGGTCGAAGCGGTAGCAGTGTAGGTTCCGGATTGGCTGTTCTCAGGAGCGTGCGCGCCGCTCTAGCCTGCGGCCGCCATGTTTCCCCCTTCGATTCAGGAAAAAACTCGGTTTATCTTATTACTCAAATTATTCCCCAAATTGGGACTCCCCCGGTCTACCCCCATGCCTGAAAGACAATCTGTCCACTATATTAGAATAAGCAGGCATTACTAAATGGGGCCAATTATTTAAAGAAAAAAACTGATAACTTGGGATGAGCTATATGATCTAGTTAGCCCGGGGCTTTCCAGATTTAAATATATTCAACTGGACAGCTGGGCAACATCTGAAACCTGCATAGATGGTAATATTGGGAAGATAAGTGAAACGGAACAACAAATGGTGTAACGACCAACCGGAGGAAGAGAAGTAGCCATATGGTATTGGCTTCTGTTGGAGGAAAGTGAAGGGGAGTTTCAACTCCCGGATGAGTTATGGGGGGCAGAGATTGGGCTTCCATGCGAGGAGAGGTGGATAAACTCCTTTGGATTATTCAGTAAAATCGTAAAGCCCTCTTGGCTAGTACGAAATCATATTTTCTCGGTACATCGGGCATATTTAACACCACGAAAACTCTCTAAATATCAACCGGATAAGAAATGTAACAAATGTAATTTAGCAGATGCATGTGATGTACACATGTTCCTAGAATGCCCTAATATAGCAAAATTCTGGGAAGAGGTGAAAAACACTCTGAACTCTATACTAAATACATCCCTGTCAATAACCCTCCCACTTGTCATCTATAGGATGGAAGACAACATCATAGGCAAGGAGAAGTCATTTCTTTTCTACGCAATTCTATTAGCGAGAAGACAGATCTGCATACAATGGGCAGAGAAGACACCTCCTTTACATTGTTCATGGCTCACATCTTTATACGAGACATCCAAAAGAGACCTAAAAAGTTCTGTTAGTAAGAGAAACTTGGCTTTCTGGGACCGCCTGACCAACTGGAGATGATCCGGGATTTTTTTTTTCCCCATGTCCGATGATTATGCCATCTATACTCTTTTGGACCAAGGGCCAGGATAGTTTCAAGTAAGGTCCGGCAGGTTGAAACATACCTAGATGGAGTCAAAAGAACACACCCTTAACTTTTATTGTTGGTATATCTCTCCCACCAACATAACACATCACGTCAGCAATGTCGTGCAAGGTGGGTGGCATTATCCGTCTAAAGGGGAAGGCAGATGAGGACAAAAAAAAAAACTACTCCAACCCTTAAAAACTACACCCAACCCACAGGGACGCTTTAAAGATTTAGGGGGCCCTGGGCCAAACGAATTTTGGGGGCCCATGATCGAAACAGCTTTGATTTTATGATCCAGTTTCAGCTCTTTAATGCCTTCTTTGGTCACATTCTAAATGTGTGTGCGCATCTGATTTTCAGGAAAAGTAATGTGTGTTTTCAGTATTGCAACACAGCAGCAGCTCACTAATATTACTGCAAATAATCTCTGTCACACCCTCCCATTTTTCACATGTGAGGTCCTGTATTGATCTAAAAGAAACTTTTTATATGGATGTTAAATGGAACATAAACATGTTTTGTGTGCAAAATGTCTGCAATAGACTCTCACAAATTAAAAATAAATGATCGAAAAAAGCTATTTTTACAACAATTTGTTCAAAAAGTATTCAGTCATTATTGCAAGACTCTTTGTAGAACATTGCTGGCTATATCAGGGGGCCCCCTGAAAGGCTGGGGTCCTGGGCCAGAGCCCACTTTGCCCATGCCTTAAAAAGTCTCTGCCCAACCAAAACCCGGTTCCAGCTCAACTTACCTTACTGTGTCTTCTCTCAATCCTTCCAGTTCCTGGGCCCGTCCATCTCAGCACCTAGACTGCAAATATGCCTTATCCACGCATATACGTGGTTAAGGCATATGCATAGTTGAGGCAAGCGTGGTTGCACTTGCGATGGAACACCACACGTGGCATTGCCCGCGTTGTTCAAGCAGTTTTCCTTCAATGCCTGTGATTGGACCCCATGCGCATTATTACTCTGCAGCAACAGACAACTCATGCTGACTCCAGGAGATGACCATGGCGGCTGGTGACATTTGAAAGTGGTAGGTGTAAAATTGTTTTCCGAACTACACCGCGGCGAGTTAGCGCAGCCAGCAAGCCCAAGAAACCTACGGGTTTAAAAAAAAAAAGAGTGGATAAATGGTGCATTTTCAAGCAAATTTGAGGAAGCAGGAAGGAATAGAGCAATACGAGCACTTAGAATATGTGCCCCATCCATGACTTTCTAAACCATGACAGCTTGTTTCAAATCTGCCTGCACCCACCGCATGGTTCAGTAGGCAGCTGTCACAAATAACACCTCCCCTACCCGCACTCTCAAAGGCAGGGAAAGCTGAGCAGACACCCCAAGGTCTCTGGGTCGCACGTCCTGCCTGTGTCCTGGTGATGGAGAAGGTCTCTTGTACTACAAGAGGTGTGATGCTCCAGAGTGTCTCATAGATTGCAGTCTGCCTCTATCTTAGCGGGCGGGTGTCTCAACTGTTTGTGGTGCCACTTGATGCGTTCAGAGTATAAGGGTGTCTCTTCCTCTGTGGTTGGGGGCTGTGGGATGTCTCAGGCGCCGCAGTCTTACAGGAGCTGCAGGGAGTCTCTGGAGCTGTTCTGTGTCTGTGTATCGCGGCGTCTGACGCTGCAGAAAGTTTCTGAAGCAGGTGGGTGTCTGACTGTTTCCCTAGCTGAAGGGTGTCTCTCGGGCTGCGGGGTGTCTCTAACTGTCCCTGTAGCTCCAGAATATCCGTCTCTGTATCCCGGGATGCCTCTGACCCTTCACGCTTTCTTTGGGGCTGCGGGTTGTCTCTGTGGCTTCAAGTAGGCTGAGTGGTGGCAGAGTGTCTCGGCCACAGTGGGAATGCGTCTCTGGGTGTCTCTGTTTCTGGGGTTGCACTGAGTCTCTGGGTCCACCCCCTCCTCTTCCTCCTCCTCAGAGGACAGGCTCGTCCTAGCAGAGGCAAACAACTTCTCCTACCTCTGCCCCCACATACATTGTACGCAGTGTTAGAAGTGGGCGGGGACGGAAGGGCACGGCGTGCCCCTACTTCTAAAAATTATGCTAGTCCGTTCCCCTACTTCTTGGTTTTGAAAGGGCGTACCGGGATTGTAGGAATAGCCACTTTAAAATGACACCTTTTGTTTGTTTGAGTGGTTCAACGTGAATATTGACGAAGGTCGGGCGCGTGCTGCAACGTGAATATTGACAAGGGCCTCTGCACTGCACCCGACCTCCTCCCCTTCCCTGTTGTGTCTCGGGGCCTACAAAGTGAGACTGAAAGAGCCATCAGTGAAGCATAGCGCGAAAGTGGCTACCTCTGATGGCCCTGCTGCTGCCGTGAGACCGTGATTCTCACCTCATTTGTGAGGACACTGCCTGCCTGCCCGCCCCCCTGTGACCTGTGACAAAGGATTCTTTGGTGTCAAGCAGACTGATGGACGCCACCTGGGGGACTTTGTGACTAGCTGTAAATCTGCTCTTTCAATGTGTAGTGCCCTACTCAGAAGCCAGTGCAGTTGGCGGCACCACCCATGCCAGGCTCACTGCGGGCATTTAAAATTCCCGAGGAGCACTATATGTAAAACAGTGCACTGGTGTCATTATATATAGAACCGTGTACTGAAATCACTATTATGTATAGCGGTGCACAGGAGAGAACTGCATATAAACAAGGCACAGGAGTGAGTGTTTTTACATCAGTTCAACGGAGATCGTTATATGTAAAGCAGTGCACCGGTATTATTATATATAGAACTGTGATTGGTGCACTGGAGAGCACTTTATATAAACAGGGCTCAGGAGCGAGTACCTATAAATCTGCTCACCAGAGGACGTCATATGTAAAGCAGTGTACTGGGATGATTATATATAAAAGCAGTGTAGGAGAGGTACTGTGTGTAAAGTGGTGTGCTGCCTGATTATATGTAAAACACTATTTTAGGGCCCGTCCTTCTGTTTATCTTTGCCGTTTTGCACTAGCATCGCACTGCCTTTTCTTGATCCAGATGTATCTATTACTTATTTCGTGGTTCATTATATCGTAATATATACTGTATATATTTCTACTTGTCATGTAAAGCGCTCTGATACTCGCAAGAGTCTTGTTCGTGCTATATAAAACCTTCAAAATAAAATAAATACATGTCAATAGGCCCGATTTGGGCGGGAGACGCCCAACCTTTAAAGCCAAAACCAGCTTTATTTCTGCAGCCTGCGGCTTCTGCAGAAGTCAATGGGGGAAATCAATTCTTCCGTTTATTTTAAACAAATCTCCCTCTTTACTCTTCTAAAATGTTGGCATTTTGCTCCACCGATGGGCATCTATCCCGATCTGCCACTGCTCTCTGTGCTGCTGGTAGGGCCAGACACTGCTGTCCCTGCCTATCTCAATCTAGACGTGCAGTTTAACCTATAATTACAGTACAGAGGCTCTGCTGATGCCCTTCAAGTCTTTTTCACGCCCTCGCCCTATGTGCCCCATGGGCAGTTTGCAGTCTATTGATGAAATGCCAGGAAGTGAGGGTGGTGAGGGATGGCTGGATCTGGGTATACTAGAAGCAGGGTAATAAGAAATACCAGGGAGTGAGGGGGAGCTAGGGGAGGGCAGGATGTGGGTATGCTAGAAGCAGTGTAGTGAGTGATGCCAGGAAGTGAGGGGGAGCGAGGGGAGGCCAGGATGTGGGTATGCTAGAAGCAGGGTAATGAGTGATGCCAGGAAGTGAGGGGAGCGAGGGGAGGCCAGGATGTGGGTATGCTAGAAGCAGGGTAATGAGTGATGCCAGGAAGTGAGGGGGAGCGAGGGGAGGCCAGGATGTGGGTATGCTAGAAACAGGGTAATTAGCGTTGCCAAGAAGTGAGGGTGGCGAGGGAGGGCTGAGTCTGGGTATGCTAGAAGCAGGGTAATGATATGCTAGGAAGTGAGGGGTAGCGAGGGGAGTGCTGGGTGTAGGTATGCTAGAAGCAGGGTAATTCCAGAGAGCATGGGAGGCGTGGAAGGGTTCAATGTGGGGATGCTAGAAGCAGGGTAAGGAGCGATGTGAGGGTGAAAAATTGGGTATGCTAGAAGCAAAGTAATGGGTGATACCAGGAAGTTTGGGTGGGGAGGGTGGGCTGGAGTTGGGCACTCTAAATATAGGGTAATGAGCGATGCCGGGAGGTAAGGTTGAGGGGGATTGCATGATCTGGGTATGCTAGAAGTTGGGTAATGAGGGATGCCAGGATACAGAGGGATGAAGAAAGGTCTGAATCTGGGTATGAAGAAGCTGTGAAATGAGTGGTGCTAGGAAGTAAGGGTGGAAAGAGGAGAAATGAACCAAGTAAGCTAGAAGCTGGGGGAATGAATGATTCTAGGAAGTGGGGGTTCCGAAGGGAGGTCGAGATCCAACTATGGCTAGACCTAGGGTAATGAACGATCCCGGGCAATAAGGGTGGCGAGAGGAGGGCGGGACGTGGGTGTTCTAGAGTAGGGCAATAATAAGCGGTGCAAGGAGGTAGAGGACGAGGTAAGGGCTGAACCTGTCTATGCTAGAAGCAGGGTAATGATGTCTAAAAAGTAAGGGTAGTGAGTGGATGGTTGGATCTGGGTATGCTAGAAGTAAGGTAAGTTGGGATACCTTTAAGTAAGGTTAGCAAATAGGGTTTAACTCTAGTAATGCTATAAGCAAGGTAACTAGCAATGGCAGGAAGTAGCGATGGCACCGGAAGGGCTGAATCACTCCTAGAACTAAGGTAAAGAGCAATGCCAGGAAGTAAGGGTGGTCAGAGGAAGGCTGAACCTGGGTATCCTCCAAGTTTTGTAGTGAGTGATTTCAGAAACTAAGCAGGACGAGATGAAGGCTAGATCTAAGTTTGTTAGAAGCATGGCAAAAAACTAGAACATGAAGTTAAGGCGGTAAGGGTAGAGCTGAAGCTGGGTATGCTAGAAGCAAGGTAATGAGTGCCAGGAAGTAAGGGTGGTGATGGGAGGGCTGTATTTGGGTATGCTAGATGCATGGTAATGAGTAGTGCTAGAAAGTGAGGAGGGGAGAGCTGGCTCCTGACATCCAAAAAGTAAAGTAATTACTGTTGCCTTAAATAGGGGTGGCAACAGAATGGTTTGATCCTGGGGTGCTAGAAGTAGGGTAAAGGACAATGCCAGGAAGTAAGGTGACAGGAGGGATATACCCTGTATGCAAGGAGTTGGGTAGTTAGTGAAGCCAGAACCTAAGGGTGACGAGATGAGGGTTGGATCTAAGTATGGTAGAAGCATACTAACGACTATGCCAGGGGCTAAGGGTGCAAGGGTAGGGCTGAACCTGGCTATGCCAGAAGCAGGATTTTGTTCAATGCCAGGAAGTGAGAGTGGGAGAAAGCAAAGCTGGATCTGGGTATGTTAGAAGCGGAGTAATGTGCGATGGCAGGAATTACAATTGGGGAGGGCTAGATCTGGGTTTGCTGGAATCAGGGTTAAGAGTGAGGCCAAGATGTAGGTTGGCAAGAGGAGGGCTCAACCCTGCTATGCCAGAAGTACGGTAATGAGCGATGCCAGGAAGTAATGGTGGCAAAGAGAGGACAGAACATGGGTATGTAAAAAGCAGGGTATTGATCGATGCCAGAATGACGGTGGGAAGGGGAGGCTCGATCTGGGGATGATACACAGGACCCTTGAGGCCAGTCCACCTCACCCATTGATGCCTCCATTTTGCATTGCAAACTCACCAGGGATTTGCAATGCAGGAAGTGCCAATGAAAGAAACTGCATGGCTCGGAGACAAATGGCTTATGATTCCACTTATAAGCGTATTTGGAATATTCTGTGATTGGAAACATGTCCCACATTGTAAATGAATTAAATATAAACAACTTATATATTAAACCTCAAACAAGTGGGGTGACCCACTTGTGGGACACCACCGCGCCGCACGGCCACCAGCTGCTGCGTGTGCCCCTTGCCTGCCCTCTGCCTCGCTGCTGCCTCGTTTGCCGGTTGCCGGCTGGCGCCGCTGCGGTTGTTTTTGCCCTTGTTTTTGCTAAAATTTGTGCCTGTTTTGTATAACTGTGATTTTTGCCTTGTTTTGTCGTGAATTTGTGCCCGTTTCGTTTATTTTTTATTTCCCCCGTGTTGTGGTTTCCTTCCTTGTTGTCCGCCTACCTCGCCGCCCTCCGCCCTCCCTTCCCGCCACCGCCGCTTTTCCCCGCCCCTTTTTCTATTCTGTACCCTCCCCGCTCCCGCCTCCCAGCTACTCGGCCCACCCGCGCACTTGGCCTTAAATGGCGACCGTGCGAACGCGCAGCGGTCACGCGCAGCGGGCGCGCCGATTGTGCGCCGAAGGCGCGCCAAAGGTAAGCCCGTCTACGCCCGTCCGCGACCGGATCGCGACCAGCGCCAGGACCCCTGGCCCACGAAGACCCCGACCGACCCGCCTGACGTACTCCGCCGCCACCCTCACCGCTCTCAACACCGGCCGACTCCCAGATTGCCACCAAGCCACTCCACGACGTACCCACGGACCCTTCAGCTGCCACGCCTGCAAGTTCACCTGCATCCGGACCTGCCTCGCACCAGCACCCGCCAAGTCGAACACCAGCAGCACCCACCTCAAGTGCATCCTGCTCAACACCCGCTCCGTCCACAGACATGCCATCGAACTCTGGAACCTCCTCGACACCACAGCCCCAGACGTTGCCTTCCTCACGGAGACCTGGATGAACGCCTCTTCAGCTCCCGACATCGCCATCACTATCCCAGAGGGCTACAAGATCGTCCGGAGGGACCGAAACGCCAACCAGATGGGAGGAGGCATCGCCATCATCCACAGGAGCACCATCTGTCTCACGACCAGCACCGACAACTCCCTGACCACCGCCGAACACCTGCATTTCCAGATCCACACCAACCCGAACACCACCCTCAGAGGTACCCTGATCTACCGACCCCCTGGACCACGCACACAATTCAGCGAGGACATCGCCGACTTCGTCAGCCCGCATGCCCTCCCCTCCGCTGACTACATCCTCCTGGGAGACCTCAACTTCCATCTGGAGAACAACAACGACCGCAACACCAGCACCCTGCTCGACAACCTCGCCAACCTGGGACTCAAGCAACTGGTGTCCACCCCCACCCACCTCGCCGGACACACACTCGACGCTGTCTTCTCATCCAGCAAGGACATCAACTTCAGCCACGCCACAGAGCTTCAATGGACGGACCACAGCTGCGTCCACTTCACCTTCAAGAAAACAACGACCCACCACAACCAGCAACAGGCCGCCCGCAGAAGCTGGAACAAGATCACAGCTGACCAGCTCGCCACCTCCCTGAGCCAGCACCCTCCTGCCAGCTCAGCGAACCCCAGCCAGGCCGCCGACAACCTCACGAAGTGGATCAGCAACTGCGCAGACGAACTCGCCCCACTGAGGACCCCGCCCAGCAGACCCGGCAGCATCCCAGAGGGCTACAAGATCGTCCGGAGGGACCGAAACGCCAACCAGATGGGAGGAGGCATCGCCATCATCCACAGGAGCACCATCCGTCTCACGATCAGCACCGACAACTCCCTGACCACCGCCGAACACCTGCATTTCCAGATCCACACCAACCCGAACACCACCCTCAGAGGTACCCTGATCTACCGACCCCCTGGACCACGCACACAATTCAGCGAGGACATCGCCGACTTCGTCAGCCCGCATGCCCTCCCCTCCGCTGACTACATCCTCCTGGGAGACCTCAACTTCCATCTGGAGAACAACAACGACCGCAACACCAGCACCCTGCTCGACAACCTCGCCAACCTGGGACTCAAGCAACTGGTGTCCACCCCCACCCACCTCGCCGGACACACACTCGACGCTGTCTTCTCATCCAGCAAGGACATCAACTTCAGCCACGCCACAGAGCTTCAATGGACGGACCACAGCTGCGTCCACTTCACCTTCAAGAAAACAACGACCCACCACCACCAGCAACAGGCCGCCCGCAGAAGCTGGAACAAGATCACAGCTGACCAGCTCGCCACCTCCCTGAGCCAGCACCCTCCTGCCAGCTCAGCGAACCCCACCCAGGCCGCCGACAACCTCACGAAGTGGATCAGCAACTGCGCAGACGAACTCGCCCCACTGAGGACCCCGCCCAGCAGACCCGGCAGCAAGAAAGCCCCATGGTTCACCGACGAACTCAAGAGCTCCAAGAAGAACTGCCGAGCCCTCGAGAAAGTCTGGAGAAGGGAACCGACACCGGACAACAGGACCTCCTTCAAACTTGCCACCCGGAAACACCACCAGCTGATCCGCGCCGCCAAGAAAACAGCATTCAAGGACCGGTTGGACAACAACGCACACAACTGCAAGGAACTCTTCAACATCGTCAAAGAGCTCTCCAACCCCAGCGCAGGAAACAACGACATCACCCCATCGCAAGACCTCTGCAACTCCCTCGCTTCATACTTCCACAACAAGATCGCGGACATACACAACAGCTCCAACAACCAACCAACGCACACCATGACCGAACAACCACCCCCCACCACCACCCTCCACGCCTGGACCCCGATCAGCACCGAAGACACCATCCGCACGATGAACTCCATCCACTCCGGATCACCGACCGACCCCTGCCCTCACCACGTCTTCAACAAGGCCGACGCTGTCATCGCACCCCACCTGCGAGACATCATCAACACATCCTTCAACACCACCATCTTCCCTGAGAGCTGGAAACACGCCGAACTCAGCGCTCTACTCAAGAAACCAACAGCGGACCCCACCGACCTCAAGAATTACCGCCCCATCTCGCTCCTCCCGTTTCCAGCCAAAGTCATCGAGAAGACCGTCAACAAGCAGATGGCCGATTTCCTCGAGACGAACGGATCCCTCGACCCCTCACAGTCCGGCTTCCGAGCCAATCACAGCACCGAGACCGCCCTCATCGCCGCCACCGATGACATCCGAGCCCTGATGGACAACGGAGAAACAGCGGCCCTCATCCTCCTAGACCTCTCCGCGGCATTCGACACGGTCTGCCACCGCACCCTAGTACTGCGCCTCAGCAGCGTCGGAATCCAGGACAAGGCGCTGGAATGGATCATCTCCTTCCTCGACGGAAGAACACAGAGAGTCCGCCTACCACCGTACAAGTCAGAGGCCACCGAAGTCATCTGCGGCGTCCCCCAAGGATCATCTCTGAGCCCCACCCTCTTCAACGTCTACATGAGCCCCCTCGCGGCCATCGTACGCAAACACAACCTCAGCATAATCTCCTACGCCGACGACACCCAGCTGATCCTCTCCCTGACCAACGACCCCGCCGCCGCCAGAGCCAACCTGCACGAAGGGATGAAAAAGGTAGCCGAGTGGATGACAACCAGCCGCCTGAAACTGAACTCGGACAAGACGGAAGTCCTCATCCTGGGCTCCTCTCCCTCCGCCTGGGACGACTCCTGGTGGCCTCCCGCCCTGGGCACCGCACCCAAACCGACAGACCATGCACGCAACCTGGGCTTCATCCTGGACTCCTCCCTCTCCATGACCAGGCAAGTCAACAACGTCTCCTCGGCGTGCTTCAACATCCTACGCATGCTACGGAAGATCTTCTGGTGGATCCCCACCGAGACCAGGAAGACCGTCACCCAGGCCCTCGTCACCAGCCAACTGGACTACGGCAACGCCCTCTACGCCGGTACCACCGCCAAGCTCCAGAAGAGACTCCAGCGGATCCAGAACGCCTCAGCCAGACTCATCCTCGACATCCCACGAACCAGCCACATCTCCGGACATCTGAGAGACCTTCACTGGCTCCCCGTCAACAAAAGAATCACCTTCCGCCTCCTCACCCACGCACACAAAGCCCTACACGACCAAGGCCCGAGCTACCTCAACAGCCGAGTCAACTTCTACGCTCCCAAACGCCACCTCCGATCAGCCAACCACGCCCTCGCCGCCGTCCCCCGCATCCGAAGAGCGACCACAGGAGGAAGGTCCTTCTCCTACCTGGCCGCCAAGACCTGGAACTCCCTCCCGACCGACCTGCGCCTGACCCAAGACCACCTCTCCTTCAGGAAGAAGCTGAAGACCTGGCTGTTCGAGCAGTAGCGGCTCCCCCCCCCCCCCCCCCCCCCCCCCCAGCGCCTTGAGACCCCACGGGTATGTAGCGCGCTTTATAAGTGTCACTGATTGAACCTCAAATGAACATGTTTATCGATTGTTTGAATTAAATAACGTTATAAGCTGTAACTGGTCAGTGAAATGCCAAATGCACTAAAAATGTGTATGTTTTGCTATTTTTAGCCACACCTCCGACTCCGCCCACTAATCCAATCCTCTGCTTGTTCCCGCCCCCTGAGTCTACGCCCATAGTTCCCCTACTTTTTTGTCCCCACTTCGACCACTGATTGTACGCCCGTAAATTGTAACTCTCGCAGCATCGTATCAGTGTGCTCACCAGTCACCATACACGAGCCAGTGTAGAAGAAGCAAAGTTTCTTCCTAAAGATACAAACCCGCAGGAAGAAAATAGTCTGTCTGGACTGCTCGAGCTCAGCAACTACCAAGTCCAAATCAATGCAGAGACAGAGTCAAATCCACACAGCCAGCTCATATTCCAAATTTTTTAGATACGCAGCTAAACATGACAAAAACATAACATCACCAATACAAATGTGCACACACTGCAGGGTACAAGATGAAATCATTGATTTCAGCTCCTGCATCCCCGCACCAAACTACCTGAAACTTGTAATGAGGGCCCAAGAACTGTTAATGTGGTTAATACCTCAGTTGACTATGAATTTATTATAGATGTAATTTATATCTATGGACAAAATTGACATATTACGACTTTGTGGGTGTTTACAACATTTTCAAGTGAACATTCAATGCTCTTTCCTAAAAAACACCAGGGTTCCCACCCATACCCAAAAAATAGGCCATATTTACGAATGTTCCTACATTCATTACTTTATTGTTCGTGTTGACTTAATATGCTTTGTAATTAATTGTTTGCTACGCTAGCATTGTAGGGTGGTGTTACTATCCAGAAGAAATACTACATTATGTGGGAATACCTTCTAGGAAATTGCAGATATTCTTATCGATAATAGACTATAAGCATTCAACAATCTATGCAATATCTGATCTGAAGTACCAGTCTATTGCCCGGGGACACATAATTCAAGATTAAGGGCTTGCATTGTTGTGTGATCATTATTAATACTGAAAGGTTTCACTATCTGGCTTATCGCTTCACGGTATCATTGAGCAATAAACACCAGTCTATATGTACAATATGAAAGAACACACACAAACTGTAGTACAAGCAGCATTCCAGAAAAGCCCAAAACGGAACTTCCTGTACCAAAAACAAGGATTGTCCTCCGTTTCTCTAGGATGTGTTTGATTTTATTTACTCATTGAGGCTTGATTAAGAATATTTACAGTCTCAATCAAGGATGACCAATGAAGAGGTAGGTTGCATTTGCATTACAAAGGTCAACCTGGCGACCCCGAACAACATATTTGTTTCAGGTGGTGCCTCTTCAGCATAATTCAGTTCGAAACTGAAGATGATCATTTCGTTTCAACGTTCCCATGAACATGTAAAACATATTTCAGTCTGCAAAACCACATTAAATTAGTTGTTGATTATAGCCTGAATTTTAAATATTCATAGCAAATGTTCAAGCCAGCGACCTCATTCGGGTATGTATCAAATTCACTATTTGGAGCCACTAGAAAGCCACAAACAGACACCTAGCCAGCGCATCACCACCCACTCCTTAGTGTGGAAGAACACTGGCAGGTCAAGAAGAAGTGTACATTAAAATGAACAGGTCTCTGTTTAACCCACTGCTGCAGGAACGCAATCTGTCTGCACTGTCATTCAATTAAGATGCAGAAAAGAGCCAGAGAACCCACCTCCCTCCACACAAATACCTTACTACATAATAAAGTTAAACAGCTGCATAACGGAAGTGTATTTGGCAGTAGCGGCCGGCATGACGGGGGGAGGAGGGTACGCTCGGGGAGAGGGGGAGACTATTAATTAAATAAAACAAAAACTTGCTTACATTTCTTGCTACCTGTGAGCAGTTTTTCTTGTTCATTCTGCCGAGTGGGGCGCTGCCCCGGCGCCCTTATGGACCAGGGGCCACTGGGAGATTATGGGCCTACATCACAAAAGGCCTTGTGTCGGAGGCCCTGCAGCTGGGACGGGGGCTTTCAGTCGTGGTGGGAACACTGCACCGAGAAACTGTAATGCAGAGGTTCCGCCACAAGTGCAGAGGCCCTTTGAGAATCGGGCCCCTTTATGTTTGGATGCATGTCAGAATTTTATCTACAGAAGTAGACATGAATGTAATATGCTAGCTAATGTTTACAAAATATCATCCTATTTGCCGTACAGTTTCTATTATTAACTCCAATGTGGTGATAGTTTGGTAAACAATATTTAGGGCATCATTTTTAGGTTGGCCGATACTCTGGAAATCATATTCTGGCATTGCCTTTACACACTTGAAAAGGCTGGACCCTGAGCACTCTTTCTCCTCACTCAGACCACCCAAGGGCCCTTTTTTTCTAACAAAATTAGTAAATTATGTATTTCGTTGGGAAATGTGTCCTCTCACTTTGTAGCCAAAACATGTCTCACACACACCTCCACACATTTATAATCTAAATTAGAACATTGGTATGGGGAGCACTCCAATGAATCCAATGGAGTGCTCTGGGTTTCTACAGGCCGTTAGAAGCCCACAGAGCAACATTCCAATGTTGTTTTTGTTCACAGCTGCTGTAAACAAAGACCCCTCTGCGCTTGAGGGGATTTAAATCCCCTCGGGCTCCGAGAGGCTTTTTTTTTGCAATTAGAACATTCTGTCCTCTAAGGGCAGAATGTTCTTACCGCCTTAGAGCCCTCCTAGCGGGCTCTATGGGCCATTAAGGGCCTGCTCTCTTGTTACAGGGCCCTCAAGCCTTTAATGCTGGAGCAGGACTTTAATGGCCGGAAGAGCCCGCTAGGAGGGCTTTAAGGCTATATTACAACATTGGAATGTTGAGAGCTCTATTGAAGACAATGGAGTAGCTACGGGCTTATAATGGCTAGTATAAGGCTTCTATTCCAACATTCCAATGTTTGTCTTTCTGTTTATTCCTTTTAAATTTAGAACATTTTACCCTCAATGGGTGAAACGTTCTAATAGCCTTATAGCTAGGGTGACCAGACGTCCCGGATTTGCCTGTTCAGTCCCGGTTTTTCACCAGTGGTCCTGGCAGATTTCGGCAATTTTGGTTCTTGTCTCAGTTTTTAGAGGGGCTCGACTCAAAACAGTAAGAGGCCCTTTTTGGGTTTTCAAAAGCTGTGCTAGTTAGCAGCTGTTATAAGTAAACAATGTATTTAATATAGCCTTATAGCCCGCCGCAGAGGGCTATACCGGCTATTAGAACATTGGAATGTTGGTAGCTCCATTGAAAACAATGGAGTGCTCCGGGCTTATAATGGCTGGTATAAGCCTGAAGCTCCAATTTTCTAATGTTTCTTTGTTCACAGCTCTGGCTGTGAACAAAGGGTTCAGGGAGCCTGAGGGGATTCCAATCCCCTCACGCTCCCAAAAGTCTTTGTTTTTTTGTTAGAACATTCTGTCCTCTAGTGACAGAATGTTCTAATAGCCTTATAGCCCTTCGTAGATGGGCTATACCGCTATTAAAGTCCCTCTCCCTTGTTAAAGGCCCTTGCCTTCGGCTCGGGGCCTTTAACGCTGGAGAGGGCCTTTAATAGCCGGTATAGCCCTCTACGGCGGGCTATAAGGCTATATTAAAGGCCCTCTCCAGTGTTAAAGGCCCCGAGTCGAAGGGCTATAAGGCTATTAGAACATTCTGTCACTAGAGGACAGAGTGTTCTAACAAAAAAAACAAAGCCTTTTGGAAGCATGAGGGGATTGGAATCCCCTCAGGCTCCCTGAAGCCTTTGTTCACAGTCACAGCTGTGAACAAAGAAACATTGGAATGTTGGAGCTCTAGGCTTATACCAGCCATTATAAGCCCAGAGCACTCCGTTGTTTTCAATGGAGCTCCCAACAGTCCAATGTTCTAGTATAGCCTTATAGCCCGCCGTAGCGGGCTATACCGGCTATTAAAGGCCCGCTGAATCATTAAAGGCCCGAGGTATTATGTTGCTTCCAGAAGTTACGTTTTATTTTTTTTCTTAATGCATCGTCTGTGATCCTATGTCGATGAGAGTTGTCTTTCTGTGCCATTCTGTGGATGAAAAATTGTAGTCCTTCTTCTATTTTTCCAAAATGTCCCTGTTTTTGGTTCTCAGGATCTGGTCACCCTACTTATAGCCCTTCTGTCTTGGGCTATACTGGTTGATAAAGGCACTGTCCCGCGTTATAGGCAGTTGCAATCAGGTTCAGGGCCTTTAACAACCGATATAGCCCTTGGCCGTGGGCTGTAGTGCAAATAGAATGCCCAAAACACAGTCTGCAGTGATAACACTCCTTACCTATTAATCTTCTTCCCAACTGGATCAGTGGGGTAACATCAGTGACAGAATTAAACTGTGAAAATCAAAGAGGTAATTATAGAAAAGCAAGCAAAAACAGGGCTGGAGACTATAGCATCTGTGATACACAAAAGACAGAGAAATGGGTAGATTATATCTTTTTTTACAGATGGTTTCTACATACACTGTCTGTAATTACATGTATGTCCGCCATAAGTGCATGCTAGTTAGTCTTGCACAAGCAAATATTTGATTGATTATGTTGTTTATTGTTGAACCAGGCATTCTCTACATGTTGTGCTCTTCAAATCGTCAATATACCTCCGTGGCCCAGGGTTTCTTCGTCTGGCAAATGTTGACCAAATGTGTGCCAATGTGGTGTAAAACGCGGGCTGTTATGTTTTCGCTAGCTACCCTTTCCAACATCTTTAAGTCGAATATCAGATCTTCTATGCTACGACACACTGATCGTCTCATGCGGCCATTCGTTTAGTTTAGAAGAGCTCGTGATTTTGGCCACACACGCCGAAAGAATGTTTAGACTACGCCCTGTAATCCAAACAGACATTCAATCGGATGCGTGGGAGGCAATAATCACTGGTACATCAAAGAGTTGCCAGCCAGTGCCAGACAACTGTCTTATTATTTTCATAAATAAAGGCTGGGCAGCCCGTGAAAACCGCACGTACCCGTTTGAAAAGACAATGAAGGCTACGAGCATGTTTTATCTGCAGTAGCTGCAATATCTTGTGGCAAAGGTTATTTTACTTGCATACATTTCGAAACTGAGCTATCCACTATGCTACAAAATTGCTTATTTTCAACAATTTCAAGTATGAATACTATTCTTGGGCCTACTCCAGCTCAATCAGGAGTGAGTTTCCTTTCTTGCATTGGATCCAGGGTACTTTTACCACACCACTGAGCTAGGTAATTGATGACAGCCAAAACATTAGCTTCCCTGATATTTTTTATAAGATTATTTAATATTTATTAAGTCTAGACTCTAGAACAGTGGTCTTCAAACTTTTTAATGCTGCGACCCCCCCCTCAGTATAAAAAAAATAATTGCCCTACCTTTAAAATCTTTCACAATTATTCTGTTCAATATGCACATTTTTAGTATGTATAGACCTATTTAAACATTAGAGTTATGCTAAACCTTTTGAAAATGGCACATTACAGAGTTGATGACTACTGATTATTTATTTTCAGGTTAAAACAAATCACTGCTGTCAGCACAATGCTTCTTTTGACCCAAGCCTGGCGCCCGCCTGACGTCAGCTATGACCCCCTTAGGGGGCCCGCCCCCCAGTTTGCAGACCCCTGCTCTAGAAGATGAATGTCCTTAGTGACCTTTCGTCTACCAACCAGGAGCTTCGGGGTGTCCCTAATCGACTTCTGTCAGAATCCGTTTGGGTGGGGGTCACCAGGACAGTTAGGGTCTACTTGGCCACCACGTTGGGGGACACATTTTTTTGACTCTGGTGCCCTGGGCTCCATCTTAGTCTGGAGCTGAAAATGGAGACACGTGCACCCTAGTGCATTAAACTCCCAGGGCAGCAAAGGGGAGTAGTCCAGGGCATCTCAGGGATCAGATGTTGGGGGCAGAGCATCAAACTAGAAGGGCAGGAATGCACCATATCTATAAGATACAGGGCATTCGTGTCCTCTCTTGCACCGGTGCACAAACAGCAGCTGTGCGCCAGTGCAGACACCCTTGCATCATGTTGCAAGGGTGCCTGTGTAGCGGGGATGATTTTTTTTGCGCAGGAAGGTGACCTTCCTACACAAAAACAATAATTGATGGCATTATCCTCTTTCTATGCGTGCTGCAGAATGCAGCAAGCATAGGAAGAGGAAAGAACAAGGAAAAATAAAAGTATTTCTGCTCATTGCGCCACTCCTACAACTACCCTGGGGAAGCGCAAGATTCTGTTGCATTCCAGCTCTACAAAACGTTGTAAATCTGGGAATGTGTCAGGTTCCATGGATGTTGCATGGAAACACCCCCAGCAACACTCATGGGACTCCCCTTTCATGCAGAGCAATGCGTGAAAGGGAAACATATTCACGCAGGGTAACTTTACCTGACCATGTAAATATGGGCAAGCCCATTGCGCTGCTGGTGGCTCAAAAAAAGTGACGCGCTGGTGACGCAATGGCCTTGTAAATGAGAGCCTAAGTATTTGAGTTTGGAACATAGAAAAGCGTATGTATTACTTGCATTATTCCCCATTCAGACATGCAGAACTTGTGACGGAGAAGTAAGTATTAGGGGTGGCATAATGCATGTAATTAATTCTGTGTAGCGTAAACATGTGGAATCACATAGAATTACCTAAGAAATTGGCAAGATTATGCAAAATTACGCAAGAAGAGCAATCCTGCGTTTAGTGCTAGTTCTTGGCGCATAAATGCCAATTTATGTCCAAAAAGGATGCGAGGACACATTTTACATTCAGAAATAGCGATAAAAACAACAGAACTTGAATAGCGAGGCTGAGCAGCCTCTTGCCCTCACTAAATGTGCTCTTAGGGTAGGTTTTTCCTCAACTTACTCCCGGCAGTTAGCGCTAATTTCCTCATACAAAATGCACCATTGCATCCAAAATGGATTTGGGATGCATTTTTGTGCTAATAAATAGAGGTAAATGCAGCAGAACACAAATAGAGAGTGCAAGCAGCTTTTGTGCTGGCTAAATATGGTCTTGTGGTAGGATTTATTTCACCCAAAATTACGTAAACAGGGCTAAACACCTAATTGTCGGTAACTTTGCATCAAAGAGTAACTCGGAAGTGCTCAAATCACTCTGATTACTCCAGCATAATTCAAATTCATCCCAGGCCTAGATAGTACCACATGTGAAAAAAAGCACAACCCTACAGTATTGGCATTTAATCTTGTGGTGTTACTTCATCTCTTCTATCGAGGGCCAAAACATATAATGTGGTCTTTTTATTCGTTGGTGTGATTATCTTGGGTTGTGTCAAGTCTGACATCAAGCTCTTTGAAGATATTTCTGGGTTTCTGTTTAGTGCTACTTAAAACAACCTCACCAATAAAAAGAGTGACATTCATGCCTGAGAGGACACTTGATGACACATATAAAGGTAAAAGAGGAAAGAAACGGTAACTGTATGAACGACAGATTCTATGTTAGTTTTGTTTTTCTTTGGGTGGTGTGTTCCATACTATATTTAGCAATGTTTTTATTATATATAGCAGCAGGCAGATGTTAGATTATAACAATCCCGTTCTCCTTCAATAAACTTAAAACAAACCTTGACCTGTAAATGTTAATATCCAGTTCCCCTCTAGTGCCTAATAGAGGATTGCATATTTCTAAGCGCTTTCGAATGTGGCAAAGAAGGAAGCTAGGTCAATAGAGGTGCCGTCATATCCCTCTGCTGTCGGTGCTTATACAAGTCGGTCTCTTTTATCATTCAATGAAACTTACGTAGGAAGAGGTGCATTTTGTCCTGCTGCGTTGACATAGACGCATGACTCTCACGAACAACTCATTAATTTTGGCCCAGTCTGGGCCTTAAGTGATATTATTCGACCTATGGCAGGTGCTAAAGTCAATCGATGTACGATTGTGTCAGAAACTCTGGACGAACTTCAAAGTGAACCTCTCTTGTTTAGGTATTGGCAATGACATGTTCTTTAAATAATAGAGGATTTCTAATTAAAGAAATGACCTTTGGTGTGGTCTGAACACTGGCAGGAACACAGAAATTGTAGAATTTTCCAGCAATTAGTTTATTAATGCGTATTTGCCTCGGGCACACAATGATACAAAACCAGTTTTGTCGTAGCTATCATGAACTACGTAGCCCTAGGTAACATTTACATTAAGCTTGAGTCATTTGATTTAATTTCCGTACTTTCACCATACACTTGTTACACATAATTCCCAAAGTTCCACTAATATGTCACTCGCCTAATTATGCTCTGTTGAGACATGTAAACAAAGCAACTGTCCATATGGAGTGCTGCTTGCAGGGCTTGTGACTTTTGCTCTAAATTTTAGCTGAAAATGCATTCTTGCATCCAAAATGTATATGAGGGTTCATCTCACACTAAAATATGGGTCCATATGCCATTTTTGAATTTTGCATAATTGCCCATAATTTCACATAACATTTGTAGGCGTTTTCACGTGATTATGCAAATACAAATTACGTAAAATTTCACGTATCCCTAGAAATATGCCTCTCAGGCCTTAGAACAATGTCAAACTAAACTCTGATCCCTTACAGCAGCATAGAAGCTTTCAATTGTACAGAACAAAATCTCATTGAGACCTCCCTGCCCTGCTTTATACAACAGAATATCTCTTCACCCTCGCTCCACATAACTTGCACAACGTCTTGTCATGAAGGGTTCACCTGTAAGACAATGAGCAGCAGTCTAGAGCCTCACCACAGCCGGTTTATTTTTACTTGCACAACTCTTTTTATCCAAAGCGCATTGATATAAACACCATCAAACATACATCTTTAACCCCTTGCCTGCTGATGACGGAACCGCTCCGTCATCAGCTGCGGTGGCGCTGTGCTGATGACGGAGCGGTTCCGTCATGGCCCGCTCGGAGCGCCTGCGTGGCGCGAATTCCGCGCCTGCGCTGAGCGTTCCATTGAGCGGGGCGGGCCATGACGGAACCGCTCCGTCATAAGCACAGCGCCACCGACGCAGGTGACGGAGCGGTTCCGTCACCAGCATGCGGCCGCCGCGAGGCCGCCTCGCCCCCTTAGCACTGCGGCGGAATAGCTGCCGCAGTGAAGGGGTTAATTGGCAGAAAAATAAAAACAATTCACCAATACCAATTTAATTGAGACAAGCTTTTTCATTATATCGATGGGGTTCGATTAATATCAATGTGGGACAGATCTTGGTCTCAGCATTTAAAGTTTCACCGCACAACTCTAAGTATTGTGAGCGTCTATGTATGCAGATTCCAATCTGTACACCTTCAAAATCAATTTTCACAACCATTTATCACAGTAAAGCATTATGATAGAAGAAACTCTTTGTACCTATATCACTTACTCTGTATTTCCAGTTTTATTTGTAGTTTCAGCCATTGCGCATTAAGGGACTGATTAAGATGGCGGTCGGATTTACGTAAACCTCATCCCTTCGGAAACAGGACCACACGACTAGCTGTCTGCGGTCCCACAACCGGTATCACGATGCGACTGCCTTCAAGGCGGTCACAACGTGTATCTTTTGTTTTGTGGCGTGTGCTGCAGGCTGGAGCACACGCCGCAGTACATAATATACACTCTGTACATATTTCTGCACTATGTGACAGGTACCATGTGGTGCCTGACACATGGTGCAGGGATATGTAGGGGCCACCATAGGTGCCCCACCAGTGTCCATATGAGATGGCCAGAGGGGCAGGGAGGCCCCCTATGACTCCCAGTGTCACTTTCCACCTACTTTTTCATAGTGGGTAAAACCACCATGAAATGGCTAGCGGGAAGGGACATCGTAATCCCTACGGTGGTGCCTGGCAGGCACAGCCTCCTTTGTAGGGATAGTGGACCCTTCGATGGTCCGACGGGCTCTTTGAGCCCGTCAGATTCATGGTGGTCAGTATCTCCGACCTCCAACTATCCTCCCGCCATCATAATGTGGCGGGCGGTAATGCTGGGTCCGATGTCTGTGTGACCGCCATACACATTGGTGGTCCCACCACCACTGTAATGAGGCCCACAGTTCAGAAATCTCCTTACACGCTGCCCCATTCTTATTACTAATCATCAGAGAAGTATACACTTTAAAACCGGGGTGTCCAGCCTTTTTCCCTAGAAGATGTATCCAAAACATTAAGTGAACACATATTTTGCAAAGTATGAACTTGAAAGAAGGTAGCTACCACCAGTGGTGCCTATTCACAAAGGCATTTTGCAGTAGCAAAGTAGTACTCGTATAGTACTATTTTACGCACTATTACTTGGCCTTTGTGAATTAGCCCCAAAACATCGGAAGTGAGAATAACATTGGAATATGTAGGAAATTTTCATATGGCTCGAGTATAAAAAGAATGGACTGGGCCTTTTTGTCTTTTTACTGTAAGGTAGTTTGACCTTTCAGGGATGATACACTAAAATATAAAAGGGTACCTAGAAGAGTACTCCTGTGGTACTATTTTCCATACTCATAAATGCTTTTGCAAATAAGCCTTCATATCTTGTGTGGCCACCACTTTTAGGGTAAGTCAGTAAGCTGACCTCACCTGCTATGAAGATAGACCTGCTTCTAACTCATCAGCCTTCATCCTACTATAATCAATTCACCTTAACCCGGGTGCTGCCTTCTTAAGAAGTGGGTGGTTGAAAAGGGAGGCAGCATGGTATTATCACCTGGTGCCCCTTAAAGATACCTGCACTCCATGTCTCACTTCTCTAACAAAGGTTCCTCCTGCCATATTTATGCTGCCAGAGGTTCCTCTTCTAGCACTTCACATAATCAGTCTTCGATAGTTCACAGGACTCAATAAGAAAACTTAGCCCTCATTCCAGAACGCGCAGAAATATTGACATGTAAAATTACCCCATGAAAACTGTTAAAACGACTTGCGGTTTTACCTCAGAGCGATTTTACCTTTCCCTTCTGAATTCTACACTTCAGAATGAGGCATACCAGGCAACTTCAGTTTTACTACATTTTAAACCAAAGTTTTTCCTCTGCTTGGGTACAACATTTGGAATCAGATTTTTTTCACACGGCAGGAATTTGTATGGGCATAACTTGGAAGAATTTGTGTCGGTAAAAACTGATGGTTAATGTGAAATTTATGCACAACCTAAAATGTCAAATTTGGTGCAAACATGATTTGCGACTAATTTGACGTATTTGGAATGGCCCTGCATGCCGTAACCATCAAAGTTAACAGAGAACTGGTTATACTAAAAGCAGATGAGCATGATATTTCACTCCATAAAATGAATTACACATTTCAAACAAGTAATGGAGTGGGATGTAAGGTTTTCCCTTCTGGCAACATAATGGATTTACTTGAAGATACTGCATGAGGCAAGCCATATATTTGCAAGAGGCTCACAAACACCAATTCATTTGTGTGGTTTATTGGATACTGGGAATTCAAAATCAACAACTAATTTACTGTAAGGCAGTTTGGAGGAATTTATTACATCTGTGTTACATAAGAATCCTATGTAGCACTTTGTTTTTTCCGCTACTTACTCCTCACAACCCGCCAATTACTAAACCTGCTTTTAAGGAAAAAAATGATATTTTTTAGGTATTTATATACTAAGAAAAACAATTAAAAAGGACAAACTGATCACAATTTAGTGAATATCCGTTTTATGTTCTTATTTAATTAGATTGCAGTTCATCTCCATGAAATGACAGAAACACGTTAATTTTGTGTTCTTCAATATACGGCATGCTGATTTGAAAATGAAAAACGAAGTTGCACTACAACTCATTAGAAACAGATACAAAAAAAATGCAGAACTTCAACATTTTTTTTAATTTCCAACACTTCGTTTATTGGGGACTCGCGTGCGGGCCTGAATTTATTAAAACATCCCCGGTCTTCTAGAGAACAGAAGCTGCAGAGGAGCTGGGGCTCGTAAGCAGAAACGGAAGCAGAATCACGGCCTCTTCCCAAACCTCCGTCTTTCCCTTTCCTGGTGTCTCCACGCCCATGTTCATCATTTGCTTGTAGTCCATTGTCTCCGAGCAGCCGATTGGACGAGTGCCATCCCATAACCGTGCCACGCCGCCCTTTCTTGGCCCGTCAGTCAATCCCAGTGTGGAAAGGGGGTGTTCTTCCCCTCAGTATCCTGCGGTCTACGTGCAGATTGAAACTTTGATACAGGCCTGGCCTATTTCTTTAGAACAGCACCTGCGAATGCTTTAGGGCTGGCCTGGCTCGCTCCTGTTGCGGAGAACTGAACTGATTGCGCCTTTTCCAACACTTCCTGATGGGAACACACCGTCATCATGTTTGGAAAGCACCCTGAAAGCACAATGGTCTGCATTTTGTTGAGAGATTATCAGGGCAGGTTCTAATGCAAGGCAAGGCTAGATAACCAACTACGATCCCACTAGCAGGGATGCAGACCTGTCAACACATATGGTCATATTCGCTGGAAGTAGGTGGCCCCCCCAGAATAACCATGCTGGAGTTCAGAAGGTAAATGAGCAATAAACGTGCCTTTACCTTTTGTGTTTATGTTGTTCCATTTGCTGGGCTTCAAACGCCGATGTCAAATGGCAGGTTATGTCTTCTGAAACACTGCTGTTAGTGTATTTACGGTACAGAAGGGGGTGGTGATGGACGAAGAATCTGAATCAATCAATCAAACACTCACACCCAGTCAAAAGATCTGGGTTTAATCCATCACCGTTCTTTAGCCCACTCTGCCACCCCAGTTCAGACATGGCTATATGCAAATCAGTCTGACCCTGTGCCTCATGGGAACAGTCCAGCCCGAACTGCCAAGCCATGTCTTCCCTGGACCGTAAACAAGCTTCCGAGGACCGGTTTCTGGCATTCCAGCCGTCTTCAGCCCGGCTTGCTTGAATCCAGTGGCAAAGTGAGCAAGGGACTCACGTCTGAGCAAACCCTGCCACACTTATGGCGGCCAAAGCGGTACAAAATGGGGTGGTGATGGAGGGAGCATCTGAATCAATCACACACTCACACCCAGTCAAAAGATCTGGGTTTAATCCATCACCGTTCTTTAGCCCACTCTGCCACCCCAGTTCAGACATCACTATATGCTAATCAGTCTAACCCTGTGCCTCATGAAAACAGTCCAGCCCGAACTGCCAAGCCATGTCTTCCCTGGATTCAGATGCTCCGTCCATCACCACCCCCTTTTGTACACTGGATTCAAGCAAGCCGGGCTGAAGACGGCTGGAATGCCAGAAACCGGTCCTCGGAATCTTGTTTCCGGTCCAGAGAATTTAAAAACCTGTCCATTGAATATATCAGCAGGTAGGGATGCACAAATGAGGCACCTTTTTTGTAACTCTGAAGGGTGATGGAAATAAAGATCATAATAGAATCAAACAAATCAAGAGACATTTGTAGGTGATGTGCAAATTAGAAATATTCCCTGAAACCGTTTTCCACACTTTATCACTTGTGCTCTACATAGTTTCATCAGTGAAATTGTATGTCTACTCAAATTCAGTCTACATTTCAATGGAAATATGCCTTCTATAAATGACAATGTGTTACCACACAATACTTTAGAACTATATTTGCAATACTATACTTACCGCGTTCCTGCTGAATACATTTGCTATACATGTTCTTGTGTGGGGGTTGGAATTTTTGCAACCCCTGTGACTTCAGCAATGTAACATTGATGCAGCACCGCCAGTCTGAAAATCGTCCCAGCACCACTGCATTTGGTGCCAACCTGCGCACACAATATCAGCTCCCTTCACATGGTAAGCTAGTGAGGAGCGGATATCCCATGATGAATCAAAAGGGGGGCTGGAAACCCCTGCATAGAGGGGGATTCCAGGTCTTATTCAAACACTTCACAGCCAATGTCCGTTACAAGGTGTAAAAAACACTGCTGGAGTTTGGGAGCAGAATGAGAAGCACCTGTTGTTTTGTTTTTTTTGAGAGGTGGGGGGTCGAGGCGCCTTACAAGCAGTGCTTGACACAAAGCTCTGCCCCTCCATGGCCCCACCCCCTCCTTTCATTTGGTGAAAAATGTTTAGAAGTTGGCAGAAGGTGTCAGATTGCACCTAAACCTAACAAAAGAAGCTGCTGTGCCAGAACAAATGCTACTGTGCATACAGCCACACAATTCTGTGCTTAACAACTCAGTAGTTGATACATTTTATGTAGACTGAACAACTTCATTGACATATTAGTGCACCCATTACCTCATAGCAGACAAGATTTATAATTAACAAGTGCACTTCACCACCAGCAGCCTATTAGGCTCTTCATGGCTTAGACGCCTCACCAGCCTAGGTGCAGGCATCAAAACCAGGTGGAGGAAGAAGGGATACTGTGCTAGAAGGGTGGTGGTGCTAGGTATAAAGCAAGCCGCATCTTAAATTGCCAACACGCTGCAACAATAGCTCATGTATCATCATTTTGGAAATACTTTGTGTACTATACCATTACAGTGCAGACACATACATACGCGTAGCACATGCCTGGGGTTTTAGGGCTAGTAAAGCAGTGCACAGACATGCATAATATCCTCTCCAATATCTAATATGACATATACAGGGATGGCGGTAACACAGAGGGTTTGGGCAATACTTGGCAGAGTCCCTACCAGAATGACACCAGCACCATGTGCCATTTTTTGGGCACATCTTGCCTAAGGGGTATCTGATAAGAGAAGCCAATGCCCTGCTCCACTTGGGGAGTGGAAATGACTCATTTTCGACCAGGTTGCCCATTAACACCAAACGGCTCAGCATCTACAGTCATCAGGCCCCTGACTCCACACCCCCCCCCCCCCCCCACCCCCCCAGTTCATCTTTAGACTAAGTGAATCCCCCGACCCTAATATTCATCTTGATTGTGTGTCTTTAATGACTCTGGCAACAGTTTTTTTCCAAGTGTCTTGTTAAATTTCTGTATGAGATATGAGATATGGTGCAAGTAGCCGAAAGGGTAATGGTTTGGAATCCCTAAAATGATTACTCATACTTATGCTACACAAATAATAATTTAGTGTTAGAAATATTGAACTGAAATCGCGCTCAAGAATGTGTTAAATGCCTATGGCAAATCTGCATATTGAGCAATATGGGAGAGAGGCCACGAAATTGATGTGAGAAGTCAGTGGGATTGCATGTGCTCTAACCAGGACAGCACAGAATGAGAAACCAGTTTTTCTTTTAAGGTATCCATGGTTAGACTGGTTTATAGAGCAATCTGACAGTGCTAGAAAGGCTGGCCTGTCAGGTCAGTGTGAAGGACAGTTTTTGGCAGTTTGTTGGCCTGATTTATGGTTTGGCGAGCCATTTATTACTGTTGATTTCTCTTACTCTACCACAAATTTTGTCTCCAGCAAGTACGAATCCATACAACCCGACATTCCTTGCAAACAGTGTCATGCAAAACAGCCCAGCAAGACACCTTGATGTGCTGTGCTTGTGACAAGGAGAGGGCAGGAATGTGCCATATTTACCATTATATAGTGCAATACTGTCCTCTCCTTGCGCTTGCTAAGCATAACTGACAACCAGGTTTTCTTCAGGAAACCCCGCTTAAAGAGCTACCCCGGCCACTTTGTCCTCTACTCAAATATGGGATAGTAACCATAGCAGTTAGCAATATGATTAATGGTACACCTCTTAAATTAATGTTGCTTTTTTAGAGGGTAACTAACTTTCTTAACACATGACAGTATTGACACAGCGATATTGGGCCAGTGAGTACCGCCAATCCCACTATGCAAATCTTAGCGTACATGCACCTAGTGGCCTAATACAAAGTATGATTTGTATCAGGGCCACTTTTGGTTACTGTCTGTTAGAAATGGGGGTCACTAATTGGCGGAGGTAGGTACCACTGTCCAAATAGGGACCCTTGCTTCTAGTCAGGGTAAGGAGGAAACCCTCTGAGATAATCCCTGCTCTCCCTCTTGGTAGCTTGGAGCAAGCAGTCAAGGCTAATCAGAAGGCAATGTGTAAAGTATTTGTACCAACCCTCACAGTAACACAGTGAAAACACCACAAACTGACTCCACAACAGTTTAGAAAAATAAAGGTATTTAATCTAAACAACACAAGATCAAAACGACAAAAATCCAACATACACAGTTCAAGAATATGGTTTCAAAAGAGTTCTTAAGGTTGCAATAAAAAAGTTATTTAGGTTGCGATAAAATAATACACAGTTGCGGGAAAAGTTCACAGTTGCGTCACGTTTCAGGCAGTACCTTTAGTTGCGACAAAGTTCCAAAAGCAGAAGCTGGTGCGGTGGAAAACAAGCGATGCGTTGCTCCTGAGACCGGAGGCGTTTGCGACAGCCTCGCTGTAGCAGCGGGCATGTTGCGATGAATCCGGTCTGTATGCGGAGGAAGGCCACTTGTATGGATTACGGTGCGTAGGTTCAGTAGGAAGTTTGTTCTCGCAAAGGCACGATGCGTCGATCTCGTAGGGGCTGCGACGATCTCCGGGGCGACGATGTGCGATCCAGCGGCGATCTCTCTCTTGCAACTCCTCGATGCAATGGCTTCGGCGATGACTCTCGCAGCGACATGATGTGGTCCGCAAGCAGACGATGCGGCGATCTCACCCAACCATGACAGGCTCTGCGACAACACTCACAGCGATGTTCGGCTTCCCGCACCGATCGGGTGCTTCCCGCAAATGAAGAATGCGACGGCTCTGACAGCGGCAACAGGCGCTGCAACGATCTCGACCTTCGTAGCGGCGGGAATTTCCTCGCACTGTTGGGGATGCGCTCTGCAGCGAGCGATGCGATAACTTTTCTGTAGCAAAGTCTCTCAAATCTTAGTTACCAGCTTCCCAGCACAGGCACAACTTCCAGAGGCACCACACATGGGCCAAGCACTCCAGGAAGGTCAGAACTCTCTCAGTAGAGCTTAGGGGAAGCTGGGGGTGAAGTCCTTTTGTTACTGGGACTTCAGAACAGGGAGCCAGCTCTTCTCAGGCCCTTGGAGATTCCTTCAAGCAAGGGGACACAGCACAGCAAAGTCCTTCCCCTCTCCTTGGCAGCAAAACAACAGCAGGGCAATCCAGCAGAGCAACAGCTGGACAATTTTCCTTCTTCAGTTTCAGCTTTCTCCTTGGCAGAGGTTCCTTCTTGATTCCAGGATGATCTAATTTTCTGTTGTCAGGGGTCCTGTACTTATACCCCTAAAAGTATTTGTTCTCTTTGTGCAAGTGGGCCCTGAGCCCGGTCTGAACCAGTTCTGGGTGTTTCTTGAGCACTTTGTTTTCCTGGCTTCTCCTTTCCTTTCAGACTGAGGGGCAGGGTCATCAGCTGCCCAGCAGGAGGTGGAGCCAGCATTGTGAAAGGCAGGCACAGCCCTATTCAGGCCCAGGTGCTATCTCCTCCCACCACTCAAGTTGCAAATGCAGTCATTCAGCCTAGGGCTGACTCAGCCAGCCTCCTGGGGAATCCCCAACCCCTGTCACTCTCAAACCAGACAGTCAATACACAAACAGGCCAAGGCACACAGAAGGGTCAGACAAGAGAACAGCAACTTTCTAAAAGGGTTGTTCTCAAACACAGGATTTAAAAACAACCTTTCCTAAAAGATGTGTTATTAAATTCTGAGTTATGGGATACTAGACTCTTATGTCCTTTCTTGTTCCTCTGGGAAGAAATGCTGGTAGCCACTGTAGCCAGCATCACCCATATTAACCCAGGGAGAAAGATAGCCTTACAATAGTGAAAAACGAAAATGGCTGTAATTCACTACCAGAGCATGTCACCTGCACCAGTACATGCTCTACCTTTCACATACACAGCACCCTGCCCAAGGGGGTACCTTGGGCCTTCCATAGGGGTGACCAATGTGCACAAAAAGGGAAGGGTTAGGCCTGGTCAGTGGGGGCACTGACCAAGAGGACATGGTAGTTCACAGACTGCACACAGGCTCTGCGGTGGCAGGCCTGAGACACCATTTTAGGGCTACTCATGTGGGTGGCACAATCAGTGCTGCAGGCCCACTAGTAGCATTTGTCATCACCAGCCCTGGCACACCCAGTGCACTTTACTAGGGACTTCATGGTGATACAAAGATGCCAATCATGTACATCCAATCATAATAACAATTTACACAGAGAGCATATGCACTTTAGCACTGATCAGCATGGTAAAGTGCTCAGCGTCCTATTGCCAACAGCCACGGGTCAGGAAAAATAAGGGAGGAAGAATCAAAAAGTTTGGGGATGACCCTGCAAGAAGGCCAGTTCCAACACTGTCCAAATCACTAAAGTTTTCTACCAAGTAGAGACCTTAGCGGTCTAGTGTTCTATATCACGTGACCCGAGCATGCTACGTCACACAGCCCACGCCCGGATCATGTGACCAGAACCAGCACTTCTCTCCTGGGTTGCAGCATTGCAGAGACATTTGGGTATGAGACTGGGAACAGACAAGTCTGTGGCCGGAGAGTGCTGCGCTAGTAGTAATTGTACTGGGAGGTTTTGTTTTTACTTTGTTTGGGCGGAGACCGGATACTCTTGGGTACATGCTACCACTGATCCCACTTGTTTACATTCCGATTGCAGATCCTACCGGCATCTCTATCCCACCTCCCGGACACATGATGTGAAGTCAGTTACAACTTCACGTAAGCACCAAGTTTTCCATGCTTCAACTTTATGTTAAAATATGTATATTCCTAAGCGCATACACCAACCATATGCGCTTTTGGAACGGGTCCATCATTGAGCACCTGAAACGCCATGGCTAAAAAAAAATTGAATTGCGCAACATTCTCCTACTTGAGGTGCCTAAAACGTTACTGGTGGTTCCTGTAATTACCCCCCACCCCGTTAGTAAGGAACACAGAGTGACAGAATGTTTTGACACAAGTGCTTGAGTTAGGGGCACACGTGGTTTCACCAGTATTGGAAACTGCTTACTTCACAGCACAAGGTTGACAAGGACAATAGACCTCTTGGATGTCTGCTAAAAAGATACCATTGAATCTACTTAATAGGTGTGTGTTTTTATGTGTGTTCTTTTTCTTTCAGAATCCTGAGGCTTTTTGAAAATCCCAGAAGGCCCTGTAGGTAAAACCGTGAGTTTTACCTTTCATACGTCTCCACAGGTCAGGATACGCCTTCGAGCCCTGGTCCTGAAGAATGCTTAGCATTATTGCATTTGAAAGCAGAAACATGTTGAGTACCTTTCACGTTTTATACTAAATCGGATAGGCCTGGGTAACCTAACCAGCCAGCTCATGTCCGTCTCACCTGTTTTTTAAGATTTCTGGTTTTCCACCATTAAAATCACTTTTGGATGAAACCAGCCATCTTTTAAACTTGCACCACTTTTTGCACTGTCACTACCTCATGACACAAAAACAGCTCCGCTGTAATTCAGGCATCGTAGCACACCAGGGGGGCGCTTGGCCTCTCTGGTGGGAACCTAATGATGAAGCATGTCACCAACTAGGTTGGTGAGTGAGGGTTATTTAAAATAAAGAGGTTTTTTCCTCGTGCTGTTCTTGTTTCTTTTCTTTATAATTCCTTTTTAGGGCTCGCCTGTCAATGCGCTTGTGCATTGAGCTGGCGAGAGTATAGGGGCTTATTGAGAGCTTAACCAAAACAGGCGATTTGATGCTGTACCCGTGAAAAGCCAGCTCAATGCGCAAGCGCATTGACCTAAAGCGCGTGCACATTAAAGCCAGCCATCTGTTCCCCAGCGTGGTGCCACCAGCAGCAGCTCTTCAAAGGTATCCGCTCCGCACCCCTGCTGCATCAAAGGCTTTAATTTCGCGGCCCTTCATTTTTTTACTTTCATTTCGCGGCCACAAGCCTTTCCTGCCGAGCGTTTACATTTTATTTTTTTCTGCGCCCGCCACTCTCCTTGTGCCTTTGCGAGAATTAGCTCACCAGCTCTAGTTTTATATACTTTCACACTCCTCACACAGTTTATAATTGATTTCCTAACTCGAGCTATGCCTTCTTATTACACGTGCTGTGTTTATTTTAACCCACTTGGCTGTTTATAATTGATTTCCTAACTCAAGCTATGCCTCCTTATTACACGTGCTGTCTTTATTTTAACCCACTTGGCTGAAACGTAAAAAAGTCTTTTCACTTAGTTTCACTGCTCGCGCTTTGTTTACACAAAAGACTGTTCCTGCTCGAGCTCCTCTTTCCGTTTAGTCACGAGCGTGTGTTTTCATTAGAGCTGCCAGGACGAGCTTTCCTTGTGCACTGTTTACATTTGATTACAAGCCTCGAGCTCTCCCTCGTGCTTCATGCACTTGGTCTCTCCTATTTTTACAACGTTCAGTTGGTGCCTCAGGTTTTTTTAATGTACATCACTCTCACTCGCAGATCGGGCATAATACCATTACTTCGCTTACTGTGTTTTTTTTTTCATAAGCCATATGCTTTCTATTTCTGCCTGCACTATCTTTGCTGACCCTGCCTTCGGAGCTTTTTAGTGTAACGCTTTGCCATGCGTATTGTTTTCACATCTGGAAACACTGCCCTCTGAATTTCCTATCAGAAAGTGAAACGCCCTTTGCTGGAAAGCAGATTTCAGACTTAAAACTATTATTCGAGCACAAGGGGCCACGTTAGAAGGAAAAGCAGAAGAAGTGAAAGTTCCAAAAACGCCTCTTTTGTGGTTACCATTACGCTTCTGTTCATGAGGTTTATTGTGAAAGTTGTTACCTAAATTGCAGAATCCTGTGCTTCTGGGTTGTAATTGGGATGCACTTTGCGTTGACTTTAGGGCTCGTCACACGTGGCCAGCTTGCTCCATTTCACCGTGTCGCGCCCCTTCCCCCATGCATTCCCAGCCCTTTGATGCTTCCGTCGCACTCCAATTGCTCCCCTCTCCCGTGGCGTTTGTAATCCTTCCCCCTGCGTTGCCCCCTCACACTCACACTGTGCTTGCATCTTTGTTTGATTAATACACCCCAATGCTTGATGTAGTCGCTGTGTAAATTGTACTGCCCCACACTAAGCATGCCACTGCAAAGCACTCGGCTGCTTAGCAAAAATGTGCCTGCCAAACTTAGCATTAAACTAAATGTTTATTTACAGAGTACTACCTGCATGGTAAATTTTCTGATTCAAGACTGAAGTGTATTCCGGAATATCATTTGTTTGACCTAATTTCTCTGCCTACACCCAGTTACATTGTATTCACAACTTCTACAGTGTAATGTTGCGTGGCGGAATCCCTTTAATTCACAGTTCCTGACCCCAAATAAAATGTAGCCTGTAAGGTTACCCGTTTCCATGAAGAGTGCTTCCATTTATTTGCTTGTTTTTTATTATGCATTAAGCTCCTAAACCAAACGTGCCTTCATTGTATTTCATGGTACTGGAGTCGATAACATGGTTCTCACTCTCTCCTCCTCTATCCCTCTCCCTGCTCTCCTCTCTCTCTCCCTCTCGCACTCCACTCCCTCTCCTCTCCCTCCTTCCCTCTTGTCCTCCCTCTCTCTCCCTCCCCTCACTCTCGCACTCTCCCTCTCTCCGTCTACCTCTCTCCCTTTCCCTCACTTCCCTCTCACTCTCTCCTCTCTCACCCTCTCCCTCTCTCGCTCCTCGCTCCTCTCTCCTCTCTCACCCTCTCCCTCTCTCTCTCCTCTCCCCCTCTCTCTCCTCTCTCCCTCTCTTTAACTTCCCCCTGCTCTCCTTTTTCTCCCTCTCCCCATCTCCCCCTCTGCCTGCTCTCCTCTCTCTCCCCCTCCCCTCTCTCTCCCCTCCGTCCTTCACTCTCGTCCTCCCCCTCTTCTTACCCTCCCTCTCTCCCTCTACCCTCTCTCCCTTTCCCTCTCTCCCTTTCCCTCTCCTCCCTCTCCTCTCTCCCCGTCTCCGTCTCTCTCCTCTCTCCCCCTCTCTCTCTCCTCTCTCTCCCTCTCTCTCTCCTCTCTCCCTCTCTTTACCCTCTCCCTCCTCTCCTTTTTTCTCCCTCTCCCCATCTCCCACTCAGCACCACCACAGCATCACTCAGCACCACCACAGCATCACTCAGCACCACCACAGCACCACTCAGCACCACCACAGCATCACCCAGCAACACCCCAGCATCACTCAGCACCACCACAGTATCACTCAACACCACTCACCATCACCACATCATCACTCAACATCACCCCAGCATCACTCAGCACCACCACAGCACAATCAGCATCAACACATCATCACTCAGCGCTACCCCAGCATCACTCAGCACCACCACATTATCACTCAGCACCACCACATTATCACTCAGCGCCACCCCTTCATCACTCAGTGCCACCCCAGCATCACTCAGCGCAACCACAGCATCACTCAGCGCAACCACAGCATCACTCAGCGCAACCACAGCATCACTCAGCACACCCACAGCATCACTCAGCACCCACAGCATCACTCAGCACCACCACAGCATCACTGGTTCAAATATGTTCTTTCAATGTTTCAAGCTGTTTTCAAGCTTTCACGCTTTATTACAAATCACAAAAAGATGTTAATATTTCACTTCTGTTCTTGGATTTTCGTCACAATAAAAAACACTGAGCATAATCTTCACAAAAGTAATTTACAAAAATTTAAGCTATTGCCATTACAAATTAAATACATTATTTAAGTATTAATTATTTTAAAAAATTAAAAGCATTGTTATTTGTAATATTAATACATCTAAGTCACGTAAATACAAAACATGTTGCATTACAAATGCTATAGGTGTCACATTTGCGAAAGTTATAACTATTGGCATTGTAAATGACAAAGCTATTAATTTAACTATTTGAAAAAATAACACATAAATAAAAAACAAATCATTTATAAGACCAATAGTTCAAACTTTCCTAATGCAAGCCCTATTGCATTTCCAATGCTTGTTCACTCTTTTGTTGCTACTGAGTAGACTCGTCAGGGGGAATAAGAGTGATCATCCCTCTCTTGTTGTTAATATGGAAGGCTCGTTTCTCCAGATCCTCCCTGAAAGCCTAAGTTTATGGCGTTCATCATTTAGGGAACCATTAAACCAGGCGCTGGAATGGATCGTCTCCTTTCTCGACGGAAGAACACAAAGAGTCCGCCTACCACCGCACAAGTCAGAGGCCACCAAAATCATCTGCGGCATCCCTCAAGGATCCTCACTGAGCCCGACTCTCTTCAACGTCTACATGAGCCCCCTCGCGGCCATCGCACGCCAACACAACCTCAACATAATCTCCTACGCCGACGACACCCAGCTGATCCTCTCCCTGACCAACGACCCCGCCACCGCCAGAGCCAACCTGCACGAAGGGATGAGAGAGGTAGCCGAGTGGATGACGACGAGCCGCCTGAAGCTGAACACAGATAAGACGGAGGTCCTCATCCTGGGCTTCTCGCCCTCCGCCTGGGACGACTCCTGGTGGCCCCCCGCCCTGGGCACCGCACCCAAACCGTCGGACCACGCACGCAACCTGGGTTTCATCTTGGACTCCTCCCTCTCCATGACCAGGCAAGTCAACGCTGTCTCCTCGTCATGCTTCAACATCCTGCGCATGCTGCGGAAGATCTTCTGGTGGATCCCCACAGAGACCAGGAAGACCGTCACCCAGGCCCTCGTCACCAGCCGACTGGACTACGGCAACGCACTCTACGCCGGAACCACCGCCAAGATCCAGAAGAGGCTCCAGTGCATCCAGAACGCCTCAGCCAGACTCATCCTCGACATCCCACGACACAGCCACATCTCCGGACACCTAAGAGACCTGCACTGGCTCCCGGTCAACAAGAGAATCACCTTCCGCCTCCTTACCCACGCACACAAAGCTCTCCACGACCAAGGCCCGAGCTACCTCAACAACCGAATCAACTTCTACGCTCCCAAACGCCACCTCCGTTCCGCCAGCCACGCCCTTGCCGCCGTCCCACGCATCCGCAGAGCCACTACAGGAGGAAGGTCCTTCTCCTACCTGGCCGCCAAGACCTGGAACTCCCTCCCGGCCGACCTGCGCCTGACCCAAGACCACCTCTCCTTCAGGAAGAAGCTCAAGACCTGGCTGTTCGAGCAGTAGCGGCACCCCCCCCCCCAAGCGCCTCGAGACCCTACGGGTAGGTAGCGCGCTCTATAAATGTCTTTGATTGATTGATTGATTGATTGAGGTTTTGATTGTTTGAGAGGAATCCTTTTAAGTTGTTTCGTCGCAATTATGTCAAAGATATTAGCTGCAGTACTAATGTAATGATCAGAAAGATCATCCAGGTTGGTCATGTTAGGGAGAGGCTGAAGTCTACTCATAGTGATGGAAGTAAGAGAATTGATGTTAACGTCTCTCATGTTACAAGACAATTTTTTAGCTTTAAGAGGTTGTCCCTTTCTGCTAGTTGTCTTTTCCAGTAAGTGAAAGACACTTTGATGATGATCCGATCAGTCACAAGGTAGGATATCATCCATTTGAATGATATTGTCTTTAGCAATAATGAGGTTGAGGGTGGAGCATTTGTTGTGGGTAGGTCCATTTCAGAACTGAGAAAAGTTGAGATCTGAGAAAAAAGTCTTAAAGGAGCTGATTACAAGATCATTGGTGTCATTCCAAACGGAGTTTAAAGTCTCCAAGGAAGATATGGTATAGTTGATCCGAACACAAGCTAATGACCTCCATGATTTGCTCTATGAAGAGCATATGGTCACCCGGTGATGGTAAATCATGTGAAGCATACAGACAATCTTCCCTTATTCCAAATTTCCGTCATTAGTAGCTCACAGGAAGATAGAGGAGCATTCTGAGATTGTTTTATTGTTAGGCTGGAGCGATGAATGCATACAATGCCCGCCCCCCCCCCCATTTTCCCCGGCCAATCACATTGCATAATGGCATAATCTGGCAGGACTAAAATGTCGAGAACAGGGGAGGAGGCATCATTGAGCCAGGTTTCGGTGAGAATCAATAAGTCCAAATCTTACGATAAGAAAAGTGCAGAAATATCAGAAGCCTGTTTCACAGCCGATTTGCAGTTGAGCATTATCGAATTAATTTGAGGGGAGGTGTTAATCTCTTCAATATGATCAGTAGTTATTTGGAGTAGGTTTTCCTTATTAACCAATCTGATGTTCACCCTGGGATCCCTCTCAGGGTCAAGGGAAATAGCGGGGATGTTAATAACTGAGTTAGAGGAGGCAAAAGACCCTACCACTGTACGAGAATACAAGAGCGAGGATGTCTTCAGCCGACAGCGGAGGCTGAAACCTACGAGGTCTGGTGTGATGGTTAGGAAGTGGCCTGGAGATCCACCTGGAACTGCGTGGAAATCGTGAAAAGGATTGTTCGCCCCCATCCTTGAAGGCTCCAGGTGTATTACATTGTGTGATGTGATGTGAGAGAAATTCATATAGCGCACAAATGCCCATGGGCATCTAGGCGCTCATAGCGGCAGAAAAAGGCCTGAGTTCCAGGTGTGGATCATTTAGTTTGAATTAGTTTGAGAAAAGCCATGTCTTTAAAAGCTTTCTGAAACCGAGTAGCGTTGGACAGCTCTTGATGTTCATTGGAAGTGAGTTCCAAAGTTTTGCTGTGTCCAAGACAAAGCTTCTACCGCTCCAGTTGACTTTCCTAAATTTTGGGGTCCGGAGGAGTTTGCTTTGTCCTGAGCGAAGGTGTCTTGGTGGATAGTACCACCTAAGATGTTGTTTCAGGAAGGCTGGTCCCATACCATGTAATGCCTTATATGCTAGGCAGAGGGCCTTAACATTTATTCTCTTTTCATGGGGAGCCAATGGAGTTTTTTTAGGCCTTCCGAGATGGGCTGAAATTTAGGGATGTTCAATATTACTCTGGCAGCTGCGTTTTAAGTCCACTGGAGCTTGGCCCTATGCTGTTTTTGGATGCCTAAGTAGAGGGCATTTCCGTAGTCCAGTCTAGCCAATGCTAGAACTGTGACTAGTGTCTTTACTGCTTCAAGGGGAATAAAAGTGCATATTTTTCTTATGGATTTTAATGTCTGGAATGTCATTGATACAACTTTGTTGACCTGATGTTGAAAGGACAATTTGTCATCAAAGATGACGCCCAAGTTCCTCACTTTTTGAACTGGGGTGGGGAGCACACCTATGCCTTAGGGCCACCACTTCTGAGCCCAAAAAGAGGTGTATGATCCAAATAATAGGACCTCTGTTTTAGTGCTGTTGAGCTTCAGACAACTCGACCCCATCCATATGTTTATGTGGTACGTAAATTGTCTAAAGTTACCTGCTGTGTCTTCAGGGCTGCTTGAGATTGTCACCACAATTTGGGTGTCATCGGCATAAGATATTAATTTAAATCTGTATTTCCTGATGATATTGGCCAGAGGAGTTACGTAAAGGTTTAACAACGTAGGGCTCAGTGCGGAGCCCTGTGGCACTCCACATGGGAGTGTAAACTCCTCTGAGCGGGAGATGCCGACCTGGACATATTGATATCTGTTGTTCAGATACGATTTGACCAATTTTAGGGCAGAGTTCTTAACTCCTGCTTCTCGATTCATTTGATTAGTATGTCATGGTTCACGGTGTCAAAAGCTACCGACAAATCCAATAGTATTAGGGCGGCTCTGGCTCCCATGTCCAGAATTGCCCGGATCTCTTCTGCTGCCATGACCAGGGCAGTTTCTGTACCGTGCCCTTGTCAGAAGCCGTACTGTGAGGAATCTAGTAGGTCTGCCGAGGAGATGAAGGCTGTTTGTTGGGAGTTGAGCATTTTTTCCAGTACTTTGGCAGGGAATGGAATTCTGGCTATAGGTCTATAGTTACTGGGATCATTGGTATCTGAGTTGGCTTTTTTTAGTAATGCAAAATTGACACTGTGTTCCATGACTCTGGAAAGACGCCAGATCATGGGTGGGCATGGGTCCGATGGTGCTCCAGATTTTATGGATTTGATAGTTTGTGTGGTTAATTCAGTGTTTGGTGGATCAAAGGAGTCTAGGATGCTAGTGGGATATAGAAATTTTGAGGCAGAGGTGGTTGTCATGTCGTCATCCCAGTCTGAGAGGGACTTGAAGATGGTGAGCACTTTGTCCTTAAAATATCCTGCAAGTTGGTTGCAGAAAGCTAAGCTTGTGTCTTTTTTGAGGTTCTGGGAGTTTGACAAGTTTCTTCAGTGTTGAAAATAATTCTTTACTGGAATTGCCTGCTTGTTGTATTTTTTCTGAGTTGCATTTACTTTTCTTGTCCAATATCATCTTTTCTTATAAGTGTTCAGTGATTGGGAATATAATTCTCTTTCAGCAACAGTATAGTTGCCTCTCCAGCACTGCTCAGCTTTTCTACAGATCTGCTTCTGTTTGCGCAAGGCATCGCAGAACCAGGGTTCAGATTTCTTTGTGCGCTTGCTGGTAACACTCTTTTCCGGTGCCAGCAGGTCTATCGCAGACTTAACCCAGTTGTGAAAACTGTCTGCCGCTAGGTTTGACTCTAGTTTCAGGTCAGGAGAAGAGGATGCTAGGGTATATTGCAACTGATGGGGGATAATGTTCTTCAAGTTGCATATTCCCATGTGGAGGGTGTATATTCCATACCCTCTCCATCTTCATGGAAAACTTTAGTAGGGACTGCATGATCTCTTTGACAGCCAGGAGATCCTGCTTGAGGTCAGCAAACTTCTCCTCAAGGTAAGGCCTGTTAAAGCACTCTTCAGCCACCCCAGTAAGAGATGAAGGGTAGGATCCCGAAGTTTGTAAGGAATTGAAAGGTACAGTAAGTCCCTTACCGCAATTACAAGGGGAGCTAAAGTTCCGCTTAAGCGTGGTTTTGCCATCACCCAAGGATAGACTATCAGCAAGAATTGGAGTAAAAAATGATGCAAGAGAGAGCTGCACCGGACCAAGCTAGGGCTTGGTAGCCGGCATATTGGTTTCAAAACAGGCAATAGGTTATGCGGAGATGGACTGGTTATTTAATCCCCAGACATTCCAGGTGAGGAGAGTCAGATCTACAGCCCGCATAGTGTCGCCCATGGGAGTAGCAAAATAAATGTGCCAGCCTAGTCATGTCTAGAAGGATAGTCGCTACAACATCCTGTCTCGTCTGGAGTCATGACGATTGAAAAGACATAAGGAAATTAAGCATATAACAATGACAATCTAAATAAAAGCCCACATAAACAACCACCACCCACACTAGGAGAAGAAATCCTAGCGAATCCTAATGAAGCCCACAACAACAGTAACTAAAAAACTAAATCTGAACAATTGGAAACATCGAATCATCCTCGGGGACAGGCAACGCATTTGCGCTTGGTGCCCATTCTAATAGGGATTAGTAAGCACAGTATTAGAAGGGCCAAAGTAAATAACATGTAGAATTATGTGGTGTACACAATAGTGCAAGAGTAACATCGTAATATTACCAACTGTGTCTTTAGAGAGCAATGCATGCTATAGAGTCGTCACAGGACCATTTTCTCAGATGGAAGAGATCAGCACTTGCAGAAATATTAACATCTAGGGAGGAGCGTTCCGGGGTGGTGCAGGTTGATGAAGGGCCACCTGGGCCCACCCATTTACAGAATGCTACGACTTCTGCGGGATTGTCAAAAAAACGTGGTTTACCATCCTTTGTGTCTGTGAATTTCCGTCTCACGTCTTGTACAGCCAGGATGATGTTGCAGGTAAACAGAAATTATGGCACCCTGATAGAGTAAGGGGGGAGGGTTCTCCTTGACAAGATGAAGTGTGCTAAAGCAGTATCTGTAGTCCAGAAAACATACTATAATTAGTAGGGGCAGAGTCCCAGGTGGTGGACGCGGCCCCAAGGATCTGTGTGCTCTCTCCACTGTGAAGATAGATGAAAAGTGTTGAGCACCAACCAGTTTGGCAAGTTAAGTTTCTACAATTTGTTCAGGGCGGCCCATATTGGTGGACTCAGCCACACCAATGAAACGTACATTGTACCGGCAAGAGCGCACCTCCAAATCTTCATTTTGTTGCCTACAGCCTTCAAGAGGTGCTCCATTTGTTTTAGTTTCTGGAAGAGGGAGGTTGTGGTATCCTCGAGGATCAAAACACATTCCTCGGCAGTGTCAAGCCAGGTGCCCTGCCAATCCAGTCGCCCTATCAATCCAGCGCCTGAATCGACCCCCGAAGGGGTATCTCCGCGCTTGCCATGGGAACCCGTCCTGGCTTTTCCCTGTGAGATAGCCCCTACAGGGCATCCCCAAGGTGAAAGACAGGCATCCCGCCGCGGGGGCCGTTGTGGAGATTAAGCAAGCTTAATGCCCAGAGTTGTAGAGTGTGAACCCATGATTAGGTCAGGCACCGAAGCGAGAATTATCGAGTCCATGGACATTTGAGCTCAAGACCCTGCTGCGTGGGAATTGAACCCTGGTCCCGGGTCTGACCTCTGCTTCAGGGTCTGCCTGCTCTAACCAGTGAGCCACACTTCTCCATGCAATGATACCGGGATGTAAGTGAGTCAAATTGTGCATCTATGGTGCGGAATCCTGCCTGCAGCTCTGTCAGGATCAATGCCACACCCTCCAGGGGGTTGGTATGCACTGTAGAACCTTGATCGTCATTGACATCTGATGGGGGATCTGGGTGACCGGATGATTTAGGTTGATCGAATGTCAGTCTGTGTTGTTTGAGGTCTCCCCGACCCATGATGGAAGTCTATTGTCAGGCAATGTCAATAAAAATATGCCCGCACCGGGTGAGGACTGGGTCACACAGGACCGAGTGGGACACAAAAGTCGAGCATGCAGCTGTGCCCCATCAGTGCCAGGCATGTTGCGACGATCCACTGCAGGATGCCTGGCTCTAGGCTCTCTCGTCGTCATAGGGCCTTCCAGGTGGATCATGACATCCAAACTCTGGCCGCTCTGGGAATGATCGTTAAGCAGGTCTGGACTGAGTGTGGAGGGGAAAACAGTCAGAATTCCGCAGTCTAAACCACAAGTGTTCCGACTACGCAAGCCCTACCATGCATGCCTTAACCACACATATGCCCTAAGCATGCATGTCCGTGGTTAAGGTATATGTGTGGTATAGATGCTGAACGGATGCATGGATGGAAGCAGGATGAGGTGAGGTAAGTGGGGTAATTTTGTGGGTCAAGTTACTTTTGTGGGCTGGGGCTGGGTCTGGAATGTTTTGTGGGCTGGAGGTGAGTCGAGGATGTTTTGTGGGCTGGGAGTGGGTCAGGGATGTTTCGTGGGCTGTGGGTGGTCGGGAATGTTTTGTGGGCTGGGGTGAGTCAGGGTTTTGTGGGCTGGGGATGGGTTGGGAATGTTTTGTGGCCTGGGATTGGGTCGGGAATGTTTGGTGTTCTGGGAGTGGGTTGGGTTTGTCTTGTGAGCTGGATCGGGATATTTTGTGGGCGGGGGTGGGTCAGGATGTTTTGTGGTCTGCGGGATGCATGAAAAGGAAGCAGGAAGCTGGGAGAGATCCGCGGTGAGGTAAGTTGGGCTGGGGTTCTTTTGTGGGCAGGGGGTCGGTGTAGTTTTGTGGGCTGGGGGGTGACTCAGCATTGTGTTGTGGACTGGGGGTCAGTCGGGGTTGTTTTGTGGGCTGGGTCAGGGTAGTTGTGGGCTGAGGTGGGTCAGGGTAGTTTTTTGGGCTGGGATGGATCCGGGAGGTTTTGTGGGCTGGGGTGGGTCAGGGATGTTTTGTGGGCTGAGGTGGTCAGGAATGCTTTGTGGGCTGGATTGGTTGGGGTTTAGTGGGCTAGGGTGGGTTGGCGCTGTTTTGTGGGCTGGGGTGGGTAGGGAATGTTTGGTCGGCTGGGGTTGGGTTGGGGTTGTTTTGTGGGCTGGATCGGGATGTTTTGTTGGCGGGTTGGGTTGGGATTTTTTGTGTTCTGCGGGATGCATGAAGAGGAAGCAGGAAGCAGGTAGAGATCCGCGGTGAGGTAAGTCGGGCTGGGATGCTTTTGTGGGCAAGGGGTTGGGGTAGTTTCATGGGCCAGGGGGTGACTCAGGAATGTGTTGTGGACAGAGGATCAGTCTGGGTTGTTTTGTGGGCTGGGTCAGGGTAGTTGTGGGCTAGGTTGTGTCGGGGTAGTTTACTGGGCTGGGGAGGTCATGAATGCTTTGTGGGCTGGGTGAGTCGGGGTTTCGTGGGCTCGGGTGGGTTGGTGAAGTTTTGTTGGCTGGGGTTGGTCGGGATTGTTTGGTGGCCTGGGGCTGGGTCAGTATGTTTTGTGGGCTGTGGGTGGGTCGGGATGTTTTGTGGTCTGCAGGCTGCGTGAAAAGGAAGCAGGGAGAGATCCATGGTGAGGTAAGTTGGTTTGGGGTACTTTTGTGGGCTGGGGTTAGGGTAGTTTTGTGGGTTGGGGGTGACTCAGGATTGTGTTGTGGGCTTGGGGTCGGTCAGGGTTTCTTTGCTGGCTGAGTCAGGGTAGTTGTGGGCTGGGGGGGGGTCGGGGTAGTTTTGTGGGTCAAGGATAGTTTTGTGGGTTGGGGTAGTTTTATAGGCTAGGGGGTAGGGGTAGTTTTCGGGGTTGTGGTGGGTTGGGTTAGATTTGTGGGCTGGGAGTGGGTTGGAGGTAGTTTTTTGGGCTGGTGGTGTGTTGGAGTAGTTTTCTCGGCTGGGGTGGGTCGTATGTAGGTTTCTGGCCTGGGAGATTCAAGGCTAGTCTTCAGGGCTGGGCGGTTGGGGGTAGTTTTTAGGGCTGGGGGTTTGGGGCTAGTTTTCCCCAGGGATTCGACAGCCGCGGGAAGGCGATATCTTGGCGAGGCAGTGTCCTTTGAGTAAGTGTAACTATATGCACCCTTCCCACCCGTTCTAACGCTCATGGGGCATTGTTTCCATTGAGAACAAATTACCAAGGAGAATACCCAGTGGGTATTGTATCTTGTGCATGACACCTTGTCATGCCTTTTACTTACGAGCACTACTTGTACATATATCACCTTTTAAACATTTATTTACTTTGAATAATTTCTTCCGACAAATACTCAACATTATAGTGAGTACAGAAGGGATCTTGTTTGGTCCTGAAGAAGAAGCCTGAACGCTTTGAAACATGTTGACGTACACAGGAGGGATTGCTCATTAAAGCACAACACCTACAACCCACCTTTTTAACAGTACCATCTCTAAGGAATATTAAAGTTTTTTAGTCCATTAGAGACAGGTACTTTTTAACTCACTATTTTACTCACTCCTGATCCTGCCAACTCACTTTTCCTACACAACACAAAGTTTTCTGAAAAGTCAGTGCTCCCACGTAGTTGTAGGTCATAGCTCGTCCCGTCCCTCAGCGGGCGGGAAGACCCCCATGATGAAGCATGAAACCAAGGGTCCTTTTGGTGTGTGAGGGGTATTTAAACAAACACTGTGTGCTGGGTATTTAAACAAACACTGTGTGCTTTCAACCATAGTGGGAAACACATACAACCTGTGAGTACATGATTTTGAATATATATGAGGGTGGATCTTTGTGTTTCTTATACATAAAATTCTAGTAATGTTTAGGCCTATGTTAACTTTTCTAGTCCTATGCTTTAATTATACAAAGGATTATTTTCACGCAGTGTTTTAGTCCAATTTATTAAGAGGAACTGAGCTAAGACTACTGGTTTCAGAAACCAGGGACCTTGGTCTTGGAAGAAAACTTGAAAAGTAAGGCCAAAGATTTATGCCATCACCTGAGCATACTTTTGTTTTCTATTCACAAACCATACATAAAGCAGAGCTAGAAATCTGGGGGTGTTCCATTCCCCTTCACAAGTGGAAAGGGAGTTAGTTACTCCAGATCTTGGAAGGATTAAATATCTGACTACTTCCTGGGTGGGTAGAGGTCAGAGGGGAGTTTGTGACTGCCCACAAAGGTCCCAAAAGGATCTCCAAGGCAAACTATTCTTATATTTTCAAGACAACACATGCCTTGGAACACCAACTTCTCATCCTTCTATTGGCATTTACTGCACTCATGGTGAGGAATCAACATTGTAAAAGCATGTATGCCTGCCAGGAATACTTTTGTGAAGTCCGGTCTCATATAAAAAAGTAAATTTGGTCATAACCTTACGCTAATGACTGCATTTACCTTTGTGACCAGGGATCTAGGCAGCCAGATGTTACTGAGTAATTTGCCAACTTTCAATATAGGGTGGGAACTGGCTGCCAGCTGTTCAGATATCATGTTATGTGGTACATTCCACCCCTCCTTGATACCCACTCAACAGGAATTGGGCATTTTTTTCAAAATAGTTTCAGTGCGAGACTAATGCTTCCAATCAAGGCTTAAATTAAGGCACTACAAAGTGCTTAAATCCAGTCACACATGCAGCATTGTTTTCATGTGCCTCCATAGTTTTAGAAAACGTTTTTACAGCTATATAAGAAGTCATGTAGGTCTGTTGATGTATGTATTGCAGGCTGCTCTTTTATTCTGGCTTGTGAAATTACATTTGTAGTGGTGATCAAAGTTCAGTCAAGTTCAATAAACTGCATAATAACCCTCAGGTGGGAGCCAAAAAGACTGTGAAAGAGAAATGTTATCTGCATGTAAATTGTAGTTTTTTTCCGCCGTGCTTTGTCCTTGAAGTGAGGAAGCATTGCCTATTGTCTGCGATCATTATCTTGCGTCTGTCTCCACGTGCCCTACCATCAACAATGTTCCCGGGAGGCTGCAGACAGCTTGCCTCCACTTCCATATTAGCAGGCCTTACTATCAGATGGCGAATCGAGCCAGCACACTAATCATCTCGTCAGCATTTCCTTTATAGTCATCGCCCTTTCTGGGTCTGAAGTACTTGGCCAACAAAAATAACTGAATTCAGCACTTCAGTAGCTATATTTTCCTCCCTAATTTGGCGTTGTGTGGAAGCAGATACAAGGGAAATTGTCAGTTTCGCGTTGGCATCCAAACATCTGTGAAAATCAGCTGTGCCTGACTGAATATTCCACCAGCAAGTTAGGTTTAGAGTTTAAAAGCTTTCATATGCCCTTTTCTTTTATCCACATCTTTTTAGGTAGTCTTTCTTCATGTTGGGATGATGTTACGCTTAATGTCAAGATTGTTGATTTACTTATAGCTGTTGCTTTTCAACAGATTACAGCTAATTGGAAGAATTTTTCAAACATTTCTTTTAGGGCATGGTGGTATAATGTTTGTCATAATCATAGACTGGACACTGCTTTTGTATTTCCTATTCATTTGGTAACAAAACATTTGAACCTATGGCTTCCTATCACTTTATACCTTGATGTATGTGCTAAACGTTCATTTCAATTGTGACCAACTCAGCAAGAAGTCGCTAAGGCTCCTTGATTGACCTACACGTTCCTTTTTCTTCATTACCTGCTGTACTATATTTTTCCTGTTCTTTGTTGTATTCAAATTATTTGGAGTTTTTTGTAATTATTACTTTATTGCACTGCTTTATTTGATTGTTATTATTTCTCTTTTATATTGCTTTCCACAGTGTAATGACACCTCTCATTTGATCAATAAACTTTTTATGAACTGAAAAAAAAAGAGTTTAAAAGCATTAATTGCTCAAAAAGTCAGATTGCAGCAGTGTGCTTTATAATATTGAAATAAAACAACTGGAATCTGGTTATATGTTGTTTACACTAGTTGATTTAAATTGATAAAAGTTACATTCGTTTAACATTGTAGCTAAGAAAACATTATAAACGTTCTCGGTCTAGGAGTAGAGGGTCACATTAAAACTGAGAAAGGACGACAGACTCACAACTACATTTATCTAGTTTTTAACGCAATGACCCATGTGTTCGTGTGATGTGGTAGGTCCTTCGCAAAGATTAAATAGTCATCTTTCAGTTGCTTACTTCTTATTTAGTTGTTAAACTGGTACTAATGAGATGAAACCTTTGTCCAGACAGAATTGCCATGTGTAAAACTTACCGAATAATCAGGAAATACCATTGAAAAATGTGCTGTTTTATACCGCATAATTTGCACTTCCTTGCCGCTTAATTTAGTCAACACTGCTGCAGAATTTGGCTCTCCGATGCCGTATACATACAGTGGCCCTGACTATGGTTCCGTACACAAGGTGGGTATGTATTCGCAGTTTTAGTACAATTTAAATGAGTGCCAGCTCAGAGCAACCTGAGGTACTCAGGACAGCAGTAAGACCAATATACCCTACCCAAATGACTGAAAAGCAGTGCCCTCGCTGGCACACGCTTCTGACCGTCCACTGATCAAGAAGTTAGAAGTGTCCACGAATGTGGAGGAGAAGGAAATGGGAGATCTCTGGCTAGTATACAGAGTGCAGACTTTCACATTTTCACAAAGTACACCTTCTCAGTTTTAAATTCGCTCTTCCCCACTTGTAAGAATGCAAGGAAAAAGTTATGGAAAGAGACAGTGACTGAGATGTGGGAGGCATCAATTCATTTGGAAAAATAACAGGCATGTGAGAAGCTGCATATTTGTTTTTTTCTTGTGAAGCACGCAAAATTCTCACAACATCTATAGGTTTTTCATATTTTACTAAATTGATTGTGTTTAGTGACATTATTGATGACAACTTAATATAGAGAATTATGAATAACCACAGCAAAATACAGCACATCAATTAAGCATTAATTCAACATGCACAAGATCTTTATCAATCTTTCTGAAAACGGCCAAAAAAGAGACTAGTGATAGCTCGAATGGATGCACAAAAAAAAGGGGACCGAACAGAGTGAGTGCAATGATTTGGTGGAAGAAGTGCGTGTTAGAAATGGGATTTCTGTTTGGTTAGGGTATGTACTTAAGCCAGGCAGAACCCACCACTCTAGTCAGGGTAGGGGAGTTACGCACACAAGATAACCCCTGCTCACCTCCTTGGTAGCTTGGCAGAGGAGTCAGGCTTTACCCAGAGGCAATGTGTAAATTGTTTGCCCAACACACACACACCAGTGAAACAGAAGGCACACCATAAAAAGAGACTTGACACAAGGTTATGTACAAATATCCTTTGTATTATACATAAAACACATTAGACCACAATCAAATAAATCACTGTGCCACTAAGCACTTTTCATAAAAATGCATATAAAACTCATTGATCATTTTGCCATAAGGCAATTGTCTTAAACATAGCAGTTAGTGCACTAGTTACATTCCTATTACCTGCAAATATCATTAAAAAACTGTAAAAACGCCAGTTAGTGCACCTTCACTATACATATGGTGCAGTTTCTGAGAGGGTACTGGTCCCTCTATCATTGCCAGTTGTAACTGGCCTATCCCACACCATTAGGCCATCAAACTATTGGTATTAGAGGTAAAGCACATGTGAAATCAAATCACATAACCCAATGTTCACCTTCCCATGAGGAACTAACATCACAGTGCACCAAAGTACTTACTTATAGGCAGCACCTGTCCTAAAAATATTGGGCAAACATTATCATGGAGCACATCAGGTCACCCAGATATCATTGGGCACAAATCACCATGTTGTGCCTTCCAATACACAGCTCCGGCACTTAGGCAGTCCTTGAATAACATGTACGTGTGACTTATAAGAGATTTGCCCAGCAGCAGGAGCAGGATCTGGACGTCAGAGAGGGTTGCCACCCTAACCTGCTAGCCAAGTCCATCTAGCAAGGTCCCAACAGGTATGCCCATCAGCAACTGCCAGCGATCGTGCTGAGGGGCAGTGACGACAAGATCACACATCAGAAACATTTTTTGGTCTTGTGTGGTCTACAGGGGAGGGACGTCACCTTGATTTCCCCCTATCACAAGAATGCCTCCAAGGGTGTAATTACATGGGAGCCCGCACAGGGATCCCAGGATTACCGCAATGCAAGTGGCCTCCGTTTCTCCTCAGCAGAAATTCTCTTTTGTCAGTGCCTTCCCGGCCCTTCATCACCTTCTTTCTGAGGCGGGCCGTGCTAGGATTGGCAGTTCTTCTGGGGCTGGGCACTGCCCTCGGGAGGCGTTGGCAGTGCTCCTCCACTTTCTTCTTCAAGTTCTGCCCCAGGGCTGTACTTCAATCCCTTCCTCCACTGCTACACTGCCTCGTGGAGAACTCCACCGTACTGCGGTGAATGCAGCGCACGTTTCCCCTAATCTCCACTTCCCACCCAGGAAGGGTGGGGCCGGCCTTCCTGGATGATGCTGGTTCTACACAGCACTGGGTCGATTTCCTTGACGGTTCCCTCGTTGCAACAGTGACCTCCTGGGGCCGAGCTGAAGCACTGGGGCGCCTTTAATTACCACCCCCCCCGGTCACCGAGAGGGCAGCAAAAGGATAGGACTCAGCCCAAACACGGTCGGTGTGCCACTGCTAAGAGAGAGCTTGGTTTGGGAACCCAAGTACATGGGGGCTTTCTGCAATTTAAAGTCCCCTGTGCTTTCTAGCAGCGGGAAGCCAACCAGGAAATATCCAAAATAATAAAGTACCAAGAAGTTCCAGTAATGCCCAAGGAATTTCCAACACACAGAAACTTCAAATAGGTAAAGCACCTAGATGTTTCCATGTAGTACAGCATCCGGAAGACATTGATGTTCCTGAGTTTTCCAAAACAGGAGGCCAGTACACACAAGCCCTTGGAGATTCCTTCCCAAGCAGCATACCCCAGCAGGGTAAAAGAGTCAGTCATTTTCTTCTACCACAGATAGAAGCAGCAACTGCATGCTGTTAGGGAGAAGACAAAGCAGCCTCAGCTGTCTTGTCTTCCTCTAACTTCCTTGGAGGATTTTTGCCTGCTAGCCATTAGTGTTTCTTCCGGTTCACCTCTTGACCCTTTACCACACAAGTTCTGGAAGGTGTTCCAGGCGGAGCTGTTCCCCCCACTTCATTCCATCTGCTGGCAGTCTATTGCCACAACCACGGTTCCTGACAGTTGGAAGCTTGCAGTGGTTTCAACTCTGCTAAAAAAAGCTACCTTGGACCCCTTGTGCCCGGCGAACTACCGGCCCATTTCGCTTCTACCGTTCTCTTTAAAAATCCTGTTTAGCTTCCTTGAAACCAATGCCTGACTGGACGTGGCCCAATTTGGGTTTAGGCCGGCCCATGGCACTGAGTCCGCATTGGTCGCCGTTTTGGACACCCTTCGTTCGCGTATCGACATGGGTAGAGCAGCATTTCTGGTGCTGCTTGACATGTCGGCCGCATTCGACACGGTTGACCATGCGGCACTGATACATAGGCTGCGGGAAGCGGGGTGTCTGGCCAAGCCTTGGACTGGTTAATTTCCTTTCTTGATAACAGACAACAAGCCGTGGCTTTACCACCCTTTCTGTCAGCTGTCAGAAAGGTGAACCAGGGTGTGCCCCAGGGCTCGGCAATAAGTCCAATCCTATTCAACCTATATCTTCGTCCTTTGATTTGTTTAATTAAGTCATTTGGCATATCAGTCATCAATTATGCCGATGACACACAACTTATTTTTTCTTTCGAAGGCGAGGATGCGGTTTCTAAGGATACTTTCCACCGGTGTATGACCTCTACTGCGGACTGGTTGCGACAGAACTCGCTCCAGTTCAATGGTGCCAAAACTGAGGTTCTTCACTGTTCTTTGGATCGGCTGCCTCGTCCTCTACCAGAAGAGTTCTGGCCCACTTCTATTCCTGGTACTGTGATGGCCGCCGACTCTGCACACAATCTTGGGGTCCTATTTTGCCCTAGTCTTCAGTTAGATGCATTTGTCAACAAAACCACTGCGACATGCATGCTACTGCTCCAGACTCTACGTAAAATTCTTCAGTTTCTCCCCCCGGCAGCTAGGATTGAAGCAGTGCGTATATCATCCTCAGTAGGTTAGACTACTGTAACCCACTGCTTCTAGGGTCTCCTAACATCTTGATCCTGAAGCTGCAGCGGGTTCAGAACATGGCGGCTAAGCTGGCCCTCTCCCGCCCACGCTCTGCCTCTTCATCTCTTGCACTTTTTGATCTTCATTGGTTGCCGGTGCAGCAACGGATCTGTTTTAAAGCGTCCTGCCTTGTTTTTAGAGCTTTACACGATCAAGGGCCAGTGATGTTGCAGGATCTATTTTCTTGGTACTCCACTGCCAGAGCTCTTAGGTCTTCGTCAGCCTTCCTGGTACCTGTTCCAAGGTTTAAAAGGGTGAGGATGTGTGGCCGCTCGTTCAGCTTTGCGGCTGCCAAACTTTGGAATTCCTTACTGCTACCGTTAAGGAGTAGGCAAAATCTGTTGTCCTTTAAAAAGGACCTTAAAAGTAATCTTTTCCCAAGGGGGGCGTAGGGTGGATACATACTGGTAGTGTTGTTTTGGGTCATAGCGCCGCCAGGATACCCTTTGGGTGACAGCTGCGCTTAATAAGTATGCCAATACAATACAATGCCAACCAACCCCTCACTCAGATAAGGCAGTGCTCCTCACACAGTCCTTCTGCTCTTCTTCTTGGCAGGCTCCTCTTTAATTTTGAAGTAATCTAAAGTCCTGGGGTTTTAGGTGTAATAATTATACCCCAAATTGTCATTATTTTCTTGGCTGTAAGAGTCTCTGAACCCAGCCCGAACCAGTCCTGTCCTCCCTGGTGCAGCATGACCACAGGGGGCGGAGACAGTATTGTGAAAAAGGAGACAGCGCCTACTCAGGTGCAAGCGAAACTCCTCCCATCACTCTAAATGCAGACCAGGTCTATTCAGCCCTGTGATGAGTCACCCAGGCCAGCCAGGACACACCTCAACATCCCTAGTAACTGTCTAGAGTGAATGTACAATCCAGCTCCTGTCAAACACCAGACGCTGAATACACAAACAGCCAGAGGCACACAGAATGGTAAAGTAGGAAAATGCCCACTTTCTAAAAGTGGCATTTTCAAACACTGAATCTAAAAAACACCTTTTCCAAAAGGTGCGTTAATAAATTCTGACGTCTGAGAGCCTAAACTCGATTTGTTGTATTTTGCCCTATGTAAAGCTACACGTGTAAAAATGTCCCAGTGCACCCCAATGAAAAGCCTATGGGACAGATAGCCTTTCAATTGTGAAAAACGAAATGCACAGTATTTTACTTCCAGGACATGTACTACACACCAGTACATGTCCTACCTTTCACATATACTGCACCCTGCCCATGTGGGTACATTGGGCATACCTTAGGGGTGCCTTACATGTAGGGAAAGGGAAAGTTTTGGGCCTGGCAAGTGGGTGCACATGCCAGGACAACATGGCAGTTTACAACTGCGAGCACAGAGACTAAAGTGGTAAGTCTGGGAAACATTTGCAGGGCACAACCAGTGCTGCAAGCCCACTAGTAGCATTTCATTTACAGGCCCTGGTGCATACTGTGCCATTTTCTAGGGATTTACCAGTAATTTAAAAATGTCAATCATGGATAACCAATCATATCACAATTTATACAGAGAACATAGGCATATGCATGGGTAGAGGGTCAGGTCTAACACAACCCCCAACCAGCCTAAAGCCAGGGGAGACCAATCAACTATCTTGATGGACTTCCATGATTGGGGCAATAGAACATGGACCCTGGCCTGCAACAGTAGAGGCTCATTACAGTTCCATGCCTTCCTGAACCCAGTCCATACTCTCAGGGCCCTCTAAGATAACCCATGGGGAACCCTTCCACTTGCCTGTGGACCCCATCTGTGCAGTGCCTAAGCTTACCTTGCTCACAGATGTGTCCCAGACGGCAGACAGTATCCAAATGGCCAACACAGTGGTGTGGCATAGTCCAATCTCAGATTGTAAGTTCTGTCCTTCTCCCTGGGACAACTCTGTACACCAGGACAGCCAGCCATAGTGGCCACTGACAGCTGTAAGTGAATAGAGGTAGGTGCATGCCTCTCAAAGCTGTCTAACCTCTGTGGCATCAGAGAGTGGGGGACAGTAGCCCCAGATGCTGGCACCCTTTGTCCACTCTCCCTCCTCTCATGTCAGAGGTGGCATTCTGACACTGATCCATCAGCCCAGGGTCTGTATCCGGCAGCTGGACATGAGACTGGGGTGGGCTCTCTCACACCTGTCCTCCTCCCTGGGACTTTGCACCCTCCAACTTGGAGCACCACCCCCAGAAAACCAACTGATATGGGCACTTCTAGCAGTCACGCCATCCTCCAGGTCAGGGGGGACACACTGAACCTGGTCCCTCAACCCAGGGTCTGCACCCTTAGGCCAGACCTTTGCCCATGTAACCCAGGACTTCCAGGGGAGTACACCCCCGCCCCAAGGTAAACATGCTCCGCTTGATTTGTACAAGAGTCTGCCTGGCATAGGTCTCAAGCCTTCTTTCCACCTGACAGTGCATGAAGACCCCCCAGGCCATAAGTGGCCTCACCAGGTTTATTCCTGGGGTGCTCTGACTTCAGAGTTGGCAGCCCCTGACCCACTGGTTCTTCCACTGGGGACTGTCTTCCCCTCTCACCCCGTTATCACAGAACGGTAAAGTAAGAGAATACCATTTATGGATCAAGTACTGTTGGACACGGCCCGTTGGGCAGGTTCACCCCTAGACTTTTTGCTTTTTCCTAGCCTGTTTATGGAACCTGGTGTTGGTGATTTTAGGCCTCTGCGCACTTTTTCACTGTGGTACAGTGTAAAGTGCTTGAGCTCTCTGTATGTGTGGTGAGTGACCTGCCCTCCCATAGGAATGAATGGGGAGTATGTATGCCCATGGTAGTTCCTGATGTGTGGGGAGTGCAGGGGCGAGTTTGGTATGTATCAACTCGTGAGAGTGAATGCTGCAAAATGAGGTATGCGACATGACTGTGTCTAGTCTAGAAGTCCTACTTTTGGAAGTTGGCATATTTGTGTAAGTTGGTGCTAGCGTGTGATTGGCTGGTGAGCCTGGCCCAGAGTGAATGGGCCTGCTTGTGGATTGACTGTCTGGTTTGAGGATGACAGGGGCTGGAGGGCCCAGGAGGTTGTCTGAGTCAGCCCGTGGATGAAAGGCAGCATCTGCTGCCAGGGAAGTGGGAGGAGATGGCACCTGATAGTGAAGGGCTGTGCCTGCCTAACTACAAAGCTGGCTCCACCTCCCGCTGGGCGACTGACACCTCTGTCCCTGATACTGAAGGGGACTTCCCTCTAAACCAGTCCAGCTGGTTCTCACACTGCCTGCTTCAAAGGACTTCAAAGGACTTCAAACGATTTTCTGTGTATAAGAAGGGGCTGTGTCCCCTTCCAAAATGTTCTTGTTTCTGACTTGAATCTACCAGGGGCGGGCGCTGCCCAGCCCCTAGATGCCTGGAGGACTCCTGGGGGGACCCCTCTGCCTTGCCTGGGCTGATGGGGGGACTTTTGCTTTGCCCTGGATTCCTGATGGACTGGTCCTGGACTCCTGAAGAACTTTGCTGGAGGATTTCCCTTAATAGGAGCTGCTGTGCTGCCTCCTGGATGCCTCAAGACTTTTGGGACCTTTTCTTGATGTAGGAGTCATCTCTGGGGGCTTGCGAGGCTGTCAGTGCCCCCAGCGCGATGGAAGCGCTTTATTTCTGCCTCCTAGCGCTTGAGAGCGCTTTATTTTTCATCCGTAGCGAGCGTGTCGCTATCACGCATTTTGCGTGAGATGTTGCAGGTGCCACCCTGCGTTATGCCCGTATTTATTTAATTAATTACGAGTGCCCACCTCGATTGCGTGATTGTTCTTAAGCCGGTGCCACCCGGCATTTGCCCCGCGGCCATGCCGCTAATCTTGATTCTTACTCGAGGGAGCCCACTCCTCGGTAAACTCAGCCCCCGCCTGCCTGCCTAAGGAGAAGGGCCGCTGCGCTGCCCGCAGCAACCCGGAAGTGGATGGCCGGCCGGCCAATCCCAGCGCGGCCGGCCGGAAGCCCCGCCCCGCAGCCCGAGGGAAGGAGAGAGGCTGCCCGGGTGAGGAGAGAGGAAGCGTGGCGGCGAGGAAGAAGATGGGCGGTGAACAGGGCTCCCGTGTGTCGAGGGAGCCCTGCCACGAGAGAAGGAGAGAAGCCGCCGCGGAGAGGAGAGGAGAACCGGCGAGCGCCTGACCGCCGGTGAGTGGGGCTCTGATCGAGGCGGTTGGGGGGGGTGTGTCGGGCACGCTTTCGGTGCCGCCCCCGTGACCTGGGCCCTGTCCTCCCTTTCTGCTGCCCGAGCAGGGCAGCGCTTGGTGTTCAGAGTCCCCCGAGAGGGACTCCAACAGAGTTGGTGCTTGGGCGGCCCCGGTTGGCAGTGGGCCGCCCCAACGTGGTGAAGAGCCTGTCGAAGCTCTTGCGACATCGGGGGCAGTTTGATAATTTCGCCCTGAGAGGTCCCTGGCCGCATTTGTGAGATAGGGCGGCCCCGGATGGCAATGGGCCGCCCCAACGTTGTCCCGAGCCCCAGAGGGGGGCTCCAAAGACCCCACAGTTGTTTAAGAGCCTGCTAGGCTCAGGGGGGGCATTTTGTTGAGAGGGGATTTGTTGCAGAGCCTGTGTGGCTCCACCATTTGTGGCGCAATTTGCTAGAAGGGCTACTGAAGGCCCTGCCACAGTTTTGATGATTCTTCAGGTGCCCAGCACTTTGTGGGCACCTGCCACGTTTAGGCCTTTCTGTGATGTACACAGTTGCCCAGCACTTTGTGGGCAACTGCCACGTTTAGGCTTTTTGTACTCTGTGACTGGCGCTGCATGGCAGCGCGCCCTGACATTGGACACAGGGCGTCTGAGCCCCAACAAGGCCGTTGGCCTAGGGACTGCCACAGGTAGTGGCTTATGTGAGTTTGCGCAATGGTATGGTTATTGCACCTCTGAATGTGATCTCTTGCATCATGTGTTATTCCTGCACCTCTGAAGGTTTTTAGGCCTCATGTGATATTTGCACTATGGTACTATTTTTAACACCTCTGAATGTTTAGTCATCATGTGTTCTTCTTTATTACTCCTCTGAATGTAGGTTTATTGCATCATGAGTAATGTATTCTTTCTATGCCCCTAAATGTGTTTATTCTTAGGTGGTTGTCTTTTCTACTCCTCTGAATGTAGGTTTATTACATCATGAGTAATGTATTCTTTCTTAGACCCCTAATGCTGTGTGATACTTAGGTGGTTCTGCTTTCTTAGTACAGGTGGTCCTAGTAAGGTCCTGGTTCCTGTTACCAGTGGTTACTGGTTGTTATCTTTGATTATTATTTTATGGTACAGTTATTCTTCATTCTAGAAGTGATTTTATATTCTACATTTTATCTAGAAGTACTATATCTGAACATGACAGTGGCCCTGTCTTGTGTACATAATCCCTGTGAATATTGCCCGTGCCAGTTGGCACAATGTATATGTGTGATTTTATCTGATATGGTTTTACAATACAGAAGTTATTTTTATAATAACCTTGTGTGGAGTCTCTTTTGTGGTGTGCCTAGTATGTTGTTGCTGTTGTGCGCTGGCGCAAATGCTTTACACATTGCCTCCGAGTTTAGCCTTACTGCTTGAGCCAAGCTACCAAGGGGGTGAGCAGAGTTTATCTTGGCGTGTGACTTCCTTGCCCTGACTAGAATGGTGGTTTCTGCCTGGCTTTGGCGTCAGCCTTAGCCTACCAGAAATAGCCAGTTCTAACATTGTTGGTCAGCGGTGCGGATTTTGGACTTGTGTTTGCGCAGTGCCATAGCAACAACTGGCTACATTACAAAACTCTGCAATTGTTTTTTTTCAGATAGTCACATGTTTGGGATTATTGTTTTTGATTTTTTCCTCAGGAGTGTCAATTTCAAATGTGTTTCTGCGCTTTATGTTTAGTGGCAGATGAGAGAAATTGACAGGGCGGGACGCCAGTAGAGGGGGAGGTTCCCATAGATTAGGAATCCCTTGCTGGGTCCAGCGTCCAATCCCAAAATCCTGTCCCTGTGTGGGTAGATGGAAGAGAGGGAGTGTGAGGAGAAATGACTAGCTCAGGATGGTGGTTGTTCCCTGAGTGTAGTGTGTGTGTCTGGATTCCCCAGTGTGGTAGGATCCAGTGGTGGCAGCTTTAATGTGTCCAGTGTGTTAATTCCCATTCCCCGCTCCCAGAGTTTGGTACCTGTGTCACGTGTGGTCAGGTTGAGTGATCAGGGGTGGTAGAAACTGCCTTACCAGTCCGAGGGGGGGAGTGTGCGAATGAATGAAGTGCTGAACTGGAGGAGTTGGTGTGAGTTTTCTTTTTGTTAAAAAGCTTGCATGAGAGGTGTACCTCTGGTGGTGTGCAGGAGGTCCTGCAGAGGCACTGGACAAGAAGGTGGATGTCTGGTGGTGTGCTAGATGTCTTGCAGAGGCATTAGGAAGTGGTTCCAAAAGGAGTGGCTTGTGTATCTGATGATCCTGTGAAGGGGAAGAGGTTACTGTGTAACCCAGCTAGGTCCCAGTAGTATGGTAGGGGTGTAGGGGCTCACGCCCTGTCTCAGTGGAGGCGGAGTGAGTGTGGGACGGTGTGTCCCACGTTGGCCTGAAACCCTATCTGAGGGCCTGGAGGGTTCCCTAAGGGAGCGCCAGGTCAGGGGCCTAAGCTGTACATAGGTCATTTGAGGAGGATCTTCCTGTGTCTAGAGGACGGGGAGTGTCTGTAACCAGAACTCCGGCGGTCCTAGTGGTGGGCAGTACCGCTCCTAAGTGGAGGGTGCAGAAGTCCTGGCTCGCTGAGCATTTGACCGTCTAGAGTGCTTGACCATTTGTGGGGCCTCTGGAGGTCGTTCCCCGAGGAGGGGGGAAAGCCGGGTTGGGGTTGTGGCCTGACCTGGAAGGAGTACTGGAGGAAAGTGTGTCACTGATACGCCGCTGGCGTGTGCTCTGTCTAGCCTGGGACATACTGAGAATCACCCTGTGATAGGGAGTACTGGAGGAGAGTGTTTCGCTGATACGCCGCTGGCGTGTGCTCTGTCTAGCCTGAGACATACTGGAACTGGAAGGGGGTGCAGAGGGACGGTGTCCTTACTTCTGACCCCGGTGTAACCTGAGGGTTTAGATCTTAGGTTGGGAGATTAGGAAACTTCTAGGTCAAGAGGAATCTCTACCAAAGTGGATCAGCTGAAGAGACTGAGGGGGCTTCCCTTGCTGTGTGTTCTGGGGCTCACCTGCAGTTTGTTGTTTTCACTAAGGTAGAGGAAAGGGGGCTTTGCTGTGTGCTGTGTCCCCCACCTGCTTGAAGAGGGACTGTGCTGTGTGCTTTGTACCTCAGAAGTGGAATAGTTTCCAGGTGGTAGACCAGTGATGGAGTGAGGTCCTGATCTGGTAGGAGAATTGTGTTCTGGTGAAGTGCTTTTCTGTGAGGGTGCGGAAACCCAGAAGTAGAGGTAGGGTGGGGCATTCTTGCCCATGACCTCTGGTCAGCCTGAGGGTATGGTCCCTAGGTTGTTGGATCAGTGGTAGTTGTAGCTACACTGAGAGAGAGAGTGGAGACTGGCTATTGTGTGCCAGGAGGTACTACCCCCCGCTCTGTGGATTAGTTAGGACCTGTGATTTGGATGGCCTATGGCCTGGTCTTGGCTGTGGATGACTACGGAGTACCAGTGGGGTATCCTAGTTGTGTCAGAGAGTTATTGTTTGGAGGTAACCAGGTGGGTTCAGAGTGGCGTAAAACCGGAAGGTGTCCCTGCTGTGCGGGTCCGTGTCCGTGGTTTTGTCGCCCAAAGCAAGGAAGCCCATCAGTGGAGTGATTGGTCTACCCTGCGTTTTGGCTGGAAGGGGGTTGTGTTGGACCCGGCCCGTTGGGCAGGTTCACCCCTAGACTTTTTGCTTTTTCATAGCCTGTTTATGGAACCTGGTGTTGGTGATTTTAGGCCTCTGCGCACTTTTTCACTGTGGTACAGTGTAAAGTGCTTGAGCTCTCTGTATGTGTGGTGAGTGACCTGCCCTCCCATAGGAATGAATGGGGAGTATGTATGCCCATGGTAGTTCCTGATGTGTAGGGAGTGCAGGGGCGAGTTTGGTATGTATCAACTCGTGAGAGTGAATGCTGCAAAATGAGGTATGCGACATGACTGTGTCTAGTCTAGAAGTCCTACTTTTGGAAGTTGGCATATTTGTGTAAGTTGGTGCTAGCGTGTGATTGGCTGGTGAGCCTGGCCCGGAGTGCATGGGCCTGCTTGTGGATTGACTGTCTGGTTTGAGGATGACAGGGGCTGGAGGGCCCAGGAGGTTGTCTGAGTCAGCCCGTGGATGAAAGGCAGCATCTGCTGCCAGGGAAGTGGGAGGAGATGGCACCTGATAGTGAAGGGCTGTGCCTGCCTAACTACAAAGCTGGCTCCACCTCCCGCTGGGCGACTGACACCTCTGTCCCTGATACTGAAGGGGACTTCCCTCTAAACCAGTCCAGCTGGTTCTCACACTGCCTGCTTCAAAGGACTTCAAAGGACTTCAAACGATTTTCTGTGTATAAGAAGGGGCTGTGTCCCCTTCCAAAATGTTCTTGTTTCTGACTTGAATCTACCAGGGGCGGGCGCTGCCCAGCCCCTGGATGCCTGGAGGACTCCTGGGGGGACCCCTCTGCCTTGCCTGGGCTGATGGGGGGACTTTTGCTTTGCCCTGGATTCCTGATGGACTGGTCCTGGACTCCTGAAGAACTTTGCTGGAGGATTTCCCTTAATAGGAGCTGCTGTGCTGCCTCCTGGATGCCTCAAGACTTTTGGGACCTTTTCTTGATGTAGGAGTCATCTCTGGGGGCTTGCGAGGCTGTCAGTGCCCCCAGCGCGATGGAAGCGCTTTATTTCTGCCTCCTAGCGCTTGAGAGCGCTTTATTTTTCATCCGTAGCGAGCGTGTCGCTATCACGCATTTTGCGTGAGATGTTGCAGGTGCCACCCTGCGTTATGCCCGTATTTATTTAATTAATTACGAGTGCCCACCTCGATTGCGTGATTGTTCTTAAGCCGGTGCCACCCGGCATTTGCCCCGCGGCCATGCCGCTAATCTTGATTCTTACTCGAGGGAGCCCACTCCTCGGTAAACTCAGCCCCCGCCTGCCTGCCTAAGGAGAAGGGCCGCTGCGCTGCCCGCAGCGACCCGGAAGTGGATGGCCCGCCGGCCAATCCCAGCGCGGCCGGCCGGAAGCCCCGCCCCGCAGCCCGAGGGAAGGAGAGAGGCTGCCCGGGTGAGGAGAGAGGAAGCGTGGCGGCGAGGAAGAAGATGGGCGGTGAACAGGGCTCCCGTGTGTCGAGGGAGCCCTGCCACGAGAGAAGGAGAAAAGCCGCCGCGGAGAGGAGAGGAGAACCGGCGAGCGCCTGACCGCCGGTGAGTGGGGCTCTGATCGAGGCGGTTGGGGGGGGTGTGTCGGGCACGCTTTCGGTGCCGCCCCCGTGACCTGGGCCCTGTCCTCCCTTTCTGCTGCCCGAGCAGGGCATCGCTTGGTGTTCAGAGTCCCCCGAGAGGGACTCCAACAGAGTTGGTGCTTGGGCGGCCCCGGTTGGCAGTGGGCCGCCCCAACGTGGTGAAGAGCCTGTCGAAGCTCTTGCGACATCGGGGGCAGTTTGATAATTTCGCCCTGAGAGGTCCCTGGCCGCATTTGTGAGATAGGGCGGCCCCGGATGGCAATGGGCCGCCCCAACGTTGTCCCGAGCCCCAGAGGGGGGCTCCAAAGACCCCACAGTTGTTTAAGAGCCTGCTAGACTCAGGGGGGGCATTTTGTTGAGAGGGGATTTGTTGCAGAGCCTGTGTGGCTCCACCATTTGTGGCGCAATTCGCTAGAAGGGCTACTGAAGGCCCTGCCACAGTTTTGATGATTCTTCAGGTGCCCAGCACTTTGTGGGCACCTGCCACGTTTAGGCCTTTCTGTGATGTACACAGTTGCCCAGCACTTTGTGGGCAACTGCCACGTTTAGGCTTTTTGTACTCTGTGACTGGCGCTGCATGGCAGCGCGCCCTGACATTGGACACAGGGCGTCTGAGCCCCAACAAGGCTGTTGGCCTAGGGACTGCCACAGGTAGTGGCTTATGTGAGTTTGCGCAATGGTATGGTTATTGCACCTCTGAATGTGATCTCTTGCATCATGTGTTATTCCTGCACCTCTGAAAGTTTTTAGGCCTCATGTGATATTTGCGCTATGGTACTATTTTTAACACCTCTGAATGTTTAGTCATCATGTGTTCTTTATTACTCCTCTGAATGTAGGTTTATTGCATCATGAGTAATGTATTCTTTCTATGCCCCTAAATGTGTTTATTCTTAGGTGGCTGTCTTTTCTACTCCTCTGAATGTAGGTTTATTACATCATGAGTAATGCATTCTTTCTTAGACCCCTAATGCTGTGTGATACTTAGGTGGTTCTGCTTTCTTAGTACAGGTGGTCCTAGTAAGGTCCTGGTTCCTGTTACCAGTGGTTACTGGTTGTTATCTTTGATTATTATTTTATGGTACAGTTATTCTTCATTCTAGAAGTGATTTTATATTCTACATTTTATCTAGAAGTACTATATCTGAATATGACAGTGGCCCATGTGGCCCTGTCTTGTGTACATAATCCCTGTGAATATTGCCCGTGCCAGTTGGCACAATGTATATGTGTGATTTTATCTGATATGGTTTTACAATACAGAAGTTATTTTTATAATAACCTTGTGTGGAGTTTCTTTTGTGGTGTGCCTAGTATGTTGTTGCTGTTGTGCGCTGGCGCAAATGCTTTACACATTGCCTCCGAGTTTAGCCTTACTGCTTGAGCCAAGCTACCAAGGGGGTGAGCAGAGTTTATCTTGGCGTGTGACTTCCTTGCCCTGACTAGAATGGTGGTTTCTGCCTGGCTTTGGCGTCAGCCTTAGCCTACCAGAAATAGCCAGTTCTAACAAGTACCATCTTATCTAAGGGATACAATGGACTTCATAAATAAAATAGGAGGCCATATAGGCCATACATTTGACCCTGCTTTGCAATGGATGGTATAATTTGATGTCATCTCACTATATACCCAGATTCCTCAAGAGGAAGCCCTCCAAACAATGGAATTCTATTTGGAAACTAGAAAAAGGCCCCACAGAGTACCAACAGACTTCATACTTGAACTAGCAGGATTAGCCCTAAAGAAAAACTACTTTAAGTTTGATGAAACATTCTTCATGCAGATCAAAGGGACAGCGATGGCCGTGCCCTTTCGCCACAGAAATGGCCATGTTGTTCATGGCGCGTTTTGAGGACAAATTTATTATCAATCACTTCCCTTTTAGAAAACATATCCAGCAATGGTACCGGTATATAGATGACGTATGGTGCCTTTGGAATGACACAGAAGACCAACTCCAACAATTCCATGGATAGCTAAATACAAGACACTGTGACATTAAATTCAGCATGTCTAAAAGCAAAACGTGTTTGATTTTCCTTGATGTAGAAGTCATTCAAAAGAACAAAGATTGATGACTACCCCACATAGCAAACCGACAGACAGAAACACAATCTTACATTACTTAAGTTCCCATCCAAGAAATCTCTGAGATAACCTCCCTTATGGCCAACTATTACAGATCAGAAGAAACTGTGCAAGAAAAGAGGATTTCATGATTAATGCAGGGGTATTCAGTGACCAAATAAAAGATAGAGGTTACCCCAGCAAAATGCTTAAACAAGCAACAAAAAGGGCATGGTATACGCCTTAAGAAGAGCTACTCATCATAAAATAAAAGAAAACTATAGATAAACTAGTCTGCATCTCCACGTTTGGCCCACATAGCAACAAATTTAGACAGATGATTTTGAAAAACTGGCATCACACCATGCAATTAGAATGCCTATTTGAATGACCATTGTTCGCAATGAAAAAAAGTAAAAGCATCGGTCAAAAAGTCATAAGGGCAGATCTCACATCGTCCACCAAGAAAAAAGACCAATAGCGCAATTGAACCTAAGACCTATCGAGGGCCACCATAAATGTGGCAATTGCTCTGTTTGCGACAACAACATTAAAGGTTATGAATTCACGCATGAGTCAATAAAATGGACTCATAAAGAGTTTTCAAATTGTAAAACCAAAAAAACTGTGTATGCAATTCAGTGCCCATGCCCTAAACTATATATAGGGAAAACGAACCAGCAAATAAACCAAAGGATAGTGCAACAGCGCTCCTGGATTAAGAAAAAGGTTCTGACAGCCCCAATGGTGTCTCATTTTCTGGAAAATAAACACTCAGAAAAAGACTTTGTAGGGACAGTATTATCTGTACTGAAACAACCACCACGGTGTGGCAATGTGGAAACCATGTTACTGAAAAAAGAGGCATATTTAATTTTTTTAATTCAATTGTAGCCAGTAAGGGTTAAACAAAATGTCCAATTTGAATAAAACCATAAATTAGCAGATCACCACTCAAAAATAGAAATAATGTGCATTAGGACTTCACAAGCGAAAGACATGTAATGTTTTGAACTACATCACCCAGAAACCACCAAAAAAAACACTTCTTGATCAAAAGTAGAAAAAAAAGAAAAAATGTGCTGCAAACCAGAAAAGCTGACACGAAGGAATCAGTAAGCAAAGAAGGAAGATCATTTACCAACACAACTCAGGTACCAAAGTTTCTTTCCTATATTGAGCAAGCAGTGATAGAGAGAAGGGACACAAAATACTGAATATTTTTTTTTCTACGTTAATTTCAGATTACACCATGTTATTGCCCTGAAGATAATCCCTTGGGTAGAACAGGGATTTGAAACGCGTCTGCACTTTCCTTTTTTCTTCCACCTTGATGGAGACTGATTAAATTAATCTCAGAATCTGTAGAGGGAACATGAACATTGAATTATCCCACAAATACCGAATATTCTCCTCAAGGAGAGCAACTCTCATAGGGCCAGATGTTGGTAGGCAAATACTGGTCGGAAATTTCGGCCGTTACCGACCGGTATTTGGAAAATGAGATGTAGGGCCACCTAAAATACAGATTCAGTAATTTTACCGAATCTGTAATTTTACCCATTCGGTAAAATTACCGAATCAGTAAAATTACTGAATCTGTATTTTGCGATGTAGGTAGCACTGTAATCAGTGCTGCAGGGCTTTCAGAATTCGTTATTTACCACCAACTAGAAGTTGGTGGTAAATAATGAAAAGGCTTGAAAAAGCATTTTTTTTGCTTTTCAAACACTGCCATGTTGCAGACATACATGCCCTTAGGGCATGTATGTCTGCAACATGTGCACCCATACACGATTGAGGGGTGCAACAGGGTGTGAAAGTGACACCCTGCCACCCTTCAATGTTTCCCCCAATTACCAAATCGGTATTTACCGATTCAGTAATTGACATTCATTCCTATGGGCCTACAGGCCCATAGGAATGAATGGCAATTACTCAATCAGTAAATACCGATTCGGTAATTACTGAAGCTTACCGATTCGGTAATTTTAAAATAGAAATTACCTACATCCCATTTACCTACTCTTAAATACCGAATCGGTATGATTCGGTATTTAAGAGTAGGTAAATCGAGATTACCTACATCGGGCCCCAAAAGAGGAAACATGTTGGGTTCAAGGAGAGTGCTCCTTACTAGAATAGATGTATAAATTACAAACTGATGTAATTTTATAACTGTTAGGAGGATTCGCATAGGCACTGAATTTAAGTATAATTGTTTTCATTTACACAGGTTCTGAACTTTAGCACAATTGTTTTATTTGACAGAATGTACTGTTTAGGAATGTCTTATGAATTGATCATTTGAAAATCAGCACAGAACAACATTGATTTGAAAGTGTATCACCACATGTTTTCAGACTTTTAAAATTGTAGAAATGTTTCCTTGAAACATGTATAAATCATGGCAAAATAATGTAGCCAGGACCAAGGATTATAAATATTGGCCCCTAGTCTGCTGAAATAAATAGCAGCAAAAGAAAAATGGTTGACAGGTTCTATTTTTTTGTAAAGCTTTCCTCACGCCCCTCCTGGCCACCAATATAGGACGTAACCCCCTTTCTTTGCTTCACCCTTTTTTAAAAGTGCCATTTTCAAACACAGAATTTAACAAGCATTTGCAATGCAATGGGTCTCACATTCACGCAAGTTTGTGCTATTGTAAATGATAATGCCTTTTATGCATGTTTTGGGTTAAATCAAAGGCATTCTCAATTTCTATACTAATAGCTTAAACTCTCGCAAATGCGAGACCTATTTCATTGCTATAAAGGGCCTTTCTTGACCACTTGATAGATTGTAAATATCAGAGATAGAGACCAGCCTGCAACGTCTTCCAAGTAGAGATAAATAGTGCAGGGAAGAAGGTGTGTAAGTGTTGTAAATTACACACACACAAAGTGTGAAGTGAGAGTTACATATGATCCGAAGTATAAACACTAACAAAGTGCTCCAACACCTTTCGCTCTGTGTTTACACTGTGGCGGCTCAGGAGGAATAGCGGGAGGGGGTCTATTTCCTGCCCTCTCCGTGATTTGATTGTGCAGTGTGGCACTTCGTAATGTCATTGCTATCTTTAGCCTAATAAAACACACTCCAGCTGTAGTAGAGCCCTGGCTTCACCTACTGGGGCAGGGCGGCCTGTGCTTTATGGCAAGCATGGAGGGATGGACAGTCTCTGCTGCAGATCCAGCCTCTTACAGTGCCCCTGCTATTACTAGTGAGCAAGAGGCCCTGAGATGGGCGTATTGGTGGTAATGGTATTGGTGGTGGTGGTATCAGTGGTATTGGTGGTGGTGGTATTGGTGGTGCTGGTATTGGTGTTATTGGTAGTGGTGGTGGTGGTATTGGTGGTGGGGGCATTGGTTGTATTGGTGCTGGTGGTATTGATGGTGGCGGTATTGGTAATGGTGGTATTGGTGGTGGTGGTATTGGTATTGGTGGTGGTGGCACTGATATTGGTGGTGGTGGTATTGGTGATGTATTGATGGTGGTGGTGGTGGTGGTATTGGTGGTGGTGGTGGCATTGGTGGGGGTGGTGGTATTGGTAGTGGTGGTATTGGTGGTGGCATTGGTGTTTTTATTGGTGGTGGTATTGGTGGTTGTACTGGTATTCACACTGGTGGTTGTGGTATTGGAATTGGTATTGGTATTGGTATTTGTGGTGGTATTGGTGGTGGTGGCATTGGTATTTGTGGTCGTATTGGTATTGGTGGTGGTGGTGGTATTGATGGTGGTATTGGTGGTGGTATTGGTGGTGGTATTGGTGGTGGTGGTGTTGGTGATGGTGTTGGTTGTGGTGATATTGGTGGTGGTGTTATTGGTGGTGGTGGTATTGATGGTACCGGTATTGGTGGTGGCTGTATTGGTGGATGGTGCTATTGGTGGTGGTATTGGTATTGGTGGGGGTGGTACTGATATAGGTGGTGGTGGTGGTGGTGGTGGTAATCATGATTGTATTGGTATTGGTGGTGGTATTTGTGGTATTGGTGGTGGTGATATCGGTGGTGGTGGCATTGGTGGTGGTGGTATTGGTGATAGAATTGGTGGTGGTATTGATGTTGGTATTGTTGGTGGTATTGGTGTTGTTATGGATGGTGGTATTGGAACTGGTGGTGGTAGTATTGGTGGTGGTTGTATTGGTATTGGTGGTGGTGGTATTGATGGTGGTGTTGATGGTGGTGGTGATGGTGGAGGTGATGGTATTGAGAGTGGTGGTATTGGTGGTGATATTGGTGGTGGCGGTGAGGGGTATAGGTGGTTGTGGTATCGGTGGTGATGGTGTTTTGGTGGTGGTGGCATTGGTGGTGGTGGTATTGGTGGTGTTGGCGGTATTGATGCTGGTATTGGTGGTGGTATTGGTGGTGGAGTTGGTGGTGGTATTGGTGGTGGTATTGGTGTTGATGGAGGTGGTGGTGGTATTGGTGCTGGGGTTGGTGGTGGTGGTACTGGTGGTGGCATTGATGGTGGTGGTGGTATTGGTTGTGTTATTGATGGTGGTGGTATTGATGGTGAAGGTATTGTTGGTGGTAGTAGTATTGGTGGTGTTGGTGGTATTGGTTGTGGTGGAGGTGGTAGTATTGATGGTGGTGGTGGTATTGGTGGTGGTGGTATTGGTGGTGAAGGTATTGGTGGTGGTGATGGTGGTAGTGGTATTGGTGGTGTTGATGGTGGTGGTGATATTGGTGGTGGTGTTGTTGTTAATAAAACAGGCTTTTGAAAACAACCCATCAGGTGGCTTTAGTACAGATGACAAGTAACACAGATGTGCTTTTGACAGCTTCAGCCCATTAGCACACAATTATGTGCTACCTGGAATTCACATGACCATGATTTAATTTGCGAACCATTTCTAAATCCATTTTACTTAGGGGTTGAAACTGACACAAGATAATGCCGGGTTAAAGTGATTGAAAGGGGCGCTTGTGTTCCCGGGGGGGCTGTGCTGCTTAACAATACACAAGCGGTTTCAGCTGAAGCAGCACATGTCCGGCCTGCAGTAAGAGAAAGTCAATAAAGTTAACAGTGCTTACAGTCTAAATACCAGGGGCCTCATTTATGAAAAGTGACGCATCGCTGCGTGAAAACAGCGATGCGTCACTTTTCACTGCGCACTCCTTGCGACACCAATGATGCGTCATATTTAATGTATGACGCATCATGTTGCACGGACTTACAGATACGTCAGTATTTCTGACGTATCTGTAAGTGCAAAAGTGACGCATTGCTGGAGTGTGTCACAAAAGTGACGCAACTCCAGCAATGCATCCTTTCACATGGGGAAAGCCCCATGTGAAAGGGCTTGCGTCAGTCTTATGCCTGCTGTGAGGCAGGCGCAAGATTTTGACGCAACAGCATCCTTAAAGTGACGCAGTGAAATCTCATAGATTTCACTGCGTCACTATTACGAGGCTTTTTGCGGGGGAACGCCCCCTCTGCATACATTATACCTGACGCAGGTATAATGTGGCGCAGGGGTTTAAAAAGTGACGCATCTACCTAGATGCGTCACTTTTTAAATATGGCGCAACAAGGCGCATTTTTTACGCCGCCGGTGCGTGACAAAAAGTGACGCACCGGCGGCGCAAAACTGACGCAAGGCCTCATAAATAAGGGCCCAGGTCCTGTGTAACAACCGAAGTAAAGGGGCCAGCTTCCATGGGAGGGTACAAATTAAGACAAGGCTGTACTAAGGAGGGACTAACAAACCTGTTAACCAATCCAAAGGCAGCATTTACGAAAGACAATGACACAAGCCAATGAAAAATATGGAAGGAGACTGGGCACATCTTCTCTGCCATACTCTACTACAGCCGTCTTGCATCTACGCCAGAAGTCTGGCAGGGGGTCACTTCAGCCCTTCATCCTTCACACAAAACAGTAACAGCTGCTGTGAGCCTGGCCATATATATGGGACAGTGGGTCATCTGGAATTGCTGTTCTTACAATGTGGTTTAGGCAAAAAAAACTTTATTGATTACAATGAGCATTACCACCATCTAGCCTCATGAGTGGTTTTCATATGCATAGAGAATATGTGAACCAAAGATAAGTGCAAACATTTCTCGTGGTTTATGTACAGAATGAAAAGTTAAATCATACCCTTGTGGAATGCATCCATCCTTCCGGTGGTACCCCCCTACCACATATGTCTGTGAGGTTGTTTAAATTCCTCACGGGTCCCTATCAAGCTTTGTCCTGATGGGAACTCTGTGCTACGAGAGAGTTGGAAGCACCCTTGAACCCACTGCACACAAGCTCAACTGGCTTGAATAAACAGCCAACCGAAGGCGCTGTAGTTGTGTATTAAAATTCACTGGAAATATTTTTTTCTTGTGCTGCACAAGGCTAAAATATGATAATGTTCATTACATTAAGTGTATGCACTGACTTTCTATTTTTTGCTAAAATTTCATTATAAGAAAATTAGTTCCGGATGAACCACTGCTCTATTATATATTTCAGCTGTCAGAGGTCGATAATATGAGTAACATGAAGCTGGGTAACAGTAAACACCTGTTATTTCAGCACAAGCAGTGTAGGTGCGCTGCGCAAATACACACGTTTGAATTGTTGTAGCTCTTGCTACACATACATATACCTTTGTATTTTGCAGCTCTTGTTACCTATAAGTTGTCTGGCGGTCTCTCAGTCCATTGGGCATGGAGCCAGTGTTCACCCTCCTGCCTCCTCTCACCCTCCTGCCTCCTCTCGCCCTCCTGCCTCCTCTCATCCTCACACCTTCGCTCACTCTCACCACTAATCCACACAGAGCTTAGGGAAGGCCCCAATAATACATAGCTTCCAGTGTACCAGGGATTTAACCTGTGCCCAGTCTCATGCCAGACAGGGCATACCAACCCAAACATCATCACCGGGTGTCTCCGGGTCCAGTCTGCCATGGAAACCTGGGAATTGTGCACCAGTACCAACTTTGATGCCTCAAAGCACTAGAAAGCCACACTGGTGCCAAAGGCTGTGCACCATTCAAATGCTAGAAATAATATTTCTCTCAGCCTGTAAATAGAGTGTTGCTACCACCCATCTCCAGTAAGACTGGTGCTACAAGCCTCTTAAGGGTAGAAGGCTTATTCAACTCGGCTTGTAAATATTCAACCCTGTGACCGCCAGGCTTCAAATAGAATCTTAAGGAGGTGTGTAGACTACTGTGGTGTCTTGCAGCCTGGTGTTACCCCCTGCTGACTTGAATCTTGCAGCAGAAAGTTAGAAGGCAAGAGGGTATCTTGGGTAGGAGATTCTTTGAGGGTGCGAAGAAGTGCTTAAGACCATGTGCCACATAAAGGTTATCAGAAGCCCACAACAACTTCAGAGCCGCCACCAACACCCACCATCAACTCATCAGAGAAACGAGGAAAAAAGCGATTGAAGACAGAATCTCCACCCACGCACACAACAGCAAGGAACTCTTCAGCATCATCAAGGAGTTCGCCCAACCCACCAGCGAGTCTACCGACTTCCCTCCCTCACAAGACCTCTGCGACAAACCCAGCATCTTTTTCCACCACAAAATCAAGAGCATCTACGACAACTTCGACAAAGACAACCAACACACTGAACCCTCACCAACCACCCCCGACACCCGGAAACCAGCGATTGATGACTGGACAGCCCTCACCACCGAAGACACACTGAAGACAATGAAGTCAATCCACTCAGGGGCCCCCATGGACCCCTGCCCCCACCACATCTTCAACAGAGCCACCAACACCATCGCACCCATGCTCTGCCACACCATCAGCCGCTCCCTGGCGACCGCCTCGTTCCCCGACGACTGGAAACACGCCGAGGTCAACCCCCTCCTGAAGAAACCCTCAGTGGACCCCACCGACCTCAAAAACTACAGACCCATCTCCCTGCTCCCGTTCCCAGCGAAAGTCATCGCGGAAGCCATCAACAGCCAACTCGCCACATTCATTGAAGAACACAACATCCTCGACTCCTCCCAATCCGGCTTCAGAAAAAATCACAGTACGGAAACCGCCCTCCTCGCCACAACAGACGACATCCGCACCTTACTGGACAAAGGAGAAACAGTAGCCCTAATCCTCCTCGACCTATCAGCGGCGTTCGACACAGTCTCCCACCGCACCCTAATACGCAGACTCTTCGATGCAGGAATCCAGGACAAGGCTCTCGACTGGATCTGCTCCTTCCTCTTCGGCAGGACGCAGTGGGTTAGACTTCCCCCTTTCCTCTCGGACCCCACAACTACCACCTGCGGAGTCCCCCAGGGCTCCTCCCTCAGCCTGATGCTCTTCAACGTCTACATGGCTCCACTTGCCCCCATCGTCAGAACCTACGGACTCAACATCTTCTCATACGCAGACGACGCCCAGCTCATCCTCTCCCTATCGAACGAGCCCAGCACTGCCAGACGCAACTTTCGAGAAGGCATGGAAGCCGTCGCCAAATGGATGAAAAACAGCTGCCTACAACTAAACACCAACAAAACAGAAGTACTCACCAAACCACGACGACTGGAGCGACACCTGGTGGCCCACCACCCTCGGAAACCCGCCAACCCCAACAGACCACGCACGCAACCTGGGAATCATCCTGAACTCTGAGCTCAAAATGGACCGCCAGATCAACTCTGTCTCATCTTCCTGCTTCCACACCCTCCGCCTCCTTCGTAAGACCTTCAAATGGATCCCCCTCGAACACCGAAAGACAGTCACTCACGCCCTGATCACCAGCAGACTCGACTATGGCAACGCACTCTACGCCGGAATAAACAAAAACCTCATCCGCAAGCTACAGAACATCCAGAACGCTGCCGCAAGACTGGTCCTCAACCTGCTAAAACACTGCCACATCTCCCAGCACCTGCGCACACTCCACTGGCTCCCAGTCGAGGCGAGAATCACCTTTAAGATGCTCACCCACGCACACAAGGACTTCCACGGCATCGGACCAGCATACCTGAACAGCTGACTCAAATTCCACGCACCCCAAAGGACCCTACGATCAGCCCAGCTTTCCTACGTCGTGGTCCCTCGCACCAGAAAGACCAGATCGGGAGGCCGCTCCTTCTCCTTCCTCGCGGCCAAAGCATGGAACGCCCTTCCGCTCCACCTCAGACAGACAACATCGCTCCCCATCTTCGCAAGAAACCTCAAAACCTGGCTCTTCGACAGACCCCCTCCTTGATGGGATGGAACCTGCATCCCCCCCCCACCCCTAGCGCCTTGAGACCCTTACGGATGAGTAGTCACACCTTAACAAACTCCTGATTGATTGATTGATCTATAGCAAGTGACCATATTTTCAGAAACCAAAACCAAAACTGCCCTAGACAAAGAAATAGAACTGTGTCCACACAAACCTGGGATACTAAAGGACCATTGTGTGTATTCATCAAGGACCCCCTGAGTAGGTGAATTAAGAAATTCCTAGGTCAGGGAAAAAGGTACATTTGAAAAATAACAACCTAGGCAATTAAAGGATAAAAATACCGTAATGGCAGGAAATTAATAAGGGGTTGACTACAGCTTGCTAAAAAAAAAAAAACATAACTTTATTTATCAATTGACACAATAAAAAAGATCATTCATATAACACAGAGTTAAGATTAAAAATTCATAGCACATATATGACATTGACATCAAAACATAAAAGTTAATACACAATAAAGGGGGATGAGTGGCCTAAAAAATGGGTCTCTACGCGCGTTTCGGCGGCCTGCGCCTTCTTCCTGGAGCAGCCACGTAATATCTATAGAATAAAAGTACATATAAAATACAAAATTATATCGTTTCACGATTGCATAGTAATAAAAACAGGTTCTAACAGTGCAAAAGATCTAATTTTTTAGCAGCTATAGTTCTATAAAAACAATTTAGTTTACATTTATTTGTAGTTGTCATTTCTTTGCGTTATTCTGTCCAAGCAACAATGGAATTTAAATGAAATGAAGGGGGGAGTTTACCATGGATGGGTAAGGGCATGGGGAAAGTTATGGCGCCATATTTAGGCTCAAGGATGACTCTCTATGGGGCGCATTCTTAGACTTTTGTGAGAGTCCTAAGGTTGTGTGGGTGATACGTCAACCCGTGGAACTGCAAATCGAATAATGTGATCTACTTTATACAGTGTCCGTGTCCCCAGGGATACATAGGAGAACCATCAAGAATGATTCAGACACGCCTAAATGAACATCACTCAGCCATAAAAACTAAAAAATCTGCATGCCCCATGGTCAAGCACTTCATAGATAAAGGACACAGTGCTGATGACTTTAAATGGAGAATCCTAGAAAAAATCCATGTCCCGGATTCCAAAGGAGGTATGGCCATTCGGAAAAAGAGAGAAGTCTTTTGGATTTTTGTTTTTAACACTTTCCGCCAAGGCTTAAACAGCGAAATCCCGTGGAAACATGCAATCTGCTAAAAGACTAAATTTACTACAAATAAAATAATAATATTTCCAACAGTAATTAGACATTGACCCCCTAATTTTATGTATCCGCTATAGTCTTCTACAGATGAGTATGACCTTCATAAACAATCGGGTTTAAACTGAAAATTGATAAATTAAAGTAATAAACTATGATCCAAACCCCCCATAAAGGGAAATCCCCCTTTCCCTATTCTTTTATTTATTATCTATTTATTCTTTACCCTTGACTCACCCATCATTTATCCAATATGCACCAGTAATTGTTTCCCAATGTTATGATACAATAGACAGGAAGTTTCTCTTCTGTCCCATAAAAAAGCTATTTTCGTATAGGGTATCTAATTTATAATTTTTCATGATCTATTATTTATAATATACACACGAGTAATCGACCATTCTCTTAGTTCTCTAAAGTGACGAACGTAAATTCTTTCTTCTGCTATTAATAAGGAATTTAACAAATATGAGAGCTCCAACCATGAGACCTACGCTAAAATCCGTGAGCCTAAAGTCACCTATCGTGGAAGACCTTGTTAGTCGCTATACATCTTGAAACCACGACTGTTAGCAAGGATTCCACTAATACCCAATCACCGAAACGTACACTAAACTCCGCATTGGTCAACCGCCAATCACTGAAGCTTATAGAAAACTACGCATATACCAACTGCCAATCATTGAAAGCCCACGCGTAAACAGGCAACTACGCACGGCAAATGAGGCGAGCAGGAAACAATAGACAGGTGCTAATGATATAATCCAAATAACCTTAGCATAAATACAGACCTAGCGATACGGCTAACCAGCTGTCATTCTCCCGCGTTAGCTGCTGCCGCTAGACGTACCTACCCGCCGCCGGACATTGGGAGCCCTGCCGTATATCCTCGGGTAAGATTCCATGCTAGAATCGGCAAGATTAGGCTATTTGGGAAAAATACAACTCCCCCTTTTGTTCATATACTCCCTTTTTTTATTAACAGGCAGGGAGATCTTTTATTTCCGCGCAAAAATCAAGTAATCCTGCTACCCTTGTGACCTGAGAAGTACGATAAGCACGACAACCAAATCGCTTTGGTAAGACAGATCACGTAGCTATGTCGGCCCATAAAAGATCTAGAGACTCAAACATCAGACAATAATAAATATATAAGTGAACTTACTTCAATTCTTTACATATATTTTTTAGGCAAATAGGGGGCCATCGAAGCCTATAATTCAGTGGTTCCCAAACTTTTTTGACCTGTGGCTCCCCTTACCTAATCGGCAGTTGGCCGTGGCTCCCCACCATTTTTTTACCGGTGGGTGGGTGGGTGGTGTGTACCTCCTGTTATCTTCCTTAAAGTATTTGGGACGCAATGAAGGTATTATATTGGTTGGAATGCTTGAATTATTAATCTCATCCACTGGCTGCATCCCAATTCATCGTTTTTTTCCCCAACAGAGTACCTGGTCCCAAACCATTATTTATGCCATGCTGCTTTCAGTACCTTTTGGTACTGAGACCCGCTCTGAGAAAATGGAACATTGAGTTTGGTCTGTCGTAATCAGTATCCCCAGCCTTATTTTTACACTAAAAAGGTCTGTCCTTCCATCTGTGTGCCCATCTATATCCAAACATATTCAACCATTTGCACACCTATCCACCATATATCCTTCCGTCCATCATTTCACTCATCCATCCCTCCATCCACCCTTTCACTCATCCATCCATTATTCATCTACCCACCCTTTCACCCCATCCATCTGTACAATCATCCATGCATCCACTCTTCCACCCAGCCATCCATTCACTTACTCATCCATCCACCCATTCACTTACTCATCCATTCACCCAGTCATTTATCCTTCCACCCATTCACCCTTTCAGTCATTCATCCTCCCTTTCTCTCTCCATCCCCCTTTCACTTATCCATCCATCTACCCACCCATTTACTCATCCATTCATGAATCCATACATTGATCCTATTACTCATCCATTCTTTCACTCATCCAACCATCCGTTCACTCATCCAGCCATCCGTTCTCTCATCCATCCACCCTTTCACTTCACTCATCTATCCATCCTTTTGTCCATCTACCCCCTTTCACTAACTCATCAATCCTTACATCCACCCTTTCACTCATCCATCCATTCACCATTTCACTTATCAATTCATCCATCCACCCATTCACTTGCCCATCATCTACCCTTTCATTCATCCACCCATCCATCCTTTCACACACCCATCCACCAATTCACTCGCCCATCAGCTGCCCTTTCACTCATCCATCCATCCTTTCACACACCCATCCACACTCTTACCCATCCATCTACCCTTGCACCCATAGATCTACCCTTCCACCCATACATCCATCTATTTACATCTTCTCTCATCCATACTTCCATTCATTCACTCATCCGTCCATCCTTTCTTTCATTATCTATCCATTCCCCCTTTCATTCATGCATTCATCCTTTCAGTAATCCATCCAGCCATTCAGACATTCCTTCACTTATTTACTCACCCACCTTTTCACATTATGAGCTGAGCCTTTGTTTGCAGAGTGGCAGGCAGAAGAGTCCCATCAAGAATGAACTAAAGCAAGGGGTGGGCTGGCGGAGAGTTCACTATGCCCCTGCACATAGGCAGACTGAAAACGTAGAAGTCATGCATGATGCACAGTGCCAGGATGTGAGGTTACTGTAACATGGTGTTTTTTCCAGGGCTTTAAGCGGTGTAAAAAAACTGGGGGGTCTCTTCAAAGGGGGTGTTTGACGTAATTAAGAGCGCAGCTTAAAACACCTAGGCTAAAAATATGCGCTTAGCATAGTGTTCTGCCTCACTGGTATTATGTTGTCTCTGTCATTGCATCCAGATATATAATACAGCAAGTATCATTACACCCCAACAAGCCAGGACTATTGGCTTTGTCAATGGTTGCTAGTTCCTTAAAAAAAAAAAAAAAGGAGCAACCATGGCTTTGTTGAATACAATATTGAAAATACCTCAGTTCTAAAATGACAGGCTAGCCTCTGGTGTTTGACAAAAAAAAACCCTCGGACTAGTACACTGGTTGATCCAAGTGAAGCAACTTGCAAATGTGGTTATAAATAAATAAATCACAACACCCACGAATCCAAAAAAGTTGGGTGGTATCTACTCCAAATAAAATAAGCAGAAATGAAAAGTGACTGGGTTCCCTTTATTTGATACATGTGATTACGTTGTCCTACCCAGCGCTCATTTGGACACAACCTCCCCTTGTCTTATATTCACTTCTGTACTCTGAGGCAGGAGGAGGCCGCCACATGGTGTCACACCCCCAGACTGCCCCATTGTCATTCAGTAAGTGGCAATCAGCGGCATACTGAATGACAATGGGCGGGAGGGGCTGCTCTTGTGCTCCTGGAGGAGTGCAAGGCGCCTCCAGCAGCAGGGGTGAGGCCTCTCACAGGGGAGCAGCGCTGCTCCCTGTGATGGCCAAAATTACAGATAGTGTGCGCGGCGCCCCTGGCACCTCATTACGGCGCACTGGGGCGCCGCGGCGCACAGTTTGGGAACCACAGCTATAATTCATCAATAGAACGCCGTCTAAAATAAAGGCTACATCCCAAGATTTGTAAAAAGATTGACAAACCTTTTAGGTAAGACAAATGCAAGTTACTGATATATTGTGAATAACTTCAATTAGCGAACTAACCATAATCATTCCTGACAATATGCTCCTTTAATATCAGAAACCGAAAACACTTGTGGAAGAACCTACTATGAAGTCTATTCTAACCATATTCATATAAAGGGATCCGGTTGGCGGGCAGCAATCATTTGACTACCAAGTTAATCAGGTAAATCCAACGCAACATGCCAACATTCTATAACCGATGCTAATCTGACTATCTTTAAAATTTATTAGTCTGCTTATATCCGCTTTTTATCCCCTTTTTAAGTTTTACCCTCATTGGATGTTGAAAGAACTTTAATGAGAAACTGAAATTTATCCTGAACTACTGATTAGAAAATACCTTTCTATAAAGTGAGTATCCCACTCCTACAATAAAACTAGAATAAATGAATTTCTCCATGTCAGATTATTCTGAATTAAATACATGAAACTCTTTACACTATAACTAACTGTTAACGGGTTGACGTATCACCCACACAACCTTAGGACTCTCACAAAAGTCTAAGAATGCGCCCCATAGAGAGTCATCCTTGAGCCTACATATGGCGCCATAACTTTCCCCATGCCCTTACCCATCCATGGTAAACTCCCCCCGTCATTTCATTTAATTTCCATTGTTGCTTGGACAGAATAACGCAAAGAAATGACAACTACAAATAAATGTAAACTAAATTGTTTTTATAGAACTATAGCTGCTAAAAAATTATATCTTTTGCACTGTTAGAACCTGTTTTTATTACTATGCAATCGTGAAACGATATAATTTTGTATTTTATATGTACTTTTATTCTATAGATATTACGTGGCTGCTCCAGGAAGAAGGCGCTGGCCGCCGAAACGCGCGTAGAGACCCATTTTTTAGGCCACTCATCCCCCTTTATTGTGTATTAACTTTTATGTTTTGATGTCAATGTCATATATGTGCTATGAATTTTTAATCTTAACTCTGTGTTATATGAATGATCTTTTTTATTGTGTCAATTGATAAATAAAGTTATGTTTTTTTAGCAAGCTGTAGTCAACCCCTTATTAATTTCCTGCCATTACGGTATTTTTATCCTTTAATTGCCTAGGTTGTTATTTTTCAAATATACTAAAGGACCATAACAGTGACACCCACAACATAGGCCTGCAAAGGCACCCCTGCCCCCCCACCCACAAACAAAGATTCCATATTACAACAAGCATTTGCAATGCAACAGGTCCCCCATTTGCAAGCATTAGAGCTGTTGGCATTGTAAATGACAATACCTTTTATTTGTGTTTTGAAAACCTGCAAACGATGCGTAAACATGCACTTTGTACCTACTTGTGAGAAGCAAGGCTGGCAGTAAAAGGGGCGTAGTTACTGCCAGCCTTGCTTCTTGTAAGCAACAACTATAAGTACAAAGTGCACGTTTACACAATGCTTGCAAGTTTGTAAAACACAAATATAAAAGACATTGTCATTTACAATTCTAATTGCTCAAACTCTTGCAAATGTTAGACCGATTGCATTGCAAATGCTTGTTTTTATCTTGTTCCTATGGAAAGCTACAGATGTAATAATGTCACAGTGCAACCTCAATGAAAAGCCTATGGGACAGATAGCGAAAAATGAAATACACAGTATTTCACTATCAGGACATATTCCACACACCAGTACATGTCCTACCTTCCACATACTCTGCGCCCTGCCCATGGGGTAACTTGGACCTACCTTAGGAGTGCCTTACATGTAATGAAAGGGAACGTTTGGGGTCTGGCAAGTGAGTTTTACAACTGCTCAAGCAGACACTACAGTCGGAGGTCTGAGAAACATTTACAGAGCTACTCATGTGGTGGCACAACCAGTGCTGCAAGCCCACTAGTAGCATTTGATTTCCAGACCCTGGTGCACATTTTGCACTTTACTAGGGACTTACCAGTAAATCAAATATGCCAATCATGGATAACCAATCATTTCATAAGATATACAGAGAGCCTATGCACTTTAGCACTGATCAGCAGTGGTAAAGTGCCAAGAATCCTATAGCCAACAAAAACAGGGTCAGAAAAATAGGAGAGAAAAGGCACAATGTTTGGAGAAAAACCTGTCAAAATGGTCAGGTCTAACAGTGACCAATTTGAAAATCAAACTAATCAGCAAGACAGAACTTACGATCACAGAAAGCAGCACAAAATCAGTTTGTGTTGTATAAAAAAAAAGTTGATAGTCCTAGGGATCACACGTTGTGACCGAAAAGTATTACAGAATAAGTGGTGGGACCTTGAACATCATAACAAGGAAAAGCTTGCCAACAGAACAGGCCACCAGTGGACTGCAGCACATATTGTTGCACCCACTAGGCTGACAAGAAAAGGCATGGTCCCAACATTCGCAAGGGGGCGGGGAGAGCCCCAATAATTGAATATCTGTTTGTTAGCTTTAATTGTAACCCATGTTTCTCCAAAGGAGTGATTTAATCGACAGATTGGGGAGATCACAATGCCCTATGTACCTCCATGGTATTACTGATTAAGAGACATCTGCGTAATAGTAAATTAGTCTCTATTACTCAACACTCAACGGACGGCCTAAGATTAGTTTGGTGCTTGAATAAACCCCTAGAATCGCTGTCTATATTACTTCACTCACACTTGCCTAGCAGACAGCGGACACAAGAAGGTGGCTTGGCATTACTGTTGATCCTTAAGACGAATTCAACCTAGATAGAGATCTACACCTTCCACCAACCACCTCAAACTGCTAAAAATGAAAAGAAATGCCTACTACAGAAAGATTAGACGATCTAGAGCAGACTTTTTCAGTTATCAATTAGACCAGGCCAAGAATCGTCCCCAAAAACTTTCCGAGCGAATCAAAACACAATCTAAGGATGCACCCCACCCCCCCCAAGCTAACACAGGTTCCCCTCCCAAATGCGTAGAGTTTGCCTCCTTCTTCACTCTGAAGACCGAAAAAATATAAGAACCTACTCAATGATTTATCTATACACACTGACACACACATTGACTCTTCATCGTCCCTTCCCGGAGTCCCACACCAGAGCTCACCAAAATTCGACCGAAAAAATAATGCATCTTGGTCTTCCTTCAATACTTACAACGAAGAAGAAATACTCTAAAATACTCATGGCTTGGAATCCCGCAAACCACTTCACTGACCCTCTTTCCGCAAACTGCAGAAAAGACTTCATCCCACTGCTACTGTCTCTTTGGATCAAGATTATAAATACCTCTCTCCTTCAAGGAACCATCCCTGAAATCCTTAAATCTGGGCAGGTATCCCCAATCCTAAAGAAACACACGGTTGACCCTGCTGACTAAAATAATTACCGACCAATATCCAACATACCCTGGCCAAACTCCTAGAAAAATGTGTACATCTTCAGGTTGGAAAACACAGAGACCATTTCAACCTGCTCAACCAATTCCAGTCCAGCTTTGACACAAATCCAGAGCACACTTTACGTAATTAAATATTGATCATATATACAAATATTCACTCCTTTGGGATAAATCAGCCAAATGTGTTTTTTCCACAATGTTTTTATTATCATCAGTGTTCACCTCTTGGGAATCACTGTCCTTGTTACTAAAGCCTACACGTGTTTCATCACAGCATGTGGCTGTGAATCTTCAGGGCTGATCAGATAGATCTAGGCGCGTGGTCGTGGAACCGGTGATAGTTCCAACCCGGTCCTTATCGGGTGGTGTATTTGGATGGAGGATTACGGCACCAGTCGGTATGTCCGGTTGCCGTCGGCGAGTTGCTTGGCTGTTAGGTTTGACAGCTAGAAATTATCAATTAGCGGTATTTAAGGCCGTGTTCAGCCTGTGAAGCTTCAATCAGCTTCGGTATCGGTCTCCAAGTGCGGGAACCCGGCCTTAAATACCGCTAATTGATAACTTCTAGCTGTCAAACCTAACAGCCAAGCAACTCGCCGACGGCAACCGGACATACCGACTGGTGCCGTAATCCTCCAGATGAACACATAGAGAAAACTAAAACCTTTCCTGCCTGAAAAGGACTTCAAACTGGCAGTACAAGCTCTAGTTATCCCAAGAGTGGAAGATGGGAGTGTCTCTCTCTGTGGCCTTCCCAGATCCTCATTGGCCCCTTCAAGAGTGTCAACCAACGCAGCAGCTAGACTTATAACTGGCTACAAAAGAAATGCTCACATATCCCTTAACTGGCTACGTTTCGAAGCCAGAATTCAAATAAAAATCACATGCATGATGCATAAAAGCATTCATCAGAACACTCCCAGCTCTCTGGCACAAAAACTGGTGCCTTCATGTGGCAACAGAGCGTCCAGAAGTGCCAATACCTTTTACTGAAACCACAAAGATTCATCAAGAAGAAAACATCAAATCGAGCCTTCTCGAGGATGGCGCACAGGATCTAGATTGCTTTGCCCCCAGAACCTAGACTAAATCCCTCTGCTGCATCTTTCAAAAAAGAAGTTAAATCCCTTCTCATGGCTAAATTCACTTGAGCCAGGTTTATCGGGATTATACTATCCTTGATTTGTATGGAACTATATGTTATTTACTATAGTCATATGTATCTTTGATATTGACCTTGTAAAGCGCACTGATACCCGCAAGGGTCTTGTTCACGTAATATAAAACCTTCAACATAAAATAAAATAAATAGTCTAACTCATTGCATCAGGGTGTCTATGCTCAAACCACTTCACTCATTCAACATAGATCCTTCGTGGATGAGAGTGCCTGCTGCAAGGCAATCCGCAATATGAGAGTGGCTTTAAATGCCCAGCCAAGTGTAAGATCTGACATCGTCCATGCAAGTTGCAAATATAAATCTTCCCTTTTACGTAGGGAGAGGGAATTATACAAATGGGATTGAGCATCACTGGAAACCGCAGCTCGGATGAAGGATAGCAAGTCCTTTTAGGCTCTAATAAAACAATTTGAACTAGGAAATCCCCCTTACTCCCCACTTGCGAAATAATATCCCTGGTTCATTTTGAGGAACACACTTTACCTTTATTTATCACATTGAGGATGACCCTAGCATGCTAGCATCTTTATGTAACAGAATTCAAACCTTACTGCCCCTCTTGATATCCTTGTAGGAAGTGGAGCTGGCCATCCAACACAGCTGGGGTGGAAATGCACCAGGTTCAGATGGGGTCTCAATGAATTTGGTGATATGTATGCTCGAGATATGGGGCCCACTTATCACTAATACATTCAAATCCTGATTAACAGTTAATATGCCACACTCTTGGTCTACTGCCCCAATCGTGCCAATGCTCAAAAAAGGAGATCGCATTTCACCTAAGTGTTACTGCCCAGTTTTGCTTATTGACAGTACGGTCAAGGTTATTGGCAGATTTATATATGATCGAGTACTTAACAGAACTGCTGACAAGGGCATTTTGTCACCATTTCAATTCAGTTTTTGACCAAACGTAGGCACCAATGAGCAATGATTGGACTCTGCTCTGTTAATCTCTAAGTATACTCAAGCTAGGCGTTGCCCTATTTACCTTGGTTTTATGGATCTGTTGACTGCCTTTGATTCAGTAAGCAAAGTTAAGTTGTGGATAATGTTGCTGGATTAAGGAGTGGACCCTCCTTTCGTAAATCTTCTGCACTCCTACACATTGATCTTTCAGCTAGAGTCCTTCTAAATGCTTGTGGTGAGCTCTCTGCAGATTTTTCATTGCAGAGCGGAGTTTGGCAGGGGTGCATATTGGCACTTTTGCTTTTTATTTTTTATATAAATGATTTAGCAGTTCACCTAACTTCAGCCCAAACAAATATACCTAGAATAGTCGGCATCCCGGTGCCAGGCTTATTATACACAGACAATGCAGTGCTTCTAGCCCTTACTCGCAATGCTTAGAGACAGCAGATGGAGCATTTTGCAAATTGAATGCAAGATTTTGACTTAAACATCAATTATGCCAAGTTGCAATTATGTCTTGCGGACTAGGCATATTAAGGTTAAATACAATTATTTGCAGGGGGCATGCACTAATTAATGTTGAAAACTTTTTTTGCTTGACCTTTAGTTCTTCGGGATCCTCGATTACCCAGCTTACCAACTCCAGCCTTAAACTCAGCAGAAATGCAGGTGCAGTTTGCAATCTTATTAGACCAGGCCTTAGAGGGACTGTCCTGCAGGCACTGAAGATGTATAACTCTCAGTGTATCAGTGGAGCTACCTATGGTGGAGGTGTGTGGGGTCATAATAAATGCAGCTCCTTGTAGGTTGAGTAAAATTGTGTTCTCCATTGGATGTTGAACTTACCTCCCACTACTTCTAGTTTCATCATACATTCGGAAATAAACCATGGTTTTATTTCAGACAAGGTCCTTTTGGCGCCCCTTTTGTTATGGGTTAGCGTTTGGACGAGCCCAGCTGCAACGTTATGTAGGGATATCATCCTTGATTGACTTGGTCTGGCCAAGGCTTTTGCCATTCCATGGATCAGATATATCCGGGATACTTTTGCATCCCTGGATCTTTCTTCCCTCATGACTGAGCCTAGCAGCATATCCAAAGAGAATAAAGTAGAGGTGAAATAAGTATTCTTTGTACACTGTGAAGATTCAAGACAAACAAATTAGCTAGCAAAACCCTCAGTTTTCAACTACTATAGATCTTTAGTCACAAGTGAACTCCCTGTAGGAAGGTGAATACCTGACTATGGTTACCCCAGATTTTTTGCCTAGTGTTTAGCTGGTTTTCGACTTAGTTGTCCTGGGAAACTACTAATCAGGGCCCCAGGCTATCTGCTCTCACTGTAAAATAGACTCCATGTACTTTATGTACATCTCCAATTGGACACTGGGTCACCTTATGAGCTCCTGTACAGTGTACTATAGGTACCCAGGGCATAGGTGCATCCAAGGCCTACCAGGGGCTGCAGCATGCATTATGCCACCCCTGGATGGCCACTCACATTGACACAACTGGCTGATCACTCAGCTGGGGCAAGGTTGTGTAATAACCCCTTGCTTAGATATAGTATTCCTATATCTAACCTTATATCTAGACACATATATACCTATAAGTTACTCCTATAGCAAGCCTTAACAATCCTGGAGGCAGAGTGCTTGGTTTTATGTGAGATGGTGCTCTAGCATGAGTTGAGCCTGTCTGCAGCTTTCGGAACCATGTCCTTATAGCTGTTCTAGGATATAGCCATACCATATACTCTTAAGTGCATTATGAACCTTGCGGTTAAATGCTAACTCTAGTTTGTGTTTATCAAAACATGTCGTGTAAGGTGTCATACGCTTTGAAATACTACCCCCTCGCCAATTCTGGTGACGGTGGTAGCATTCCACCCTTCCAGAGGGAGAAGACATGTTGTTACTACTAATCCCGGTTAAAGTTAACCAGATTCTCAGCATCACAAAATGGATGCTGCTGCCACAGACACGAGTCTGACCTCCTGCTGCTGGGAGTCCTTCCAGAAAGCGAGGCTTGGACAATGGGTTTCCAGTCTTGGGAGATGCTAGCACCACCCCAGAAAGGCTATAGTGTTTTGGGGCAGGGAGGGCTGAAAGAAATGAGACACTGCCTGGGGCACACAAGGTGTCCCATGCATAGTCCAGTTCAAACCGGTGTTGGGGCACTCCAGCCCCAGCTCTGGCATGTAACTGGACAAAGGGAAAGGGGTGTAAACACCCCCTTCCCTGGTCCCACCCATAGGAGGGACCTAGCAGGTAATCCAGCCCCTAGATTTGGTATATAGGTAGGAGCTGGGTACTAAGACTTTAGATTTTATCCTGACTGAAACTCGAAACAAAACTCTGGACTTTCGACGTTCTACCTGAAGATAGAAGACTGAAGAATCTCATTTGTGGTCAAGGAGTGACAACCCTGCACAAGCAGGCACCACCAAGTGCTCAACGGTTTGCTTTGTCGACGCTCCCGCCAGAGCCCAAGCAGAGAGCCTGACAAGACCCAGACTTTCAGACTTCCTTCAGCCCGATCCACAGTCACAGCAAAGTTGAGACCCGTGGAGGGGACGCGAGATGTGGGACCGGCCATCTTGGAAAATCAGCGAATTGCTTTCAGTGCAGCTTCTGTGGCATCCTCGAAGCTGTGTATTGGGGATTGAGAAGGCCCAACCATGAGCAACATATGCACTGAAGATCAACCCTCCACACTCCACGAGTTCTGTGTGGGGCCATTCTGCATTTTCCTGCTCGACGCGTCTGTCCGGTCACTTGCCCGTTGGCTAGTGGCCATCTTGACGATGAAACTTTAAATCTACACCACTGGTCTGGTTGCTCCAGACTGGCCCTTGCTTCTCTGAAAAGAAGAAGCCCCATCAGACCTTGCTGGTCTGATTAAGAAGCCATCTTTGATTCCTGCGTGGGTTGCCTTTTAAAAGGCTTGTTGACTCCAATCTGGAAGCCGACACCGCCGACAGGGAGAGCCTTTGTGGGATAGTCTGTGCCTGACTCCTGGTCATCGTTGACACCTCCTGGTCCACGTGGCTGTAGAGACAAGCTTCAAAACATCACCTGATTGCTTCACGACATCGCCTGGTTCCTTCCTGGTTCCTTCCTGGTCAATGGCTAGTGACCAAGACTCTTTCCCCTCTACTTTCAGGTACTCTTCATCCTTGATCCACCCTTGGATCCATCCGCACACTTCTCTCCTGGTCACCTGCAGCATCTTTCTTCAAGGCTCCATAGGATTCAGCGACGATACCCAACACACTTTGACACCTATGCACCCAATTCCTGTGGGTGAGGTAACGCGAGTGCTCCGGTGCTCCTGTGGGTATTGACTATCGTAGTGTCTAAGTTTCAAGTAGCTTTCATCGAGTCCAGTCAGAAGTGCCCTAAAAGAACTAGTTTCTAATTCTTTCGTTCCCATTCTAACTCTATGGTAACTTGCGTGTGAGTAAAGACTCCGCACACGCCTCCCGTGGAACTCCTACTTCCTATCCGTTGGTAGTACAGTGTAGCCCCAGCTATTCCCTAGGCCCTAGGCCTATCCTTTGTTTGTGACGTGGTTCTTATACCACTATTTTAGTATATGGTTTAGCGTGCCCCTAGGGCCCTACTGTATTTTGTGTAACTTATTGTATGATAATTATGTATATTCTTATGTGCTTGTGCCTCTGACCTCATAAAGAGTTCAGAGGGGTTGTTTAGAAATAAATACATATATATTTTATATATATCCTGTGTGGTGTCCTTTCATTTGGTATTAAAGGGGTTACATATGGTAAAACAGCTGGCTTCACATGCCCTATTGAGTTTAGCCTAAGACTGCTTTGTCCATGCTACCACTAGGATAGCTGGTCTATAAGGGTGACTTTACAACCATCACCATAAGGGTTGTTTGGACTGGTGCAAGGTGCTTACTAGAATAGTGATTTACAAAAAGGGGGTGGTGATGAACAGAGTGTCTGAGTTAAACAGACCACTCTTACCCAGTCCAAAGATCAGGGCTTGATCCATCACCGTTATTTATCTCACTGCCCCATCCCAGCTCAGAACCTGGCTATATGCAAATCAGTCTGTCCCTGGCCCAGTGCATCATGGGAACAGGGCAGACTAAACTACCAAGCCAATTCTTCACCAGAAAGGAGACTAGCTACCGGGGACCGGTTTCTGGCATTTCAGCCTTCTTCGGCCCGGCTTGCTTGAATCCTGATGGAGCAGTGAGAAAGGGACTCATGTCTGAGTATACCCTGCCACACCTATAGTGGCCAAAAACGATTTACAAAAAGGGGGTGGTGATGAACAGAGTGTCTGAGTTAAACAGACCACTCTTACCCAGTCCAAAGATCAGGGCTTGATCCATCACCGTTATTTATCTCACTGCCCCATCCCAGCTCAGAACCTGGCTATATGGAAATCAGTCTGTCCCTGGCCCAGTGCATCATGGGAACAGGGCAGACTAAACTACCAAGCCAATTCTTCACCAGAAAGGAGACTAGCTACCGGGGACCGGTTTCTGGCATTTCAGCCTTCTTCGGCCCGGCTTGCTTGAATCCTGATGGAGCAGTGAGAAAGGGACTCATGTCTGAGTATACCCTGCCACACCTATAGTGGCCAAAAACGATTTACAAAAAGGGGGTGGTGATGAACAGAGTGTCTGAGTTAAACAGACCACTCTTACCCAGTCCAAAGATCAGGGCTTGATCCATCACCGTTATTTATCTCACTGCCCCATCCCAGCTCAGAACCTGGCTATATGCAAATCAGTCTATCCCTGGCCCAGTGCATCATGGGAACAGGGCAGACTAAACCCTAAGCGTGGAAGGGTATTCTCAGATGTGAGACCCTTGCTCATTGCACCATCAGGATTCAAGCAAACCGGGCCGAAGACGGCTGTAATGCCAGAAACCGGTCCCCGGGAGCTTGTTTCCTTCCCAGTGTAAGAATTGGCTTTTGTAGTTTGGTTTGCCCTGTTCCCATCATGCACTGGGACAGGAACAGACTAATTTGCATACAGCCAGGTTCTGAAACTGGGATGGTGCAGTGAGCTAAAAAACGGTGTTGGATCTAGCCCTGATCTCTTGACTGGGTGAGAGCTTTCTGCTTAATTCAGAGACTCTGTCCCTCACCACCCCCTGTTGTAAATAATAGAATAGTGAACATCATATACCAGGCGAACTTCTCGCATTGGTAAGCAGCGGTTGGGATTTGAGCTTGCTGTAGTTTTACCAATTGTAATCTTTGCAATATCATTTGAAAGATCACATAGGTACCTATAGGTACATATAACAAGACTTAGAATACTTAGGTTCTACTGAACTTAGTTGTTGTAGACCAAAGGGCCTAGCACACCCTGACTGCAACTCCTAGAGAGGTTTAGTAGGAAAACACTTAGTGTAGGTAGGTGCACACACCCACACCTCACTAGATCGTGTCTGGCACAGGTGAACCAAGTGGATCTCTACTGGTGGTGAGTGACCCTCCCAGGGCACCCTCCAAATTTGATATAATCAGTTTCAGAGAACTGAGACACTTGTGTACCACAAGAACGCTGAATCAAGGGTCTAACCCTACCCTTCAGCAATTGATAGAACTCTTAAAGGAATCTGAAGTTCTAAAAGCCTCTGGTTTAGGTCCTACAGGGAATGAAGATGAGGTCCTACCCTCAACAGATGCAACCATTGACCCCCCTGTCATAGAAGATGAGGAGGATGAGGTTGATGAAGATTCTGAAGCAGAGGTAGACAGCCAGGTACCAGTCAGAAGACTTAGCCAGGCTAACCTAAGCCAAGTTGGGGCTGAGAATGGGACAGCCCCATTCAGGCCTGAAAGTGGGCTTAATCCGAGGTATAGGAGGAATAGATCTCACTCAGGTGAATCTCTTCACTCCAATGCTTTAAGGGGTTCTCAGAGGGGAATGACTTCACCTCAGAGGAGAGAACACCAGGCTAGGATGAGGGAGGTGAATCTCAGAATAGAGAGAGGGGAACTTGCCCTAGCTAAAGAAAAACTTGCGTTTGCTAGAGAAAAGAAGTTGTGTGGGTCAGAACCCACTGGTGGCAGCAATATCCCTAAGGATAAAGACAGGTCCCATGACAATAGACATCTGAGTAAGATTGTGCCCCCCTACAAAGATGGGGATGATATCCACAAATAGATAACTGCTTTGGAGAGGGCTTGCAAAGTAGCAGGTACCCCAAAGTCAGTGGGCAGCAATCTTGTGGCTCTCCTTTTCAGAAAAAGGTAGAGATACGCGCCTCACAGTTAATGATGAGGATGCTAATAACTACAAAGTCCTGAAGAGTGCTCTTATTGATGGGTTTGGCTTAACCATTGAACAGTACAGGTTAATGTTCAGGAATACCCAGAAGACACAGACTCAGGACTGGACTGATTTTGTAGATTGTGCTACTAAGGCGCTGGAGGGCTGGTTATTGGGCAGCAAAGTACATGACTATACAGGATTGTATAATTTGATTATGAGGGGGCAGATCCTTAGTAATTGTCAAAAACAGCTTCTATACCAGCACCTGGTGGACTCAGATCTTACCTCTCCCCAAGAATTGGGTAAGAGGGCAGACAAATGGGTCAGAACCAGGATTAGGCCTAAAAATCAGGGTATTGACTAGAAGAAAGATTTTACCAAGCCTCAAGAGAAAGGTGGGGATAAATCTAAAAACAAGTCCTCCACAGGTCCCCAAAACTCCAATGGTGGGGGTGGGTACCACAACACTTCCTCTAACCCTAAGAAACCTTATTGCTATGCCTGTAAATAGCCTGGCCACTGGAAGACTGACAGCAGTTGCCCAAGGGCCAACAATAAGGAAAGCATTCCCCCAAGTAATACTCCCAGACCTCCTGTTACTATTAGTAGTAATCCCCCAGGTGGTGGGAGTGCCCCCAAAAATTTGGCTGGGTTTACTTTGGGAACTCATGTGGACTATGGCCTAACCAGGTCCCCTAATGTAGCTACTCTTGTCTGTGAAAATGGCATGGGGTTTGCCAACTTCACTGCTTATCCCAACACTTTGGGCAAGTACAGACAGGAACCCCACATCAATGGCCAGAACGTTGAAGCCTACAGAGATACAGGGGCTTGCATCACTATGGAGACTGACAGTCTAGTCCCCTCAGGACAACTTTTACCTGGGTTCACCTATCAGGTGATCAAGATTGATGGAGTACAGAAAGATACTCCCATGGCAGTAGTTAATCTCAGCTGGGGATGTGTCACTGGCCCCAAGAGAGTGGCAGTTTCTACAAACTTGCCTGTAGATTGTCTACTGGGGAATGATCTAGAGATCTCAGCCTGGGCTGGGGTAGAGCAAGAACCCCATTCCAAAATGATAGGCCTTCCAGAAAAGGTTAGTGGGGCTGTGATGGCCACAGCCCCAGCCCAAGCAGAATTCCTTCCTAAAGAGGTTGGAAGGGCTGTGATGGTCACAGCCCAAGCTCAGGCAGACTTCCCTGAAAAGGTTGGCAGGGCTGTAATGGTCACAGCCCACACCCAAACAGAGTTCCCTCCTGAAAAGGTTGGTGGGGCTGTGATGGTCACAGCCCAAACTCAAACAGATTTTAGTGTTGTGAAGCCTGAAACTATGGATCACTCCACTCAGACGGAGAGTATTGGGGAGGAAGAAAAGTCTCCCTCACACCAGACATTAGGTAAGAATCAGCCTCCTCAGGGAACTGACCCTACCCCTTGTGAAGGAACTGCCCCAGAGGTAGTCAGGCCTAGCCTGGCAAAGCCCCTGATGTCAGTGGACCCTTCCAAGGTGGGACCCAGACTGGAGCAGGTAACCTGCCCCTCTCTACCCTGCCTCAGTCAGCCCGGGGCTGCAGAGGTCAGGGAGGCCAGTGGTGGACCCCAAAGGGCCCCCTGTCCACAAGAACCACCCCATCTGCAGATTAGGGGCACCAAAGCTAGCAGCCCTAGCAAGGTGAACATTTCAGAAACTCCTGAGGGATCTCCCTTACAATTAGTTAGGAACCTCCCCCAGATGGATTCTGCTGGGCACAGCCAAACCTGGGACCTAAATGCCCCAAACCCGACCTGTCCCTTCAGTAAGCCAACAAAAGGGACCCAGCCTCCAGCTTTAGGTAGCCAGAGGTTGACCCTGAGAGCACAGTGCAACTCGGTCAAGGAAAGAAAGGCCTATATGGTGGAAGATGATTGGAGGAAGCTGAGCCCTACATTAGAGGAGCCTCACTTTAGTACTCTATCTCAACACCAGCCTTTTACTTTGCCAAAACACACCACAGGTAGAGATCCCCTATGGTGGAGACCCTATGATACCCTAAGGGTAAGGGATTGCTTAGTGGACCATGAGAGAGGGGGTAACCTTGCTAGTGCAGGTACTTCCTTATATGGCCACTTAGGCAATATAGGCTTACCTGGTCAAGGATAGCCTTATCTCCTTTCGTTTGGGTGGGGGGGGGGGGTTGTGTAGGAAGGTGAATACCTGACTATGGTTACCCCAGATTTTTTGTTTTGCCCAGTGTTTAGCTGGTTTTTGACTTAGTTGGCCTGGGATCCTGCTAATCAGGGCCCCAGGCTATCTGCTCTCACTGTAAAATGGACTCTATGTACTTTAGGTACACCTTCAATTGGACATTGGGTCACCTTATGAGCCCCTGTACAGTGTACTATAGGTACCAGGGCATAGGTACATCCAAGGCCTACCAGGGGCTGTAGCATGTATTATGCCACCCCTGGCTGGCACTCACATTGACACAACTGGCTGATCACTCAGCTGGGGCAAGGTCGTGTAATCACCCCTTGCTTAGATATAGTATTCCTATATCTAACCTTATATCTAGACACATATATACCTATAAGTCACTCCTATGGCAGGCCTTAACAATCCTGGAGGCAGAGTGCTTGGTTTTATGTGAGATGGTGCTCTAGCATGAGCTGAGCCTGTCTGCAGCTTTCGGAACCATGTCCTTATAGCTGTTCTAGGATATAGCCATACCATACACACGTGCATTATGAACCTCGTGGTTAAATGCTAACTCTGGTTTGACTTTATCAAAACATGTCGTGTAAGGTGTCATACGCTTTGGAATACTACCCCCTCGCCAGTTCTGGTGAGAGGGGTAGCATTCCACCCTTCTAGAGGGAGAAGACATGTTGTTACTACTAATCCCAGTTAAAGTTAACCAGAGCCTCAGCATCACAAAATGGATGCTGCTTCCACAGACACGAGTCTGACCTCCTGATGCTGGGAGTCCTTCCAGCGAGGAAGGCTTGGACAATAGGTTTCCTGTCTTGGGAGGTGTTAGCACCACCCCAGGCAGGCTATAGTGTATTGGGGCAGGGAGGGCTGGAAGAAATGAGACACTGCCTGGGGCACACAAGGTGTCCCATGCATAGTCCAGTTCAAATCGGTGCTGGGGCATTCCAGCCCCAGCTCTAGCATGAAACTGGACAAAGGGAAAGGGGTGTAACCACCCCTTTCCCTGGTCCCACCCATAGGAGGGACCTAGCAGGTAATCCAGCCCCTAGATTTGGTATATAGGTAGGAGCTGAGTCCCAAAACTTTAGATTTTATCCTGACTGAAACTCGAAATGAAACTCTGGACCTTCAACGTTCTACCTGAAGATAGAAGACTGAAGAATCTCCCTTGTGGTCAAGTAATGACTACCCTGCACAAGCAGGTACCACCAAGTGCTCAACGGTTTGCTTTGTCGACGCTCCCGCCGTAGCCCGAGCACAGAGCCTGATAAGACCCAGACTTCCAGCCTTTCTTCAGCCCGATCCACAGTCCCAGCAATGTTGAGACCCGTGGAGGCGACGCGAGACGTGGGACCGGCCATCTTGGAAAGCCAGCGAATTGCTTTCCGTGCAGCTTCTGAGGCATCCTCGAAGCTGTGCATTGGGGATTGAGAAGCCACATCCCCGAGCAACATCTACTCTGAAGATCAGCCCTCCACACTCCACGAGTTCTGCGTGAGGCCCTTCTGCATGATGCACTGTCTGGTCACTTGCCCGTTGGCTAGTGGCCATCTTGACGACGAAATCTTGAATCTACACCGCTGTTCTGGTTGCTCCAGACTAGCCCTTGCTTCCCTGAAAAGAAGAAACCCATCAGACCTTGCTGGTCTGATTAAGAAGCCATCTTTGATTCCTGCGTGGGTTGCCTTTGCCAAGGCTTGTGTACTCCAATCCCGACCCCAACACCGCCGACAGCGAGAGCCTTTGTGGGACAGTCCGTGCCTGACTCCTGGTTATCGTCAACGCCTCCTGGTCCATGTGGCTGCAGAGACAAGCTTCATGACATCACTTGATTGCTTCACGACATCGCCTGGTTCCTTCCTGGTTCCTTGCTGGTCACTGGCTAGTGACCCAGACTCTGTCCTATCTGCTTTCAGGTACTCTTCATCCTTGATCCGCCCTTGGATCCAACCGGACACTTCTCTCCTGATCGCCTGCAGCATCTTTCTTCAAGGCTACATAGGATTCAGCAACGAAACCCAACACACTTTGACACATATGCACCCGCTTCCTGTGGGTGAGGTAACGCGAGTTCTCTGGTGCTCCTGTGGGTATTGACTATCCTAGTGTCATAAGTTTCAAGTAGCTTTCATCGAGTCCAATCAGAAGTGCCCTAAAAGAACTAGTTTCTAATTCTTTTGTTCCCATTCTAACTCTACGGTAAATTGCGTGTGAGTAAAGACTCTGCACATGCCTCCCGTGGGCCTCCTACTTCATATCCTTCGGTAGTACGGTGTAGCCCTAGCGATTCCCTAGGCCCTAGGCCTATCCTTTGTTTGTGACCTGGTTCTTATACCACTATTTTAGTATATGGTTTAGCGCGCCTCTAGGACCCTACTGTATTTTGTGCAACTTATTGTATGATAATTAAGTATCTTCTTATGTGCTTGTGTCTCTGACCTCATAAAGAGTTCAGATGGGTTGTTTAGAAATAAATACATATATATATTATATATATCCTGTGTGGTGTCCTTTCATTTGGTATTAAAGGGGTTACATATGGTAAAACAGCTGGCTTCACATGCCCTCTTGAGTTTAGCCTAAGACCGCTTTGTCCATGTTACCACTAGGATAGCTGGTCTATAAGGTTGACTTTACAACCATCACCATAATGGTTGTTTGGACTGGTGCAAGGTGCTCACTAGAATAGTGAACATCATTGTGAGAAGGTGGCCTGATATGCAGTGCTCACTATTCTAGTGAACACTATGTATCAGTCCAGCAACCCTTATTGATGATTGGTTGTAAGTCAACCTTATAGACCAGCTATCCTAGTAGCGTGGATACGAGCAGTCTAAGGCTAAAGACTCGAGAGGGCGTGTTAAGCCAGCTGTTATACCACACATATATCCCTTGAACACCCAGTGAAAGGACACCACACAAGTGTTATGAAAATAAACAGTTATTTATTAAGAATCACAACAGCCCTGTACTCTTTATGAGGACAGGGTACTAAGCACAAACCAAAACTCTTACAAAAATACTTAAGTTAGTACAGTATATACAAATGCCCGAGGGGCACGGAAAACCATATACTTGAAAAGTGGAATGCGAAATTACTAGCAGGTAAGTACAGTACTAATAGCTTTTGGAATCGCTAGGACTTGACTAGGGAATCGTTAGATTACTTCTAGGAGGCCTAGGGGACTCGGGTGCAGTGTGTGCACTCTCACGCGAGATGCGGACAAAAGTCTATGGTAGCTAGAAATTGCAAAGTTAGTGTTCGGTGGATCCAAGCCTGGATCGATGGAAGATGACACCTGAAAGCAGAGGGGACCAAGTTCGAGACTACTAGCCAGTAGTCAGTGGGCACCAGGAGGGCACCGGATGGTAGCCACCTCGACTAGGTGAGTGGGTGACGCTGTACTCGAAGATCTCACGGACCAGGAGGCGTTGTCGGCGACCAGGATGGAGGATCGAGCTGTCCCACGAAGATAGAAGCTGTCGGCGTCGCTGGACCCAGGATTGGGCAACAAAGCCTTGGCAAATTCAAGCCCACCCGGTGGACTTAAAATGGCGTCTGGAGTGGACCAGGAGGGTCCGGGGTGCCTCTCTTTAAGAAGGAAGCAAGGGCCAGCCTGGAGCAACCAGACCAGCAGCAGTGATGTCGTCGGGCGTCGTTCAGAAGGCCCCAAGCCAGCCGGCTAGTAGCCAAACAACGCGGTGCACAGCAAACAGCAGAAGGGCCCCACGCAGATCGTGGAGATGCAGGGAGGCTGACCTTGGGTGCTGGAGCTGCGCAGGGTCGGGGCTTCTCGGACCCCAAAGCACTCACCAGTGGAGGACACGGTGGGCTTGCAATAAAGATGTTGTGCAGTCTTGGCGATCGTCGGTCCCTCGAGGTCTCGTCGCACTCACGGTTCTCAGCTTTGCTGTAGAGGTGAGTAGAGGTCAGAGGTGCCAGGGAAGCCGGGTCTCGTCGAGCTGGGTCGTCGGATTCGTGATGAAGGACTTGCAGCAGACCGCAGTGTTCTTTAGGATGGTGCCTGCGGATGCAGGGTGACTACTCCTTAGCCACAAGGGAGAATCTTGAAGAAGAAATCTTGAAGTCCTTTCGAAGAAAGTCGTGTCTTGATTCCAAAGATGATCTAATTTGAACAGGGGGCCCGCTCCTATCTTTATACTAAAAAAGGGGGCTGACCCGGTGACTAGGTCCTGCCTATGGGTGGGACCAGGAGGGGGGTGGTTACACCCCTCTCCCCTGCCGGACTTCCTCAGGCCAGGGGCTGGTGTGCCCCTGGAACTGGTTCTGACTGGCCTATGCGTAGTGAGCACCGGGGTGCCACTCAGCAGTCACCTTCCTGAAAAGCCCTGCCTACCCAGGATACACAAAACCATGTCTGGGACGGTGCTAGCACCGCCCCTGACAGGAAACCCTTTGTCCAGGCTCCCCTCGCTGGAAGGACTCCCAGCTGCAGGGGGTCAGACTCGTGTCTGTGGTGGCAGCATCCATTTTGTGGAGCTGAGGCTTCAGTTAACTTTAACCGGGGTTCACAGTTACATACATGTCGTGTCCCTCTAGAAGGGTGGAATGCTAACCCCGTCGCCAGAATTGGCGAGGGGTTAGTATTCCAATTCGTATGACACCTTACTCGACATGTTTTGATAAAGCAATACCAAAGATAGCATTTAACCGCGAGGATTATAATGCACTTAAGAGTATATGGTATGCGATATCATGGAACAGCTATTAGGACTTGATTCCGCAAGCTGCAGACAGGCTCAGCTCATGCCAGAGCACCATCTCACACGATTCCAAGCACTCTGCCTTCAGGATTGTTAAGGCCTGCCATAGGAGTGACTGATAGGAATCTGTGTGTCCATTTTAGTGTTAGATATAGGTATACTATATCTACAGCAAAGGGTGATTACACGACTTTGCCCCAGCTGTCATGCAGCCAGTTGTGTCAAATTTAGGAGGCCAGCCAGGGGTGGCATAATACATGCTGCAGCCCCTGGCAGCTCTGGGTACACCCATGCCCTGAGTTACAGGGTCTGATAGGGTGGCCCAGTACCAATTGGAAATGCACCTAGGGTACATGGAATCCATTTTAAAGAGAGAGCAGTAGGCCTGGGGTCCTGATTGGCAGGGTCCCAGGTCGACTATGTCCAAAACCAGCTAAAACACAGGGCAAAAAGTTGGGGGCAACCATAGTCAGGAGGTACCTTCCTACACAACCCCCCCCCCCCCCCCCAAACGAAAGGAGATAAGGCTATCCTTGTCCAGGTAAGCCTCTATTACCTAAGTGGCCATATAAGGAAGGACCAGCTCTGGCTTGGTTTCCCCCTGTGTCATGGTCCACTAGGCAACCCCTCACCCTAAGGGTATCTGAGGGTCTCCACCATAGGGAATCTCTGTCTCTGGTTTGTCTTGGGAAAGAAGAAGGCTGATGCTGGGATGGAGTACTGAAGTGAGGCTCCTCTACCTTTGGGCTCAACTTCCTCCAATCACCATCCATCATGTGTGCCTTTCTTCCTTTAGCTGAGATGCACTGAGCTCTCAGGGTCAGCCTCTGGCTACCTAAAGCTGGAGGCTGAGTCCCTCTGTTTGGCTTACTGGAGGGACAGGTCAGGTCTGGGGTTTTTAGGCCCCATGTTTGGCTGTGCCCACCAGTGTCCAGCTGTGGGAGTTCCCTAACTACTTTTAAGGGGGATCCCTCAGGAGTCTGTTCTATTTTCACTTGGCTAGGTTTACCAGCTTCAGTGATCCTAATCTGCTGATTGAGGGGTTCTTTTGGACAGGGGGCCCTTTTGGGTCCACCACTGGCCTCCCTGACTTCCACAGCCCTGGGCTGACTGAGGCAGGGTAGAGAGGGGCAGGTTGCCTGCTCCAGACTGGGTCCCACCTGGGAAGGGTCCACTGCCATCAGGGGCTCTGCCAGGCTAGGCCTGACTACCTCTGGGGCAGTTCCTTCAACAGGGGTAGAGTCAGTTCCCTGAGGAGGCTGGCTCTCACCTAGTGTCTGGGAGGGGGAAGACTCTTCTTCCTCCTCAATGCTCTCTGTTTGAGTGGAGTGATCCACTCTCATGGGCCCTGTGACATTACCCCAGCTGAGCTTGACTACTGCCATGGGATGCCTTCTCTTCATTCCATGAATGTCTGTCACCTGATAAGTAAAACCAGGGGTCAGTTGAGCAGAGGGGACCAGATGGTCACTCACCATGGTGAGGCTGGCCCCTGTGTCTCTGAATGCCTCAACTTTCTGACCATTCACTAAAACTTCTTGTCTATACTTTCCCAAAATGTGGGGTCCAGTAGTGAAGTTGGCAAACCCCATGCCAGTCTCACAGACAAGAGTGTGATCAGGGAACCTGGCTAGGCCATAGTCCTCCTGATTGCCCAAAGTAATGCCCACCACATTCTTGGGGGCACTCCCACCACCTGGGGGATTACCACTAGTGGTAACAGGAGGTTTAGGAGTATTACCTGGGGGTATATTTCCCTTATTACCATTTTTAGGGCAACTGGCATCACTTTTGTAATGACCCACCTGTTTACAGGTATGGCAATAAGGTTTCTTCTGTTCTGAAGGAGTGTTCTGGGACCCACCACCCTTGTTGGAGTTTTGGGGCCCTTGGGAAGTCTTCTCTGTGGATTTATCCCCACCCTTCTCTTGAGGCTTGGTTGATTCCTTTTTCTGGTCACCACCCTGGTTTTTAGGCCTAACCCTGGTTCTGACCCATTTGTCTGCCCTCTTACCCAATTCCTGTGGAGAGGTCAGATCAGAGTCTACCAGGTGCTGATGTAATAACTGGTTCTGACAATTATTTAAGATTTGCTCCCTCATAATTAGATTATACAATCCTTTAAAATCAGTAACCTTACTACCCAGTAGCCAGCCTTCAAAAGCCTTAGTGGCACAATCAACAAAGTCAGTCCAATCTTGAGACTGAGTTTTCTGGGTGTCTCTGAACAGCATCCTGTATTGTTCAGTGGTTAAACCAAACCCATCAACCAGTGTATTCTTCAAGATTTTGTAATTGTTAGCATCCTCCGCCCTTGTGGTGAGGAGCTTATCTCTACCTTTACCATCAAAGGAGAGCCACAAGATAGCTGCCCACTGACTTTGGGGAACACCCTGCACAGTGCAGGCTCTCTCCAAAGCAGTAATCCATTTGTGGATGTCATCCCCTTCTTTAAAGGGGGGCACTATCTTATTCAGGTGCTTTGTATCAAAACTCCTTTCCCTATTGCTAGATTTATTGCTGCCACCAGTGGGCTGTAGCCCACATAATTCTTGCTCTCTAGCAAGGGCAAGTCTCTCTTTGGCCAGGGCAAGTTCTTCCCTTTCAATCCTCAGTTTGATTGCCCTTTCTTCAGCTTCATACACTCTCCTCTTAGGGGAAGACATCCCTCTGTGAGAAGAGTTGAGAGAGCCATTGGTTCGAAAGGATCTGTTAGAGCCTCTTGATAGAGACCTAACTCGTCCATTCCCAATGTTAAGCTGACCTGAGAGTGGGCCCAGGGGTCCCCCAGTACCAATCTCATGTATGCTTAAGTTGGACCTGGTTAGTCTACTGACTTCTACCTGTCCCTTATCTGCCTCATCCCCTGACAACTGGTCCTCATCCTCATCCTCAGCATCATCTGCTTCCTGGAGGGGATGTTCCTGGCTATCAAAGGGTCCCTGTAAGGAGGGCAAACTCCCATCTGGATTAGAAGGGTCTGGGTTACCAGCCCTACTGGCATCGTAAGTCTCTAAGAGACCAATCAGAAAGGCAGTTGTGGGGTTAGACCCCTGCTTAATCTTCCTAGAGGTACACACTTGTCGAAACTCATGGAAGCTAAGCACAGTATATCTTGAAGGGATGACCTGTGGAGGGTCAACTGACACAAGGGGAGACTCAGTGTTTCCTCCTTTGTCCGACATACTGTTTCTAGTGTGGTGTAAGTGATGCACCTACCTACACTATGTGTTACCTACTGATCCCTTGCTAAGAGTTGCAGCCAAGGTGTGCTAGGCCTTGAGGAGCTGCAACAGCTGGTTCAGTAGAACTCAGAGTATTCTAAGCTTTAGTTATATGTACCTAACAGTACTTATGTGATCTTTCAACAAGATATTCTTAGGATACGTGTGGTAAAACAACAGCAAGCTCAAATCCCAACCGCTGCTCACCAATGTGAGAAGGTGGCCTGATATGCAGTGCTCACTATTCTAGTGAACACTATGTATCAGTCCAGCAACCCTTATTGATGATTGGTTGTAAGTCAACCTTATAGACCAGCTATCCTAGTAGCGTGAATACGAGCAGTCTAAGGCTAAAGACTCGAGAGGGCGTGTTAAGCCAGCTGTTATACCACACATATATCCCTTGAACACCCAGTGAAAGGACACCACACAAGTGTTATGAAAATAAACAGTTATTTATTAAGAATCACAACAGCCCTGTACTCTTTATGAGGACAGGGTACTAAGCACAAACCAAAACTCTTACAAAAATACTTAAGTTAGTACAGTATATACAAATGCCCGAGGGGCACGGAAAACCATATACTTGAAAAGTGGAATGCGAAATTACTAGCAGGTAAGTACAGTACTAATAGCTTTTGGAATCGCTAGGACTTGACTAGGGAATCGTTAGATTACTTCTAGGAGGCCTAGGGGACTCGGGTGCAGTGTGTGCACTCTCACGCGAGATGCGGACAAAAGTCTATGGTAGCTAGAAATTGCAAAGTTAGTGTTCTCGGGCGAACCCGACCTGGTAGGGAGAAAAGGAAAGTAGATTCTGACCCTTGGATAGTGAGGCTATGCTGGGGCACCGAAATGCCGAAGTTACCTAGCCCAGGGGCTGCAGCTGCATAGGACTCAAAAGACGTCGGGAATCCTCGTTGACGGACCAGGAGCCTGGAAGAAAGAAGTTGCTGGCAGGCGACCAGTGAAGAAAGTTCGGTGGATCCAAGCCTGGATCGATGGAAGATGACACCTGAAAGCAGAGGGGACCAAGTTCGAGAGTACTAGCCAGTAGTCAGTGGGCACCAGGAGGGCACCGGATGGTAGCCACCTCGACTAGGTGAGTGGGTGACGCTGTACTCGAAGATCTCATGGACCAGGAGGCGTTGTCGGCGACCAGGATGGAGGATCGAGCTGTCCCACGAAGATAGAAGCTGTCGGCGTCGCTGGACCCAGGATTGGGCAACAAAGCCTTGGCAAATTCAAGCCCACGCGGTGGACTTAAAATGGCGTCTGGAGTGGACCAGGAGGGTCCGGGGTGCCTCTCTTTAAGAAGGAAGCAAGGGCCAGTCTGGAGCAACCAGACCAGCAGCAGTGATGTCGTCGGGCGTCGTTCAGAAAGCCCCAAGCCAGCCGGCTAGTAGCCAAACAACGCGGTGCACAGCAAACAGCAGAAGGGCCCCACGCAGATCGTGGAGATGCAGGGAGGCTGACCTTGGGTGCTGGAGCTGCGCAGGGTCGGGGCTTCTCGGACCCCAAAGCACTCACCAGTGGAGGACACGGTGGGCTTGCAATAAAGATGTCGTGCAGTCTTGGCGATCGTCGGTCCCTCGAGGTCTCGTCGCACTCACGGTTCTCAGCTTTGCTGTAGAGGTGAGTAGAGGTCAGAGGTGCCAGGGAAGCCGGGTCTCGTCGAGCTGGGTCGTCGGATTTGTGATGAAGGACTTGCAGCAGACCGCAGTGTTCTTTAGGATGGTGCCTGCGGATGCAGGGTGACTACTCCTTAGCCACAAGGGAGAATCTTGAAGAAGAAATCTTGAAGTCCTTTCGAAGAAAGTTGTGTCTTGATTCCAAAGATGATCTAATTTGAACAGGGGGCCCGCTCCTATCTTTATACTAAAAAAGGGGGCTGACCCGGTGACTAGGTCCTGCCTATGGGTGGGACCAGGAGGGGGGTGGTTACACCCCTCTCCCCTGCCGGACTTCCCCAGGCCAGGGGCTGGTGTGCCCCTGGAACTGGTTCTGACTGGCCTATGCGTAGTGAGCACCGGGGTGCCACTCAGCAGTCACCTTCCTGAAAAGCCCTGCCTACCCAGGATACACAAAACCATGTCTGGGACGGTGCTAGCACCGCCCCTGACAGGAAACCCTTTGTCCAGGCTCCCCTCGCTGGAAGGACTCCCAGCTGCAGGGGGTCAGACTCGTGTCTGTGGTGGCAGCATCCATTTTGTGGAGCTGAGGCTTCAGTTAACTTTAACCGGGGTTCACAATTACATACATGTCGTGTCCCTCTAGAAGGGTGGAATGCTAACCCCGTCGCCAGAATTGGCGAGGGGTTAGTATTCCAATTCGTATGACACCTTACTCGACATGTTTTGATAAAGCAATACCAAAGATAGCATTTAACCGCGAGGATTATAATGCACTTAAGAGTATATGGTATGCGATATCATGGAACAGCTATTAGGACTTGATTCCGCAAGCTGCAGACAGGCTCAGCTCATGCCAGAGCACCATCTCACACGATTCCAAGCACTCTGCCTTCAGGATTGTTAAGGCCTGCCATAGGAGTGACTGATAGGAATCTGTGTGTCCATTTTAGGGTTAGATATAGGTATACTATATCTACAGCAAAGGGTGATTACACGACTTTGCCCCAGCTGTCATGCAGCCAGTTGTGTCAAATTTAGGAGGCCAGCCAGGGGTGGCATAATACATGCTGCAGCCCCTGGCAGCCCTGGGTACACCCATGCCCTGAGTTACAGGGTCTGATAGGGTGGCCCAGTACCAATTGGAAATGCACCTAGGGTAAGCATGGGCGGAAAATCCGTTTCGCTCGCGGATTTTGCGGATTTTCTGTAAATTCGCAATCCGCGAGATTCGCGAATCTCCCGCAAAATCCGCAAATCCGCGAGCAGCGGATTTTGCTCGCACTGTTCGCACTGTTCGCGTGAGTTCGCGCCCCGCGAATAAGTGCAAAATTGCAGAAATACGATCTTAGCAAAACTGAAAGTAACTACTTACCAGGTTCAAAAGTTCAGGCTCATCATTAGTAGCCATTTCCTGTAGTGCTTCCTGAGGGGCCCCTCCAGAGTTCAGTTGCCAGTTGAAACTATTATGTGACCCTGCTCTGAACCTCAGAATAGTTACACATATGCCACAAAGGTCCTGAATTACAGCTAAGGGAGACAAGCAGGAGCCAGGCTGGAAGTTCAAATCCATTAATCAGCCCCTAATGCATTATTGTCAGTTGGGGCAGGGCAGGTGTTGTAACTAATTTTGCAACAATGAAAGCACTTAGCAAGTGCAAAAGATCACTAATCAGGAAGCACTAAGGAAGCAGGTGCCAGCTAAAAAAATATTCTGTGACACATTAATCAGCCCCAAATTAATTCAGGTCACTTGAGGCAGGGAAGGTGTGCTTGCGTTGCCACAATAATGTACACTGACTGGACAACCAGAGGGTGCTGTGATGAAACAGAGGGTGGCATGGGTGGGCCAGAGGGTGGCATGAGTAGTCAGAGAGTGGCAGTGGTGACAGAGAGTGGCAGTGATGAAGAAGAGTGTCCCAAACAGGCTGGACACGTAGAAACAACAAGTTCGCGAAACTTGCGACCCGACAGGTAAGTTCGCAATTTGCGACATTGTAAAAAACCCTCGCGAACTGGCAGAAACCCGCGCAAACACAAAAAAAAAAATCCGCAAATTCGCGAGAATTCGCGGATTTTGCGGATTGCGAGTTCGCAAATCCGCAAAATTCGCGAACGCGAGATTCGCAAAATTCGCCCATGCTTAACCTAGGGTACATGGAATCCATTTTAAAGAGAGAGCAGTAGGCCTGGGGTCCTGATTGGCAGGGTCCCAGGTCGACTATGTCCAAAACCAGCTAAAACACAGGGCAAAAAGTTGGGGGCAACCATAGTCAGGAGGTACCTTCCTACAATCATATACCAGGCCAACTTCTCACACTCCCCATGTACCTATCACTCACTACATCTTCCACAATGGGAGTGCGCACTCCTACTTCATTTTAGGGCTGGTTCAATATATTGGTCCTTGTGTTTTAAAAGCATAACAGACTCAGACGGACACATAGTATATTTGTACCCCTGTGACAACCGATCTACACAATCACTTCTGCACTTTATGTTTTTCTGTGATTTGTACAGTCTCCTACGTAAGCATTCACTGAAGCCCCTACTATGCATACTTGTGTTACAGAAGTGTAGAGTAGTCAGGCTTCCCTTACAGTTTCAAGGTTTGCATGAAACTTGTTATCATGTTTGCGCTTTTCCCAAAGCAGCCATCCGGACTAGAAAAACAGTGGGCCCGATTCACAGAACTAACGTAAGACAAAATCCTAAACTTACTACCATTTTGGTATTCACAGAAGGCACTTACTCATTTTGGGATTCACAGAAGGCACTTACTCATTTCGGTATTCACAGAAGTTAGGAGTCAAATGCCTTCTGTGAATACCGAAAGTCTTAAAGTTAGGATTTTTCTCAGTTTAGGAGTAGTAAAGTTGGCACTCCTAACTTTAGAACTCCTAAAGGCCTTCTGTGAATACCGAAAGTCTTAAAGTAAGGATTTTTCTCAGTTTAGGAGTAGTAAAGTGAACTAACTTAACTACTTCTAAACTAAGAAAAATCCTAACTTAAAGACCTTCGTCATCACAGAAGGCATTTAGGAGGTCTAAAGTTAGGACTCCTAACTTCCATGTATACCAAAGTGAGTAATTGCCTTCTGTGAATACCAAAATGAGTATGTGCCTTCTGTGAATACCAAAATGGTAGTAAGTTTAGGATTTTGTCTTGTTAGTTCAGTGAATCGGGCCCTATGACAGGATCATTTTCTTGAGGTTACTGCACTGTTTTATACACCTTGAATGCATCTACTTGCTATATGCATGTTGTAGGTTTTTAAAATGACTGAACACAAGCTGGTATGCATTAGAGGAGATCAAATTTTTATTCTAGTTTATGCTTAGGTAGATTTATGTGCTGCACTCATTCATAATAGATGGTGTAAAGTAGAAGTGCCTCTTTCAACTTTCGCGATAAGAGAAGTATATGGCGGACCCTTCTTGAGGTTTTTTGGTCCTTGTCTTTGACTAAACATGACATGAGTGTTTTGGCAACTCGAATCTTCGAATATGAACTGCATCGTTGATCGACCCCTGAACCTGTTATTTGCTGAAATATGGAGTTTAAAAATCATGCTAAAGTTTATTTTTCTTTTAAATTATTTTAATCAATTGCTTAATAGTTTTAAACTTATCTGTGTTATAATAAATGTGGTTAGTATTCTTATGCACTTTTACGGCCTTTTATTAGGCCAAATAAAGATTTGAACTTGAGTAGAAAATGGATTTTCTCAATGTGTTGAGTAAGCACAAATAGTGTGACATCTGTTTTTGATAAGTTTCCTCTGGTGCATTACCTGTTCTGTTATAAATGGATTTTTGGGTTCCAAGATTTGCAATTAACATTAGAAAACTAACCACTTTAAAAGGATAATAAAACTCTGTAGGTGCTTGAGTGGCAAAACTTTTTTCTATAAGTAGGTGTACTCCCGACTTAAACGTGATGACTTCTGAATTTTCTTGTGTAAGCAACACTTATTCACAGGAACGGTTTGTGATTCAGGCACTCTAACAGAAATACAATTATAGCCAAACTCTGAATCAAATTATTTTACTGTAATTATATACTTTTAACAGACTTCAGGTCTGAAGTAGGTAAAAGAAGCAGGGACTATAGGTATTTCTGAGAAAATCTATGTTGTCAGTTTCCTCCTAAAAGATAAGAGTCAACAGTAGAGGTGACGAGAAGTTGCTAGACATTCCAATGTTTGGGTCCAATACATAGAGGAAACAGCTGTTCTTATTGATGAGTGCAGATTTGTAGCGGCGCACTGTCCAGCATATTTATTTGGGAAGGTCTGGGGTGGTCTCACAAATGTATTGATAGGTTAATAAAATGGTTTTGAATATGACTAATCTTTAATAGAAGGTCAGTAGAGTTTATTTAAGAGCGTTTAAGTCAAAATAAAGTTAGGGACTCCATTCAGACGTTCTTCACCAGTATTCAGAATTAGCAGCATAGGAGGCATTATTCTCTCAAGTAGATCTAAACAGAGAATGATTCTATTTTCTAAAGAGTGGTCAATTAATGCTGTCATTGACAAAAGTCAGGCCGACAAGTGTGACAGTGTATGTTTTATTAAAGACTCATAGTTTAAAGAAATAGACCATTACACAAACTTACAACAGATTCCAAGCTTCCTTAACCTATTGTCTTCAGAATATCTGTGCCCCTTCTCTCACTGCCATTATCTATGTTTTCCGAGAGTTAAATTACCACTGCTGACTTCTCATACAATTACTAACTGCATGTATGCTTCCCCAATTTTATCCACAAATAAATGCATTTCATGGGCTAACCAGAGGATGATCTCAGTGCCATCCGCATACATGTAAAGTAGAAAATAGTAAGACTGAATAGGGCTAACCAGAGGCAGAATGCAGAGATTAAACGTGCTAGGGAATATGACAGATCATAAGTAAATCATAAGGAGCACAAAGCAGCAATACAAGCAAAAGCCCAATCATTAATCTTTGCGTATCGATCATTAAAAGGAAAAATGGACTGCCCAAATCATAAACACCTATTAAAAGTTATGGCAGCCCAAATTATGCCTACCTTATCCTACGGTCTAGTTACCTGGTGTGGCAAGGAGGCCGATTTTTTAAATGACCTACAGATTAAAATCTATAAAGCGGTCTTTAATCACCCCAAATCCGCCTCAGTATCCCAAGTCAGGCTTGAATTCGGACTGCAAAATCAGTATTTCCGGAGCTGAGCGGCTTCGTGATACTCTGTTACAAACTTCGATCCGCAGATCCAGATACAATGGACTGGCTGAGTTGGGAAGAAATCAAACAACTGGCGGGGACCAAAACCGTGAACACATGGGGGAACTATTTGAAATGCTGCGTGGAAAAGTTGGACCTGGAACTAGCTTGGAAATCGGGGACAGATGAATCAACCCTAAGCGGACTAGCTAACGTGGCAGCAAAAAGGAAATCCTTTTTAGAGGATAAACAGTCACTTGCAAATCGTCGGCATGGTTGGACCATCATTCACTCTTTTACAACATTAAAACCTCTTGCATACCTTACATCCCACTTTAGCAGTCACTTAAAAAAAGCATTCACAGACTATAGGATGGGCATGCACGTCTCGAAGGACTTATTACCTTCTTGGAAACACTCCTACCTGACGGAGCAATGTCGTCTCTGTGGGTACAAAACTGAAACCCTAGCCCATCTTTTCTGTGTATGCCCAGCACTGATACGACAGAGACGACAATACTTGAAATCCATTTTCAATGAGCTGAACATTCGCTCATGCAGACACGCAGTTACAAGCTGGTTGGGAGGAGCCTCCATGATCCTGGCATGCCGTGGAGTCACATTTCTGGCTGAGGCGAGAAAATACTTAGGACAATCTGATCAGGGGGAACTTCGTGGCGGAGGGCCACCAGGGATACCTTAACTCCTGGGACTCAAATTGAGACTAGAAATAGAGATCCTGAGACAGACTGAGGAGTGCTCGAGGAAGTATTTTCTTTTCCTATCTTCCTTTTAAACTGTATCGTTTTTAATTTCACCAGATCTCGAGAAGCAAAAACTCAAGAAAAATTTTACTAACTTGCATTTTATTTTATCATGTGAAATTTTGTAATAATTTTAATGAATTATGCAATAAATCTTTGACTTGACTTGACTTGACAGATCATGAGACGTACCACGTTTGTTTCATGTTCATGGAATATGCTGATGGAAGGTATTTTTTGGACTATAATTATTGGAAAAATAATCTCCTGTCATCTCTCAAGAAGAAGAGACTTATCAACTATGTCAAATGTTACAGACATATCTAATAATAGAGTGTAATGCCGTTGTTGTCATTGCAACTGAATACATCACAGTGTGCCCACAAGGACTGTCATGGTGCTTCCCTGGGGTTGGACCCCACAATGTAATCATGTACTAATTTGAAAAGTGTTATATAGCGCTGACTAGACCCTAGGGTATCGGAGCGCTTTACATGAGGATCAGCGAATTACAGGTTTCATAGTTACATCAATTAAATCAAAGAATCAGGGAGGGAGGAGAAGGGGAGGGAAGGAAACACAACAGGGAAACAAGGAAAAACAATGTCAGGTGACCAGCTGTGTAGGTGATGGCCAAGGGGGTGAAACTAGGACTAGACTACTGTATAGCTGCATATGACAGCTCCACCGGGCATCGGCCAAGGTTGCTTGTGCACTGAGGTAAGTACAAACAGTTTTGGTATCCGCCCAGAGTTACAGGTTACAGAGTTACATCAATTAAATCAATGAATCATGGAGGGAGGAGTAGGGGGAGGGAAACACAACGGGGAAATGAGAAAAACAATGTCAGATGACCGGCTGGGTAGGTGACGGCCGGGAAGGTGAAATCAGGGCCAGACCCCTCTACAGCTGCATGTGACAACTACACCGGGCATCGGCCAAGGTTGTTTGTGCACCGAGGTTAGTACAAACAGTTTTGGTATGCGTCCAGAGTTACAGGTTATATAGTTACATCAATTAAATTAATGAATCATGGAGGGAAGAGGAGGGGGAGGGAAGGAAACACAACAGGGAAACGAGAAAAGCAAGGTCAGATTACCGGCTGGGTAGGTGACGGCCAAGAAGGTGAAACCAGTGTCAGACTCCTCTACAGCTGCATGTGACAACTCCACCAGGCAGCGACCAGGGTTGCTCGTGCACCGAGGTTAGTATAAACAGTTTTGGTATTTATTTATTTATTTATTTAGTGTTTTATAGAGCGCGAACCAGACCCGTGAGGGTATCAGAGTGCTTTACAGTAGTATCAGGTGGGATAACAGGACAAAAAGGGGGGGGGGGAGAGTAGAAGGGATAGGGAACACATAGAAAGATACAGTACATGGCAAGGCAAACAATCATAATAACCGACTACCTATTGGGATAGGAACAAAATGATACAATAAGCTAGAAAAGCAGTCTGAGCACCCTGGAAGATAGATCGGAAGAGCAGGGTGGGTGACAAAAGGAGAGGGGGCCAGGGATAATGCTGTAACAATGGGTAAAGTCAGGTTACGGAGGAGAATAATATGAGCATTAGGAGAGGAATTTGCCCATTAGGAAAGTTTTGGTCTCCTTTTTGAAGTGAGCTAGAGACTGTATTCTTCTGATGGTGGGTGGGAGTGAGTTCCATATTCTTGGTGCGGCTCCGGAGAAAGCCCGGTTGTACGTTCTTTTTTTCTTGAAGCGCGCAGGTTGGAGCAAAAGGGCTCTGGCGGACCGGGAGTTTCTGGCTCCGCCAGATAAAACAAGTTTCTGTGCGAGAAAAGCAGGGGACTTGGAGTAGAGAGCCTTGTGGGTGATGCAAGCGAGCTGAAATTGGATTCTGGCCTCAAGCGGAGGCCAGTTCAGAGCTTTAAGGTGGGGTGGGATATATTCGAACTTCTTAGAGCCAGTTAAAAGTCGGGCAGCGGCGTTGAGGCAGGCTTTCAAGGGTACCAGAGAGGTCTTAGGTAGGCCAGCGAGGGTGGAGCAAACATATTCTAGCCTGGAGATGACTAGAGCCTGAATTGCCAATTTTAGATCTGGGGGGTCGAGGAAAGGTTTCAGGTTTTTTTAGGTAGTTCAAATTTGGCAGTTTTGGCCATCGTGTTGATAGGCCCGCATGGTCAGGTTGCCGTCTAAGGTAATTCCTAGGGATTTAGCAGAGTCCACAATGGTAGGAGAGCAGTTTAGCACTGTGATAGCCTTGATCCAAACTTGAATGTCTATATTGGCGTTAGGTGGTGAGATTAAGAGGAACTCAGTTTTTTTAGCATTGAGTTTAAACTGGTTTGATGTGAGCCAGTGAACCGTCAGCTTTAGGGCCTCGTTCAGGAGGCAAATGTCCTCTGGGGAAGAGATTTTGATGTAGAGCTGTGCGTCATCGACATACATGTGGTAGGAGATATTGGCAGTACGCAGCACGTCTGAGAACGTTTCGAGGTAGAGATTGAAGAGGGTTGGAGACAGGGTTGAGCCTTGAGGGGATCCAACTGTCATCGGAGAGTAAGAGGATAGGTTGCTCAGGACTCTCTGTGAGTGGTTCTGGAGGAAGGACCTAAACCATGCCAGAATGGTGCCATCCAGACCCATCCTAAGTTTGAGCCGATTCAGGAGAATTTTATGGTTGACAGTGTCAAAAGCCGAGGATAGGTCAAGGAGGATCGAGAGGCATATATTGCCTTGGTCAAGGGCTTGAAGGGCATCATCCACAATGTGGAGGAGTGGGGTGTCCGTGCTGTACCCAGGTCTGAAACCAGATTGCAAGTCGTCTTGAAGGTGGAGGGAGGAGGAGGGGGAGGAAAGGAAACACAACGGGGAAACAAGGAAAACAATGTCAGATGACCGGCTGAGTAGGTGATGGCCGAATGGGTGAAACCAGGGTCAGAGTCCTCTATAGCTGCATATGACAGCTCCACCGGGTATCGGCCAAGGTTGCTTGTGCAGCGAGGTAAGTACAAACAGTTTTGGTATCCACCCAGGGGGCATCGTCAAAGGTCCATCGAAAGTTCAATCAAAGTTCCACTGGGCCTGGGCCATGTTGATCCGGCTCAGAGGTAAGTACAATGTTCAAGGCTCTGGGCCTTCTTCGGCAGTAGAAAGACCGGGGGGGTTGCCCCACATCGTTATCACCTGAATGTAGGACTGTATTGCTTTGACAACCGTCTTCGTGACCCTTCCCCCTCTTATGTGGCGCTAAATTCTTCACCTCTCGGGGAAAGCCCCTATTCAGCTGTGGCAACTGCAACCACTCGGTCAATAGGTCATTGCTGGTAGGGCCTGCTATTCCATAAACTCACAAGATGCACTGCCCCTGATTGTACTCAAGACCCCCTCAGGATAGCTGCCCTAGTATGCAGATAGTCAATTTGTGGATCTTTTCTGGTCTCGCTAGGCTAAGGTTAATTCCTTGGGTGGCTCCTGCTTTATACTTTGATGGCCCACCTTGATCCGCAGCCAGCATCTTAGGGTCAGGCTTTGAGCTTTTATTGCCTCTCCCCCCTCCGGATCATGCTGCCAGCCGCAGGCCTGGTATCTTGGCCGCACTCAACACACAGGCAGTCATCAGGGGGCCCGCCGTTCTGACACGCAGCCATCACACATTCTCTGCCAGGCCACAGCACTCCCCCGCAGTATCTCTCATCAAGGGCTTCCCTTACCGGTTCATGTCACTGGGTGAGTGTTTTTCCACCTTACTTAGTTCCCGGGGGATTCCGCTGCATAGTACAATGTTATAGTCTTCTAGGTAGAACCGCAACTGTGAGGCCAAATGGGCACCTGACTGAAATCTTGAGTCACTTTGACATGCTCAGTAGCGACATCACGTAACCCGCCGATAGGTCAAGGCTTATCGATGTGATGAAAAATGAACATATGATAATATGTAAGGCTATTTTTTGTAAAACCACTGTAATTGTCATTGTAAATTTTTACATGACCTATGTGATCAGCTACCTAACATTAGATAGAGGCAGTCAAAGGACTTCCTGTCACTGCTGAAATTTCATGAAGTCAAGAAATGTTGCCTCCACAAAGAAGGAAAAGGGTTTTTGACTTAACCGATGGACAGTTGACCATACCCCCAGCAACAAAATGGTCTAATTTCTGGCTGCATGATATCACACCTATAGAAAGGTACAAAAAGGGTTAGAGACAGTTCAGAGAGCAGGAACACATGTGTTGGTGGATCAATCTCTGGGATGGAGTTGGGTTTGGAGAATGAGAAGACTGGGAGAAAAGCACTTTCCAGGACATTTAAGTATGGGGGCTGTGTGAGCACAGGTCCCTGTGGAAGTGTGTGTGGGACTTGAGCATTAAGAATGGAAATCATTGTAATCCACCCGGGGACAACACAAGAATGACATCCACTTACTTTCTTAATACATGGCCCTCAATGACAATTGTGTGTGTTGAATTAATGTTGCAAGGTCCAACCTTCTTGCTAAGGCATGCATTTTGTTAATCTACAAACCTTGAATTAGGGATTTGGGAGGCAAGATGGCAGCTTTGTAGGTGCTGCAGGAGCCACCCGTCTACCACTCTGCAGCATTGGGGCTGATATGAGGCATTTTGGGCGAACGTAAGCGGCATCGATGATCCTTCTGAAGAAACCATCCACCCAGAGATCTAAATTGGAGTAACTACAAACAAGCTTTGTCAAATTGACTAACTTGCTAATCCGCACCGTTTGGAAGATCTTGGCTGGCTGGCTAAATGGCGGAGTTCAGCCCCGGCGTAGCAGTATGCCGCCAAAACAATCTAAACCCCAGAGGGATCGTCCGGAGATCAGCTCTTCTGGAGCTGCTGTGAATCTGTGCGGCCTCTCTACTACCAGGAAGACGCTTGTCATTTTATTTATTTTATTTTATTTCATTTTAAAAGTTTTATATAGCGATGGCTAGACCCGGAGGTATCAGAGCGCTTTCATGAGCATCAGATCATAATTACAGGTTACATCGTTACAAAGGTTACACAGTTCTTAGAGCATGGCAACATAGTTATTTGTAAGGTCGAGAAAAACAAGAAGCACAAATACGTAAGGGGAAAAGAAGGCAGGGTGAGAGATTCAGGGTGGGGTTGGAGTAGGGGAAGTAGACAGGTAATGAAGGTGGGAAAAGAGATGGGGAGGGGAGGGTGAGAGACACAGGATGGGGAGAAGAGGGGAAGGGTGACGGGGACACCAACCGGTAGACGAGTCAAGGCAACGTCCAAAGTCCAGTAAGCTGTGATCCTAAGGGAAGTGGTATCCCTTCCCTATCTCTATTGCGAGAGGCTCCCTTTACGCAGTGGGCTCTCTCAGAGAGGTCTCTGAGACTCCAAGGCCTACATACTGGATCCTTCCCTAAAAAGGGGAGAGGGAGTGCTTTGGCAAGGGGTGCCATACCATACCTCAAGTAGGAGTGGCTCCCTTGGCGCAGTGGACTCACTCAGCGGGTTCAATAAGACTCCAGAGTATAAATATTGGATCTTTCCCCAACAAGGGGAGAAGGAGTGCTTAGTCAAAGGGCACAAAAGACAGGGGGTAGACAGAGTCGCAGGCAAGGGGAGAGATTCAGGGGAGAGAGTAGAGGAGCTAGGGAAGAGACAATAAGGAGAGACGAAAAGAAGTCTGCCTAAAGACCGACTGGGTAGGTGACGACCAAGGAGGGAATCCAAGGCCCATCTCCCCTATAGCTAAACCAAGTAGCTCCATCGGGCATCAGACAGAATAGTTCAGTCTCAAAACATTGAAGAAGATCAACAAGTAAACATTAAATCAAATAATCAGCAATACAATTAGGGGAGGAGTAAAAGGCGAGAGAAAGTAGTGGGGGGTAGGGGAGGAGAGGGAGTGAGGATAAGGGACGAGACAACCATAGAGACGAAAGGAAGTCTGTCAAAGGTTCAAAGAAAAACAGGGTGGGGACAAAGGACAAGGGCATGTGAGGGCAGAGGACAGAGACTGGAAAGAGTGGGAGCGGAGAGGGGGGGGAAGGTTGTATAATGTTTGAACAGACACAGGTATCTCCTGCCTGGGGGCTGTATTGTCTTGTTGGAGAATGCGGGCAATGAAACTCTGTTCATCTCCGATGGGTGAAAAAGCTGGCGTAAGCGAGTCCTTTGTTTCCTAGTTCATGTCTTTATTGGTGGCCATTTTTGGGTCAGGCGGCCCCTTCTCAGTAGTGCATCCTAGCCCTTCCCAGAACAATGTGATGCCAATGGATATGCATTGGCAACTAAAAGGGATTGAATACTAGACAAAAGGTTTAAAAAACAAGTGATGGTATATCAGGAGCATTATCCACCGACAATGGTGCTGGAAAGGGCTGAAGGGATGCATTACCACTGAAGAAGCAAATCCAACTACAAAAATGCAAAGACGGGCAAATCAGAACAGGTGGTGAAATCACAATGGAAATAGTACAGCAGGTGCAATCGCAATTCTTGACTGGAAGAGAGATCACTTCAAGTGAAGGTAGTAAGTCAGATAAGTATAAAAGAAATAATCAGTAAAGAGGTCCTGAAGGCAGTAAGTCAGGTAAGTATAAAAGAAATAATCAGTAAAGAGATCCTGAAGGCAGTAAGTCAGGTAAGTATAAAAGAAATAATCAGTAAAGAGGTCCTTAATGACAAATCAACAGGAAGTGATATCACCGTTGAAAAAAACAGTTTAAGAAGAGCTGAAATGATGTGCATTCATAAATGAAAGAGATTACTTTGAAGTTCAACCTGTATCGAACACATGATCACTTAAGAACGCCAACAGCATATGAAACCACTGTTGGAAAGCCAAGAGGAAGTGATGTAATTGCAGTTATGCTCTTAACAGGAAATTATTATTTGTTAGATGAAGCCCCGACAGAAGGAGAGATCTGTGAAAGTGCCCATTTTATTGTGTGGCAATTATGGAAGTATAGTTGCCCTGTTGACTGCTTTGATCTCTTAGAAGCAGCCCAGAAAGGTAACCTGGCCAGGGGAGTGTCAAACTGGATTCAAGGAACTGAAGTCACTATGCAATGCACCTCTACTAAAAGCACAGACTAGTCTTTCATTGGACAGGTGGATGCCTCCAGCAAGTACTTGGAGTGGTGTTAGCACAACTGGTAACATGTGATGGGAACACCCGACAGACTATTAGTAGTGAGTTACTTCCCAGGAAACAGAGCAGAGCGGCTACTGCAAAGGAGTGCTTTGCCATATTGTGGGTGCTGTGCAAGTGGGCAATAAGCCACTTTGAACTGTAATTTTGATGGTACAGTACATGGAGGCCTGTGTTCCATATTGGAAGCCAAGGACCTTGGGAAAGCATTGAGCACCCAGACATTTGTCGATCCCTCAGTGCTCTCAGCAATGCAGGGGAAGAGCCAGTCACTTGCTTAAAATTTGTAATGGAAAGGTAATTTGTCAGGAGTCCAAATACATCTCATGAATGAGATTGGGCTGATAAGTAGGACTGGGAGTCTTTGTAACCTTTAGGCACGTATCAATCCAGGTGTAATCCTGTGGCGACTCCAATTACGTGAATTGTGGCTATTAAGTTTGTATTCACTCTTGCAGAGACGGACTGCTTCCTGGAAAAATGAGCGGGCACCCCCCAAAACAAACGGCTGGGCGTAAGGAGGTGGAGGTGGGGAAACAGAGGCCCAAGGATCAGCATCAGCATCCCAGTGAGGAGGCGGAGACCTCCTCCAAGCATCGAGTCTTTCCAGGGATGTTTTCTGGTCGCAGCAAGGTGAATGGGAAGAAAGGCTTTGGCTGGTGAGAATCTCTCACAATTAGCAGTGGGGAATACCGGGCCCACTCCCATCGATGCTGTAAGTACGGGACTGGCCATTATATCCCAAAGTGATGCAGTATTGGGGGGAGCAGGGGAGGGCAGCACTGCTAATATTATTGCCTTAAGTAATAAGATTGAGGAGGAGGAGAAGGAGAAGACTGATTTGGATATAGCCATGTCTGAACTGGGGTGGCAGAGTGGGCTAAAGAACGGTGATGGATTAAACCCAGATCTTTTGACTGGGTGTGAGTGCTTGATTGATTCAGATGCTCCGTCCATCACCACCCCCTTTTGTACCGCTTTTGGCCTCCATAAGTGTGGCAGGGTATACTCAGACGTGAGTCCCTTGCTCACTTTGCCACTGGATTCAAGCAAGCCAGGCTGAAGACGGCTGGAATGCCAGAAAACGGTCCTCGGAAGCTTGTTTCCGGTCCAGGGAATACATGGCTTGGCAGTTCGGGCTGGACTGTTCCCATAAGGCACAGGGTCAGACTGATTTGCATATAGCCATGTCTGAACTGGGGTGGCAGAGTGGGCTAAAGAACGGTGATGGATTAAACCCAGATCTTTTGACTGGGTTTGAGTGTTTGATTGATTCAGATGCTCCGTCCATCACCACCCCCTTTTGTACCGCTTTTGGCCGCCATAAGTGTGGCAGGGGATGCTCAGACGTGATACCCTTGCTCACTTTGCCACTGGATTCAAGCAAGCCGGCTGAAGACGGCTGGAATGCCAGAAACCGGTCCTCGGAAGCTTGTTTCCGGTCCAGGGAAGACATGGCTTGGCAGTTCGGGCTGGACTGTTCCCATGAGGCACAGGGTCAGACTGATTTGCATATAGCCATGTCTGAACTGGGGTGGCAGAGTGGGCTAAAGAACGGTGATGGATTAAACCCAGATCTTTTGACTGGGTGTGAGTGTTTGATTGATTCAGATGCTCCGTCCATCACCACCCCCTTTTGTACCACGTCTACTAAAAGGCAGTCTCTCGGAGCTGGCACATTGGGACTTGGACGCAGAGGTGCAAATATTGCACCGTTTTCCACTTATGCTGAAAAAGAAGAAAGGACAGGAGACCAATGAAATGCCTAGAGCTACTCTAATATTATTTGGAAACTTTCTACTCAGGCAAGCGGCATTTGATAAGGCGAGACCTGAAGCAAGACGCTCGGCCAAAGGACATACCTTCTTTGTCCAGTCAGATTTCTCCCACATGACTGTGGAAAGAAGGTGGAGGCTTTGACAATTAATCATGTCTTTTTTATAGCTAGGGTGTGAGGTTTATCTTTCTTAGCCCCTCACTTGCTAATAGTTATTTACAGGGCGGGTTACAAGAGGGTTCTCCTCAGAAATACAAGCACAAGAATACCTTCGGGAGATTTCTGAGACAGGGAAATAGAAAGAAATAAGAGGCAGAATTACATCTGTTTATTAAGGCTGTTGGTCTGATATTTCTCTCTTGCTTGCCTTTTTCACCCCTCTCATCCAGTACTATACACTAGTATGGAGGGTTTTTTTTCTTTCCTTTTCTTGTCTTTATTCTCATGTTGTTTTTTTCAGTGGAGTGATGATGGGTGGTGGTGGGAAGCAGCACTATACTAGAAGCATCACAAAGGTCCATGGACCTATTTTGCCTAGCAAGGGGGGTGAGGGGAGAGGGTGAAGGGAGGGGTGAGGGAGGTTGGTCCAGGTGTTTGAATTTGATGAGTTGGCATTACTAGCTTTAAGAAGTTGGCAGTGATTTTTAAAATCACAGAAGGTAATGGGTAAGCTTAGAATTGCTTCTGTTAAAATCTGTGGATTGAATAATCCCCTTAAGAAACGTAGGATTGATGAGGATATTCAGCATTTAAAGGTAGGCATAGTATATAAGAGACACATGTTGAAGCAGGTAGGCAAAACGTGGCAAAACTTGCAGGCTATCAGCTAGTCTCTAGTACAACCCAGGGAACACGGACAAGAGGGGTTGCCATTATATCTCACATAAATACAGTTAGATTTTCACATTGAAAATCTGACCTGATGGGCAGTTGGGTTATCACTCAATGTTGTATTCATATTAATCTATTTACATTATGATCTGTATATGGCTCTGTGTTGGATGACCCCTCCCTGTTTGACTGGTTAAATGTAGACATAGCAGGCTGGCCGCTCCCTTTAATTTTAAGTGAGGATCTCAATAATAATTTGAATTCCACCTCTATCAAGCTGGGAAAAGGGTTTTACCAGGGCCGTAAGCCAAATGTTTTTCAATCTTTAGTTAATCTATGTATGACACATGGTATAATAGATGTCTGGGCAGCACTGGAATCTCAGGATTCATGATACACTTTCTTTTTTGCTCCGCATCAAATGCACGCCAGACTTGACTATTTTTTTGCATCCCAGGGGATATTGCCAAACTGTCGGATATTCAAATTTTCCCATATCATGTCTGATCATCATCCCCAGGTTTTAGAACTCTCAGTAAAAACACAGAACCCCCCGATATCATGCTGGACTTTTGACAGAGCACTTCTTTATGATGAGGAATATGTGGATCACATGAAGAAGTGGATCCCAAGATTCATAGTTGAAAATAGAGGGAGCACAAGTTTAGATGTACTTTGGAATGCCCTAAAAGCACAGGTAAGAGGGGAAACTATGGGTGGGCATCTCAGTAGAAGAAGAAACAACATATGCAGGAATTGTAAAAAAACCTTTTTGGAAGCGGAAACTCAGCTGGTAGGGGTAATTAGGGATGGGGTGAAGTGGGACAAATACAAATAAAAGTGACCTTATTAAAATCATCAATATTTTGGTTAAAATGCAGCAGGGAAATACATAGCTTGGCAGACTAGAGGGAGTATCTGGCCGATTTATTCTATCAGTAGAAGTAAGGGGAATTCTGGAAGGTTCGTTTACGGTGGAGGAGGTGGGGGGTGGGGGGTGATTCAGGCACTTGTGAATGAGAAGGCAGTAGGTACAGAATCGATTCCGGGAGAATTCTACAAAAAGATGGCTCCTGGCCTACAAGAAGTTATAAGGAATGTTTTTCTAGAGGCTAAAGCAGGCCAAGGGGCGCCGGATTCTTTAAGATCCGCTAATATATTGTTTTTTCCCAAAAAGGGTAAGCTGGGATCCTATCATCCTATTACGTTAATTAATAGTGATATCAAGGTGTATGCAAGGATCTTAACTAAACGCTTGGGAGGGGTAATAAAGAAATAGGTCTCTCCAGTACAGCATGGTTCTGTCCCTGGCCACAGCACCATCGACCATATCCAATGGACAATTGCGCTTTTTGATGCTGCAGGAATTGCTGGGGACCCTATGGCACTAATCCTGCTGGACGCGGAAAAAGCCTTTGATAAGGCTGTTCCTCTGGGAAATTATGGGGGAAAGAGGGCTCGGAAAAGGCTTTATCAAGGCCATTTTTACAATGTATTTTAAACCAATAGCTAGAGTTGCACTAATGTGAGATGTATCGGACCCTGTACTGATTAGTCGGGGGACTCGTCAGGGCTGTCCTTGTTCCTCCCTTTTGTTCGCATTATATATTGATCCTCTAATTAGTAAGATCGAAGGTAATAGTGGGATTGTGGCAGTGCAAAGCAATGGGGGAAACTAAGATTCTTGCCTATGCCGACGATCTGGCAATTGTCACCTCTAGTCCATCTGGCACATTAGGAGAAATCGCAAGGGAAGTTAATGTTTTGGACAGATCTCGGGGTATCGGTTGAATCAAAGCAAGACTCAAATTTTGATTAGCATGGGGGTACATCTGATTGACACATGGGTAGTGCAGAAGGCAGCATGCCTCGGGGTTTAGCTGTTGGCAGATGTGGCAAAAATCGTCGAAGCAAATGTAGACCCGCTCCTCCCAAAATTTTAAATGGGTCTGGCTCAACTAAATAATCTTAAGCTGACACTTGTTGGAAGGAGTATTGTTATTAAGATGCTATTCCTGCCAAAAACATTGTATATTTGAGAGTCATTCCTCTAACCATAAATAGATGTTGGTTTAAATCCCTGAATCAGATGATGTCGAAATTTCTCTGGACAAACTGCCGCCCTAGGAGGCACTAAAATGTTTGACGCTTCCAAGGGAAAGAGGAGGTTGGGGTATTCCTAATTTACAGCTATATTACTGGGCTGTGATATTATATAAAATTAGGGATTTGCTGGTTGGGGAAAAAGATAGTTTCCAAGACCCAACTCCCACTTATATATATGAGTTGTTATTAGAGAGCGAGACTAATGGGTGTCTCTTACGACATACCGAATTCAACTACTACAAAAGAGTCAAATTCAAGACCCTCTTGTGTGCGTTTAAAGTCTGGACTGTGGTCCGTTCAAAATTTGGTCTGGGACAGTTCAACGCTCACTCCCCGTTATATAAAAATGTGTCTCTTCCAGATATTTTTAAGGATGAATACATGAAAGGGTGGCATGAAAAAGGAGTGAGGATCGTTAGGGATCTGATAGATGAGACAGGGTTGTACCATTTGACCGAATTAGGGATAGCTATGGACTGGAGAATAGTCAATTCTTTAAATATCTCCAGATAAGAGATTTCTTGGCAAAGAAGGTTGGGGTTTGCTGTGACACTGGTGGAGGGGTTATACAAAGGGTCATTCACACTTGGCAGGATATATAAGCTACTGAATGAAACAATGGTGGATGATTTAACTAAACATTAAGACCACTGGAAGGAACATTTACAGGTGGGATTTGGAGAAGTCGATGATTCACTACAGCTAGCCAAACATCTTTTATTGCTTCTAACCTACAGCTTCAGTGTTTTAAAACTTGGTTCAACGTGTATATTACCCCTGCTAAGATCGCAAAATGGGGTAGATCAGCTGGCTCATCCTGCCCTCACTGCGGTTTTCAAGCAGCTGATAGCTTGCATATGTTTGCATCTTGCCCTAGCTTGGATGCTGTTAAAAGAAATGTGGGTGCCATTTTAGAATCCTAGGTCGGACAGAAAGTAGATATGTCAACACAATTTATTATGTTAGGGGTGGGCAATACTTCACTCTCAGGGCAGGTGCAGGTATTTGTCTTTAATTCTACGACAGTATTTAGGCTCTGTCTAGCCACTCATTGGCTTGACCCGGTGCCTCTAACCAACCAGCCAGCAGTGGTTGGGCAGACTTTTAGCGGTCTATTGGCTGGAAACAGGAGACCATTGCTGAATCGCCGCCACCGCCGAGAGTCAGTTGCACTCACCTGTAACGGCCACAGAGGAAGGAGAGCAAACGGACATTGCCCACATCGCCGCCACCGCCGCCAAGAGTCAGGAAACACCGGACTCCGCGCCGCCGCTCTGGGAAACTGCAAATCCCGGCAGGCACCGCAGCGGCGCGTCAGAGTGACGCGGCAGCGCCCTGAGAGCGCTTAGGAACTGGGATAAAAGGAGGAGCACCCCGGCAGAGCGGGGGAGACCATTGCTGAATCGCCGCCACCGCCGAGAGTCAGTTGCACTCACCTGTAACGGCCACAGAGGAAGGAGAGCAAACGGACATTGCCCACATCGCCGCCACCGCCGCCAAGAGTCAGGAAACACCGGACTCCGCGCCGCCGCTCCGGGAAACTGCAAATCCCGGCAGGCACCGCGGCGGCGCGTCAGAGTGACGCGGCAGCGCCCTGAGAGCGCTTAGGAACTGGGATAAAAGGAGGAGCACCCCGGCAGAGCGGGGGAGACCATTGCTGAATCGCCGCCACCGCCGAGAGTCAGTTGCACTCACCTGTAACGGCCACAGAGGAAGGAGAGCAAACGGACATTGCCCACATCGCCGCCACCGCCGCCAAGAGTCAGGAAACACCGGACTCCGCGCCGCCGCTCCGGGAAACTGCAAATCCCGGCAGGCACCGCGGCGGCGCGTCAGAGTGACGCGGCAGCGCCCTGAGAGCGCTTAGGAACTGGGATAAAAGGAGGAGCACCCCGGCAGAGCGGGGGAGACCATTGCTGAATCGCCGCCACCGCCGAGAGTCAGTTGCACTCACCTGTAACGGCCACAGAGGAAGGAGAGCAAACGGACATTGCCCACATCGCCGCCACCGCCGCCAAGAGTCAGGAAACACCGGACTCCGCGCCGCCGCTCCGGGAAACTGCAAATCCCGGCAGGCACCGCGGCGGCGCCTCAGAGTGACGCGGCAGCGCCCTGAGAGCGCTTAGGAACTGGGATAAAAGGAGGAGCACCCCCGTGTCACGGGACGCGAGCGGGACGCCCGGGGCGAAGCCCGGGCAAAGGGCGGGCCCTCTACGGCCCTCATCGGCAGGAGGGGGCAGGGGCAGGGCTCGACCCCCTGTTCCATCAGAGACGCGCCTACAAGTAAGACTCTGTTGTCGTCCCTGTGTTATTTGTTAACAGCGGTATATATATAGACGATGTCTAAAAAGAAACCAGCTGCTCTGCCCACAAACACCATGGACAACTATGTTGTACAAACAGTCAAGAAAATAAACGAACAAAGGAGGGAATCACTTGGGCTAAGCCAGTCACCAGACTTGTGCAGGCTAAGCCCTACTTTCCCTCTGTCAACTGATGATAGCCCTTTCGTGTTGGTGGAAACCAGGGTCTCACCAATTGCACCACCTATCATTGAGTCTAGCAGCCAGCCATTGATCATGTTACCATCCCCTGTTATTCTGGATGGAGACTCAGAAAATGTTATAGATTCAGACCCAGAAACTGAAACTGGTCCTGTGGAGGACGATTTACCACCGATTGAGCACACTCCCCGGCCTGTGCGCACCTGTGTGAAGAATCAGCGGAAACAGGGCGGCCCAAGGCCAAGAGTGAAAAGGAAAAGAACATTATCCCCAGGTCCTTCGAGAGCTCCCCAAAAGGCTGTAGGGGAAGGGACTTTAAGAAACAGAGGAGATGATGAAATGTTGAGTAAACTGCTTGAGGTTGTAGAGGGTAAACTTATTGAAATTGTAAAACCTCTGATCTCTAAAATCGATAAATTGCAGGCTGAAGTAAAAAGACTTGGAGGTGTGCAAACTAAATTGACGGAGGAAATAGGCAACCTTAATACTTTACTAATAACAAGAAATAGCACTGAAGGGATTAACCAAGTTGGAGAAGGGACATCGGGTGTGTTGACTAACCCAGTCCACATGCCGGTCCCGAAAGTTAATCAACATGTAATAACAGCAGAAGGGTGTCCGTTGTTAGTAAATTTACCACAAGCACAAGTTCACGGTACAGACCCACTGCAGTTTATTGAGGAAGCCTCACCCGTTGTACTGGTGTTAGCTAATGTACCCCTTTTGGATGACGGCATCACCGAGTCATCTAGCTCTCTGAGTAGCAAGGCCCTCCATTGGCTCTCAGGTAATATGAGGTTAGCGCCTGGAGGGTTACAGCAATTGGCGCATGACATTAAAGCAGTTAAGCGTGTCCCTTGGATAGGGAATCGCCCTAAAAGATTTAAAGGGGACTGTGTGGCGGTAACATTTGCACACCCCGATGTACTTCCAAATGTCTTAACACATATTCTTCCGCCTCAGCGTAGAAAAGGTACGGTGGTCCCCCTAACATTAAAATTCTTCTATGGGGAACAGCAAAATGTAACCCTGCCAAAAACGCCAGCACTAGGATGGGATAACAACTTGAATATGCATAACCGCTGGGCTTCTCCCCTAGTACCAAGCCTGCTTTTACATAACAGATTTGATGCCCTGTCTGGTCTTAATAACTGCGATTGACAAGAGGTTAGGCTCGATATTGCCGAAGTATCAGCAAGAGTAGACTTAAATCAGACCCCAAATTCTTTAGGTGGTACATTGCCTAAGTCTGTGGGTATATCTTGTAATACCTTAGAGGGGGCATCAACATCTTGCCACATTGCCAGTTGGAACATAGCAGGACTAGTTTCTAAATTTGAAGTATTAGGGTGGTTAGAACTAATTAGAACATTTGATATCCTTTGTTTACAAGAGACCTGGTGTTTAAATTTCAAGGGCCTTGATGGTTTTGTAGCATATGAGCTACCAGCAGTAGCAACTACCTCAGGGAGGGCCAAAGGTGGTTTGCTAATTCTGATTTCTGTGAAAATGCGAATTAGGGTGAAGGAGCATATCACTGTGGGCAATAATTCCCAACTGCTGTGGTTAGCTGATGAGGCAGACAAAAACATTCTGCTGATTAATATGTATAGTAATGTTTTTGATGCTAGCAGATATATGGTCATTTTAGAATTAGACGTCGCAATCAAACAATTGATGAAAGCTTCTAACACAGTTTTTGATTTCATATATGTTGGAGATTTTAACATTTCTGTTTGCCCGCTCTCTAATCAAAATTTGTGTGGCACTTTGAACCGTGTTGGAGAGCCAGCTACACATTTCCAACACAATACATATGGAGAAACCCTGAACTCCTTCCTACTCGCCCATGATATGGAGATCCTAGAGATCGAGCAGGATGAGAAGGGTGATAGCTTGCCAACTTTTGTAGGGAGAGGGGCGAACACCGTAATTGATTTTATTTGCATGTCTTATGAACTAGCTCATTTTAGCTCTGATGTCAAGGTTGTAGACCACATGATTAGTGATCATAACTGTCTTGTTATTAAAACTAGGTTTTGGGAAGTTTGTATAATTCCAGATAGTAGCCCTATCACAAACATTGAGGTACATAGGCCGAACGGATTTAGAATAAGGTGGGCAGGGGATAAAGCTGAAGTAACTTCTAATTGCATTATCTCATGCTGCTTAAATGACATCACATCAATTATTGATGAGAAATCAAATATGGAGGCCTGTATTTTCCACTTTACAAAAATCAATGTTTTTATCAGTGGTAAGTTTACTAGGGCTGCTGGAAATTTTAACAATAAAGCAAGGGGATGGTTCAATAATGCATGTACTGTGGCACTGAAGACACTAAAAAAGGCATTATCCATCAAACCTAGAGACAAAACGGTTGTAGCTAAGCTTAGATTTGACTATAATTCAGCTCTTAAGCAAAGGAAAGCTGAACTACGTGAGGAAGCTTGGGAGCGTTTTGATCAAGCGGCTGTATCGAATAACTGTACGCTTTTCTGGGCAGTAGTTAACAGCCCCTTTTTAAAGGATGATAAACACCCCGTGTTGACCTCAAACGTAGGTAAGGAATCATGGGTACAGCATTTTTCTGGCATTTTTAATCCTAACACGGTAATGTTGCCGATAAGTTGCTCATGGCCAGTACTTAGCCTAGATATCACCTTACAGGAGGTCCTAAGTAGTATCAGGGCTAGTAAGGGCGGAAAGGCCCAGGGACCCGATGGTGTCCCAGTTGATGTATATAAATTTGCACCTGAGACTTGGGGGCCAGTACTAGTCAAAGTTTTTAATGCTGCTGTTCACTGTACTATCCCGTGCACCTGGTCTGAATCAATAATAGTTCCTATTCACAAGAAAGGGGACCGAGGAAACGTTAAAAACTACCGGCCAATTTCATTGCTGGATTCGTCCGTCAAATTTATGAGCTGTGTACTCCTCGTCCGATTAGAAGAGTGGGCAGAGTCTAATCAGATAATGACAGACTGCCAATACGGGTTTAGGAAAGGAAGAGGTTGCATTGAACAATGTTTAAACCTGGAACTCCTGATAGGGAAATACACCCGAGCAAAAAGTGGTTCACTCTACCTTTGTTTCGCTGATCTGAGCAGCGCTTTTGATCTGGTGGATCATGCCATACTATGGACTACCTTGCTAGAAATGGGAGCACCTAGGGAAATTATATATTTTCTGGCCCGCCTGTACGAGAGGCTCAGCTCGAGTGTCCGGTACGGGCCTACGGGTGAATGCACAGACAAATTTTGGGTCAGGAGAGGTATTAGACAAGGGTGCGTTTTGGCACCCCTGCTTTTCACTCTGTTTATTAATGAAGTAGACTCGACCCTTAAGAAGGTACCAGCGGACGCCCCTAGAGTAAACACAAGTACCATCCCCGTGTTACTCTATGCGGACGACGCTGTGTTGCTCTCTAGGACCCCTCGGGGTCTACAGCTTTTGATGGACAAATTTGTGGCCTTTATCGAAAAAAGAAAGCTGGTCATTAACAAGAGCAAGACATATGTGATGGAGTGTGGAGCTAGTAATGTCAAAACTAAAAAGCCCTATAGGTATCTCATTGATGGCCAGGTGGTGCAGTGTGTGGAAAATTTCTGCTACCTGGGGGTTACCTTTTCCAAAAATGGCCGCTGGGATGTCGAGCACAAGGTGGTGCGCGACAAAATGATCAGGAGTGCCAATGGAATATTTGCTTTTGTAAGTAAATTAGGTAGTAGAAGGCCTAAAGTAATGCTTAAGATCTTTGAAGCTAGGTGTCTCTCGGCTGCTCTCTACGGAGCAGGGGTATGGGGGGTAACCAGGGTAGAACCGCTACAGGTAGAAGAGAATACCTTTCTGAAAAAATTATTGTGTCTCCCGACATCCACTGCTAATAGTTTGGTCCACAAAGAATTAGGACTACATCATCTAAATGATCTATTACTGTTGAGACCTCTGATGTTATGGCGTTCGGTCTGGATGAAAGACGAAACCTCATTTAATAGGGCCATCATTGAGGATTGTTTACGTCTAGACTATTTTCTCAAAATCCCATGGATTAAATACACAATTGAATCTTTCTCTAGTGTGTTTGGGTTAAACGTTACATTAGATCACTGTTCTGCTTCGGATCTCTCTAAAGAGAGCCTGAAATCAATCTTTTTTAATTATTGTGCAGAAAGACGAGCCACGGATGATCTCAAACTTTCCACCTGTATACGTTATAACCAACTGAATGAGTTTGTGGGCCTACACCCCTACCTCTCCCAGGTGACCAAAGGGCAACATCGGTTTGTCCTTACCAGGATGAGGATGGGTACGGTCCACCTATTGGTTGCATTCCCTGAGATTAAGATGCGCCCTATAGGTCCATGTCGGTGCGACAACATTGCAGAACAAAGCACAGAGCACTTTCTACTTATATGTAACCTGTATAGTGAATATCGAAAATTCTTTGTAAAACCTTTATTTATTAAATTTGGAGCAAGAACCATCAAAGCGGCAATGAAATTACTTTTTAATTTGCATCACCCTGACATCTGTTTTTATACGGCTAGTTATTTACTCAGGGCCATTAGCTCTAGGAAAAGCATGAATTTTTAAGCAAACAACTTTTAAAGTAATTTATTCATTGGAAATTTTTAAAGTGTGTTATTTGATTCGATATATATATCATACTGTATTTTTAGCGGATTGCGATTGTTAAGTGTATTTTCTCTTTTAACATGTATTGTATGTATGTACTTTTATGGACATGATTTACATGTTTCCGAATAAAGTTTTTGACTTTGACTTTGGCTGGAAACAGCAATATACACCAGGAGGGGCGCAGGGTGCAGAAAAGAAGCTCTCAAATTTGGGTCCCCTTGATAAGATGGTCTCGGGAGGGTGAAGGGGGAGAACCATGAAGGAATGAATCAATGTGGAAATTGGAATGACAATATGTATTTTCTTTAAATAAGGGCTTATAATGGACAACAGCATTTGCAGTGAAATAATACCTAAAGATGTGATTATATGTTTATTATATGTTTATTACTGTATTCTCATCATTGAAAGAACAGGCTTAATCTGGGGAGACCACTGGACCTAGGGGAAGGGGGGGGGGGGGTGGTCAGCCGAAAGGTTGTTTGTTTTCTCTCTTTTTTGTTTCATGTGTATCGACAAGTCTGCATATTTTATGAAAATGCAATAAAGATTGAAAAATAAAAAGAAATAGGGATTTGGAAATCCCTATTCACACATTAAATCCCGCATTCCTTAAGGGTTACCATACAATAATGTAAATTTCACATGCTGATTTACCACTCTTCCAGTAATATGCAACTTCTAATCAGGCACGTTGTGATTTGCAAGAATTGCTCTTATAACATAAATAAGTGAAAACTCAAATTATATTCTTCGATACTGTGATATGTGGCAATATTCCCTCAGGCAACCCTCTACAATGTCCCACTAATACAATTAACTAACTTGTCACTTAGGCTACAATTAAGACAATGCAGTTCCTAAATAAGCAGCAGACACAATATTTGGATAGTATTTCAGAATCCTTCTTGCCTCTATAGACCGAGAAATTTCCCCATCAACTCTCCTGTTTCCCTCCCATGCATTTTACTCTGTGTTTGAACTTTCCATTGTCATTGTTATGCAGCTGAATGTTGTCGCTTGATAAAGTAAAAATCTAAAAAAATTGAAGATGAATAATATGATATATATTTTTGAAGACAAGCGTTTTGTTACATACTTTTCAAAAGAGTGTCAATATCAGGTATTTACTTTAGAGTGAAATTGCGGTTACGTTTAGTACTTAATTAAATGCTTTGTACTGAGAACATGACTTCACGATACTTTTTGCAGTTAGTAAAAGGCACATTTTTAATTAAACAACCCCTAACTAAAAGAAAAGAAAGGGGAATGCTATTGCTTAGTTGAAGGTTTAGAACCAATTAACATTCAGAAAAACTACAGAAAAAAGTTTGAAGATTTAACTGGTTTTCATTTCGAAAGAACACTACACATATTTCCCTTTCAAACAGTTAAACAATAGTAGAATGGAATCCTGGATTTATATTTTTGTCTTACATTTTTGACAATAGTATGTACATCGGTAAAAGAATAGAAAATCGGGCGTTTCATAACATGGCTTTTAGATAGGGTAATCTGCCAAGAACCTGCAGACTTGTGGTCCCATCCAGGTTTCCTGTCATGGGAATTTGCATGTGTTCACATTACACGCTTTGGAGGCGGCAAGGAACAGGACTTTGTTTCCTGGCAACCTGCGTAGTGACGTGTCACATCCTGATCAACCCGGACTCGAACCAGCTGCAAGAGCAATTTAAGGTAAAAGAAAGCACTGTCAGCTCACGCAGTTCCGCATTTCGAGTTTCAGTTTGAGTCTCCCAAGGGCAGCAAAATGCACAGTTCTGAACTGGTCTGGGCCTGCTTGGCCAGATGCTGACCTTAGATTGTGGTCTAGGGTATGTTCTTTGCATATCTAAGCAAGTCCATGTAGGGCGTCTTTCTTTAAAATAGTTGGAGTCACTATTAATGACTTTTATGACACATACTGTAACAGAGTATAGCGTTTGCTGGAAAAAAATTGTTGCAGCTTTTATATTATTTGTACCCTGATAAACTGTCAGCTGGCTTGTTAGAGGGCGATCTGGCTGTGCCAGAAGAGCCGATCTGACAAGCCTTTGTGCGGGCCTACATCGTGCAATAATTACAAACCTGTATAGCATAAAAGGCAACTTCATTAGGACCGGTTTGTAGTTGGCTAAACTGATAGAAATACAACATTGTATCATCCTCTCTAATATATCAAATTCCTGACAAGTCCCTCTCCCTTAACGATTCCCCAAAGTGTACAAACCATTTCCCAGCCAAGCCCTCGTACCCCGAGCCACATTTCTTCTTTGTTCATTCACCAACCTTTCCTTACATGGGCCACTTTCTCCCTCTCTCACACCCTACAAAGCATTCCCGAGTGAAACCTCCTTGTCCATCTCCAAAGCCCCATGCTTGGTGTTCCACTCACATGTGCTCCTCCTCTTTCCTACCCTACGAGGGGTGGAAACCCTGGCACCTGACTCTCCATCCCCCAAACTATCGCCTACAAAGCTAAACGACAATCACCTGTCCTAATGTGGCATACATTATGACTTTTGCTCACCTTGCTTTATAACAGTAGGGTGGGTGGGTGGCTCTAAAATCTTTCTCTACCTACCCACGTGGTGAATGGAGTCAGCAAGAAACTGAACACGTCACCCCACTGTCCCTAAATACGCTGTCACTTTACTCCACCCTTACAGTACTTAGGCCTATAACCTGCTTCATCTATTTGAGACCCGTTCCAAACACTTAACGACACCCAGGCGGGGAAACTGGCTTTGCCTTGCTCCCTCCGGGTCCCTTCATCATGCAACAATCACATTTCACAAACCAGTATAATATAAAAGGCCAATGTATTAGGACAGGTTTGCAGTTCGATAAATTGATTCAAATACCAATACAACATTGTATCAACGTTGCTAATACATCAAATCCCTGACAAGCCTCCCTCCCTTAAACAACTCCCCAATGTGTGCAAACTATTCTCCACCATGACCCCATGCCCCAAACCTCATTCTTTCTTATTTCATTCACCAGTTTTCCCATGTATTTGCCACTCTCTAACACAGCCTACCAAACATCACCAAGTGAAACCTCCTTGTTCTGCTCCAAAGCCCCACCTTCCCCTGATGGGTGGATACGCCCACACCTGACTCTCCATCCCCCCCAAAATGCCACCATTCACGAAAACACAGAAGGGTGTATTTACTGCCCCACAAACCAGTAAATTTATGCAAAAAGTTCTTACTGATAAACACTTTTGCACCAATTTTTTTCCTTCCACAATTTCCCCAGTAACTACCTCAATGCCATCATGTAATCTGCATTATCAAACTGAGACAAATGGGCACCATCATCATGAATCAAAAACATATCCTCTTCCTTAATGCAGCCATGTGATAAAACATTAATGTCTACTGACATACACAATACTCTCACTGCTCTATTCAATTCCCTCCTTGTTTTGTTAATAGCTGCTTGCTTTATCGCTGCTCTCCGATGTCTTCTTGGCACACATTACATCCAGATCAAACATGTCCCTGAAAACTGTTTCCATATGAGTTGCAACTCTTCTTTCATCTGTTTTAACAGTGTTAAACCTGATAACGTGACCAAATCATTCTGCACCAAATGTATCAACAACATATAAAATGACAATAAACTGCCCCAACACATACCACGTATTCCCCACCATATTACCTCATGTCTGCAACTAAGTAATACCAAGATGTTGTCCATACATGTGTTGATCTGCATATAGCTGCTCTTTGCATCAATGGTTGTCCTACTATCATTGTTACCATTTTGCTCCTCAAGGGGCCGGGCACACAACCTACAGTAAAAAACAAGCTTTTGCAATGCAATAGGTCTCGCATTAGGAAAGTTTGAGCTATTGGTATTGTAAATGACACATTTTTTATTTATGTTTTGTATTTGAAAATAGCGAAATTAATAGCTTTGTCATTTACAATACCAATTATAACTTGCAAATGTGACACATATAGCATTTTTAATGCAACATGTGTTGTATTTACGTGACTTACATGTATTGGTCTTACAAATAACAATGGCTTTTAATGTTTTTTAATAGTTAATACTTAAGTAAAAGTTATTGTAATTTATATTGGCAATAGCTTAAACTTTTGTAAATAACTTTTGTGAAGATTATGTTCAGTGTATTTTATTGTGATGAAAATCCAAGAACAGAAGTAAAATATTAACATCTTTTTGTTACAGTTGTAATAAAGCTTGAAATATTGAGAGAACATATTTGAACCAGTTTTTGTTGAATAGTTGCACAGATTGATGCTGTGGTGGCGCTGAGTGATGTTGTGATGGCGAACGAATGATGCTGTGGCGTTCAGTGATGCTGTGGTAGTGCATAGTGATGTTGTGGTGCCCCTGAGTGATGCTGTGTGGTGTGCTGAGTGATGCTGTATGCTATGCTGTTTTGTTTTGCTATCCTATGTTTTGTTTTGTTATGCTATGCTATGTTTTGCTATCCTATGTTTTGATTTGTTTTGCTATGCTGTGTTTTGTTATGCTATGCTACGTTTTGATATGCTATGCTGGTGAGGGTGAGTGAGAGTGTGGGGGGTGAGGGTGTTTGAGGGTGAGAGTGTGTGAGGTTGAGGGGGTTGTGTGGGTGAGAGGGTTTTGAGGGTGAGGGGGTGTGAGGGTGAGGGGGTGTGAGGGTGAGGGTGTGTGAGGGAGTGGGTGTGGGTGTGAGGGGGTGGGAGGGTGTGATGGTGAGGTGGTGTGATGGTGAGGGGGTGTGATGAAGGGGGTGTGATGGTGAGGAGGTGTGATGGTGAGGGGGTCTGAGGGTGAGGGGGTGAGGGTTAGGGTGTGAGGGTGAGGGTGTGTGAGGGTGAGTGAGGGTGTGTGAGGGTGAGGGGGTGAGGGTGAGTGAGGGGGTGTGAGGGAGAGTGATGGTGAAAGGGTGGAGGGTGACAGGGGTGAGGGTGTGAGGGTGAGGGGGTGTGAGGGTGAGGGGGTGTAAGTGTGAGGGGGTTGAGGGTGAGGGGATGTGAGGGTGAGAGTGTGTGAGAGTGAGGGGTGTGTGAGGGTAAGGGGTGTGTGAGGGTGAGAGGGTGTGTGAGGGTGAGAGGGTGGGTGAGGGTGTGGGTGTGTGTGAGGGTGTATGTGTGTGAGGCTGAGGGGGTGTGTGAGGGTGAGAGGGTGTCAGGAAGGGGTGTGAGGATGCGAGGGTTAGGGGTTGTGAGGGTGAGGGGTGTGAGGGTGAGGTTGGGGGGGTGTGAAGTTGAGGGGGTGTGAGGGTGACAGGGGTGAGGGTGACGGGGTGAGGGGGTGTGAGGCTGAGAGGGTGTATGAGGGTGAGGGAGGGGTTGTGTGAGGGTGAGGGAGGGGGTGTGAGGGTGAGGGGGTGTGAGGGTGTGTGTGAGAGTGAGAGGGTGTGTGAGGGTGAGAGGGCGTGTGAGGGTGAGAGTGTGTGTGAGGGTGTGTGTGAGGGTGTGTGTGGGTGAGGGTGTGTGTGAGGGTGAGGGTGTATGTGAGGAGGGGGTGTGAGAGTGTGAAGGTGAGGATGTGGGGTGGTGAGGGGGAGGTTGATGGGGTGTGAGGGTGATGGGGTGAGGGTGACAAGGGTGAGGATGTGAGGGTGAGTGTGTGTGAGGGGGTGTGAGGGTGAAAGGGTGTGTAAGGGGGGGTGTGAGGGTGAGGGTGTGTGGGAGGGTGTCCTTCAGAAGATAAAGAAACAAAGAGGTCTGCGTTGAAGCAAGGGAGCCTTCAGTATACACAGCCTTGTATTTCTAAGTCGAAAAGTATATACCATGGCCCACAGGCACTAATGAGAAGCTCGTGGAATAGAAGGGAGGTAGAATAAGGAGGAAACAAGGGGAAATCAGGAGTGATGGAGGGAAGGAGGGAAGGAATAAGGGCTGTGACTGGCTGGAGAAAGAGCAAGGTACATGGGAAAGAGCGACAGGGAAGGAGGGATGATTGGGTTCTGCAGGTCGGGAGCGAAAACCACGGAGGGGAAGAGACGACGGCAATAGGGAGGGACTAGAGGGGGCAGGGGCATAAGAAACAATGAGTGCATCACACGAGAAGAGAGGGGGACAGAAGAAGTCAGCAGGAGCAGTCATAAAGGAGCAATGTGTAAGGATAAGGCATGAGCACCAAGAAGCCGACAAACATGTCTGTTTTTTTAAAACAGTCCCTCATGCAGGTCAATGCAAGCACTCCTAATAGCACGAGGTGAGAGAAATATTTCTCTAGGCTGAGCCCTAACGTGATTGTCTCAAGCCAATGGATGAAACGGGCAGGTTTAAACAAACAAGCAATTTTTAAACTTTTTTCTGGTCCTTGTGTTGCTTTTCCATTCCCTTTTCTAATAATGCTTGGGCTGTGAATGTTATTAATCTCATCAGGCTCTATTGGCTTTGGAACTGACTGTGTCTGTGAGGGCCCCCCCCCTTAAGATGGTCCTAGTATTTGTGGACACCTATGGCTCCTTAATTATTCCAGAAAGGGACTCGTTATTAGTTTCACCTGCTGCCCTTAAGTTGGTGTGTTTCCTGGTATGTTGCTCTGGTGATCTTATGTTTCATGTAAAATGGGAGAGGACTAGATTAGCTTCTAGATCCTAAGACATTAGGTATTGTGAAGAGTTTGTCAATCAGAAGTGTGCAAGAACATCCGTGTGTTCTCACCCGTAGTTTGGAGCCCTAATTATTAGCCTCGGGGGAAGGAGCTCTGAATTGCGCAAGCTGCACGAGAAACCTAACCTGTCTGCTTACGTACCATTCAGGCTTTAGCCCAGGGCCACAGCTCTAACACTGCACTCTCATCTGCCAGCACGATGACCTTCAGTGCTCCTTAATGCGTGAGATGCCTTCTCCTGGTGCAAATTGCCCTGGTGCTGAGTCCCCCTGTAGATTGGTCCCGCGCAGCAGTATTACTATATGTTCTATTGAGACGCTGATCGGAATAAGGATTGACAAGTATAAATGTTGTCCTCTCCTACACCTCGATGGATACAAACTCGAGTGCAGGAGCTGGTTAAGTTAGGAATAGAAAAGCCTGGATCACCACATTCCCCTATGGGAGAGGTTCAGTGCCATTCCCTCTGTCCCCTAGGTGCCACTGCCAGTTGAATGCTGCACCTGCTGCTCTCCCTTGCACCGCCGCCAAGCACAGATGCCAAACCACAGCATAAATTTCAGGACGTTATGGGCAACGCATGCTTACATGGCTCCTGCTGGTGTAGGATATTGGGGTGCGAGTAAAAAGTTGCGGTTTGACTCAGCAGTTCAATAGTGCAGCTCGGGTCAGCTCTGCTCAGGTCGGGTGGGGCAAGATAAGGTCCCCGCAAGGCACAAGCGGGACTAAGTCATGAGGTGAACCCTGGAGCGCTCACTGTTTGCACTTCCGGATCGGCATCCGGAGCAGTGATCACAGGCTGAAATAGGTTGCTATTGGATGCATTCTACATCACACATAGAAAGAGGAAAATGCCTCTTGGATTGTTTTGGACAGGAAGCTATTCATTTCTGCACAAAAAGAATCCTGCCCTTAAAGTCGGTACCCTTCCATTGGAGCTAGGCTGCATACAGTGTGTCAGCTCAAAGAGAGAGCAGAAACCCTCTATATCTTTGTGTATATTCAGTTGACTCTGAGCTGCACCCCCCCCCAACCCAGCGCCTGGTGCGCTTTGATTGATATATTAAGCATTTCTGCTCTCCCCCTTTCATGCAACTTGGCCCAGCAGGAGATCTTTCTGTTCTATGTTCCGTGAAATAATAGTACAATGCGTCCACGATAATTTAAACAGAAATTGGTTCATCCTCCAGTCTAAATAAACCATGAACCAGAAGGTTAAAATTAAGTACTTTTAGCTGCATTACTGAAATTTTGCTTAAATACTAAAAAATAAATATTTTGCATTTGTAGCTGCCAGCACAAAACCAGGATGCTGTTGTCATATACTCAAATTTCTGGGACAGTGACAGACACAAAACAGTGGAACGCTTCCATATTATAGTAAAACGCATAGTGCAGGTGAGTTTCATACGTCTTGCCAATCTGTGATGAGTATTTATTTGAGATGAAGGCCTGCCTGACCCATGGGCTCTCTTTTCACAGGCTTGACCAGTCTGTAGTGGTGTGACCGACTGCTAGCACATGCAGTGCACAGTTTGGCCGTGACTCTTAAATATGTATCAGACCCCCATCCAGTGTTTTCTTGTGCATTTACAACCATGAACCACTTTGGTGAAGTGAAGACCCCCCCAAATACATGGGGGCAGATTTACAAGCTCCTTACAACACTTTTACGCCACGGTTGCGTCACTTTTGTGAGATCTAAATTCACAGTTCTAAATTCACAGTTTTGCAAGATCAGGATGCAAGTGGACTATGCCAGTTGAAAACAAATTTTGTTAACCAGGAACTTCAATTTAAAATGGGCTAACATAGCGATGGCATGTTCATAGCTGCAGTGTTGCAACGGTGTGTTCCTTTATTGCTCATCAACTTCTGCCAGACTTGCTGAGTTGACAGAGGAAAAGAATATTACAAATTCAAACTATCAAAATAACAAGCACAACTGCCTAACATGCGAATGAATTACCTACACTTGCAGTAAAAGATTCAGCAAAAACACATAGCTAAAAATGCAGTTCCGAATGTATTTGCAGATATTGTGAGTCCTGGAAGGAAACTATTTGTATTTTTGGATCTTTGTACAGAACACCAAAGAATGAAAACAAAATCATCATTACAACAACTTAAGCCTCCAAGAGTGAATATTTAAGACTAGGTCTAAATTATCCAACCAACAATTTCTGCAAAAACAAGTAAATTGGTGGCCTGGTCCTAAAACAAAGCAACTTTTGGCCTCAACAAAGAGGTTGAGTAGAACAAAGTTGTAGTTTAAACAGCATGCGTTGTTATTTGTAGCCCAACACAAAGCTAGCACGGTATGATAACTCTAAATAACTAATTTCTCACATTAGTAATGTTGAGTTCTGTACCGAACATTGCTTCAGAAGTTTCCGCAAAACTACTGAAAAATTATTCATCAAATTTGCTACGCTCTGGAACGCTATTTAAAATTGATGACCTTGATTGAAGGTATGCACAGATGCCCTTCATTTTTTTCTCCAAAATAAGTTCAATACATTTTGAACATTTATCGCACAAAACATTTTTTGTAAACAATTTATACGACAAACTGATACATGCGTGTACTACGATTGAATTTATTAAAACTTTGTAGAAAATGTAAACATGTTTTTAAGAATTATAAAGTTCACAAACTTTGCTACAAAAAATGCTCTGGTTTAGTGCGTTTTACAAGTTTGTGCTTTCAATTAGATGTTTTTGTCTAAGAAGGTTTGAGAGCCTCAAGTGAAAAATGAACTTTAAACAAAACTTCAATTTTACTGTTTGTGCTTTAATTACATACATTAATCGACATTAGACAAAGGTATACAATGTGTGTTTGCTATGAACATTTGATTTTGCAAAAGAAACAATATTTTTTTCAACCTATAATAGAAACAGTTTAGTTGGTTGATGCGACCACCAGCTTGAATTACTAATATTTTGTTTGAGTTGACATACTGCAATGGGTGTATAATAAGGTACTCATATATTTATAGTTCACCGACAAAGTGCCATGATATATGACATTTGGGATTTTCATACTCTGAATGAGGTCCTACAAGTACACAAAGGATAGAAAACAAGTATATGCTGTATTTGTTGTGGGCATATACCACTAATTGTGATATAGCCTGGCTACTTACACTGGAAGGTCAACAAAATCGACGCATATCTCAATTAGCGTAAAGCTTAGATATATATTCACAATCTGACAGCAACCTTGGAAGATACACTGTCCTGTGTTTTAAACATCCCCAAAAAACTAGTAAATTCTAAACTTATCAAAGCACATCATTCATAATAGATGACTAGCAAGAATAAAAGTATTCATATACATTACTCATATTGAATTGACCCAGTATAAACTAAAGGTTTTAAGAAGGTTCACTAACTAGTTCCTGCAGTGTGACACAACACAGAGGTACCACTCCTCCTGAGAGAGGATACAGATCAAACACTGTATTATGGGGCGGAGTGAGGAATTTAGAGGCAATCTTACAAGAATCATGGTGAGGGCTAGCCAAAACAACATAACTACTGATATTTGCCTCCAATAAGCAAGTCATATGGACTTCTTCAAAAGTAAAAGGACAATGACGTGTGCATATACTGCCTTTATCATGCTGAAAGCACTCAAACCTTCAGCATCAACCTCGGTAGCAGCATTTCTGCAATTTCTCACAATCTTAACGCAGGGAGGGTCCCAAAAAAGGAACTAACCTCATGGAAAATCCACCTGCTTTATTGTTAACAGTGTAAACCTCAGATTGTTTCAAGTGCATTTTTTTTTACAATTGTCTGAAAAATACAGAGTAGAATATCTGTGCCCTTTAAACTCTTCAAGTTATGTACGTAATAGAGATTTGATTTAACTTCCTTGAGAGATGGCTGTCTTCACGTTTAAAGCGACATTCCATTTAAATAATCACTCATAGATTCCCTCTTTACTTCTCTGTTGCTCTAGAGTTTTTTCATCTTTTTTCCAGACAGCTGAAAATATTTATTATGATTGTTTTAGATATGTTTGTGTTTTCATAGTGATTGATCTTGGTTATCTCTGCTACAAAAAGAATACGTATTTCACACAGTTTCTTTGTGTAGCCTGCAGCCACCTATGGCGCAACAAGAACTCGTCGTGCGCACAGAGGATTTTTTTTCTGTTGGTTGTTGTGACATTACAGGAAAAATAATGAGGCAGATCCTTTCTAACCCCCCACGTACAAACACTCCCTTGGTTCTCTCCCTCCACAGGGCAGAGAGGTCCACCTTCTTTCTGCGGTACGTCAGTGATTGAAACGCTGGGGCTTTCTCTCCCTGACAAGCTGCTCCCATCAAGGTCAGAGCCCCCTCCCTGGCAGGGAGCCATTTTGTTATGTCACCTGGCAACCAGTACCATCCATTCCTTCCCACTCTCTCTCTCACCACCCTTCAACACGCCCACCCAGTTACACGGCCCCCCCATGACTGGGTGCTCTTAAACCTGAACCAATTAAAATATAGGGTGGCTCACAGGATGACCTCTACAGAGTTCATTTCTATAATGGTGGTCTTTGGCCCTTCCTCTCCCTCCTGGCAGAGAGAATCAGCCTTTTTTCTACCCAGGGCCCACAGTAGCATAATAAATTCTGTCATAATGTATTTTAATATAAACCAGTCTTCCAGTGGCTTTCTTGTGGTCGGGCTTATAAATTAGATACCGTGCCCGGGAAGTCCTTCTGTCCTTGAAGCTCTCTATATTCTGATCTGTGGGGAAGCAGGGGGATATTTCCCTTTGTAGGCCGGCGCCTTTGAAAACCCGGTAGGGCTGTAGCAGAGCACGTTGTAGGACATTAAGAGGATATGGTACCCGCTGTGGCCTCTCAAGTGTTAAAATGCTGCAATAGAACACATTGGTAAAAATCCCAGTTAACCTATTACAAGTGGCTTCTACAAGCGTCAGTTCAGCAGATGGGACCTTATATTGCATTGTATTATATTTGTATTTCTATACCTTTGATAAGAGTGTTCAGGCTCTCTGTCCATATATGCAATGGAAACAAACGAAAATCAGGCTTAAGGAAAATGCCCACTAAAACCATTAGTCAACCATAGTAATAGTTCCAAGATGTAAATGGAATGCAATGAAATGTTCCCCATTACAGCGGAGTCTGGGTCCAAAAATCTACCTGCCAGCAACTTTTTAAATATTTCTGATGCTTTATTAAAGAGTATAAGGATCACTGGATGCGTGAGATTCCACAAACTGAGTTCATGTATAATCATTCTTTACTGAGGGCTTATTTAGCATTTGAAAGACGTTGCTCTAATTGACAGAGTGGCGGAGAGCATTACCTCCATCATGCTGATGGACCACGTACCTCAGATTTAGAGATGATCATCAGTCCAGCGGCCATCTCTGAACGGTGAAAGGAATAGCCATCATGAAGGTAAGTTACAAAGAATTAGCATTTGAAAAGTATAGCAGAGGTGTAGGGTACCACTGTGCTGAGAGACATGACAAAAAAATGTAAAACAAAGGGCAGCAGAGGGACCTTTCTCAAAAAAGTGCTAAACTAATTTTAAAAAACTAGTGGGCAAAAAGTCTGCAAAGGATATTTGCTGCCCCTTGGCACTGTCATGGTGAGAAAGGGAGAGTGTATAATGGCTGGGTGGAGAAGGTAACATGGCTGCTGCTGTTCTCTTCTGGGTGGAGAGGTGGTTGGCTTTCATTTGTCTGTCTTGGCTGGAGTGAGTAGGAAGATTCTGCTTCTCTCTTCTGAGCGGGAAGAGTAGGGTGACTTCCACGGCGCTCTTCTGGTTGGAAAAAGGTGCTATGTCTTCCATTACTCTCAGCTGGGAAGGAGAGAATAAAAGAGCACCCAATACTCTCTCTCGGGTGGAAGTGGATGGCATTGCTTCCATTATGCTCCACTGAGAGAGGGAGAGTGGTTTCCACTAATCTCTGCTGGCTGATAGTGATTTTCTTTGAATGAAGAAGAGTACCCTGGCTTCCATTAGTCTCTCCTGGTTGGCCGGGAATAAGAGATGTTCCACTACTGTCTTCAGCAAAAGAGAGTAATATTGCTTCCAGTACCTGGCTTGCAAGAATGGAGTGGAATCCAATTTTCCTTAAATTCCTAATTTGGCCCCTTCGATGGAGAGCTTGCACACTCCCTTTCTCTTTCACACACACTGGAGTATATAGCTATCAAAAGGTTTGTAACTGTCTCTCCGTGTGGCACTGAATCTGATCAACATCAAGGGTCAGATTTCCTGTGTACTCGCCAACAGGGCGTTAAATGGCATCCCATTCTTGTCCACCGTCCAAGTCACAATGTCTTAGCCAATATTCATGTTCCCAAATTCATCATAGCAGATGGTGCTGTTTCTGATGAAGTTTATGGTCTTTAACTATTTCAGCAGCTCATCTCCAGCCCGGATGCTATTCACCATCTTCTAGAAACGCACGGCACAGCCGTCTCTATCCTTTGCTAGCCACAGAGTCAAGGCTGGTCGTGGCAGAACTTTAAGAGACCCTGTCCAGGGTACCAACAATTTTCTGATAGACTCTGAGGTCTGGGCATCACTTTCTGGCGTTTTCTTCCCAGAGTCTGTTGGCGTCTCCAGTGTTCGCTTGGAGGCCAGTCAGAACTTCAAGAGACCCCATCCGGGGTACCAACAATTTTCCAATAGATACTGCAGTCTGGGCAGCACTTTCTGGGGTTTTCTTCCCAGAGCCAGTCGGCGTCTTCAGAGCGTTCGCTTGAAGGTTTGTCAGAACTTCAAGAGACCCTGTCCGGGGTACCAACAATTTTCTGAGAAGTTCTGTTGTCTGGGCAGCACTTCCTGGGGTTTTCTTCACAGAGTCTCTTGGGGTCTCCAGAGTATTCGCTTGTAGGACAGTCTGTTCGCGAATACGCTGCAATTCAGCTTTAAAGGCTCTGGGAAGCTTCTCATTTGGGTCCTGTAATTGCAATGGGTGGTGCCTCAGGGCTGGGACCAGCTTGTAGCTTGGTATCCTCCGAACAGCTTCATTCAGCTGGTGCATCTTATTCAGTTGCTCCTGCGCACTACGCAGCTTAGAAAGGACCTCTTCAAATGCATTGCGAAGAACTGTACTGTCGTCCAATAGTTTAGATATTGTATCCATCAGCATCTCCACGTGGTTCTCACTCTCCCGCTGGAGCTGTGCGTATTTCTGGTTGTAGCTCTCCAAGGCGCGCCGGTTTTCCAGTTTTAGAGTTATACTGCGCCTGCAAGTCCAGGAGCTGCTTCTTGGCTCCTTCTTGCTGGTTCAGGATCACGTGCCGAGAGGGGAGGGTGACGTCGTGGTTCATGGCGCCTTCCTTCTCTTTGCTCAGGGCTTTTTGAGCTTTTACTTTATGTACCACAAAATCTTCCTGGGTCTTTTTGTGTTCCGCACGCTCCTTCTGAAGGGACTGCTCCAGCCTGGGCAGCTGCTCATACTCCTCTTCCAGCAGAGCAGAGAGCGTCTCCTGCTGCTGCTCGAACTGGAACTGTGAGTGCCTGTACAGGTAGAGCACGGAGCCCAGGCACGTCAGGAAGGCCAGCAGGCAGAAGACTGACTTCAGAATCTTCATCTGCCTGCCAGGAGGGCCGGACCCTCGGCCTCCCGTTATCATCTTGACCGCAATGTCCGACTGACAGACTTATGGGCCCTGTGCGGACTTATATAACCCTGCTCAGCCTCCCGGATTATGACATAGTTGTGTATCACAGCACAGCACTGTGACGTGGAGTCAACGCGCCTTGCGTCCCACACAGCATCAACCCTTGATGTCTGAGTATGTCTGCACCCTGAGCAGTGCACGCCTGGGCCTTCAGAGCCTGTGAGGGGGCTCCTCGAGCCTTGAAATGGATGGATGTGATCCAAGACGCTCAGGCGAATATTCCTGCTGGAAGCACGCGGCCTTCGATGCACAGCGCATCCCTTTTTCCGTGGAAGTGGCCCGTTTCACAACGCTGCACTGTGCGTCTCGAGGGACCAGAGAGTCTGCAGCCAAACTCTCATCAGATCTAACACCAGAACACCTCCCGGTACCGGAAAAACACACATCACCAGGTCCCGAGCGAGGTGGAATACAAAGAAATAGGAATGAACAAAGTTTTAGGGCTTTCCATCATTAACACACAATCTAAGTCGCTCTCTACGTGCGCAGGAGCTAACGCGTCTCCCACTGGCAGTAATTCAAAGCCCTAGAGTGAGGCTGCCTGCGGCCCACACCTTAGTGCCACAGGAGGGCACATCCCAAAGGCTAGTGTTTGGACCCACTGGGGTTAGGTTGAATTTTCCATTAAAATGCTCCATCTCTACCGCCCATCAAACTAACCAGGATCGGAAAACCTTCCTATAAGGGCCATTGTAATTATGTTTTTTTTCCCATCGTTTTCCACATAATTATGAATTTGCCGCATGGGCTGTACAATCCATAATCTGCTGCATAATTTACAGAATTGGGGGGAAAATGTTTTTAGCTCAAACAAGTTACTTACATTTTTTTTTAAGCAGCAACCCATGTTGCCATGCAGTGGAAAGCCCTTCACAAAAGTTGATTGGTAATCTTTCAGTAACTTATTGGTACTGGGGTGAGATCTTTGCTAAAACAGTGTTAAAATTGGTGATAATAGACAACTTTTTGAAATAATTCTTTCACAAAATGTGCTGTATTATGCCACCTAATTTGCCTCTTCTTGCCGAATAATTTAGTCAACCCGGCCGCTTAATTTGGTCATCTCCTGCTGCTTAATTCCAGGGGCGCTGCCTATGAAGTAGACCCCACTCCTAAACATGTTCCCTATCTTCATTTTTTTATAGTCCCGTTTGTATTTTAAGTGTGTCTTTTCACGTGTTCTCTCATGCGGGCGCACTGTAGTAGCTTCAAAGTGTAACAAGCATTTACAATGCAATGGTTTTGCCTTTGTTAAAGTTAGAGCGATTGGCATTGCTCTTGACATTATTTTTATTTATGTTTTTTTTTAACATAAATAAATGGCATTGTCATTTACAATGCCACTAGCTTTATCTCTCGCAAATGACACACACCAACACCCACAGAGAGCCCCCCCAACACACACAAACCCCCCCCACACACACACCCACACAGAGCCCCCCCACACACAGCCACACAAAGCCCCCCACACACACCCACACAGAGCCCCCCCACACACACACCTTCTGGCCCATTATCTTTTCTCCTCATCAAAATAACTGCCACACCCCTTTCTTTGTTCTGAAAATGTTAGGTAGCAAGCCATTTCAAATCTAGGGGGCTGTGGCCTAAAGAGAAATTTCTGAGGGCATGGAAAGAACAGCAGTCTCCTTTTTCATGGATGAGCATCCCCTAGCTCGGTTCTTATGCTCCACCTGTCTTTTTTTGATACTTCACCGTTCACGCAACCTGGTCTTGACACCCTCCGGACCTGGCGCGCCATTTCCTTATCCCTGATTGTCATCAGCCCTGAAGAGTCACATCCTCAACACGGTGTGATGAAACACGTGTCGGCTAATTGTACTTTCTTATGTACTGATCATAACTGAACCATAAACACACTTCTAAAGTTGCTGGATCTCAACCTCATTTTTTTAACATTATCTATCCCTTTGGGCTCTTACTGAAGAGCCAACTAACTTGTAAACTTGTGCACAGGATTTGTTTACAATCTGCTCTCAGCCTGCACCAGTCACTAGGTCCATCAGGGCCAGGGAATCTTTGTCCAAGGTGTTATCTAAATGGAAATTAAAATCACTTAAAATGGTGAAGTCTGGAGAATTTACTTTGTGTTCCAAAAGCTGGCCCATAGTTTGCATAAAATTATTTCTTGAACCAGGCGGCCTGTACATTTGCAGCCCATTAAAAGAAAACACGTGGCTGGCTGCTATTTTAAATTGGAGAGCACTTCAGCTTCTGTGTCTTTGGGAATAACTTTAAAAGATGTTTTCAGATGATCTCTGTAAATTATTGCCAGACCTCCTCCCTGTCTGACTACAGGATACTTCCTGACTATTGCGAACCCTGGTGGGATAGCTATCACCAGATCTGGGCCAGAGGTTTCATCTGCCCAGGTTTCCGTGACAAAAATAAGGTCACGGGCATGGAAATTCATTTTAAAAAGCCAACATTCATGCTTATGTTTAACCAATGACCGCGCATTTAGTAATGCACATGACAATCCTCGAGTAGGCTTTGTAATCTTGGGGCCACTCTGATCCCTCCTTACTCCTTCTGGGGGCGCTTTCTGGCTATCCAAAGAATACTCCTCTAAAAGACGCTTATATTTTATGTCAGTGAGCTTCAACTTACAAATCGAACATGTCTTGTTTCCAGTGTTATGAAAACCTTCCAAAGTTGGCTCAGAACATTTATAACTCAGATCGGATAGTTCCAGGACCTCACCTCTGGAGTATGAGTGTCTGCTCGCCATTCCTAATATGAAACCGGCAGCATGGCTGACGCTGTGCGCGAGCCGAGCGCGGACAGACGTAGACGGGCTTGCCATAGGTGCACCCGCTGCGCGTGTCCACATCAGGGGTGTTTATGTACTCTTCCCCGTGGGATGTACAGAGCAGCGAGAGCGCTGACCATCTCAAAAGGGCGGTCGAAAACGCTCTGCTCAACTGATACTGGCTTATTTCACTCTCTCCACTCAATCGCCATTAGTTGGGAGCTGTGGTGGACCGGAGAGCGGTGAGACCTGAGAGCAGAGTTAAGATTATTAAAAAGAGGTTAAAATAAATCTAAAATACTACGTAATACTTTGCGAGTGCTACGCAGTTCAAACAAGTAAAATTAATATAACAATCAATACAGTATAAAAGACTGTGCAAATCGCAGCATAGGTGCAAAACAATGCAGAAATCTCAATAGCGTGCTACAAGAGTGCTTTCTATCGCTGCACGTCGCCTCAGCTGTGTTTATGTACTCTTCCCCGTGTGATGTACAGAACAGCTAGAGTGCTGACCGTCTCAAAATGGCAGCCAAAAACGCTCTTCTCAACTGATACTGCCTTATCCCACTCTCGCCACTCAATCGGCATTAGTTGGGAGCCGTGGTGGACCGGAGAGCAGTGAGAACTGATAGCAGCGTTAAAATTGTTAAAGGAGCAGTGAGAACTGATAGCAGCGTTAAAATTGTTAAAAAGAGGTTAAAATAAATCTAAAATACTCAGTAATATTTTGTGAGTGCCACACAGTTAAAACAAGTAAAATTGATATAACAATCAAGACTGTGCAAATCCCAGCGTAGGTGCAAAACAATGCAGAAATCACATTAGCGTGCTGCAAGAGTGCTTTCTATTGCTGCGTGTCCGCGTCACGGGTGTTTATGTAATCTTCCGTGGGATGTACAGAACAGGTAGAGCAAGACTGTGCAAATTGCAGCATAGGTGCAAAACAATGCTGAAATCACATTAGCGTGCTACCTACCTTTACCTTTACGGTTAGTCCGTAGTTCTCTCATGCCACTGTGGATGCAGATCTCTCCAGCGTATTGCTTGTTTACGGCATGACTGGCATGCCCGGCGTGTTCAGATCTAAGAAACCAAGAAACAAGCGGGAGGGGGCGGGAAAGGGGGAGGAGAGACGCTGACGACGGAAGGCGGGTGCCGGCAATGCCGGACCAGACTCGGGGGCGTTCCCGGCGTCGCGTGACGTCGGCAAAAGCCAAAGAATGTCGGGAACGCCCCCGTGTCTGGTCCGGCATTGACGGACAGGCCCCTCATCCAATGGCTAGGCTCCATTTACGGAGCCAGCCAATGAATGACGAGGGCCGACCCAAAGCACACTACAGTTCTCATCAGGTTTTCGCCTGCGCGAAAAAGATGCGCAGAGCGCATCTTTTTGGCGAGGCAAAACCTAAAAAGCACTGTAAAAATTACCTAAGAAATATGTGTTTTTTCTTTTATGAGGCAATGCATGATGAAAAGGCTGCGTCTTTGCACCATGTGAGCGGCTTTGGCATATTCCTGAAAATTCTGCAGCGAGCTGTCGCCCTGAGTACTTGTGACTCCCACAGGGCCCTCGAATTCTCTTCTTGAATTTTTCTCAGATAATAAATCCTTAAAATGACTTTGAGTATTTAATTCAAAAGGCTTGACAGCCATCTACTGGGCCTGTGAATAGCAGAGGCAATGTGTTCCTTTTAAAGATAATCAGTGTTTGTTTCCCTCCTCTCCCCCCAGTTAATCTTTGATTAAGAGTACTTGTAAATCACAAAAAATACACATAAACGCTTGTCATGCAATCAGTGGGATTAGCAGCGCTGACACACAACTGCCCTTGCACGCATCAGTACAGAATGGGCTGCAGCAGCGCACACTGCCCTACCACGGGGTCTCCCCAGTCCTGTCCTGAAGTGAGCTAGCTATCTCATTCTCCATTCCCATTCAAGTCCTGGCCTCTCTTCTGAAACCACAGTGGCGCAAGCCAGTGTGTGTAAAATCCAGTGAGGACATAATAACAGTGCCTGTTAAATAGCCAATGGAGCAGGGCTGGACTTCACATTTAGGACAGAGGGGAAATGATTAGTAGCCTTATAGGGGTGGCTGGAAGGAAGTTACCAGTTATCCAGCCTGGCTAGCAACTTTAAGGAAACACACACAATTGTTGGGGATGCATGCATACGTATTAACTCACTGACTCAAAAATGCCGATGAAGTCAGGGAATTAAGAGGGAGAGTTCAATAAGGTGAATCAGAGTGAGCACTTTGGAAGGGCGTAAGGTGTGCAAAGCAGCTGACCCCAGTACCTCCTCGTCCAGTCTTCCTCGCCACAGTAATCACACATGAGCCTCTGGCTCCACACAGAACTCCAAGTACAAACAAAACAGCGCTCTAGTCTCCCTCTCCCTCCTCCAATATGGCCCCCAGTGGCTCCAGCCAATCCCATAAAGGGACACATAATCACTAACACAACCTGTTCTTTTTTTCTGCACTTCTCCGAGTGCTGTGTTCCCTGCTGGTCAGGTGAGTGGGGCTGGGTTCCTGCTTTAGCGGTTCCCTTAGTCCGTTGGTATCTGGTTGGGGGAAAGTAGTGTTTTGTTTCACTTTTGCGATGTATTTCCGTTTTTTTTAATTGCGTGTGTATTTAAATGTTGGTTTTTTTTCCCCCTTCTTCTGCCTATGTGCCTCGTGTCCTGCCTAGCGGACGTACGTGGCGTTCGTTTGCGGCTGTGTACGCAGTATGGCCGGGACGCCTTGTGTCCTGTCTGCCGTTATTGTCCTTTTACCGGCCGTGCGTCCTGCTGAGCGGACGTTGCGCGGCCGGGGGCATTGTCTGTGGGGGCCGGAGGCTTCCGTGGGCGTTGTCTTACCTGCTGCCGGTTGGAGTCGGCATGGTTTGCTGCCTCTTCGCTCTCTGCTACTTCAGGGGCACATTCAGGGCTCGGCTCGGCACGCTCTCAGTCTGTGGCTATGTGTGCGCGCGGCGTTTCCGACTGCATTTATTCTTTGAGCATGCGTCGAGGTGGGGTTTGTGGGGTTGCTTGGCAACCTCTGGTCCTTATTTTAACGGGCTGTTCTACCTTTTGCCTGTGTTTGTTTCACACAGGCAAAAGGTTCACGTGGCTGGCTATCATGGATGTTTCATCTGATGTTCGTGCTCCTGATTCTTTGGCTGTGGCTTCTGGTTCTGGGGTGCAAATTCCTTCGATGGAGATGTTGCAGCAGATGATCAATTCTGCTGTGTCTGCTGCTTTAAGCGGTCAGGTGCCTGTCCCTCCTGCGAAGAAGGCGAGGGTTGATGGCGCTGCTGCTCCTGCTGATTCTGAGAATGAGGAGGAGGTTGATGTCAGGGGTCGCTTTGTGCAGGGTGCCGACCTGAAGGAGGTGCTGGGTCACATTTGCGATAACTTGGTGTTTCCTGCTTCTGTGGTGCCTCTGGAAGACGATCTGTTTTCGCAATACCATCGTCCTGAGCCTGATTCTTTGCCTCTCCATTCTTCTGTTTTGAAAGTCCTGGAGAATGAATGGAAGGATGTGGACAAAGGTTCTTTTCCTCGTTTTTTGGGTAAAAGGTACCCTCTGCAGGATTTTGCTGTGAATTACCCTGCCTCTGTGAAGGTTGACTCTTTGTTGGCCAGCATGTCTTCCCATGGGACTGTTGTGTCGGAGGATTCTTCCCCTGCTGACCCTGTTGACCGTAAGGTGGATGGTGCTGTGAAGCGCACTTTTGCGGCTGCAAATTTTTCTATCAGGGCTGCGGCCTATTCGTCTTACACCATCCAGTCTTTGCTCAAGGATTTTCAATCTCTGTCGGAGTTATTGGACCAGGGTGAGGATGTTTCTTCTACCCTGGCGATGATGGAGCAGCAGGTTCGTCTGCTTTCGGATGTCTCCTTTGATTCACTGGGGGCGGCTGCTTCAGCGGCCGGGTCCTCTGTGGCTGCAAGACGTCAGTTATGGCTCCGTTCATGGAAGGCTGATGCTGCACAGAAAAACTTGCTTATGAAGATCCCTTTTTCAGGGGTTAAACTTTTTGGTTCGCCTCTTGACGATATGGTGAAGAAGACGGCGGAGGATCGTAAACTGCTTGCTCCTGAACGTCCTGGCAGGTTCCGGGCCTTTGGTTCACAGAGGTCTTTTGGTCCTTCTAAGAGGGGTCGGGCGGGTCAGCCCTTTCGTGGTAGGGGGCGTGGCCGGGGTGCTCCTTCCTTTGATAAATCCCGGTTCTCAGGTACATCTGCCTCCTCCGCTCCTGCTTCCAAATCCTGACTGGATCGCTCCTGGTGTAGGTCCGGTTGGGGGTCGCCTGTCTTGCTTCATGGACTCTTGGCGGGTGACTGTGTCAGACCAATGGGTGCTTCAAGTGCTTTCAGAGGGTTTGCGCATTGGATTTGCCCGGACGCCCCCAGACTGTTTCAAGGCCACTCCTTGTCCCAGAGATCCTGTGAAACAGTTGGCGCTTTTGGAAGGCATCGATTCCTTGGTGGTCAAAAAGGCGGTGATTCCTGTGCCCTGCGATCAAGTGGGAAAAGGGGTGTATTCCATACTGTTTCTGGTGTCCAAGCGCACCGGGGATCTTCGGCCTGTGATGGATCTGAAGTGGGTCAACACTTTCATCCCTCACCAGAAATTCAAGATGGTTTCCCTTCAGTTGATTCTTCCTCTGGTGTTTCAGGGCGATTTCCTTGCGTCAATAGACTTGAGGGATGCTTACCTGCATATTCCTGTTCATCCGGATTTTCAGAAGTTTCTCCGGTTTTGCGTGATGGGTCGTCATTACCAGTTCCAGGTATTACCTTTTGGACTCTGCTCTGCTCCCAGGATCTTTACTAAGGTTCTGGCTCCTCTTATTGGATACTTACATGGGGAGGGCATTAGTGTTTTTCCGTATCTGGACGACATTTTAATTTCTGCTTCTTCTCTTCCAAAGGCGGAGTTGCATGTCCGGAGGGTGTGCCATGTCCTGGAGCATCATGGGTTCCTAGTGAATGTACCGAAGTCCTCCCTGGTTCCTGCGCAGGAGTTGACTTTCATTGGGGCTCTGTTCAAGACTCAGTTGGGGATGGTGTTCCTGCCCCCTCCCAGAATTCTATCCCTAATGTCTGCTGTCCGTGCCCTGTTGGTGGGGCATTCTCATCCAGTGAGCCTGTGGTTGAGGGTTCAGGGTCTGATGTCTGCATCGTTGTTGACGGTGCCGTGGGCTCGCCTCCACATGTACCCGGTGGTGTCCCACATTTTATCGCATTGGGACCCCTGTTCCCTCGATATGGGTGTTCTGGTTCCTATGTCGTAAGCTGTTCGGGTGGTCCTGAGTTGGTGGTTGGTCGACGGGAATCTGTCCAAGGGCCGTCCCTTTCTGATTGTTCCCACCCGAGTGGTCACTACCGATGCCAGCCTGCTGGGGTGGGGTGCTACTCTGGGGGTTTCAACGACTCAGGGGGTTTGGCCTCAGTCGATGTTGTCGTGTTCCTCCAACTACAAGGAGTTGAAGGCTGTCCTTCTGGGTCTCTAGGATTTCTCGGATCTTGTTCGGGGTCACCACGTGCAGATCCGAACGGACAATCAGGTTGTCATGTCTTATGTGAACCATCAAGGGGGGAGCAAGGTTCGCTCCCTCAGTTGCCTCAGCCGCAAGATCTGTTGTTGGGCGGAGTTGAATCTGGAGTCCCTATCTGCGATTTACCTGCCTGGTGCAGAGAATTCGGTGGCGGATTGTCTGAGCCGGGTTTTTCCTTCCATGGGGTCCTTGTCCCTCACGCGATGGATGTTCAAGAGGTTGCAGACGATGTTTGGGTGTCCGATTGTGGACCTGTTTGCCTCCCTGGACAATGCCCAGATCCCTTGCTTTTGCACGATTATGCCTTGCCAGGCTGCCTGGAAGGTGGACGCGCTTTCGTTCCTTTGGCCGAAGGGTCTGTTGTATGCATTTCCCCCTGTTCCCCTGATCCCTGCTGTGTTACGGAAGATCAAGAGGGAGGGGTCCTTTGTGCTTCTGGTTGCTCCTTGTTGGAGCCGTCGCCCTTGGTTTCCCCTTCTATTGGAATTGGCTGTGTCTCCGGGGTGGGCATTGCCGTTCGTTCCCTATCCTCTGCTGGGTCCTCTTCTTCCTCTGCCTGTGTTCCGGTCCCTGGGTCTGCGGGCCTGGCTCTTGAGAGGGATTCTCTGATTCGTGAGGGTTGTTCGGTGGCTGTGGCTGGGGTCATTCAACAGTCCAGTCGGCCTTCTACGCTTAAGTCCTACGCCAAGCACTGGGATAATTTTGCTTCTTGGTGTGTTGGTCGTGGGCTGTCTTTGGATTCTTTGGATCCGGCTCGCATTCTGGATTTTCTGAATGATGGGTTTGTGTTGGGCTTGGCCATTTCGACTCTTCGAGCTCAATGGGCTGCCATTCGGGCTTTTCATGTCCTGCCTTTGGTTTCAATTTCTCCATTGGTTACTAGACTGTTTAAGTCTCTTTCTTTCCAACGCCCCCGTCCTATCATGTGTCCTCCTCCTTGGGACCTTCCTTTGGTTTTACGTTCCTTGCAGTTGGCTCCTTTCGAGCCTTTGGAGTCGGTGGACTTGAAGTTTTTGACACTCAAAGTGGTGTTTCTTGTGGCGATTGCTTCTGCCAGGCGTATGGGTGAGTTGGGTGCTTTCCTTCGTTCTGCCCCATTTTTGTTGGTTTTGTCAGACCGTGTGGTCTTGCGCCCTCATCCTACCTTTGTTCCTAAAGTGGATTCTTATTTTCACCGGTCTGCTGAGGTGGTTCTTCCGGTTCTTTGTCCTGATCCGTCCTCGGCTGAGGAATCCCTTTTGCACTTATTGGATGTTCGTCGTGCCTTATTGATTTATTTGTCGCGCACGTCTTCCTTTTGTAAAGTGGACAACTTGTTTGTCAATTTTGGTCTGTCGCGTCAGGGCCTGAAGCCCTCCCTCTCCACGATCAGTCGTTGGATTAAGGAGGCCATTATGTTGGCCTATGCTTCGGTTTCTGAGGTCCCCTCCCTTCCTGTTCAGGGTCGTTCCACCAGATCTGTTGCTGTATCATGGGCTTCTTTCAAAGGGGTGTCTATGGAGGATGTTTGCAGGGCTGCTACGTGGTCTTCTCCGCATACCTTCATGTCCCATTACCGCCTCCAGATTGGGGGTGGGGGTTCGGTTTCGTTTGCCTCTTCTGTTTTGACTGCGGGGGGACCTTAAGAGGTTGTCCATTTTTTGGGTTGTTGTGCCTCTGTATATTAAAATATGTTTCGCTGCACTGATGTGGTGGTCTGTTTTCCTTACATGAAGCTGATTGCTTTGGTATCGGCTCATATGTATATTACTGTGGCGAGGAAGACAGGACGAGGAGGTAATGCCCCGGTTACTTACCGGTAATCTTCATTACTCCGAGTCCATGTCTTCCTCGCCACAGTATAGTTTCCCTTCCCTCCCGGCCCTGGTGGTGGCTTCATGTATACGGCTTGGTTCTTCAGGTTGTGTTAGTGATTATGTGTCCCTTTATGGGATTGGCTGGAGCCACTGGGGGCCATATTGGAGGAGGGAGAGGGAGACTAGAGCGCTGTTTTGTTTGTACTTGGAGTTCTGTGTGGAGCCAGAGGCTCATGTGTGATTACTGTGGCGAGGAAGACATGGACTCGGAGTAATGAAGATTACCGGTAAGTAACCGGGGCATTAGTCTATGGAGGCATTTTGTTTATAGTATGGGGGGTAAAGAAAAGTATAAAAGGGTGACAAATGCCAAATGCGGACGAGCTGAAACGCATGGTTATAAATATATTTTACCCTCACCCCCGAATTAGTCCTGAAGATGTTCCGACTCGCTCAGTACACTAGGATCTGGTATAAGCACATTTTACATGGATGTGTTTACTCCCATGTCCTCCACTGCAGGTGTGATTGGTGGGCTCCTGCTCGATTGAGGTACTACGAGCCTGATTTATATCAAAGTGTTTTCCCCATTCTGCATGTATGGGGAAGGACGCTGACACATAAAGGCGTTCCTTTGGCATTCACTCCCTACTGTTCGCACTGCTAAGGCATGCGCAGAGGGGAGCGCTGTCTTCTATTTATATGGCGCCTCGCGCAGCTCCGCGTGAACATTCTATTTCTCGCTCTGTAGAACGTTCCAAGAGAAGGCGCTTAACGGCTGACTTCTCCTCAAAGTGACTTTGTGGTGGTGATGGGGGCTTGAGACTATGCCCCTAAATTTACGTCTTAAGGCGGCACCTGCACCCTTGCATACATTTATATTAAATGACTGCTAAAGGAGCAAGGCACGAACCCGTCTCTGCCTGGCCACCGAAAGCAGCTCAAGTGGCTAGTGTGTGGCGGTAATCTAAGACACGTGTAGCACACAGGCCTAGCCGTGTCTGTGGGCAGGCAGGTGGTCTTGAGTGCAGGTTTCAATGACCTGACCGCATAATTGCAGGTGAGCTTGTCAATATGCGTCAACAAAAGTGTGCCCTATCCCCCCTCCCCCTGGCTGTGTGTGGACAGTGGGCCTGTAATGGCAGGCTCCTTGCCCAGTCGTTTATTTAAAGCCGGGTATCTACTTGCGACCTGTCTAACCTCACGGGACTCTCTGTTCTGTTATAGCGAGGGGACGAGAGACATGCCCTTTGGGGGACATCTCACACTGATCTCGCAACGTAATTTATAATGGCAATAGCTTAAACTTTTGTAAATAACATTTGTGAAGATTCTGTTCAGTGTATTTTATCGTAACGAAAATCCAAGAACATAAGTGAAATATTAACATCTTTTTGTTACAGTTGTAATAAAGCTTGAAACGTTGAGAGAACATATTTGAACCAGTTTTTAGGTCGAGGGACCGTTAAGCTGCGAAGCAGCTTCCGGTCCGGAGAATTAATGTCTCTCAGTAGCTCAGTAGATCCCGCCTCCTTGCCCCGTCTCTTCTCCATTGGCTGGCTTCCTAAACGGAGGCCAGCCATTGGAGGAGAGATCCCTCACTCCGATGTAGCCCCGTCCTTTTCGGATTTGGGGGCGTAATTTTTGCTGTTCTTTAGACAGTGACGTCGTCCGTCACTCAGCACAGCAAAACACGCCCCCAAATCCGAAAATGTCCTAAGCTTTGTTGCCGCCATTGTTGCCCAGCCGGCGCCGAGTACGGTGATGCAGCGCACATGCTCCGGTGCGGATGGGGCTTCCGCCCAGCGCCTCGGAGCCCAGCTGCAGTCTTTTCCGCCCCTCATTCTGGCGGCAGCAGCAGCAGCGGGCATTGTGCTGGAGCACCGCAACAGCTGCCACCACCATGGACTTCACCCCGAGCCCCCCGGAGAGAGGTGAGATGAGCGAAGCTACGGGGAGAGGGGCCTCCACACTGGCCTCGCCGCCCCCTCCTCCCCCACCCGCCGGCCTCACCCTGCCACGGCACCGCCAGTAGCAGCACCTCACGCCCGCAGTGCCAGTGCCCCGCCGCCCGACCCCAGGGCCTCAGCCAGCCGCCCCGGGACCAGCACAGCAGGTCTGAGGAGAAGGGCTCCACCGGTCTTAACACCGGCACCGCCGCCAGTTAGAGCGAGCAGAGTAAGGGATCAGTGAGAGGCAGTGTCCCCCCCTGTCCGTGTCTCCTTCCCCCCCCTGTCACTGTCTCCTTTCCGCCCCCTCCCCCGCCCGCTGTCCGTGTCTCCTTTCCCGCCCCCCCGCTGTCCGTGTCTCCTTTACGGCCACCCCCCGCTGTCCGTGTCTCCTTTCCCGCTCCCCCCCGACGCTGTCCGTGTCTCCTTTCCCGCCCCCGCTGTCCGTGTCTGATGCTTCAGGGAGATGCTGTTTTTTCACCCCTAATTTACTTTGTGTAGTATGTTTCCCAGGTGCCCATGCTTTTTCCCATGTGTGTATGTGCCTTCGGAATAGAGATGATGTAACTAAATGGATTGACCGTATGTATGTATAGCAATATGTACAGCTGGAAAACTGCTTCATAAATTGAAATCTCAATTACAGAGTACTAATGGGACATCGTAAAGCCTCACTGGTTGGAATCATTCGGCACCACCACCAGTTAGAGCGGGCAGAGTGAGGGATCAGTGAGAGGCAGTGTCCCCCCCTCCACGCAAGGCCGCCCAGGCCCCCAGACAAATTACCTGCTGATGCGGCCGACAGTGGCGTTGCTCGGGGTCCCTCGTGTCTCCTTTCCCGCCCCCCTCCCGCTAGCCGTGTCTCCTTTCCCGCCCCCGCTGTCCGTGTCTCCTTTCCGCCCCCCTGTCCGTGTCTCCTTTCCCGCTCCCCCCGCTGTTCGTGTCTCCTTTCCCGCCCCCCCGCTGTCCATGTCTCCTTTCCGGCCCCCCCCCTGTCCGTGTCTCCTTTCCCGCTCCCCCCCGCTGTCCGTGTCTCCTTCCCCCCCTCCCGCTGTCCGTGTCTCCTTTCCCGCCCCCCCCCCCTCCCGCTAACCGTGTCAGAGAAGTTTGCGCAGGCTCTCTGCTTCCTCTTGGTGGACCTGTAAAGCCTTGCATCTTCTCGTGGTCCTGGAGAAGATGATTTTGCAGGGAAGCAGTATTACTAAAAATGGGAAACATATTGAGATGAGTCAGTTATTGCAGATCTGCACTAAATAGTGCATTGGGTCTGATGCTTCAGGGAGATGCTGTTTTTTCACCCCTAATTTACTTTGTGTAGTATGTTTCCCAGGTGCCCATGCTTTTCCCCCATGTGTGTATGTTGCCTTCGGAATAGAGATGATGTAACTAAATGGATTGACCGTATGTATGTATAGCAATATGTACAGCTGCCTTCTCTAGAGAGCCCTGGGTTACCTTATTGTTTCACTTAAAAATGTGCTGCTACAAGCTTTTTCCTTGATTCTGCAGAGGGTGGTAATGCTGAGGAGTGTGATATGCCTGTGATTCTCAGAAAAGGACAGGACTGGTTTTGCTGTGATGCATCAAAGGGAGTCGTCATTCTGATTCAGGGTGGGCGCTTTCTTTGCCACAGACCTTTTATTCAAAAGTAGAAAGCAGTACCTTTTTGAAAATTGAGAGGAGTTGTAAATTGTTGTGAGCATTCCTGTGATACAAATGATAGGTAAAGGCAGGGTATGTTGGACGATATTGCTGAAAAGTGAGCAGCACTGTGAGTGGCTCTGTCTGTGTGTGTGAGTGGCTCTGTCTGTGTATGTGAGTGGCTCTGTCTGTGTGTGTGAGTGGCTCTGTCTGTGTGTGTGAGTGGCTCTGTGTGTGTGAGTGGCTCTGTCTGTGTGTGAGTGGCTCTGTCTGTGTGTGAGTGGCTCTGTGTGTGTGAGTGGCTCTGTGTGTGTGAGTGGCTCTGTGTGTGTGAGTGGCTCTGTGTGTGTGTGTGAGTGGCTCTGTGTGTGTGAGTGGCTCTGTGTGTGTGTGTGTGTGAGTGGCTCTGTGTGTGTGTGTGTGAGTGGCTGTGTGTGTGTGTGTGGCTCTGTGTGTGTGTGTGAGTGGCTCTGTGTGTGTGTGTGAGTGGCTCTGTGTGTGTGCGTGGCTCTGTCTGTGTGCGTGGCTCTGTCTGTGTGCGCGGCTCTGTGTGCGCTAATACTCTCTAGTACTCTCTAATGCTCACCTATTGCCATTGTAAATGACAATACCATTTATTTATGTTTAAAAAAAATGAAAAAAAATGTCATGAGCAATGCCAATAGCTCTACCTTTCATAATGCCGAGACCATTGCATTGTAAATGCTTGTTGTTGAATGGTTGCACAGATTGATGCTGTGGTGGCGCTGAGTGATGTGATGGCGAACGAGTGATGCAGTGGCGTTCAGTGATGCTGTGGTAGTGCATAGTGATGTTGTGGTGCCCCTGAGTGATGCTGTGGTGTGCTGAGTGATGCAGTATGCTATGTTTTGATTTGCTATCCTATGTTTTGTTTTGTTATGCTATGCTATGTTTTGCTATCCTATGTTTTGATTTGTTATGCTATGCAATACTATGTTTTGTTATGCTATGCTATGTTTTGTTTTGCTATCCTATGCTTTGTTTTGTTATGCTATGTTTTGCTATCCTATGCTTTTTTTTGTTATGCTATGCTGTGTTTTGTTATACTATGCTATTTTTTGTTATGCTATGCTGGCGAGGGTGAGTGCGGGTGTGGGGGTGTGAGGATGTTTGAGGGTGAGGGTGTTTGAGGGTGAGGGTGTGTGAGGGTTAGGGGGTTGTGAGGGTTAGAGGGTTGTGAGGGTGAGGGAGGGTGAGGGGGTGTGAGGGAGTGGGTGTGGTTGTGAGGGGGTGGGAGGGTGTGATGGCAAGGGGGTGTGATGGTGAGGGTGTGTAAAGGTGAGGGTGTGTGATGGTGAGGGGGTTGTAATGGTGAGGGGGTGTGATGGTGAGCGGGTGTGAGGGTGAGGGGGTGTGAGGGTTAGGGGGTGAGGGTGAGTGAGGGTGTGTGAGGGTGAGGGTGAGGGTGTGAGGGTGAGGGGGGTGAGGGTGAGTGAGAGTGTGAGGGAGAGTGAGGGTGACAGGGTTGAGGGCTACAGGGGTGAGGGTGTGAGGGTGAGGGTGTGTGAGAGGGAGGGGGTGTGAGGGTGAGGGTGTGTGAGGGTGAGGGGGTGTGAGGGTGTGTGGGTGAGGGTGTGTGTGAGGGGGAGGGGTGTGTGAGGGCGAGAGGGTGTGTGAGGGTGAGAGGGTGTGTGTGAGGGTGTGTGTTTGCGAGGGTGTGTGAGGGTGAGGGTGTGTGTGAGGTAAAGGGGGGTGAGGGTGAGGGGTTGTGAGGGTGAGGTTGAGGGGGTGTGAGGTTGAGGTTGTGTGAGGGTGACAGGGTTGAGGGTGTGTGAGGGTGAGAGGGTGTGTGAGGGGGTGTGTGAGGGTGAGGGAGGGGGTGTGAGGGTGAGGGGGTGTGAGGGTGAGGGGGTGTGAGGGTGAGGGTGTGTGTGAGGGTGAGAGGTGTGTGAGAGGGTGTATGAGGGTGAGGGTGTGTGTGAGAGTGAGGGTGTGTGAGGGTGAGGGGGTGTGTGAGGGTGAGGGGGTGTGTGAGAGTGTATGAGGAGGGGGTGTGAGTGTGAGGATGTTGGGTTGTGAGGGTGAGTGCGTGTGAGGGTGAGGTTGAGGGGGTGTGAGGGTGATGGGCGTGAGGGTGACGAGGATGAGGGTGTGTGAGAGGATGTGTGAGGGGGCGTGTGAGGGTGAGGGTGTGAGGGGGTGTGTGAGGGTGTCCCTCATAAGACATAGAAACAAAGAGGTCTGCGTTGAAGCAAGGGAGCCTTCAGTATACACAGCCTTGTATTTGTAAGGTGAAAAGTATATACCATGGCCCAAAGGCACTAATGAGAAGCTCGTGGAATAGAAGGGAGGTAGAATAAGGAGGAAGCAAGGGGAAATAAGGAGTGATGGAGGGAAGGAATAAGGGCTGTGACTGGCTAGAGAAAGAGCACGGTACATGGGAAAGAGCGACAGGGAAGGAGGGTTGAGTGGGTTCTGCAGGTCGGGGAGCAAAAACCACAGAGGGGAAGAGACGACGGCTATAGGGAGGTACTAGAGGGGGCAGGGGGCATAAGAAACAATGAGTGCATCACACGAGAAGAGAGGGGGGTAGAAGAAGTCTGCAGGAGCAGTCATAAAGGAGGAATGTGTAAGGATAAGGCATGAGCACCAAGAAGCCGACAAACAGGTCTGTTGTTTTAAAACAGCCCCTCATGCAGGTCAATGCAAGCACTCCTAATAGCACGAGATGAGAGGAATATTTCTCTAGGCCAGAGCTTTTCAAACTTTGTGTCCCGAGTCCGACACAGTACTGTGTTGCCTGCAAGTGGTGGTTGTGTCGCAGGATGAGGCACTTAGCACATAACTGGAGGCATTCCTTTGAAAGAGTGTCTCGGAGTCAGCCACAGCAGCGCAGACTCCGAGACACTCTGGTCTGGGGGGAGCGGGGGGGGCGGGAGAGTCACAACAAAGCCCCATTAACAAGTAAATGGTCCTTTAAAGACCTGCGTAGTACTCGAGGTGCAGCTGTGTGTGCCCGGGAAGCTGGGGTGAGGTGCCAGAGGGTGACAGGCAGAGGGAGGGAGATAATTAGATAGAGGGAGGAAGAAGGGAGAGAGAGGGAAACAGAGGGAGGGAGACAGAGGGGTGGATACAGAGGGATTGAGACAGAGGGAAGGATACAGAGAGGGAGACAGACAGAGGGAGGGAGACAGAGGGAGATAGTCAGAGGGAGGAAGACAGACAGAGGGAGACAGAGGTAGCGGGACAGACCAGAGACAGACGGAGAGAGGGAGACGAGGGAGAGAGAGGAAGGGAGACAGAGGGAGAAAGAGAGGGAGACAGACAGAGTGAGTGAGACAGAGGGAGGGAGAGAGGTAGAGAAAGGGAGAGAGATAGAGAGGGAGGGAGACTGTGAGAGACAGAGGGAGACAGAGAGAGGGAGGGAGACACAGACAGACAGAGATGCAGACAGAGATGGGGACAGACAGAGACAAATAGATGCAGAGACAGGGGCCGTCAGCAGAGGCAGAGACAGACAGAGACAGAGAGGGAGACAGAGGGAGGGAGACATGGACAGACAGACAGAGACATAGAGAGGCAGAGGGAGACAGAGAGAGGGAGACAGAGAGAGGGAGGGAGAGGGAGGTAGACAGAGAGAGGGAGACAGAGAGAGGGTGACAGGGAGACAAAGAGAGGGAGACAACGAGAAGGAGACAGAGGGAAGGAGAGGGTTACAAAGAGAGGGAGGGAGGGAGGCAGAGGGAAGGAAGGTGAGGGAGATAGACAGAGGGAGGGAGGCAGAGGGAAGGAAGGAGAGGGAGACAGACAGAGGGAGGGAGGCAGAGGGAAGGAGAGGGAGACAGACAGAGGGAGGGAGGCAGAGGGAAGGGGAGGGGGGAGGCAGATGGAAGGAGAGGTAGAAAGACAGAGGGAGGGAGGCAGAGGGAAGGTCGAGGGGGAGGCAGAGGGAAGGAGAGGGGGAGGCAGAGGGAAGGAGAGGGAGACAGACAGAGTGGGAGGCAGAGGGAAGGAGAGGGAGGGAGACAGACAGAGAGGGGGAAGCAGAGGGAAGGAGAGGGAGACAGACAGGGGGCAGGCAGAGGGAAGGAAAGGGAGGGAGGCAGAGAGAGGGAGACATACAGAGGGAGGGAGGCAGAGGGAAGGAGAGGGGGAGGCAGCGGGAAGGAGAGGGAGACAGACAGAGGGGGGAGGCAGAGGGAAGGAGAGGGAGACAAAGGGTGGGAGACAGAGGGTGGGAGACAGAGCGAGGGAGACAGAGGGAGGGAGACAGACAGAGGGAGGGAGACAGACAGAGGGAGGGAGACAGAGGAAGCGAGACAGACAGAGGGAGGGAGGTAAGTAGACAGTCAGAGGGAGACAGGCAGACAGAGACAGACAGAGGGAGACAGACAGACAGAGACAGACAGACAGAGGGAGACAGACAGACAGAGACAGACAGAGGGAGAGAGAGGGAGGGAGACAGGGGGAGAGAGAGGGGGGGAGACATAGGGAGAGAGAGGGAGGGAGACAGAGGGACAGAGAGGGAGGGAGACAGAGGAAGGGAGACAGAGGGATGGAGACAGAGGGCAACAGACAGAGGGAGGGAGACAGAGGAAGCAAGACAGACAGAGGGAGGGAGACAGAGGAAGCAAGTTAGACAGAGAGACAGAGACAGAGGAAGGTAGACAGACAGAGGGAGACAGACAGAGAAAGACAGACAGACAGAGACAGAGGGAGAGAGAGGGAGGGAGACAGAGGGGGAGAGAGGGGGAGGGAGACAGAGGAAGAGGGAGGGAGACATAGGGAGAGAGGTAGGGAGACAGAGGGAGAGAAAGGGAGGGAGACAGAGGGAGGGAGACAGTTACAGAGAGAGAGGGAGAGAGAGAGGGAGACAGACAGAGTGAGTGAGAACCCCCCCCCCCGAACCACCCTTAGGTAGTTTGTGCTTGCTATGCTACGTTCGCTCGCTACTCTGCCTTACTGTATCTCAAAATGATGCATCTCCAAAAAGTGTGTCCCCAACATAAAAAGTTTGGAAAGCTGTGCTCTAGGCTGAGCCCCAACGTGATTGTCTCAAGCCAATGGATGAAGCGGGCAGGTTTAAACAAACAAGCAATTTTAAACTTTTTTCTGGTCTTGTGTTGCTTTTCCAACCCCTTTTCTAATAATGTTTGAGCTGTGAATGTTATTAATCTCATCAGGCTCTACTGGCTTTGGAGTTAGGTTACATATTAGGACTGCCAGTGTGGTGTTTACATTTTGCTCCAGAGACGAGCCTGTTGGCATGGTAACTGACTGTGTCTGTGAGGGCCCCCACCTTAAGATGGTCCTGGTATTTGTGGACACCTAGGGCTTTTTAATTGTTCCAGAAAGGGACTCGTTATTAGTTTCACCTGCTGCCCTTAAGTTGGTGGTATGTTGCTCTGGTGATCTTATGTTTCATGTAAAATGGGACGGGACTAGATTAGCTTCTAGATCCTAAGACATCAGGTATTGTGAAGAGTTTGTCAATCAGAGGTGTGCAATAACATTCGGTGTGTTCTCACTGTAGTTTTGAGCCCTAATTATTAGCCTCGGGGGGAATGGGAGTGTGGGGGGAGCTCCGAATTGTGCAAGCTGCACGAGAAACCTAACCTGGCCGCTTACGTGCCATTCAGGCTTTAGCCCAGGGCCACAGCTCTAACACTGCACTCTCATTTGCCAGCACTATGACCTTCAGTGCTCCTTAATGTGTGAGATGCCTCCTGGTGCAAATTACCCTGGTGCTGAGTCCCCCTGTAGATTGGTCCCGCGCAGAGGTATTACTGTATGTTCTATTGAGACGCTGATGGGAATAAGGATTGACAAGTATAAATGTTGTCCTCTCCTTCACCTCGATGGATACAAACTTGAGTGCAGGAGCTGGTTAAGTTAGGAATAGAAAAGCCTCGCTCACCGCATTCCCCTATAGGAGAGGTTCAGTGCCATTCCCTCTGTCCCTTATGTGCCACTGCCAGTTGAATGCTGCACCTGCTGCTCTCCCTTGCACCGCCACCAAGCACAGATGCCAAACCACAGCATACATTTAGGACGTTATCGGCAACGCATGCTCTTACAGGGCTCCTGCTGGTGTAGGATATTGGGGTGCGAGTAAAATGTTGCGGTTTGACTCAGCAGTTCAATAGTGCAGCTCGGGTCAGCTCCGCTCAGGTCGGGTGGTGCCAGATAAGGTCCCCGCAAGGCACAAGTGGGACTAAGTCATGAGGTGACCACTGGAGCGCTCACTGTTTCCACTTCCGGATCGGCATCCGGAGCAGTGATCACAGGCTGAAATAGGTTGCTATTGGACGCAACAGTCTGTTAGGAAATAATCCTGAATCGGTAAATATACCACCTACATCTCAAAAGTCTATTACCAGTCGGTAATGGATGATTTCGGCGGTCACCGACCGGTAATAGCCTACCTACAACTGGCCCCCAGTCCCTAGGAATTTAGATTATCCTGGACAAAACTCTGAAACATATATCCTCGACCTTCGACATTCCTTTTCGACTGGAAGACAGAAGAAATCTCCCTTGGGGTCAAGGAGTGAATCCTCTGTTCAAACAGGCACCAAAGAAGCATCTTGCCGGTCTGCTTTTTTGAGGCTCACGGCGGATCCAGAAGAATCTGTGACACAGGACACAGACTTCCAGAGGGAGACAGACAGAGTGAGTGAGACAGAGGGAGGGAGAGAGGTAGAGAAAGGGAGAGAGATAGAGAGGGAGGGAGACTGTGAGCGACAGAGGGAGACAGAGAGAGGGAGGGAGACACAGACAGACAGAGATGCAGACAGAGACGGGGACAGACAGAGACAAATAGATGCAGAGACAGGGGCCGTCAGACAGAGGCAGAGACAGACAGAGACGGAGAGGGAGACAGAGGGAGGGAGACATGGACAGACAGACAGAGACACAGAGAGGCAGAGGGAGACAGAGAGAGGGAGACAGAGAGAGGGAGGGAGAGGGAGGTAGACAGAGAGAGGGAGACAGAGAGAGGGTGACAGGGAGACAAAGAGAGGGAGACAAAGAGAAGGAGACAGAGGTAAGGAGAGGGATACAAAGAGAGGGAGGGAGGCAGAGGGAAGGAAGGAGAGGGAGACAGACAGAGGGAGGGAGGCAGAGGGAAGGAAGGAGAGGGAGACAGACAGAGGGAGGGAGGCAGAGGGAAGGAGAGGGAGACAGACAGAGGGAGGGAGGCAGAGGGAAGGGGAGGGGGAGGCAGAGGGAAGGAGAGGTAGAAAGACAGAGGGAGGGAGGCAGAGGGAAGGTGAGGGGGAGGCAGAGGGAAGGAGGGGGGGAGGCAGAGGGAAGGAGAGGGAGACAGACAGAGTGGGAGGCAGAGGGAAGGAGAGGGAGGGAGACAGACAGAGAGGGGGAGGCAGAGGGAAGGAGAGGGAGACAGACAGGGGGGCAGGCAGAGGGAAGGAGAGGGAGGGAGGCAGAGAGAGGGAGACATACAGAGGGAGGGAGGCAGAGGGAAGGAGAGGGGGAGGTAGCGGGAAGGAGAGGGAGACAGACAGAGGGGGGATGCAGAGGGAAGGAGAGGGAGACAGAGGGTGGGAGACAGAGGGTGGGAGACAGAGCGAGGGAGACAGAGGGAGGGAGACAGACAGAGGGAGGGAGACAGACAGAGGGAGGGAGACAGACAGAGGGAGGGAGGTAAGTAGACAGACAGAGGGAGACAGGCAGACAGAGACAGACAGAGGGAGACAGGCAGACAGAGACAGACAGAGGGAGACAGACAGACAGAGACAGACAGACTGTGACATGCACTTTTTAAACTGTCTATTTGTGAGTAATTGTCTACATACTACCTATCCTATATATTGATAATTTTTGTGTGAATCTGCGATAATTCACAATTTTTAAACGCTTTTTAAACTTTTGAATGTTTTATTGAACATGGGGAAGGATGATATCTTTTATGTTGATGGTGAAGGATGATGATATCTTTTATGTAGATATCTTTGTATCATATTCTGTATACTTTTAATGTTCTTAATTTGACTTCTCTCTTTTATGGGGTAAAGCCGAAAAAAATATTGTAAAACAGTAACAGACTAGTTCGCAAAAACGTTTTTGTTGTCTAAATTATATATTTGTCAATCTACTCTCATTTCTCCTTATTTTTTATTTTTAATACTGAGCTTCTCTGTTAAGTGTGCCTTTGGAAGCACTCTGGTTTATGGACCTTAGACATTTGGGGCCAGATTCATTGAAGAGTAGTGTTGTCCTCACACGCAAAGTGACGCAAGGCAGGGCAATTCCTTAATTTAGATTTACAAAACAACGTATGGGGCGACTAGCACAGTGTGGCTTTGTAAAAACATGTATTGGAACAATCAGAAGCATTCCATGGGTGGAGCATTGGCATTGCCATCTATCCACCCATAGCTTCGAATTAATTCAAAATGTATAAAAAAGTTTGTAAATCAGAGATTGTAACAAATCAGTGCGCCTCCCAGATGGTGGCGCAACAAGAAGAAAATTATTTTTTCTTTCTCGTCATTTACTCTTCCGTTGCGTGATGCATTCTACATCACACATAGAAAGAGGAAAATGCCTCTTGGATTGTTTTGGCCAGGAAGGTATTCATTTCGGCACAAAAAGAATCCTGACCTTAAAGTTGGTGCCCTTGCATTGGTGCTAGGCTGCACACAGTGTGTCAGCTCAAAGAGAGAGCAGAAACCCTCTATATCTTTGTGTATATTCAGCTGACTCGGAGCTACACCCTCTCCCCCCCCACCCCAGCGCCTAGTGCGCTTTGATTGATATATTAAGCATTTCTGCTCTCTCCCTTTCATGCAAATTGGCCCAGCAGGAGATCTTTCTGTACTATGTTCCGTGAACTAATAGTACAATGCGTCCACGATAATTTAAACAGAAATTGGTTCGTCCTCCGGTCTAAATAAACCATGAACCAGAAGGTTAAAATTAAGTAGTTTTAGCTGCATTACTGAAATTTTGCTGAAAGTCTGAAAAAAAACAGATTTTGCATTTGTAGCTGCCAGCACAAAACCAGGATGCTGTTGTCATATACTCAAATTTCTGGGACAGTGACAGACACCAAACAGTGAAACGCTTCCATATTATAACAAGCATTTGCAATGCAATGGTCTCGGCATCATTAAAGGTAGAGCTATTGGCATTGCTCATGACATTTTTTTTCTTTAAATCAAAAATAAATGGGCATTGTCATTAACATTGCCAATACACAGCACTCTGCACTCAACAGCACACAATGCTCTGCACACTTGCTCTGCACTCACTGCTCTGCACACTCACTCTGCACACTCCCTACTCTGCACACTCACTACTCTGCACTCACCACTCACTACTCTGCACTCACCACTCACTACTCTGCACTCACCACTCACTACTCTGCACTCACCACTCACCACTCACCACTCACCACTCTGCCCTCACCACTCTGCCCTCACCACTCTGCCCTCTCCACTCTGCCCTCACCACTCTGCACTCACCACTCTGCACTCACCACTCTGCACTCACCACTCTGCACTCACCACTCTGCACTCACCATTCTGCACTCACCACTCACCACTCACCACTCTGCACTCTGCCCTCACCACTCTGCCCTCACCACTCTGCCCTCACCACTTTGCACTCACCACTCTGCACTCACCACTCTGCACTCACCACTCTGCACTCACCCCTCACCACTCTGCACTCACCACTCTGCACTCACCACTCACCACTCTGCACTCACCACTCTGCACTCACCACTCACCACTCACCACTCTGCCTTCACCACTCTGCCCTCACCACTCTGCACTCACCACTCTGCCCTCACCACTCTGCCCTCACCACTCTGCCCTCACCACTCTGCCCTCATCACTCTACCCTCACCACTCTGCCCTCACCACTCTGCCCTCACCACTCTGCACTCTGAACTCACCACTCTGAACTCACCACTCTGCACTCTGCACTCACCACTCTGCCCTCACCACTCTGCCCTCACCACTCTGCCCTCACCACTCTGCACTCACCACTCTGCACTCACCACTCGGCACTCACCACTCTGCACTCACCACTCACCACTCTGCACTCACCACTCTGCCCTCACCACTCACCACTCTGCACTCACCACTCTGCACTCACCACTCACCACTCTGCACTCACCACTCTGCCCTCACCACTCACCACTCTGCACTCACCACTCTGCCCTCACCACTCTGCACCCACCACTCTGCACTCACCACTCTGCACTCACCACTCTGCCCTCACCAATCTGCACTCTGCACTCTGCACTCACCAATCTGCACTCACCACTCTGCACTCACCACTCTGCACTCTGAGCTCACCACTCTGCACTCTGCACTCACCACTCTGCACTCTGCACTCTGCACTCACCACTCTGCCCTCACCACTCTGCCCTCACCACTCTGCACTCTCCACTCTGCACTCACCACTCTGCACTCACCACTCTGCACTCACCACTCTGCACTCACCACTCTGCACTCACCACTCTGCACTCTGAACTCACCACTCTGCACTCACCACTCTGCACTCACCACTCTGCACTCGCCACTCTGCACTCACCACTCTGCACTCACCACTCTGCACTCTGCACTCACCACTCTGCACTCACCACTCAGCACTCACCACTCTGCACTCACCACTCTGCACTCACCACTCTGCACTCACCACTCTGCACTCTGCAATCACCACTCTGCACTCTGCACTCACCACTCTGCACTCTGCCCTCACCACTCTGCCCTCACCACTCTGCCCTCAACACTCTGCCCTCACCACTCTGCACTCACCACTCTGCACTCACCACGCTGCACTCACCACTCTGCACTCACCACTCTGCACTCACCACTCTGCACTCTGCACTCACCACTCTGCACTCTGCACTCTGCACTCTGCACTCACTACTCTGCACTCACCACTCTGCACTCACCACACTGCACTCACCACTCTGCACTCACCACTCTGCACTCACCACTCACCACTCTGCACTCACCACTCTGCACTCACCACTCTGCACTCACCACTCTGCACTCACCACTCTGCACTCTGCACTCACCACTCACCACTCTGCACTCACCACTCTGCACTCACCACTCTGCACTCACCACTATGCACTCACCACTCTGCACTCACCACTCTGCACTCACCACTCACCACTCTGCACTCACCACTCACCACTCTGCACTCACCACTCTGCACTCACCACTCTGCACTCACCACTCTGCACTCACCACTCTGCACTCACCACTCTGCACTCACCACTCTGCACTCTGCACTCACCACTCTGCACTCACCACTCTGCACTCTGCACTCACCACTCTGCCCTCACCACTCTGCACTCACCACTCTGCACTCACCACTCTGCACTCACCACTTACCACTCTGCACTCACCACTCACCACTCTGCACTCACCACTCTGCACTCACCACTCTGCACTCACCACTCTGCACTCACCACTCTGCACTCTGCACTCACCACTCTGCACTCACCACTCTGCACTCTGCACTCACCACTCTGCACTCACCACTCTGCACTCACCACTCTGCACTCACCACTCTGCACTCACCACTCTGCACTCTGAACTCACCACTCTGCACTCTGCACTCACCACTCTGCACTCTGCACTCACCACTCTGCACTCTGCACTCACCACTCTGCACTCTGCACTCACCACTCTGCCCTCACCACTCTGTCCTCACCACTCTGCCCTCACCACTCTGCCCTCACCACTCTGCACTCACCACTCTGCACTCACCACTCTGCACTCTGCACTCACCACTCTGCACTCACCACTCACCACTCTGCACTCACCACTCTGCCCTCACCACTCTGCACTCTGCACTCTGCACTCACCACTCTGCACTCACCACTCTGCCCTCACCAATCTGCACTCTGCACTCTGCACTCACCAATCTGCACTCACCACTCTGCACTCACCACTCTGCACTCTGAACTCACCACTCTGCACTCTGCACTCACCACTCTGCACTCTGCACTCTGCACTCTGCACTCACCACTCTGCCCTCACCACTCTGCCCTCACCACTCTGCACTAACCACTCTGCACTCACCACTCTGCACTCACCACTCTGCACTCACCACTCTGCACTCACCACTCTGCACTCACCACTCTGCACTCTGCACTCACCACTCTGCACTCGCCACTCTGCACTCGCCACTCTGCACTCACCACTCTGCACTCACCACTCTGCACTCACCACTCTGCACTCTGCACTCACCACTCTGCACTCTGCACTCACCATTCTGCACTCTGCACTCACCACTCTGCACTCACCACTCAGCACTCACCACTCTGCAATCACCACTCTGCACTCACCACTCTGCTCTCTGCAATCACCACTCTGCACTCTGCACTCACCACTCTGCACTCTGCCCTCACCACTCTGCCCTCACCACTCTGCCCTCACCACTCTGCACTCACCACTCTGCACTCACCACTCTGCACTCTGCACTCTGTACTCTGCACTCTGCACTCTGCACTCTGCACTCACCACTCTGCACTCACCACTCTGCACTCACCACTCTGCAATCACCACTCACCACTCTGCACTCACCACTCTGCACTCACCACTCTGCACTCACCACTCACCACTCTGCACTCACCACTCTGCACTCACCACTCTGCACTCACCACTCACCACTCTGCACTCACCACTCTGCACTCACCACTCTGCACTCACCACTCACCACTCTGCACTCACCACTCACCACTCTGCACTCACCACTCTGCACTCACCACTCTGCACTCACCACTCTGCACTCACCACTCTGCACTCACCACTCTGCACTCTGCACTCACCACTCTGCACTCACCACTCTGCACTCTGCACTCACCACTCTGCACTCACCACTCTGCACTCACCACTCTACACTCACCACTCTGCACTCTGCACTCACCACTCTGCACTCTGCACTCACCACTCTGCACTCTGCACTCACCACTCTGCCCTCACCACTCTGCCCTCACCACTCTGCCCTCACCACTCTGCACTCACCACTCTGCACTCTGCACTCACCACTCTGCACTCACCACTCCGCACTCACCACTCTGCACTCACCACTCTGCACTCTGCACTCACCACTCTGCACTCACCACTCTGCACTCTGCACTCACCACTCTGCACTCTGCACTCACCACTCTGCACTCACCACTCTGCACTCTGCACTCACCACTCTGCACTCTGCACTCACCACTCTGCACTCTGCACTCACCACTCACCACTCTGCACTCACCACTCTGCACTCACCACTCTGCACTCACCACTCTGCACTCACTACTCTGCACTCTGCACTCACCACTCACCACTCTGCACTCACCACTCTGCACTCACCACTCTGCACTCACCACTCTGCACTCTGCACTCACCACTCTGCACTCTGCACTCACCACTCTGCACTCACCACTCTGCACTCTGCACTCTGCACTCACCACTCTGCACTCTGCACTCACCACTCTGCACTCACCACTCTGCACTCACCACTCTGCACTCACCACTCACCACTCTGCACTCACCACTCACCACTCTGCACTCACCACTCTGCACTCACCACTCTGCACTCACCACTCTGCACTCACCACTCTGCACTCACCGCTCTGCCCTCACCACTCTGCCCTCTGCACTCACCACTCTGCACTCTGCACTCACCACTCTGCACTCTGCACTCACCACTCTGCACTCACCACTCACCACTCTGCACTCACCACTCACCACTCTGCCCTCACCACTCACCACTCTGCCCTCACCACTCTGCCCTCACCACTCTGCCCTCACCACTCTGCCCTCACCACTCTGCACTCACCACTCTGCACTCTGCACTCACCACTCTGCACTCTGCACTCACCACTCACCACTCACCACTCTGCACTCACCACTCTGCACTCATCACTCTGCACTCCCCACTCTGCACTCACCACTCACCACTCTGCACTCACCACTCTGCACTCACCACTCTGCACTCACCACTCTGCACTCACCACTCACCACTCTACTGTGGGACCAGGGGACTGGATCAGCGATGAGCTGCAGAGCAACATAGGCGGTTCACGTTGGGGGCGCAATGCTCCGGGCAGCAACAGTTTATTGGCCGAGGTTGTGCGAGCCTAGAATCCTGCTGTCTTCATACGGTCCGGCCGGGGGTATCAGAGTTGGACAAACGCCGAATGCTGCAGTCCCGCGTGCTCGGCCCTGGAATGGTGAGTGTACTAAATGCTCTTAGAAGCATTATGGAGCCACTAATACATTGTTCGGCGGCGCGTGCAGATTACTCTGTGTAGTCTCTTAGTATCGCGGCCGCCCCGGAAGTCAGGCACGGTCGCCTGTGACGGGGGAGGGGCCACGTTCAGAGCGGAAGAGGAGGCAGGCGGAGTCGTTGCGTCTCGCGGCCCGGGGCTCCTGTGAGCGGTGTAGAGCCCCGGGGCCGCGCCAGCAGGAGGTTGGGCGCCGCGTGCTGAGGTAAGGTAAGTTCCAAAAGGCTGGGGCGGGATTGGTGCACGTGTGTGTGTGTGTATGCTCGTGTGTGTGTATGTATGTGTGCGACGGTGACGGCGGGGGAGGGGGGGCCTTGGTGCACTTGTGTGTGTGCGCGCGTGTGTGTATGTGTCAGGGGGGGGTGTCTCTGTATGTATGTATGTGCGTGCGTGCATGGGTGCTTGTGTGTGTGTATGCGCATGCGTGTGTGGTGTTGCTGCTTCCCAGGAGACAGCAGCTGAGCGCGTTCGCGAGCGCGTGGTCAGCGGAAATCACCTCCTTGAAGAGGGAATGCGCGTGGCGGAGGCTGTCTCCTGGGAAGCACAGTCCCTGACAAAAGATCTCGGCGGAGACGCGCTTCCACGCGTCTTTAGCCGAGACCTAATAAAAAGCATAGTGCAGGTGAGTTTCATACTTCTTGCCAATCTGTGATGAGTATTTATTTGAGATGAAGGCCTGCCTGACCCCTGGGCTCTCTTTTCACAGGCGTGACCAGTCTGTAGTGGTGTGACTGGCTGCTAGCACATGCAGTGCACAGTTTGGCCTTGACTCTTAAATATGTATCAGACCCCCATCCAGTGTTTTCTTGTGCATTTACAACCATGAACCACTTTGGTGAAGTGAAGACCCCCCCCCCCAAATACATTGGGGCAGATTTACAAGCCCCTTACACCACTTTTACGCCACGGTTGCGTCACTTTTGTGATGCAGCAGTGTCGTAAACAATGCGCCACATTGCAACACATTTACAACGTAACGCTGTGGGAGCTGCTTCAGAAAAGGGGGGTGGTGATGAACAGAGTGTCTGAATTAAGCAGACCACTCTTACCCAGTCCAAAGATCAGGGCTTGATCCATCACCGTTTTTTAGCTCACTGCACCATCCCAGCTCAGAACCTGGCTACATGCAAATTAGTCTGTTCCTGTCCCAGTGCATGATGGGAACAGGGCAAACCAAACTACTAAGCCAATTCTTATACTGGGAAGGAAACAAGCTTCGGGGGACCGGTTTCTGGCATTTCAGCCGTCGTCGGCCCGGCTTGCTTGAATCCTGATGGTGCAATGAGCAAGGGACTCACATCTGAGTATACCCTTCCACGCTTATGGTGGACAAAATGATTCAGAAAAGGGGGTGGTGATGAACAGAGTGTCTGAATTAAGCAGACCACTCTTACCCAGTCCAAAGATCAGGGCTTGATCCATCACCGTTTTTTAGCTCACTGCACCATCCCAGCTCAGAACCTGGCTACATGCAAATTAGTCTGTTCCTGTCCCAGTGCATGATGGGAACAGGGCAAACCAAACTACCAAGCCAATTCTTATACTGGGAAGGAAACAAGCTTCCGGGGACCGGTTTCTGGCATTTCAGCCGTCGTCGGCCCGGCTTGCTTGAATCCTGATGGTGCAATGAGCAAGGGACTCACATCTGAGTATACCCTTCCACGCTTATGGTGGGCAAAATGATTCAGAAAAGGGGGTGGTGATGAACAGAGTGTCTGAATTTAGCAGACCACTCTTACCCAGTCCAAAGATCAGGGCTTGATCCATCACCGTTTTTTAGCTCACTGCACCATCCCAGCTCAGAACCTGGCTACATGCAAATTAGTCTGTTCCTGTCCCAGTGCATGATGGGAACAGGGCAAACCAAACTACTAAGCCAATTCTTATACTGGGAAGGAAACAAGCTTCCGGGGACCGGTTTCTGGCATTTCAGCCGTCGTCGGCCCGGCTTGCTTGAACCCTGATGGTGCAATGAGCAAGGGACTCACATCTGAGTATACCCTTCCACGCTTATGGTGGACAAAATGATTCAGAAAAGGGGGTGGTGATGAACAGAGTGTCTGAATTAAGCAGACCACTCTTACCCAGTCCAAAGATCAGGGCTTGATCCATCACCGTTTTTTAGCTCACTGCACCATCCCAGCTCAGAACCTGGCTACATGCAAATTAGTCTGTTCCTGTCCCAGTGCATGATGGGAACAGGGCAAACCAAACTACCAAGCCAATTCTTATACTGGGAAGGAAACAAGCTTCCGGGGACCGGTTTCTGGCATTTCAGCCTTCGTCGGCCCGGCTTGCTTGAATCCTGATGGTGCAATGAGCAAGGGACTCACATCTGAGTATACCCTTCCACGCTTATGGTGGACAAAATGATTCAGAAAAGGGGGTGGTGATGAACAGAGTGTCTGAATTTAGCAGACCACTCTTACCCAGTCCAAAGATCAGGGCTTGATCCATCACCGTTTTTTAGCTCACTGCACCATCCCAGCTCAGAACCTGGCTACATGCAAATTAGTCTGTTCCTGTACCAGTGCATGATGGGAACAGGGCAAACCAAACTACCAAGCCAATTCTTATATTGGGAAGGGAACAAGCTTCCGGGGACCGGTTTCTGGCATTTCAGCCGTCGTCGGCCCGCCTTGCTTGAATCCTGATGGTGCAATGAGCAAGGGACTCACATCTGAGTATACCCTTCCACGCTTATGGTGGACAAAATGATTCAGAAAAGGGGGTGGTGATGAACAGAGTGTCTGAATTAAGCAGACCACTCTTACCCAGTCCAAAGATCAGGGCTTGATCCATCACCGTTTTTTAGCTCACTGCACCATCCCAGCTCAGAACCTGGCTACATGCAAATTAGTCTGTTCCTGTCCCAGTGCATGATGGGAACAGGGCAAACCAAACTACCAAGCCAATTCTTATACTGGGAAGGAAACAAGCTTCCGGGGACCGGTTTCTGGCATTTCAGCCGTCGTCGGCCCGGCTTGCTTGACTCCTGATGGTGCAATGAGCAAGGGACTCACATCTGAGTATACCCTTCCACGCTTATGGTGGACAAAATGATTCAGAAAAGGGGGTGGTGATGAACAGAGTGTCTGAATTAAGCAGACCACTCTTACCCAGTCCAAAGATCAGGGCTTGATCCATCACAGTTTTTTAGCTCAGTGCACCATCCCAGCTCAGATCCTGGCTACATGCAAATTAGTCTGTTCCTGTCCCAGTGCATGATGGGAACAGGGCAAACCAAACTACCAAGACAATTCTTATACTGGGAAGGAAACAAGCTTCTGGGGAGCTGCGTCACGTTGTTAAGCCCTCAGGTATAATGTATGCAGGGCTTGCGTCCCAACGCAAGAAAGCCTTGTAAAAGTGAAGCAGTGAAATCTACAAAATTTCACTGCTTCACTTTTACGGCACCACTGCGTCAAAACCTTATGCCTGCTTGAAGCAAGAGTAAAGAGTGACGCAGCACAACAGGAACAGGCATTCCTGAGAATTGATGGAGCTGCGTTGTGTCTGCGGCACAACTCCAGCAATGCATTACCTTTATGCCAACAGATGAGGGACACATCTGTTAATCCTTGCAGTACGGTGCGCGCATTGTAAATGCGATGCATCCATGGTGGCGCAAGGTTTTTTTTGTGTTACGCAATTAATCTGACACATCTCTACTAAAATGCAGATATGCGTCAGTTTCTTGTAAATCTGTCCCACAGTTGGTAAAACGCAGTTTCCATCACTGCTGTAACACTTTCAAGTAATTTAATTTCTCTCCCTTGAAAGGGGTTGAAGTGCTACGATATGCATCAAACATTGTTGAGGATAATTGAGATCAATTTAAGTCTCATGAAGATCCACCACCGTTTTTAAAATTTGACCAGGACCTCCATTATTAAAATCACTACATGTGGTAGGAGTTCCTGAGCCAATGTTAAATCACAGAGCACCATCTCCACACACACAATCAAAAAGAAAACCAGCTCTGCAGTAATCGAGTGTCATAACACACCCTGGAAGTATTTGGTGACCAGTGTGGGAACCCAATGATGAAGCATGTCACCAACTAGGGGGCTGATTATTATGGAGGATTTTCCGCATCCTACGGGCCGGCTGAAGCCACCGCCGGCCCGGAGGATGCGTGTTGGACAGGCCACGTGAGGGGCTTGCCTCCTCCCCGCATGACAGGGCCCGAGCCCCGGTCCTCCCGATGTTACCCACAGAAGCAACCCGCAACCCGTCCCAGGCGGGACTCCTGCCCCCGGACATCTCTGTGTCATATGGTCGAATCCCATCCAGCTCCCTCGGCCGGCCCGGCCGCCATCTTGGACACTGCACCACGAGGCCGCGTGGCCTCAGATCGACCCTAACCCTGGGCCTGGCCAGGCCCCGACATCCCGGCACCACCATCCACCCAGGAGATGAACGGCCCACTTGACAGGTCAATAGGAGAAAGAAGTGTCGATGGCTCTCCCCCGCCAGGTGCCGATCGCACCCAGCTCCCCCGGGCGCTGGCTCCACCCCCTGCTGGGTGTCTGGACTCCCTCATCCCGGACCCCCCGACCTCCAAGTGCGAGGGTCCGGACATCAAAGGGCGCCAGACCTATAACTGGGGCAGCTCCAGAGCAGGAAGGCAGTTGTATCCTGGAGTCGAGAGACACCGCGACAAACTCATCCCTGACGGACTACTGGCGCTGCCGTAGTCCTGCCTTGCGAACGATTGTCCTGCCTGCTGGCGCTGCCGCAACCTTCTGAATCCTTTAACCTCGTCGGGACCTGCTGGCACTGCCGCGGACCGTTGTAACGACCATCTTCACCGGGACCTGCTGGCACCGCCGCGGACCGTCGTCACCTTCGATCATCTCGGGACCTACTGGCTCCGCCGCTGCCCGACCATCTAGAACGCCGAGCTCGAGGATTGTGAGCTATCCATCGTATCATCCCATCTACCAGATTGGTAACAAGACTGTCCCGCTACCCCCTTCCCATCCAAGAGACTAAGATTCGAGGGGACCCCTGAGTCCAGACCTCCTTGTACCATTCTACCGTACTTAAAGATTGCTTATAAAGAACGTTAAATCTTATCATTGTGTGGTGTACGTCTGTGGGGGGGAAGTTACTTGTCTGTACGATCGCTGGAGACGGCTCTCCCCGGAGACCTCTCCCCTTGTCCTCGGCCGACCCTCCCGGTCCGTCTAACATTGGTGCCAGCGGCGGGATCCGAATCAACGCATAATCGTACAGAGAGTAGCTCACCCCACGACAAAACCACAATGACAACCAAAGAAAGCGGATCCACCGAGAAATTCCAGATGGAGAAATTGGAAGAATACAGCCATCGTGAGCTGAAACAATTCTTCATTGAATTAGGCATTGCTACCACCGGTCTGAGTACTAAAGACGATTTCAAACACGCCATTGAGTCATGGGCAGAAACCGGGGCCGTCAGACCCCCGGACCAAGATATTGCAGCATCAGAGAGGAACACCACGGCTCCCGAGGAGCGAAGAACGTGTCTCTCGCAGGAAGAGATCCAAGAGAGAGAAAAAAACAGACTTCATGAGTTAGAAATGGCCCGGCTCAAAATGGAAGGTGAACTCAAATTAGCCGAACAAAAACTGAACCTAGAACATCTGCGGCTCCGAAAAGAATGGGAAGAAAAACAGAGACAGCGAGAACTCGAAGAAAAGAGACTAGCGTATGACCACGAGCGCAAACTAGCAGAAATAGACTTACGAAAGCAGAACAAAGAACTGGGGGTGCCCGAGCAACCGTGCACCCCAGGAGCAACAGAAAAGAAAGTACACATCCCCAAGGATGTCGTTCGAGAGTATTTCCGAGATGACGACATACAACAGTGGTTCAAGGCCTACGAGATCGCCATGACCTCCCACCGGATCGATCGAAGTGACTGGGGAGCCGGTCTATCGGGGAGGTTCGTCAATGAAGGCCGCGATGCCCTGTTACAGCTTCCAGACCATCTGATGACCTCCTATGACCACATGAAGGCTGCCCTCCTCACCCGATATGGACTCACACCCGAAATATACCGCCAGCGGTTCCGAGACTGCACCCGGATCCCGGGTACAACTTGGGTGGAATATGTAAACTATTTCAGCCGAGCCTTCGAGGGGTGGATCAAGGGAAGCCATGTAACAATGTAACAACATACGAGCAACTGTTTATTCTCATGGTGTGGGAACATCTCTCTAACAACTGCTTCGTCGAGCTCAGGCAGCACCTCCTCGACAGTAAATTGACGGACCCACGGCAGCTCGCCGCCGAGGCTGACCGGTGGGAGATCACCCGAGTAGGCCGGAGCGGGCCGCACGAACAGCACCGGAACAACCAAGGTCAGCACCGTCCCCGAGGAGGAGGAGGAGGCCAGGGACGGGGAAGAGACACCGCCCCGGCCGCCCCCGCTGCCAACACACCGCCCCCGGCCAACCGGGGCAACCCCCCAGTGCGCCCGGGGTACCGAGCCAATGTCACGTGTCACCGATGCCAGCGAGTCGGCCACTACGCAAGTGACCCAAACAGTCCACAGTACCAGACTCCGAGACCCCGCCAGGTAGCTGCCTCCGCCCTGGGGGAAGAACAGATCTCCGAAGAACAAGAGGAATGCGAGCAAGAACAACAAGAATGGGAACCGGCCGCCATGGTGCTAACGTGCCTAGGGGGAAGAGACATGGTCCCGCGGGTTCCCCTACCCGCCAACACCCGAAAATACAGTCAGTGGGTGAACATTAATGGGGGCAGGGCCGAAGCCCTACGTGACACAGGAGCCAGTGTGACGGCCGTCCGCTGTCACCTGGTGACACCAGAACAGATCCTGCCGAACATTCTCTGCCCCGTCCGTTCAGCCGACAATTCGGAAAGTCTCTGTCGGATGGCCTGCGTCCCCTTCGAATGGGGAGGAGTCTCCGGCATGCTGAAGGTGACGGTCCGAGAAGATGCCCCCGTGGACTGTCTCGTCGGGAATGATCTTGAGAGTTCCCCGTGGGCCGCCGTAGAGAGAAGAGAGCACCTGGGGATGTTGGGCCTCCCGGACTGGGCGTGCGTAACCACCCGGGCCATGGCGGCCCGTACCATCCCCCAACCCGAAGAACCCGAATGGCCAGCACCTCCTCCCCCGGTCGCTCCAGTAGAAGACACCGACCCGACCGATCCCCCAGGGCCAACTCCCGAAGAGCTTGCTCAGCCCCAGGACCTGCCCAGCCTGGCTCAGTGGCGACAGGAAGGGGGGCCCACCCAGGAACAGTTCCGTCAAGAGCAGAACACCTGTCCCTCCCTCGAGGGACTCCGCCAGCAAGCCCTCGCCCAGAGTGCAGGGGACACCTCCGGGGCCCATTGGATCTATTGGGACAACGACCCGTTGTACAGCGAACAGAGAATCGCGGAGTTAGGGGCCAGTCGAGTACTAGTGGTGCCCCTCCGCTTTAGAGACTTCTTGCTAAACCTGGCCCACGATGTCCCCCTGGCTGGACACCTGGGTCAAGACAAAACCTACAGTCGCCTGGTGACCCACTTTTTCTGGCCCAAGATGAGAAACGACGTCCTTAACCACTGCCGTTCCTGCCCCACGTGCCAGGCCAGCGGGAAGAGCGGACGCAAACTCAAAGCACCTCTGCAACCCTTCCCAGTTGTCACCACCCCGTTCGAGAGGGTGGGAATAGACATTGTGGGGCCCCTGGACCCCCGTACAGCACAAGGACATCGGTTCATCCTGGTACTGGTGGACCACGCCACCCGCTACCCCGAGGCTGTTCCCCTGCGAACGGTGACAGCCCCGGTGGTCGGCCGGGCCTTGATGGGGATCTTCTCCCGGGTGGGCTTCCCCCGAGAAGTCGTCAGCGACCGAGGCACAAACTTTATTTCAAAATATATGAAATCCCTCTGGCAACAGTGCGGGGTCACCTACCGATTCACGACCCCCTATCACCCTCAAGGAAACGGACTAGTTGAGCGGTTCAACCGCACGCTCAAAGGGATGATCGGGGGGTTGGAAGAGCCCCTCCATCGCCAGTGGGACGTGCTACTACCGTGCCTCCTCTTCGCGTATCGAGAAGTCCCCCAGAAGTCCCTCGGCTTCAGCCCGTTCGAGCTCTTATACGGACACCCTGTGCGAGGGCCCCTCAGCCTATTCAAAGAAGGTTGGGAGATGCCCCCACTAAAAACCCCTCCAGATGTCTTCAAGTACCTCCTGACCCTACGCAATCAGACCAGGCGATTCAGAGAAATGGCGAAAGCGAACCTTGAGGCCAGTCAGGAGGACATGAAGAAGTGGTACGATCAAAATGCCTCCTCCATCGAATTCGAACCTGGCCAACAAGTGTGGGTGATGTCCCCCACTGAACCCTGTGCCTTACAGGACAAGTGGACGGGGCCCTTCAAAGTGGTCGAGCGCAAGAGCCCCGTCACCTATCTCATCGATATGGAATCTGCACGGAACCCCCTCCGGGTCCTCCACGCCAATAGACTCAAACCCCACTTTGTGCGCTCGGAGCTCAGCCTTCTGATGGCTACAGACAGCGGAGCAGAAGAAGACTCTGAGCCCCTCCCTGATCTCCTAAAGACCCGGGAGAAAGATGGTTCCGTGGACGGGGTCCGACTCTCAGAAGCCCTCACCCCGGAACAGCGCCAAGGCTGCCGGGACCTCCTGCGGCAGTTTGCGACCCTGTTTTCCCTCACCCCAGGGGTCACCTCCTGGTGCCTGCACGACGTGGACACTGGGGACAGTCCCCCTATCCGACATCGGGCATACCGCGCGGTATGCCCGATCGTCGGCCATCCAGAGGGACTGTCCCAAGATGCTCACGCTCGTGCACGGCACCAGACGGAGACCCCTGGGGCCTGCAGGGGAAACAGGGTCGCCAAACTGCCGCAGAGGCCCGGCACCACGCCTGAGCTCCGGTTCTGTGTGGACTACCAGGGATGAACGCTGTCACCAGAACCGACGCCCATCCCATCCCCCGAGCGGACGAACTGATCGACCGCATGGGAGCTGCCCGCTACCTCAGCATCTTCGACCTGACAGCGGGCTACTGGCAGATCGGCCTCACACCCCGGGCTCAAGAACGATCCGCCTTTTCCACCCCTGATGGCCACTACCACTTCAAGGTCATGCCATTCGGCATGAAGAATGCCCCAGCTACTTTTCAGCGTCTGGTGAACCAGGTCTTGGCGGGACTCGAGGAATTCAGCGCCGCCTACCTGGACGATATCGCTGTGTACAGCCGCCACTGGCCCGACAACCTCCACCACCTCCGAGAGGTCCTGCAGGCCCTCCAACGGGCTGGCCTCACGATCAAGGCCAGCAAATGCCAAATTGGTCAGGGGTCCGTGACCTATCTCGGGCACCAGGTGGGAAGCAGTCTGGTGGCCCCTCTTCAGCTCAAGATCGTTGCCATCCAGTCCTGGCAGCCCCCCATCACACAGCCAGAGGTCCGCGCCTTCTTGGGGCTCACAGGCTACTACCGGCGGTTCGTGAGGGACTATGGCAGCATTGTGGGGCCCCTCACAGAACTCACATCCAAAAACCACCCAAAGAAGGTCAACTGGACCCCAGACTGTCAAGCGGCCTTCGAGAAGCTGAAGGCCGCCATGTGCACTGCCCCTGTGCTCCAGGCCCCCGACTACAGTCGGGAATTCATCGTCCAAACGGATGCCTCCGACCATGGCATTGGGGCAGTCCTCTCCCAGTTGAACCCCGAAGGACTTGACCAACCAGTGGCCTTCATCAGCAGACGTCTCCTGGCCCGAGAACAACGCTGGAGCACCATCGAGAGGGAGGCCTTCGCAGTGGTGTGGGCCCTCAAAAAGCTCCGGCCTTACCTCTTCGGTACCCACTTCCGGGTGTAGACAGATCATCGGCCCCTGCAGTGGCTAATGCAAATGCAGGGGGAAAATCCAAAACTACTACGTTGGCCCATCTCCCTGCAGGGGATGGACTTCACTGTGGAACATCGACCTGGCCAAGACCACGCCAACGCAGATGGCCTGTCACGCTTTTTCCGCCTCGACGAGGAGAGTCCCGAAGAGGATGGGTGACTCTCCCCGCCTTCAGCTGGGGGGGACGCATGTTGGACAGGCCACGTGAGGGGCTTGCCTCCTCCCCGCATGACAGGGCCCGAGCCCCGGTCCTCCCGATGTTACCCACAGAAGCAACCCGCAACCCATCCCAGGCGGGACTCCTGCCCCCGGACATCTCTGTGTCATATGGTCGAATCCCTTCCAGCTCCCTCGGCCGGCCCGGCCGCCATCTTGGACACTGCACCACGAGGCCGCGTGGCCTCAGATCGACCCTAACCCTGGGCCTGGCCAGGCCCCGACATCCCGGCACCACCATCCACCCAGGAGATGAACGGCCCACTTGACAGGTCAATGGGAGAAAGAAGTGTCGATGGCTCTCCCCCGCCAGGTGCCGATCGCACCCAGCTCCCCCGGGCGCTGGCTCCACCCCCCTGCTGGGTGTCTGGACTCCCTCATCCCGGACCCCCCGACCTCCAAGTGCGAGGGTCCGGACATCAAAGGGCGCCAGACCTATAACTGGGGCAGCTCCAGAGCAGGAAGGCAGTTGTATCCTGGAGTCGAGAGACACCGCGACAAACTCATCCCTGACGGACTACTGGCGCTGCCGTAGTCCTGCCTTGCGAACGATTGTCCTGCCTGCTGGCGCTGCCGCAACCTTCTGAATCCTTTAACCTCGTCGGGACCTGCTGGCACTGCCGCGGACCGTTGTAACGACCATCTTCACCGGGACCTGCTGGCACCGCCGCGGACCGTCGTCACCTTCGATCATCTCGGGACCTGCTGGCTCCGCCGCGGCCCGACCATCTAGAACGCCGAGCTCGAGGATTGTGAGCTATCCATCGTATCATCCCATCTACCAGATTGGTAACAAGACTGTCCCGCTACCCCCTTCCCATCCAAGAGACTAAGATTCGAGGGGACCCCTGAGTCCAGACCTCCTTGTACCATTCTACCGTACTTAAAGATTGCTTATAAAGAACGTTAAATCTTATCATTGTGTGGTGTACGTCTGTGGGAGGGAAGTTACTTGTCTGTACGATCGCTGGAGACGGCTCTTTCCGGAGACCTCTCCCCTTGTCCTCGGCCGACCCTCCCGGTCCGTCTAACAATGCGGAACATCCTCTGCGGACCCACCAAAGACCCACCGCCACATTAGGATGGCTGGTGGGTCTTGGTTTCAGTCCGCTGCTTTTCCACCGCGGTTGGCTTACAACCGCGGCGGAAAAGCCCTAATATGGTGGCGGTGTCTCTCAGACACCGCCAGACATATTAGGATGGCTGTCAAAAAATGCTTTTCCGCTGCGGGTTCTCCGCCGTGAAAAAGCATACGGATCTTCATCTCGGGGGCACGTAGCGGGCCCCCTGGGTGAAGGGGGTGGGGGGTGCACATGGGGGGTTAACTATGGTACCCCCCTGCATTTGTATTCAGAAATCGGCATGCACCGCGCGGTGCCTGCCGCTTTCTGAATACAAATGCAATGTATGCATTTTTAACATTGCGGCGGGTGCAGCTTGAAGCCACACCCGCCGCAATGTTAAACAGAGGATGTGATCGCCAGGGTGGCGGTCACATCCTAATTGCACAAGAGGGAACGCCGCAGCCCATGCGGACGTTCCCTCCTACTCAAGGCTTGCGGACGGACGCAAGTCCGTCCGCGATCGTAATGTGCCCCTAGGTTGGTGAGTGAGGGTTCTTAAAAAACACCTTGTGGGTTCCAAGAAACACTTGCTGCATCGATTATGAGAACCTAATCTTTAGTTAAGTAGGTAGCAAAAATGTTCTTGTTTTGTTTATATTAGTGATTGTCTGGGAAGGCAGACGAGTTCCCTATCCCTCTCTCTCTCTCTCTCTCTGTTTGACTATGTGAGACCTGGTGTTACCAGCCCTCAAGGGGGTAGCATGGCGCGAGCAGCAAGGCAGCCAGGGGCTTGTGTGTAAAGCAGCTACTTAACGCACACCTCCAATGTAAGACACAGTGGCGCAATAATGGAGACCACACCAGAAGTTGTATTTGAAAGAATCAAGATCTTTTATATAAGATTTCAAATAGAGTGTTGCTTCTTTAATTCGTCAGCATCACATTGAGACATTTCATGAATCACGTTCCGGTTACATTTCCTATAAATGGGTGAACATTTCATTAGATTAATAACCAGATCATCTAGCAGTGAAACACTAACTGACCCCGCTTGTCGCATCAAACTCTCTGACAGGCAACAGGGTAACTGTATTAACCTGGAGGATCCTACAAGAAGCGACTATAGTAATGCATTTAAATATCACATCAGAACCTCTCATGGACGCTTTTCCTTACAGGTAATACAACATATCGGCAAGTACTTATCAGTCCAACAAGGAACTCCAAAGAATACAACCTTTACTTATTTGTGACAAGCCTTTCTTCTTGTAAATACCGGTCGGCTTGCGACCTAGATCAGATCATCAGAATACTATGGAAGCCCACCTCTGCAAGAAACTTCAGAACAGTGAAGTGAATCTCCCTCTCATTTCCGGCTTGTACATATGGTACACTAGGAGCAAATCAGGCTTGTGGATACAGTGCACTTATAGCATTTCAGGCTTGTAAATACGGTGCACGCTAAACACTTCAGGCTTGTAAATACGGTGCACACTAAACACTTCAGGCTTGTAGATACGGTGCACGCTAAACACTTCAGGCTTGTAAATACGGTGCACGCTAAACACTTCAGGCTTGTAGATACGGTCTCTTGAGGCACAGTTACAGAGGGAAAGGGGCCAACAGGGCCCAGTCTCAGAGCACCCCGAGGGAGGGGTGACCTCGGGCCTCTCCCGGCCTACCGCCCTCCTCCTCAGGGGGTTACCTCACTTCTTCGGCGCTCTAGGGCCCTTGCGTCGGGTTCAGCGGAGGAGAGGGGGTTCCAACCCTCTCATGGCTGCCCTCGTTCCAGCGCGGTGAAGGCTCAGCTTCAGGGCACCGGCGCTGGGGACGAGGCAGGGGCCGGGCGTGCTTCGCCTAGAGGGTGCGCAAGCCAGAACCAATGGTAGCATGGCCCTCGGGGTGGGACGAAGGAGCTCCCCTGTCACGTGGGGTGCGCACTGACTTCGGGCCTACCGCGGCCCATCTCACTTAAGGCGGCGGCCCTCTCCTGGAGTACGGAGGCCGCCGAGGGGGGGTAATCTCAGCGCTGGACACCGCGCAAAGGCAGGCGGCCACAGGACAGGCCGGAGTCACCTCGGAGGTGTCACGAAGGCGACGCCGATGCCGCGATGGTGACGCGGTCCCCTCAGGCGCCTCAGGGGCTAGTCACAGTGCTTTACACCGAAGCAGGTGAGCGCGTGGGGGCAACTGCGGCGCCTCACAGGGCAGGATGCTTCTTGAGGCGAGAAGCGCCTCAGGATCACAGCGCTTGAACCACGGGGGCACAGTTAACTCAGGGCAGGCAGTCTTAAATACAGCGCTGGACAGGGGAAGCAGAATATAGCGCTTTCCACCCAGTTTAACCAGGACAGCAGAACAGTTCAGTCAGGGGGAGGCAGGTAGGGCAAGGTAGGCCCAGTTGAAAGCAGGGGATGCGCAGGGCAGCACAAGTCCAGTACCTGGTCGATCACCCCAGCAGTCTCTGGTCAAGGAGAAGTAGACTTCTTTGCGCTTGGATGGTTCTGCGCCCTTAGTTGCTGGTTACTTGAAGTTGTTGAGAGGGGGGGGGGGGGTTCTGAGTTGAAGGCTTGAACAATTTTCCTCAGTCACTGCAGATGGACCCTGGGGTTCCCTACCACTGGGCCAGGTCAGGGGGGGCTAGCTTGGGACACCTCACCCAGCTTAAGAGGCAGCACCTAAATCCTGTCACTCCCAGTAGTATAGGTTCCTCGCTAGGCCCTCCCGCCTAAACTCCTGTGTGGGTTCCCCAGGTCAGTGATGCCCCAACTGACTAGAAAGTTTCCCTCCTTTTCCTTATATACTGTAGTTGGCAGTGGCAGTTGGTGCCTCCCCTATTCTGGAAGGTTCCAGGAGCTTCCCTCATTCTAGCTATGGTCAGGCTGGCAGGCTGGTATGGCAACATTGTTTAAGGGTTCCAGCCAGCTCCTGGCTACTAGAGTGTGCCTATACAGACCACGCTGCAGTAGCAGGGGTCAGTGGCAGCCATGTTGGGGGAAGAGAGCACCTGCACCCTGGCATTGATTAGCAATGGGAGGGTGCCCAGAGTCCTAACGCCAACAAAAAGTAGGTGTGAAAAATGAGGCAAGGGCAAAAAATACAGGGAAAGACCACCCTAGGGCTGACAGGTCTAACATGCGTCCCCCCCAGCTGAAAGTGGGGAGAGCTACCCAACCTCTAGGGAGTTTTCATCACTAAGGCAGAAAAACCGGGAGAGACCGTCAGCATTGGCGTGGTCAGCTCCGTGTCGATGTTCCAACCCTAAAGTCCATCCCCTGTAGGGAAATGGACCACCTTAGCAACTTTGGGTTTTCGCCTCTCATCTGCATGAGCCAGCGAAGGGGGCGGTGGCTGGTTTGAACCAGGAAGTGAGAGCCAAAAAGGTATGGCCTCAACTTCTTCAAAGCCCAGACCACAGCGAAGGCTTCTCGCTCGATGGTACTCCATCGCTGTTCCCGAGGGAGGAGTCTTCTGGAGATGAAGGCCACAGGTTGATCTTGGCCGTCATCGTTGAGTTGCGATAGCACGGCACCTACGCCATGCTCTGAGGCATCTGTCTGCATGATGAATTCTTTCTGAAAGTCCGGAGTGGCCAACACTGGAGCGGTACACATCGCGCGCTTCAGTGTTTCAAATGCCTCCTGGCAAGCAGCCGTCCAGATGACCTTGCGTGGCTGCTTCTTGGACGTTAACTCGGTCAAGGGGGCCAAGATGGTGCCATAACCCTTGACGAACCTGCGGTAATAGCCAGTGAGGCCGAGAAAAACTTGGACCTCAGTCTGAGTTTTGGGGGACTCCCAAGCCATGATGGTCTCAATTTTGGCCTGGAGGGGTTGCACCTTACCTCCGCCCACCATGTGTCCCAGGTACACGACAGAGCCCTGTCCAATCTGGCACTTGCTAGCCTTGATGGTCAAGCCAGCACGTTGTAACGCCCGCAGCACCTCCTGGAGATGCTGCAGATGGTCCTCCCAGGTGCTACTGAAGACAGCTATGTCATCACGGCACGCCGCCACTGAGAAGGACTCTAGGCCAGATAGCACCTGGTTCACCAACCGCTGGAAGGTGGCCGGAGCATTCTTGAGCCCGAAGGGCATCACCCGAAATTGGAAGTGGCCCTCGGGGTGGAGAATGCTGTCTTCTCCTTGGCTCCATCGGCCATGGCAATCTGCCAGTACCCTGAAGTCAAGTCGATGGTGCTGAGGTACTTGGCTGCTCCCAGCCGGTCAATCAGCTCATCTGCCCGTGGTATTGGAAGAGCATCTGTCTTGGTGACAAAGTTCAACCCCCGATAATCCACACAGAACCGAAGTTCTGGTGTGGTGCCCGTGGAGCCGCTTTTGGCACCAGCACAACCGGACTAGCCCACGGGCTACTGGAGGGTTCAATCACACCCAAGTCCAGCATCTTGGTCACCTCACTCTGGATGCTGTTCTTCACCTTGTCGGACAGCTGGTAAGACTTGGTTTTCACGGGCACGCTGTCCCCTGTGTCCACATCATAGGTACACAGATGGGTGATTCCAGGTGTGAGGGAGAACAACGGGCGTGCTGTGCCAAGACCTGGCGACAGTCCCTCTGTTGTTCTGCAGTCAAGGATGGGGAGAGGACAACAACCTCTACTGAACCATCCTTCTCCTAAGCCGCTAGAAGGTCAGGAAGAGTCTCACTTTCCTCCTCGCTCCCATCCGTCACCATGAGGAGAGCGAGCTCTGATCGCTCATGGCGAGGCTTCAGGCGGTTGACGTGGAGCACCCGATGGGGTTGACGGGAGGTCTTCAAGTCAACTAGGTGAGTGGTCTGGCCTCGACGTTCCACAATCTCATACGGACCAGTCCACTGGTCCTGGAGGGCACTAAGCTCCCCAGGCTCCATGACCCACACCTTCTGTCCAACGTCCAACTCTTCCGTCCGAGCGTTGCGGTCATACCACTTCTTCATGACGGCATGGCTAGCCTCTAAGTTGTCAGAGGCTTCTTTCCACAGCTTGGCCATCTGGCTGCGGAATGCCAGCATATAGCTGACAACATCACGGGGAAGCTTCCGCGAAGTCTTCTCCCAACCCTCTTTGACTAGACTGAGGGGTCCCCTAACAGGATGGCCATAGAGCAATTCGAAGGCGCTGAACCCGACTCCCTTTTGTGGTACCTCGCGGTATGAAAACAGCAGGCAAGGGAGGAGGATGTCCCATTTCCGCCTCAGGTCTTCTGGCAGACTCCGGATCATCCCCTTCAAGGTCTTGTTGAAGCGCTCTACGAGCCCGTTAGTCTGGGGGTGGTAAGGAGTGGAGAACCCATAGGTCACTCCACACTCCTTCCACATGGGCTGCATGTAGGCCGACATGAAATTCGTGCCCCTGTCCGACACCACGACCTTGGAGAATCCCACTCGGGTAAATATCCCCATCAGGGCCCGCGCCACCACAGGTGCAGTAACGGTCCTCAGAGGAATGGCCTCCGGGTACCGTGTGGCGTGGTCCACCAACACCAGAATGAACCGATGTCCCGCAGAGGTCGGAGGGTCCAATGGCCCTACGATGTCAATACTGACCCGCTCAAAAGGGGTCCCAACGGGGCCTTGACTCTGGTCCCCGTCTTGCCACTGGCCTGGCAAGTCTTGCAGGTCTTGCAATAGGTGTCAGAGGCAACTCTCATCCTAGGCCAATAAATATGTGGGACTAGCCTTGCAAAGGTCTTGTCCTGGCCCAGGTGTCCAGCTAAGGGTATTTCATGCGCCAGTTCCAATAAAAAGGCCCGGTAGCACTGGGGGACCACTAAGGCCCTTGTTGATCCATGCACCGGTACCCTTAGTTCACTGTACAGGAGGCCATCCTCCCAATACACGTGATAGTTGCCGGTCTCCTTGTTCATCACTTGGGCTTCGGCCTGTCGCCGCATGCCTTCAAGTGTGGGGCACTCTTTCTGCGCCCGACAGAATTCCTCCCGGGTAGGCCCTCCTTCCACATGCCACTCGGCAGGGGTCGGCAGATCCTCCACGGGAACGACATCCACCTCCACGGACTCCGGGGTTACCTCCGCGGGCTCCCCATCCATCACACGGGGTGTGTCCTCCACAACACTCTCCTCTGGACCGACAGTGGGTTGGGCCGTTGTTTCAGGCTCCAACCCGGGTTGAGCTTCTTGCCGGGCAGCCATGGACCGCGTGACTACGCAAGTCCACCCTGGTAATCCCAGCATCTCAGTGTGGGCCTTAAACTCCACTTCCTTCCAGGCGGTATGTTTGAGTTCATTACCAAGCAGACAGTCCACAGGCAAGGCAGGGCTAATTGCAACTCTCAACGGGCCTGACACTCCTCCCCATTCAAAGGGAACTTGAGCCATGGGATAGTAGCTCAGACTGCCGTCAGCCAACACGGCTGGATGGTACACATCAGGAACAACCTGCTCAGGGGACACCAGCCGCCTCACTAAGGTGGTCATGCTGGCTCCTGTGTCCCTCAGAGCGTCCACCTCCTCCCCATTGACCTTCACCCTCTGCTGGTACCATCTCTCTATCCCCAAGTGAAACCAGGGTCAGGCATGTCCACTCCCCTTCCCTATCTAGGGGCAGCTCCAACCCAAGTGCTACACTAGCAACCCCGGGACTCTTGCCACCAGTGGGGGCTGGGGGTCGTTTGCGACACTGGGCGTCTCCCTTGTAGTGTCCGACCTCTCCACATTCATAGCACCGGACCACTTTTGGCTGCTGACTCTTGTCAGGGTAAGTGGGTTTTGGGGAATTCCTCTGAGGTGGGGTACCTACTCCTTTCCCAAACTGTCTAGTTTGTGGGCCTCGTGAGAACTCCGCTCTTTTATCACCTCCATCTTTCTTCTGAGGGGCGCCCTGTCCGTATTTTGGGCCATCTCCCCCAGGACCCTTGTTTGACACCCGGGTGCTAACCCAAATATCCTCCTCCTTCTCAACCTCACGGGGATCAGTAAGCTTACGGTCCACCAGATGTTGGCGTAGCTCTGGAAAACACTCATCCAAGTGGTGCTCTCTCAAAAAAAGGTTATACAGACCCTCAAAATCACGAACCTCGCTGCCACGCACCCAACCATCCAGAGCCTTACGAGCATACTCAAAGAAATCCACCCAATTCTGCGTGGACAGCTTATAGCTGCCACGAAACCTCTGGCGATACCTTTCAGGGTTGAGGCCAAAATGTTTGATAAGTGCCTCCTTCATGGGGGTGTGCCTAAACTGATCTGCCTTTTCCAAATACAGGAGGGTGTCCCTGACATCAGGAGGTATATACCGGTACAAGCCACCTCCCCAATGTTTCTCAGGCACCCCATGGGCAGTCAAGACCACTTCATATGCCTCCAACCACCTGACAATGTCATCCCCCTTGGTGTAGCTCGCTATCACCTCTTTGGGTAACCAGAATCTGGGCTCCTGCTGAACCCCTGGTACGCTGCCACCATTAGGACTTCCTGGCGCACCTATCTGTAATGCTCTCAGCTCCATTTCCTTGAGCTGAAGCTCGTGCCCCAGCTTCTTTTCTTCCATTGCTAATCTTTCTCTCTCCAACGCAAACTCTCTATCTTCTCTCTCTCTTTCCCTCTTGTGCTCTAACTTGGCAAGCTCCCACTTCAATTGTCTCTCCTCCCTCCTGTTCTCATAGTCCTGCGGTGACACACTCTCCCTAAATACACTACTCCCCGCCCCGGAACGTCTTCCTGGCAATACATTGTCTGACATGTCAATGTTGAGTAGGCCTGGGTCTTCCTGAGTGTTCACGTCCCCGTGTGTGACCTGTTCCCCATCCTCTTCCTCCTCTTCTGGGTGGGCCCTAACCCATGCCTTCAAGGCGGCACGGAGCTCTTCTTTAACAGCTCTCGTCCCCACAAACACCCCCATCCCCTGACAAAACTCCCTTAACTGCACTACCGTGTATTTATCAAGGTCAGCCAGCTGGAACTCCATTCTTACAGGTGAGGACCTAGATATCCTGGAAGAAAAAATTCTAGGATGCGGGCAACAATCCTTGTTCAACACACTTTGTTACAAGCTGACAGTGGTGAGCAATTGGGTTTGCTTGAAGCACGATAGGTGTCCAATTAATTGCAGCACACCCTGTCCCACTGGAGGGTGTTAAGTAGCTACAGGTCCTGGATCCCACCGCTCGCCACCAATGTGAGACCTGGGGTTACCAGCCCTCAAGGGGGTAGCATGGCGCGAGCAGCAAGGCAGCCAGGGGCTTATGTGTAAAGCAGCTACTTAATGCACACATCCAATGTAAGACACAGTGGCGCAATAATGGAGACCACACCAGAAGTTGTACTTGAAAGAATCAAGATCTTTTATATAAGCATTTAAATAGAGTGTTGCATTATTAATTCGTCAGCATCACATTGAGACATTTCATGAATCACGTTCCGGTTACATTTCCTATAAATGGGTGAACATTTCATTAGATTAATAACCAGATCATCTAGAAGTGAAACACTAACTGACCCCGCCTGTCGCATCAAACTCTCTGACAGGCAACGGGGTAACTGTATTAACCTGGAGGATCCTACAAGAAGCGACTATAGTAATGCATTTAAATATCACATCAGAACCTCTCATGGACGCTTTTCCTTACAGGTAATACAACATATCGGCAAGTACTTATCAGTCCAACAAGGAACTCCAAAGAACACAACCTTTACTTATTTGTGACACGCCTTTCTTCTTGTAAATACCGGTCGGCTTGCGACCTAGATCAGATCATCAGAATACTATGGAAGCCCACCTCTGCAAGAAAATTCAGTACAGTGAAGTGAATCTCCCTCTCATTTCCGGCTTGTACATATGGTGCACTAGGAGCAAATCAGGCTTGTGGATACAGTGCACTTATAGCATTTCAGGCTTGTAAATACGGTGCACGCTAAACACGTCAGGCTTGTAAATACGGTGCACACTAAACACTTCAGGCTTGTAGATACGGTGCACGCTAAACACTTCAGGCTTGTAAATACGGTGCACGCTAAACACTTCAGGCTTGTAGATACGGTCTCTTGAGGCACAGTTACAGGGGGAAAGGGGCCAACAGGGCCCAGTCTCAGAGCTCCTCGGGAGAGGGGCGACCTCGGGCCTCTCCCGGCCTACCGCCCTCCTCCCCAGGGGGTTACCTCACTTCTTCGGTCCTCCAGGGCCCTTGCGTCGGGTTCAGCGGAGGAGAGGGGGTTCCAACCCTCTCGTGGCTGCCCTCGTCCCAGCGCGGTGCAGGCTCAGCTTCAGGGCACCGGTGCTGGGGACGAGGCAGGGGCCGGGCATGCTTCGCCTCGAGGGTGCGCAAGCCAGAACCAGTGGTAGCACGGCCCTCGGGGTGGGAAGAAGGAGCTCCCCTGTCACGTGGGGTGCGCACTGACTTCGGGCCTACCGCGGCCCAGCTCACTTAAGGCGGCGGCCCTCTCCAGGCGTACGGGGGCCGCCGAGGGGGGGTAATCTCAGCGCTGGACACCGCGCAAAGGCAGGGGGCCACAGGACAGGCCGGAGGCACCTCGGAGGTGCCGCGAAGGCGGCTCCGATGCCGCGATGGTGACGCAGTCCCCTCAGGGGCTAGTCACAGCGCTTTACACCGAAGCAGGTGAGCGCGAGGGGGCAACTGCGGTGCCTCACAGGGCAGGATGCTTCTTGAGGCGAGAAGCGCCTCAGGATCACAGCGCTTGAACAACAGGGGCACAGTTAGCTCAGGGCAGGCAGTCTTAAATACAACGCTGGACAGGGGAAGCAGAATATAGCGCTTTCCACCCAGTTTAACCAGGACAGCAGAACAGTTCAGTCAGGAGGAGGCAGGTAGGGCAAGGTAGGCCCAGTTGAAAGCAGGGGATGCGCAGGGCAGCACAAGACCAGTACCTGGTCGATCACCCCAGCAGTCTCTGGTCAAGGAGAAGTAGACTTCTTTGCGCTTGGATGGTTCTGCGCCCTTAGTTGCTGGTTACTTGAAGTTGTTGAGAGGGGGGGGGGTTCTGAGTTGAAGGCTTGAAGAATTTTCCTCAGTCACTGCAGATGGACCCTGGGGTTCCCTACTACTGGGCCAGGTTAGGGGGGCTAGCTTGGGACATCTCACCCAGCTTAAGAGGCAGCACCTAAATCCTGTCACTCTCAGTAGTATAGGTTCCTCACTAGGCCCTCCCGCCTAAACTCCTGTGTGGGTTCCCCAGGTCAGTGATGCCCCAACTGACTAGAAAGTTTCCCTCCTTTTCCTTATATAGTGTCAGTTGGCAGTTGGCAGTGGCAGTTGGTGCCTCCCCTATTCTGGAAGGTTCCAGGAGCTTCCCTCATTCTAGCTATGGGCAGGCTGGCAGGCTGGTATGGCAACATTGTTTAAGGGTTCCAGCCAGCTCCTGGCTACTAGAGTGCTCCTATACAGACCACGCTGCAGTAGCAGGGGTCAGTGGCAGCCATGTTGGGGGAAGAGAGCACCTGCACCCTGGCATTGATTAGCAGTGGGAGGGTGCCCAGAGTCCTAAAGCCAACAAAAAGTAGGTGTGAAAAATGAGGCAAGGGCAAAAAATACAGGAAAAGACCACCCTAGGGCTAACAGGTCTAACATGCGTCCCCCCCAGCTGAAAGTGGGGAGAGCAACCCAACCTCTAGGGAGTTCTCATCACTAAGGCGGAAAAACCGGGAGAGACCGTCAGCATTGGCATGTCAGCTCCGGGTCGATGTTCCACCCTAAAGTCCATCCCCTGTAGGGAAATGGACCACCTTATCAACTTTGGGTTTTCGCCTCTCATCTGCATGAGCCAGCGAAGGGGTCGGTGGTCGGTTTGAACCAGGAAGTGAGAGCCAAAAAGGTATGGCCTCAACTTCTTCAAAGCCCAGACCACAGGGAAGGCTTCTCGCTCGATGGTACTCCATTGCTGTTCCCGAGGGAGGAGTCTTCTGGAGATGAAGGCCACAGGTTGATCTTGGCCGTCATCGTTGAGTTGCGATAGCACGGCACCTACGCCATGCTCTAAGGCATCTGTCTGTACGATGAATTCTTTCTGGAAGTCCGGAGTGGCCAACACCGGATGGGTACACATCGCGCGCTTCAGTATTTAAAATGCCTCCTGGCAAGCAGCCGTCCAGATGACCTTGCGTGGCTTCTTCTTGGACCTTAACTCGGTCAAGTGGGCCACGATGGTACCATAACCCTTGACGAACCTGCAGTAATAGCCAGTGAGGCCGAGAAAAGCTCGGACCTCAGTCTGAGTTTTGGGGGACTCCCAAGCCATGATGGTCTCAATTTTGGTCTGGAGGGGTTGCACCTTACTTCCGCCCACCACGTGTCCCAGGTACACGACAGAGCCCTGTCTAATCTGGCACTTGCTAGCCTTGATGGTCAAGCCAGCACGTTGTAACGCCCGCAGCACCTCCTGGAGATGCTGCAGATGGTCCTCCCAGGTGCTACTGAAGACAGCTATGTCATCCAGGTACGCCGCTGAGAAGGACTCCAGGCCAGATAGCACCTGGTTCACCAACCGCTGGAAGGTGGCCGGAGCATTCTTAAGCCCGAAGGGCATCACCCGAAATTGGAAGTGGCCCTCGGGGTGGAGAATGCTGTCTTCTCCTTTGCTCCATCGGCAATGGCAATCTGCCAGTACCCTGATGTCAAGTCGATTGGTGCTGAGGTACTTGGTTGCTCCCAGCCGGTCAATCAGCTCATCTGACTGTGATATCCGGTGAGCATCTGTCTTGGTGACAGAGTTCAACGCCCGATAATCCACACAGAACCGAAGTTCTGGTGTGGTGCCCGGTGGAGCCGCTTTTGGCACCAGCACAACCGGACTAGCCCACGGGCTGCTGGAGGGTTCGATCACACCCAAGTCCAGCATCTTGGTCACCTCACTCTGGATGCTGTTCTTCACCTTGTCGGACAGCCGGTAAGACTTGTTTTTCACTGGAGGGCTGTCCCCTGTGTAAATGTATAGGCATTTATATAGCGCACTACTTACCCGGAGGGTCCCAAGGCGCTTCGACCGCTGCGAAACTCTTCCTGGCTTCCCTGAGAGATGGTCCCTTAATGGGTATCTCCAGGGTGAGACCAGGCATCCCCGGCGGTCTGGTGGGGCCGATAGTGAAGATGAGGCAAGCTAATGCCCAGAGTTGCCGAGTGTGATCGCTGATCAGAATGGGCACCGAGGCGAGAGAATTATCGAGTCCGCTGACCCTGGTCCAGAAACCTGCCACGCCGGGAATCGAACCCTGGTCCCGGGCTGTCCTCTGCTCTCGGGTCTGCCGCCTCTAACCAGTGAGCCATACTACTTCCCCTGTGTCCACATCATGGGTACACAGATGGGTGATTCCAGGTGTGAGGGAGAACAACGGGGCGTGCTGTGCCAAGACCTGGCGACAGTACCTCTGTTGTTCTGCAGTCAAGGATGGGGAGAGGACAACTCCCTCCACTGAACCATCCTTCTCCTGAGCCGCTAGAAGGTCAGGAAGAGGCTCACTTTCCTCCTCCTCGCTCCCATCCGTCACCATGAGGAGAGTGAGCTCTGATCGCTCATGGTGAGGCTTCAGGCGGTTGACGTGGAGCACCCGATGGGGTTAACGGCGGGTCTTCAAGTCAACTAGGTAAGTGGTCCGGCCTCGCGTTCCACAATCTCGTACGGACCAGTCCACCGGTCCTGGAGGGCACTAAGCTGCCCAGGCTCCACGACCCACACCTTCTGTCCAACGTCCAACTCTTCCGTCCGAGCGTTGCGGTCGTACCACTCCTTCATGACGGCTTGGCTAGCCTCTAAGTTGTCTGAGGCTTCTTTCCACAGCTTGGCCATCTGGCTGCGGAATGCCAGCATATAGCTGACAACATCACGGGGAAGCTTCTGCGAAGTCTTCTCCCAACCCTCTTTGACTAGACTGAGGGGTCCCCTAGCGGGGTGGCCATAGAGCAATTCGAAGGGGCTGAACCCGACTCCCTTTTGTGGTACCTCGTGGTATGAAAACAGCAGGCAAGGGAGGAGGATGTCCGATTTCCGCCTCAGGTCTTCTGGAAGACTCCGGATCATCCCCTTCAAGGTCTTGTTGAAGCGCTCTACGAGCCCGTTAGTCTGGGGGTGGTAAGGAGTGGAGAACCGATAGGTCACTCCGCACTCCTTCCACATGGCCTGCATGTGGTCGGACAGCCGGTAAGACTTGTTTTTCACTGGAGGGCTGTCCCCTGTGTAAATGTATAGGCATTTATATAGCGCACTACTTACCCGGAGGGTCCCAAGGCGCTTCGACCGCTGCGAAACTCTTCCTGGCTTCCCTGAGAGATGGTCCCTTAATGGGTATCTCCAGGGTGAGACCAGGCATCCCCGGCGGTCTGGTGGGGCCGTTAGTGAAGATGAGGCAAGCTAATGCCCAGAGTTGCCGAGTGTGATCGCTGATCAGAATGGGCACCGAGGCGAGAGAATTATCGAGTCCGCTGACCCTGGTCCAGAAACCTGCCGCGCCGGGATTCGAACCCTGGTCCCGGGCTGTCCTCTGCTCTCGGGTCTGCCGCCTCTAACCAGTGAGCCATACTACTTCCCCTGTGTCCACATCATGGGTACACAGATGGGTGATTCCAGGTGTGAGGGAGAACAACGGGGCGTGCTGTGCCAAGACCTGGCGACAGTACCTCTGTTGTTCTGCAGTCAAGGATGGGGAGAGGACAACTCCCTCCACTGAACCATCCTTCTCCTGAGCCGCTAGAAGGTCAGGAAGAGGCTCACTTTCCTCCTCCTCGCTCCCATCCGTCACCATGAGGAGAGTGAGCTCTGATCACTCATGGTGAGGCTTCAGGCGGTTGACGTGGAGCACCCGATGGGGTTAACGGCGGGTCTTCAAGTCAACTAGGTAAGTGGTCCGGCCTCGCGTTCCACAATCTCGTACGGACCAGTCCACCGGTCCTGGAGGGCACTAAGCTCCCCAGGCTCCATGACCCACACCTTCTGTCCAACGTCCAACTCTTCCGTCCGAGCGTTGCGGTCGTACCACTCCTTCATGACGGCTTGGCTAGCCTCTAAGTTGTCTGAGGCTTCTTTCCACAGCTTGGCCATCTGGCTGCGGAATGCCAGCATATAGCTGACAACATCATGGGGAAGCTTCTGCGAAGTCTTCTCCCAACCCTCTTTGACTAGACTGAGGGGTCCCCTAGCGGGGTGGCCATAGAGCAATTCGAAGGGGCTGAACCCGACTCCCTTTTGTGGTACCTCGTGGTATGAAAACAGCAGGCAAGGGAGGAGGATGTCCGATTTCCGCCTCAGGTCTTCTGGAAGACTCCGGATCATCCCCTTCAAGGTCTTGTTGAAGCGCTCTACGAGCCCGTTAGTCTGGGGGTGGTAAGGAGTGGAGAACCGATAGGTCACTCCACACTCCTTCCACATGGCCTGCATGTAGGCCGACATGAAAGTCGTGTCCCTGTCCGACACCATGACCTTGGGGAATCCCACTCGGGTAAATATCCCCATCAGGGCCCGCGCCACTACAGGTGCAGTAACGGTCCTCAGAGGAATGGCCTCCAGGTACCGGTTGCCGTGGTCCATCAACACCAGAATGAACCGATGTCCCGCAGAGGTCGGAGGGTCCAATGGCCCTACTATGTCAATACCGACCCGCTCAAAAGGGGTCCCGACCACTGGGAGCAGTTCCAACGGGGCCTTGACTCTGGTCCCCGACTTGCCACTGGCCTGGCAAGTCTTGCAGGTCTTGCAGTAGGTGTAAGAGGCAACTCTCATCCTAGGCCAATAAAAATGTGGGACTAGCCTTGCAAAGGTCTTGTCCTGGCCCAGGTGTCCGGCTAAGGGTATTTCATGCACCAGTTCCAATAAAAAGGCCCGGTAGCACTGGGGGACCACTAAGGCCCTTGTTGATCCATGCACCGATACCCTTGGTTCACTGTACAGGAGGCCATCCTCCCTATACAGGTGATAGTTGCCGGTCTCCTTGTTCATCACTTGGGCTTCGGCCTGTCGCCGCATGCCTACAAGCGTGGAGCACTCTTTCTGCGCCCGACAGAATTCCTCCCGGGTAGGCCCTCCTTCCACATGCCACTCGGCAGGGGTCAGCAGATCCTCCACAGGAACGACATCCACCTCCACGGACTCCGGGGTTACCTCCGCGGGCTCCCCATCCATCACACGGGGGTGTGTCCTCCACAACACTCTCCTCTGGACCAACATTGGGTTGGGCCGTTGTTTCAGGCTCCAACCCGGGTTGAGCTTCTTGCCGGGCAGCCATGGACAGCGTGACTACGCAAGTTCACCCTGGTAATCCCAGCATCTCAGTGTGGGCCTTAAACTCCACTTCCTTCCAGGCAGTATGTTCGAGGTCATTACCGAGCAGACAGTCCACAGGCAAGGCAGGGCTAATTGCAACTCTCAACGGGCCGAACACTCCTCCCCATTCAAAGGGAACTTGAGCCACGGGATAGTAGCTCAGACTGCCGTCAGCCAACACGGCCGGATGGTACACATCAGGAACAACCTGCTCAGGGGACACCAGCCGCCTCACTACGGTGGTCATGCTGGCTCCTGTGTCCCTCAGAGCGTCCACCTCCTCCCCATTGACCTTCACCCTCTGCTGGTACTTAGCAGTATTCGATGGTAAGGGCGTCACTGGGACCATCTCTCTATCCCCAAGTGAAACCAGGGTCAGGCCTGTCCACTCCACTTCTCTATCTAGGGGCAGCTCCAACCCAAGCGCTACACTAGCCACCCCGGGACTCTTGCCACGAATGGGGGCTGGGGTTCGTTTGCGACACTGGGCGTCTCCCTTGTAGTGTCCGACCTCTCCACATTCATAGCACCGGACCACTTTTGGCTGCTGACTCTTGTCAGGGTAAGTGGGTTTCGGGGAATTCCTCTGAGGTGGGGTACCTACTCCTTTCCCAAACTGTCTAGTTTGTGGGCCTCGTGAGAACTCTGCTCTTTTATCACCTCCCTCTTTCTTCTGAGGGGCGCCCTGTCCGCCTTTTGGGCCATCTCCCCCGGGGCCCTTGTTTGACACCCGGGTGCTAACCCAAATATCCGCCTCCTTCGCAAGCTCACAGGGATCAGTAAGCTTGCGGTCCACCAGATGTTGGCGTAGCTCTGGAAAACACTTATCCAAGAGGTGCTCTCTCAAAAAAAGGTTATACAGACCCTCAAAATCACGCACCTCGCTGCCACGCACCCAACCATCCAGAGCCTTACGAGCATACTCAAAGAAATCCACCCAATTCTGCGTGGACAGCTTATGGCTGCCACAAAACCTCTGGTGATACCTTTCAGGGTTGGGGCCAAAATGTTTGATAAGTGCCTCCTTCATAGGGGTGTGCCTAAACTGATCTGCCTTTTCCAAATACAGGAGGGTGTCCCTGACATCAAGAGGTATATACTGGTACAAGCCACCTCCCCAATGTTTCTCAGGCACTCCATAGGCAGTCAAGGCCACTTCATATGCCTCCAACCACCTGGCAATGTCATCCCCCTTGGTGTAGCTCTTTGGGTAACCAGAATCTGGGCTCCTGCTGAGCCCCTGGTACGCTACCACCATTAGGACTTCCTGGCGCACCTATCTGTAATGCTCTCAGCTCCATTTCCTTGAGCTGAAGCTCGTGCGCCAGCTTCCTTTCTTCCATTGCTAATCTTTCTCTCTCCAACACAAACTCTCTATCTTCTCTCTCTCTTTCCCTCTCGTGCTCTAACTTGGCAAGCTCCCACTTCAATTGTCTCTCCTCCCTCCTGTCCTCATACTCCTGCGGTGACACACTCTCCCTAGATACACTACTCCCCGCCCCGGAACGTCTTCCTGGCAATACATTGTCTGACATGTCAATGTTGAGTAGGCCTGGGTCTTCCTGAGTGTCCACCTCCCCGATCCTCTTCCTTCTCTTCTGGGTGGGCCCTAACCCATGCCTTCAAGGCGGCACAAAGCTCTTCTTTAACAGCTCTTGTCTCCACAGGCACCCACATCCCCTGACAAAACTCCCTTAACTGCACTACCGTGTATTTATCAAGGTCAGCCAGATGGAACTCCATTCTGTCAGGTGAGGACCTAGATATCCTGGAAGAAAAAATTCTAGGATGCGGGCAACAATCCTGGTTCAACACACTTTGTTACAGGCTAGACAGTGGTGAGCAATTGGGTTTGCTTGAAGCACGATAGGTGTCCAATTAATTGCAGCACACCCTGTCCCACTGGAGGGTGTTAAGTAGCTACAGGTCCTGGATCCCACCGCTCGCCACCAATGTGAGACCTGGGGTTACCAGCCCTCAAGGGGGTAGCATGGCGCGAGCAGCAAGGCAGCCAGAGGCTTGTGTGTAAAGCAGCTACTTAACGCACACATCCAATGTAAGACACAGTGGCGCAATAATGGAGACCACACCAGAAGTTGTATTTGAAAGACTCAAGATCTTTTATATAAGCTTTCAAATAGAGTGTTGCATTATTAATTCGTCAGCATCACATTGAGACATTTCATGAATCACGTTCCGGTTACATTTCCTATAAATGGGTGAACATTTCATTAGATTAATAACCAGATCATCTAGCAGTGAAACACTAACTGACCCCACCTGTCGCATCAAACTCTCTGACAGGCAACAGGGTAACTGTATTAACCTGGAGGAACCTACAAGAAGCGACTATAGTAATGCATTTAAATATCACATCAGAACCTCTCATGGACGCTTTTCGTTACAGGTAATACAACATATCGGCAAGTACTTATCAGTCCAACAAGGAACTCCAAAGAACACAACCTTTACTTATTTGTGACAAGCCTTTCTTCTTGTAAATACCGGTCGGCTTGCGACCTAGATCAGATCATCAGAATACTATGGCAGCCCACCTCTGCAACAAAAATCAGTACAGTTAAGTGAATCTCCCTCTCATTTCCGGCTTGTACATATGGTGCACTAGGAGCAAATCAGGCTTGTGGATACAGTGCACTTATAGCATTTCAGGCTTGTAAATACGGTGCACGCTAAACACTTCAAGCTTGTAAATACGGTGCACAGTAAACACTTCAGGCTTGTAGATACGGTGCACGCTAAACACTTCAGGCTTGTAAATACGGTGCACGCTAAACACTTCAGGCTTGTAGATACGGTCTCTTGAGGCACAGTTACAGGGGGAAAGGGGCCAACAGGGCCCAGTCTCAGAGCACCCCGGGGGAGGGGCGACCTCGGGCCTCTCCCGGCCCACCACCCTCTTCCCCAGGGGGTTACCTCACTTCTTCGGCCCTCCAGGGCCCTTGCGTCGGGTTCAGCGGAGGAGAGGAGGTTCCAACCCTCTTGTGGCTGCCCTCGTCCCAGCGCGGTGCAGGCTCAGCTTCAGGGCACCGGCGCTGGGGACGAGGCAGGGGAGGGGCGTACTTCGCCTCGAGGGTGCGCCAGACAGAACCAATGGTAGCGCGGCCCTCGGGGGCGGGACGAAGGAGCTCCCCTGTCACGTGGGGTGCGCACTGACTTCGGGCCTACCGCGGCCCAGCTCACTTAAGGCGGCGGCCCTCTCCTGGCGTATGGGGGCCGCCGAGGGGGGTAATGTCAGCGCTGGACACCGCGCAGGCAGGAAGGCAGGCGGCCACAGGACAGGCCGGAGGCACCTCGGAGGTTTCGCGAAGGCGGCGCCGATGCCGCGATGGTGACGCGGTCCCCTCAGGCGCCTCGGGGGCTAGTCACAGCACTTTACACCGAAGCAGGTGAGCGCATGGGGGCAACTGCAGCGCCTCACAGGGCAGGATGCTTCTTGAGGCGAGAAGCGCCTCAGGATCACAGCGCTTGACCCACGGGTGCACAGTTAGCTCAGGCCAGGCAGTCTTAAATACAGCGCTGGCCAGGGGAAGCAGAATATAGCGCTTTCCACCCAGTTTAACCAGGACAGCAGAACAGTTCAGTCAGGGGGAGGCAGGTAGGGCACGGTGGGCCCAGTTGAAAGCAGGGGATGCGCAGGGCAGCACAAGTCCAGTACCTGGTCGATCACCCCAGCAGTCTCTGGTCAAGGAGAAGTAGACTTCTTTGCGCTTGGATGGTTCTGCGCCCTTAGTTGCTGGTTACTTGAAGTTGTTGAGAGGGGGGGGGGGTTCTGAGTTGAAGGCTTGAAGAATTTTCCTCAGTCACTGCAGATGGACCCTGGGGTTCTCTACCACTGGGCCAGGTTAGGGGGGCTAGCTTGGAACACCTCACCCAGCTTAAGAGGCAGCACCTAAATCCTGTCACTGCCAGTAGTATAGGTTCCTCACTAGGACCTCCCGCCTAAACTCCTGTGTGGGTTCCCCAGGTCAGTGATGCCCCAACTGACTAGAATGTTTCCCTCCTTTTCCTTATATAGTGTCAGTTGGCAGTTGGCAGTGGCAGTTGGTTCCTCCCCTATTCTGGAAGGTTCCAGGAGCTTCCCTCATTCTAGCTATGGGCAGGCTGTCAGGCTGGTATGGCAACATTGTTTAAGGGTTTCAGCCAGCTCCTGGCTACTAGAGTGTGCCTATACAGACCACGCTGCAGTAGCAGGGGTCAGTGGCAGCCATGTTGGGGGAAGAGAGCACCTGCACCCTGGCATTGATTAGCAATGGGAGGGTGCCCAGAGTCCTAAAGCCATCAAAAAGTAGGTGTGAAAAATGAGGCAAGGGCAAAAAACACAGGGAAAGACCACCCTAGGGCTGGCAGGTCTAACATGCGTCCCCCCAGCTGAAAGAGGGGAGAGCTACCCAACCTCTAGGGAGTTCTCATCACTAAGGCGGAAAAACAGGGAGAGACCATCAGCATTGGCATGGTCAGCTCCGGGTAGATGTTCCAACCCTAAAGTCCATCCCCTGTAGGGAAATGGACCACCTTAGCAACTTTGGGTTTTCACCTCTCATCTGCATGAGCCAGCGAACGGGTCGGTGGTCGATTTGAACCAGGAAGTGAGAGCCAAAAAGGTATGGCCTCAACTTCTTCAAAGCCCAGACAACAGCAAAGGCTTCTTGCTCGATGGTACTCCATCGCTGTTCCCGAGGGAGGAGTCTTCTGGAGATGAAGGCCACAGGTTGATCTTGGCCGTCATCGTTGAGTTGCAATAGCACGGCACCTACGCCATGCTCTGAGGCATCTGTCTGCACGATGAATTCTTTCTGAAAGTCCGGAGTGGCCAACAGCGGAGCGGTACACATCGCGCGCTTCAGTGTTTCAAATGCCTCCTGGCAAGCAGCCGTCCAGATGACCTTGCATGGCTGCTTCTTGGACGTTAACTCGGTCAAGGGGGCCACAATGGTGCCCTAACCCTTGACGAACCTGCGGTAATAGCCAGTGAGGCCGAGAAAAGCTCGGACCTCAGTCTGAGTTTTGGGGGACTCCCAAGCCATGATGGTCTCTATTTTGGCCTGGAGGGGTTGCACCTTACCTCCGCCCACCACGTGTCCCAGGTACACTACAGAGCCCTGTCCAATCTGGCATTTGCTAGCCTTGATGGTCAAGCCAGCACGTTGTAACGCCTGCAGCACCGCCTGGAGATGCTGCAGATGGTCCTCCCAGGTGCTACTGAAGACAGCTATGTCATCCAGGTACGCCGCTGAGAAGGACTCCAGGTCATATAGCACCTGGTTCACCAACCGCTGGAAGGTGACCGGAGCATTCTTGAGCCCGAAGGGCATCACCCGAAATTGGAAGTGGCCCTCGGGGGTGGAGAAAGCTGTCTTCTCCTTTGCTCCATCGGCCATGGCAATCTGCCAGTACCCTGAAGTCAAGTTGATGGTGCTGAGGTACTTGGCTGCTCCCAGCCGGTCAATCAGATCATCTGCCCGTGGTATCGGGTGAGCATCTGTCTTGGTGACAGAGTTCAACCCCCGATAATCCACACAGAACCGAAGTTCTGGTGTGGTGCCCGGTGGAGCCGCTTTTGGCACCAGCACAACCGGACTTGCCCACGGGCTGCTGGAGGGTTCAATCACACCCAAGTCCAGCATCTTGGTCACCTCACTCTGGATTCTGTTCTTCACCTTGTCGGACAGCCGGTAAGACTTGTTTTTCACGGGCGGGCTGTCCCCTGTGTCGACATCATGGGTACACAGATGGGTGATTCCAGGTGTGAGGGAGAACAACGGGGCTTGCTGTGCCAAGACCTGGCGACAGTCCCTCTGTTGTTCTGCAGTCAAGGATGGGGAGAGGACAACTCCCTCCACTGAACCATCCTTCTCCTGTGCCGCTAGAAGGTCAGGAAGAGGCTCACTTTCCTCCTCCTCGCTCCCATCCGTCACCATGAGGAGAGCGAGCTCTGATCGCTCATGGTGAGGCTTCAGGCGGTTGATGTGGAGCACCCGATGGGGTTGACGGGGGGTCTTCAAGTCAACTAGGTAAGTGGTCTGGCCTCGACGTTCCACAATCTCGTACGGACCAGTCCACCAGTCCTGGAGGGCACTAAGCTCCCCAGGCTCCATGACCCACAAATTCTGTCCAATGTCCAACTCTCCCGTCCGAGCGTTGCGGTCATACCACTCCTTCATGACGGCTTGGCTAGCCTCTAAGTTGCCTGAGGCTTCTTTCCACAGCTTGGCCATCTGGCTGCAGAATGCCAGCATATAGCAGACAACATCACGGGGAAGCTTCTGCGAAGTCTTCTCCCAACCCCCTTTGACTAGACTGAGGGGTCCCCTAACGGGATGGCCATAGAGCAATTCGAAGGGGCTCAACCTGACTCCCTTTTTTGGTACCTCGCGGTATGAAAACAGCAAGCAAGGGAGGAGGATGTGCCATTTCCGCATCAGGTCTTTTGGCAGACTCCGGATCATCCCCTTCAAGGTCTTGTTGAAGCACTCTACGATCCCGTTAGTCTGGGGGTGGTAAGGAGTGGAGAACCCATAGGTCACTCCGCACTCCTTCCACATGGCCTGCATGTAGGCCGACATGAAATTCGTGCCCCTGTCCGACACCACGACCTTGGGGAATCCCACTCGGGTAAATATCCCCATCAGGGCCCGCGCCACTACAGGTGCAGTAACGGTCCTCAGAGGAATGGCCTCCAGGTACCGTGTGGCATGGTCCACCAACACCAGAATTAACCGATGTCCCGCAGAGGTCGGAGGGTCCAATGGCCCTACGATGTCAATACCGACCCGCTCAAAAGGGGTCCCGACCACTGGGAGCGGTTCCAACTGGGCCTTGACTCTGGTCCCTGTCTTGCCACTGGCCTGGCAATTCTTGCAGGTCTTGCAGGAGGTGTCAGAGGCAACTCTCATCCTAGGCAAATAAAAATGTAGGACTAGCCTTGCAAAGGTCTTGTCCTGGCCCAGGTGTCCGGCTAAGGGTATTTCATGCGCCAGTTCCAATAAAAAGGCCCGGTAGCACTGGGGGACCACTAAGGCCCTTGTTGATCCATGCACCGGTACCCTTGGTTCACTCTACAGGTGGCCATCCTCCCAATACATGTGATAGTTGCCGGTCTCCTTGTTCATCACTTGGGCTTCGGCCTGTCGCCGCATGCCTTCAAGCGTGAGGCACTCTTTCTGCGCCCGACAGAATTCCTCCCGGGTAGGCCCTCCTTCCTCATGCCACTCGGCAGGGGTCGGCAGATCCTCCACGGGAACGACATCCACCTCCACGGACTCCGGGGTTACCTCCGCGGGCTCCCCATCCATCACACGGGGTGTGTCCTCCACAACACTCTCCTCTGGACCGACATTGGGTTGGGCCGTTGTTTCAGGCTCCAACCCGGGTTGAGCTTCTTGCCGGGCAGCCATGGACCGCGTGACTACGCAAGTCCACCCTGGTAATCCCAGCATCTCAGTGTGGGCCTTAAATTCCACTTCCTTCCAGGCGGTATGTTCGAGGTCATTACCGAGCAGACAGTCAACAGGCAAGGCAGGGCTAATTGCAACTCTCAACAGGCCGAACACTCCTCCCCATTCAAAGGGAACTTGAGCCACGGGATAGTAGCTCAGACTGCCGTCTGCCAACATGGCCGGATGGTACACATCAGGAACAACCTGCTCAGGGGACACCAGCCGCCTCACTACGGTGGTCATGCTGGCTCCTGTGTCCCTCAGAGCATCCACCTCCTCCCCATTGACCTTCACCCTCTGCTGGTACTTAGCAGTATTCGATGGTAAAGGCGTCACTGGGACCATCTCTCTATCCCCAAGTGAAACCAGGGTCAGGCCTGTCCACTCCTCTTCTCTATCTAGGGGCAGCTCCAACCCAAGCGCTACACTAGCCACCCCGGGACTCTTGCCACCAGTGGGGGCTGGGGGTCGTTTGCGACACTGGGCATCTCCCTTGTAGTGTCCGACCTCTCCACATTCATAGCACCGGACCACTTTTGGCTGCTGACTCTTGTCAGGGTAAGTGGGTTTCGGGGAATTCCTCTGAGGTGGGGTACCTACTCCTTTCCCAAACTGTCTAGTTTGTGGGCCTGGTGAGAACTCCGCTCTTTTATCACCTCCCTCTTTCTTCTGAGGGGCGCCCTGTCTGCCTTTTGGGCCATCTCCCCCGGGGCCCTTGTTTGACACCCGGGTGCTAACCCAAATATCCGCCTCCTTCGCAAGCTCACGGGGATCAGTAAGCTTGCGGTCTACCAGATGTTGGCGTAGCTCTGGAAAACACTTATCCAAGAGGTGCTCTCTCAAAAAAAGGTTATACAGACCCTCAAAATCACGCACCTCGCTGCCACGCGCCCAACCATCCAGAGCCTTACGGGCATACTCAAAGAAATCCACCCAATTCTGCGTGGACAGCTTATGGCTGCCACAAAACCTCTGGCGAATACCTTTCAGGGTTGAGGCCAAAATGTTTGATAAGTGCCTCCTTCATGGGTGTGTGCCTAAACTGATCTGCCTTTTCCAAATACAGGAGGGTGTCCCTGACATCAGGAGGTATATACCGGTACAAGACACCTCCCCAATGTTTCTCAGGCACCCCATAGGCAGTCAAGGCCACTTCATATGCCTCCAACCACATGGCAATGTCATCCCCCTTGGTGTAGCTCGCTATCACCTCTTTAAGTAACCAGAATCTGGGCTCCTGCTGAGCCCCTGGTACGCTGCCACGATTAGGACTTCCTGGCGCACCTATCTGTAATGCTCTCAGCTCCATTTCCTTGAGCTGAAGCTCGTGCGCCAGCTTCCTTTCTTCCATTGCTAATCTTTCTCTCTCCAACGCAAACTCTCTATCTTCTCTCTCTCTTTCCCTCTCGTGCTCTAACTTGGCAAGCTCCCACTTCAATTGTCTCTCCTCCCTCCTGTCCTCATACTCCTGCGGTGACATATTCTCCCTAGATACACTACTCCCCACCCCGGAACGTCTTCCTGGCAATACATTGTCTGACATGTCAATGTTGAGTAGGCCTGGGTCTTCCTGAGTGTCCACCTCCCCGTGTGTGATCTGTTCCCCATCTTCTTCCTCCTCTTCTGGGTGGGCCCTAACCCATGCCTTCAAGGCGGCACGGAGCTCTTCTTTAACAGCTCTCGTCCCCACAGGCACCCCCATCCCCTGACAAAACTCCCTTAACTGCACTACTGTGTATTCATCAAGGTCAGCCAGATGGAACTCCATTCTGTCAGGTGAGGATGTAGATATCCTGGAAGACAAAATTCTAGGATGCGGGCAACAATCCTGCTTCAACACACTTTGTTACAGGCTAGACAGTGGTGAGCAATTGGGTTTGCTTGAAGCACGATAGGTGACCAATTAATTGCAGCACACCCTTTCCCACTGGAGGGTGTTAAGTAGCTACAGGTCCTGGATCCCACCGTTTGCCACCAATGTGAGACCTGGGGTTACCAGCCCTCAAGGGGGTAGCATGGCGCAAGCAGCAAGGCAGCCAGGGGCTTGTGTGTAAAGCAGCTACTTAACGCACACATCCAATGCAAGACACAGTGGCGCAATAATGGAGACCACACCAGAAGTTGTATTTGAAAGACTCAAGATCTTTTATATAAGCTTTCAAATAGAGTGTTGCATTATTAATTCATCAGCATCACATTGAGACATTTCATGAATCACGTTCCGGTTACATTTCCTATAAATGGGTGAACATTTCATTAGATTAATAACCAGATCATCTAGCAGTGAAACACTAACTGACCCCACCTGTCGTATCAAACTCTCTGACAGGCAACGGGGTAACTGTATTAACCTGGTGGATCCTACAAGAAGCGACTATAGTAATGCATTTAAATATCAGATCAGAACCTCTCATGGACGCTTTTCCTTACAGGTAATACAACATATCGGCAAGTACTTATCAGTCCAACAAGGAACTCCAAAGAACACAACCTTTACTTATTTGTGAAACCTGCATTGTTGTTCTTACAATTAATGGAAAATCATCGAGTGATGTTTTGTGTAGCCAATTTTTTGATTGCTTCTATTCGTGCTAGACGGAAGAGATCTCATACGAGTCTAGATGGAGTTAATGCAAATGTATGTCCTATACCTGGTAGTATGAATTAATTGTTAAGCTCTGCTCCATTTTTCATATATTTTCAAAAACGGGTTCATGAATTATTTTAAGATAACAATGTAATTCCTGTGCGCTAGGTCATTTTATATGTACTGTTAATGAAATTTAAATTGTACAGTATTTTTAAAGTTTGTATGATGTTTTTATGTATTTGTATAGCATACTTTTATGTTTTTATCTAATCGAATAAAGTGATCTTTGACTTGACTTATTTGTGACAAGCCTTTCTTCTTGTAAATACCGGTCGGCTTGCGACCTAGATCAGATCATCAGAATACTATGGCAGCCCACCGCTGCAAGAAAATTCAGTACAGTGAAGTGAATCTCCCTCTCATTTCCAGCTTGTACATATGGTGCACTAGGAGCAAATCAGGCTTGTGGATACAGTGCACTTATAGCATTTCAGGCTTGTAAATACGGTGCACGCTAAACACTTCAGGCTTGTAAATACGGTGCACACTAAACACTTCAGGCTTGTAGATACGGTGCACGCTAAACACTTCAGGCTTGTAAATACGGTGCATGCTAAACACTTCAGGCTTGTAGATACGGTCTCTTGAGGCACAGTTACAGGGGAAAAGGGGCCAACAGGGCCCAGTCTCAGAGCACCCCGGGGGAGGGGCGACCTCGGGCCTCTCCCGGCCTACCGCCCTCCTCCCCAGGGGGTTACCTCACTTCTTTCGTCCTCCAGCACCCTTGCGTCGGGTTCAGCAGAGGAGAGGGGGTTCCAACCCTCTCGTGGCTGCCCTCGTCCCAGCGTGGTGCAGGGTCAGCTACAGGGCACCGGCGCTGGGGACGAGGCAGGGGCCGGGCGTGCTTCGCCTCGAGGGTGCGCCAGCCAGAACCAATAATAGCGCGGCCCTCGGGGGGGGGGGGGCCGAAGGAGCTTCCCTGTCACGTGGGGTGCGCACGGACTTTGGGCCTACCGCGGCCCAGCTCACTTAAGGCGGTGGCCCTCTCCTGGCGTACGGGGCCGCCGAGGGGGGTAATCTCAGCGCTTTACACCGAAGAAGGTGAACGCATGGGGGCAACTGCGGCGCTTCACAGGGCAGGATGCTTCTTGAGGCAAGAAGCGCCTCAGGATCACAGCGCTTGAACCACGGGGGAACAGTTAGCTCAGGGCAGACAGTATTAAATACAGCGCTGGACAGGGGAAGCAGAATATAGCGCTTTCCACCCAGTTTAACCAGGACAGCAGAACAGTTCAGTCAGGGGGAGGCAGGTAGGGCAAGGTGGGCCCAGTTGAAAGCAGGGGATGCGCAGGGCAGCACAAGTCCAGTACCTGGTCGATCACCCCAGCAGTCTCTGGTCAAGGAGAAGTAGACTTCTTTGCGCTTGGATGGTTCTGCGCCCTTAGTTGCTGGTTATTTGAAGTTGGTGAGAGGGGGGGGTTCTGAGTTGAAGGTTTGAAGAATTTTCCTCAGTCACTGCAGATGGACCCAGGTGTTCCCTACCACTGGGCCAGGTCAGGGGGGCTAGCTTGGGACACCTCACCCAGCTTAAGAGGCAGCACCTAAATCCTGTCACTCCCAGTAGTATAGGTTCCTCACTAGGCCCTCCCGCCTAAACTCCTGTGTGGGTTCCCCAGGTCAGTGATGCCCCAACTGACTAGAAAGTTTCCCTCCTTTTCCTTATATAGTGTCAGTTGGCAGTGGGCAGTGGCAGTTGGTGCCTCCCCTATTCTGGAAGGTTCCAGGAGCTTCCCTCATTCTAGCTATGGGCAGTCTGCCAGGCTGGTATGGCAACATTGTTTAAGGGTTCCAGCCAGCTCCTGGCTACTAGACTGTGCCTATACAGACCACGCTGCAGTAGCAGGGGTCAGTGGCAGCCATGTTGGGGGAAGAGAGCACCTGCACCCTGGCATTGATTAGCAATGGGAGGGTGCCCAGAGTCCTAAAGCCAACAAAAAGTAGGTGTGAAAAATGAGGCAAGGGCAAAAAATACAGGGAAAGACCACCCTAGGGCTGACAGGTCTAACATGCGTCCCCCCCAGCTGAAAGTGGGGAGAGCTACCCAACCTCTAGGGAGTTCTAATCACTAAGGCGGAAAAACCGGGAGAGACCGTCAGCATTGGCATGTCAGCTCCGGGTCGATGTTCCACCCTAAAGTCCATCCCCTGTAGGGAAATGGACCACCTTATCAACTTTGGGTTTTCACCTCTCATCTGCATGAGCCAGCGAAGGGGTCGGTGGTCGGTTTGAACCAGGAAGTGAGAGCCAAAAAGATATGGCCTCAACTTCTTCAAAGCCCAGACCACAGCGAAGGCTTCTCGCTCGATGGTACTCCATCGCTGTTCCAGAGGGAGGAGTCTTCTGGAGATGAAGGCCACAGGTTGATCTTGGCCGTCATCGTTGAGTTGCGATAGCACGGCACCTACGCCATTCTCTGAGGCATCTATCTGCACAATGAATTCTTTCTGGAAGTCCGGAGTGGCCAACACCGGAGCGGTACACATCGCGCGCTTCAGTATTTCAAATGCCTCCTGGCAAGCAGCCGTCCAGATGACATTGCGTGGCTTCTTCTTGGACCTTAACTCGGTCAAGTGGGCCACGATGGTACCATAACCCTTGACGAACCTGCGGTAATAGCCAGTGAGGACGAGAACAGCTCGGACCTCAGTCTGAGTTTTGGGGGACTCCCAAGCCATGATGGTCTCAATTTTGGTCTGGAGGGGTTGCACCTTACCTCCGCCCACCACGTGTCCCAGGTACACGACAGAGCCCTGTCTAATATGGCACTTGCTAGCCTTGATGGTCAAGCCAGCACGTTGTAACGCCCGCAGCACCTCCTGGAGATGCTGCAGATGGTCCTCCCAGGTGCTACTGAAGACAGCTATGTCATCCAGGTACGCCGCTGAGAAGGACTCCAGGCCAGAGAGCACCTGGTTCACCAACCGCTGGAAGGTGGCCGGAGCATTCTTGAGCCCGAAGGGCATCACCCGAAATTGGAAGTGGCCCTCGCGGTGGATAATGCTGTCTTCTCCTTTGCTCCATCTGCCATGGCAATCTGCCAGTACCCTGATGTCAAGTCGATTGGTGCTGAGGTACTTGGTTGCTCCCAGCCGGTCAATCAGCTCATCTGACTGTGGTATCGGGTGAGCATCTGTCTTGGTGACAGAGTTCAACCCCGATAATCCACACAGAACCGAAGTTCTGGTGTGGTGCCCGGTGGAGCCGCTTTTGGCACCAGCACAACCGGACTAGCCCACGGGCTGCTGGAGGGTTCGATCACACCCAAGTCCAGCATCTTGGTCACCTCACTCTGGATGCTATTCTTCACCTTGTCGGACAGCCGGTAAGACTTGTTTTTCACTGGAGGGCTGTCCCCTGTGTACACATCATGGGTACACAGATGGGTGATTCCAGGTGTGAGGGAGAACAACGGGGCTTGCTGTGCCAAGACCTGGCGACAGTACCTCTGTTGTTCTGCAGTCAAGGATGGGGAGAGGACAACTCCCTTCCACTGAACCATCCTTCTCCTGAGCCGCTAGAAGGTCAGGAAGAGGCTCACTTTCCTCCTCCTCGCTCCCATCCGTCACCATGAGGAGAGTGAGCTCTGATCGCTCATGGTGAGGCTTCAGGCGCTTGACGTGGAGCACCCGATGGGGTTGACGGTGAGTCTTCAAGTCAACTAGGTAAGTGGTCTGGCCTCGCGTTCCACAATCTCGTACGGACCAGTCCACCAGTCCTGGAGGGCACTAAGCTCCCCAGGCTCCATGACCCACACCTTCTGTCCAACGTCCAACTCTTCCGTCCGAGCGTTGCGGTCATACCACTCCTTCATGATGGCTTGGCTAGCCTATAAGTTGTCTGAGGCTTCTTTCCACAGCTTGGCCATCTGGCTGCGGAATGCCAGCATATAGCTGACAACATCACGGGGAAGCTTCTGCGAAGTCTTCTCCAAACCCTCTTTGACTAGACTGAGGGGTCCCCTAGCGGGGTGGCCATAGAGCAATTCGAAGGGGCTGAACCCGACTCCCTTTTGTGGTACCTCGTGGTATGAAAACAGCAGGCAAGGGAGGAGGATGTCCGATTTCCGCCTCAGGTCTTCTGGAAGACTCCGGATCATCCCCTTCAAGGTCTTGTTGAAGCGTTCTACGTGCCCGTTAGTCTGGGGGTGGTAAGGAGTGGAGAACCGATAGGTCACTCCGCACTCCTTCCACATGGCCTGCATGTAGGCCGACATGAAATTCGTGTCCCTGTCCGACACCACGACCTTGGGGAATCCCACTCGGGTAAATATCCCCATCAGAGCCCGCGCCACTACAGGTGCAGTAACGGTCCTCAGAGGAATGGCCTCCAGGTACCGGTTGCCGTGGTCCACCAACACCAGAATGAACCGATGTCCCGCAGAGGTCGGAGGGTCCAATGGCCCTACTATGTCAATACCGACACGCTCAAAAGGGGTCCGGACCACTGGGAGCAGTTCCAACGGGGCCTTGACTCTGGTCCCCGACTTGCCACTGGCCTGGCAAGTCTTGCAGGTCTTGCAGTAGGTGTCAGAGGCAACTCTCATCCTAGGCCAATAAAAATGTGGGACTAGCCTTGCAAAGGTCTTGTCCTGGCCCAGGTGTCCGGCTAAGGGTATTTCATGCACCAGTTCCAATAAAAAGGCCTGGTAGCACTGGGGGACCACTAAGGCCATTGTTGATCCATGCACCGATACCCTTGGTTCACTGTACAGGAGGCCATCCTCCCTATACACGTGATAGTTGCCGGTCTCCTTGTTCATCACTTGGGCTTCGGCCTGTCGCCGCATGCCTACAAGCGTGGAGCACTCTTTCTGCGCCCGACAGAATTCCTCCCGGGTAGGCCCTCCTTCCACATGCCACTCGGCAGGGGTCAGCAGATCCTCCACAGGAACGACATCCACCTCCACGGACTCCGGGGTTACCTCCGCGGGCTCCTCATCCATCACACGGGGTGTGTCCTCTACAACACTCTCCTCTGGACCAACATTGGGTTGGGCCGTTGTTTCAGGCTCCAACCCGGGTTGAGCTTCATGCCGGGCAGCCATGGACCGCGTGACTACGCAAGTCCACCCTGGTAATCCCAGCATCTCAGTGTGGGCCTTAAACTCCACTTCCTTCCAGGCGGTATGTTCGAGGTCATTACCGAGCATACAGTCCACAGGCAAGGCAGGGCTAATTGCAACTCTCAACGGGCCGAACACTCCTCCCCATTCAAAGGGAACTTGAGCCACGGGATAGTAGCTCAGACTGCCGTCAGCCAACACGGCCGGATGGTACACATCAGGAACAACCTGCTCAGGGGACACCAGCCGCCTCACTACGGTGGTCATGCTGGCTCCTGTGTCCCTCAGAGCGTCCACCTCCTCCCCATTGACCTTCACCCTCTGCTGGTACTTAGCAGTATTCGATGGTAAGGGCGTCACTGGGACCATCTCTCTATCCCCAAGTGAAACCAGGGTCAGGCCTGTCCACTCCCCTTCCCTACCTAGGGGCAGCTCCAACCCAAGCGCTACACTAGCCACCCCGGGACTCTTGCCACGAATGGGGGCTGGGGGTCGTTTACGACACTGGGCGTCTCCCTTGTAGTGTCCGACCTCTCCACATTCATAGCACCGGACCACCTTTGGCTGCTGACTCTTGTCAGGGTAAGTGGGTTTCGGGGAATTCCTCTGAGGTGGGGTACCTACTCCTTTCCCAAACTGTCTAGTTTGTGGGCCTCGTGAGAACTCTGCTCTATTATCACCTCCCTCTTTCTTCTGAGGGGCGCCCTGTCCACCTTTTGGGCCATCTCCCCCGGGGCCCTTGTTTGACACCCGGGTGCTAACCCAAATATCCGCCTCCTTCGCAAGCTCACGGGGATCAGTAAGCTTGCGGTCCACCAGATGTTGGCGTAGCTCTGGAAAACACTTATCCAAGAGGTGCTCTCTCAAAAAAAGGTTATACAGACCCTCAAAATCACGCACCTCGCTGCCACGCACCCAACCATCCAGAGCCTTACGGGCATACTCAAAGAAATCCACCCAATTCTGCGTGGACAGCTTATGGCTGCCACAAAACCTCTGGTGATACCTTTCAGGGTTGAGGCCAAAATGTTTGATAAGTGCCTCCTTCATAGGGGTGTGCCTAAACTGATCTGCCTTTTCCAAATACAGGAGGGTGTCCCTGACATCAGGAGGTATATACCGGTACAAGCCACCTCCCCAATGTTTCTCAGGCACCCCATAGGCAGTCAAGGCCACTTCATATGCCTCCAACCCCCTGGTAATGTCATCCCCCTAGGTGTAGCTCTTTGGGTAACCAGAATCTGGGCTCCTGCTGAGCCCCTGGTACGCTGCCACCATTAGGACTTCCTGGCGCACCTATCTGTAATGCTCTCAGCTCCATTTCCTTGAGCTGAAGCTCGTAGGCCAGCTTCCTTTCTTCCATTGCTAATCTTTCTCTCTCCAACACAAACTCTCTATCTTCTCTCTCTCTTTCCCTCTCGTGCTATAACTTGGCAAGCTCACACTTCAATTGTCTCTCCTCCCTCCTGTCCTCATACTCCTGCGGTGACACACTCTCCCTAGATACACTACTCCCCGCCCCGGAACGTCTTCCTGGCAATACATTGTCTGACATGTCAATGTTGAGTAGGCCTGGGTCTTCCTGAGTGTCCACCTCCCCGTGTGTGACCTGTTCCCCATCCTCTTCCTTCTCTTCTGGGTGGGCCCTAACCCATGCCTTCAAGGGGGCACGAAGCTCTTCTTTAACAGCTCTCGTCTCCACAGGCACCCACATCCCCTGACAAAACGCCCTTAACTGCACTACCGTGTATTTATCAAGGTCAGCCAGATGGAACTCCATTCTGTCAGGTGAGGACCTAGATATCCTGGAAGAAAAAATTCTAGGATGCGGGCAACAATACTGGTTCAACACACTTTGTTACAGGCTAGACAGTGGTGAGCAATTGGGTTTGCTTGAAGCACGATAGGTGTCCAATTAATTGCAGCACACCCTGTCCAACTGGAGGGTGTTAAGTAGCTACAGGTCCTGGATCCCACCGCTCGCCACCAATGTGAGACCTGGGGTTACCAGCCCTCAAGGGGGTAGCATGGCGCGAGCAGCAAGGCAGCCAGAGGCTTGTGTGTAAAGCAGCTACTTAACGCACACATCCAATGTAAGACACAGTGGCGCAATAATGGAGACCACACCAGAAGTTGTATTTGAAAGACTCAAGATCTTTTATATAAGCTTTCAAATAGAGTGTTGCATTATTAATTCGTCAGCATCACATTGAGACATTTCATGAATCACGTTCCGGTTACATTTCCTATAAATGGGTGAACATTTCATTAGATTAATAACCAGATCATCTAGCAGTGAAACACTAACTGACCCCACCTGTCGCATCAAACTCTCTGACAGGCAACAGGGTAACTGTATTAACCTGGAGGAACCTACAAGAAGCGACTATAGTAATGCATTTAAATATCACATCAGAACCTCTCATGGACGCTTTTCGTTACAGGTAATATAACATATCGGCAAGTACTTATCAGTCCAACGAGGAACTCCAAAGAACACAACCTTTACTTATTTGTGACAAGCCTATCTTCTTGTAAATACCGGTCGGGTTGTGACCTAGATCAGATCATCAGAATACTATGGCAGCCCACCTCTGCAAGAAAATTCAGTACAGTGAAGTGAATCTCCCTCTCATTTCCGGCTTGTACATATGGTGCACTAGGAGCAAATCAGGCTTGTGGATACAGTGCACTTATAGCATTTCAGGCTTGTAAATACGGTGCACGCTAAACACTTCAAGCTTGTAAATACGGTGCACACTAAACACTTCAGGCTTGTAGATACGGTGCACGCTAAACACTTCAGGCTTGTAAATACGGTGCACGCTAAACACTTCAGGCTTGTAGATACGGTCTCTTGAGGCACAGTTACAGGGGGAAAGGGGCCAACAGGGCCCAGTCTCAGAGCACCCCGGGGGAGGGGTGACCTCGGGCCTCTCCCGGCCTACCGCCCTCCTCCCCAGGGGGTTACCTCACTTCTTCGGCCCTCCAGGGCCCTTGCGTCGGGTTCAGCGGAGGAGAGGGGGTTCCAACCCTCTCGTGGCTGCCCTCGGCCCAGCGCGGTGCAGGCTCAGCTTCAGGGCACCGGCGCTGGGGACGAGGCAGGGGCCGGGCGTGCTTCGCCTCGAGGGTGCGCCAGACAGAACCAATGGTAGCGCGGCCCTCGGGGGCGGGACGAAGGAGCTCCCCTGTCACGTGGGGTGCGCACTGACTTCGGGCCTACCGCGGCCCAGCTCACTTAAGGCGGCGGCCCTCTCCTGGCGTATGGGGGCCGCATAGGGGGGTAATCTCAGCGCTGGACACCGCGCAGGCAGGAAGGCAGGCGGCCACAGGACAGGCCGGAGGCACCTCGGAGGTGTCGCGAAGGCGGCGCCGATGCCGCAATGGTGATGCGGTCCCCTCAGGCGCCTCGGGGGCTAGTCACAGAGCTTTACACCGAAGCAGGTGAGCGTGTGGGGGCAACTGCAGCGCCTCACAGGGCAGGATGCTTCTTGAGACGAGAAGCGCCTCAGGATCACAGCGCTTGAACCACGGGTGCACAGTTAGCTCAGGGCAGGCAGTCTTAAATACAGCGCTGGACAGGGGAAGCAGAATATAGCGCTTTCCACCCAGTTTAACCAGGACAGCAGAACAGTTCAGTCAGGGGGAGGCAGGTAGGGCAAGGTGGGCCCAGTTGAAAGCAGGGGATGCGCAGGGCAGCACAAGTCCAGTACCTGGTCGATCACCCCAGCAGTCTCTGGTCAAGGAGAAGTAGACTTCTTTGAGCTTGGATGGTTCTGCGCCCTTAGTTGCTGGTTACTTGAAGTTGTTGAGAGGGGGGTGGGGGGGTTCTGAGTTGAAGGCTTGAAGAATTTTCCTCAGTCACTGCAGATGGACCCTGGGGTTCTCTACCACTGGGCCAGGTTAGGGGGGCTAGCTTGGGACACCTCACCCAGCTTAAGAGGCAGCACCTAAATCCTGTCACTCCCAGTAGTATAGGTTCATCACTAGGACCTCCTGCCTAAACTCCTGTGTGGGTTCCCCAGGTCAGTGATGCCCCAACTAACTAGAAAGTTTCCCTCCTTTTCCTTATATAGTGTCAGTTGGCAGTTGGCAGTGGCAGTTGGTGCCTCCCCTATTCTGTAAGGTTCCAGGAGCCTCCCTCATTCTAGCTATGGGCAGGCTCTCAGGCTGGTATGGCAACATTGTTTAAGGGTTTCAGCCAGCTCCTGGCTACTAGAGTGTGCCTATACAGACCACGCTGCAGTAGCAGGGGTCAGTGGCAGCCATGTTGGGGGAAGAGAGCACCTGCACCCTGGCATTGATTAGCAATGGGAGGGTGCCCAGAGTCCTAAAGCCAACAAAAAGTAGGTGTGAAAAATGAGGCAAGGGCAAAAAATACAGGGAAAGACCACCCTAGGGCTGGCAGGTCTAACATGCGCCCCCCCAGCTGAAAGAGGGGAGAGCTACCCAACCTCTAGGGAGTTCTCATCACTAAGGCGGAAAAACAGGGAGAGACCGTCAGCATTGGCATGGTCAGCTCCGGGTCGATGTTCCAATCCTAAAGTCCAACCCCCTGTAGGGAAATGGACCACCTTAGCAACTTTGGGTTTTCGCCTCTCATCTACATGAGCCAGCGAAGGGGTCGGTGGTCGATTTGAACCAGGAAGTGAGAGCCAAAAAGGTATGGCCTCAACTTCTTCAAAGCCCAGACCACAGCGAAGGCTTCTTGCTCGATGGTACTCCATCGCTGTTCCCGAGGGAGGAGTCTTCTGGAGATGAAGGCCACAGGTTGATCTTGGCCATCATCGTTGAGTTGCAATAGCACGGCACCTACGCCATGCTCTGAGGCATCTGTCTGCACCATGAATTCTTTCTGAAAGTCCGGAGTGGCCAACACCGGAGCGGTACACATCGCGCGCTTCAGTGTTTCAAATGCCTCCTGGCAAGCAGCCGTCCAGATGACCTTGCGTGGCTGCTTCTTGGACGTTAACTCGGTCAAGGGGGCCACGATGGTGCCCTAACCCTTGACGAACCTGCGGTAATAGCCAGTGAGGCCGAGAAAAGCTCGGACCTCAGTCTGAGTTTTGGGGGACTCCCAAGCCATGATGGTCTCAATTTTGGCCTGGAGGGGTTGCACCTTACCTCCGCCCACCACGTGTCCCAGGTACACTACAGAGCCCTGTCCAATCTGGCATTTGCTAGCCTTGATGGTCAAGCCAGCACGTTGTAACGCCCGCAGCACCGCCTGGAGATGCTGCAGATGGTCCTCCCAGGTGCTACTGAAGACAGCTATGTCATCCAGGTACGCCGCTGAGAAGGACTCCAGGCCATATAGCACCTGGTTCACCAACCGCTGGTAGGTGACCGGAGCATTCTTGAGCCCGAAGGGTATCACCCGAAATTGGAAGTGGCCCTCGGGGGTGGAGAAAGCTGTCTTCTCCTTTGCTCCATCGGCCATGGCAATCTGCCAGTACCCTGAAGTCAAGTTGATGGTGCTGAGGTACTTGGCTGCTCCCAGCCGGTCAATCAGATCATCTGCCCGTGGTATCGGGTGAGCATCTGTCTTGGTGACAGAGTTCAACCCCCGATAATCCACACAGAACCGAAGTTCTGGTGTGGTGCCCGGTGGAGCCGCTTTTGGCACCAGCACAACCGGACTTGCCCACGGGCTGCTGGATGGTTCAATCACACCCAAGTCCAGCATCTTGGTCACCTCACTCTGGATGCTGTTCTTCACCTTGTCGGACAGCCGGTAAGACTTGTTTTTCACGGGCGGGCTGTCCCTTGTGTCGACATCATGGGTACACAGATGGGTGATTCCAGGTGTGAGGGAGAACAACGGGGCGTGCTGTGCCAAGACCTGGCGACAGTCCCTCTGTTGTTCTGCAGTCAAGGATGGGGAGAGGACAACTCCCTCCACTGAACCATCCTTCTCCTGAGCCGCTAGAAGGTCAGGAAGAGGCTCACTTTCCTCCTCCTCGCTCCCATCCGTCACCATGAGGAGAGCGATCTCTGATCGCTCATGGTGAGGCTTCAGGCGGTTGACGTGGAGCACCCGATGGGGTTGACGGGGGGTCTTCAAGTCAACTAGGTAAGTGGTCTGGCCTCGACGTTCCACAATCTTGTACGGACCAGTCCACCGGTCCTGGAGGGCACTAAGCTCCCCAGGCTCCATGACCCACACCTTCTGTCCAATGTCCAACTCTCCAGTCCGAGCGTTGCGGTCATACCAGTCCTTCATGACGGCTTGGCTAGCCTCTAAGTTGCCTGAGGCTTCTTTCCACAGCTTGGCCATCTGGCTGCAGAATGCCAGCAAATAGCAGACAACATCACGGGGAAGCTTCTGCGAAGTCTTCTCCCAACCCCCTTTGACTAGACTGAGGGGTCCCCTAACGGGATGGCCATAGAGCAATTCGAAGGGGCTCAACCCAACTCCCTTTTGTGGTACTGTCTTGACAGGGTTTTTGGCTCTATTTAGCAGTAGTATAGACTTTAATCTTGCTCACATCTAGGATATGTATTCCTAGCTTATGTTGGCCCTTTTAAGCCCTTTTTACAGACCTAGAAGAGGATAGCTGCTTAATATGATGATAGATCCCTTATTCTTGACTCTAATCTGTCTATTGCCTATTGGCTTTGACATACTTGCTTATAGTAGAGGTTGGTTCCTGTGGTCCTGACTTTATATTACACATTGGTATGGTTTATGTAGGTACTCTGACAGAGCTAAGGGGTATTTCATCCTTCTCAGGCGTATAGGCCCAGAACTAGACAGACTCCATGTTGATGAAGCTGAGAGGCTTCAAGGGTAAAGGTAAAGTTTATAGTTAAGGCTGTTTGTGTGCTAGAGGAAGACCGGTTAGGACTGCTTTTTATCCGAGAAATGTGTTTTTCTCTTGGGCCCAGACGTAACAAGCAGCTGGCCACTGCGGTTGCGTGGAAGCCTGGGAGCTGGCACAGGAATTCGGTAGGAGGCAGCCCTCTGTTGGAAATTTCCATGAGGGGAGAGGAATCCATATTAGCGAGCTACAGGAGAGGAGGAGTGTTCAGTCCAGCTTGTGTGCAGCTCAGCTTGGAGGTCAGCTCAGCTTGGAGTCAGAGCAGAGTGGTTCTTGCAGAGGAGAGAACAGGATGTCTGCTGGAGCTGCAGAATAGAGTGCAGTTCTGGAATGGAGAAAGAAGGCAGATGATTGCTGAAGATGAGGAGAGAGAGCAGTGCAGAGAGCATCAAAGAAGGCTGTCAGCTGGAGCAATTGAACCAGAGGCGTGGTGATGTGGTGACGGAGGGAGAGACAGAGAGAGCCCTGATCCCACCAGAGTCAGAGAGAAATCTTCCTTCTAATAGGTGAGGTAGTCTGAACTAATCCCCTTCACACTTACATCTTAATCTTGTCTTTATTCCCTAGGTTTTTGTATTGCTAATCCTTTTCCTTGCAACGGTGTGTTCTATCTATAGTCTTTGTCAGTTACATGTGGATGTGTCTATTATAATACAGATCTGTGTATGTGTCTTTATCATTGTTACAATAAAGTGACCCCATTTAATTAGTGAACTAGTGTGCATGAGTTTGTTTATGATAAAGCTAGCCTGTCTTCAGAAGGGAGTAGGAGCGCTTAAATCAAGGAATAACTCAATCACATAGTGTGTATATTTTTGTCCCTATACAGTGAGGGTAATCTAGTTTCCTAGTCAGTTATTACTGTTTGAACAGATGCTACCCCTGATCAGGTAAGTAATAGTGAATAATTAGGGAGATAGAAGACCTGCAACTAAGGGATAAAGGTTTATACCAATTTCTATTATTGTAGTAGCAAGCCCTTAGTGAACAGTGAGAGAGACTTCCCAACATATAGAGAGAAAACCATAGGTGTCCATAGGAAAGTGGTCGTCATTGGTAAGGGGCGTTAATGAGAGCGTTGGGGGGGATTACCAGCGTGGAGGTCTGCCAGATTGCGGACCGTGTGTAAATGAGAGCGTTGGGGGGGATTACCAGCGTGGAGGTCTGCCAGATTGTGGACCGTTTGGAAAATGAGAGCACTGGGGCTGCAGACCCATGTGTGTAGACACGCCAGATTGTGTGTCATATCTGCCCCAGGGTAGATTAGTCTGGGTCTGAGTGGCCGCGAGACTATAAGGTATGAGTGTAGTGTAGGGCATGGATATCCTTAGTAATCAGTGAGTATTCTTAGTATCCCTATAGATTTAGTGGTGTTTCTGATAATATGAGCTTGTATATTGCGAGTTCCCCATCCTCAGGTAGGTACCCAGGTGCCTGGATAGATGGTCCTGAGGAGGGATGTGGTTACGTTTTGGCTGGGTTAGAGGGGCCCCTAGGGGCTGATCCCATCTAAGCAGAAAATCCGGTCATTACATCTGGCGTAGTCGGCTGCTTACGAATCCTGTGTGATCTGGCCATGTGCTTGGAGAGGTTCCCATGTGTTGTGAGGGAGTGCCCTGAACGCCAGTTCCATCTGGTGTAGTCGTCCGTTTACGAATCCTGTGTGTCCTGGCCATGTGCTTGGAGAGGTTCCCATGTGTTGTGAGGGAGTGCCCTGAGCGCCAGTTCCATCTGGTGTAGGTTTGCAGTTTATGTAGCCTGTGTGACCTATGGGCTTGAACAGTTGCAGTGTGGGGAGATTGCAGTACATCATGGCATTTGACTTACGCAGGGTGGAAGAAATGGTTTTCATTTTGGTGTTTGAACTGTCAGGGTTGAAGGATGACATTACGTGAAGGATCCAGTAACATCTTTGTGATGGTCCAATTGTACAAATGTGTGTAAAAAATGCTTTTAAATTGCCCATTTAATTGCTTGCTGCATCTGCTTATGCTGTGCAATGTGAAATGTGTTCAATGTAATATGACTTTTTTTTTTTTTTCTTTCTCTTGTAAATATGGCTTGTGAATAGCGCCATGTAATTGTGGCTTGTGAGGAGTATGTTCTCATTTTGACTTGCTGTGTTCCTTGTGAATTGCGCCTTGGTTGTATTACTTGTGAAGAGCTTGTCTTGTAAATATGGCTTGTGAATAGCGCCATGTGGTCATGGCTTGGACAGGGCATGTTATCATTACGTTAGGCAGGAGAGAGCTGGATCTCTTTCGGGTGCTTGGGGATAACGTTTTGAAGATGTGCGTACGTGTTATGTGAAAACGTGGAGAGGTACCATCTTGAATTTCACATGTACTACGGTCATTGGGAAATGATTTTGTTTGAGCTGCCAAAGGGTTAATATCTTGAATTGAGATGGCAGTATTTATTTTAACATGCTGTTTAACATGCATGGTTATTTGAGCTGACTATTAAAGTCAGTGAGTGTTTTGATGGTTGATGATTTGATTTGACTTTTATTGGTTTCTGAGTCTGCCTATGTGCTTTGTCAGCTTCTTGATGGAAAGGTAACATCTTGTGCTGAGCGTAGGGCTCTGTTCAGTTAACATTTTTTTTTGAATTGCGTCTACGAATTTGTGTGGGTTTGCCTTGGAGCTGATGTTTCGTGTGTCTGACTCTTGGAGGTCGGTAAGTTATAAATCAACCAGTCGGATTGAGATAAGGGTTTGCACGGAGAGAGCAGTGTTCTTTTAAATGTGCTACTTAATATGCATCCACAGACGTGTGGAGAATTATTTTTGAATGCATGATTTAAAATGAGTGAAATATTAGAAGATGGCCCAGTTGGTGTGCGCACGCTACGGGCTGTTTTCATTAATTATTTCTTTGAGGGTTTTCCATCTAGAAAGGAATGTGCTGGCCGGTGTTTTGCAATGATCACAGTTGAGAATAATAAATCTTGCCCAACAGTGCACAGTAACATGTGCTTTTAATTAGTGACAGGCAACCGTGTGCTTTTAAAACAAATGTGTTCTCATCATTATTTTTCCCTGATGCAAGCTGAACCTTTTTTTTTTTCAAATGTAGTTGTTTTAATGTGCAGCAGATCGGCATACGTAAGTTAACCCACTCAGTTGGAAAATAAATGGCTGTTTGATAATATATGAATTTGGCCCTTTTCCTAGGTTGAATTGAACGGCTTGCACGATAAATTATGCTGCAATGCAAAATTACATGTTGCCCCTGGTTGGAAAACATCAATGATGAAATGTGTTTGCATTTTATGTTATTTTAACATTATTTTCCCTTTCAACAGCTGCAAGCATATTGTGATTTTGTTTTTTATTTTTTGGATGGTAGTGTGTATAGTTAGGGTGGAGCAGAATATATTGTTCTATTTTGACTAAAAATGATAACTATGACACACTACCATCTTAATGCATTGCTATGTGTCCCTTACATTAGTTTAATTTGCATTTAGTTACAAGGCTCGCCTATGTACTTTGAAAAGCTGTTGATGGAAAGGTAATACCTTGCATGGTAAAAGCAGTGTTCATTAAACATGCTGCCTGATATATATATATGTGCAGAGAAATATTAAACCCGACAGTCCATGATAATTCATTTTTTTTTTTTAAATGCAAAATGCATAGTCTTGTGTGCAGAAGTAAATTGCCCCTTTCTGTGTGTTGATCTGCATGCTAAATAAATGCCCATGTTTCAAATGTCTTGCCCTCTAGTTGAATTAATTAGACAAAAGTGTTTTTTAGAAAGTGGAGCTTTTAAGTAGCAGTACACTGTACCAGAATTATTTTAAATTGCTTGCATATGACTGTGTTACAGATTACTTTGCTTTTTACCACATTTGAATTTGCTTTCGTTAGTTAGAGAATCAGGCCTGGGAACAGCTTACAAAGAATGTGTTTTTCGACCTTGGCAGACCAGCTGGTTTGTAAAGGCGGGTTTTTTCCTCTGCAGGCTCCGAACACTGCCTGTCTTGTTATGATTGGCCAACATCCAATTTTGTTCCGCGGACGGAATGTTTATGTAAGGGGGGGTCAACTCGCTCCTCCTGGCTGTCGACGCAGACAGCTTCATTGCCTGCTGATAAGGGATCCTTGCACATGCAGAGTAGTTGGCAGACTCTTGGCCCTTGGAGTTAGTTAGATACAGTAGGCCTGGGTAGGCTTCCCTGATTAGAGACTAGAGATGCTTGGATCGAGTGCTTGGCAGTGCCTTCCCCTTGCAGTGAGATCAGCCCTTGGCAGTGATTCAAATTACTTCACACTGTAGCCTGGCTCCTGCGTATTCTGAAGGGAGGGGCTGACTCACAGAGGATTAGGGTATTACTAGGCCCTTCTGGCTGTGTATGTAAAAATTAGATTTTGCCCAAACAAATTTAAAAGTATATGATTTTAATTATTTCTTGACTTTAGAAGAATGTTTTTAATTAATTAAGTTGTTTTTTTTTCGACAATGAAAAGCACTTGGGGTGCTTTTTAAATGGAAAATTTTATCCTGCAAGATTAATGATACTTGTTTTCTTGTCCTAGGTTGCTGGGTTGTGGTGTTCGGTGTGTGCGTCGGCCCACCCCCCTCCCACTCCCTTTATTATTTTAGTTTTTTATTTTCATGTTTTTATGTTAGTTTATTATTTTTGGAAGATGGAACCAGACCAGACCAGACCGGATTGGTGGTGGATCAACGGTGGAGGACGTGCTTCCTTAGTACCGGATGAAGATGCAGGGTGGTGACCTACACTGATATCCCAAAAATTGACTGCCCCAAAAATTGACTGCCTTGAACCCCAAATTTCCCCTGTGCTGAACATTGACTGAGCTCGTCATGAGCATGGAAGGGGTTAATTATATTCTACAATTGGCTGCCTCAGCGGTCAGGTTCAAACCCCATATAAAACTATATTGGATATATTTTTGACAAAGGCAATAGTATTCTACATGAACCCATTCTTATTGGATTTTGATAATGTTTCCCGCAAAAGGATTTTGTTATGCCATTACTTGGCCTGGATTATTCCCATGTTTTTCTTTGCAATCACTACGAACAGGCCCCACTTTTAAACAAAAAGAAATGTTTTCATGGTTTTGATGTTTATGTAGTACTATCTTTGCTTTTTAGGATGCAGTCACCTATTATAGTTTTCCTGTTTTCTGCAAAAACAGTTTTTGCCAATGAAGGATTGACAATTTTTAAATGGTGGTACACACATGTGTTCCACAGTGTGATGAAAACTAGGTGCTAACTGTTTTGTGCTTTTATGTATGCACCACGTTTAGATAAATTTTCTATGCATTGTGCTACACCAGCTGTCTTGTAGGAATGGGGATGTCTTTATGTTCCTGTTATTACACTTTCACTTTGATTGATCCAAGGGTGGTTACCCTAGACTTTAAGTTGTCCTGGGAGGTGTGTTTTTTAGTATGATTATGTCCTACATCTGTTATTAATGTTTGCCCAGACCTTGAGAACAATTTGTCATGTTTATTTCTCAGATTTCACCAAATGTTTCCTTAAGTTGACCAATGTCAGTAGGCCTCATTTAGGCCCATTGTTATTCTTATTCCACAAACAAGCCCCTACACCAATAGATTTTATGAGTTATCATTAGCTTAAGTTGACCAAAGTAGGTAGGCCTCATTTAGGCCCATTGTTATTTTTATTCCACAAACAAGCCCCTATGCCAATAGATTTCATGAGTTATCATTAGTTTAAGTTGACCATAGTAGGTAGGCCCCATTTAGGCCCCTTGCTGTTTTCATTCAACTATTACTAGAAGTTGAGGCACATTTAGTTTGAGGATGCTTTGGTTAGTTTCTGTTGTTATCAGCATTCAAGTCAAGGGTGCTTTGATTTGTTTTTAGTTAGTTGTTAGATTTGTGTTCCCTACATTAAGTTTCAGGTGGTATTTCTTTAAGTGGTCATTCATTTTAGAGAGTTTTTTGGTTTTTGATTTGTTGATAGTTTGTGTTGATGTTTGTTTATATGGATGTTGTTGTTGTTAGATGTTCTCAAGATAAAGTCTAAGGGTGGAATGTCTTGACAGGGTTGTTGGCTCTATTTAGCAGTAGTATAGACTTTAATCTTGCTCACATCTAGGATATGTATTACTAGCTTATGTTGGCCCTTTTAAGCCCTTTTTCCAGACCTAGAAGAGGATAGCTGCTTAATATGATGATAGATCCCTTATTCTTGACTCTAATCTGTCTATTGCCTATTGGCTTTGACATACTTGCTTATAGTAGAGGTTGGTTCCTGTGGTCCTGACTTTATATTACACATTGGTATGGTTTATGTAGGTACTCTGACAGAGCTAAGGGGTATTTCATCCTTCTCAGGCGTATAGGCCCAGAACTAGACAGACTCCATGTTGATGAAGCTGAGAGGCTTCAAGGGTAAAGGTAAAGTTTATAGTTAAGGCTGTTTGTGTGCTAAAGGAAGACCGGTTAGGACTGCTTTTTATCCGAGAAATGTGTTTTTCTCTTGGGCCCAGACGTAACAAGCAGCTGGCCACTGCGGTTGCGTGGAAGCCTGGGAGCTGGCACAGGAATTCGGTAGGAGGCAGCCCTCTGTTGGAAATTTCCATGAGGGGAGAGGAATCCATATTAGCGAGCTACAGGAGAGGAGGAGTGTTCAGTCCAGCTTGTGTGCAGCTCAGCTTGGAGGTCAGCTCAGCTTGGAGTCAGAGCAGAGTGGTTCTTGTAGAGGAGAGAACAGGATGTCTGCTGGAGCTGCAGAATAGAGTGCAGTTCTGGAATGGAGAAAGAAGGCAGATGATTGCTGAAGATGAGGAGAGAGAGCAGTGCAGAGAGCATCAAAGAAGGCTGTCAGCTGGAGCAATTGAACCAGAGGCGTGGTGATGTGGTGACGGAGGGAGAGACAGAGAGAGCCCTGATCCCACCAGAGTCAGAGAGAAATCTTCCTTCTAATAGGTGAGGGAGTCTGAACTAATCCCCTTCACACTTACATCTTAATCTTGTCTTTATTCCCTAGGCTTTTGTATTGCTAATCCTTTTCCTTGCAGCGGTGTGTTCTATCTATAGTCTTTGTCAGTTACATGTGGATGTGTCTATTATAATACAGATCTGTGTATGTGTCTTTATCATTGTTACAATAAAGTGACCCCATTTAATTAGGGAACTAGTGTGCATGAGTTTGTTTATGATAAAGCTAGCCTGTCTTCAGAAGGGAGTAGGAGCGCTTAAATCAAGGAATAACTCAATCACATAGTGTGTAAATTTTTGTCCCTATACAGTGAGGGTAATCTAGTTTCCTAGTCAGTTATTACTGTTTGAACAGATGCTGCCCCTGATCAGGTGAGTAATAGTGAATAATTAGGGAGATAGAAGACCTGCAACTAAGGGATAAAGGTTTATACCAATTTCTATTATTGTAGTAGCAAGCCCTTAGTGAATAGTGAGAGAGACTTCCCAACATATAGAGAGAAAACCATAGGTGTCCATAGGAAAGTGGTCGTCATTGGTAAGTGGCGTTAATGAGAGCGTTGGGGGGATTACCAGCGTGGAGGTCTGCCAGATTGCGGACCGTGTGTAAATGAGAGCGTTGGGGGGGATTACCAGCGTGGAGGTCTGCCAGATTGTGGACCGTTTGGAAAATGAGAGCACTGGGGCTGAAGACCCATGGGTGTAGACACGCCAGATTGTGTGTCATATCTGCCCCAGGGTAGATTAGTCTGGGTCTGAGTGGCCGCGAGACTATAAGGTATGAGTGTAGTGTAGGGCATGGATATCCTTAGTAATCAGTGAGTATTCTTAGTATCCCTATAGATTTAGTGGTGTTTCTGATAATATGAGCTTGTATATTGCGAGTTCCCCATCCTCAGGTAGGTACCCAGGTGCCTGGATAGATGGTCCTGAGGAGGGATGTGGTTACGTTTTGGCTGGGTTAGAGGGGCCCCTAGGGGCTGATCCCATCTAAGCAGAAAATCCGGTCATTACAGGTACCTCGCGGTATGAAAACAGCAAGCAAGGGAGAAGGATGTCCCATTTCCGCCTCAGGTCTTTTGGCAGACTCCGGATCATCCCCTTCAAGGTCTTGTTGAAGCACTCTACAAGCCCGTTAGTCTGGGGGTGGTAAGGAGTGGAGAACCCATAGGTCACTCCGCACTCCTTCCACATGGCCTGCATGTAGGCCGACATGAAATTTGTGCCCCTGTCCGACACCACGACCTTGGGGAATCCCACTCGGGTAAATATCCCCATCAGGGCCCGCGCCACTACAGGTGCAGTAACGGTCCTCAGAGGAATGGCCTCCAGGTACCGTGTGGCGTGGTCCACCAACACCAGAATGAACCGATATCCCGCAGAGGTCGGAGGGTCCAATGGCCCTACGATGTCAATACCGACCCGCTCAAAAGGGGTCCCGACCACTGGGAGCGGTTCCAACTGGGCCTTGACTCTGGTCCCTGTCTTGCCACTGGCCTGGCAATTCTTGCAGGTCTTGCAGGAGGTGTCGGAGGCAACTCTCATCCTAGGCCAATAAAAATGTAGGACTAGCCTTGCAAAGGTCTTGTCCTGGCCCAGGTGTCCAGCTAAGGGTATTTCATGTGCCAGTTCCAATAAAAAGGCCCGGTAGCACTGGGGGACCCCTAAGGCCCTTGTTGATCCATGCACCGGTACCCTTGGTTCACTGTACAGGAGGCCATCCTCCCAATACACGTGATAGTTGCCGGTCTCCTTGTTCATCACTTGGGCTTCGGCCTGTCGCCGCATGCCTTCAAGCGTGAGGCACTCTTTCTGCGCCCGACAGAATTCCTCCCGGGTAGGCCCTCCTTCCACATGCCACTCGGCAGGGGTCGGCAGATCCTCCACGGGAACGACATACACATCCACGGACTCCGGGGTTACCTCCGCGGGCTCCCCATCCATCACTCGGGGTGTGTCCTCCACAACACTCTCCTCTGGACCGACATTGGGTTGGGCCGTTGTTTCAGGCTCCAACCCGGGTTGAGCTTCTTGCCGGGCATCCATGGACCGCGTGACTACGCAAGTCCACCCTGGTAATCCCAGCATGTCAGTGTGGGCCTGAAACTCCACTTCCTTCCAGGCGGTATGTTTGAGGTCATTACCGAGCAGACAGTCCACAGGCAAGGCAGGGCTAATTGCAACTCTCAACGGGCCGAACACTCCTCCCCATTCAAAGGGAACTTGAGCCACGGGATAGTAGCTCAGACTGCCGTCAGCCAACACGGCCGGATGGTACACATCAGGAACAACCTGCTCAGGGGACACCAGCCGCCTCCCTACGGTGGTCATGCTGGCTCCTGTGTCCCTCAGATCATCCACCTCCTCCCCATTGACCTTCACCCTCTGCTGGTACTTAGCAGTATTCGATGGTAAGGGCGTCACTGGGACCATCTCTCTATCCCCAAGTGAAACCAGGGTCAGGCCTGTCCACTCCCCTTCCATATCTATGGGCAGCTTCAACCCAAGCGCTACACTGGCCACCCCGGGACTCTTGCCACCAGTGGGGGATGGGAGTCGTTTGCGACACTGGGCGTCTCCCTTGTAGTGTCCGACTTCTCCACATTCATAGCACCGGACCACTTTTGGCTGCTGACTCTTGTCAGGGTAAGTGGGTTTCGGGGAATTCCTCTGAGGTGTGGTACCTACTCCTTTCCCAAACTGTCTAGTTTGTGGGCCTGGTGAGAACTCCGCTCTTTAACACCTCCCTCTTTCTTCTGAGGGGCGCCCTGTCTGCCTTTTGGGCAATCTCCCCCGGGGCCCTTGTTTGACACCCGGGTGCTAACCCAAATATCCTCCTCCTTCGCAAGCTCACGGGGATCAGTAAGCTTGTGGTCTACCAGATGTTGGCGTAGCTCTGGAAAACACTTATCCAAGAGGTGCTTTCTCAAAAAAAGGTTATACAGACCCTCAAAATCACGCACCTCGCTGCCACGCACCCAACCATCCAGAGCCTTACGGGCAAAACCCCATGTTAGTGCCACGCAGCTGGACAACTATCGTCCTATATCGCTGTTGCCTTTCTGTGCGAAGGTAGTGGAAAAGATAGTTAATAAACAGCTCTCTGAACAGTTGGAGAACAAACTACATCTGCATCCCTCTCAGTCAGGGTTCAGAGCACACCACTCGACGGAATCAGCACTCCTCTTTTCTACTGAGCTACTGAGGAGTAGAGTAGATGAGGGAAAGACAGCAGCGCTCCTTCTACTAGACCTGAGCGCGGCATTTGACACCGTCTCCCATCCTATGCTGCTCTCTCGTCTTGAGGAGGCGGGGATTGAGGGTCTGGCTCACGAGTGGATGTGTTAATTTTTGGCGAATAGACAATTTCAGGTCCACTGTCCCCCGTTCAAATCTGAGGTGCGCTCGCTCAGATATGGGGTGCCTCAGGGCTCAATTTTGAGCCCAACTTTGTTCAATCTTTATATGGCACCCCTGGCCAAGCTGGTAGTGACGTACGGGGTTGAGATAGTGTCATATGCTGATGACACCCAGCTGATAGTGACTCTGTCTCAGCCCCCGGAAGAGGCCTCATACAATTTTTCGGCATGCCTGAGCGGAGTAGCCGGATGGATGAACACCAATTGCTTTCGTCTCAACGCTAATAAAACTGAGCTTTTGGTGGTGGGGAAATCTCCATCCATCTGGTCGACGGCATGGTGGCCTAGGGAACTTGGCACCATTCCGAAACCATTAGATCAGGTTAAAAATGTAGGGGTCAGACTGGACGACACTCTATCCTTCGAACATCACACTAAAGGGATAGCAGGGAAATGCTATGGGATCCTTAAGGTCCTACGCAAAACCTTGGACTCGCTTCCTGCAAACAGCAGGAAAACTTTAATCCATACTTTGGTGACGCCCCACCTTGACTATAGTAACGCCCTGTATTTAGGTCTGAGTAGCAAAGGTTTGCATAGGCTACAGTGTGTTCAAAACACGGAAGCGAGACTAGCCCTCAATCTCCCAGGAAGATCATCTGGGAAACAAGCTCTAGCCCAACTTCACTGGCTCCCTATACGGGAACGTATTATCTTCAAAAGCATGTGTATGACTCAACGCATTGCCTATGAGAGAGGGCCTGCCTATCTGCAAACGCTACTCACCAAATATCATCCCAATCGTTCTTTACGATCTCAGGGCTGTATGCTCTTTCAGGTACCCAGAATCCAACGGGTACGGATGGGGGGCCGGTCTTTTAGATATTTGGCTAGTAAACAATGGAATGAACTCCCCATTGAGCTCCGGATGGAGCCATCAGAAGCAAGATTCAGGCGTAGCTTGAAAGCCCACCTCTTTCCCAAATCTTGATTTTCTTCTGCTCTCTTCCTAGTAGTCTTCTTGTCTTTGGGGTTCAGTGCTGGTGATCAGTTTTAAAGCGTGGGGACACCCTGTACCTAGTGTAACCAGGCGCTATATAAAAGGCGTTTATTATTATTATTATTATACTCAAAGAAATCCACCCAATGCTGCGTGGACAGCTTATGGCTGCCACAAAACCTCTAGCGATACCTTTCAGGGTTGAGGCCAAAATGTTTGATAAGTGTCTCCTTCATGGGGGTGTGCCTAAACTGATCTGCCTTTTCCAAATACAGGAGGGTGTCCCTGACATCAGGAGGTATATACCGGTACAAGCCACCTCCCCAATGTTTCTCAGGCACCCCATAGGCAGTCAAGGCCACTTCATATGCCTCCAACCACATGGCAATGTCATCCCCCTTGGTGTAGCTCGCTATCACCTCTTGGGTAACCAGAATCTGGGCTCCTGCTGAGCCCCTGGTACGCTGCCACCATTAGGACTTCCTGGCGCACCTATCTGTAATGCTCTCAGCTCCATTTCCTTGAGCTGAAGCTCGTGCGCCAGCTTCCTTTCTTCCATTGCTAATCTTTCTCTCTCCAACGCAAACTCTCTATCTTCTCTCTCTCTTTCCCTCTCGTGCTCTAACTTGGCAAGCTCCCATTTCAATTGTCTCTCCTCCCTCCTGTCCTCATACTCCTGCGGTGACACATTCTCCCTAGATACACTACTCCCCGCCCTGGAACGTCTTCCTGGCAATACATTGTCTGACATGTCAATGTTGAGTAGGCCTGGGTCTTCCTGAGTGTCCACCTCCCCGTGTGTGACCTGTTCCCCATCCTCTTCCTCCTCTTCTGGGTGGGCCCTAACCAATGCCTTCAAGGCGGCACGGAGCTCTTCATTAACAGCTCTCGTCCCCACAGGCACCCCCATCCCCTGACAAAACTCCCTTAAAAGCACTACCGTGTATTTATCAAGGTCAGCCAGATGGAACTCCATTCTGTCAGGTGAGGACCTAGATATCCTGGAAGAAAAAATTCTAGGATGCGGGCAACAATCCTGGTTCAACACACTTTGTTACGGGCTAGACAGTGGTGAGCAATTGGGTTTGCTTGAAGCACGATAGGTGTCCAATTAATTGCAGCACACCCTGTCCCACTGGAGGGTGTTAAGTAGCTACAGGTCCTGGATCCCACCGCTCACCACCAATGTGAGACCTGGGGTTACCAGCCCTCAAGGGGGTAGCATGGCGTGAGCAGCAAGGCAGCCAGGGGCTTGTGTGTAAAGCAGCTACTTAACGCACACATCCAATGTAAGACACAGTGACGCAATAATGGAGACCACACCAGAAGTTGTATTTGAAAGAATCAAGATCTTTTATATAAGCTTTCAAATAGAGTGTTGCATTATTAATTCGTCAGCATCACATTGAGACATTTCATGAATCATGTTCCGGTTACATTTCCTATAAATGGGTGAACATATCATTAGATTAATAACCAGATCATCTAGCAGTGAAACACTAACTGACCCCCACCTGTCGCATCAAACTCTCTGATTGGCAACCGCGTAACTGTATTAACCTGGAGGATCCTACAAGAAGCGACTATAGTAATGCATTTAAATATCACATCAGAACCTCTCATTGACGCTTTTCCTTACAGGTAATACAACATATCGGCAAGTACTTATCAGTCCAACAAGGAACTCCAAAGAACACAACCTTTACTTATTTGTGACAAGCCTTTCTTCTTGTAAATACCAGTCGACTTGCGACCTAGATCAGATCATCAGAATACTATGGCAGCCCACCTCTGCAAGTAAATTCAGTACAGTGAAGTGAATCTCCCTCTCATTTCCGGCTTGTACATATGGTGCACTAGGAGCAAATCAGGCTTGTGGATACAGTGCACTTATAGCATTTCAGGCTTGAAAATACGGTGCACGCTAAACACTTCAGGCTTGTAAATACGGTGCACGCTAAACACGTCAGGCTTGTAGATATGGTCTCTTGAGGCACAGTTACAGGGGGAAAGGGGCCAACAGGGCCCAGTCTCAGAGCACCCCGGGGGAGGGGCGACCTCGGGCCTCTCCCGGCCTACCGCCCTCCTCCCAGGGGGTTACCTCACTTCTTCGGCCCTCCAGGGCCCTTGCGTCGGGTTCAGCGGAGGAGAGGGGGTTCCAACCCTCTTGTGGCTGCCCTCGTCCCAGCGCGGTGCAGGATCAGCTTCAGGGCACCTGCGCTGGGGACAAGGCAGCGGCCGGGCGTGCTTCGCCTCGAGGGTGCGCCAGCCAGAACCAATGGTAGCGCGGCCCTCGTGGGCGGCACGACGGAGCTCCCCTGTCACGTGGGGTGTGCACTGACTTCGGGCCTACTGCGGCCGAGCTCACTTAAGGCGGCGGCCCTCTCCTGGCGTACGGGGGCCTCCGAGGGGGGTAATCTCAGCGCTGGACACCGCGCAAAGGCAGGCGGCCACAGGACAGGCCAGAGGCACCTCGGAGGTGTCGCGAAGGCGGCGCCGATGCCGCGATGGTGACGCGTTCCCCTCAGGCGCCTCGGGGGCTAGTCACAACGCTTTACACCGAAGCAGGTGAGCACGTGGGGGCAACTGCGGCGCCTCACAGGGCAGGATGCTTCTTGAGGCGAGAAGCGCCTCAGGATCACAGCCCTTGAACCACGGGGGCACAGTTAGCTCAGGGCAGGCAGTCTTAAATACAGCGCTGGACAGGAGAAGCAGAATATAGCGCTTTCCACCCAGTTTAACCAGGACAGCAGAACAGTTCAGTCAGGGGGAGGCAGGTAGGGCAAGGTGGGCCCAGTTGAAAGCAGGGGATGCGCAGGGCAGCACAAGTCCAGTACCTGGTCGATCACCCCAGCAGTCTCTGGTCAAGGAGAAGTAGACTTCTTTGCGCTTGGATGGTTCTGCGCCCTTAGTTGCTGGTTACTTGAAGTTGTTGAGAGGGGGGGGTTCTGAGTTGAAGGCTTGAGGAATTTTCCTCAGTCACTGCAGATGGACCCTGGGGTTCCCTACCACTGGCCAGGTCAGGGGGGCTAGCTTGGGACACCTCACCCAGCTTAAGAGGCAGCACCTAAATCCTGTCACTCGAAGTAGGATAGGTTCCTCACTAGGCCCTCCCGCCTACACTCTTGTGTGGGTTCCCCAGGTCAGTGATGCCCCAACTGACTAGAAAGTTTTCCTCCTTTTCCTTATATAGTGTCAGTTGGCAGTTGGCAGTGGCAGTTGGTGCCTCCCCTATTCTGGAAGGTTCCAGGAGCTTGCCTCATTCTAACTATGGGCAGGCTGGCAGGCTGGTATGGCAACATTGTTTAAGGGTTCCAGCCAGCTCCTGGCTACTAGAGTGCGCCTATACAGACCACGCTGCAGTAGCAGGGGTCAGTGGCAGCCATGTTTGGGGAAGAGAGCACCTGCACCCTGGCATTGATTAGCAATGGGAGGGTGCCCAGAGTCCTAAAGCCAACAAAAAGTAGGTGTGAAAAATGAGGCAAGGGCAAAAAATACAGGGAAAGACCACCCTAGGGCTGACAGGTCTAACACAGACTATATACATCGAACATCAAAATCCTTAGTTTGCCTGAGTATTGTTGTCTGGGCTTGCACAGTGACTGTTGGGGTCACATTTGCGCTAAATGCATTGTGATTTCCCATGCACCCTGTCCTTTTTGAGTCAGGTAAAGGGAATACAAGGCTAAGGGTGTCATTTAGCAATTAGGGATGTGCTTGCCTTTATTCCTTATTTGTGCATATTTTACAGTTTGTGATGCCGGATGAGATCTAAAGTCACAGTTTTGCAAGATCAGGATGCAAGTGGACTATATATAAACAAAGAGATTCTATCAATGTGTGGACATGTATTTTATTTGTTGGTTTTTCAGTGATGAAAATATAGTGAAAGTACTCTCTCTTAGGGTGATAAAGATGAGAGCGCTATGTGCTTTTTAAAATACCCCTCACACACTAAAAAAATCCAGTAGTGTCATGCTTCATCATTGGGGTCTTCCCGTCCCTCTACGGGGCGGGGCGTGCTACGACCTGACCGACTACGCGGGAGCACTGAAGTGGTGACAGGACTATGTGATGGTGCAAGGTGTCAGTGAAAGTGTAGGGACCTAACAATGTGTGTGAGTACAAAAATTAAAAATCCTCTGGCTAGTAGAAAAAAACAATTTATTAGCTTCTCTAGCTGGGGACGTTAAGAAGGGGGTTTTGGGGTTGAGCCGATCGCTACAACCTGGTCAATTTAGCGATCGGCTCAACCCCAAAACCCCCTTCTTAACGTCCCCAGCTAGAGAAGCTAATAAATTGTTTTTTTCTACTAGCCAGAGGATTTTTAATTTTTGTACTCACACACATTGTTAGGTCCCTACACTTTCACTGACACCTTGCACCATCACATAGTCCTGTCACCACTTCAGTGCTCCCGCGTAGTCGGTCAGGTCGTAGCACGCCCCGCCCCGTAGAGGGACGGGAAGTCCCCAATGATGAAGCATGACACTACTGGATTTTTTTAGTGTGTGAGGGGTATTTTAAAAAGCACATAGCGCTCTCATCTTTATCACCCTAAGAGAGAGTACTTTCACTATATTTTCATCACTGAAAAACCAACAAATAAAATACATGTCCACACATTGATAGAATCTCTTTGTTTATATATATCGTTTTGGAGGGTGATTCTATCAACTCCTCTGCACTTCCCTTATTGTTTTGCAAGTGGACAATGCCAGTTAAAAACTAATTTTGTTAACCAGGAACTTCAATTTAAAATGGGCTAACATAGCGATGGCATGTTCCTAGCTGCAGTGTTGCAACGGTTATTGTTCATCAACTTCTGCCAGACTTGCTGAGTTGACAGAGGAAAAATATAACAAATTCAAACTATCAAAATAACAAGCACAACTGCCTAAAATGCGGATGAATTACCTACACTTGCAGTAAAAGATTCAGCAAAAACACATAGCTAAAAATGCAGTTCAGAATGTATTTGCAGATATTGTGAGTCCTGTAAGGAAACTGTATTTGTATTTTTGGATCTTTGTACAGAACACCAAAGAATGAAAACAAAATCATCATTACAGCAACTTAAGCCTCCATCCGTTGGGTTGTCAAATTCCTACAAGAGTGAATATTTAAGACTAGGTCTAAATTATCCAACCAACAATTTCTGCAAAAACAAGTAAATTGGTGGCCTGGTCCTAAAACAAAGTAACTTTTGGCCTCCAGTAGAACAAAGTTGTAGTTTAAACAGCATGAGTTGTTATTTGTAGCCCAACACAAAGCTAGCACGATATGATAACTCTAAATAACTAATTTCTCACATTATTAGTAATGTTGAGTTCTGTACCGAACATTGCTTCAGACGTTTCCGCAAAACTACTGAAAGATATTCATCAAATTTGCTACGCTCTGGAACCCTATTTAAAATTGATGACCTTGATTGAAGGTATGCACTGATGCCCTTCATTTTTTTCTCCAAAATAAGTTCAATACATTTTGAACATTTATCGCACAAAACATTTTTTGTATACAATTTATACGGCAAACTGATACATGACTATACTACGATTGAATTTATTAAAACTCTGTAGAAAATGTAAACATCTTTTTAAGAATTATAAAGTTCACAAACTTTGCTACAAAAAAATGCTCTGGTCTAGTGCGTTTTACGAGTTTGTGCTTTCAATTAGATGTTTTTGTCTAAGAAGGTTTGAGAGCCTCAAGTGAAAAATGAACTTTAAACAAAACTTCAATTTTACTGTTTGTGCTTTATTTACATACATTAATCGACATTAGACTAAGAAATACAATGTGTGTTTGCTATGAACATTTGATTTTGCAAAAGAAACAATATTTTTTTCAACCTATAATAGAAACAGTTTAGTTGGTTGATGCGACCACCAGCTTGAATTACTAATATTTTGTTTTAAATTGACATACTGCAATGGGTGTAATATTAAGGTACTCATATATTTATAGTTCACCGACAAAGTGCCATGATATATGACATTTGGGATTTTCATACTCTGTATGAGGTCCTACAAGTACACAAAGGATTGAAAACAAGTATATGCAGTATTTGTTGTGGGCATATTCCACTAATTGTGAGATAGCCTGGCTACTTACACTGGAAGGTCAACAAAATCGACGAATATCTCAATTAGCGTAAAGCTTAGATATATATTTACAAACTGACAACAAACTTGGAAGATACACTGTCCTGTGTTTTAAACATCCCCAAAAAAACTATTAAATACTAAACTTATCAAAGCACATCATTCATAATAGATGACTAGCAAGAATAAAAGTATTCATATACGTTACTCATGTTGAATTGACCCAGTATAAACTAAAGGTTTTAAGAAGGTTCACTAACTAGTTCCTGTAGTGTGACACAACACTGAGGTACCACTCTCCTCCTGAGAGAGGATACAGATCAAACACTGTATTATGGGGCGGAGTGAGGAATTTAGAGTCAATCGTACATGAATCATGGTGAGGGCTAGCCAAAACAACATAACTACTGATATTTGCCTCCAAAAAGCAAGTCATATGGACTACTTGAAAAGTAAAAGGACAATGACGTGTGCATTTACTGCCTTTATCATGCTGAAAGCACTCAAACCTTCAGCATCAATCTCGGCAGCAGCATTTCTGCAATTTCTCACAATCTTAACGCAGGGAGAGTCAGAAAAAAGGAATTAACCTCATGGAAAACCCCCCTGCTTTATCTTTAACAGTGTAAACCTCAGATTGTTTCAAGTGCATTTTTTGTTTACAATTGTCTGAAAAATACAGTGTAGAATACCTGTGCCCTTTAAACTCTTCAAGTTATGTACCTAAAAGAGATTTGATTTAACTTCCTTGAGAGATTTCTGTCTTCACGTTTAAAGCGACACTGCATTTAAATAATCACTCAGAGATTCCCTCTTTACGTCTCTGTTGCTCTAGAGTTTTTCCATCTTTTTTCCAGACAGCTGAAAATATTTATTATGATTGTTTTAGATATGTTTGTGTTTTCATAGTGATTGATCTTGGTTATCTCTGCTACAAGAAGAATACGTATTTCACACAGTTTCTTTGTGTAGCCTGCAGCCACCTATGGCGCAACAAGAACTCGTCGTGCGCACAGAGGATTTTTTTCTGTTGGTTGTTGTGACATTACAGTCAAAAAAATTAAAGAGGCAGATCCTTTCTAACCCCACACGTACAAACACTCCCTTGGTTCCCTCCCCCCACAGGGCAGAGAGGTCCCCCTTCTTTCTGCGGTACGTCAGTGATTGAAACGCTGGGGCTTTCTCTCCCTGAAAAGCTGCTCCCATCAAGGTCAGAGCCCCCTCCCTGGCAGGGAGCCATTTTGTTTTGTCGCCTGGCAACCGGTACCATCCATTCCTTCCCACTCTCTCTCACCACCCTTCAACACGCCCACCCAGTTGCACGGCCCCCCCATGACAGGGTGCTCTTAAACCTGAACCCAATTAAAATATGGGGTGGCTCACAGGATGACCTCTACAAGGTTTATTTCCATAATGGTGGCCTTTGGCCCTTCCTCTCCCTCCTGGCAGAGAGAACCAGTCTTTTTTCTACCCAGGGCGGACAGTAGCATAATAAATTCTGTCATAATGTATTTTAATATAAAGCAGTCTTCCAGTGGCTTTCTTGAGGGCGGGCATATAAATTAGATACCGGGCCCGGGCAGTCCTTCTGTCCTTGAAGCTCTCTATAGTCTGATCTGTGGGGAAGCAGGGGGATATTTCCCTTTGTAGGCCGGCGCCTTTGAAAAACTGGTAGGGCTGGAGCAGAGCACGTTGCAGGACATTAAGGGGATACGGTACCTGCTGTGGCCTCTCAAGTGTTCAAATGCTGCAATAGAACACATTGGTAAAAATCCCAGTTAACCTATTACAAGTGGCTTCTACAAGCGTCAGTTCAGCAGATGGGACCTTGTATTGCATTGTATTATATTTGCATTTGTATACCCCTGATAAGAGTGTTAAGGCTCTCTGTCCATATATGCAATGGAAACAAACGAAAATCAGGCTAAAAGAAAATGCCCACTAAAACCATTAGTCAAACATACTAATAGTTCAAAGATGTAAATGGAATGCAATGAAATGTTCCCCATTACAGTGGAGTCTGGGTTCAAAAATCTACATGCCAGCAACTTTTTAAATATTTCTGATGCTTTATTAAAGAGTATAAGGATCACTGGATGTGTGAGATTCCACAAACTGAGTTCATGTATAATCATTCTTTACTGAGGGCTAATTTAGCATTTGAAAGACGGTGCTCTATTTGACAGAGTGGCAGAGAGCATTTCCTCCATCATGCTGATGGACCACGTACCTCAGATTTAGAGATGATCATCAGTCCAGCGGCCATCTCTGAACGGTGAAAGGAATAGCCATCATGAAGGTAAGTTACAAAGAATTAGTATTTGAAAAGTATAGCAGAGGTGTAGGGTACCACTGTGCTGAGAGACATCATGACAAAAAAATGTAAAACAAAGGGCAGCAGAGGCACCTTTCTCAAAAAAGTGCTAAACTAATTTTAAAAAACTTGTGGGTAAAAAGTCTGCAAAGGATATTTGCTGCCCCTTCACACTGTCATGGTGAGAAAGGGGGAGTGTATAATGGCTGGGTGGAGAAGGTAACATTGCTGCTGCTGTTCTCTTCTGGGTGGAGAGGTGGTTGGCTTTCATTTGTCTGTCTTGGCTGGAGTGAGTAGGAAGATTCTACTTCTCTCTTCTGAGCGGGAAGAGTAGGGTGCCTTCCACGGCACTCTTCTGGGTGGAAAAAGGTGCTATGTCTTCCATTACTCTCAGCCGCGAAGGAGAGAATAAAAGAGCACCCAATACTCTCTCTCTCGGGTGGAAGTGGATGGCATTGCTTCCATTATGCTCCACTGAGAGAGGGAGAGTGGTTTCCAATAATCTCTGCTGGCTGATAGTCAGTGGATTTTCTTTGAATGAAGAAGAGTAGCCTGGCTTCCATTAGTCTCTCCTGGTTGGCCGGGAATAAGAGATGTTCCACTACTGTCTTCAGCAAAAGAGAGTAATATTGCTTCCAGTACCTGGCTTGCAAGAATGGAGTGGAATCCAATTTTCCTTAAATTCCTAATTTGGCCCCTTCGATGGAGAACTTGCACAGTCCCTTTCTCTTTCACACACACTGGAGTATAGAGCTATCAAAGGTTTGTAACTGTCTCTCCGTGTGGCACTGAATCTGATCAGCATCAAGGGTCAGATTTCCTGTGTACTTGCCAACAGGGCGATTAAAAGGCATCCCATTCTTGTCCACCGTCCAAGTCACAATGTCTTAGCCAATATTCATGTTCCCAAATAGTAGATGGTGCTGTTTCTGTTGAAGTTTATCGTCTTTATTTATTTCAGCAGCTCATCTTCAGCCCGGATGCTATTCACCATCTTCTAGAAACGCAACGCACAGCCGTCTCTATCCTTTGCTAGCCACAGAGGCAAGGCTGGTCGTGGCAGAATTTTAAAAGCCCCTGTCCAGGGTACCAACAATTTTCTGATAGAGTCTGAGGTCTGGGCATCACTTTCTGGGGTTTTCTTCCCAGAGTCTGTTGGCGTCTCCAGTGTTCGCTTGGAGGCCAGTCAGAACTTCAAGAGACCCCGTCCGGGGTACCAACAATTTTCCGATAGATACTGCAGTCTGGGCAGCACTTTCTGGGGTTTTCTTCCCAGAGCCAGTCGGTGTATTCAAAGTGTTTGCTTGGAGGTTTGTCAGAACTTCAAGAGACCCTGTCCGGGGTACCAACAATTTTCTGAGAAGTTCTGTTGTCTGGGCAGCACTTCCTGGGGTTTTCTTCACAGAGTCTCTTGGTGTCTCCAGAGTATTCGCTTGTAGGCCAGTCTGTTCGCGAATACGCTGCAATTCAGCTTCAAAGGCTCTGGAATGCTTCTCATTTGGGTCCTGTAATAGCAATGGGTGGTGTCTCAGGGCTGGGACCAGCTTGTAGCTTGGTATCCTCCGAGCAGCTTCATTCAGCTGGTGCATCTTATTCAGTTGCTCCGGTGAACTAACCAGCTTAGAGCGGGCCTCTTCAAATGCATTGCGAAGAACTGTACTGTCTTCCAATAGTTTGGATATTGTATCCATCAGCATCTCCACGTGGTTCTTACTCTCCCGCTGGAGCTGTGCGCATTTCTGGTTGTAGCTCTCCAAGGCGCGCCGGTTTTCCAGTTTTAGAGAGTTATACTGCGCCTGCAAGTACAGGAGCTGCTTCTTGGCTCCTTCTTGCTGGTTCTTCAGGATCATGTGCCGAGAGGGGAGGGTGACGTCGTGTTTCATGGCGCCTTCCTTCTCTTTGCTCAGGGCTTTTTGAGCTTTTACTTTATGTACCAAAAAATCTTCCTGGGTCTTTTTGTGCTCCGCACGCTCCTTCTGAAGGGACTGCTCCAGCCTGGGCAGCTGCTCATACTCCTCTTCCAGCAGGGCAGAGAGCGTTGAGGTTCCGTGACGATTGGAACCCGTGTTTTCAATATTGTCGTAAACACATCATTTTGGTATCAGTGAACCGCAAATGATCCATTTAGCCTATCCTGGTGTTTTTGCTATGCTACGAGCAAGAGCACTCCTGTTATGAACACATTTCTGATCTACCCATGGCATCCATCTTAGATTACGGCAGCCATTTTGTATTTCTTGCCCTCACAAAGTCAATGGACACGCAGTGACCTCTTTCACTTAAGGACACGTAAGCTTTAGCCGGAGATTCACCTTGCTAGTGACACGTGCACCTTAGGACAGAACACGCTGTGGCTGCATGACTCGACAGAAACTGCCTCCTCTGCCTGAGGCCAGTCCAGCTATACTGGTTCTCGTGTTCGTTGGCCTGATCATGATTAGGCGGCCGAAGCTGGTAGCCTTGCCCATTTACAACCCACAAACATCTCTTATCCTGTTTTTCTATCTTCTACACCTGGCTCTGCTCCTTTCCTTCTGGGCCTTTATTAGGGGGAGGTAACGAAATTTATGATGAGGCGGTCCGGCTCTTGAATGGAAAGTTGACATGGGATTATGATGGAACAGTGGGAACCCCTCGTTCGTAATGTTTTGACATCAGATATTGTTGTCGATTCCTGTGCAACGCCAAATATTTAATATTTAGGACACAAAGGTTTAGAAATGTACTAGCATGTAAAGAATTTGCCCCAAGCCTAAAATTTAGTATATAAGGAGCAACCCACTTTGTACAAATCGAACAGGCTCCTAGATACTGCCCGTGTGTAGTTTCTGTGACGTCTGTGTCCCTGCAGTAATAAACCTTTGGTCTTTGACGCCACCATCGAGAAGCCCGTGTTTCTGTTTATTTGTGCACCGAGACAGGTAGAACTCCGGGGTCTTCGGGTGTTATCCCTGACACCTCTGGACGGAACCAAAAAGTCCATTAACTCCAATTGGCGCCCAAAGTGGGGCGACGTCATTCGGTACCGGTCGAAAAGCCTGAAGAGTTCGAGAAGCTTCGTGTGAAGATTCCTGAGGGAGGCGCCCCACTTCATCGATCCCGGCATATCGCAAAAGTGGCCCGACGTTCTCTTCCACGAGGGTTCCCGTTCGGACGGCTGCAGTGGTCCGTTGCCTTGACCGTCGCCCTGTCTTGGACCCGAGGTGCAGTCCTTAGTACGGCGAGACGTGACGGGTTTCTCCTTGGTGACGTCTTCAGTGCCTCAGTTAAGTATTAAGTGATTGCTAGTTGGTTACTTCGTAAGGGTTGCTCCTGTTTGGATAATCCTTTTTAGTTCTTGGTTTGGTTTGGTTTCGTAAGATTATCACTGGTTGTTCTAGTTACGATAATCTTTTGGTTTATTTTGGGTATCGATACATTTGTTCGCTTTGGTAGGCCTAAGTTCTTGGTTCGAGTGCGCACCTTTTGTTTGTGTTTTGTCTGTTCTGTGTTCCGGATTATAAAATGGTAAGTCGGAAAAATTGTATGATGTCGTGTTTTGGTTGCAACAGTGATTCCCGGTTGGAGGACTCATGTCTGGTTCCTCCGATTGGAACTCCTCTTTATGATTTGTATTGTAAGTTTGGAGTGGGTCCTATATCTTATAATGAGGTGTGGATCCGATATACAGAAAAAGACGGTGTCCTTAGTTGGCCACTGCATGGTAGCTTTGAACCCGAAGTTTTTGATAATTTGGAAATGAAATTGTTTAAGAAGAAAGCCCGGCCGGCAATGTTTGATTCTTTCCGTTATTGGCGTAAAGAATCTAAACAGAGAGAAATTAAGAAGTTAAAGAAAGAACAGAAAGAGCAAGAGTTGACTTTAGAACAGTCTGCTAAGCAGCTGCAACTCAATGAATCTGAGAAAGCAATGGAGGTGGCCAATAGAGAGCATAATTTAGCAATAGACAAGTGCTATCCTGCCTTGCCATCGAGTACAGCTAAGATAATAGAGGACCCCGAAAAGGATCCCTTGTTGTCTTACTTGTTGAGGTCACCGCCACCGTATGCACAGGGTGCTACGGCTCCACCTTTACCGAATGTTCAATTACCGGTTGCTGGACAGCCTGGTATTCCTGCTCCTGCTCCTCTGAATCAAGCTCCTGTACCTCCTGTGGTCAATGTTAATGTTCCTTCGGCACCCCCTCTTCCAGGGTTGCCGGCTTCTTTACCTACACCTGTATCGCTTACACCTGTTGTTTCACAAGCTACTTTGCCTGCTACTCCTACTGTTCCTGTTTTATCTGTTCCAACTGCTACTTTGCTTACTGCTTCTGCTAGCATTATGACTCCGCTTTCTGTTCGTCGGAGAATAACTGATTCTGTCTCTAATATTCTATCTCCCTTCTATAAAACTTTAATTAAAACTCCTGCCTCTGACTCTGTTCAGAGACGCAGTCAGCCTCCCAGTACTGAAGAACGGGGAATATTAGATTCCACAGCTCTTAGATGGATTTCGAAAAGTAGAAGATATAGTGCTAGAGATGTATTAGATACATTTATGCAATGGAATGAACCGACACAACGATATGTGTTTGATGAAATGTGCTCCCTTTTGCGTGAGGAATTGGAAGAGGATGACTCTGAATCAAATCTAGAAGAATTAATTCAAGTCCAGAAAGAATTTGCCGCAGGTATGATAGTTGGTCAAAATATAAAGGAAGCGATGGAACTGATTTTAAGTTATAGGAATGATCCATCCCTTCGTTCACCTAGAGAGTTAGAGAAAAGTAGTACGAAGCAGAATCGCCAATATCCAATGAGGGAGGTTCCTCCAATTTGGCACGAAGCTGTGCAAGCTGACATACCGAATGGTATTGCTGCCGCTCCGGCGCAATTCCAGAGAGTGTGGATACACATTCCGTGGAAGCGAGCTGAAGTGTTAGCAGTGAAACAGGCCTTACCTGATCCACGTAAGAATCCCGCCGGATACTACAAAGAGTTAGCGCAGACAGTTGAAGCTTGTGTGATGAATTTAGCGGACATTGACATGTTATTTGGGAATGTAGTTCCGCAACCAATTTGGGCTAAAATTCGTAAAGAGAATCATCCAGTTGCTCTAGGTGGTGATTGGGCAGCTATAATTGCAGCGGATGGTCAACAAATAGGTGGTTCCAAACCCGAACCTCTAATTGCTGATTTACCGAATAGAATAATAGAATTAATGAAGACTCTGATGCCAGCACTGCGCGTTAACTGGGATAAGTTGTCCGCATGCAGGCAGAAGAAAGACGAAAGTGTCTCCGACTTTTTCACAAGGTTTGAAGAGACTTTCGTAGATCACAGTAGTCAGGATATGAGCACGGAAGGAGGACAGAGATTATTTGTTGATGAATTTGTGCACAATCTGTTGCCGGAGCTTAGTAATAAACTGAAAGATTCTGAGAGTGCGTGGGCTGTCTCTACAACTGCGCAAATACTTGCGACTGCCCAGTACTACGAAAATAGGGATAAAGAGGAGAAGGAAAAGTCAGATAAGAAAACGAAAGATTTAAAAACTAAAGTCCTCTTGCAACAAGCATATCCGCCTCGCACGAATCAGACAAATACGCAGCAAGGGTCATATCAAAGGACAGATTATGGTTCTCAGAGGCCGCAATATCAGTGGAATCAGTGTGCTTACTGCAAGAAGGAAGGTCATTATAAGAAAGAGTGTCCAGTGTTAGCACAGAATAATGCTGCAGCAGCTCAGAGAGGTCGTGGTGGTTATGTGCAAAATTCTAGAGGTCGAGGACGAGGTGCTATGCCTCCACAAACGAATGATCGCCCTTCTAATCATTTTGATCAACGAAATGGACAGTCGGCCCAACAAAATAGATCCTAACAGTATCATGTTGAAGACTACTGTGAAGTTAATGAGGAATTTCAACAAAGTGAGTACTAGGACAGCCATGGACAAAGAGAGGGAGTAGTATCAGTTCCAGTAAATCAGAGTGGGCCTTATGTCGCAGTAGCAACATCAGGTGTAGTCGAACCGTTTCTGTTGGATACTGGTGCAGCAAAAAGTTCTATCATTCATGCGAAACTCCCTGGCGCACCTTTGTCTGGCTTAACAAATGTTTCTGTAGGTTTTTCAGGCGCCCCTGTTTACAACCCTGTATCTGGTCCTTTGGCTATTTCTGTTGGACCCCGTCAATTGAAAGCACCCTTGATTTTGACGACCGGTTGTAATGAAAATCTGCTTGGTTTAGACTTGTTAAAACGCCTGTACGCGACATTGCACTGTTCTCCGGCAGGAGTACAGCTTACCTTGGGTAATTCAAATTCAAATTCAAATTTTTTATTATGTATTGGCTCTCAATGAGGGCCACATAAAATAAAACATACAATATACATCACATAAAAGGTCAACAAAATTACATCTTACAGTCTAAAAAGAGCAATGTAGAGCACACAATCATTAGTCACGCAGTCCTCAGCCAATTTCGTGCAATATTAATAAATATCTAAAAAACATTTAAAAAAGTTAAAAATCCTGTAGCAAAATATTTCATTGGGTGGGTTATAAAGTGCATGGAGGAAAGTATATACATCTAAAATTCCTAACTGTAGACAAATTGGTTTTAGCCATTTGAGGCGAAAAGGGCGCAATACCTTACATACAAACAAAACATGATTGCGATTCTGTACATCCTTATGGCATAAGTTACATACAGGAGACACACCGTGCCATTTTGCATAAAGAGAATTTAACGGAAGCAGATCTTGTCTCAATAAGAACCATAACCTTCTGATTCTGTGAGGGATGTTCCAGGTGAGATATTGTTGGGGCTGTTTAAACAAGTATGTTTTTAACAAAGGTTGTCTATCTTTTTTCTTTGTTTGGGCTATCCAATCTAGTTTATAACATAGTTCCCAGGATGCATTTTTTAATTTCGTCTTGAGTTCATCAGGATCTAATAAGAACAAAATGTTTGCATCCAACTCTAGTAGATCAACAGCCATTCTAAAGTTTTTAACCAGTAGAGAGAAGTCATTGAGATCCCCCAGCAATTCTCTTTTAATCACTTCTCTCAGGGAACCATTTTTTCCTCTAACCAGACAGGCTACCCATCTTACAAGGGCAATCAGCCCCTGCACCCAACCACTTCTCAAACCAAATTCTAGCCTGCATGAGCTGTCGGAGCAGGCTGAATTTAGGGATGATATTTTCCTTAAGATTTTTCCTTCTACTTTCGACACAAATCCCCAATGTTTGATATCCACTAATTCAATCCCATAAAGGAGAGTGGCAGGTATCTTGGCTTTATACACATCAAGGAACAATTTAAAGTGTCTTCTCCCTGTAGCATTATACATAGAGCACAATCCCATCCCATGTGACAACGCTTTACGAGAGTTGTGCTCTATATGGGCAGTATCACTTATGTTTGCTGTAATTATTTTCCCTAAGAAGGTGTAAGTTTTAACTACCTCTAATTTCTGTCCTCCCAAAATCCAGTTGTAATTTGCAGACCTGCATTTTTTCTTACCGAAAATACACATAATCTTGCTTTTAGTAGCATTGATCTTCATAAAGTGTTTATCTGCAAAGAGTGATAAAGCATGCAGGCGATCTGCCAGGCCTTTCGGAGTTAAATCAAGAACAAGTATGTCGTCAGCATACATTAAAACAGATATCGGTACTCCCCCAATTTTTGGGGCTATTCCTCCACTAGATGTTACTTGGGACGGTAGGTCAGCTGTATATAGGGAGAACAGAATAGGTGCTAGTATACATCCTTGCTTTAAGCCATTCTGAGAGGGGATTAATTGGGAAAGCCCCCTTTCCCCACCCAGCAAAAGTTTGCACCATGTGTTGGTGTGAAGGGATTTTACCAATTCCAACAAGTATGCTGGCATACCCATTGTGGCAAGTTTTTCCCATAGCGTTGACCGATCTACCTTGTCAAACGCAGTTGAAAAATCAATAAATGCCACATATATTCCGCCTCTTCTAACTCGAACATATTTATCTACAAGAACCTGTACAGCTGTTAAATTATCCAGGGTTCCATGCTCTTTACGAAAGCCTGTTTGCTGCATAGGTAAAATATCATTTACGTCTATCCATTTCATAATTAGTAATAGCACACATTTAGCAAAGATTTTTCCTATTGAATCTAAAAGTGCAATTAAGCGATAATTCTTAGGGTTATCCCGTTCACCCTTTTTGAATAGAGGAATCAGAATACTACCCCTCCAAGAATTGGGGACTGATTTAGTAATAAAACATCTCCGAAACAATGGGAGTAATATCTTGCTCCATAGAATAACATCCTGCTTAATCATAGTCATGGGCAATTCGTCCGGGCCCATAGCCCCTGAACAGCGCATACTTCTTATCACAGCTGCTATAGATTCTTCAGTGGGAAGATCTATATAATCATCTTTATTCAGGATAGGTACCAAAATATTATCTTCCACTCTATTGGAAGCGTAAAGATTAGAGATAAATGTCATCCATACTTCCTCTGCTATAGTAACTGGTGTCGGAGTAGTTCTCGTTCCACATCCTTTTCCTATTACAGACCAGAAGTCTCTAGAATTATTATGGACAGATGCCTCTCTTAAGCGTATCCATAAATTATCTTCTTTTTCTTTCTTTAATTTATTTTTCAATCTATTCCTCCTTCTTTTGAGTAGGGCTAAGTTTCGCTCGTTTTCTCCAGTTCTATTTAAGTAATTTTGCCTAACGAGTTTATTTACTTCTTTATTTAAGGTTAGCAATAGAGGCGGAGGGCGTGGAGGGTTTTTAGGGTTACAGTTTGTCTTTGCCATCCTTCTTAGTTTCTGTGATAATAATTCAAACTGAAGGAGTTCTGAACCTTGCCAATCCTCTAGTTCCAATATGGTTTGGGCCAAGATACTTTGAACATTCTTTAGGGATCTAGAGTCCCAAAAACATCTGCCTCCATTACACTTAATATTAAATCCTGTATTACTCAAAGACCAGGATTCTGTCGCCAAGGGTTGGAGGGAAATTGTTAAATTAATAATTTTATGATCGCTCAGTGTAGAGTTTGAGATCACAATATCCTGAATAAATGAGTACGTTTCATAGTCTGTGATGATGTAATCTAAAATAGATTCACCTTTGTACGACCCATGTGTGAACTTAGCTGGGACATCAGAGGGCATTCTGCCATTAACTATGAGCCCCTCTACCAAGCTTAATTCCTCTAATAACATCTTTCCTCTTTTGTTGGTTTTTATTTTATTGGGAAAAAGAGATTGAGGAATGTTATACGCTTCTTCCTTTGTCTTATTTCTAAATAGCTCTAAGCTTATGTTGGAGACTTTACAATTCAGGTCACCCATAAGGAGAATATATGGAGGGACGGGCCCCTCTATCAGCTGTTTTATATATAAGAACATTCGCTTTAAGACAGTGCTAAATTTTTGTTCTGGGGGTATATATGCATTAATAATCACCAAAAAACTTCGAGGACTCTTTAAAGCTAGATTGTTAATGGATATTACTTGAAAAAGTTTACTAGTATCTACATGGTGGGAGAATTGCCATTGGAAAGCATTAGATAAAAAACAGACAATTCCCCCTTTTGCATGACCTCTACGGGATGGCGTAGCTGGGGCCTCAAAAACAAAATAGTCTTTCCCCTTATATTGTATATCTTTACACCATGTTTCTTGGATACACAATATGTCAGCATTTAGAGAAAGGAGATAGTTCAATTTCTCGGGGGAATTGTATAAACCTGCAGCATTCCAGGAGATGATATTAAGCTGTCTGTTAAAGATGCTGAAATAAGCATTTACTCATCGATGTATTACTCGATAATGCTCCAGGTAGCCAATTCCATTTCTGGGGGTCATGACATTGGGATGAGTTTACATTCTCATTACGTGTTTGAATCTTAGACACCATACGCTTTCCCCTTGATACACAGATTTTTAAATCATTATTATTAGCACTCAAGACATGTTGATTAATACCCAAGGTAGTTGGTCCTTCTCTGTTACAAAAACTAGTAAATGGTAATACATCTATACCTCGACATTGAAAGGCTTCTGCTTGTTGTAAAACGATATTGGAAATTATTTTTGAGCAGAATCTAACCCTTGCTCGTTGACCATTCTCACAATTTATAATTGAAACCAGATCTATGTCACTTGACTGAATTAGTTTTAAGCTTTCAATATCTTTGAGACAGTTAAGCAACCATGACCTGTTTAGAGTTAGGTCAAAATCAAACAATGGCAAAAAGTCCAAAGTCAGTGTATCCATCCATACTGGAACAGCTTTTTGTTGCACATTAATTGGTTCTGGTGGTGCTTCTGAGGGCAATTGAAAAATAGGCGCAGATGGATTAAGTGACCTTATTACCGTGGTTTCCTTACTTATGTTTTCTTCTAATGGGACACGTGGTTCTGTCTCATTAATCTCTGAACTTGGTCTTCTTCCTTCAGTTTTTTTGGCAGCTGGAGTATCTTTCACAGACAAAGTGGGGGCGCATACCTCTGCCACTATCATATTGGTGTTTACTATGGAGTGTTCTGAGAATTCTAGGTCCTCCAAAGCTTCATTTACATGTTGTTGGAATATAACTTGCCTTTGGCGTCTTCTTGAGTACTTGCGTACTGGCTTCCTGTTCTTTCCTTTATATTTTTTGCATTTACCCTTTTTGATACCCTTAGTGTCATGACTAAAGATAGGGAATAACGCATTTCCTGTGGTTTGGTTGTTCACTAGAGAACCATTTTCCTCCTTTATTTGACTCTTTGATGTTGTATCAGATGTGAGGCGTGAGCTTTCATCCATCACTATAGAGTTTCTTTGTTTCTCATTCAACTTTATTATAGGGGATGGTAATAAAGTTTCGACCTGCTCATGCACTTCTACCTGGAGCTTTGGTCCACCCACAGTGTTTGCGCTTAACAGGTTATCGCCTACCGCAATTATTTGGATCGCAGGGGTTGGTATTAACATATTATCGTCTTCCACAAAATTAGGCTTTTCTGGAGTAGTAGACATAGCTTTTCCATTCTCCGTATACTTTGTCATTAGAACCTTCAAAATTTCAGTTACTGAGTCCATAATACAGTCCGTACTCACAGCAAATCTTCCTAGTAACAGTAATATGGAGGATAGAAGGTCCTCAAGCGCTATTAAGGAGTCTGAGATGGGTTTTTCATTTCTTGGGAATTCGGTCTCTGCATAAGCACGAATCCCTGATAGATTAAGGTTTGGCGATTTCATCTCACTTTGTAAAGAGGGAGTATCGTTTTGTGCAATGGATGGAGTACTGCTAAATAATGTTAGTCCAGGTGGATGGGATTTATTGGGAGTTTTATTCAATTCAGATTGATTCCCCTGTCTCTCATCCATATATCGACCACAAAGTTCTAAATCAATACTGGACAACATAGATAATTCCACTGCATCCTGTTCCATCTGTCCCACCTTCTTATTTATTTGAATTACTTCTAGCTTTGGTGATTTCAACTTAGAGAGCTCACTATCGGTAGAGGGTGGGATGATACTTGTCTCCTTAGAGATTGGAGGAAACCTTGGGATTGAATCTTGCGACAGGTCAGAGTCTAAAGGAATGACTATATGTGGAAGCAGCCCCTCATCCTTTGGGGGAGTTTCCATTTCCTTTTTAGCCGAATTTTCCCAAATTTCCATTAGTTGCCTTTGGCCCTTTAGCAGCAAGCTGTTAGCGTATTTGTTTTGCAAAGGGTTCGATCTTATTGATGTATTTGGCCGTCCTTCGAGTGTTCTTCCGGAACGTAATTTCCTAACTGACATAGTGCTCTCTGCAGCTACTAGTTGATCGCTTTCAGGTTAGACTCAAATTTGTAATTAAAATAGGATTAAACTTAGAAGATTAGAGATGGATTGACTTAAACTGAATTAAAATCTGTGCACGTGTTTAGGCTAAATGTGCCAGGACCAAAGAGTGAATGTTCACAATGCCAAGAATCCGTCAACTATATAGATTGAAGGTGTATTTGGATTAATAACTGAGTGAAAGAGATTGGGCCCAGCCCAGCCTACCTCGGCCTCTGAGGACCTCAGAGGGCCCGCCCTTTGCCCGGGCTTAGCCCCGGGCGCTCCCGCGCGCTCCCGCGACGCTGGGGTGAGTCGCTCTTATGCGCCGCCTGGCGCGAAGTCTGCCCCGTCTTCCGCTGCGGGGCAGGCCGGGAAATGTAGTCCTGTGGCCCCCTCCGCTCCACTACCGCTTCAGGATGGAAAGTGCGGCGGCGGGAAGGGTGCCGAGACCAACAGACTCCGGGCTTCCTGCAGAGTCTTGTGCTGCGTTTGCGAGGTAGGCTCTCGCGTTCCGCGTCCTTAGCGGGGGCTCAGGGATCCAAACAATCAGTAAAGCGACACCCGCTCCACCGGGGTGAGTCGCTCTTATGCGCCGCCTGGCGCGAAGTCTGCCCCGTCTTCCGCTGCGGGGCAGGTCGGGAAATGTAGTCCTGTGGCCCCCTCCGCTCCACTACCGCTTCAGGATGGAAAGTGCGGCGGCGGGAAGGGTGCCGAGACCAACAGACTCCGGGCTTCCTGCAGAGTCTTGTGCTGCGTTTGCGAGGTAGGCTCTCGCGTTCCGCGTCCTTAGCGGGGGCTCAGGGATCCAAACAATCAGTAAAGCGACACCCGCTCCACCGGGGTGAGTCGCTCTTATGCGCCGCCTGGCGCGAAGTCTGCCCCGTCTTCCGCTGCGGGGCAGGCCGGGAAATGTAGTCCTGTGGCCCCCTCCGCTCCACTACCGCTTCAGGATGGAAAGTGCGGCGGCGGGAAGGGTGCCGAGACCAACAGACTCCGGGCTTCCTGCAGAGTCTTGTGCTGCGTTTGCGAGGTAGGCTCTCGCGTTCCGCGTCCTTAGCGGGGGCTCAGGGATCCAAACAATCAGTAAAGCGACACCCGCTCCACCGGGGTGAGTCGCTCTTATGCGCCGCCTGGCGCGAAGTCTGCCCCGTCTTCCGCTGCGGGGCAGGCCGGGAAATGTAGTCCTGTGGCCCCCTCCGCTCCACTACCGCTTCAGGATGGAAAGTGCGGCGGCGGGAAGGGTGCCGAGACCAACAGACTCCGGGCTTCCTGCAGAGTCTTGTGCTGCGTTTGCGAGGTAGGCTCTCGCGTTCCGCGTCCTTAGCGGGGGCTCAGGGATCCAAACAATCAGTAAAGCGACACCCGCTCCACCGGGGTGAGTCGCTCTTATGCGCCGCCTGGCGCGAAGTCTGCCCCGTCTTCCGCTGCGGGGCAGGCCGGGAAATGTAGTCCTGTGGCCCCCTCCGCTCCACTACCGCTTCAGGATGGAAAGTGCGGCGGCGGGAAGGGTGCCGAGACCAACAGACTCCGGGCTTCCTGCAGAGTCTTGTGCTGCGTTTGCGAGGTAGGCTCTCGCGTTCCGCGTCCTTAGCGGGGGCTCAGGGATCCAAACAATCAGTAAAGCGACCTTGGGTAAGAGAATCATCTCTCCGATGTACTTGTCGATGGATGCACTCCCACCAGAGCTGCGTTCTCTCCCTGATACTCTTTGGGCGACTGGTCCTAACGATGTAGGTCTTTTAGAAATTCCACCATATGTAGTCACTTTGAAAGCGAATGTCAAATTTCCACGAATCCCACAATACAAGATCTCTAGTGAAGGTGAACGTGCGCTTTTATTGATTGTGCAAGATTTGATCAAGAAAGGCGTAGTAGAAGAAACTAGAGGAAATGTCTGTAATAGTCCTGTATTGCCAATTCTGAAACGTACTGATCCTACAAAGCCTCCAGTCTATAGGTTTGTAATTGATCTTAGGGAGGTTAACAAAATTGTGATTCCACAGTTTCCTGTGGTTCCAGACATTACTGCGTTGTTAACGTTGATTCCTGCTACGGCCACATGGTTTTCAGTTATCGACTTGAAAAATGCCTTTTTCAGCATTCCGATAGCAGAGGAAAGCAGAGATATTTTCGGCTTCTCTCTAGGAGGTCGAAGCTTCAGGTTTAAACGTGCTCCACAAGGCTATTGTGAGAGCCCATCCATTTACAGCCAGGCATTAAAAAGTCAGTTAGATTCCTTTGTACTTCCTCCTGGTTCTGCTTTAGTGCAATATGTCGATGATCTTCTAGTGGCTGCCGATGACAAGGAAACTTGCAAAGCAGCTACAATTTCCTTATTGCATCATTTGTCGAGTTTGAATCACAAGGTGTCACCTTCGAAAATGCAATACTGTTGCCAAGAAGTGACCTACCTAGGTCATCTCTTGTCAAAGGAGGGAAGAAAGCTGACCCCAGAGAGAATAAAAGCAATTACTCAGATGAATGTTCCTAGCACACAGAGAGAAGTACGTGCCTTCTTAGGTATTACCTCGTACTGTAGGCAATGGATCCCAAATTTTTCTCTTTTGGCAAAACCATTGGTAGCTTTGACTGGGAAAAATGTTCTGAGTCCGGTGCCATGGTCTGCCGAATGTCAGCAGAGTTTTTCTGAGTTACGAAATGCACTGTGTTCAGCTCCTGTGTTGGGTACACCTGACTACAGCAAGCCATTCACGCTCTATGTCCACGAGAGAGAAGGTTGCGCGTTGAGTGTTCTGACACAGAGATTTGGTGATAAACAACGCCCTTGTGCGTATTTTTCATCAACATTAGATCCGGTAGCTAGAGTGTCGCCTAGTTGTTTGAGAGCTACAGCAGCAGCTGTGGCTTCCATTCGACAATCTGCTGGTTTGGTGATGAACAACATGCTAGTGGTCATGGTTCCTCATGCTGTGGATACACTCATGAACCAAACCAAGACGCAACACCTTACCAGTGCTAGATTATCAGGCTACGAGCTGACACTGCTAGCGAGTCATATTCAGATCAAAAGATGCAATGTATTGAATCCAGCAACATTGTTGCCGACTAATCAGGAGTCGAGTGATTTGGAACCACATGACTGTTGCTTCAGAACCGAGGAAGAGACAAAAGGACGAATTGACCTTAAAGATACTCCGTTGTCAGATCCAGATGGCACGTTGTATGTTGATGGGTCTTACTTTAAATTGGAGAATGGTGATGTGACTGCTGCTTACGCAGTAACGACTTTGAGTTCGATTGTGGAGACTGCGAGAGTGAGTCAGAATTCTGCCCAAGCTGCGGAATTGATTGCACTAACGAGAGCGTGTGTTTTAGCTAAGGGAAAGAGAGTGAATGTGTTCACAGATAGTCAGTACGCGTTCGGCGTGGCCCATAGTTTTGGCCGTTTGTGGAAAGAGAGAGGTTTCATTACGTCCCATGGGACTAAGATTCAACATGGTCAGCTAGTTAACGACTTGTTGGAATCTTTAACCTTACCGACTGAAGTTGCAATTGTGAAGTGCAGTGCTCATAAAGCAATCACGGATGATGTTGGTCATGGGAATGCTTTTGCTGATGAGACCGCTAAACAGACAGCTAGGAATATGATGAGTAGAATGTATGTTGCAACGTCTGCAAGATGGATTTCTGAGTCTGGAATGTGTGAGGACACAGTGGAAAGTGTGAAAGAAATTCAGAAAGAGGCGACTGAGGAGGAAAAACTTGTATGGAAAGAGAATACGGGTAAATTGGACTCGAGTGGGTGTTGGATTGATTTGTCGGAACAACAGCTTTGGATGTTGCCCGATGCGTATGTGCTTGCAGTAGTAACGATGGCGCATGGAGCAGCGCATATCAGTTCTAAAGGGATTTGTAAGATGTTGGCTCCAGTCTGGAAGAATGATGGAATCAGTAAATGTGCAGAGAGAGTGGTGAGAAATTGCATGGTATGCCTGATGCATAATCCTGGCAAAGGAATCCCCACACCCGCTGGTCATTTCGCTCCTCCTTCTTGCCCCTTTGAAGTGATTCAGTTAGACTTCATTCATATGGATCGTTGCAATAATCTAAAATACGTCCTAGTGGTAGTCTGTGCTTTTTCCAGATGGATCGAAGCATACCCACTGAAGGACAATACTGCCTTGTCCACTGCCAAAATCCTTCTCAAAGAATACTTCCCCAGATTTGGAATGCCACGGATTGTATGGTCAGATAATGGAAGTGAATTCGTAGGGAAAGTTATGCAGAGTGTGTGTGCCGGCTTAGGGATAAAACAGAAGTTCCACAGTGCGAATCATCCCCAGTCAGCTGGTTTAGTTGAGGGTTACAATGGCACCCTCAAACAGAAACTTGCTAAGATACAAGCATCCACGGGTTTGTCCTGGCCAGATGCACTACCTTTGGCTTTGTTATCCACAAGAGCGACTGTGCATTCTAGAGTAGGGCTTAGTCCGTACGAAATAGTTTTTGGCCGTCCTGCCAATGTTTGGGGGGTACCTAGACCAAAGGAATTTAAACAGCTGGAATACCCAATGTTAATTGATTACCTTTTCGACTTGACTGCTAAATTGAGTCTTATTCACCAACAGGTTTTCGATGCATTGCCAAAACCACCGGAGAGTCCAGGTCATCAGCTGAAACCAGGTGATCAAGTGGTCATACGTAATTTTGCAAGGACGAAAAATCTCCAACCCAGATTCGTTGGCCCATTCCAGGTGCTGTTGGCGACGAGAACTGCTATTCGTGTGGCTGGACGAAAAAACTGGATCCATACAACGCACGTCAAGCGTGTGCCTCTGCCGCTTCCTTATGATAACTGGGTAAAGAAAGTAGTCGGTGCCTCTGAAACTGAACAAACACCCAGGTTCATCCCTTTCAGCGATGCAGAACTAATCACTGATCCATCGAACTCTGACTCCCCTTCTGAAACTACTCCTTTGAACTCTGAGCATTTGCTCCCTGCATCAAAAGAACATTTACCATCTGCGAACTTGAACATTGCAACCCCTGCTGAGAATACACTGTTTCGAGATCAAACAGCTCCTGCAAAATTGAGATACAATTTACGATCTCGTAATATGGACAAATAAAGCAGGAAACTGCCTATTTTATACATTTGAATGTTGATACATTGCCTCCAGCCAGGAAGTTTGCTGATACTTTGTTAAAATTGCCTTGCCGTCTGGGTAGCCGTAGGGTCGTGGCTGTGTGCCTAGTTGAATCTGCGGGGGTCAGACATAAGGTCGATCTTTCTGTCAGTTCTGGGAACTCCCAGAGCTGATAGAGGCATTTTCATTTACGTACACATCATCAGTGGTCGCGAGCGGATTGTAGAAGATGGAGCTTCCTGAGCTGCAACGAGAGAATGTAATTTATGTTCGCAGAAATAGACTTTACAAGATCCTTCATGGCAAATGCTTTCTGATACAATGTACAGTTACGTTTTTGATTGTTTTGATAATGTTGGTGGGTGGAATCGTCTTTGGTGTACATTTAATTTTTGCACCGGTAACAACTACAGTACCTCCCCTTGACCCTGTTTCTTCTACTGTGTCTTCTGTGCATTCTTTTCACTCGTTTCCTGAACACGAACAAGCTTGACGCTCAGAATTCATTAACAACACTTTTGTACAGCTCTTACATCAACACCAACTGGTAGTAAACACTACAGACTGCTGGGTGTGTGGCCTGATACCCAACACTATGGATAAAGGCATTCCCTATCTAGTTTTTCCTTTTAGCTATAATGGATCATTTCAGGCCCTTCAGACCATTTTTGCTTATGCCCTTGAGACCTATCCCCCGCGTCCACCACGTTCCACTAAATACAACTCTGCCAATAAAGCTTTGGTCCAGGGAATTATTGACATGATTAAAGACGTCAATAATACTCCATCTTACCCTAGAGATGAATTACGGGTAAATTTGAGTTGGAATTCTACAGAGTATCGCCTTAGCTTGGGAGAAAGCAAGCGTAAAAGCTCCACACCAGTCTGGGTCGTACCTCACCGAGGTCAAGTCTGTTTGCAAGGAAATGGGAGAAATCCGAGAGCTCGGCTAGGGAAGAGTGAGTGCGTTGAAACTTACGTGTTTCCGTCTAACTCTTCCCCTGCCTTTCTTACTGCTAGGGGTACCTACTTCATCTGTCAAGACAGAGCGTATACATGGTTACCTCCTGAATTTTCAGGATCATGTTATAATGCTCGACTGTTGCCTCTAACGTACACTGCTTCTTCAGATTATCACAAGACCAGAATAGCAAGAGGTGTTTTCAGCAAGGAAGACACCGCTGGTCAGGAAGCTGGAGACTTCTTCAAAGGTTTCCTTCCATTCTGGGGGCCTATGGCCAATAGTAGAAATCTACGTCAGCTAACACGGGTAGTTGAATCTACTATTACAGAAACTGCTGGTGCCCTTAGTAACTTAACAGCTGAGCTTCAGGCGGATCGTCTCATGACGTTGCAGAACCGTATGGTTCTAGACGTAATACTTGCAGATCGAGGTGGGGTATGCAGAATGATCCAATCGAGCTGCCGTGTTTTTATTCCCAATAATGCTCCGACTGTCTATGAAGCGATCTCAAAGCTACACAAGATTTCCGAGTCTATTCACGTAGACAAGGGAAACTGGTCCTTAATGGAGTGGCTTTGGACTCTGTTATCAGCGTGGGGATGGAAGGTTCTAATGGTCATTGGTATCATCCTAGTATTCCTGTTCTCGTGCTGCCTTATTATCCAATGTGGTCCTGCTTTGTGTAGTCTCTGTGCTGCAACCTGTTTCAGAAAACCACCTGCGTTTGGAGAAAAGGTGCGAGAAAGGATGATGATACAACAACATGTCACTGACCTGATGAGCATAGAGTTAGACTCTGACATTGATTGAGTAATTGCCTATGTAAGGGCAAAAGGAGGGTCTGAGGTTCCGTGACGATTTGAACCCGTGTTTTCAATATTGTCGTAAACACATAATTTTGGTATCAGTGAACCGCAAATGATCCATTTAGCCTATCCTGGTATTTTTGCTATGCTACGAGCAAGAGCACTCCTGTTATGAACACATTTCTGATCTACCCATGGCATCCATCTTAGATTACGGCAGCCATTTTGTATTTCTTGCCCTCACATAGTCAATGGACACGCAGTGACCTCTTTCACTTAAGGACACGTAAGCTTTAGCCGGAGATTCACCTTGCTAGTGACACGTGCACCTTAGGACAGAACACGCTGTGGCTGCATGACTCGACAGAAACTGCCTCCTCTGCCTGAGGCCAGTCCAGCTATACTGGTTCTCGTGTTCGTTGGCCTGATCATGATTAGGCGGCCGAAGCTGGTAGCCTTGCCCGTTTACAACCCACAAACATCTCTTATCCTGTTTTTCTATCTTCTACACCTGACTCTGCTCCTTTCCTTCTGGGCCTTTATTAGGGGGAGGTAACGAAATTTATGATGAGGCGGTCCGGCTCTTGAATGGAAAGTTGACATGGGATTATGATGGAACAGTGGGAACCCCTCGTTCGTAATGTTTTGACATCAGATATTGTTGTCGATTCCTGTGCAACGCCAAATATTTATTATTTAGGACACAAAGGTTTAGAAATGTACTAGCATGTAAAGAATTTGCCCCAAGCCTAAAATTTAGTATATAAGGAGCAACCCACTTTGTACAAATCGAACAGGCTCCTAGATACTGCCCGTGTGTAGTTTCTGTGACTTCTGTGTCCCTGCAGTAATAAACCTTTGGTCTTTGACGCCACCATCGAGAAGCCCGTGTTTCTGTTTATTTGTGCACCGAGACAGGTAGAACTCCGGGGTCTTCGGGTGTTATCCCTGACACCTCTGGACGGAACCAAAAAGTCCAGAACTCCAGCGTCTCCTGCTGCTGCTCGAACTGGAACTGTGAGTGCCTGTACAGGTAGAGCACGGACCCCAGGCACGTCAGGAAGGCCAGCAGGCAGAAGACTGACTTCAGAATCTTCATCTGCCTGCCAGGAGGGCCGGACCCTCGGACTCCCGTGATCATCTTGACCGCAATGTCCGACTGACAGACTTATGGGCCCTGCGCGGACTTATATAACCCTGCTCAGCCTCCCGGATTATGACATTGTTGTGTATCACAGCACAGCACTGTGACGTGGAGTCAACGCGCCTTGCGTCCCACACAGCAGCAACCCTTGATGTCTAAGTATGTCTGCACCCTCAGCAGTGCACGCCTGGGCCTTCAGATGTGAGTCCCTTGCTCATTGCACCATCAGGATTCAAGCAAGCCGAGCCGACGACGGCTGAAATGCCAGATACCGGTCCCCGGAAGCTTGTTTCCTTCCCAGTGTAAGAATTGGCTTGGTAGTTTGGTTTGCCCTGTTCCCATCATGCACTGGGACAGGAACAAACTAATTTGCATATAGCCAGGTTCTGGGCTGGGATGGTGCAGTGAGCTAAAAAACGGTGTTGGATCTAGCCCTGATCTCTTGACTGGGTGAGAGTATTCTGCTTAATTCAGAAACTCTGTCCATCACCACCCCTTGTTGTTAAACATCTTGACCGCAATGTCCGACTGACAGACTTATGGGCCCTGCGCAGACTTATATAACCCTGCTCAGCCTCCCGGATTATGACATTGTTATGTATCACAGCACAGCACTGTGACGTGGAGTCAACGCTCCTTGTATCCCACACAGCATCAACCCTTGATGTCTAAGTATATCTGCTTACTGAGCAGTGCACGCCTGGGCCTTCAGAGCCTGTGAGGGGGCTCCTCGAGCGCTTGAAATGGATGGATGTGATCCAAGACTCTCAGGCAAATATTCCTGCAGGAAGCACGCTGCCTTCGATGCACAGCGCATCCCTTTTTCCGTGGAAGTGGCCCGTTTTCACAACGCTGCACTGTGCGTCTCGAGGGACCAGAGAGTCTGCAGCCAAACTCTCACCAGATCTAACACCAGAACACCTCCTGGTACCGGAAACACACAAATCACCAGGTCCCGAGCCAGGTGGAATAGAAAGAAATAGGAATAAACAAAGTTTTAGGGCTTTCCATCATAAACACACAATCTAAGTTGCTCTCTATGTGCGCAGGTGCGAACGCGTCTCCCACCGGCAGTAATTCAAAGCCCTAGAGTGAGGCTGCCTGCAGCCCAAACACACCTTATTACCACAGGAGGGCACATCCCAAAGGCTAGTGTTTGGACCCACTGGGGTTAGGTTGAATTTTCCATAAAAAAGCCCCATCTCTACCGCCCATCAAACTAACCAGGATCAGAAAACCTTCCTATAAGGGCCACTGTAATTATGTTATTTTTTTTCATCGTTTTCCACATAATTATGAATTTGCTGCATGGGCTGTACAATCCATAATCTGATGCATAATTTACAGAATTGGGGGGGAAAAATGGTTTTTAGCTCAAACAAGTTACTTACATTTTTTTGGGGTTTCGCCTGCCGAAGGCTGGGATCTGCGCAGCTTTTTGCGCAGGCGAAATCCATTGATTCCAATAAGGACTTCAGGAACGTCCCCCGGCTCCCATTGGCTAGCTCCATAAATGGAGGCTAGCCATTGGGAGCCGGATCTGTCCGTCAAGGCCGGACCAGATTCGGGGGCGTTCCCGCGATTTTTTCCCTCTCCACCCACTTCTGTTCGTCATCGCGGCGGTGGGTGTGTGTTATTTTTTTTTTTGGAGTCGCCCTTTTTTCTTCATTTTACATGCGTCTGTTGTTGGAGTTAGTTCAAGATTCGAGTTTCCACGAAGCGATCAGGTAAGGAGTATTTTGTTTATGAATGTGTTTTTACTTTGTAAGTTTAGGTATTTTGTTCTGTGCCGGTTCCCGCCCCCCCCCCACCCCCTCCCGCTGTCCGTGCGCCTTGCGGTTTTCGGGTAAGATTTGCCATTTTCAACCATGTACACTTTTACCGTTTCGTTACGCTTTTGGGAATGCATGCGGCACCATTAGATATTACCAGCACACTGCAGTTTCACCAGCCGTGCATGAAAACCACTCTGTTTCGAGTGTCTTGTCTAAACGGCCGCCTCAACTAACTATATACGGCTCATTCGCGTTCCCACAACTTTTGTTTTGTTCTATGCAACTTCACCATCCGAGTATGCACATAAATCCGCTCTGAGAGTTTTTTGGGATAGTCGTTTTAATGGATTATACACAGCTTATTCACACTCCCATAATTTTTGTTTGGTCCTTGGTCTGTACACTTATACCTCATCTTTTTTTTTCACTCGGTCACCGTCACTTATCAGTCATGGCAATTCACTCTTAATGCACCAGTTATTTTATACACATTCCCCAATGTTCATTTTCTAATGACTCTTTCTGTATATGTTTTTTGAGGCTGAGTTCCCATCCTGAATGGTGTGTGTGTGTGTGTGTGACTGCTCCAGTGTGTGTGTGTATGTGACTGATCCCGAGTGTGTGTGTGTGTGTGTGTGACTGCTCCAGAGTGTGTGTGTGACTGCTCCAGAGTGTGTGTGTGTGACTGCTCAAGTGTGTGTGTGTCTATGTGTGTGTGACTGCTCCAGTGTGTGTATGTGTGTGTGTATGTGACTGCTCCAGAATGTGTGCGTGTGTGACTGCTCCAGAATGTGTGCGTGTATGACTGCTCCAGTGTGTGGGTGTGTGACTGCTCCAGTGTGTGCGTGCATGTGACTGCTCCAGAGTGTGTGTGTGACTGCTCCTGGGTGTGTGTGTGTGTGACTGCTCCTGGGTGTGTGTGTGTGTGTGTGTGTGTGTGTGTGACTGCTCCTGGGTGTGTGTGTGACTGCTCCAGAGTGTGTGTGTGTGTATGTGACTGCTCCAGAGTGTGTGCGTGTGTTTATGTGACTGCTCCAGAGTGTGTGTGTGTGTGTATGTGACTGCTCCAGAGTGTGTGTGTGTGTATGTGACTGCTCCAGAGTGTGTGTGTGTGTGTATGTGACTGCTCCAGAGTGTGTGTGTGTGTGTATGTGACTGCTCCAGAGTGTGTGTGTGTATGTGACTGCTCCAGAGTGTGTGTGTATGTGACTGCTCCAGTGTGTGTGTGTGTGTGTGTGTGTGTGTGTGTGTGCGTGTGTGTGTGTGTGACTGCTCCAGTGTGTGTGGGTGTGTGTGTGACTGCTCCAGTGGGTGTGTGTATGACTGCTCCAGTGGGTGTGTATGTGACTGCTCTGGTTGTGTGTGTGTGGGGGGCTCTGGGTGTGTTTGTGGCTCTGGGTGTGGCTGGCTCTGGGTGTGTGTGGCTGGCTCTGGGTGTGTGTGAGGGGCTCTGGGTGTGTGTGTGTGTGTGTGTGTGTGTGGTAGTAATTGCTGTATGCTGAGCTCGTCCGTAGGGTACAATAGTTCTCACATTTGCGAGAGATTAAGCTATTGGCAATGTAAATGACAATGCCATTTATTTATCTGTTTTCAAAACCAACACATAAATAAAAATGTTGTCATTTACAATGCCAATAGCTCTAACTTCTCCAAAGGCGAAACTGTTGCACTGTAAATGCTTGTTTTAAACAGCAACCCATGTAGCCATGCAGTGGAAAGCCCTTCACAAAAGTTGATTGGTCATCTTTCAGTAATTTATTGGTACTGGGGTGAGATCTTTGCTAAAGCAGTGTTAAAATTGGTGAAAATGACAACATTTTGAAGTAATTCTTTCACAAAATGTGCTGTATTATGCCACCTAATGTGCCTCTTCTTGCCGAATAATTTAGTCAACCGGGCCGCTTAATTTGGTCATCTCCTGCTGCTTAATTCCAGGGGCGCTGCCTATAAAGTAGACCCCGCTCCTAAACATGTTCCCTATCTTAATTTTTTTATAGTCCCGTTTGTATTTTAAGTGTGTCTTTTCACGTGTTCTCTCATGCGGGCGCACTGTAGTAGCTTCAAAGTGTAAAAAGCACTGTACAAATTACCTAAGAAATATGTGTTTTTTCTTTTATGAGGCAATGCATGATGAAAAGGCTGCGTCTTTGCACCATGTGAGCGGCTTTGGCATATTCCTGAAAATTCTGCAGCGAGCTGTCGCCCTGAGTACTTGTGACTCCCACAGGGCCCTCAAATTCTCTTCTTGAATTTCTCTCAGATAATAAATCCTTAAAATGACTTTGAGTATTTAATTCAAAAGGCTTGACAGCCATCTACTGGGCCTGTGAATAGCAGAGGCAATGTGTTCCTTTTAAAGATAATCAGTGTTTGTTTCCCTCCTCTCCCCCCAGTTAATCTTTGATTGAGAGTACTTATAAATCACAAAAATACACACAAACGCTTCTTATGCAATCAGTGGGATTAGCAGCGCTGACACACAACAGCCCTTGCATGCATTGGCACAGCATGGGCTGCAGCAGCGCACACTGCCCTACCACGGGGTCTCCCCAGTCCTGTCCTGAAGTGAGCTGCCTATCTCATTCTCCATTCCCATTCAAGTCCTGGCCTCTCTTCTGAAACCACAGTGGCGCAAGCCAGTGTGTGCAAAATCCAGTGAGGAAATAATAACAGTGCCTGTTAAATAGCCAATGGAGCAGGGCTGGACTTCACATTTAGGACAGAGGGGAAATGATTAGTAGCCTTATAGGGGTGGCTGGAAGGAAGTTACCAGTTATCCAGCCTGGCTAGCAACTTTAAGGAAACACACACAATTTTTGGGGATGCATGCATACGTATTAACTCACTGACTCAAAAATGCCGATGAAGTCAGGGAATTAAGAGGGAGAGTTCAATAAGGTGAATCAGAGCGAGCACTTTGGAAAGGCGAAAGGTGTGCAAAGCAGCTGACCCCATTAAAGTCTATGGAGCCATTTTGTTTATAGTATGGGGGGTAAAGAAAAGTATAAAAGGGTGACAAATGCCAAATGTGGACGAGCTGAAACGCATGGTTATAAATATATTTTACCCCCACCCCCGAATTATTCCTGAAGATGTTCCGACTCGCTCAGTACACTAGGATCTGGTATAAGCACATTTTACATGGATGTTTGTACTCCCATGTCCTCCACTGCAGGTGTGATTGGTGGGCTCCTGCTCGATTGAGGTACTACGAGCCTGATTTATATCAAAGTGTTTTCCCCATTCTGCATGTATGGGTAAGGTCGCTGATACATAAAGGCGTTCGTTAGGCATTCACCTTAAATGTAATTAATTCCCTACTGTTCTCACTGTTAAGGCATGCGCAGAGGGGAGCGCTGTCTTCTATTTATATGGCGCCTTGCGCAGCTCAGCGTGAATGTTCTATTCCTCGCTCTGTAGAACGTTCCAAGAGTAGGCGCTTAACGGGTGACTTCTCCTCAAAGTGACTTTGTGGTGGTGATGGGGGCTTGAGACTATGCCCCTTAATTTACGTCTGAAGTTGGCACCTGCACCCCTGCATACATTTATATTAAATGACTGCTAATGTAGGGTGACCAGATACTCAAAACAAAAAACAGGAACAGGCCATAGACATAGAAGTAGGACTATGGTTTGCAGTAACCATCGACATAAAAGTAGGACTATTTGACAGCTGTCATAGACATAGGAAAAGGACTAAAATGACAGCTCCCTCCTCAGACTGAGATGAAGCATTACAGACAACAAATCTGAGGTATTTTATTGGGTACACAGTCTAAATATCGATTCCTAATTGTCGACCTACACAAATATCGAAGGTACAGAATTGTCAAGAATATCGTTGGAAAGAATATCGACCCTTAGGTAAGTAATATCGAATTTATTTATATCGATGTAAGTAATATCAAAGTTAGTAATATCGATAGCATATATATCGATGTAACAAATTTCGATGTTACTAATATCGATATTTGTATTATTTTTATGTATTTAATTATGTATGTGTAATATGCTTTTGTTAAGTATTTTAATTATTATTAATAATGTTATTTTTAGGTAAATATTATGTTTTAGTACCGGAGAGGGTTGTGGGTTTATAGGGGAATAGGGTGGGAAGTAATTCAAATATACTTAATTAATTAATAATTTTTAGGAATTATAAAATAATTTTAATTAATTTTTGTTTTTATTTCTGTAGGGGGTTGTGGGTTTATAGGGGAATTGGGTTTGGTTGGAAGTAATTTAATTGTAATTAATTAATGATTCATACTTTTTTTTGTTATGGATAATTATTTTATTTATAATTAATTATTAATTGATAATTTATTTTTTTAATTGGTTATTAATGTTTTTAATTGTTATTTAATTTTTTTAATTGGTAATTCATGTTTGTAATTGGAAATAATTTTTGTAATTTGTAATTAATTATTTAATTGGTAAATAATGTTGGTAATTATTTCTTAATAATTGGAAAATATTTGTAATTAATTGGTAACCAATGTTTTATAAAAAGTATTATTTGGTATACAAATAGTTTTATTGTTTAATAATTTTTAATTGTGAATTAGTTTTAAATATTATTTTTTGTAATGAAAAATATTTTATTGTTTAATATTTATTGGTATTTGGTGTTAATTTTTTGTTAATTAATTATTCAGATGTAATTGTTATTAATTGTTTGTAAATGATGTAGATTTATTTAAAATTTTGATTATTTTTAAGTATGTTATATTTAAATTCTACGCTATCCAACGCTTTCCCTACTGTTGCACCCTCTGGAGTTGGAATAGTAATTTTTACCCATACGCTATCCAACGCATTCCCTACTGTTGCACTCTTTGGAGTTACAATAGTAATTTTTACCCCTACACTATCCAACGCTTTCCCTACTGTTGCACCCTCTGGAGTTGGAATAGGAATTTTTACCCCTACGCTATCCAACACTTTCCTAACTGTTACACACTCTGGAGTTGGAATAGTAATTTTTACCCCTATGCTATCCAACGTTTTCCCTGCTGTTGCACTCTTTGGAGTTGGAATAGTCATTTTTACCCCCACACTATCCAACGCTTTCCCTACTGTTGCACCATCTGGAGTTGGAATAGTAATTTTTACACCCCTACGCTATCCAACACTTTCCTTACTGTTACGTACTCTGGAGTTGGAATAGTAATTTTTATCCCTACGCTATCCAATGTTTTCCTCACTGTTACACCCTCTGGAGTTGGAATAGTAATTTTTACCCCTACGCTATCCAACGCTTTCCCTACTGGTGCACCCTCTGGAGTTGAAATAGTAATTTTTACCCCTACGCTATCCAACGCTTTCCTTACTGTTACACCCTCTGGGGTTGGAATAGTAATTTTTATCCCTACGCTATCAAATGTTTTCCCTACTGTTACACCCTCTGGAGTTGGAATAGTAATTTTTACTCCTATGCTATCCAATGTTTTCCCTACTGTTACACCCGCTGGAGTTGGAATGGTAAATTTACCCCTATGCTAACCAACGCTTTCCGTACAGTTGCACTCTCTGGAGTGGAAATAGTAATTTTTACCCCTACGCTATCCAACGGTTTCCTTACTGTTGCACTCTCTGGAGTGGGAATAGTAATTTTTACCCCTACGCTATCCAACGTTTTCCCTACTGTTTCACTCTATGGAGTTGGAATAGTAATTTTTACCCACCCGATATCCAATGCTTTCCCTACTGTTGCACCATCTAGAGTGGGAATAGTAATTTGTACCCCTACGTTATCCAACCCTTTCCCTACTTTTGCACTCTCTGGAGTGGGAATACCAATTTTTACCCCTACGCTATCCAACATTTTCTCTACTGTTTCACTCTCTGGAGTTGGAATAGTAATTTTTACCCCTACGCTATCCAACGGTTTCCCTACTGTTGCACTCTCTGGAGTGGGAATAGTAATTTTAACCCCTACGCTATCCAACGCTTTCCCTACTGTTTCACTCTCTGGAGTGGGAATAGTAATATTTACCATTAAGCTATCCAACATTTTCCCTACTGTTTCACTGTCTGGAGTGGGAATAGTAATTTTTACCCTTACGCTATTCAACGCTTTCCCTACTGTTCAATTTTCTGGAGTGGGAATAGTAATTTTACATTCTATGGTATCCAATGTTTTCATTACTGTCGTTTTTTTTAGACTTTAAATAGAATTTTTATTTATTTATGTATTTAATATTATTTGTATTATTCTATATACTGTTGTATATTAATCCCCCGTCTTGTTCATCCCAGGTAGCTAAGAACCTGGGGGTCAAGATGGACAAGGGCCTTACTCTGAGGTCCCAGATTCTTGGTGTGACGGGCACCTGCTTCGGCCTCCTTAAGATGCTGCGGAGGTTTTTGCCTCTGCTGTCTGAGGAACATAGGAAGCTGACTGTGCAGGCTCTGATAGGCTCCAGATTGGACTACTCCAACGTCCTCTATCTGGGCCTGCCAGAGTATCTGCTGCAGCGGCTCCAAGTTGTGCAGAACACGGCCGCGAGGGCTATTTATGGCCTGAACAGGCGAGCCAGTGCCGCTGGCCTTTTGCTGTCCTTACATTGGCTGCCCATCTGTAAACGGATTGCGTTCAAGGCTTTAACCTTGGCTTACAAAGCTCTTCATGCTGTGGGAGCACAGTATCTCCAAAGGAGATTGGCCTTTTACCAACCGGCTCGCTCCCTCAGATCAGAATCTTTGTTTCTGGCGGCTGTCCCGCCTGTAAAGAGAGCTCGCACGGGAGGCCGCTCCTTTGGACTGCTGGCGTCGCAGCTGTGGAACACCTTGCCGCTGGCACTCCGGGGAGCTACCAGTCTACTCGCATTCAGGAAGGGCCTAAAAACCTGGCTGTTTGCTCTCTAGGTTTTTTTTCTTTTCTTTTCTCCCTTCTGTTCTATGCTCTCCAGTGTGTTTTTATTTCTGTGTTGTGTTATCTTGCGGTAGGTCTCACTATTAAAAGCGCCAGGACACTCTTTTTGAGTAGCACTTGAATGGATCACCTCGTTCCTCACCGGAAGAACCCAGAGAGTCCGCCTTCCTCCATTCAAGTCAGAGGCCCCTGAAGTCATCTGCGGCGTACCTCAAGGATCCTCACTCAGTCCCACCCTCTTCAACGTATACATGAGCCCCCTCGCGGCCATCGCCCGCCAACACAACCTCAACATCATCTCTTACGCGGATGACACTCAACTGATTCTTTCTCTCACCAAGGACCCCAGCACCGCCAAAACTAACCTACACGAAGGAATGAAAGAAGTCGCCGAATGGATGAAACAAAGCCGTCTGAAACTGAACTCAGACAAAACAGAAGTCCTCATCTTAGGTACATCCCCCTCTACTTGGGACGACTCCTGGTGGCCGGAAGCCCTCGGAAAAGCACCCATCCCGACAGACCACGCACGGAACCTTGGCGTCATCCTGGATTCTTCACTCTCAATGAACAGACAAGTCAGCGCCGTATCCTCTTCCTGCTTCAACATTCTTCGCATGCTCAGAAAAACATTTCGCTGGATCCCCTCCGAAACAAGGAAAACAGTCACCCACGCTCTGGTCACGAGCCGACTGGACTACGGAAACACCCTCTACGCAGGTACCACCGCGAAACTCCAGAAGAAACTCCAACGAATCCAAAACGCCTCAGCCAGGCTCATATTAGACATCCCACGCAACGAACACATCTCTGGTCACCTTAAAGACCTCCACTGGCTACCCGTCAATAAGAGGATCACTTTCCGACTGCTTACCCACGCACACAAATCACTCTACGACATCGGACCAGACTGCCTCAACTCACGACTGTCCTTCTACACCCCCCCCCGCCAACTACGTTCTTCCAGCCAAGCCTTCGCCACTGTACCTCGCATCAACAAGACCACCATGGGAGGCAGATCCTTTTCATATCTGGCTGCTAAAACATGGAACTCACTCCCCGCTTACCTTCGCCTCACCCAGAACCACCTAGCGTTCAGAAAGCAGCTTAAAACGTGGATATTTGACAAATATTCCTCCTCCCCTTCCTAAGCGCCTTGAAACCCTCTGGGTATGTAGTGCGCTATACAAATCTTATGACTTGACTTGACTTGACTATATAAAAACAAGTATAACATAACATAACATAACATAACAATTACGTTTAAAAATATTGAAAGTATATTTAATTTTTTTAATTTATCAAATATATTTGTTTATTTTTATTTATGTTATTATTTTATATGTGTAGATATTTTTGTAATTAATAGTATACTTTAATAATTTATAAATAATTAAAATAATTAATAAAATGTATTATTAGGTAAGTATATATTATATTTTATGTTTATACTGTATTAAAGTTATATTATTCAATGTAATATTTATTAATTTTAAACATTATTAAATATGTAAGTATTATTTACTTTATTTTCCTTTTTTTTTTACAAAAAAACCCGATATTTTTAAGTACGATATTTTTAACATCAATATTTTGGTTTCGATATTTTTGTACTTACCATGTTATAGATAGGGTGTCGATATACTTGCCTTCGATATTCCAGCGTCGATGTTCTGTAGGTCGATATTATGTCCCTCGATATTCTGTCATAGATTCCTTTTATTGGCACCCCTCTCTTTTATGCAGCATCATTAGTATTTTTTATAACATTTACACTTTTAAGGAGTATAGCATATATTTGCCAAAAATCAACAAAACATCACAGGCTAGCAAACGCCAGATTTACTAGCTTTATCAGTGCTCATTTCTATAGCTGCGCGTCAGCACCACGTAAAGTACAACTCACTAATGTTGCTTAGTTGCTCATGACAGAAAAGCATGGGAGGTAAACTGCGGAATGCTAAATTGCCAAAGGGCATCAATGGACCAATGTAAGAAAAACACTTCTCTTCAGGTATTACTGCCTTAGGGTCTTAAAGGTCGCAAAGGCTGGCCGACCACACAGTCCACCCACATTTACGTAGTCACTGCTGGAATGTCATGTTACCTTACTGGGGTTTGTAAAGTGCACTCTAGCCATTGGTATCATCTCATAGCGTAATAGCGTAATAGTGTGAAGATCTGAGCAAAAAGCTCGAGCAGCGCTGCTCGCCTCTTCCACAGGCGTTAATACTGCTCCTTTAAGTCCTTTCCAGCTAAACAGTTTGCCGTGATCTGAAAGGTCAGTCAAGAGGTAAAGTCATAGAGAAGATTCAGTTTTGATGATATGCAATTGTTCAAATATGGCTGGCACAATGACGTCGGTGGTGCTGTGTGTAAAAGAGAAGGGAAATCCAGATAGAAAATTCCTCTCTGAAAAGGATTTCCCTTCCTGATACAGCGCTCACCTCGGTGACGACACACCCCGTGAACAGTGCAAAGAGAGCATGAGTCCTTATAATCAATTTCACAGTATTTGCAATTGTCATTCTTGAAGTTTTTATGTATAATCATCTGTAATTCGTCGTGATTTATAACGTTACTATGATGTATCTGTTTTTTATTTAGTGTTTTTGATATTTGTTCAAGATTTTTACATGTCACTATTTTACTGTATCATATAGTTTGACTTATGTGTTTGAGTCTCTATATGATTTTTATCTATGTCTAATTAAATATATATATTTTTTAATATACACACTAGTTTTCGATAATTCTTCTTCTCCACTGGTCCTAGCCTTTTTGGTCACTTATCCCGCGGATGGCCTAGGATTTTCTACCCACAAGAGAGCATGTGCACGCATGCTCAACCGGAACAATGAAAAACAGGGACATTTCTGTGTTTATCCAGGACAATATTTGAAAACAGGGAATTTTGAGTCACTTGGAGAAAAGTGTCGGGACACTTCTCCAAAAACAGGGACCGTCCTGGGAAAACGGGGACGTCTGGTCACCCTATGCTAATGGAGCAAGGCACGAACCCGTCTCTGCCTGGCCACCGAAAGCAGCTCAAGTGGCTAGTGTGTGGGGGTAATCTAAGACACGTGTAGCACACAGGCCTAGCCGTGTCTGTGGGCAGGCAGGTGGTCTTGAGTGCACGTTTCAATGACCTGACCGCATAATTGCAGGTGAGCTTGTCAATATGCGTCAACAAAAGGGTGTCCCCCCCCCCGCCCCCCCCGGGTGCTGTGTGTGGACAGCGGGCCTGTAATGGCAGGCTCGTAGCCCAGTTTGTTTATTTAAAGCTGGGTATCTACTTGCGACCTGTCTAACCTGACAGGACTCTGTGTTCCGTTATAGCGAGGAGACGATAGACATGCCCTTTGGGGGACGTCTCACACTGACTTCGCAACCTAGCCTAGTCATTTCTTTAGAAACAAGCATTTGCAATGCAATAGGTCTCACATTAGGAAAGTTTGAGCTATTGGTATTGTAATTGACAAGTTTTTCATATATGTTTTGTTTTTGAAAATAGCGAAATTAATAGCTTTGTCATTTACAATACCAATAGTTATAACTTTTGCAAATGTGACACCTATAGCATTTTTAATGCAATATGTGTTGTATTTAAGTGACTTACATGTATTCGTATTACAAATAACAATGGCTTTTAATTGTTTTTAATTATTATTACTTAAATAAAAGTTATTGTAATTTATAATGGCAATAACTCAAACTTTTGTAAATAACATTTGTGAAGATTATGTTCAGTGCATTTTATTGTGACGAAAATCCAAGAACAGAAGTGAAATAATAACATCTTTATGTTACATTTGAAATAAATCAAGAAACATTGAGAGAACATATTTGAACCAGTTTTTGTTGAATGGTTGCACAGATTGATGCTGTAGTGGCGCTGAGTGATGTTGTGATGGCGAACGAGTGATGCTGTGGCGTTCAGTGATGCTGTGGTAGTGCATAGTGATGTTGTGGTGCCCCTGAGTGATGCTGTGGTGTGCTGAGTGATGCTGTATGCTATGTTTTGTTTTGTTATGCTATGCTATGTTTTGCTATCCTATGTTTTGATTTGTTATGCTATGCAATGCTATGCTATGCTATATTTTGCTTTGATTTCCTATGCTTTGTTTTGTTATGCTATGCTATGTTTTGCTATCCTATGCTTTTTTTTGTTATGCTATGCTGTGTTTTGTTATACTATGCTATTTTTTGTTATGTTATGCTGGCGAGGGTGAGTGAGGGTGAGTGAGGGTGTGGGGGTGTGAGGGTGTCTGAGGGTGAGGGTGTTTGAGGGTGAGGGTGTGTGAGGGTTAGGGGGTTGTGAGGGTGAGAGGGTTGTGAGGGGGCTTGAGGGTGAGGGAGGGTGAGGGGGTGTGAGGGAGTGGGTGTGGTTGTGAGGGGTGGGAGGTTGTGATGGTGAGGGTGTGTAATGGTGAGGGGTGTGATGGTGAGGAGTTGTAATGGTGAGGGGGTGTGATGGTGAGGGGGTGTGAGGGTGAGGGGTGTGAGGGTTAGGGGGTGAGGGTGAGTGAGGGTGTGTGAGGGTGAGGGTGTTTGAGGGTAAGGGTGTGAGGGTGAGGGGGGTGAGGGTGAGTGAGAGTGTGAGGGAGAGTGAGGGTGACAGGGTTGAGGGCGACAGGGGTGAGGGTGTGAGGGTGAGGGGGTGTGAGAGGGAGGGGGTGTGAGGGTGAGGCGGTGTGAGGGTGAGGGGGTGTGAGGGTGTGGGGGTGTGTGAGGGTGAGGGGGTATGTGAGGGTGAGAGGGTGTGTGAGGTTGAGAGAGTGTGTTGAGGGTGTGTGTGGGTGAGGGTGTGTGAGGGTGAGGGTGTGTGAGGGTGAGGGTGTGTGCGAGGGTGAGGGGGTGTGAAGGTGTGAGGGTGAGGGGTTGTGAGGGTGAGGGTGAGGTTGAGGGGGTGTGAGGTTGAGGGAGTGTGAGGTTGACAGGGGTGAGGTTGATGGGGTGAGGGTGTGTGAGCGTGAGAGGGTGTGTGAGGGTAAGGGAGGGGGTGTGAGGGAGTGTGAGGGTGAGGGTGTGTGTGAGGGTGTGTGTGGGGGAGGGTACGTGTGAGTGTGAGGGTGTGTGTGAGGGTGAGGGACTGTGAGGAGGGGGTGTGAGTGTGAGGATGTTGGGTTGTGAGGGTGAGTGGGTGTGAGGGTGAGGTTGAGGGGGTGTGAGGGTGATGGGGGTGAGGGTGACAAGGGTGAGGGTGTGTGAGGGGTGAGAGGGTATGTGAGGGGGAGGGTGTGTGAGGGTGTCCTTCATAAGACATAGAAACAAAGAGGTCTGAGTTTAAGCAAGGGAGCCTTCAGTATACACAGCCTTGTATATCTAAGTCGAAAAGTATATAGCATGGTGTTATATCCCATGTTTCTTCATTACTCATGTTGTTTCATGTATTTGCATCCTAGTACCTTGGTTGCTAGGTTATTGTAGAATGTTCTACTCCTGATCTTCAGTTGAAGACTGGAGCTTCTTGGATGTGCACTCTGATAGATCTTATGCTGCACTTGAGATTTCTAAATAAACTTAATCCTTAAGTTTATCTCCTTCTCCTGTCATACTTTGGATACAACATAAATTGGCGACGAGGTTGTCAAGTCAGCATTATCTACGGACCTACGCCTAAATTATTAATTTTAAACAGATCTCATCAGACTTCAGCGCTCATCATTGTTTTTTTCACATTTTTTCACCTTTCTCCATGAATTCAAATCTTCTATCAACCTACTTCAAATTGAATTTCTTCATGAAACAACATTATCTTCATTTAAAGTAAGCCATTTTCTTATAACTTGTGATTTGATAGCACCAGCGCCTGTTTTTCTCACTGTGTTATGATTGCACCAGCGGCTGATCATTAATTTACCTACTATTCCAGTTATCACTTTGATGTGACTTTACTACTTATAAATTTTTTAACAGACAGTAAAAATAACAGTGACTTCTGTTAAAAAATATACTGTTTATTTTATTTTGTGATTTGATTGCACCTGCGCCTGCTTATTTCTTCTCACTGTGCTCTGATTGCACCAGCGCCAGTTCTTTAATTATTTTTTCAATTTATCTCACTTCAAATTCTTACTTCCTTCATCAACACTCAGCGGCTGTTAATTTAACTGTGCCTTTGATTGCACCTGCGGCAGACCCTCTTTTACCTGTTTTCACTGAACCTACTAAACATTTCTAGAAGGGCCATGCATTTTACCCGTTTTTATTTTTCTCTTATTTCGTCAATTTGACATTTTAAAATTAATCTGTATATTGCCTTCTACCTCATTAGAACTCTCACTGTTCAAAAATCGCCATTCTCCCTCCTCTGGCGGTTTAAACAGCATGAGAACGACACGCGCTGCATTTCTTCTCCTTCGGCGTCCATCAGCCGTTTCCACAACAAAGCACGTCATCATGAGTTGACGTTTGGACGCACATCATCACGTACAACGTAGCGGCCATTTTGGGTTGCTTAGCTACCATAATCACAACGTGTTGTCACGAACTTCAACGCGTTGTTACGAACATCGACACATTATTTCTTCCTACAAGGTACTTTTTTAATACTCGTTTATTTTGTTTATTTACTTTTAACTCTAAGACTGGCTGCTTACAAACTTACAGGTGTGTCTTCTACGCTGACACACACAGCTAACACTGCATACTTACTACAACGTGTATCATTTACGCTGATACACACAGCTCATATTGCATATTTACTACAACGTGTATCATTTACGCTGATACTCACAACTGATATTGCATATTTACTACAACGTGTATAATTTACGCTGATACACACAGCTAACAATTCATATTTACTACAACGTGTATCATTTACGCTGATACACACAGCTGATATTGCATATTTACTACAACGTGTATTATTTACGCTGATACACACAGCTGATCTTCATATTCTTATTTCTATGCTATATTTATTTCAACTAATAATTATAACTGAAGCTATACTTTGTTAAGTCTATTTTAATTACATTCTTTCCTTTTATATTCATATGTTATTATTTTATTAATTCAGGATGGCTCAACAAACTGCGGTTCTTCCATCTTCCTTTCTTCCAGAACCAGAAACACCAAAAATAAAATGGTCACATTGGTTTAAAGCTTTTAATAGTTACATAATTGCCATTGATGCTGTAAAATTTTCTGCTGCCAGAAAAAATGCAATGTTATATAGTGCTTTAGGTGCTGAAGGTCAAAGAATTTTTGATCATCAACCCCCTGTTATTAGACCTCCTTCAGATGATTGGAATGAGTACACTGAGGCTATTGCTCGTTTAGAAAAATATTTTAAGGACGAACCAAGTGTAATTGTTGAAAGACATAGATTTTACACACGCAAACAAAGGGAATATGAAAAAATTGATATATTTTTAGCTGAGTTAAGAATTTTGGCTGCAACTTGTGAATTTGAAGGCCCTATTGATCAGTATCTCAGGGATCAAATTGTTGTGAATTGTTTTAACAACAAAGTTCAGGAAAGAATTTTATGCTGTCGTAATCCTTCTTTGCAAGAAACTTTAGAATTAGCCAGGGGAATAGAAAGATCTGCTTTTGCTTCTAAAGACTTAAGCAATAATAAACCTACACATGTAGATTTTGTGAAATCTACTTCCTCAAAAAATAATTCTCAATGTATTCAGTCTCCTAAACTTGAATGGAAAAAGTCTGATAAACCTCCCATTTGTTATAGATGTGGATCAAAATTACACCTTGCCAATTCAACTTCTTGTCCAGCCTTAAAAAAACAATGCACTAATTGTAAAAAGATTGGTCATTTTGCCGCAGTTTGCAAGTTCAAGTCCAAGAAAATGTACCTTGAAGTCTCTGATTCTGATAATTCCAATGCAAGTGAAGAACAGATTGTAAAAAAAATATTGTTGTCTGTGGACATGATAGATGATCATGAAGATCCTTCTATCTATGATCCAGTATGTGATCTAAAAATTGGTGAGATTCTTGTTAAGGTCACTGTAGATTCGGGATCCCCTATCACCATCATTACGGATTTTCAATTTCTTAAACATTGCGAAGAAAATTTACTTCTACCTCCTGATATACATACTGTTGCATTTAATGGCAAAGTCATTGATTTAATGGGTTTCTTCAACGAAAGTTTAACTTTTGAAGACCGATCTATTCAAGCTAAAATTTATGTATCTAAAAAGGTTATAATGTCTTGGGTTGGAGAGATCAAGGAACATTTCCATTAATATTAAGACCTGGTACTAGAAACCCCATTTCTTTAGACTGTTCTTCCACAATTAATGCTCTGGTTACTGAGGAACTATCCCTAGAGAGTATCATAAATAAATACAACAATGTTTTTTCAGATAATCTTGGTTCAGTTAAAGGCTTCGAACATAAAATTATTTTGAAGCCTGATGCTGTTCCAGTAATCCATAAGGTAAGACATGTTCCACTGAGCATTATGGAAAGACTGAAGACTCATCTTCAACAGCTGAGTAAAGAGGGAGTCATTGAAAACATCAATTCTTCGTTGTGGGTTTCTCCAATTGTAGTCGCACTTAAGAAGAACTGTGATGAGCTCAGGCTATGTGTAGACCTTAGAGCTCTAAACAAAAATATTCAGGTGGATTGTTTTCCTCTCCCACGTATTCAGGATATGTTGGCTCAATTAAGGGGTACAAAGGTTTTCTCTACCATAGACCTACGAGCAGCTTATCATCAGATAGAGTTATGTGAAGAGTCCAGAGACCTAACTGCTTTCAACACCCCTTTTGGTCTTTATAGATATCTAAGGTTACCTTTTGGTCTTGCCTCAGCGGCATCAGTTTTTCAGAAACTAATGTTTTAGTTATTTGGAGAAGTTCGTGATGTTTTAGCCTATCAGGATGATATCTTGATCTCTACTAACACTGTGGAAGAACATCTTGTCAAACTTGATCAATAATTGGTATTTTAAGTGACCATGGTATGACTGTTAAAAAACAGAAATGCAAATTTCTCCTCAGTGAGGTTGAATATCTTGGTCATACCATTTCCCATATGGGCATTGCTCCAAAACATGATCTCTTGCAAGGCATTCGTGATTGTGCTCAGCCCATTAACAAAGATCAATTAAGATCATTTTTGGGTTTAAGTGAATTTTATTCGAGATTTGTACAGAATTTTGCACATGTTAGTGAGCCTTTGAGGTTGCTTACTAGGAACAATGTTAAATTTGTGTGGGATGAAGTGCATAAAGTGGCTTTTGACTCTTTAAAGGATTTAATTATACATGCTCCAGCTCTCAAGCCCTTTGATGAAAACTCTCTATTATTTATTACAGTGGATGCTAGTAATACCGGTTTAGGTGCTGTACTGAGTCAAGCTGATGGTGGGATTGAAAATGTTGTTGCCTTCGCATCCCGTCAACTTTCCTCTTCGGAAAGAAATTATAGTACCATTGAGAAAGAAGCCTTAGCTTGCGTTTGGGGAGTTAGACACTTTTCTACGTATGTTTGGGGTCGCGAGTTTGTTTTGGTGTCAGATCATAAACCATTGATTTTTATTTGGAATGACAAGGGTTTGAGGAATGCTAGCCCAAGATTAAGTCGTCTTCTTTCAACGCTTTATGACTTAAATTTCATTATGAGGCATATTCCTGGTGGGAAGAACTTCACGGCAGACTTTTTGTCCAGGTGTCCTTCAAGTTCTTTAAAGTTTTCTCCTATTCTTAATGACAAAGAAGTAGTAGTCAACCTTCTGGATGGACTAGTTCTAGCAAAGGATGTGGTTTCTGAGTCTGATTGGATTAAAGAGTCTTTGCAGGATTTTTCTTTTCATACATTAAAAAAGTACATTGCTGAAGGTTGGCCAATGGAAAATACTATTGATAAGGATCTTCTCCCTTTCTCCAAAGTCAGAGATGAATTAAGTTTGGAGGGTGATTTCCTTTTGAGAGGTGTTTCCCTCATTCCTCCTCTTTCTATTCGAGATAAGATTATTGATATTGCTCACAAAGGTCATGGTGGAATCACAAGCACAAAAAAGAGATTGAGACTTCATTATTGGTGGCCAGGGATGGACATCTGTGTAGATACCTTTTTGAACGGCTGTAGCGAGTGTTCTCATGCCGAGAAATCATTGCGGACTGTTAACAAACCCTTGTGTCCTGTTACTTTCCCTGACAGTCCATGGGAGAAATTAGGTATGGATTTCCTAGGGCCTATTGGTGGTTTAAACCAGGGTTTTAGATTTATACTTACTATTGTAGACTATCACTCCAAGTGGGTTGCCTGTGAGTTTTTAAAAGAACCTAATACCCATAATGTCATAAAATGTCTTAAAAAACTTTTCCAGTCCGAAGGAATTCCCAAATTTTTAGTATCGGACAATGGGGTACAATTTGTATCTCATGAGATGAATAGTTTTTTGGATAATTTTGTATTAAACACCTTACCACTGCTTTGTACTCCCCACAGGGCAACGGTTTAGTGGAGAGAGTGAATCGTGTCCTGAAGGATGCAGTCCAATTAGCTATTTCATCTGGCCTTTGTGTTCAGGATGTTGTCTGTGACAGAGTTTGGTCGTACAACAACACACCACACTCAACCACTGGGGTGACACCTTTCCTCTTGTTAAGAGGGAGACAGTCCTTTAATGAATTATCCCCTGGTTGGGTTGTTAGCAAAACCTCTCAAGGTAAAGATGTTGTTGATCTTGATCTTGTCAAAGATAAGGTTGTGTCTGCTCAGCTCAAGTCCAAAATCAGGTATGATCTGGATAAACATGTGAAAGAAATTTCCTTAAACGTTGGTGACAAAGTCAGAATCCGAAGACCATGTAAGGCCAAAGGTTCAAAATTTTATTCGGAGACAACTATTGTTCAAATCAGCAAACATGCTGTTAAGGTTACTGGTGGTAAGTGGTGGAGTAAAAGGGCCGTTTCAAAAGTGAAGGGCTCGGACATTGCTCTTAATGATGTTTCAGGTTCAAACGTTATCCCCAACGCAGTTGACTCTAACATTTTGTCTCCTTATAACCTTCCTTTGTGTAATTCCAATGTGGCTGATGGGGCTCTGTCATTGTTTGACAATCCTAATGTTCATGAGGAAGAGTTTTTTCAATCTGCTGTTTTGACGAATTCTGATGATTGTAACACGACTTCTTTAGATGTAGCTTAACTTGCCTCAGGTTCTTCTGAGGCCTCTGCATCCTGTTCAAAGTCAACTAGAATTAAGTTTACACTTAAATATTTGAATGATTACATTACTTGATATGTTATTCGATTGTAAAATTATTGTTTCCTCTTTTGTTTTCTCTCACCTTGTTTATTTTAACATGTTTTGTTTTTGTAATTGTGGGGAAGGAGGTGTGTTATATCCCATGTTTCTTCATTACTCATGTTGTTTCATGTATTTGCATCCTAGTACCTTGGTTGCTAGGTTATTGTAGAATGTTCTACTCGTGATCTTCAGTTGAAGACTGGAGCTTCTTGGTTGTGCACTCTGATAGATCTTATGCTGCAGTTGAGATTTCTAAATAAACTTAATCCTTAAGTTTATCTCCTTCTCCTGTCATACTTTGGATACAACACATGGCCCAAAGGCACTAATGAGAAGTTCGTGGGATAGAAGGGAGGTAGAATAAGGAGGAAACAAGGGGAAATAAGGAGTGATGGAGGGAAGGAATAAGGGCTGTGACTGGCTGGAGAAAGAGCAAGGTACATGGGAAAGAGTGACAGGGAAGGAGGAATGAGTGGCTTCTGCATGTCGGGGAGCAAAAGCCACGGAGGGGAAGAGACGACGGCTATAGGGAGGGACTAGAGGGGGCAAGGGGCATAAGAAACAATGAGTGCATCACACTTGAAGAGAGGGGGGCAGAAGAAGTCCTCAGGAGCAGCCATAAAGGAGGAATGTGTAAGGAAAAGGCAAGAGGCTGACAAACAGTCCCTCATGCAGGTCAATGCAAGCACTCCTAATAGCACGAGATGAGAGAAATATTTCTCTAGGCCAGAGCTTTCCAAACTGTGTGTCCCGACACAGTACTGTGTCGCCTGCAAGTGGTGGGTGTGTCGCAGGATGAGGCACTTAGCACATAACTGCTAATTAGGAGGCATTCCTTTGAAAGAGTGTCTCGGAGTCAGCCAGAGCAGCGCAGACTCCGAGACACTCTGCTTTAGGGAGAGGGGGGGGCGGGAGAGTCACAACAAAGCCCCATTAACAAGTAAATGGTCCGTTAAAGACCTGCGTATTGCTCGAGGTGCAGCTGTGTGTTTGCCCGGGAAGCTGGGCTCTGGTGCCAGAGGGTGAAAGGCAGAGGGAGGGAGACAGTGAGATAGAGGGAGGAAAAAGGGAGAGAGAGGGAAACAGAAGGAGGGAGACAGAGGGACAGATACAGAGAGGGAGACAGACAGACAGAGGGAGGGAGACAGAGGGAGATAGACAGAGGGAGGGAGACAGACAGAGGAGACAGACAGAGGGAAAGAGAGGGAGGGAGACAGAGGGAGAAAGAGAGGGAGAGAGAAGAAGGGAGGGAGAGAGTTAGAGAAAGGGAGAGAGATAGAGAGGGAGACTGGGAGAGACAGAGGGAGACAGAGAGAGGGAGGGAGACACAGACAGACAGAGACGGGGACAGAGACAAGTAGATGCAGAGACAGGGGCAGTCAAAAAGAGGCAGAGACAGACAGAGACAGGAGGGAGACAGGTACAGACAGACAGAGAGGCAGAGGGAGAGAGAGGGAGACGCGGAGAGGGAGACAGAGAGAGGGTAACAGGGAGACAAAGAGAGGGAGACAAAGAGAGGGAGACAGAGGGAAGGAGAGGGAGACAGAGAGAGGGAGACAGACAGAGGGAAGGAAAGAGAGGGAGACAGACAGAGGGAGGGAGGTAGATGGAAGGAAGGAGAGGGAGACAGACAGAGGGAGGGAGGCAAAGGGAAGGGGAGGGGGAGGCAGAGGAAAGGAGAGGGAGAAAGACAGAGGGAGGGAGGCAGAGGGAAGGAGAGGGGGAGGCAGAGGGTAGGAGATGGGGAGGCAGAGGGAAGGAGAGGGAGACAGACAGAGGGGGAGGCAGAGGGAAGGAGAGGGAGGGAGACAGACAGATGGGGGAGGCAGAGGGAAGGAGAGGTAGACAGAGGGTGTGAGACAGGCAGAGAAAAGGAGAGGGAGAGTGGCAGAGAGAGGGAGACATACAGAGGGGGGAGGCAGAGGGAAGGAGTGGGAGACAGAGGGTGGGAGACAGAGGGTGGGAGACAGAGGGTGGGAGACAGAGGGAGGGAGACAGACAGAGGGAGGGAGACAGAGGAAGCGAGACAGACAGAGGGAGGGAGGTAAGTAGACAGACAGAGGGAGACAGACAGATAGAGACAGACAGAGGGAGACTGAGAGACAGACAGAGGGAGACAGACAGACAGACAGAGGGAGACAGACAGACAGAGAGAGAGGGAGGGAGACGGAGAAAGAGAGAGGGAGGGAGACATAGGGAGAGAGAGGGAGGGAGACAGAGGGACAGAGAGGGAGGGCAACAGAGGAAGGGAGACAGAGGGATGGAGACAGAGGGCAACAGACAGAGGGAGGGAGACAGAGGAAGCGAGACAGACAGAGGGAGGGAGACAGAGGAAGCGAGTTAGACAGAGAGACAGAGGGAGGTAGACAGACAGAGGGAGACAGACAGAGAAAGACAGACAGAGACAGAGGGAGAGAGAGGGAGGGAGAGAGAGGGGGAGGGAGACAGAGGAAGAGGGAGGGAGACATAGGGAGAGAGAGTGAGGGAGACAGAGGGAGAGAAAGGGAGGGAGACAGAGGGAGGGAGACAGTTACAGAGAGAGAGGGAGACAGACTGAGTGAGACCCCCCCCCCACCCCCAGAACCACCCTTAGGTAGTTTGTGCTCGCTACACTAGGTTCGCTTGCTACACTGCCTTACTGTATCTCAAAATGATGCATCTCCCAAAAGTGTGTCCCTAACATAAAAAGTTTGGAAAGCTGTGCTCTAGGCTGAGCCCCAACGTGATTGTCTCAAGCCAAAGGATGAAACGGGCAGGTTTAAACAAACAAGCAATTTTAAACTTTTTTTCTGGCCTTGTGTTGCTTTTCCAATCCCTTTTCTAATCTAATAATGTTTGGGCTGTGAATGTGATTAATCTCATCAGTCTCTATTGGCTTTGGAGTTAGGTTACATATTAGTACTGCCAGTGTGGTGTTTACATTTTGCTCCAGAGACGAGCCTGTTGGCATGGTAACTGACTGTGTCTGTGAGGGCCCCCCCCTTAAGATGGTCCTGGTATTTGTGGACACCTAGGGCTCCTTAATTGTTCCAGAACGGGACTCGTTATTAGTTTCACCTGCTGCCCTTAAGCTGGTGTGTTTCCTGGTATGTTGCTCTGGTGATCTTATGTTTCATGTAAAATGGGACGGGACTAGATTAGCTTCTAGATCCTAAGACATTAGGTATTGTGAAGAGTTTGTCAATCAGAGGTGTGCAAGAACATTCGGTGTGTTCTCACTGTAGTTTTGAGCCCTAATTATTTGCCTCGGGGGGAAGGGGGGGGAGCTCGGAATTGCGCAAGCTGCACGAGAAATCTAACCTGGCCGCTTACGTGCCATTCAGGCTTTAGCCCAGGGCCACAGCTCTAACACTGCACTCTCATTTGCCAGCACTATGACCTTCAGTGCTTCTTAATGCGTGAGATGCCTCCTGGTGCAAATTACCCTGGTGCTGAGTCCCCCTGTAGATTGGTCTCGCGCAGCAGTATTACTTTATGTTCTATTGAGACGCTGATGGGAATAAGGATTGACAAGTGTAAATGTTGTCCTCTCCTTCACCTCGATGGATACAAACTTGAGTGCAGGAGCTGGTTAAGTTAGGAATAGAAAAGCCTCGATCACCGCATTCCCCTATAGGAGATGTTCAGTGCCATTCCCACTGTCCCTTATGTGCCACTGCCAGTTGAATGCTGCACCTGCTGCTCTCCCTTGCACCGCCACCAAGCACAGATGCCAAACCACAGCATACATTTAGGACGTTATCGGCAACGCATGCTCTTACACGGCCTCCTGCTGGTGTAGGATATTGGGGTGCGAGTAAAAATTTGCGGTTTGACTCAGCAGTTCATTAGTGCAGCTCGGGTCAGCTCCGCTCAGGTCGGGTGGGGTCAGATAAGGTCCCCGCAAGGCACAAGTGGGAATAAGTCATGAGATGACCACTGGAGCGTTCACTGTTTCCACTTCCGGATCGGCATCCGGAGCAGTGATCACAGGCTGAAATAGGTTGCTATTGGACGCAACAGTCTGTTAGTAAATTATCCTGAATCGGTAAATATACCACCTACATCTCAAAAGTCTATTACCAGTCTGTAATTGATGATTTCGGCCGTTACCGACTGGTAATAGCCTACCTACATCTGGCCCCCAGTCCCTGGGAATTTAGATTATCCTGGACAAATCTCTGAAACATATATCTTCGACCTTCGACATTCCTTTTCGACTGGAAGACAGAAGAAATCTTCCTTGGGGTCAAGGAGTGAATCCTCTGTTTAAACAGGCACCAAAGAAGCATCTTGCCGGTCTGCTTTTTTGAGGCTCACGCCGGATCCTGAAGAATCTGTGACACAGGACACAGATTTCCAGACATATCAGAGGTCGACACAAGTCCCCAGCAAAGCTGAGACCTGTAGCCATCATGAGAGATGTGGGACCGGAACTCCTGGACATCCAGCACACTTGCTAGTGCATCAACTTCCCGAGCTTTCCTGCAGCTACGCATTGGGCTACTTCAACTCCAAACCCTGGGCACCTTTTGCACCGAAGCTTAGAGGCCTACATTCCACAAGTGTTCCATGGGCCTGCTTCCTTCATTTCTGCTTGAGGCCCATTCACGATCCCTGGTCTGTCAACTGGTGGGTCCCCATGAAGGAATCTACCTTGTTTCTTGGCCTTCCCTAGTTGCTCCAGATGTGCCCTGACTCCCCTCCAAAGGGTGAGTCCCTCAAACCTTGCTGGTCTGCTCCGAAGGCAATATTTCCATCTTGCGTGGGTTGATGTTGCCAAGGCTTGTTGGGTCCAATCTGGATACCCTCACTGCAGCACTCGACATCCAACAAGGGACAGCTTGAATCTGGCTCCTGGTTGTCCTCGATGCCTCCTGGACCTCGTGGCTGAAGAGTGAAGCTTCACCTACATCACCTGAAAGCACCCGACATCGGCTGACATCTTGTTGCCTTCCTGGTCACTGGCTAGTGACCCAGACTATGTCCCCTCTGCTTTCAGGTTCTTCAGATCTCCGATCCACCCCTTGATCCATCGGAACACTCTTCACCTGGTCGCCTGCAGCACTTCTTTGCAGCTCCCCATTAGAAACGACGACGAAACCCCACTAGAAAAGACACCTATGCACCCAGCTTCCCTGGGTGAGGTAACACAAATACTTCGGTGCTCCCATGGGTCTTGACTATCGAAGTGTCCAGTCCTGAAGGTGTTTTACCGTGGTCCACTCCAAAGTGTCCTTATTCTTTAAAATTCTAACTTTAACTTTCTCCATAGAGGTCAATGGTGATTCAAAGCTGTGTTTAGACACTACACGCGTCCCCTGTGGGTCTCCTGCGAATCTACCTTGGGTGGTTCCTGGTTGCCCCAGCGGTTCTACAGGCCCTAGGACATGTCTCAATGCTGAGTGCGGTCCTTATACCACTTTCTTAGTATATGGTTTGTGAGGCCCCTAGGGCAAAACGTATACTGTGCTAATTTACTGTGTGCTATTTAAGTTTTTGTACTTTTGCCTCTAGCCTCATAAAGAGACTAGAGGGGTGTGGTTAGAATAAATACATATATTTTATATATGTACAGAACCCCACAGACAGCGGATTGACACGGCTCCAATTCGGTACTCCACATAAACGGGCTACTCAAACAGAGACAGTGGATTTTAAAATCAAATTCCAGTTCCTTGTGCTTCCAAAAAGACATTGGGAAGGAAGAGCCATGTGATATTGATGTACAGTCCGACTTTCATATTCACAGATACAGTTACCAAAAGGATACCATTAATGATCGTTTAAGCCTAGAGACCGACTAATAAATGAGCTGTCCCTTTATTTTTACTGGACTATTTATAACCAGGGGGACCATTAACACTACACATGAAGACAAACATGCCAGAAAACAGGCAGCACCAACTATATGTAAGGTTTAACCAGCTTTGAACGTGGTGATCATAACTGACCCCCTTTCAAGAAAAGCATTTCTTAACCCACGGGGCAATTACAGCTAACCCCTGTTTGTGACAGCAAATTTATGGTCTTGATAAAGGTGGTAATGAATAAGTGAACCCACCGAAACGCTTCAACGCATTCTTTGGTATAATTCAAGTCTCCAACACCAAAATTGATATGCTGATACAATAGCAATACAATATCGGTGTCCCCACAGCAGAGCCAGAATATACGAACAGTATTCAACGATTGAATGTTGTACTTGTTCTGTCTTTTGAATTGTGCAGGTCACAATTGTATGTACTCTTTGTATAACATTTGTTTTAATTGTGTTTTAGAAGTAGGGATCTAGATCAGCTAACCCTTCACTGTGTTTTTAAGTTTTTCTCATAATAAATGTATTTTCAAGTATTTCTTTGCTTCTGTTGTATGTACTTCTGACATTGTACGGTTGGTATTACAATCTGTACTTAGTTCTTCCCCAAGTGAATCCTCTCTTTCTCAGTTGTATAACCCTATTTCCCTTGGTTTCCTCAAGGGGTACCTCTCGATTCCCTACACACTCAGAAGCATTCCATGGGTGGAGCATTGGCATTGCCATGTATCCACCCATAGCTTCGAATTAATTCAAAATGAATAAAAAAGTTTGTAAATCAGAGATTGTAACAAATCGGTACGCCTCCCAGATGGTGGCGCAACAAAAAGAAAATTATTTTTTCCTTCTCGTCATTTCCTCTTCCTTTGCGTGATGCATTCTACATCACACGTAGAAAGAGGAAAATGCCTCTTGGATTGTTTTGGGCAGGAAGGTATTCATTTCTGCACAAAAAGAATCCTGCCCTTAAAGTCGGTGCCCTTGCATTGGAGCTAAGCTGCACACAGTGTGTCAGCTCAAAGAGAGAGCAGAAACCCTCTATATCTTTGTGTATATTCAGCTGACTCAGAGCTACACCCTCCCCCCACCCCAGCGCCTAGTGCGCTTTGATTGATATATTAAGCATTTCTGCTCTCTCCCTTTCATGCAACTTGGCCCAGCAGGAGATCTTTCTGTTCTATGTTCCGTGAAATAATAGTACAATGCGTCCACGATAATTTAAACAGAAATTGGTTTGTCCTCCGGTCTAAATAAACCATGAACCAGAAGGTTAAAATTAAGCAGTTTTATCTGCATTACTGAAATTTTGCTGAAAGTCTGAAAAATACAGATTTTGCATTTGTAGCTGGCAGCACAAAACCAGGATGCTGTTGTCATATACTCAAATTTCTGGGACAGTGACAGACACCAAACAGTGGAACGCTTCCATATTATAGTAAAAAGCATAGGGCAGGTGAGTTTCATACTTCTTGCCAATCTGTGATGAGTATTTATTTGAGATGAAGGCCTGCCTGACCCCTGGGCTCTCTTTTCACAGGCGTGACCAGTCTGTTGTGGTGTGATCGGCTGCGAGCACATGCAGTGCAGTTTGGCCTTGACTCTTAAATATGTATCAGACCCGCATCCAGTGTTTTCTTGTGCATTTACAACCATGAACCACTTTGGTGAAGTGAAGACCCCCCCCCAAATACATTGGGGCAGATTTACAATCCCCTTACAACACTTTTACGCCACGGTTGCGTCACTTTTGTGACACAGCAGTTTCGTAAACAATGCGCCACATTGCAACACATTTACAACGTGACACATCTAGGGAGCTGCGTCACGTTGTAAAGCCCTCAGATATAATGTATGCAGGGTGGGCGTTCCAACGCAAGAAAGCCTTGTAAAAGTGAAGCAGTGACATCTACAAAATTTCACTGCGTCACTTTTACGGCACCACTGCGTCAAAACCTTATGCCTGCTTGAAGCAAGAGTAAAGAGTGACGCAGCACAACAGGAACAGGCATTCCTGAGAATTGATGGAGCTACGTCGTATTTGCGGCACAACTCCAGCAATGCATTACCTTTATGCCAACAGATGAGGGACACATCTGTTAATCCTTGCGGTACGGTGCGCAGCATTGTAAATGCGATGCATCCATGGTGGCGCAAGGGTTTTCTTGTGTTACGCAATTAATCTGACACATCTCTAGTAAAATGCAGATATGCGTCAGTTTCTTGTAAATCTGTCCAACAGTTGGTAGAACGCAGTTCCCATCACTGCTGTAACACTTCCAAGTAATTTCATTTCTCTCCCTTGAAAGGGGTTGAAGAGCTACGATATACATCAAACATTGTAGAGGATAATTGAGATCAATTTAAGTCTCATGAAGATCCACCACCGTTTTTAAAATTTGACCAGGACCTCCATTATTAAAATCACTACATGTGGTAGGAGTTCCTGAGCCAATGTTAAATCACAGATCACCACCTCCACACACACAATCAAAAAGAAAACCAGCTCTGCAGTAATCAAGTGTCATAACACACACTGGAAGTATTTGGTGACCATTGTGGGAACCCAATGATGAAGCATGTCACCAACTAGGGGGCCGATTATGATGGAGGATTTTCCGCATCCTACGGGCCGGCAGAAGCCACCGCCGGCCCGGAGGATGCGGAAAATCCTCTGCGGACCCAGCAAAGACCTACCGCCACATTAGTATGGCTGGTGGGTCTTGGTTTCAGTTCGCCGCTTTTCTACCGCTGTTGGCTTACAACCGCGGCGGAAAAGCCCTAATATGGTGGCGGTGTCTCTCAGACACCGCCAGACATATTAGGATGGCTGTCAAAAAATGCTTTTCCGCTGCGGGTTCTCCGCCGTGGAAAAGCATACGGATCTTCACCTCGGGGGCACGTAGCGGGCCCCCTGGGTAAAGGGGGGGGTGGTGGGTGCACATGGGGTGTTACCTATGGTACCCCCCTGCATTTGTATTCAGAAATCGGCATGCACCGCGAGGTGCCTGCCGCTTTCTGCATACAAATGCAATGTATGCATTTTTAACATTGCGGCGGGTGCAGCTTGAAGCCCCACTCGCCGCAATGTTAAACAGAGGATGTGACCGCCAGGGTGGCAGTCACATCCTAATTGCACAAGAGGGAACGCCGCAGCCCATGCGGACGTTCCCTCCTACTCAGGGCTTGCGGATGGACGCAAGTCCGTCCGCGATCGTAATGTGCCCCTAGGTTGGTGAGTGAGGGTTCTTAAAAAACACCTTGTGGATTCCAAGAAAACCTTGCTACATCGATTATGAGAACCTAATCTTTAGTTAAGTAGGTAGCAAAAATGGTCTTGTTTTGTTTATATTAATGATTGTCTGGGAAGGCAGACAAGTTCCCTATCCCTCTCTCTCTCTCTCTCTGTTTGACTATATACATCGAATATCAAAATCCTTTGTTTGCCTGAGTATTGTTGTCTGGGCTTGCACAGTGACTGTCGGGGTCACATTTGCGCTGAATGCATTGTGATTTCCCATGCACCCTGTCCTTTCTGAGTCAGGTAAAGGGAATACAAGGTTAAGGGTGTCATTTAGCAATTAGGGATGTGCTTGCCTTTATTCCTTATTTGTGCATATTTTACAGTTTGTGATGCCGGATGAGATCTAAATTCACAGATTTGCAAGATCAGGATGCAAGTGGACTATGCCAGTTGAAAACTAATTTTGTTAACCAGGAACTTCAATTTAAAATGGGCTAACATAGCGATGGCATGTTCCTAGCTGCAGTGTTGCAACATTATTGTTCATCAACTTCTGCTAGACTTGCTGAGTTGACAGAGGAAAAATATAACAAATTCAAACTATCAAAATAACAAGCACAACTGCCTAACATGCGGATGAATTACCTACACTTGCAGTAAAAGATTCAGCAAAAACACATAGCTAAAAATGCAGTTCAGAATGTATTTGCAGATATTGTGAGTCCTGGAAGGAAACTGTATTTGTATTTTTGGATCTTTGTACAGAACACCAAAGAATGAAAACAAAATCATCATTAAAGCAACTTAAGCCTCCATCCGTTGGGTTGTCAAATTCCTACAAGAGTGAATATTTAAGATTAGGTCTCAATTATCCAACCAACAATTTCTGCAAAAACAAGTAAATTGGTAGCCTGGTCCTAAAACAAAGTAACTTTTGGCCTCAACAAAGAGGTCGAGTAGAACAAAGTTGTAGTTTAAACAGCATGAGTTGTTATTTGTAGACCAACACAAAGCTAGCACGATATGACAACTCTAAATAACTATTTTCTCACATTATTAGTAATGTTGAGTTCTGTACCGAAAATTGCTTCAGAAGTTTCCGCAAAACTACTGAAAAATATTCATCAAACTTGCTACGCTCTGCAACCCTATTTAAAATTGATGACCTGGATTGAAGGTATGCACTGATGCCCTTCATTTTTTTCTCCAAAATAAGTTCAATACATTTTGAACATTTATCGCACAAAACATTTTTTGTATGCAATTTATAAGGCAAACTGATACATGCATGTACTACGATTAAATTTATTAAAACTCTGTAGAAAATGTAAACATGTTTTTAAGAATTATAAAGTTCACAAACTTTGCTACAAAAAATGCTCTGGTCTAGTGCGTTTTACGAGTTTGTGCTTTCAATTAGATGTTTTTGTCTATGAACTTTAAACAAAACTTCAATTTTACTGTTTGTGCTTTATTTACATACATTAATCGACATTAGACAAAGGTATACAATGTGTGTTTGCTATGAACATTTGATTTTGCAAAAGAAACAATATTTTTTTCAACCTATAATAGAAACAGTTTAGTTGGTTGATGCGACCACCAGCTTGAATTACTAATATTTTGTTTGAATTGACATACTGCAATGGGTGTATATTAAGGTACTCATATATTTATAGTTCACCGACAAACTGCCATGATATATGACATTTGGGATTTTCATACTCTGTATGAGATCCTACAAGTACACAAAGGATAGAAAACAAGTATATGCAGTATTTGTTGTGGGCATATACCACTAATTGTGAGATAGCCTGGCTACTTACACTGGAAGGTCAACAAAATCGACGCATCTCAATTAACGTAAAGCTTAGATATATATTCACAATCTGACAACAAACTTGGAAGATACACTGTCCTGTGTTTTAAACATCCCCAAAAAAACTATTAAATACTAAACTTATCAAAGCACATCATTCATAATAGATGACTAGCAAGAATAAAAGTATTCATATACGTTACTCATATTGAATTGACCCAGTATAAACTAAAGGTTTTAAGAAGGTTCACTAACTAGTTCCTGCAGTGTGACACAACACAGAGGTACCACTCCTCCTGAGAGAGGATACAGATCAAACACTGTATTATGGGGCGGAGTGAGGAATTTAGAGGCAATCTTACAAGAATCATGGTGAGGGCTAGCCAAAACAACATAACTACTGATATTTGCCTCCAATAAGCAAGTCATATGTACTACTTCAAAAGTAAAAGGACAATGACGTGTGCATATACTGCCTTTATCATGCTGAAAGCACTCAAACCTTCAGCATCAACCTCGGCAGCAGCATTTCTGCAATTTCTCACAATCTTAACGCAGTGAGGGTCACAAAAAAGGAACTAACCTCATGGAAAATCCACCTGCTTTATTTTTAACAGTGTAAACCTCAGATTGTTTCAAGTGCATTTTTTTTACAATTGTCTGAAAAATACAGAGTAGAATATCTGTGCCCTTTAAACTCTTCAAGTTATGTACGTAATAGAGATTTGATTTAACTTCCTTGAGCGATGGCTGTCTTCACGTTTAAAGCGACATTCCATTTAAATAATCACTCATAGATTCCCTCTTTACTTCTCTGTTGCTCTAGAGTTTTTTCATCTTTTTTCCAGACAGCTAAAAATATTTATTATGATTGTTTTAGATATGTTTGTGTTTTCATAGTGATTGATCTTGGTTATCTCTGCTACAAGAAGAATACGTATTTCACACAGTTTCTTTGTGTAGCCTGCAGCCACCTATGGTGCAACAAGAACTCGTCGTGCGCGCAGAGGATTTTTTTTCTGTTGGTTGTTGTGACATTACAGGAAAAATAATTAGGCAGATCCTTTCTAACCCCCCACGTACAAACACTCCCTTGGTTCCCTCCCCCCACAGGACAGAGAGGTCCACCTTCTTTCTGCGGTACGTCAGTGATTGAAACGCTGGGGCTTTCTCTCCCTGACAAGCTGCTCCCGTCAAGGTCAGAGCCCCCTCCCTGGCAGGGAGCCATTTTGTTATGTCACCTGGCAACCGGTACCATCCATTCCTTCCCACTCTCTCTCACCACCCTTCAACACGCCCACCCAGTTATACGCCCCCCCCCATGACAGGGTTCTCTTAAACCTGAACCCATTTAAAATATGGGGTGGCTCACAGGATGACCTCTGCAGAGTTCATTTCCATAATGGTGGCCTTTGGCCCTTCCTCTCCCTCCTGGCAGAGAGAATCAGTCTTTTTTCTACCCCGGGCCCATATTAGCATAATAAATTCTGTCATAATGTATTTTAATATAAAGCAGTCTTCCAGTGGCTTTCTTGTGGGCGGGCTTATAAATTAGATACCGTGCCCGGGAAGTCCTTCTGTCCTTGAAGCTCTCTATATTCTGATCTGTGGGGAAGCAGGGGGATGTTTCCCTTTGTAGGCCGGCGCCTTTGAAAAACCGGTAGGGCTGGAGCAGCGCACGTTGCAGGACATTAAGAGGAGATGGTACCCGCTGTGGCCTCTCAAAGTGTTAAAATGCTGCAATAGAACACATTGGTAAAAATCCCAGTTAACCTACTACAAGTGGCTTCTACAAGCGTCAGTTCAGCAGATGGGACCTTATATTGCATTGTATTAAATTTGCATTTGTATACCACTGATAAGTGTGTTGAGGCTCTCTGTCCATATATGCAATGGAAACAAACAAAAATCAGGCTAAAGGAAAATGCCCACTAAAATCATTAGTCAACCATACTAATAGTTCCAAGATGTAAATGGAATGCAATGAAATGTTCCCCATTACAGCGGAGTCTGGTTCCAAAAATCTACATGCCAGCAACTTTTTAAATATTTCTGATGCTTTATTAAAGAGTATAAGGATCACTGGATGTGTGAGATTCCACAAACTGAGTTCATGTATAATCATTCTTTACTGAGGGCTTATTTAGCATTTGAAAGACGGTGCTCTATTTGACAGAGTGGCAGAGAGCATTACCACCACCATCATGCTGATGGACCACGTACCTCAGATTTAGAGATGATCATCAGTCCAGCGGCCATCTCTGAACGGTGAAAGGAATAGCCATCATGAAGGTAAGTTACAAAGAATTAGTATTTGAAAAGTATAGCAGAGGTGTAGGGTACCACTGTGCTGAGAGACATCACGACAAAAAAATGTAAAACAAAGGGCAGCAGAGGGATCTTTCTCAAAAAAGTGCTAAACTAATTTTAAATAACTAGTGGGCAAAAAGTCTGCAAAGGATATTTGCTGCCCCTTGGCACTGTCATGGTGAGAAAGGGGGAGTGTATAATGGCTGGGTGGAGAAGGTAACATGGCTGCTGCTGTTCTCTTCTGGGTGGAGAGGTGGTTGGCTTTCATTTGTCTGTCTTGGCTGGAGTGAGTAGGAAGATTCTACTTCTCTCTTCTGAGTGGGAAGAGTAGGGTGACTTCCACGGCGCTCTTCTGGGTGGAAAAAGGTGCTATGTCTTCCATTACTCTCAGCCGGGAAGGAGAAAATAAAAGAGCACCCAATACTCTCTCTCGGGTGGAAGTGGATGGCATTGTTTCCATTATGCTCCACTGACAGAGGGAGCGTGGTTTCCACTAATCTCTGCTGGCTGATAGTGATTTTCTTTGAATGAAGAAGAGTAGCCTGGCTTCCATTAGTCTCTTTTGGTTGGCCGGGAATAAGAGATGTTCCACTACTGTCTTCAGCAAAAGAGAGTAATATTGCTTCTAGTACCTGGCTTGCAAGAATGGAGTGGAATCCAATATTCCTTAAATTCCTAATTTGGCCCTTTCGATGGAGAGCTTGCACAGTTCCCTTTCTCTTTCACACACACCGGCGTATAGAGCTATCAAAGGTTTGTAACTGTCTCTCCGTGTGACACTGAATCTGATCAGCATCAAGGGTCAGATTTCCTGTGTACTTGCCAACAGGGCGTAAAAGGCATCCCATTCTTGTCCACTGTCCAGGTCACAATGTCTTAGCCAATATTCATGTTCCCAAATTCATCATAGTAGATGGTGCTGTTTCTGATGAAGTTTATCGTCTTAATTATTTTAGCAGCTCATCTCCAGCCCGAATGCTATTCATCATCTTCTAGAAACGCACCGCACGGCCGTCTCTCTCCTTTGCTAGCCACAGAGGCAAGGCTGGTCGTGGCAGAACTTCAAGAGACCCTGTCCAGGGTACCAACAATTTTCTGATAGAGTCTGAGTTCTGGGCATCACTTTCTGGGGTTTTCTTCCCAGAGTCTGTTGGCGTCTCCAGTGTTCGCTTGGAGGCCAGTCAGAACTTCAAGAGACCCCATCCGGGGTACCAACAATTTTCCGATAGATACTGCAGTCTGGGCAGCACTTTCTGGGGTTTTCTTCCCAGAGCCAGTCGGCGTCTTGAGAGCGTTCGCTTGGAGGTCTGTCAGAACTTCAAGAGACCCTGTCCGGGGTACCTACATTTTTCTGAGAAGTTCTGTTGTCTAGGCAGCACTTTCTGGGGTTTTCTTCACAGAGTCTCTTGGTGTCTCCAGAGTAGCTTGTAGGCCAGTCTGTTCACGAATACGTTGCAATTCAGCTTCAATGGCTCTGGAATGCTTTTCATTTGGGTCCTGTAATTGCAATGGATGGTGACTCAGGGCTAGGACCAGCTTGTAGCTTGGTATCCTCCGAACAGCTTCATTCAGCTGGTGCATCTCATTCAGTTGCTCCTGCGCACTACGCAGCTTAGAGCGGACCTCTTCAAATGCATTGCGAATAACTGTACTGTCGTCCAATAGTTTAGATATTGTATCCATCAGCATCTCCACGTGGTTCTCACTCTCCCGCTGGAGCTGTGCGTATTTCTGGTTGTAGCTCCCCAAGGCGCGCCGGTTTTCCAGTTTTAGAGTTATACTGCGCCTGCAAGTCCAGGAGCTGCTTCTTGGCTCCTTCTTGCTGGTTCTTCAGGATCATGTGCCGAGAGGGGAGGGTGACGTCGTGGTTCATGGCGCCTTCCTTCTCTTTGCTCAGGGCTTTTTGAGCCTTTACTTTATGTACCACAAAATCTTCCTGGGTCTTTTTGTGCTCCGCACGCTCCTTCTGAAGGGACTGCTCCAGCCTGGGCAGCTGCTCATACTCCTCTTCCAGCAGAGCAGAGAGCGTCTCCTGCTGCTGCTCGAACTGGAACTGTGAGTGCCTGTACAGGTAGAGCACGGAGCCCAGGCACGTCAGGAAGGCCAGCAGGCAGAAGACTGACTTCAGAATCTTTATCTGCCTGCCAGGAGGGCCGGACCCTCGGACTCCCCTGATCATCTTGACGCAATGTCCGACTGATAAACTTATGGGCCCTGCGCGGATTTATACAACCCTGCTCAGCCTCCCGGATTATGACATTGTTGTGTATCGCAGCACAGCACTGTGACGTGGTGTCAACGCGCCTTGCGTCCCACACAGCATCAACCCTTGATGTCTAAGTACGTCTGCACCCTGAGCAGTGCACGCCTGGGCCTTCGGAGCCTGTGAGGGGGCTCCTCGAGCCCTTGAAATGGATGGATGTGATCCAAGACTCTCAGGCGAATATTCCTCCTGGAAGCACGCGGCCTTCGATGCACAGCGCATCCCTTTTTCCGTAGAATTGGCCCGTTTTCAGAATGCCGCACTGTGCGTCTCGAGGGACCAGAGAGTCTGCAGCCAAACTCTCACCAGATCTAACACCAGAACACCTCCTGAAAACGGAAACACACAAATCACCAGGTCCCGAGCCAGGTGGAATAGAAAGAAATAGGAATAAACAAAGTTTTAGGGCTTTCCATCATTAACACACAATCTAAGTCGCTCTCTACGTGCGCAGGTGCTAAAGCGTCTCCCACTGGCAGTAATTTAAAGCCCCTGCGGCCCACACCTTAGTGCCACAGGAGGGCAAATCCCAAAGGCTAGTCTTTGGACCCACTGGGGTTAGGTTGAATTTTCCATGAAAAAGCCCCATCTCTACCGCCCATCAAACTAACCAGGATCAGAAAACCTTCCTATAAGGGCCACTGTAATTATGTTATTTTTTTTCATCGTTTTCCACATAATTATGAATTTGCCGAATGGCTGTACAATCCATAATCTGCTGCATAATTTATAGAATTGGGGATCTTTGCTAAAACAGTGTTAAAATTGATGAAAATGACAACATTTTGAAGTAATTCTTTCACAAAATGTGCTGTATTATGCCACCTAATTTGCCTCTTCTTGCCGAATAATTTAGTCAACCCGGCTGCTTAATTTGGTCATCTCCTGCTGCTTAATTCCAGGGGCGGTGCCTATAAAGTAGACCCCACTCCTAAACATGTTCCCTATCTTCATTTTTTTATAGTCCCCTTTGTATTTTAAGTGTGTTTTTTCACGTGTTCTCGCATGCGGGCGCACTGAAGTTGCTTCAAAGTGTAAAACGCACTGTAAAAATTACCTAAGAAATATGTGTTTTTTCTTTTATGGGTAATGCATGAGGAAAAGGCTGCGTCTTTGCACCATGTGAGCGGCTTTGGCATAATCCTGAAAATTCTGCAGCGAGCTGTCGCCCTGAGTACTTGTGACTCCCAAAGGGCCCTCGAATTCTCTTCTTGAATTTTTCTCAGATAATAAATCCTTAAAATGACTTTGAGTATTTAATTCAAAAGGCTTGACAGCCATCTACTGGGCCTGTGAATAGCAGAGGCAATGTGTTCCTTTTAAAGATAATCAGTGTTTGTTTCCCTCCTCTCCCCCCAGTTAATCTTTGATTAAGAGTACTTATAAATCACAAAAAATACACATAAACGCTTGTCATGCAATCAGTGGGATTAGCAGCGCTGACACACAACTGCCCTTGCACGCATCAGTACAGAATGGGCTGCAGCAGCGCACACTGCCCTACCACGGGGTCTCCCCAGTCCTGTCCTGAAGTGAGCTAGCTATCTCATTCTCCATTCCCATTCAAGTCCTGGCCTCTCTCCTGAAACCACAGTGGCGCAAGCCAGTGTGTGTAAAATCCAGTGAGGACATAATAACAGTGCCTGTTAAATAGCCAATGGAGCAGGGCTGGACTTCACATTTAGGACAGAGGGGAAATGATTAGTAGCCTTATAGGGGTGGCTGAAAGGAAGTTACCAGTTATCCAGCCTGGCTAGCAACTTTAAGGAAACACACTATTGTTGGGGATGCATGCATACGTATTAACTCACTGACTCAAAAATGCCGATGAAGTCAGGGAATTAAGAGGGAGAGTTCAATAAGGTGAATCAGAGCGAGCACTTTGGAAGGGCGTAAGGTGTGCAAAGCAGCTGACCCCATTAGTCTATGGAGGCATTTTGTTTATAGTATGGGGGGTAACGAAAAGTATAAAAGGGTGACAAATGCCAAATGCGGACGAGCTGAAACGCATGGCTATAAATATATTTTACCCTCACCCCCGAATTAGTCCTGAAGATGTTCCGACTCGCTCAGTACACTAGGATCTGGTATAAGCACATTTTACATGGATGTGTTTACTCCCATGTCCTCCACTGCAGGTGTGATTGGTGGGCTCCTGCTCGATTGAGGTACTACGAGCCTGATTTATATCAAAGTGTTTTCCCCATTCTGCATGTATGGGGAAGGTCGCTGATACATAAAGGCGTTCATTTGGCATTCACCTTAAACGTAATTAATTCCCTACTGTTCGCACAGTTAAGGCATGCGCAGAGGGGAGCGCTGTCTTCTATTTATATGGCGCCTCGCGCAGCTCAGCGTGAACGTTCTATTCCTCGCTCTGTAGAACGTTCCAAGAGTAGGCGCTTAACGGGTGACTTCTCCTCAAAGTGACTTTGTGGTGGTGATGGGGGCTTGAGACTATGCCCCTTAATTTACGTCTTAAGGTGGCACCTGCACCCCTGCATACATTTATATTAAAAGACTGCTAATGTAGGGTGACCAGATACTCAAAACAAAAAACAGGAACAGGTCATTGACATAGAAGTAGGACTATGGTTTGCAGTAACCATCGACATAAAAGTGGGACTATTTGACAGCTTTCATAGACATAGGAAAAGGACTACAATGACAGCTCCCTCCACAGACCGAGATGAAGCATTACAGACAACAAATCGGAGGTCTTTTATTGGGTACACAGTCTAAATATCGATTCCTAATTGTCGACCTACACAAATATCGAAGGTACAGAATTGTCAAGAATATCATTGGAAAGAATATCGACCCTTAGGTAAGTAATATTGAATTTATTTATATCGATGTAAGTAATATCGAAGTTAGTAATATCGATAGCATATATATCGATGTAACAAATTTCGATGTTACTAATATCGATATTTGTATTATTGAAGACTGTGCCTTGCGGGGAGATACCGCCGCTGGGACGACTGTTGCATTTTCCTGACCTCGCCGCACCCGCTCCGCGGGTGCCGCATCGCGCTCCGAGCTCTGGGCCTGAGGTAATTGGACGCCCTGAGGGAGCTGTGAACTGCGGGCTCTTGCTGGTGGCGTGTAACAGGGCTGCGAGCGTAGCAGGGACTCCATCTCCCAGGAGTCCCTGCCTGACCTACAGCTACCATCTGGTCCGCTCTCCTTGTTGCCCCGCCCACAGCCCACTGGAGGGAACTTAATCGCCAGCTGCACATACCTCGTGGGTGTACTATTGAAGACGGTGCCTTGCGGGGAGATACCGCCGCTGGGACGACTGCTGCATTTTCCTGACCTCGCCGCACCCGCTCCGCGGGTGCCGCATCGCGCTCCGAGCTCTGAGCCTGAGGTAATTGGACGCCCTGAGGGAGCTGTGCACTGCGGGCTCTTGCTGGTGGCGTGTAACAGGGCTGCGAGTGTAGCAGGAACTCCATCTCCCAGGAGTCCCTGCCTGACCTACAGCTACCATCTGGTCTGCTCTCCTTGTTGCCCCGTCCACAGCCTACTGGAGGGAACTTAATCGCCAGCTGCACATACCTCGTGGGTGTACTATTGAAGACTGTGCCTTGCGGGGAGATACCACCGCTGGGACGACTGCTGCATTTTCCTGACCTCGCCGCACCCGCTCCGCGGGTGCCGCATCGCGCTCCGAGCTCTGAGCCTGAGGTAATTGGACGCCCTGAGGGAGCTGTGAACTGCGGGCTCTTGCTGGTGGCGTGTAACAGGGCTGCGAGCGTAGCAGGGACTCCATCTCCCAGGAGTCCCTGTCTGACCTACAGCTACCATCTGGTCCGCTCTCCTTGTTCCCCCGCCCACAGCCTGACACCACCCCTACGTATTGGTTGTGGCGACCCGCTGCGCGGGAGCGTCGTCGGGTGAAGACCGGGCCAAGAGCGGGCCCGTTCGTGACAGTTCGTGACCGGGCCGGGCCCCCCCCCCCTTATTTTTGCTCCCTCCTGTACATCTATAGTGTGGGGAGATGTCCTGCCGAGATACTAGGAGCAAGTCATCCTTAGGGGGAGCAGCTATTACTGGAGGTATGGAGAAATTTCTGGTAAGAGCCAATACTCTTATTGATACCGAAATAGACGCTCTGGAGAAGCGCTTATCTAAGGAACTAATAACCAACAAAAGATCCTCCCTTGGTACTCTGGCTTGTGCCAAAACTCCGGACCGGCATAAAGAGACTAGTAATAATGCCACGATGAACTCTTCTTTAAAATCTGTGGAGATTAATTTGGCGTCACCTGATCTGGACTTATTGGTTAATGAAATTCTCCCTAAAATTGATTTGGTTCTTGACATTAATATGCCCACTCTCCCTGATCCAGTTGTTATTTGTGATTTTATTTCAAATGGGGTGAAGGAGGGGGCTGCATCCAAACGTAAAAGACCATATAATTCAAAATCGGGAGGCAAATCCAAATCTGCCAAACTTCGACATGAAACCCTCAACCCCACACCTAGTTCATCCCACTCCCTATCTAACTCTGATTTTCCTATAGAAACCCTGGGAGCTCTTTTTAAAACCTTCCTATTCCCCTTAGAGTCTAAATTGGAACGCATTGAACTCCGTCTATCCAATATCGAGAAAACCTCGGCTGCTATTCTAGCTGGACTCTCCGAGTCTAATTCTCCCTCTAATCCTCCTAACTCTCAAATTCTCCCAACCAATTTAGGCCCTTCCCTAGTGATTCCTGCTGCCCTTCCTTTGCAACCCCCTATGGGCAACACAGCCCCGATACAAAGTAGCAATCCTAATATTCCACCTCTGCTACCAGCAGGTCCAGTTCACCCCACGACCGCTACCAACGGGGCCATATCTAATGACCATATAGTTCCCCCAACCCTGAAAAGTTTGTTCCTAGACCACGTAGACCCGACCTGCCCCCCGAAACCAATCGCTTCATGTTAGTCATGGCTGGTGTCCCCCCCCCCTTGAGGCAGGAGAAGGTGAGAATTTTCTTTCACTCAAAAGTAGAGTCAGTAAATGGCTGAATTGGAATAGACCCCTCCCAGCCCACTTTAATAATGAAATTATTATGGTGAGAGTACCTTGGCTGGGTAAAACCAGAAAGTCTATAACTGGGGATTGTTTCACGGTGAGTTTTCGAGACCCTAGGACAGTTCTACACATATGTGCCGGGTTTAATAGATCTCTCGATTCCACCATTCAGACACTGCCAGTGACCTTCCCCCCCCCTTATCCATATGCACCATGACCAAGTCCGAGGTAACTGGACGAGGGTCGAGCGGAGGGGTAGATCTCGTGGGTATGAAGCAAGACCGGTTTTTCTGCCCCCTGAGACCCCCTTCTATGATTTTAACCGATTCAACTGTCTTAACGGGCTGGATGGTGTTGATTGACTGCCCCCAGCCCCAGTTCCCACCCCTCTCACTACTGGTAACGATCTAGTTGTAACATCGGGTATCGGTTCATCTTTCACTTCTCCACCTGTAATGCCCCTTACCGCTGTCCCGGTGTACTCACTTCCCCAGGGAACTGTAACCTCTGATAATAATTTAGTTGCAGCCATGGGCCAATGCTTAGTACCCGTAACATCTTCCATCTCTACTCTGGTGCACACACCCCCTCAGGGAGCCAACCCCCTTGTCCCTACCCATTTTCCTGTCCCGATGGTTTCCCTAGCTGCCAATAAACCCTTTATCTCTATTGTACCAGAGACCACTGTACCAGCCCCCTGTATCCCTGGCCTTAAATTTGCCAGTTGGAATGTTGCAGGTTGGAGCCGGCAAATGTCGTCCCTGGGCTGGAGCGAAATCCTTTCCGACTTCGATGTCTTATGTCTACAAGAGACATGGGTAACCACTGATATCACCCTCGATGGATTTGTGTCATATAACCACCCGGCACAAAGGTCTAATATGGGCAGGGCCAAAGGGGGGTTGGTAATTTTACTTTCTGTGAATATCCCTGTTCGTATGAAATTACATCAGACAGTGGGTCTCCATTCACACATTTTAATCCTGGAACATATAAGGGGCCATATAATTATGTTGATTAATCATTACAACAATTTGTTTGATGCTTCTAATACCACTGTGGTGGATGAGTTGGGTCTAGCCGTGAGTAATATTCGTAAAGGCATTCATAAACCCTTCGATATCATCTGGGGAGGGGATTTTAACATTCGTACCTGCCCCCTTTCATTCACCAGAATTTGAGGGTATGATGGGGATAATGGGGAAAACTGGGCACATTTTATTCATTCACCCTATGGTGATTCCCTCAATTCTTTCATGTTAAACATGGACTTATGATACACCCCCCGGCCGCAGACGCTGATGGTAACCCTGTACCAACCTTTGTAGGATTGAACTCGGCCTCTGTTATCGATCATTTATTAGTTTCTGTACATTTTGTCCCATTTTGTACGGTTCCAATTGTTGTCGACCTTGGAAGTAGCGATCATAATGCTATCACCATGCTGATTTCTGTTTGGGGGGCTCCAGCTAACACTCAACGCTTAATAGTTGAAGATGTAACCCCTTGTAGGTAGAATGGTATCCGTATCAAGTGGTGTATGGATAACTCCGAGAGGCTGCAGCTTAACATCTTAGAAGCGGGGTCTGTGGCAATATTGAAATGTTTGGATTCAGAGGCATCCCCTGAGTGCATTATAGCCGATTTTGTGGAACTAGGTACAATTATAAAAAGATCGCTTACCATCACCAAAGGCCTAATTAAGAAGGAAAATGTTGGCTGGTTTGATAGCATGTGTACCAAATCTCTCCGGGAACTCAAGCGGGCACTCACTAAACAACGCAGAGACAGGGAGGCTATTACATCCCTTAGACTGACTTATAGAAAGCACCTAACTCGCAGAAAACAAGAGCTAAGGGAGCAAGCTTGGGATGCTCTTGATAAAGCAGCTATATTGCATGATAGTAAGCTCTTCTGGAACACGGTTAACAGCCCTTTTGTTGTAAAAGAAGACTTCCCCGTATTGTCAGCCCAGGTTAGTGAATCAAACTGGGTTGCTCACTTTTCTGAAATCTTTGACCCGACTAGGGAGGATTGCGCTAGTTCCCCCTCCCCCATGTTTGAAGTGAAGTTATCCCTCGATATTACCCTTCAAGAAGTGGAAACTGCCATCAGTCAGAGCAAAGGGGGAAAGGCACCGGGACCTGATGGGGTCCCGGTTGACCTGTATAAATCCAACCCGACACTTTGGAGTCCACTTCTAACACAGGTGTTCAATGCTTCAGTTAGGGAGAGTACACCAACTACCTGGAGTGAATCCATAATCTTACCCATCTATAAGAAGGGAGATAGAGGAGAGGCTAAGAACTACCGCCCTATCTCCCTTCTGGATTCCTCCCTCAAGATCATGAGTAGGGTCATACTGATGCGTTTAGTGCAATGGGCGGAGGACAATAAAATTCGAGCGGAATCTCAATACGGCTTCCGCAAAGGCCTTGGGACAACAGAGCAGTGTATCAATCTCGACCTCCTCATCGGGAAGTACACCAAAGCGAAACAGGGTTCTTTATTTCTCTGTTTCGCTGATCTCTCGAGTGCATTTGATCTAGTGGACCATACTCTGTTATGGTCCACCCTACTGGAAATGGGAGCCCCCCCTGCAATTATATATTTCCTGGCCAGACTCTACAATAAACTAACGGCCCAGATCTGCTATGGTCAGGCAGGGGAATGCACTGGGAAAATTAGGGTTAACTCAGGCATAAGGCAAGGCTGTGTGCTGGTTCCATTGCTTTTCTCCCTTTTTATAAATTCCATGGAGTCCGAATTGAAGAGGGTACAGGCAGATTCCCCGCAGGTTGGTGGTTATCCTGTGCCGGTCCTGCTATATGCCGATGATACGGTCCTACTCTCTTTTACTCCAAACGGGCTCCAAAACCTAATGAACTATTTTTTACGACTTTATTAAGGGGAGAAAACAGAAAATCAACAATTCCAAGACTTTCATTATGGCCTGTGGGAAATGGATGAAACTTACCAAGCCGTTTCATTTTAATAATCACAGAATAGAGGTTGTGGACAGATTCTGTTATCTTGGTGTAACTTTTAATAACAGAGGGACTTGGGCACCTGAGATTTTAAATGTGAATGCTAAAATGGACAAAAGCTCCTCTGGAGTATTTCGCTTTGCATCAAAGTTAGGTAGCCGCCGTATTCCAGACATGTTAAATATCTATAGGCATAGATGTGTATCCATCGCTCTATATGGTTCTGGTATATGGGGCTATTGTAACCACAGGGAATTGCAAGTCACTGAGAATCAGTTCCTTAAAAGACTCCTTTGTCTACCTTCCTCGGCATCCAATGAACTGAGCCACAGAGAGGTGGGCATGAATCATCTTACAGACCTAATGGGAATGAGACCTCTAATGGTCTGGAGGTCAATCTGGGTTAAGGATGAGACTGACTTTTCCAGGCGGATTATCCTAGATTGTCTTCGTTTGGACAACGCCCGCAAGATTCCCTGGTTAAATTACGTTTCCTCTTCTTATAGTGACATTTTTAACCTTGATATTGTTAGTGACCCCCATAGTGCTGTTACTGTACCAAAAAAGGAACTCAAGAATGTCTTTTTAGGGACCAAATCTAACTTGCGCAGGGCTGAATGTAGCCTCATGCCAACTCATGTATTTTATCATTCTAATATGTTGGAAGACAGGGGCATGCCTATGTACCTTAAAACTATTGCCAAGCAATCCCATCAGTTTGTTCTCACTAGGTTGAGACTTGGTATTGTACATAATTTAGTGGCTTTTCCAAAGATGAAAATTTATAGCCAATCCCCCCGACCCTGTGATGGCCTAACTAGGCAAAGCACTTTGCATTTTATGCTTATTTGCCCTTTTTACATGCACCTTCGTCGTTACTACCTCAGACCTGTTTTTAAGAAATATTCTGTGTATACTACTGCCCAAGCACTGAAACTGTTATTTGCACTTGATACCTTGGATATCTGTTTTTTTACCGCTACCTTTTTACTAAAAGTTGTTTCTCATTGGAAAAGCCTGGTGTTTTAATCCCATTATTGATGAGCTGTTTTTCCTACTGAAATGTCTGTTGCCTGTATTTTTACACATTGTTTGCTTTTGTGATTGTTTTTAATAATCGAATAAAGCTTTGAAATTGTATTATTTTTATGTATTTAATTATGTATGTGTAATATGCTTTTGTTAAGTATTTTAATTATTATTAATAATGTTATTTTTAGGTAAATTATATGTTTTAGTACCGGAGAGGGTTGTGGGTTTATAGGGGAATAGGGTGGGAAGTAATTAAAGTATACTTAATTAATTAATAATTTTTAGGAATTATAAAATAATTTTAATTATTTTTTGTTTTTATTTCTGTAGCGGGTTGTGAGTTTATAGGGGAATTGGGTTGGAAGTAATTTAATTGTAATTAATTAATGATTTATATTTTTTTGTTATGGATAATTGTTTTATTTATAATTATTAATTGATAATTAATGTTTTTAATTGTTATTTAATTTTTTTAATTGGTAATTCATGTTTGTAATTGGGAAATAATTTTTGTAATTGGTAATTAATTATTTAATTGGTAAATAATGTTGGTAATTATTTCTTATTAATTGGAAAATATTTGTAATTAATTGGTAACCAATGTTTTATAAAAAATATTTGGTATGCAAATAGTTTTATTGTTTAATAATTTTTAATTGTGAATTAATTTTAAATATTATTTTTTGTAATGAAAAATATTTTATTGTTTAATATTTATTGGTATTTGGTGTTAATTTATTGTTAATTAATTATTCAAATGTAATTGTTATTAATTGTTTGTAAATGATGTAGATTTATTTAAAATTTTTATTATACATTATTTTAAATATAAAAATTATTTTTAAGTATGTTATATTTAAATTCTACGCTATCCAACGCTTTCCCTTCTGTTGCACCCTCTGGAGTTGGAATAGTAATTTTTACCCCTACGCTATCCAACGCATTCCCTACTGTTTCACCCTTTGGAGTTTGAATAGTAATTTTTACCCCTACACTATCCAACGCTTTCCCTACTGTTGCACCCTCTGGAGTTGGAATAGTAATATTTACCCCTACGCTATCCAACGCTTTCCTAACTGTTACACACTCTGGAGTTGGAATAGTAATTTTTACCCCTACACTATCCAACGTTTTCCCTGCTGTTGCACTCTTTGGAGTTGGATTAGTAATTTTTACCACCACACTAACCAACGCTTTCCCTACTGTTGCACCATCTGGAGTTGGGATAGTAATTTTTACCCCTACGCTATCCAACGCTTTCCTTACTGTTACACACTCTGGAGTTGGAATAGTAATTTTTATCCCTACGCTATCCAATGTTTTCCCTACTGTTACACCCTCTGGATTTGGAATAGTAATTTTTACCCCTACGCTATACAACGCTTTCCCTACTGTTGCACCCTCTGGATTTGGAATAGTAATTTTTACCCCTACGCTATCCAATGCTTTCCTTACTGTTACACCCTCTGGGGTTGGAATAGTCATTTTTATCCCTACGCTATCCAATGTTTTCCCTACTGTTACACCCTCTGGAGTTGGAATAGTAATTTTTACTCCTACGCTATCCAACGTTTTCCCTACTGTTACACCCTCTGGAGTTGGAATAGTAAATTTACCCCTATGCTTTCCAACGCTTTCCGTACTGTTGCACTCTCTGGAGTGGAAATAGTAATTTTTACCCCTACGCTATCCAACGGTTTCCTTACTGTTGCACTCTCTGGAGTGGGAATAGTAATTTTTACCCCTACGCTATCCAACGTTTTCCCTACTGTTTCACTCTATGGAGTTGGAATAGTAATTTTCACCCACCCGCTTTCCCTACTGTTGTACCATCTAGAGTGGGAATAGTAATTTTTACCCCTACGCTATCCAACGCTTTCCCAACTGTTGTACTCTCTGGAGTGGGAATACCAATTTTTACCCCTGTGCTATCCAACATTTTCTCTACTGTTTCACTCTCTGGAGTTGGAATAGTAATTTTTACCCCTACGCTATCCAACGCTTTCCCTACTGTTGCACTCTCTGGAGTGGGAATAGTAATTTTTACCCCTACGCTATCCAAGGCTTTCCCTACTGTTTCACTCTCTGGAGTGAGAATAGTAATTTTTACCATTACGCTATCCAACGTTTTCCCTACTGTTTCACTGTCTGGAGTGGGGATAGTAATTTTTACCCTTACGCTATCCAATGTTTTCATTACTGTAGTTTATTTTAGACTTTAAATAGTGGTTTTATTTATTTATGTATTTAATATAATTTTTTTAATTTATTAAATATATTTGTTTATTTTAATTTATGTTATTATTTTATGTGTGTAGATATTTTTGTAATTTATAGTATACTTTAATAATTTATAAATAAAAAAATAATTAATAAAATGTATTATTAGGTAAGTATATATTATATGTTATGTTAATTTTGTATTAAAGTTATATTATTCAATGTAATATTTATTATTTTAAACATTATTAAATATTTAAGTATCATTTAATTTATTTTCCTTTTTTTTTTTACAAAAAAACCCGATATTTTTAATGACGATATTTTTAACATCGATATTTTGGTTTCGATATTTTTGTACTGACCATGTTGTAGATAGGGTGTCGATATACTTGCCTTTGATATTCCAGCGTCGATGTTCTGTAGGTCGATATTATGTCCCTCAATATTCTGTCATAGATTCCTTTTATTGGCACCCCTCTCCTTTATGCAGCATCATTAGTACTTTTTATTACATTTACACTTTTAAGGACTATAGCATATCTTTGCAAAAAATCAACAAAACATCACAGGCAAGCAAACCCCAGATTTACTAGCTTTATCAATGCTCATTTCTATAGCTGCTCGTCAGCACCACGTAAAGTACAACTCGCTAATGTTGCTTAGTTGCTCATGACAGAAAAGCATGGGAGGTAAACGGCGGAATGCTAAATTGCCAAAGGACAGCCAAGGACCAATGTTAGAAAAACACTTCTCTTCAGGTATTACTGCCTTAGGGTCTTAAGGGTCGCAAAGGCTGGCCGACCACACTGTCCACCCACATTTGCGTAGTCACTGCTGGAATGTCATGTTACCTTACTAGGGTTTGTAAAGTGCACTCTAGCCATTGGTATCATCTCATAGCGTAATAGCGTAATAGTGTGAAGATCTGAGCAAAAAGCTCGAGCAGCCCTGCTCGCCTCTTCCACAGGCGTTAATACAGCTCCATTAAGTCCTTTCCAGCTAAACAGTTTGCCGTGATCTGAAAGGTCAGTCAAGAGGACAAGTTATAGAGAAGATTCAGTTTTGATGATATGCAATTGTTCAAATATGGATGGCACGATGACATAGGTAGTGCTGTGTTTAAAAGAGAAGGGAAATCCAGATAGAAAATGTATCTCTGAAAAGGATTTCCCTTCCTGATACAGCGCTCACCTCAGTGACGACACACCCCTTGAACAGTGCAAAGAGAGCATGTGCACGCATGCTCAACCGGAACAATGAAAAACAGGGACATTTGAGTCACTTGGAGAAAAGTGTTGGGACACTTCTCCAAAAACAGGGACCGTCCTGGGAAAACGGGGACGTCCGGTCACCCTATGCTAATGGAGCAAGGCACGAACCCGTCTCTGCCTGGCCACCGAAAGCAGCTCAAGTGGCTAGTGTGTGGGGGTAATCTAAGACACGTGTAGCACACAGGCCTAGCCATGTCTGTGGGCAGGCAGGTGGTCTGGAGTGCAGGTTTCAATGACCTGACCGCATAATTGCAGGTGAGCTTGTCAATATGCGTCAACAAAAGGGTCCCCCCCCCCGGGTGCTGTGTGTAGACAGCGGGCCTGTAACGCAGGCTCCTAGCCCAGTCGTTTATTTAAAGCCGGGAATCTACTTGCGACCTGTCTAACATCACAGGACTCTATGTTCTGTTATAGCGAGGAGACGAGAGACATGCCCTTTGGGGGACATCTCACATTGACTTCGCAACGTAGCCTAGTCATTTCTTTAGAAACAAGCATTTGCAATGCAATAGGTCTCGCATTAGGAAAGTTTGAGCTATTGGTATTGTAATTGACAAGTTTTTTATATATGTTTTGTTTTTGAAAATAGCGAAATTAATAGCTTTGTCTTTTACAATACCAATAGTTATAACTTTTGCAAATGTGACACCTATAGCATTTTTAATGCAATATGTGTTGTATTTAAGTGACTTACATGTATTGGTATTACAAATAACAATGGCTTTTAATTTCTTTTAATAATTAATACTTAAATAAAAGTTATTGTAATTTATAATGGCAATAGCTCAAACTTTTGTAAATAACGTTTGTGAAGATTATGTTTAGTGCATTTATTGTGACGAAAATCCAAGAACAGAAGTGAAATATTAACATCTTTTTGTTACAGTTGTAATAAAGCATGAAACATTGAGAGAACATATTTGAACCAGTTTCTGTTGAATGGTTGCACAGATTGATGCTGTGGTGGCGCTGAGTGATGTTGTGATGGCGAACGAGTGATGCTGTGGCGTTCAGTGATGCTGTGGTAGTGCATAGTGATGTTGTGGTGCCCCTGAGTGATGCTGTGGTGTGCTGAGTGATGCTGTATGCTATGTTTTGTTTTGTTATACTATGCTATGTTTTGCTATCCTATGCTTTTTTTGTTATGCTATGCTGTGTTTTGTTATACTATGCTATTTTTTGTTATGCTATGCTGGTGAGGGTGAGTGAGGGTGTGGGGGTGTGAGGGTGTCTGAGGGTGAGGGTGTTGAGGGTGAGGGAGGGTGAGGGTTAGGGGGTTGTGAGGGTGAGAGGGTTGTGAGAGGGTGAGGGAGGGTGAGGGGGTGTTAGGGATGGGGTGTGAGGGATAGGGTGTGGTTGTGAGGGGGTGGGAAGGTGTGATGGTGAGGGTGTGTAATGGTGAGGGGGTGTGATGGTGAGGGGTTGTAATTGTGAGGGGGTGTGAGGATGGGGGGGTGTGAGGGTTAGGGGGTGAGGGTGAGTGAGGGTGTGTTATGGTGAGGGTGTTTGAGGGGGAGGGTGTGAGGGTGAGGGGGGGTGAGGGTGAGTGAGAGTGTGAGGGAGAGTGAGGGTGACAGGGTTGAGGGCGACAGGGGTGAGGGTGTGAGGGTGAGGGGGTGTGAGTGGGAGGGGTTCTGAGGGTGAGGCAGTGTGAGGGTGAGGGGGTGTGAGGGTGTGGGGGTGTGGGGGTGTGTGAGGGTGAGGGGGTATGTGAGGGTGGGAGGGTGTGTGAGGGTGAGAGGGTGTGTTGAGGGTGTGTGTGGGTGAGGGTGTGTGAGGGTGAGGGGGTGTGTGAGGGTGTGGGGTGTGAAGGTGTGAGGATGAGGGGTTGTGAGGGTGAGGTTGAGGGGGTGTGAGGTTGAGGGGGTGTGAGGGTGACAGGGGTGAGGGTGATGGGGTGAGGGTGAGAGGGTGTGTGAGGGTGAGGGAGGGGTGTGAGGGAGTTTGAGGGGGTGTGAGGGTGAGGCGGTGTGTGAGGGTGAGAGGGTGTGTGAGGGTGAGAGGGTGAATGAGGGTGAGGGTGTGTGTGGGGGAGGGTGTGTGTGAGGGTGAGGGTGTGTGTGAGGGTGAGGGGGTGTGTGAGGGTGAGGGGCTGTGAGGAGGGGGTGTGAGTGTGAGGATGTTGGGTTGTGATGGTGAGTGGGTGTGAGTGTGAGGTTGAGGTGGTGTGAGGGTGATGGGGTTGAGGGTGACGAGGGTAAGGGTGTGTGAGGGGTGAGAGGGTGTGTGAGGGGGAGGGTGTGTGAGGGTGTCCTTCATAAGACATAAAAACAAAGAAGTCTGCGTTGAAGCAAGGGAGCCTTCAGTATACACAGCCTTGTATATCTAAGTCGAAAAGTATATACCATGGCCCAAAGGCACTAATGAGAAGTTTGTGGGATAGAAGGGAGGTAGAATAAGGAGGAAACAAGGGGAAATAAGGAGTGATGGAGGGAAGGAATAAGGGCTGTGACTGCCTGGAGAAAGAGCAAGGTACATGGGAAAGAGCGACAGGGAAGGAGGAATGAGTGGTTTCTGCAGGTCGGGGAGCGAAAACCACGGAGGGGAAGAGACGACGGCTATAGGGAGGGACTAGAGGGGGCAGGGGGCATAAGAAACAATGAGTGCATCACACGAGAAGAGAGGGGGGCAGAAGAAGTCCGCAGGAGCAGTCATAAAGGTGGAATGGGTAAGGATAAGGCATGAGCACCAAGAAGCCGACAAACAGGTCTGTTGTTTTAAAACAGTCCCTCATGCAGGTCAATGCAAGCACTCCTAATAGCACGAGATGAGAGAACTATTTCTCTAGGCCAGAGTTTTCTAAACTGTGTGTCCCGACACAGTACTGTGTCGCCTGCAAGTGGTGGGTGTGTCGCAGGATGAGGCACTTAGCACATAACTGATAATTAGGAGGCATTCCTTTGAAAGAGTGTCTCGGAGTCAGCCAGATCAGTGCAGACTCCGAGACACTCTGCTCTGGGGGGAGAGTCACAACAAAGCCCCATTATCAAGTAAATGGTCCTTTAAACACCTGCGTAGTACTCGAGGTGCAGCTGTGTGTGCCAGGGGAAGCTGGGGTCAGGTGCCAGAGGGTGACAGGCAGAGGGAGAGAGACAGTGAGATAGAGGGAGGTAAAAGGGAGAGGGAGGGAAACAGAAGGAGGGAGACAGAGGGACAGATACAGAGAGGGAGACAGACAGAGGGAGGGAGACAGAGGGAGATAGACAGAGGGAGGGAGACAGACAGAGGGAGACAAAGGGAGAGAGACAGACATGAGACAGACGGAGGGAGGGAGACAGAGGGAAAGAGGGAGGGAGAAAGAGAGGGAGAGAGTCAGAGGGAGGGAGAGAGGTAGAAAAAGGGAGAGAGATAGAGAGGGATACTGCGAGAGACAGAGGGAGACAGAGAGAGGGAGGGAGACACAGACAGACAGAGATGCAGACAGAGACGGGGACAGGAAGACAAGTAGATGCAGAGACAGGGGCAGTCAGAAAGAGGCAGAGACAGACAGAGACGGAGAGGGAGACATAGGGAGGGAGAAAGGGACAGACAGACAGAGAGGCAGAGGGAGACAGAGGGAGACAGAGAGAGGGAGACAGAGAGAGGGTAACATGGAGACAAAGAGAGGGAGACAGAGGGAGACAGAGAGAGGGAGGGAGGCAAAGGGAAGGAAAGAGAGGGAGACAGACAGAGGGAGGGAGGCAGAGGGAAGGAAGGAGAGGGATACAGACAGAGGGAGAGAGGCAAGGGGAAGGGGAGGGGGGAGGCAGAGGGAAGGAGAGGGAAAAAGACAGAGGGAGGGAGGCAGAGGGAAGGAGAGGGGGAGGCAGAGGGTAGGAGATGGGGACGCAGAGGGAAGGAGAGGGAGACAGACAGAGGGGGAGGCAGAGGGAAGGAGAGGGAGGGAGACAGACAGATGGGGAGGAGGCAGATGGAAGGAGAGGGAGACAGAGGGTGGGAGACAGGCAGAGGGAAGGAGAGGGAGGGAGGCAGAGAGAGGCAGACATACAGAGGGGGGAGGCAGAGGGAAGGAGAGGGACACAGAGGGTGGGAGACAGAGGGTGGGAGACAGAGGGTGGAAGACAGAGCGAGGGAGACAGGTGGAGGGAGACAGACATAGGGAGGGAGACAGAGGAAGCGAGACAGACAGAGGGAGGGAGGTAAGTAGACAGACAGAGGGAGACAGACAGATAGAGACAGACAGGGGGAGACAGACAGACAGACAGAGAGAGGAGGGAGACGGAGAAAGAGAGAGGGAGGGAGACATAGGGAGAGAGAGGGAGGGAGACAGAGGGACAGAGAGGGAGGGAGACAGAGGAAGGGAGACAGAGGGATGGAGACAGAGGGAAAAAGACAGAGGGAGGGAGACAGAGGAAGCGAGACAGATAGAGGGAGACAGAGGAAGCGAGTTAGACAGAGAGACAGAGGGAGGTAGACAGACAGAGGGAGACAGACAGAGAAAGACAGACAGACAGAGACAGAGGGAGAGAGAGGGAGGGAGAGAGAGGGGGAGGGAGACAGAGGAAGAGGGATGGAGACATAGGGAGAGAGAGGGAGGGAGACAGAGGGAGAGAAAGGGAGGGAGACAGAGGGAGGGAGACAGTTACAGAGAGAGAGGGAGAGAGGGAGACAGACAGAGTGAGTGAGAACCCCCCCCCCCCAGGACCACCCTTAGGTAGTTTGTGCTCGCTACACTAGGTTCGCTTGCTACACTGCCTTACTGTATCTCAAAATGATGCATCTCCAAAAAGTGTGTCCCCAACATAAAAAGTTTGGAAAGCTGTGCTCTAGGCTGAGCCCCAACGTGATTGTCTCAAGCCAATGGATGAAACGGGCAGGTTTAAACAAATAAGCAATTTTAAACTTTTTTCTGGCCTTGTGTTACTTTTCCAATCCCGTTTCTAATAATGTTTGGGATGTGAATGTTATTAATCTCATCAGGCTCTATTGGCTTTGGAGTTAGGGTACATATTAGGACTGCCAGTGTGGTGTTTACATTTTGCTCCAGAGACGAGCCTGTTGGCATGGTAACTGACTGTGTCTGTGAGGGCCCCCCCTTAAGATGGTCCTGGTATTTGTGGACACCTAGGGCTCCTTAATTGTTCCAGAACGGGACTCGTTATTAGTTTCACCTGCTGCCCTTAAGCTGGTGTGTTTCCTGGTATGTTGCTCTGGTGATTTTATATTTCATGTAAAATGGGAGGGGACTAGATTAGCTTCTAGATCCTAAGACTTTAGGTATTGTGAAGAGTTTGTCAATCAGAGGTGTGCAAGAACATTCGGTGTGTTCTCACTGTAGTTTTGAGCCCTAATTATTAGCCTCGGGGGTAACGGGGGGGAGCTGCGAATTGCGCAAGCTGCACGAGAAACCTAACCTGGCCGCTTACGTGCCATTCAGGCTTTAGCCCAGGGCCACAGCTCTAACACTGCACTCTCATTTGCCAGCACTATGACCTTCAGTGCTCCTTAATGCGTGAGATGCCTCCTGGTGCAAATTACCCTGGTGCTGAGTCCCCCTGTAGATTGGTCCGGCGCAGCAGTATTACTGCATGCTCTATTGAGACGCTGATGGGAATAAGGATTAACAAGTATAAATGTTGTCCTCTCCTTCACCTCGATGGATACAAACTTGAGTGCAGGAGCTGGTTAAGTCAGGAATAGAAAAGCCTTGATCACCGCATTCCACTATAGGAGAGGTTCAGTGCCATTCCCTCTGTCCCTTATGTGCCACTGCCAGTTGAATGCTGCACCTGCTGCTCTCCCGTGCACCGCCACCAAGCACAGATGCCAAACCACAGCATACATTTAGGATGTTATCGGCAACGCATGCTCTTACACGGCTCCTGCTAGTGTAGGATATTGGAGTGCGAGTAAAAAGTTGCGGTTTGACTCAGCAGTTCAATAGTGCAGCTCGGATCAGCTCCACTCAGGTCGGGTGGGGCCAGATAAGGTTCCCGCAAGGCACAAGTGGGACTAAGTCATGAGGTGACCACTGGAGCGCTCACTGTTTCCACTTCTGGATCGGCATCCGGAGCAGTGATCACAGGCTGAAATAGGTTGCTATTGGACGCAACAGTCTGTTAGGAAATAATCCTGAATCAGTAAATATACCACCTACATCTCAAAAGTCTATTACCAGTCGGTAATGGACGATTTTGTCCGTTACCGACCGGTAATAGCCTACCTACATCTGGCCCCCAGTCCCTAGGAATTTAGATTATCCTGGACAAAACTCTGAAACATATATCTTCGACCTTCGACATTCCTTTTCGACTGGAAGACAGAAGAAATCTCCCTTGGGGTCAAGGAATGAATCCTCTGTTCAAACAGGCACCAAAGAAGCATCTTGCCGGTCTGCTTTTTTGAGGCTCACTCCAGATCCTGAAGAATCTGTTACACAGGACACAGACTTCCAGAAATATCCGAGGTGGACACAAGTCCCCAGCAAAGCTGAGACCTGTAGCCATCATGAGAGATGTGGGACCGGAAATCCTGGACATCCAGCACACTTGCTAGTGCATCAACTTCCCAAGCTTTCCCGCAGCTACGCATTGGGCTACTTGTACTCCAAACCCTGAGCACCTTTTGCACCGAAGCTTAGAGGCCTACACTCCACGAGTGTTCCATGGGCCTGCTTCCTTCATTTCTGCTTGAGGCCCATTCACGATCCCTGGTCTGTCAACTGGTGGGTCCCCATGAAGGAATCTACCTTGTTTCTTGGGCTTCCCTAGTTGCTCCAGATTTGCCCTGACCTCCCTCCAAAGGGTGAGTCCCTCAAACCTTGCTGGCCTGCTCCGAAGGCAATCTTTCCATCTTGCATGGGTTGATGTTGCCAAGGCTTGTTGGGTCCAATCCGGATACCGAGGCTGCAGCACTCGACATCTAACAAGGGACAGTTGAATCCGGCTCCTGGTTGTCCTCGATGCATCCTGGACCTCGTGGCTGTAGAGTCAAGCTTCACCTACATCACCTGAAAGCACCCGACATCGGCTGACATCTTCTTGTTGCCTTCCTGGTCACTGGCTAGTGACCCAGACTCAGTCCCCTCTGCTTTCAGGTTCTTCAGATCTCCGATCCACCCCTGGATCCATCGGAACACTCTTCACCTGGTCGCCTGCAGCACTTCTTTGCAGCTCCCCATTAGAAACTACGACGAAACCCCACACGAAAAGACACCTATGCTCCCGGCTTCCCTGGGTGAGGTAACACGAGTACTTCAGTGCTCCCATGGGTCTTGACTATCGAAGTGTCCAGTACTGAAGGGGTTTTATCGTGGTGCACTCCAAAGTGTCTTTATTCTTTAAAATTCTAACTTGAACTTTCTCCATAGAAGTCAATGGTGATTCGAGGCTGTGTTTAGACACAGCACGCGTCCCCTGTGGGTCTCCTGCGAACCTACCTTGGGTGGTTCCTGGTTGCCCCAGCGGTTCTACAGGCCCTAGGACTTGTCTCTATGCTGAGTGCGGTACTTATACCACTTTATTAGTATATGGTTTGTGAGGCCCCTAGGGCAAAACGTATACTGTGCTAATTTACTATGTGCTACTTAAGTTTTTGTACGTTTGCCTCTAGCCTCATAAAGAGACTAGAGGGGTGTGGTTAGAAGAAATACATATATTTTATATATACCTGGTGTGGTTCTGCTTTTATTTGCTCATTCAAGAGATTATAAACTGGTAAATAAAGCTGCTTTACATTCCTTCTTGACTTAGCCTGAAGGCCGCTCTCCACAGCTACCACTAGGATAGCTTTCTATAAAGGTTGTCTAAACCTACCATCAATAAGGGTCATTTGGACTGGTGCAAGGTGCCCACTAGAATAGTGGACATCATATGATAGGCCAACTTCTCACAGCAATATGGTGCATCCAAAGAAGTACACTGTACCCTGCTCTAGTCGACAACAGCACTTAGGATCACGGATGTCACCACTAGTATAAAAACGGCACGTGCACTTTTTTAGGGTTAAGATCAAGAGCCTGTTCTCAGTTTTAGTTTATTAATGTCTGGTATCAAAAATATTTATATTTTCTATCAGGATTTGCATGTGACATGCACTTTTTAAACTGTCTATTTGTGAGTAATTGTCTACATACTACCTATCCTATACATTGATAATTTTTGTGTGAATCTGCGATAATTCACAATTTTTAAACGCTTTTTAAACTTTTGAATATTTTATTGAACATGGGGAAGGATTATATCTTTTATGTGGATGGGGAAGGATGATGATATCTTTTATGTGGATATCTTTGTATCATATTCTGTATACTTTTAATGTTCTTAATTTGACTTCTCTCTTTTATGGCGTAAAGCCGAAAAAAATATTGTAAAGCAGTAACAGACTAGTTCGCAAAAACGTTTTTGTGGTCTAAATTATATATTTGTCAATTCTACTCTCATTTCTCCTTATTTTTTTTTTTAATACTGAGCTGAGTGGCAAGCACTCTGGTTTATGGACCTTAGACATTTTGGGCCAGATTCATTGAAGAGTAGTGTTGTCATCACACGCAAAGTGACACAAGGCAGGGCAATTCCTTAATTTAGATTTACAAAACAACGTATGGGGCGACTAGCACAGTGTGGCTTTGTAAAAACATGTATTGGAACACTCAGAAGCATTCCATGGGTGGAGCATTGGCATTGCCATGTATCCACCCATAGCTTCGAATTAATTCAAAATGTATAAACAAGATGGTGGCGCAACAAGAAGAAAATGATTTTTTCCTTCTCATTTCCTCTTCCTTTGCGTGATGCATTCTACATCACACACAGAAAGAGGAAAATGCCTCTTGGATTGTTTTGGGCAGGAAGGTATTCATTTCTGCACAAAAAGAATCCTGCCCTTAAAGTCGGTGCCCTTGCATTGGAGCTAGGCTGCATACAGTGTGTCAGCTCAAAGAGAGAGCAGAAACCCTCTATATCTTTGTGTATATTTAGCTGACTCGGAGCTACACCCTCTCCCCCCCCACCCCAGCGCCTAGTGCGCTTTGATTGATATATTAAGCATTTCTGCTCTCCCCCTTTCATGCAACTTGGCCCAGCAGGAGATCTTTCTGTTCTATGTTCCGTGAAATAATAGTACAATGCGTCCACGATAATTTAAACAGATATTGGTTTGTCCTCCGGTCTAAATAAACCATGAACCAGAAGGTTAAAATTAAGTAGTTTTAGCTGCATTACTGAAATTTTGCTTAAAGACTGAAAAATCCAGATTTTGCATTTGTAGCTGCCAGCACAAAACCAGGATGCTGTTGTCATATACTCAAATTTCTGGGACAGTGACAGACACCAAACAGTGGAACGCTTTCATATTATAGTAAAAAGCATAGTGCAGGTGAGTTTCATACTTCTTGCCAATCTGTGATGAGTATTTATTTGAGATGAAGGCCTGCCTGACACCCGGCTCTCTTTTCACAGGCGTGACCAGTCTGTTGTGGTGTGATCGGCTGCTAGCACATGCAGTGCACAGTTTGGCCTTGACTCTTAAATATGTATCAGACCCCCATCCAGTGTTTTCTTGTGCATTTACAACCATGAACCACTTTGGTGAAGTGAAGACCCCCCCAAATACATTGGGGCAGATTTACAAGCCCCTTACAACACTTTTAAGCCACGGTTGCGTCACTTTTGTGACGCAGCAGTGTCGTAAACAATGCGCCACATTGCAACACATTTACAACGTGACGCAACTAGGGAGCTGCGTCATGTTGTAAAGCCCTCAGGTATAATGTATGCAGGGGGGGTGTTCCAACGCAAGAAAGCCTTGTAAAAGTGAAGCAGTGAAATCTACAAAATTTCACTGCGTCACTTTTACAGCACCACTGCGTCAAAACATTATGCCTGCTTGAAGCAAGAGTAAAGAGTGACGCAGCACAACAGGAACAGGCATTCCTGAAAATTGATGGAGCTGCGTCGTGTTTGCGGCATAATTCCAGCAATGCATTACCTTTATGCCAACAGATGAGGGACACATCTGTTAATCCCTGCGGTACGGTGCGCAGCATTGTAAATGCGATGCATCCATGGTGGCGCAAAGTTTTTCTTGTGTTACGCAATTAATCTGACACATCTCTACTAAAATGCAGATATGCGTCAGTTTCTTGTAAATCTGTCCCACAGTTGGTAGAACGCAGTTCCCATCACTGCTGTAACACTTCCAAGTAATTTCATGTCTCTCCCTTGAAAGGGGTTGAAGTGCTACGATATACATCAAACATTGTTGAGGATAATTGAGATCAATTTAAGTCTCATGAAGATCCACCACCGTTTTTAAAATTTGACCAGGACCTTCATTATTAAAATCACTATATGTGGTAGGACTTCCTGAGCCAATGTTAAATCACAGATCACCACCTCCACACACACAATCAAAGAAAACCAGCTCTGCAGTAATCGAGTGTCATAACACACCCTGGAAGTATTTGGTGACCAGTGTGGGAACCCAATGATGAAGCATGTCACCAACTAGGGGGCCGATTATGATGGAGGATTTTCCGCATCCTACAGGCCGGCGGAAGCCACCGCCGGCCCGGAGGATGCGAAAAATCCTCTGCAGACCCACCAAAGACCCACCGCCACATTCGGATGGCTGGTGGGTCTTGGTTTCAGTCCGCTGCTTTTCCGCCGCGGTTGGCTTACAACTGCGGCGGAAAAGCCCTAATATGGTGGCGGTGTCTCTCAGACACCGCCAGACATATTAGGATGGCTGTCAAAAAATGCTTTTCCGCTGCGGGTTCTCCGCCGTGGAAAATCATACGGATCTTCACCTCGGGGGCATGTAGCGGGCCCCCTGGGTGAAGGGGGGGTGGGAGGTGCACATGGGGCGTTACCTATGGTCCCCCCTGCATTTGTATTCAGAAATCGGCAGGCACCGCGCGGTGCCTGACGCTTTCTGCATACAAATGCAATGTATGCGTTTTTTACATTGCGGCGGGTCCAGCTTAAAGCTGCACCCGCCGCAATGTTAAACAGAGGATGTGACCGCCAGGGTGGCGGTCGCATCCTAATAGCAGCCCATGCGGACGTTCCCTCCTACTCAGGGCTTGCGGATGGACGCAAGTCCGTCCTCGATCGCAATGTGCCCCTGGGTTGGTTAGTGAGGGTTCTTAAAAAACACCTTGTGGGTTCCAAGAAACACTTGCTGCATCGGTTATGAGAACCTAATCTTTAGTTAAGTAGGTAGCAAAAATGTTCTTGTTTTGTTTATATTAATGATTGTCTGGGAAGGCAGACGAGTTCCCTATCCCTCTCTCTCTCTCTATGTTTGACTATATACATCGAACATCAAAATCCTCTGTTTGCCTGAGTATTGTTGTCTGGGCTTGCACAGTGACTGTCGGGGTCACATTTGCTCTGAATGCCATTGTGATTTCCCATGCACCCTGTCCTTTCTGAGTCAGGTAAAGGGAATACACGGTTAAGGGTGTAATTTAGCAATTAGGGATGTGCTTGCCTTTATTCCTTATTTGTGCATATTTTACAGTTTGTGATGCCGGATGAGATCTAGATTCACAGTTTTGCAAGATCAGGATGCAAGTGGACTATGCCAGTTGAAAACTAATTTTGTTAACCAGGAACTTCAATTTAAAATGGGCTAACATAGTGATGGCATGTTCCTAGCTGCAGTGTTGCAACGGTTATTGTTCATCAACTTCTGCCAGACTTACTGAGTCGACAGAGGAAAAATAAAACAAATTCAAACTATCAAAATAACAAGCACAACTGCCCAACATGCGGATGAATTACCTACACTTGCAGTAAAAGATTCAGCAAAAACACATAACTAGAAATGCAGTTCAGAATGTATTTGCAGATATTGTGAGTCCTGGAAGGAAACTGTATTTGTATTTTTGGATCTTTGTACAGAACACCAAAGAATGGAAACAAAATCATCATTACAGCAACTTATGCCTCCATCCGTTGGGTTGTCAAATTCCTACAAGAGTGAATATTTAAGACTAGGTCTCAATTATCCAACCAACAATTTCTGCAAAAACAAGTAAATTGGTGGCCTGGTCCTAAAACAAAGTAACTTTTGGCCTCAACAAAGAGGTCGAGTAGAACAAAGTTGTAGTTTAAACAGCATGAGTTGTTATTTGTAGCCCAACACAAAGCTAGCACGATATGACAACTCTAAATAACTAATTTCTCACATTATTAGTAATGTTGAGTTCTGTACCGAACATTGCTTCAGACAACTGAAAAATATTCATCAACCTTGCTACGCTCTGGAACCCTATTTAAAATTGATGACCTTGATTGAAGGTATGCACTGATGCCCTTCATTTTTTTCTCCAAAATAAGTTCAATACATTTTGAACATTTATCGCACAAAACATTTTTTGTATACAATTTATACGGCAAACTGATACACGCCTGTACTACGATTGAATTTATTAAAACTCTTTAGAAAATTTGCTACAAAAAATGCTCTGGTCTAGTGCGTTTTACGAGTTTGTGCTTTCAATTATATGTTTTTGTCTAAGAAGGTTTGAGAGCCTCAAGTAAAAAATTAACTTTAAACAAAACTTCAATGTTACTGTTTGTGCTTTATTTACATACATTAATCGACATTAGACAAAGGTATACACTGTGTGTTTGCTATGAACATTTAATTTTGCAAAAGAAACAATATTTTTTTCTACCTATAATAGAAACAGTTTAATTGGTTGATGCGACCACCAGCTTGAATTACTAATATTTTGTTTTAAATTGACATACTGCAATGGGTGTATATTAAGGTACTCATATATTTATATTTCACCGACAAAGTGCCATGATATATGACATTTGGGATTTTCATACTCTGTATGAGGTCCTACAAGTACACAAAGGATAGAAAACAAGTATATGCAGTATTTGTTGTGGACATATACCACTAATTGTGAGATAGCCTGGCTACTTACACTGGAAGGTCAACAAAATCGACGCATATCTCAATTAGTGTAAAGCTTAGATATATATTCACAATCTGACAGCAACCTTGGAAGATACACGTTTTCTGTCATGTCCTGTGTTTTAAACTATTAAATACTAAACTTATCAAAGCACATCATTCATAATAGATGACTAGTAAGAATAAAAGTATTCATATACGTTACTCATATTGAATGGACCCAGTATAAACTAAAGGTTTTAAGAAGGTTCACTAACTAGTTCCTGCAGTGTGACACAACACCGAGGTACCACTCCTCCTGAGAGAGGATACAGATCAAACACTATTATGGGGCGGAGTGAGGAATTTAGAGGCAATCTTACAAGAATCATGGTGAGGGCTAGCCAAAACAACAAAACTACTGATAGCTTCCTCCAATAAGCAAGTCATATGGACTACTTGAAAAGTAAAAGGACAATGACGTGTGCATATACTGCCTTTATCATGCTGAAAGCACTCAAACCTTCAGCATCAACCTCGGCAGCAGAATTTCTGCAATTTCTCACAATCCTAAAGCAGGGAGGGTCACAAAAAAGGCACTAACCTCATGGAAAATCCACCTGCTTTATTTTTTACAGTGTAAACCTCAGATTGTTTCAAGTGCATTTTTTTTTACAATTGTCTGAAAAATACAGAGTAGAATATCTGTGCCCTTTAAACTCTTCAAGTTATGTACATAATAGAGATTTGATTTAACTTCCTTGAGAGATGGCTGTCTTCACGTTTAAAGCGATACTGCATTTAAATAATCACTCAGAGATTCCCTCTTTACTTCTCGGTTGCTCTAGAGTTTTTTCATCTTTTTTCCAGACAGCTGAAAATATTTATTATGATTGTTTTAGATATGTTTGTGTTTTCATAGTGATTGATCTTGGTTATCTCTGCTACAAGAAGAATATGTATTTCACACAGTTTCTTTGTATAGCCTGCAGCCACCTATGGCGCAACAAGAACTTGTCGTGCGCGCAGAGGATTTTTTTTCTGTTGGTTGTTGTGACATTACAGGAAAAATAATGAGGCAGATCCTTTCTAACCCCCCACGTACAAACACTCCCTTGTTTCCCTCCCCCCACAGGGCGGAGAGGTCCACCTTCTTTCTGCGGTACGTCAGTGATTGAAACGCTGGGACTTTCCCTCCCTGACAAGCTGCTCCCATCAAGGTCAGAGCCCCCTCCCTGGCAGGGAGCCATTTTGTTTTGTCACCTGCAACCGGTACCATCCATTCCTTCCCACTCTCTCTCACTACCCTTCAACACGCCCACCCAGTTACACGGCCCCCCCAATGACAGGGTGCTTTTAAACCTGAACTCAATTAAAATATAGGGTGGCTCACAGGATGACCTCCACAGAGTTCATTTCCATAATGGTGGCCTTTGGCCCTTCCCCTCCCTCCTGGCAGAGAGAATCAGTCTTTTTTCTACCCAGGACCCACAGTAGCATAATAAATTCTGTCATAATGTATTTTAATATAAACCAGTCTTCCAGTGGCTTTCTTGTGGGCGGGCTTATAAATTAGAGACCGGGCCCGGGCAGTCCTTCTGTCTTTGAAGCTCTCTAAAGTCGGATCTGTGGGGAAAGCAGGGGGATATTTCCCTTTGTAGGCCGGCGCCTTTGAAAAACCGGTAGGGCTGGAGCAGAGCACATTGCAGGACATTAAGAGGATATGGTACCCGCTGTGGCCTCTCAAGTGTTAAAATGCTGCAATAGAACACATTGGCAAAAATCCCAGTTGACTTATTACAAGTGGCTTCTACAAGCGTCAGTTCAGCAGATGGGACCTTATATTGCATTGTATTATATTTGCATTTGTATACCACTGATAAGAGTGTTGAGGCTCTCTTTCCATATATGCAATGGAAACCAACAAAAATCAGGCGAAAGGAAAATGCCCACTAAAACCGTTAGTCAACCATACTAATAGTTCCAAGATGTAAATGGAATGCAATGAAATATTCCCCATTACAGCGGAGTCTGGTTCCAAAAATCTACATGCCAGCAACTTTTTAAATATTTCTGATGCTTTATTAAAGAGTATAAGGATCACTGGATGTGTGAGATTCCACAAACTGAGTTCATGTATAATCATTCTTTACTGAGGGCTTATTTAGCGTTTGAAAGATGGTGCTCTATTTGACAGAGTGGCGCAGAGCATTACCTCCATCATGCTGATGGACCACGTACCTCAGATTTAGAGATGATCATCAGTCCAGCGGCCATCTCTGAATGGTGAAAGGAATAGCCATCATGAAGGTAAGTTACAAAGAATTAGTATTTGAAAAGTATAGCAGAGGTGTAGGGTACCACTGTGCTGAGAGACATCATGACAAAAAAATGTAAATCAAAGGGCAGCAGAGGGACCTTTCTCAAAAAAGTGCCAAACTAATTTTAAAAAACTAGTGGGCAAAAAGTCTGCAAAGGATATTTGCTGCCCCTTGGCACTGTCATGGGGAGAAAGGGGGAGTGTATAATGGCTGGGTGGAGAAGGTAACATGGCTGCTGCTGTTCTCTTCTGGGTGGAGAGGTGGTTGGCTTTCATGTGTCTGTCTTGGCTGGAGTTTGTAGGAAGATTCTACTTCTCTCTTCTGAGCGGGAAGAGTAGGGTGACTTCCACAGCGCTCTCCTGGGTGGAAAAAGGTGCTATGTCTTCCATTACTCTCAGCCGGGAAGGAGAGAATAAAAGAGCACCCAATACTCTCTCTCGGGTGGAAGTGGATGGCATTGCTTCCATTATGCTCTGCTGAGAGAGGGAGAGTGTTTTCCACTAATCTCTGCTGGCTGATAGTCAGTGGATTTTCTTTGAATGAAGAAGAGTAGCCTAGCTTCCATTAGACTCTCCTGGTGTGCCGGGAATAAGAGATGTTCCACTTCTGTCTTCAGCAAAAGAGAGTAATATTGCTTCCAGTACCTGGCTTGCAAGAATGGAGTGGAATCCAATTTTCCTTAAATTCCTAATTTGGACCCTTCGATGGAGAGCTTGCACAGTCCCTTTGTCTTTCACACACACTGGAGTACAGAGCTATCAAAGGTTTGTAACTGTCTCTCCGTGTGGCACTGAATCTGATCAGCATCAAGGGTCAGATTTCCTGTGTACTCGCCAACAGGGCGTTAAAAGGCATCCCATTCTTGTCCACCGTCCAGGTCACAATGTCTTAGCCAATATTCATGTTCCCAAATTCATCATAATAGATGGTGCTGTTTCTGATGAAGTTTATCGTCTTTAACTATTTCAGCAGCTCATCTCCAGCCCGGATGCTATTCACCATCTTCTAGAAACGCACGGCACGGCCGTCTCTATCCTTTGCTAGCCACAGAGGCATAGGCGTGTCGTGGCAGAACTTCAAGAGACCCTGTCCAGGGTACCAACAATTTTCTGATAGAGTCTGAGGTCTGGGTATCACTTTCTGGGGTTTTCTTCCCAGAGTCTGTTGGCGTCTCCAGTGTTCGCTTGGAGGCCAGTCAGAACTTCAAGAGACCACGTCCGGGGTACCAACAATTTTCCAATAGATACTGCAGTCTGGGCAGCACTTTCTGGAGTTTTCTTCCCAGAGCCAGTCGGTGTCTTCAGAGCGTTTGTTCGAAGGTTTGTCAGAACTTCAAGAGACCCTGTCCGGGGTACCAACAATTTTCTGAGAAGTTCTGTTGTCTGGGCAGCACTTTCTGGGGTTTTCTTCACAGAGTCTCTTGGTGTCTCCAGAGTAGCTTGTAGGCCAGTCTGTTCGCGAATACGTTGCAATTCAGCTTCAATGGCTCTGGAATGCTTTTCGTTTGGGTCCTGTAATTGCAATGGGTGGTGCCTCAGGGCTGGGACCAGCTTGTAGCTTGGTATCCTCCGAACAGCTTCATTCAGCTGGTGCATCTTATTCAGTTGCTCCTGCGCACTACGCAGCTTAGAGCGGACCTCTTCAAATGCATTGCGAAGAACTGTACTGTCTTCCAATTGTTTAGATATTGTATCCATCAGCATCTCCACGTGGTTCTCACTCTCCCGCTGGAGCTGTGCGTATTTCTGGTTGTAGCTCTCCAAGGCGCGCCGGTTTTCCAGTTTTAGAGAGTTATACTGTGCCTGCAAGTCCAGGAGCTGCTTCTTGGCTCCTTCTTGCTGGTTCTTCAGGATCATGTGCCGAGAGGGGAGGGTGACGTCGTGGTTCATGGCGCCTTCCTTCTCTTTGCTCAGGGCTTTTTGAGCTTTTACTTTATGTACCACAAAATCTTCCTGGGTCTTTTTGTGCTCCGCATGCTCCTTCTGAAGGGACTGCTCCAGCCTTGGCAGCTGCTCATACTCCTCTTCCAGCAGGGCAGAGAGCGTATCCTGCTGTTGCTCGAACTGGAACTGTGAGTGCCTGTACAGGTAGAGCACGGACCCCAGGCACGTCAGGAAGGCCAGCAGGCAGAAGACTGACTTCAGAATCTTCATCTGCCTGCCAGGAGGGCCGGACCCTCGGAATCCCCTGATCATCTTGACGCAATGTCCGACTGATAAACTTATGGGCCCTGCGCGGATTTATACAACCCTGCTCAGCCTCCCGGATTATGACATTGTTGTGTATCACAGCACAGCACTGTGACGTGGAGTCAACGCGTCTTGCGTCCCACACAGCATCAATCCTTGATTTCTGAGTACGTCTGCACCCTGAGCAGTGCACGCCTGGGCCTTCAGAGCCTGTGAGGGGGCTCCTCGAGCCTTGAAATGGATGGATGTGATCCAAGACGCTCAGGCGAATATTCCTGCTGGAGGCACGCGGCCTTCGATGCACAGCGCATCCCTTTTTTTCCGTGGAAGTGGCCCGTTTTCACAACGCTGCACTGTGCGTCTCGAGGGACCAGAGAGTCTGCAGCCAAACTCTCACCAGATCTAACACCAGAACACCTCCCGGTACCGGAAACACACAAATCACCAGGCCCCGAGCGAGGTGGAATACAAAGAAATAGGAATGAACAAAGTTTTAGGGCTTTCCATCATTAACACACAATCTAAGTCGCTCTCTACGTGCGCAGGTGCTAACGCGTCTCCCACTGGCAGTAATTCATAGCCCTAGAGGGAGGCTGCCTGCGGCCCACACCTTAGTGCCACAGGAGGGCACATCCCAAAGGCTAGTGTTTGGACCCACTGGGGTTAGGTTGAATTTTTCATGGAAAAGCCCCAGCTCTACCGCCCATCAAACTAACCAGGATCAGAAAACCTTCCTATAAGGGCCACTGTAATTATGTTATTTTTTTTCATCGTTTTCCACATAATTATGAATTTGCCACCTGGGCTGTACAATCCATAATCTGCTGCATAATTTACAGATTTGGGGGAAAAAATGTTTTTAGCTCAAACAAGTTACTTACATTTTTTTTAAACAGCAACCCATGTTGCCATGAGTGGAAAACCCTTCACAAAAGTTGATTGGTAATCTTTCAGTAACTTATTGGTACTGGAGTGAGATCTTTGCTAAAACAGTGTTAAAATTGGTGAAAATGACAACATTTTGAAGTAATTCTTTCACAAAATGTGCTGTATTGTGCCACCTAACGTGCCTCTTCTTGCCGAATAATTTAGTCAACCCGACCGCTTAATTTGGTCATCTCCTGCTGCTTAATTCCAGGGGCGCTGCCTATAAAGTCGACCCCACTCCTAAACATGTTCCCTATCTTCATTTTTTTTATAGTCCCGTTTGTATTTTAAGTGTGTTTTTTCAAGTGTTCTCGCATGCGGGCGCACTGAAGTTGCTTCAAAGTGTTAAAAGCACTGTAAAAATTACCTAAGAAATATGTGTTTTTTCTTTTATGAGGCAATGCATGATGAAAAGGAATGCGTCTTTGACCATGTGAGCGGCTTTGGCATATTCCTGAAAATTCTGCAGCGAGCTGTCGCCCTGAGTACTTGTAACTCCCAAAGGGCCCTCGAATTCTCTTCTTGAATTTTGCTCAAATAATAAATCCTTAAAATGACTGAGTATTTAATTCAAAAGGCTTGACAGCCATCTACTGGGCCTGTGAATAGCAGAGGCAATGTGTTCCTTTTAAAGATACTCAGTTGTTTGTTTCCCTCCTCTCCCCCCAGTTAATCTTTGATTGAGAGTACTTATAAATCACAAAAAATACACACAAACGATTCTCATGCAATCAGTGGGATTAGCAGCGCTGACACACAACAGCCCTTGCACACATTGGCACAGCATGGGCTGCAGCAGCGCACACTGCCCTACCACGGGGTCTCCCCAGTCCTGTCCTGAAGTGAGCTAGCTATCTCATTCTCCATTCCCATTCAAGACCTGGCCTCTCTTCTGAAACCTCAGTGGCGCAAGCCAGTGTGTGTAAAATCCAGTGAGGACATAATAACAGTGCCTGTTAAATAGCCAATGGAGCAGGGCTGGACTTCACATTTAGGACAGAGGAGAAATGATTAGTAGCCTTATAGGGGTGGCTGGAAGGAAGTTACCAGTTATCCAGCCTGGCTAGCAACTTTAAGGAAACACACAATTGTTGGGGATGCATGCATACGTATTAACTCACTGACTCAAAAATGCCGATGATGTCAGGTAATTAAGAGGGAGAGTTCAATAAGGTGAATCAGAGCGAGCACTTTGGAAAGGCGTAAGGTGTGCAAAGCAGCTGACCCCATTAAAGTCTATGGAGGCATTGTGTTTATAGTATGGGGGTACAGAAAAGTATAAAAGGGTGACAAATGCGGACGAGCTGAAACGCTTGGTTATAAATATATTTTACCCTCACCCCCGAATTAGTCCTGGAGATGTTCCGACTCGCTCAGTACACTAGGATCTGGTATAAGCACATTTTACATGGATGTTTTTACTCCAATGTCCTCCACTGCAGGTGTGATTGGTAGGCTCCTGCTCGATTGAGGGACTACGAGCCTGATTTATATCAGTGTTTTCCCCATTCTGCATGTATGGGGAAGGCCGCTGATACATAAAGGCGTTCGTTTGGCATTCACCTTAAACGTAATTAATTCCCTACTGTTCGCACTGCTAAGGCATGCTCAGAGGGGAGCGCTGTCTTCTATTTATATGGCGCCTCGCGCAGCTCCGCGTGGACATTCTATTCCTCGGTCTGTAGAACGTTCCAAGAGAAGGCGCTTAAAGGCTGACTTCTCCTCAAAGTGACTTTGTGGTGGTGATGGGGGCTTGAGACTATGCCCCTTAATTTACGTCTTAAGGCGGCACCTGCGCCCTTGCATACGTTTATATTAAATTACTGCTAATGGAGCAAGGCACGAACCCGTCTCTGCCTGGCCACCGAAAGCAGCTCAAGTGGCTAGTGTGTGGAGGTAATCTAAGACACGTGTAGCACACAGGCCTTGCCGTGTCTCTGGGCAGGCAGGTGGTCTTGAGTGCAGGTGTCAATGACCTGACCGCATAATTGCAGGTGAGCTTGTCAATATGTGTCAAGAAAATCGTGTGTCCCCCCCCCCCACCCCACCCCCCTGCTGTGTGTGGACAGCGGGCCTGTAATGGCAGGCTCCTTGCCCAGTCGTTTATTTAAAGCCGGGTATCTACTTGCGACCTGTCTAACCTCACAGGACTCTCTGTTCTGTTATAGCGAGGGGACGAGAGACATGCCCTTTGGGGGACATCTCACACTGATCTCGCAACGTAATTTATAATGGCAATAGCTTAAACTTTTGTAAATAACATTTGTGAAGATTATGTTCAGTGTATTTTATTGTGACGAAAATCCAAGAACATAAGTGAAATATTAACATATTTTTGTTTCAGTTGTAATAAAGCTTGAAACATTGAGAGAACATATTTGAACCAGTTTTTGTTGAATGGTTGTGATAGAGCTAGCAGGTCACCCGATCCTTAATTTACAAATTATATACATTAATGGGCCCTTCAATAAAATTTATCATGAATCAGGTAACCTTCACAGCGCCATCAGCAATTCGAGATTCCGACTTTCTATATATTTCAAGTGTACCTGACTTACCAATCCTCGAGAACAGGTACCTCTGACCACAGTGGATCAGGAGCTAAAAATTAAGCTCTAGGTAGATAAAACTAATACCACATACATTTCTTATTTGTATATCCTTATAATAACCACAAACACAGGAAGTTTTAAAGATTTTATCTAAATCATAAAAGGTTTGCATATGCCATGAGAAAAAGGTTTACATGAATGAGAACATCTATAATCAAGATCAAAAACACGATATAACTATGAATCAGGGTGAGAATCATTAATTTTCAGAAGGATCCTATTAGAAGGAACATGCTATTTCATCACTAAAGGATGGGTAAGAACAAGGCAACATACTACTGAATGCTAATTGGAGTAACTAAGAGGTTTATGATTCAAAATAGGTGCAATTTCTATAGGAAAGGTAATAGTGGAACATACTAAATATGCAAACAATTCAGCAATTGAGTAAGGGTAAGGGGAGAGATAAGGAACATTCTATAAGGAAATACTTCTGTCAGAGTTTAAAGGTCAGAGATAAATCACAGGCAAGATTGCTTTATTAGGAAAGAAGTCAGTTGGGAAAGGCGGGAAAGGACCCTCAAGGACTTAGGATGCCAGTAGGCGAGCAGGTACAGCTCATGGACAGTCAGGATAGGAACACCCCAGGAATGGATCAGGACTGGGCTCACGGACGGGTACGACCAACACCTGCAGCTTCGGATGCAATGTCTGCGCTACGCCCTCTCTGCAAGGAATCTGCCAATAACCCTGATTGGGTTCTCGAATCTCCCAGCAAAGTGCCTCGCCAGCACTTAAAGGTTTCTCCACCCCAGACTAAGTTTGTGGAAATTACGGACAGAGTGCTCCGCAGCTCTCTGTATTAATCACCTATAGAGTTCGTAGGGTCAGTGACAGGTCGGCTATTCGGACAAGTCGGACAATTTCTCTAGCTAAACCTAGGTCAGTTATACTGTTTTCGGGTCAGTAGACCACCCACAAATGTTGCAAGTGGAAGGATCCCCGATTTCTGATTGGACAAGAGAGGTGGTTAGGTCATTGTCACAACCTAGAATTTGGTGTTACCACAATTAATATTCATTTACTTGAATCCACCCCTTACATTCCAGTTCCCATGGCATATGAATATGAAGACAATAGCGCACAGAGTACAACAACTACAATGAATCGAGACAGGTATGATTTCGAGCTTTCTCGCTGGGTCGTAGGTTGGTTCCCAGGAGCATCTCAGCTTCGGCAGCCAGCTGGCTTAGTTTCACTCCTGCGCAATTCGTTTTCTCCCTCAACACGTGATTAGAGTCATAAGGGCTTCCAAGATGGAGTGGCGCACAGCTCCCAGGCCCCTGTGAGAAGTTGGCCCGATATGCAGTGTTCACTATTCTAGTGACCACTATGCATCGGTCCAAATGACCCTTATGGAGATTGGTTGTAAGTCAACCTTAGACCAGCTATCCTAGTAGCGTGGATACGAGCAGTCTTCGGGCTAAACTCTAGAGGGCGTGTTAAGCCAGCTGTTATACCATCACATACCCCTTGAACACCAAGTGAAAGGACACCACACAAGTGTTATGAAAATAAACAGTATATTTATTAGAATCACAACAGCCCTGGACTCTTTATGAGGACAGGGTACTAAGCACAGAACAAAACTCTTAGGAAAATACTTCAAGTGCACAATCAATACAAGTGCCCGAGGGCACGGAAAGTTTAGTGGTCTCGGGCGAACCCGATAAGGCAAGTCGGAAGCGAGGGACTCGGGACCCTTAAGTAAGGAGGCTATGCGGGCACCGAAATGCCGGAGTTACCTAGCCACAAGGGCTGCGGCTGCACAAGTCTTACAGGCGTCGGGGTCTTCGCTGACGAGCCAGGAGCCGGAAGGAAGGAGTTGCTGGCCGGCGACCAGTGGAGATAGTTCGTAGAGATCCAAGCCTGGATCAGAGATGGATGACACCTGAAAGCAGAGGGGACCAAGTTCGTACTACTAGCCAGTAGTCAGAGGGCACCAGGAGGGCACCGAATGATCGTCACCTCGACTAGGTGAGTGGGCGATGCTAGGCTCTGCAGTCTCACGGACCAGGAGGCGTTGTCGGCGACCAGGATGGAGGTGCGAGCTGTCCCACGAAGGTTGATGCTGTCGGCGTCGCTGGGCCCAGGATTGGGGCAACAAGCCTTGGCAAATTTCAGGGCCACGTGGTGGGCCTAAAATGGCGTCTTGAGTGGACCAGGAGGGTCCGGGGTGCTCCTCTCGCAGAAGGGAGCAAAGGCCAGTCTGGAGCAACCAGACCAGCAGCGTTGGTTGTCGAGTGTCGTCAAGAAGGTCACAAGCCAGCGGCTAGTAACCAGACAACGTGCTGAGCAGCAGAAAGCAGAAGGGCCCCACGCTAGTCGTGAGATGCAGGGAGGCTGAGCTTCGGTGCTGGAGCTGCTCAGGGTCGGGGCTTCTCGGACCCCAGAGCACTCACCAGAGGATCCCTCGGCGGTCGTGCTGGTTTAAGAAAGCGTGCAGGTTTTGAGGATGGCCGGTCCCTTGAGGTCTCGTCGCACCCACAGATCTCAGCTGAGCTGACGACGTGGGTAGAGGTCAGAGGTGCCAGGGAAGCCGGTTCTCGTCGAGCTGGGCAGTCGGATTCCTGAGGAAGGACTTGCAGCAAACCGCAGAGTTCTTAGATGGTGCCTGCGGACGCAGGGTGACTACTCCTTAGCCACAAGGGAGAAATCTTAAGAAGAGTCTCGAAGTCCTTTCGTAGAAAGTATTCTTGATTCAAAGATGATCTAATTTGGAAGGGTCCCCGCTCCGGCCTTTATCCTAAAGAAAGGGGTGGGTACATGACTAGGTCCTGCCCTAGGGGTGGGACCAGGAAGGGGGGTAATTACACCCCTCTCCCATGCCGGACTTTCCCCAGGTCAGGGGCTGCGCGCCCTTGGAACTGGTTCTAACCGGCAGATGCGTAGTGAGCACCGGGGTGCCACTCCGCAGTCACCTTCTTGTAAAGCCCTGCCTACCCAGGATACACAAAACCCTGTCTGGGATGGTGCGAACACCGCCCCGGACAGGAAACCCTTTGTCCGAGCTCTCCTCGCTGGAAGGACTCCCAGCAGCAGGAGGTCAGACTCGTGACTGTGGTGGCAGCATCCATTTTGTGGAGCTGAGGCTTCAGTTAACTTCAACCGGGGTTCACAGTTACGTACATGTCGTGTCCCTCTAGAAGGGTGGAATGCTAACCTCGTCACCAGTATTGGTGAGGGGGCCGCATCCCGATTCGTATGACACCTTACTCGACATGTCTTGATAACGCGATACCGAAGTTACCAATATGGTACGCGTTACCATGGGACAGCCATTGGGTCTTGGTTCCGCAAGCTGCAACCGGGCTCGGCTCGTGCCAGAGCCCAATTCACACGATTCCACGCACTCTGCCTTCAGGATTGTCAAGGCCTGCCATAGGAGTGACTGATAGGAACTCGGGTGTCCATTTTAGGGTTAGATATAGGAATACTGTACCTATAGCAACGGGCGAGTACGCCACGTTGCCCCAGCTGTCGCGCAGCCAGTTGTGTCAGATTTAGATGGCCATCCAGGGGTGGCATAATACATGCTTCAGCCCCTGGTAGGCCCTGGGCACACCGATGCCCTGAGTTACAGGGTCTGACAAGGTGGCCCAGTTCCAATTGGGTAATGCACCTAGGGTACACATCAATTTAGCGAGAGAACAGCTAGGCTGTGGGTCTGATTGGCAGGCCCACAGCCTGAGAAAGTCGTAAACCAGTGAAACAAAAGCAAAAAATCTGGGTCATCATAGGATTGCAGACCCTACTCTCCTACAGCCCCCAAAGCGTGTCACATGAGAAGTAAATGAAAACAATTTAGAAAACACAGAAAAAATGAATACACTGTATACCATGAATAGCTGCACTACACCCCTTACTTTGTAATATCTATAGCGTTAGGAGTTAAGCAGAAATAAACAGCTGAGCCAGAGCAGCAGTAGCAAGCGGAGAGCATGTTAAAGACAAAGCGGCCATTTTAGCAATTCTGCGCATGAGCGAAAAATCCCTCCAGAACTACGAGTGCGTCACATCACATGGGTATGACCGACGCACGCGCAGACTGAAATCCCGCATAGCAGCGACCAAGTCAGTTGCAAGCGTGGTTAGGATTATTAAACACATAAGCAAGTGTCTCTGGGACACCCGCGTGTAGTGTAAAAGTGCAATATTAATACACAAAACAGATTGATTAGTATTTTAAATGTTAAGCGAGGGGTTTGAATTCAAGCAAGTCGCGTAACATGCGAATCCTTGCTCCATCAATCCCCTCTTTAATGATATTTACTATCATCACTATTAATGGAACCAGATGCCAACTTTTCTTTCATATCTCATCCATCTCAATCTCAACAAATTTGTTGTTAATCCTTTTCCCTGCATCCTTATTAGGATGGAAATTCTTTGCCTTTTTATAAATTTTATTTTTCAGCTCTTCTAATTCGAGTTCATCAACATTCCTTTTCACTCCTCTCTTGTTCACAGTATACTTCTTTTTGTATTTCTGGCATTTGCAATAAATTATTATTATTAGCACAATTAAACTAATCCCCGCTATTGGCATCAGTATTTTACTCACAAGACTTTTACCTATGTTAGAAAACCAACTACCTACAGAGGAGAGACCATCAGTTAGTCTCTTCCAGGCACTGCCAATCTCCGGTGGTTTAAGTTCCTTTTCCAAATTAGTTATGTTTCTCACATATTTCTTAATTTCAACACTTTTGTCTGGAATGTAAGTGCAACAATGTTGCGCCTTCAACATTCTACAGACTCCGCCCTCCTTTGCCAATAAGGTATCAAGAGCAAGTCTATTTTGTAAAACCATTGATCTGATCGCAACCAGTTCGGTATTGACCAGCAAGAGTCCAGCAGCAGTGTCAGTAGATAACCGATCCACCACTGTAGACAATTTGCAAATTTGGTGTGTATTCAGAACCACTCCCACTCCAGGTATCAATGCACTAAATATATCACCTATTATTTCTCCTACACTTTCTCTTCTACTACACACTAAACCATTAGTATTTTCATTGCTTCCAGTGGCGTCATTCACATGGTATATTTTCAGGAAGACAATGCCAAAATAGCAGCTTCCATACCAGTGATCCGGCAATTTGAAATAAGCCTTGTTTCCACATATATAATAAATTCCGGGAAACACAGGTTCTGACCCATTTTTGAAACCCCAACCTCCAATTACCTTATAATTGTGTTCGCATTCACTGGAACCGATGAATACATTGTTATAATAACTAGTCTTTTCTCTATGAAGACAAAGTTTCCCCTTCCTTTCGAAATCCAGTAACAGTGCAGCGTTCTCTTCACCCTTTGAGGTGTTTTCTATGTTTTCTGCCCATTTAGGAGTTTTCTGTCTTTTGTCATTGGCCTTTCTTTGGAAACTTTCCCTTCTCTTTTCTGCCATGTTTAAAAACATCTTTTCCTGTTCATGTAATGAACAGGTCAAATGATTTCTGTGTGCTTCACCTAAATCTATGTCACCTATAGTCAGACATTATTCTCCCATATAACGAGTCACGTCACTTTTAGTATGTACAATGTTCAGGTTTCCCCGAATAGGAAGTTCAGAAAATACTACGTCTGAGTTAGAATAGTAATACTGTAGGGTGCTTCTGTAAAATAAGCTTGCTAAAATACTACAGGAAATTCCATAGGTTAGGGGTAAATGGTGATAGGTCACACCTTCAGCTACAGAAGTGGGTAGCTTCATGCAGACATAACAGTCTTCTATTTCCATAGCTTCTACATTGTGAACTAAAAGATTTGCAAATACATTTAAATGTGTCCTGTTTCTTATTCTGTGATAATGTAGTCCTCCTTCATCTGATGCATCTACGTCCCCTTTTGTCTGTTTAAGGCTAGAGGTTTTCTCACGTCTTTCTACACTTTGTGGTGTTTCTTCTGTCGGCAAAACATCTGAGTCTTTCGTCACTATTTTAGTAGGATACAGGTTAGAATCTTTGCTTATCATAAATGGTATTAAGACTGTTAGTCCTATCCATACTATTAGTACTATTGCTACACTACACAAGCATATTTTACAGCATGTTTTACAGCAATTCTGTCTAGGTCTTCCATTCACATTTGAATCAGACATTTTTGGTTTAGAAGAAGTTTTTCAACCCCTCTTTGTAACTTTACACAGATAGCTTACGCAGGTTCAAATTTCAGGTGGGGTCTTTTTCTTCGGAACCCTGATCTGTAATCGATTCCTCGTCACTCTCGTCACTTCTTTCGAGGTCTTCAAATTCTTCTAGTACTAGGTAAGTCCATTCAGGATTCCGATATTTCTTGTTTTGTCTTTTTATTCTGTCACTCCGTCTTTGAGGCTTGATTCCAACCCTTTCCTTCTCACTGGCAGCCTTCTTTCGGTCTTCTAGCTTCTCTCCCACAGTTTACAATCTCAGTTTTAGTCTTTTTATGAATCTTGGTTCATCTTTCTTCCTTTTAAGTCTTTTAACTGGCACTGTAATTTGGCTTTCTTCACAAGCTCTTTTGTTTTCATTCAGTTGTGGCACAGCTATTTCGACTCTTCCGTCTTCGTTCCCTGTCTGGCTAGTCCCAGGTCTTATTACAGATTCTTCTGCCTGGTTACTAAACTGGCCTGGTTCAGGTGTATGCTGATTTTGACTTTCGTTTGTTTCAAATTCTGTTTCCTGAACACGTTCGTCTATTTCTATCTGATCCTGTTCATGCACTTCGAACCCTTGATCTTCTTCCGCATGAACGTCCGCCCTAATTTCTAACTGTCCCTTTTCTGTTTCTGGAGTTGTAGGAGGTGTGTCGATGACCTGTCCTGACCCTATCTAACCTCCTTCTTCATCAGATCTGTCATGGATTTCGATTATCTGATTTTCTTTTCCTAGTCCTGTCTCATCCTCACTATCCCACTCTCTATCTAAATAGGTGTATCTTCTGGTTCTTATTGGATCAAGAGTCAGATCATCTGCAGGATACCAATCGTCTTGGCTGGTGCTCGGTTGTTCGTCCTCAGCTACTTCAGGACCATCGTCTGGAGCCCCTTCAGCTGCGCAACCTTCAGCCTCAGCCGCTTCCTTTTCAGTCACTCTTTTGGTATGACTTGCATGGATCCACTTTGGCACAACTGCACATTTCACTGCAGTTATAGTGATGAGAATCACTTGCCTTGGCTTTCCCCACTTCGGTGCTAGGCAACTCTTTCGGGTGTGTTTCTTAAGCACAGCCCAATCTCCTGGTTTCAAATTATGGACTGGAGTTGTGGGCCTGGCGACGGCGTCTTCCCCAATCTGGTGAGAGATAGAACGCACTTGGTCACCCAGCTGCTTGCAGTATTCTAGTACCAAATCATCAGAAATACTTAGCAGTTTGTGTCCTGGTACCCATGCCTGCCGCATCACTCTTCCCATTAGTATCTCATGGGGACTCAGGCCTGTGTTTCAGTCTGGAATGCTTCTCAGTCCCATCAGGACAAGGGGCAAAGCATCTATCCAATTCAATCCAGTAGAGTTACACATCTTTCCCAGTCTTGACTTCATAGTGCCATTCAGCTGTTCTACTACTCCAGAAGCCTCTGGATGATATGCACAGTGCAGTTTTTGGGTAATTTTAAATGCCTCGAAAAGCTGAGTTATTACGTCATTGGCAAAATGCCCATCTCTGTCCGATTCAACTGTGACTGGAAAACCGTACCTAGGTGAAGGACTGGGTTATTTAAGACCCAGCGGTGCCAGGGGACAACACCTAAAACCTTCGTGGGTAACCTGCTCCGGCGTACAAGTGACAGAGACACGGGACACTTCCTTTGGCGTCAAAGATTCGAGCTTTATTTACTGCAGGGAACACAGAAGTCACGGCAAGTACAACAAGTGCTACTTGTGGAGACTGCTTCAAATTGGTTCTGTGGATCGCTCCTTTTATACACAATTCACCCATAGGTTTACATGGTACACAAAGGTTTATGGCTTGGTTCCCATAGTTATCCCCCAGAGGGGTCGTTTTGGTTACTTTGATACACACAAGGTCCGGAACATAAGTGCGGAAACATTTGGCGGTTCCCAACTGTAAAAACCCATCTTCCCACCATTAGTACATTCCAATCAGCAGTAAAACAGATCGAAGAAGGAACAAGGACAGGTGCGGAGGAAGATGGAGACAGTGGGGAATTGGAAAGGGTCTAAAAGGGGAGGTATCGGGAAACACGAGCTCCTGGCATCAAAGGGACGTGCCTAATGAGATGCACGGCTGAGACAATAGATCGGCACGGCAAGCTGAGCCTCGAGCGGGGCCGTTTGCCTTACAGTATCACCCCTCCTCATCATAAAGACACTCTCAAAGGACATGTGTCTTCCGTACATATCTTAGGAAACCCAGGGTCGCGAAGCGGACAGCGTCCGTTCGCTGACTACTTGAGGGCAAGAGACAAAATGGATGCCATATCTAAGATGGAACCCGTGGGTACAGATAGAATAACCCACATAACAGACGAACGGTTTAGGTTAGCACAGCGAAACTGCGCACACTTACTAAACTCGTCATTTGCGGTTCGTAGATACCAGACTCGACCATATTCGTACGAGTCGAAAACACCACTTACAATTGTCACGGAACCTCAGACGCTCCTTTTGCCCTCATGTAGGCAAGCACTAGTCGGAATCATACTCGATATTCATCAGACCATCCAGATGTTGCTGTAGCATAGCTCTGTCCAACCGAGTTCCATTGGTAACAGGCGGCTGTCTCATACACGTTGTAGCACAGAGGCCACATAAGGCAGGACCGCACTGCACACAAAGGCAACACGTGAACAGGAACGCCACGACAACTCCGATGATCATCAGAATCTTCCAACCCCAGGTCGACATCAGGCCCCAAAACCACCCAAGTAGCGTCCAATCCCCTACATCCACGTGTATGGATTCGGAGATTTTATGCAACTTCGAGATGGCTTGATAGACAGTCGGAGCGTTATCAGGAATGAAAATACAGCAGCTCGAATGGATCACCTTACATACCCCACCTCGATCTGCTAAGATCACGTCTAAAACCATACGGTTTTGCAACGTCATAAGTCTATCCGCCTGAAGTTCTGTGGTGATATTACCAAGGGCACTGGCAGTAATATTAGCTGTCGATTCCACCACTCGAGTCAACTGTCTCAGGTTCCTACTATTAACCATAGGCCCCCAAAACGGGAGGAAACCCTTGAAAAAGTCTCCTGCCTCTTGACCGGCAGTGTCCTCTTCGCTAATTACGCCTCTCACAACTCTAGTCTTGTGATAATCTGCATCTACAGTGAACGTTGGAGGCAGCAAATTTGCGATAAAACATGAGCCCACAAAGTCGAAGGGCAACCATGCATACGCACGATCATGGCAGATAAAGTATGTACCCTTGGCAGCCAGAAACACAGGGGACGAGACCATCGGCAATATGTAATTTTCAGTGCAAGCACTCTCTCCAAGTCGGGCTTTCGATCTTCGGCCACGACCTATGAGACAAAAATTACCAATGTGGGGTACGACCCATATCGGGGGCGAGCTTTTAAGCTGTTTTTCACTAGTGAACACACTATACTCGCCTCTACTCAGGACCCTATAGGCTTGTACCTCTTCTTCGGGAATAAGCGAGGGATCATAGATATCGCTATCTAAATCCTCTATTGCTATAGACAAAGGCTTTTGATACGAGCCAGGGCCAGAGTAGGGAGAACGTGGTTCTCGAATGGGGTGGAAACCTAGTGCGCTTCGAAACATTGTTTGAAACGCTCGAGCAGACCCTTGGGAACTATACGGTAACACCAAATATGGAATTCCCTTATCTGTGGTATGTGGCATTAACCCACACACCCAACAATTAGTAGTGTTAACCACTAACTGGTGCTGGTGAAGGAGCTGAATAAAGGAATTATTGCGAAATTCTACACGTCTAGCCTGCTCGTGTTCAGGTAAGATATGAAAAGAATGAGGAGATGCAGTGGAGGTAATTTTAGAATCAGAAGTAGGAACAGGTGTAGGTATGACAGAAGGTAAGTAGTACGACATCATGTAGTATACCCCACCCGCCAAAAATGCAGAAACAATCAAAAACAATACAAATATCTGAAACATAAAACATTTCGTACGACTAAGTCGCTGCAGCTCAAATCTTTGTGCCTGTGCTCTTTCCACATCCATCAGCTTTGAAAACGCCATCCCCTATGACCGTCCGCAACGTTTCTTGACGCACTTCGTTCTGTGTAGCAGTAGTCAATTCCCAGGAGTTCCCAGGAACCGACGGTCTTCAACCTAGCGTCAAGACCTACTAACCAGAAAGAAGTACGCGCGCGGCCCTACGGCCTTTATTCACAATTGTGCGTATGCATAAAGTGTCTCTCAGCTGTGGAAGCAAAAATATGAGGAACGAAACTCAATGTACATATACAAAATAATTACAGTGATACGAGTGTTCAAACTGATCGTGTGAAAACGGGATAATGCAATTGTCAAGGGACAGAACAGGATCTTTTATTAGTCTTTAGTGCTGGACCGCAAAAAGTATCGGGTTTTCCCAGGACGTGTCTGTTCGTCAAACAAAGGAACCGTTGGAGAGACAGCGTCCTGCTGATCAGTTGAATGTTCTGGTCTTGAGCCTTTTGATGACAAATGTTCAACAGTGTCTTTCTGCTGTACTGAGGATTCTCCGACAGGTTGTGCGTCGCTAAAAGGTACAAACGCCGGCAATCCTTCGGTTTCAGTTGATGCAATGCCTCTCCTCACCCACGGGTCTGCCGGCAAAGGGATAGGGACTTTCTTTGTGTGGGTGGCGTGCACCCAGTTCTTCCGTCCCTCAAGACGAACAGCAGTCCTCGTGGCAAGGAGAACCTGGTAGGGTCCAGTGAACCTCGGATCCAAATTGTTCTTGCGCGAAAAGTTTCGCGTCACCACCCAATCTCCAGGCTGGAGCTGATGGCCTGGACCCTCCGTCTGCGTCGGCAGTGCTTCGTGAACCTGTTGGTGAATTAACCTTAGTTTAGCAGTCAAGTCATGAAGATAATCGATCAACATTGGATACTCAAGATCACAGAACGCACCCGGCCTAGGGACCCGCCAAACATTGGCAGGACGACCGAACACTATTTCATAGGGACTCAGCCCTACTCGGGAGTGTACAGTTGCCCTTGTTGACAATAATGCTAAGGGTAAAGTGTCAGGCCACGAGAGACCAGTCGTAGCCTGAATCTTCGCTAGCTTCAGTTTAAGGGTGCCATTGTACCCCTCAACCAAACCAGCCGACTGGGGATGATTAGCGCTATGGAATTTCTGATTAATTCCAAGGCCCTTACACACACTCTTCATCACACTCCCCACAAACTCACTTCCGTTATCGGACCACACAACTCTAGGCATTCCGTACCGAGGAAAGTATTCCTTCCGCAGGATTTTCGCAGTTGACAAAGCAGTGTTGTCCTTGAGAGGGTAGGCTTCGATCCATCGGGAGAACGCGCAAACCACAACTAAAACGTATTTCAGGTTATTGCATCTCTCCATATGGATGAAGTCTAATTGGATCACCTCAAAGGGACATGAAGGGGGAGCAAAACTACCAGCAGGAGTTGGGGTTCCCTTACCAGGATTGTACAACATACATACCATACAGTTTTTAACCAATCGTTCAGCACATTTTGTGATACCATCATTCTTCCACACAGGAGACAACAATTTGCATATACCTTTCACGCTAATATGTGCTAACCCATGCGCCATAGTCACAACAGCCAGCACATACGCATCAGGCAACATCCATCTTTTCTGATCCGATAAGTCAATCCAACAACCATTCGCATCTAACTTTCCCGTACTTTCATTCCACTTTTTCTTTTCAGTCTCAGTGGCCTCATTTTGTATCGCCTTCACACTCTCAATAGTGTCTTCACACATACTCGACTCTGTAGGCCACCTAACTGAGCTCGTCACATACATTCGAGTGCTAATGTTCCGGGCAGTCTCCTTAGCAGTCTCATCAGCAAACGCATTACCACGACCAACATCATCCGTCACCTTACGATGTGCACTACATTTAACAATCGCTACCTGCTTAGGCAACGTAAGTGCATCCAAAAGATCATTCACAAGCTGGCCATGCTGAATCTTCGTACCATGCGATGTCAGAAAACCTCTCTCTCTCCACAACCGTCCAAAACTATGTGCGACGCCAAAGGCATATTGGCTGTCGGTAAACACATTCACACGTTTCCCTTTCGCTAACACACACGCTCTAGTAAGAGCGATCAGCTCTGCAGCTTGGGCAGAATTCTGATTCAATCTGGCAGCTTCCACAACAGTATTCAAAGTTACAACAGCATACGCAGTGGTCACATCACCATTCGACAATTTAAAACACGAACCATCTACATACAGTGTTCCATCTGGATCTTCTAAAGGAGTGTTTTTAAGGTCCACTCGACCTTTTGTTTCCTCCTCCGTACGCAAATAGCAGTCATGGGCTGCTATTTCATCTGACTCTGTACTAATGGGTAACAAAGTTGCCGGATTCAGAACATTGCAACGTTTTATCTGAATATGACTTGCCCGAAGCGTCAACTCGTATCCGGACAACCTCGCACTTGTCAAGTGCTGAGTTTTCGTACGATTTAAAAGAGTGTCGATTGCATGCGGAACCATCACCGTAAGCATATTATCCATGACCAATCCTGCTGATTGTCGGATGGACACCGCCGCTGCCGCTGTTGCTCTTAGACAACTCGGCAACGCTCTAGCTACCGGGTCCAAGGTCGAGGAAAAATATGCACATGGACGTTGCTTACCACCAAAAGGTTGCATTAAGACGCTCAAAGCACAACCTTCCCTCTCGTGAACATATAGCGTGAATGGCTTACTGTAGTCAGGAGTACCTAACACAGGAGCCGAGCACAATGAGTCACGTAGTTCAGAAAAACTTTTCTGACATTCTTCCGTCCATGGTAAAGGAGTAGAAACATCCTTGCACGTAAGAGCCACCAATGGTTTCGCTAGCAATGAAAAATTAGGAATCCATTGCCTGCAGTACGACGTAATACCTAGAAAGGCACGCACATCTCTTTGTGTTGCTGGCACAGTCATTCGCGCAATTGCTGCAATTCTTTCTGGGGTCAACCGCCTTCCCTCCTTTGACAATAAGTGACCTAAATAGGTTACTTCTTGACAACAATATTGGAGTTTAGAAGGTGACACCTTGTGATGTAAATCACAGAGATGTTGCAGCAACGACACCGTAGCAATTTTGCAAATGTCCTGAGTATCTGCAGCTACCAATAAGTCATCGACATATTGTATTAGGGCCGCACCAGCCGGCAACGTAAACGCATCCAGTTGACCCTTCAAGGCTTGACTGTAAATCGATGGACTTTCACAGTAGCCCTGAGGAGCACGTTTGAACCGGAAGCTGCGTCCACCAAGAGAGAAACCGAAGAGGTCTCTGCTCTCCTCTGCGATCGGGATGCTGAAGAACGCATTCTTCAAGTCAATCACCGAAAACCACGATGCAGAAGCTGGAATCAGAGTCAATAGAGCCGTGATGTCAGGCACAACGGGGAACTGAGGAATCACAATTTTATTCACCTCCCGTAAATCGATGACAAAACGATAAACAGGTGGTTTCGAAGGATCAGTACGTTTTAGAATGGGCAGTACAGGACTGTTGCACACGTTTCCCCGGGTCTCTTCAATAACATCTTTGTCGATCAAATCATAGATGATCGCTAACAATGCTCGCTCACCATCAAGGGAAATACGGTACTGGGGAATACGTGGCAACCGCACATTAGATTTCAACTGAACAACATAAGGGGAGATGTCAAGCAGGCCCACATCATTGGGACCTGTTGCCCACAAAGATGCAGGAAGGGAGCTCAATTCCGGTGGAAGCTTATCGAGAGACAAGTACATAGGAGAGACAACCTTCTCTCCCAACGTAAGCTTTACACCCGCAGGAGAACAATATAGAGTTGCATACAAACGTTTTAGCAAATCCAGACCCAGGAGATTTTCACCACAACCAGTAGTCAAAATCAACGGAGCTTCAAGCTCACGTGGTCCAATTGTAAGAGGCAAAGGGCATGAAACTGGATTGCTAACGGGGGCGCCAGAAAATCCAACGGAAACATTTGTTAAGCCAGACAAAGGTGCGCCAGGGAGTTTCGAATGCATAATAGAACATTTCGCTGCACCAGTGTCCAACAGAAAAGGCTCAACGACGCCCGATGTAGCAACTGCGACATAAGGCCCTCTCTGATCAACCGGAACTGATACCACTCCCTCTCTTTGTCTTCGGCTGTCCTAGTAATTACTGTCGTCAGTTCCCTGATCGACGTAATAATCATCTACATTGTACTGCGCAGATCGTCCTTGCGATGATCCACGTTGATCGAAACAGTTATTAGAATTAGATGAATTATCAGAACGATCATTCTGGGCACCACGACCTCTACCACGTGACGTCTGCTGTGAACCACCACGACCTCCTCTAGATGAATTACCACTATTACGATCGTTCAGAACAGGGCAATTGAATTTGATATGACCCTCCTGTCTACAATAGGCACATTGATTGTACCCTAACGAGGATCTTTGGGAAGAGGAGTCATTACGAGATTGTGATCGGTTCGATTGCGGCTGCGATCTATTCTGTTGGGGTGCATTCTGATTCGAACGTGGGGGATAGGCCTGCTGTAACAACACTTTAGTTTTAAGCTCTTTCGTCTTTTTATCAGCACGATCGTTCTCTTCTTTCTCCCTATTCTCATAATATTGCGCTGTGGCCAATATCTGAGCTGAGGTAGAAACGGCCCATGCACTTTCTGAATTCTTTAATTTATTGCTCAAATCGGGCAATAGGTTCAAAACAAATATATCCACGAACAACCGTTGACCACCCTCAGTACCCATATCCTGAACACTATGGTCGATGAATGCCTCCTCGAACCTCGTAAAGAAGTCGGAGACACTCTCGTCCTTCTTCTGTTTACAAGCTGACAATTTATCCCAATTCACTCTCATAGCTGGCATGAGAGTTTTCATTAACGTTATGATTCTTTGAGGGAGATCAGCAATCAGCTGGTCAGGTTTAGCACCACCAGTTTGTCGGGCATCCGCCGCTACAATGGCAGCCCAAGCACCACCTAATTCATTCGGATGATTCTCCTGACGAATCTTAGCCCACACCGGTTGCGGTACGACATTGCCAAACAGCATGTCGATATCGGCGAGATTCATTATCGTAGCATCTACGAGCTGCGATAATTCTTTATAGTACCCTGCAGGGTTTTTGCGAGGGTCAGGCAAATATTGCTTAACCTGTAATACTTCTGATCGTTTCCACGGGAGATGTATCCACACTCTCTGAAAGAACGGCAAGATCGGAGGAGCAGCTGCGGGATTACCTGGCATCCACACTGGTGGAACTTCGCGCATAGGAAACTGACCAGATTCATCTGGCTGTCTTTCGATATCCTCAACAAACAAGGCTTGGGGTATAGGAGTGGGACGGAAAGATAGCAACCGCTCAACAGCACGTCGAACGTTAGTATCCACTATCAGTCCAGTCGAGAACTGAAGCTGTAGGTCAGACAAAGCGGTCAGCACCTCGTCAGGTGCGTCGGCCGATATCTGATCACGAAGAACCTTACACATTTCCTCGAACACAAATCTTTGGGTTGGTATATTGAATTGACAGAACGTATCGAGTACAACACGTGGTGGATTTCTAAGAGGATGTGTCATCCAACCCATCGCCACATTATATAGCGAGGCGCGTTCCCTATTACCGGGAAGCTGACTACGTCTCTGAGGACCATCTGAACCAGCGGACCCAAGAACAGGTCCGAGAGAATGAAAGAAGTTAGCCGCAACAGGAGAAGTACGACTACGAACAGAGGGAGAAGTATAGGACACAGGACTGACAAGGGAAGAGGTAGAAACAGAGGCAACAACAGGAGTTAACAAGACAGGAGCAGTAGCGGGAGCAGGAGTATGTGGAAGTGGAGGAGCAGTAGGGATAGCAACAGCCAAAGGAGCAGGAACAGTCGGAAGGACGGGTGCAGGTTGAGGAACAGGCTGAGGAATAGGTGGAAGAATAGGTACAGGGGGAACCACAGGAGCTGCGGTACCCTGTACATATGGAGGTGGTGATTTCAGAAGATAAGACATTAAAGAATCCTCAACTGGTTCTTTCTTCTTATCCGACTCCGTAGGCAAAGCAGGATAGCATTTATCTATGGACATACGCTGTAACCTATCGAACACTTCCTTTTCCTTATCCTCCTTATCACGCTGAAACTGCTCTGCTTTCTTTACAATGGTAGCAACACCATCTCTCTGATTTCGTTTAGTCTGTCTGATTTCTCTCTGTCGGGCTTCTTTACGCCACAACCGAAAGGCATCAAACATGGCCGGCCTTGACTTTTTCACAAATAATTTAGCCTCTAGATTATCTAGGATTGGAGTCTCAAAGCTACCATGAGGTGGCCAACTAAGGACACCATCCTTCTTCGTATAAAGGATCCAGTAATTATTAAAAGTAATCGGGCCTAGCCCATGTTTACTGTACAGTTCATAAGTCGGAGTTCCAACCGGAGGTATCGGACACGAGTCCTCCAGTCGGGAATCCGCACCACAATGTCTGAAACAACTAAACAAAGTACAGCGACCAGGCATCTTGCACACTAGCCGTGTTTCACAAACTTCAAGGGTTACGGGATTTACCAAGTCCCAGTAAAGAACAAAAACCCTCGGTTTTTGGCGGCTGCAGTCGTCAAACAACACAACAAAGGACCAGGAACTACAAATGCAATGGAACCATGCAACAACTAAGAACCACAACCAAGAACTCTGGGAGCGACCCACAAATACTTAACTCAAAGATCGATGGCATCACCAGGAAGGCCCGTCAATCGTCTCGCTATACCAAGGTCTACGCCACGCGCCAAAACAGGTCTACAGTCAGGGCAGCAGTCCGTCGCAGCCGTCAGGAGGCGGGAATCTTCGCGGGAAAAGTCTTCAGTCCACTTGTTTCGACAACAGGATCGATGAAGCGGAGTGCACCTTCCCTCGGAGATTTCACACGAAGTTCCTCACTATCGTCGGGCTTGGACCGGTACCACTGATGCAGCCCCACGTTGGGCGCCAACTGAAGGACTGGGTTATTTAAGACCCAGCGGTGCCAGGGGACAACACCTAAAACCTTCGTGGGTAACCTGCTCCGGCGTACAAGTGACAGAGACACGGGACACTTCCTTTGGCGTCAAAGATTCGAGCTTTATTTACTGCAGGGAACACAGAAGTCACGGCAAGTACAACAAGTGCTACTTGTGGAGACTGCTTCAAATTGGTTCTGTGGATCGCTCCTTTTATACACAATTCACCCATAGGTTTACATGGTACACAAAGGTTTATGGCTTGGTTCCCATAGTTATCCCCCAGAGGGGTCGTTTTGGTTACTTTGATACACACAAGGTCCGGAACATAAGTGCGGAAACATTTGGCGGTTCCCAACTGTAAAAACCCATCTTCCCACCATTAGTACATTCCAATCAGCAGTAAAACAGATCGAAGAAGGAACAAGGACAGGTGCGGAGGAAGATGGAGACAGTGGGGAATTGGAAAGGGTGTAAAAGGGGAGGTATCGGGAAACACGAGCTCCTGGCATCAAAGGGACGTGCCTAATGAGATGCACGGCTGAGACAATAGATCGGCACGGCAAGCTGAGCCTCGAGCGGGGCCGTTTGCCTTACAGTATCACCCCTCCTCATCATAAAGACACTCTCAAAGGACATGTGTCTTCCGTACATATCTTAGGAAACCCAGGGTCGCGAAGCGGACAGCGTCCGTTCGCTGACTACTTGAGGGCAAGAGACAAAATGGATGCCATATCTAAGATGGAACCCGTGGGTACAGATAGAATAACCCACATAACAGACGAACGGTTTAGGTTAGCACAGCGAAACTGCGCACACTTACTAAACTCGTCATTTGCGGTTCGTAGATACCAGACTCGACCATATTCGTACGAGTCGAAAACACCACTTACAATTGTCACGGAACCTCAGAGGTATCAGTTCCCTTAGTAACAATTTGGCTACAGTGATAGCATCATTGTTCTTGGCTGGGTAAGCCTCTACCCATTTTGAAAATAGGCAGACTATGACAAGAACATACCTATGTCCTTTGCAAAGGGGTAACTGAATAAAGTCAACCTGTAGTCCGATAAAAGGGCCTTCTGCTTTTCCAATTGTACTGGGCAACACCACTGTTTTCTTTCCAGGATTAAACTGCTGACAAGTTAAGCACCTCTGGCAAAGTGCCTCTGCAATGTTCCTGAACTTCGAACTGTACCATGTTTGTTTAAAGACACGAACCATTGCATCTCTCCCTATGTGAGTATCTCCATGGATTAGCCTTGCCATAGAAGCAACCATACTGTCTGGTAACACAGGCATACCATATTTATGAACAATTATACCATCTCTATCCATCTGATGGCAATCATCTTTCTCCCATCTTTCCTTTTCTTCTGGCTCTGCTGCCTGTTGCAACCCTTTCAGTTCCTCCCAAGTTGATACATCCTCAAACACCATAAGTTGGCAGCTGTTTCTGACTCCCCCCAATGTGATTTTCAATGACATTTTGTTTCGGGCACAATATTGGGCTATTTGGTCAGCATAACGGTTACCAGCTGTCACATTGTCGTTGCCAGATTTGTGAGCAGCACACTTGACCACTGCCAATTCTTTTGGTAACCGGATTGCTTCCAGTAGGTTCTGTACCACTTTTCCATTTCTGATAGGGGTACCTGAGGAAGTCATGAATTCTCTTTGCAGCCACAATTGGCCGAAGTCTTGCACAACCCCGTAACCATATTGACTGTCAGTGTATATGGTTACTCTCTTATTTTTCCCATTTTTGCAAGCTCTGGTCAATGCAATCAATTCGGCTACTTGTGCAGAGTTTACTCCAAATAGGTAGGAAGCTTCTATTGTTTTGGCTAGGGTAACCACAGCATAGGCAGTACTTAGTCCTCCATCCTCATGTCTCAAGCATGAGCCATCCACAAACAATTCAATGTCTTCTATGGGCAAAGCTGTTACCTTAATATCCGGGCGTGGTTTTGTGCTATATTCGGTGAGATCAATGCAATTATGCTCGACCTCCTCCCTGAATTCTGCAGCCAGCATATTTGGTAATAGAGTTGCTGGGTTCAGAACATTACATCTAGTGATAGTTACATTGGCAGCACCACCTAAAATCCTTTCATACTTAGTCAGCCGACTAGGTGTGAGGTACTGTGAGGTGAGCACCAAGACGCCTGAGGGTATTTGCTGCACTTTAGAAATGTCAAAAATAAATAAATAAATAAATAAATAAATACTGAGTCTTGGTCCGGGTCAGTAGGATTACAACTGCATGCGGAACGTACAAAGTTACTGGATGTCCCATGACAATGGACTCACTTTGTTCAAGACTCGTGCAGGTTGCAGCTACTGCTTTCAAACATCTAGGCAATCCAGCAGCCACTGGATCTAAGGTAGCAGAGAAGTATGCTATCGGACGTCTAGTTAGGCCATGAATTTGAGTTCGGACTGAGAGCGCACAATTGTCTCGAGTGCCACAAAACAAAGCAAAATCTTTTGAATAATCAGGCATTCCTAATGCAGGAGCTGAACACAAACAGTTTCGTAATTTTATCCAGGATGTCATGCTTTCATCATCCCACTCGACTGGATCCTATGCTCCTTTCTTGGTAATTTTTATCAATGGTTTAGCTAGGACTGCAAATCCCACCATCCACTGTCTACAGTACCCTACCACCCCCAAGAACATACTGACGTCTTTTTGAGTACGGGGTAATTCCATGTCTCGAATTATCCTAATCCTTTCTGAAGTAACCCTCCGGATACCTTTTTCTATGTGGTGCCCCAGATATTTCACTGGATTTTTGCAGAACTGTAATTTGTCTGGCGATACCTTATGCCCAACTTTTCCCAGATGGTTCAACAATGCAATGGTGTCAGTAACACAGTCGTTCCGACTTTTAGACGCCACCAGGAGGTCGTCTATGTACTGGACCAAAACTGATTCTCCAGGTAAGACTAATGATTCAAGGCATCTTTTTAAAATCTGATTGAAAATGGAAGGACTCTCTGTGTACCCTTGAGGGACTCGATTCCAGACAGAGACATGACTGTCAAATTCATGAACTTACTCATTTCGGTATTCACAGAAGTTAGGACACCTAACTTTAGGACTCCTAAATGCCTTCTGTGAATACCGAAAGTCTTAAAATTAGGATTTTTCTCAATTTAGTAGTAGTAAAGTTAGGACTACTAACTTTAGTACGCCTAAATGCCTTCTGTGAAAACCGAAAGTCTTAAAATTAGGATTTTTCTCAATTTAGTAGTAGTAAAGTTAGGACTACTAACTTTAGGACGCCTAAATGCCTTCTGTGAATACCAAAAGTCTTAAAATTGGGATTTTTCTCAATTTAGGAGTCCTAACTTTACTACTACTAACTTGAGAAAAATCCTAATTTTAAGACTTTCGGTATTCACAGAAGGCATTTAGGAGTCCTAAAGTTAGTAGTCCTAACTTTACTTCTACTAAATTGCGAAAAATCGTAATTTTAGGACTTTCGGTATTCACAAAAGGCATTTAGGAGTCCTAAAGTTAGGAATCCTAACTTTACTACTACTAAATTGAGAAAAATCTTAATTTTAGGACTTTCGGTATTCACAGAAGACATTTATGAGTCCTAAAGTTAGGAGTCCTAACTTCTATGAATACCGAAATTAGTAAGTTCATTCTGTGAATACCAAAAGTAGTAAGTGCATTCTGTGAATGCCAAAAGTAGTAAGTGCAATCTGTGAATACCAAAACAGTAGTAAGTTTAGGATTGAGTCTTCAGTTCATTCTGTGAATCGGGCCCTTTGATTCCAATTATGGGCGAATTACAAGGACTGCTCATTACTTCCTGTATTATGTTTGCTTCTAGCAATCTTTTTATTTCAATAGCAACTCCAGCTTTCACTTCTGCACTCATTTTATACTGTCTGGTATTCGGGTAAACAGCATTTTGATTTATGGCTATTTGAATCAGGTCTACATTTGCCATTAGTCCTACATCTTTTATAGTGAAATCCCACACCTCTGGTATCACTGTCTGTTGGAGTTCTTAAGGTAAATCTTGTATTGTTAATTTCTTAATTTCGGAGTCAGGCCTTAATAACATTAATTTGTACAATCCATCTTCATCTGGGGTGTGGATTTTGACGCCCTTTGGTGTGCAAAAGATGGTACAGTTCATTTTGCACAACAAATCACGTCCCAATAAGTTCACTGGGCTGGAATCACAGACAACAAATCTGTGCATCTCTTTAAAATTCCCTATTGAAATCTCCATTGGTTCTGTTACTGGAGTACTAAATATCTGATTTGACACACCCACTACTTGGATTATTTCTCCAGAGAGGGGAAGGTTAGGAACGTCTGCTGTTCTCACAGTAGAACGGGTAGCACCAGTGTCCAATAGAAAGGTGACATCATTTCCTTCAACTTTTCCTTCAATGTATGGTCCAGTCTGGTCTACTGGCAAGGAGGCGCCAAGTACGCACTCCTCGTCCTCCCCCCTCAGGCCCCGTCAGTAAGGTTCATCACAGAGGAATGTATCAGTCAACAGGAATTGCGAGGTTGCTGCATTTCTATCCTCCCTTCCTTCCCACACCTCAACTGTCTCATTCTGCTGATTTTTGTTCTTATAATTAGGCCTAGGTGCACGAGGCAACTGACTCTGTTTTACCTGTTGCTGGGTCTTTCGGGGCCCCTCTTTCTGCACCTGTGGATTTAAATCATTATTTGGGGTATTACCAGGCTGTAAATTCGGACATTTGTCTCTCCAGTGCCCTAACTGACCGCACCCGTGACAGGGAAACTTTTTCATAGCCTCTTCTCGACTCATTTTAGTCCGGGGTTTCCCTCCTCCCCCAGTACCTGAATTCGGGGTTTTATTATTTACTTTACTTAACTGCTTTTCTTGTTGTTCCGTCAATTTCACTTGAGCCCACATTACCTTCTCTTTTAGGGCCTTCCGTTTGTTTTCCATCTCGTCCTCGCAGTATTTTGCATACTTCAGGACCTCGTCTACAGGTTTACCCTGCCAACAGATCTTGTTGTCTCTGATCCACTGGGAGATCTCAGGTCTCAATCCCAACACGAATCGATAAATGAAATGGGTCATATCCTTCATTTCAATATTATCGATTCCACTGTAGGTTTTGAATACCTGTAGCAGTCGCTCATAATAGGAGTGGACCGTTTCATCACGATTCTGGGTAGTTCTATCTATGCGGGTCCAATCAGTTTCCTTTGCTGGCACTTTCCCCTTTCAAATATTGTAGTACCTTGTCATATTGTCTCATTACATTCGGGGAGGGTGCTCCTGTTCTAGAGTCTCGTTCATACTCCTCACTGGGCCAATCAACTGCTATTTTACATTCTGTCCATAAATCTACAGGAACTACAATGTCGAAGAACCCATCCAGGTCCTTCAGGAGGACACTTTTGGACCTTGACAAATCTCTCGACCTGCCTATACCATTCCACTGGTTTCTCTCTCAATTTTGGGAAGTCATTTGTAAAGGACACAATATCCTGTCGGGACCATGGTACATGTACATATTTTCCTCCTGGCACTTCTCTCATTGGATACAAGGTTTCTGGCTTATCGACTTCCTTTAGAACGTATTCAGAAATCTTCGGTCTAGCCTTACTGTCTTCCTTTTTCTTTGCCCATCTGGCTTTCCACTTTTCTAAGTCTCCCCACTTCTGCAACAGGTTTAACAATTCCCTTATCTGCACCTTTTTCCCGGACACATTTATGTTTTCTAGATCTTTGTCCGAAAATTCTGCTCTATAAGGCTTTTGTAATACTTTGGATTTGCTTACATCTATTCCCATGTTAGCTGCAGTGTCCATTAGTTTCTCATGGAACACTCTGGTGTTTCGGGTCAGACTTTTGCATATGAACAGCAACTCTTCCTCGCTAAGAGTGTTCAGTCTGTCTAAACCCACGTTTCCAGCCATTAGTTCTTCCATCTCTATTCTTAGCTTGCAAATGTCTAACTGCTTCGACTGGGGAGTTGTTTTTTCTAATTCTCAGGTCCACCTGTCTATTTCTTCCGGGGTCACTACTGTGGCACTTCGAGTACCTGACGTTGTCTCTATCAGGACTTCCCTTGGGCTAGTCTGGGTTCTCGTTCAAGGGGCACTACTTTCTGGTTCCCTTATGGGCAGATCTAACAGGGAAACCACAGATTCGCATTCGCTTATCTGATCATCAACTATGAGAGGCTCTTTTCTGGGTGGTGAGGTTCCGTGACAATTGTAAGTGGTGCTTTCTACTCGCACGAATATAGTCGAGTCTGGTATCTATGAACCGCAAATGACGAGTTTAGTAAGTGTGCGCAGTTTCGCTGTGCTAGCTTAAACCGTTCATTTGTTATATGGGTTTTTCATCTGTACCCACGGGTTCCATCTTAGATACGGCATCCATTTTGTCTCTTGCCCTCAAGTAGCCAGCGAACGGACGTTGTCCGCTTCGCGACCCTGGGACTCCCAAGATATTTGCGGAAGACACATGTTCTTTGTAATTGTCTTTATGACGAGGGGGATGCTACTGTAAGGCAGATGACGCCGCATGAGGCTCATCTTGCCGCACGGGCTTATTGTCTCAGCCGTGCATCTCATTAGGCACGTCCCTTTGATGCCTGCATCTCGTGTTTCCCGTTACCTCCCCTTTTACACCCTTTCCGATCTCCCCACTGTCTCCGTCTTCCTCTACACCTGTCCTTGTTCCTATTTCGATCTGTTTTACTGCTGATTGGAATTTGCTAATAGTGGGAAGATGGGATTTTACAGTTGGGAACCGCCAAATGTTTTCGCACTTATGTTCCGGACCTCATGTGTTTCAAAGTGACCAAAACGACCCCTCTGGGGGATAATGGTGAGAACCGGGTTGTAAACTTTTGTGTTCAATGTTATCCTATGGGTAAAAACTGTATAAAAGGAGCGATCTACAGAACCAATTTGAAGCAGTCTCCCCAAGTTGCACGCTGTGTACTTGTCGTGATCTCTGTGTTCCCTGCAGCAAATAAACCTTGAATCTTTGACGCCGAAGGAAGTGTCCCGTGTCTCTGTGACTTGTACGCCGGAGCAGGTTACCCACGAAGGTTTCAGGTGTTGTGCCCTGGCACCGCTGGGTCTTACAGAACCCAGTCCTTCAGTTGGCGCCCAACGTGGGGCTGCATCAGTGGTACCGGTCCAAGCCCGACGATCGTGAGGAACTTTGTGTGAAATCTCCGAGGGAAGGTGCACTCCGCTTCATCGATCCTGTTGTCGAAATAAGTGGCCCGAAGACTTTTCCCGCGAAGATTCCCGCCTCCGGACGGCTGCGACGGACTGCTGCCCTGACTGTAGACCTGTTTTGGCGCCTGGCGTAGACCTTGGTATAGCGAGACGATTGACGGGCCTTCCTGGTGACGCCATCGATTTTTGAGTTAAGTATTTGTGGGTCGCTCCCATAGCTCTTGGTCGTTGACACTTTACCGAGTGTTTTTGTTGTACACGCTGTGTGAGTGTTTTTGTCGGTGACACTTTGCTAGCGTACTTTGTTGTGTTGTTTGACGACTGCAGCCGCCAAAAACCGAGGGTTTTGTTCGTTGCTGGGACTTGGTAAATCCCGTAACCCTTGAAGTTTGTGAAACTCGGCTAGTGTGCAAGATGCCTGGTCGCAGTACTTTGTTTAGTTGTTTCAGACCTTGTGGTGCGGATTCCCGACTGGAGGACTCGTGTCCGATACCTCCGGTTGGAACTCCTACTTATGAACTTTATAGTAAACATGGACTAGGTCCGATTACCTTTAACGATTATTGGATTAAATATACAAAGAAGGACGGCGATCTTCGTTGGCCACCTCACGGTAGCTTCGAGGCGTCAATCTTAGATAATCTAGAAATGAAGTTGTTCGAACGAAAATCAAGGCCGGCCATGTTTGATGCCTTTCGGTTGTGGCGCAAAGAAGCCCGACAGAAAGAAATCAGACAGAATAAACGTAGTCAGCGAGATAATGTTGCTACCATAGTGAAGAAAGCTGAGCAGTTCCAGCGTGATAAGGAGGATAAGGATAAGGAAGTGTTTGAGAGACTACAGCGTATGACCATAGATAAATGCTATCCTGCTTTGCCTACGGAGTCGGACGAGAAGGAAGAGGTAGTTGAGGATCCTTTGATGTCCTATCTTATGAAGTCGCCACCCCCGTACGTACAGGGTACCGCAGCTCCTGTGGTCCCTGCCGTACCTGTTTTTCCACCTATTCCTCCTCCACCTGTTCCTCAACTTGCACCCGTTCTTCCGACTGTTCCCGCTCCTTTGTCTGTTTCTATTCCTACTGCTCCTCCGCTTCCTCATACTCCTGCTCCCGCTACTGCTCCTGTTTTGTTAACCTCTGCTGTCGCTACTGTTTCTACTCCTTCTCTTGTTAGCCCTGTGTCTTATTCTTCTCCCTCTACCCGTAGCCGCAATTCTCCTCTTGCGGCTAGCTTCTTTCATTCGCTCGGACCTGTTCGTGGGTCCGCTGGTTCCGATGGTCCTCAGAGACGAAGTCAGCTTCCTGGAAACAGAGAACGCGTTGCGCTATATAATATGGCGATGGGTTGGATGGTAAACCCGCAGAGAAATCCACCACGTGTTGTCCTCGAAACGTTTTGTCAATTCAATATACCAACCCAGAGATACGTGTTTGATGAAATGTGTAAGTTCCTTCATGATCAGATAGCGGCCAATGCGCCTGACGAGGTACTGACCGCCCTGTCTGAGCTTCGGCTTCAGTTCGCAACTGGACTGATAGTAGATACCAATGTCCGACGTGCTATTGAGCGGTTACTATCTTTTCGTCCCGCTCCGATACCTTATGCATTGTTTGTTGAGGATATTGAGAAACAACCAGATGAGTCTGGCCAATACCCCATGCGGGAAGTTCCACCAGTGTGGATGCCAGGCGATGCTACTGCTGTTCCTATTATTCCACCGTATTTTCAGAGAGTATGGATACATCTCCCTTGGAAACGATCGGAAGTGCTACAGGTGAAGCAATCTTTGCCTGACCCTCGCAAAAATCCTGCAGGGTATTACAAAGAATTATCGCAGCTCGTAGATGCTACGATAATGAACCTTGCCGATATCGACATGTTGTTTGGCAATGTCGTACCACAACCGGTATGGGCTAAGATTCGCCAGCAAGATCACGCAAATGAATTAGGTGGTGATTGGGCGGCCATCTTGGCGGCAGATGCTTTACAAACTGGTGGAGCTAAACCTGAGCAGTTGATTGCTGCCCTTCCCCAAAGAATAATAACGTTAATGAAGACTCTTATGCCGGCTATAAGGGTAAACTGGGACAAATTGTCAGCCTGTAAGCAAAAGAAAGATGAGAGTGTTTCCGACTTCTTTACGAGGTTTGAGGAAGCATTCATTGACCATAGTGGTCAGGATATGGGTACTGAGGGTGGACAAAGGTTGTTTGTGGATAAATTTGTTTCGAATTTATTGCCCGATTTGAGCAATAAATTGAAGAATTCGGAAAGTGCATGGGCCGTTTCCACCTCAGCTCAGATATTGGCTACGGCACAATACTATGAAAACAGAGAGAAAGAAGAGAATGACCGTGCTGACAAAAAGACGAAAGAGCTGAAAACTAAAGTGTTGTTGCAACAAGCGTATCCTCCACGATCAAATCAGAATAATTCACAACAGAGTCGATCGCAGTCGCAATCGAATCGGTCACAGTCGCGTAATGATTCCTCCTCCCAAAGATCATCGTTAGGGTACAATCAATGTGCTTATTGTAGACAGGAGGGACACATTAAATTTAACTGCCCTGTTTTGAATGAACGTAATAGTGGTAACTCATCTAAAGGAGGTCGTGGTGGTTCGCAACAGGCGTCACGTGGTAGAGGTCGTGGTGCTCAGAATGATCGCTCAGATAACTCATCTAATTCTAATAACTGTTTTGATCAACGTGGATCATCGCAAGGACGATCTGCGCAGTACAATGTAGATGATTATTACGTCGATCAGGGAACTGACGACAGTAATTACTAGGACAGCCAAAGACAAGGAGAGGGAGTGGTATCAGTTCCGGTTGATCAGAGAGGGCCTTACGTCGCAGTTGCTACATCGGGCGTCGTTGAGCCTTTTCTGTTGGACACTGGTGCAGCGAAAAGTTCTATCATGCATTCAAAACTCCCTGGCGCACCTTTGTCTGGCTTAACAAATGTTTCCGTTGGATTCTCTGGCGCCCCCGTTAGCAATCCAGTCTCACGCCCTTTGCCCCTTCAAATTGGGCCACGTGAGCTAGAAGCTCCGTTGATTTTAACCACGGGTTGTGGCGAGAATCTTTTGGGCCTGGATTTGCTTAAACGTTTGTACGCAACTTTGTATTGTTCTCCTGCGGGTGTAAAGCTTACGTTAGGATAGAGGGTTGTCTCTCCTATGTACTTGTCTCTTGATAAGCTTCCATCGGAATTGAGTTCTCTTCCTGCGTCTTTGTGGGCGACGGGTCCAAATGACGTGGGCCTCCTTGATATCTCCCCTTATGTTGTTCAGTTGAAATCTAATGTGCGATTGCCACGCATTCCCCAGTATCGTATCTCCCTTGATGGTGAACGAGCGCTGTTGGCGATCATCTATGATTTGATCGAGAGAGATGTTATCGAAGAGACTCGGGGAAACGTGTGCAATAGCCCTGTACTGCCTATTCTTAAACGCACAGATCCTACAAAACCGCCTGTTTATCGTTTTGTTATCGATTTACGGGAGGTGAATAAAATTGTGGTTCCTCAATTCCCTGTTGTGCCTGACATCACGGCGCTCCTGACTCTGATTCCAGCTACTGCATCATGGTTTTCGGTGATTGATTTGAAAAATGCGTTTTTCAGCATCCCGATTGCCGAAGAGAGCAGGGACCTTTTCGGTTTCTCTCTCGGTGGACGAAGCTTCCGGTTCAAACGCGCTCCTCAGGGCTACTGTGAAAGTCCATCGATTTACAGTCAAGCCTTGAAGGGTCAACTGGATGCGTTTCGGTTGCCGGTTGGTGCGGCCTGGATCCAATACGTCGATGACTTATTGGTGGCTGCCGATACTCAGGACATTTGTACAATAGCTACGGTGTCATTGCTGCAACATCTCTGTGAGCTAAATCATAAGGTGTCCCCTTCTAAACTCCAATATTGTTGTCAAGAAGTAACCTATCTAGGTCACTTATTGTCAAAGGAGGGAAGGAGATTGACCCCAGAGAGAATTGCAGCGATTGCGCGAATGGCTGTGCCAAAAACCCAAAGAGATGTGCGTGCCTTTCTAGGTATCACGTCGTACTGCAGGCAATGGATTCCGAATTTTTCATTGCTGGCGAAACCATTAGTGGCTCTTACGTGCAAGGATGTTTCGACTCCTTTGCCATGGACGGAAGAATGTCAGAAAAGTTTTTCTGAACTACGTGATTCATTGTGTTCGGCTCCTGTGTTAGGTACTCCTGACTATAGCAAGCCGTTTACATTATATGTTCACGAGAGAGAAGGTTGTGCTTTGAGTGTCTTGACGCAACCTTTTGGTGGTAAGCAGCGTCCATGTGCATATTTTTCCTCGACCTTGGACCCAGTAGCTAGAGCATTGCCGAGTTGTTTACGAGCAACAGCGGCAGCTGCGGTCTCCATCCGACAGTCAGCAGGATTGGTCATGGATAATATGCTTACGGTGATGGTTCCGCATGCAGTCGATACTCTTTTAAATCGTACGAAAACTCAGCACTTGACGAGTGCGAGGTTGTCTGGGTACGAGTTGACGTTATTGGCAAGCCATATTCAGATAAAACGTTGTAACGTTCTAAACCCGGCAACTTTGTTACCGATTAGCACAGAGTCAGATGAAGTAGCAGAACATGACTGCTACTTGAGGACTGAAGAGGAAACAAAAGGTCGAGTGGACCTTAAAAACACCCCATTGGAAGATCCGGATGGCACTCTGTATGTGGATGGGTCATGTTTTAAGTTGCCGAATGGCGATGTGACTACTGCTTATGCAGTTGTAACATTGAATACTGTTGTTGAGACTGCAAGATTGAATCAGAATTCTGCCCAAGCTGCGGAATTGATTGCTCTCACTAGAGCATGTGTGTTAGCAAAAGGTAAACGTGTGAATGTGTACACCGACAGCCAATACGCTTTTGGTGTAGCGCATAGTTTTGGACGATTATGGCGAGAGAGAGGTTTCTTGACGTCGCACGGTACGAAGATTCAGCATGGCCAGCTTGTGAATGATCTTTTGGATGCATTGACGTTGCCTACGCAAGTTGCGATTATTAAATGTAGTGCGCATCGTAAGGTGACGGATGATGTTGGTCGTGGTAACGCGTTTGCAGATGAGATTGCTAAGGAGACTGCCCGGAACCTTAGCACTCGAATGTATGTGACGAGTTCGGTTAGGTGGCCTACGGAATCGAGCATGTGTGAAGACACCATTGAAAGTGTGAAAGCGATTCAGAATGAGGCCACGGAGACTGAAAAGGCGAAGTGGAAAGAAAGTACGGGAAAGTTGGATGCGAGTGGTTGTTGGATTGATTTGTCGGATCAGAAAAGATGGTTGTTGCCTGATGCGTATGTGCTGGCCGTTGTGACAATGGCACATGGGTTAGCACATATTAGCGTGAAAGGCATTTGTAAATTGTTGTCGCCTGTGTGGAAGAATGATGGAATTACGAAATGTGCTGAACGGTTGGTGAAGAATTGTATGGTGTGTATGATGTACAATCCTGGCAAAGGAACCCCAACTCCTCCTGGCAGTTTTGCTCCCCCTTCGTATCCCTTTGAGGTGATTCAATTGGACTTCATCCATATGGAGCGATGCAATAACCTGAAATACGTTTTAGTTGTGGTTTGCGCATTCTCCCGATGGATTGAGGCCTATCCTCTCAAAGACAATACCGCTTTGTCTACTGCGAAAATCCTACTGAAGGAATATTTTCCTCGGTATGCTAGAGTCGTGTGGTCAGATAACGGAAGTGAGTTTGTTGGAAGTGTGATGAAGAGTGTGTGTAAGGGCCTTGGAATAAATCAAAAATTCCACAGCGCCAATCATCCCCAGTCAGCTGGATTGGTTGAAGGGTACAACGGCACCCTTAAACTAAAGCTAGCGAAGATTCAGGCTACGACTGGTCTTTCGTGGCCTGACGCTTTGCCCTTAGCATTACTGTCAACTAGGGCGACTGTACACTCCCGAATAGGGCTTAGTCCCTACGAAATAGTGTTCGGCCGTCCTGCGAATGTGTGGGGGGTTCCTAGGCCAGGAATGTTTTCTGATCTTGAGTATCCAATGTTGATTGACTATTTACATGACTTGACTGCTAAACTGAGGTTAATTCACCAACAGGTTTACGACGCATTGCCGACGCAGACGGAGGGTCCAGGCCACCAGCTCCAGCCTGGAGACTGGGTGGTGACACGCAACTTTTCACGCAAGAATAATCTGGACCCGAGGTTCACCGGACCTTACCAGGTGCTCCTGGCCACGAGGACTGCCGTTCGTCTTGAGGGGCGTAAAAATTGGGTGCATGCCACCCATACGAAGCGAGTCCCTATCCCTTTACCGGCAGACCCGTGGGTAAGGAAAGGCATTGCGTCAACAGAAACAGAAACATTGCCGGCGTTTGTACCTTTCAGCGACGCGCAGCCTGTTGGAGAATCCTCAGCGCAGCAGAAAGACACTGTTGAACAATTGTCAGCAAAAGACTCAAGACCAGAACAATCGACTGATCAGCAGGACGCTGTCTCTTCAACGGATCCTTTGTTCGACGAGCAGACACGTCCCGGGAAACACCGATATTCTTTGCGATCTCGCACTAAGGACAAATAAAAATATTTTGTTTTGCTGAATTAACGATTGCATTATCCCCGTTTCCCGTGATCAGTTTTGAGCATACGTATCACTATAATTTTTGTATATATATATATATATTGAGCTTCCTCCCTTGTATCCTTTTACTTCTACAGCCGAGAGACTTTGTGTTTGTATATACATATTGTGTATTGAAGGCCGTAGGGCCGCGCGCGTACTTCCTTCTGGATAGTAGGTCTTGACGCTAGGTTAAAGGCCGTTGGTCCCTGGGAACTCCTAGGGGTTGACTATTGCTACACAGAACGAAGTGCGTCAAGAAACGTTGCGGACGGTCGTAGGGAATGGCATTCTCGAAGCTGAATGATTTGGAGGGAGCTAAGGCGCACAGACTTAAGCTGCAGCAACTCAGTCGTACCAAATGTTTTATATTCCAACTGTTTGTGTTATTTTTGACTGCTTCTGCATTATTGGCGGGTGGGGTGTACTATACGATGTCTTACTTCTTACCTGCTACACCTACTCCTACTCCTTACCCTAATCTTACCTCTACTGCTTCTCCCCATTCCTTTCACATGTTACCGGAACACGAGCAGGCTAGACGTGTAGAATTCCGCAACAATTCCTTTATTCAGCTCCTTCACCAGCATCAGTTAGTGGTTAACACTACTAATTGTTGGGTGTGTGGGTTGATGCCACATACTACGGATAAGGGAATTCCATATCTGGTGTTACCGTATAGTTCCCAAGGGTCAGCTCGAGCGTTCCAAACAATGTTTCGAAGCGCACTGGGTTTCCACCCCATTCGAGAACCACGTTCCCCCTACTCTGGTCCTACCTCGTATCAGAAGCCTTTGTCGATAGCCATAGAGGATTTAGATAGCGATATCTATGATCCCTCGCTTATCCCTGAAGAAGAGGTACAAGCCTATAGAGTCCTAAGTAGAGGTGAATATAGTGTGTTCACTAGCGAAAAGCAGCTTAAAAGCTCGCCTCCAATATGGGTCGTACCCCACACTGGTAATTTCTGTCTTATGGGTCGTGGTCGAAGATCGCAAGCCCGACTTGGAGCAAGTGCTTGCACTGAAAATTACATTTTGCCGATGTCCTCGTCCCCTGTGTTTCTGGCTGCCAAGGGTACATACTTTATCTGTTATGATCGTGCATATGCATGGTTGCCCGCTGACTTCATGGGCTCATGCTTCATTGCAAATCTGTTGCCTCCGACGTTCACTGTAGACGCCGATTATCACAAGACTAGAGTTGTGCGAGGCGTAGTTAGCGAAGAGGATACTGCCGGTCAAGAGGCAGGAGACTTTTTCAAGGGTTTCCTCCCGTTTTGGGGACCTATGGTTAACAGTAGGAACCTGAGACAGTTGACTCGAGTGGTAGAATCGACAGCTAATATTACTGCCAGTGCCCTTGGTAATATCACCAACCACAGAACTTCAGGCGGAGAGACTTATGACGTTACAAAACCGTATGGTTTTAGATGTCATCTTAGCAGACCGCGGTGGGGTATGTAAGGTGATCCATTCGAGCTGCTGCATTTTCATTCCAGATAATGCTCCAACTGTCTATCAAGCCATCTCGAGGTTGCATAAGATCTCCGAATCCATACACGTGGATGTAGGGGATTGGACGCTGCTAGGGTGGTTTTGGGGCCTGATGTCGACTTGGGGTGGGAAAATTCTGATGATCATCGGAGTTGTGGTAGTGTTCCTGTTCACGTGTTGCCTTTGTGTGCAGTGTGGTCCTGCCTTATGTGGCCTTTGTGCTACAACGTGTATGAGACAACCATCTGTTACCAAGGGGACTCAGTTGGACAGAGCTATGCTACAGCAACATCTCGATGGTCTGATGAATATCGAATATGATTCCGACTAGTGCTTGCCTACATGAGGGCAAAAGGAGCGTCTGAGGTTCCGTGACAATTGTAAGTGGTGCTTTCGACTCGCACGAATATAGTCGAGTCTGGTATCTATGAACCGCAAATGACGAGTTTAGTAAGTGTGCGCAGTTTCGCTGTGCTAGCTTAAACCGTTCATTTGTTATATGGGTTTTTCATCTGTACCCACGGGTTCCATCTTAGATACGGCATCCATTTTGTCTCTTGCCCTCAAGTAGCCAGCGAACGGACGTTGTCCGCTTCGCGACCCTGGGACTCCCAAGATATTTGCGGAAGACACATGTTCTTTGTAATTGTCTTTATGACGAGGGGGATGCTACTGTAAGGCAGATGACGCTGCATGAGGCTCATCTTGCCGCACGGGCTTATTGTCTCAGCCGTGCATCTCATTAGGCACGTCCCTTTGATGCCTGCATCTCGTGTTTCCCGTTACCTCCCCTTTTACACCCTTTCCGATCTCCCCACTGTCTCCGTCTTCCTCTACACCTGTCCTTGTTCCTATTTCGATCTGTTTTACTGCTGATTGGAATTTGCTAATAGTGGGAAGATGGGATTTTACAGTTGGGAACCGCCAAATGTTTTCGCACTTATGTTCCGGACCTCATGTGTTTCAAAGTGACCAAAACGACCCCTCTGGGGGATAATGGTGAGAACCGGGTTGTAAACTTTTGTGTTCAATGTTATCCTATGGGTAAAAACTGTATAAAAGGAGCGATCTACAGAACCAATTTGAAGCAGTCTCCCCAAGTTGCACGCTGTGTACTTGTCGTGATCTCTGTGTTCCCTGCAGCAAATAAACCTTGAATCTTTGACGCCGAAGGAAGTGTCCTGTGTCTCTGTGACTTGTACGCCGGAGCAGGTTACCCACGAAGGTTTCAGGTGTTGTGCCCTGGCACCGCTGGGTCTTACAGAACCCAGTCCTTCAGTGGTGCTACAGCTGGTGTAATAACTGGAGTTTTTGGACTAGCCTGTCTATCCCCATAAAGAGGAACAACAGGACCAATAGTTACTGGAATTGTCAAAGCTTCAGGACTGGGATTTAACAATGATATTTTCTGAATTAGTTCATTCCGTTGTTTAATTAAGGCTTCCCTTTCCTGTTCCTGTAAAACCTTCTCAATCGGTGTTTCATGTATTACTTGTGGAACTAAAGGAGGATACAAACTTGGGGCAGTTGGGGCTGTCGCTCCTGGTCTTTCATCACCAAATGGCCTATAGTTCGGGAAGGTTGTATCAGGCCTACCAAATCCCTCTTTTCCTGTTACATCTGTTTCACTGGCCCTTCTCTCTCTAGGGTGCCGGAAAAACGGGTTTTTCGAACTCAGGGACCTAGATTCCTCATCATATGGCGGTATATTTTTCATTAATAAATCCTCCAGGTACTCATCTTCCGAATCACCTGCAGACCTCAGGTGTCGGGTTTTATCTGTGCTTTTCCCTCCCACGAGTTCATTTGCACCAAACATTGGAAATAGTCCCTCAACCATCATATTCTGTCTCCACTGTTTCATCTTTTTCTCTTTGGCATCTCGCTGCGATTTCGGGTACCATTTGCTCACTCCCTTATCCATTCTGGGTCTGTCTCTTTCTAAGGCCTCAATCTCCCATTCTTCTAACGCCTCATACTGAGTCAACATTGGCCTGGGATGTAAGTCATTCATTCGGGTCCTCAAATCAAACAAAATTCTACTGTTAAAAGTACCATCTAAAGGAAAAGCTAGGATTCCGTCATCTTCAGTGTATTTTACCCAGTTCTCCAGCCATACACAGGTATGATACCCTTTGTCGAACATCATGAATGATGCAGGAGTATTAGGTGGTGGAATAATTACACCTTCTCTAGTTCTAATGGGCTTGTCTTTCTTAAAGTAATTTTTGATCTTATCAGCAAATGACATTTTTCTCTTGCTTCCGTACATATTGTAAGGTCTACCTCCTAGCATCTGATCCTTGCGAAACCCTAAAAGTTGTGGATCAGGTAAGAATTCGGGATACCACATAGACTGTGTAACTAAAAGGTCCGTGATCAGCTACAACATCTTTGTTTACAGATCTTCCTCCAATACCAGCGCGTCTCTCAACAGATTCAACAACCAATCAATCCTGTGATTGCAAATAATTTCGACCAATGGGTGCGCGGCCTTTTTCGCGAGACGCGGTCTCACGCTTCGGCACTCACCCCTCCTTTACAATACCAGCTTCGTTACACACCCGCTGTTTCAACCAATACCAGCGCGGCATGGAGTGAAGTCAGCGCGGCTTTGCGACCAACTGCCTCCTTCAGAAGGTAGCGGAAACTTTGAATTTTTCTTAAAGTGCAAGTGCTCAATTTAGTTAACAACGTATAACATTCGCCACTGTGCTTGAGTGTTTTAAACAGAAAAAAGGTTTTCGTTTCACTGCAGGTAAACCACTTCTGTCTACTTTTCATTCACTACGGATAGACCCTTCTGCCTACCCTTTCACATAAGCATTAGAGAACCTGTTACTTCTTGGACTCATCCACTCTTTCCGGGATATATACTAAGTCAAAAGTTTCACCAAGGCACTCCTTTTCTATCATTCAAGCTCCGATGAACCTATTACTCCTTCCTCGTACGACCCTTACTAGGTAATATCACAACTAAAGATTTATTAGTGGACTCGTTGCTATCATTTATTCAATTATTCACTCAGAAAAAAGGTCCTAATTAACGCTTCCGTTTCTACCTAACTAGGCACTAATTTTTCCTCGCAACCAGTGACCTCACAGCTAGGTGGATTCTGCTCACCACCCGCTATACTATTCCCCGGGGATTCCAGACACCATAGAGCAATCACTAACAATTTGTTAATCACATGCAATAATATAGCAACATTTCATAGAATATAATTTCAAAACATTTTATAACATTTTCAAAGCAATATTTCCGATCGGTTCTTTTTGCAGAAAAATATTTTTAGCAGCAATAACATTTTAGCAGCACATGTTATAGATTCACGGTTTGTTCAAAAAAACATCTTATCTGCCTATCTTAACTAGTCCTAACAATTCCTCTGCTAACCAGAAAATTACTGATAGAGCGCGCAGGTCACCCGATTCTTAATTTACAAATTATATACGTTACTGGGCCCTTCAATAAAAATTATCATGAATCAGGTAACCTTCACAGCGCCATCAGCAATTCGGGATTCCGACTTTCTATATATTTCAAGTGTACCTGACTTACCAATCCTCGAGAACAGGTACCTCTGACCACCGTGGATCAGGAGCTAAAAATTAAGCTCTAGGCAGATAACACTAATACCACATACATTTCTTATTTGTATATCCTTATAATAACCACAAACACAGGAAGTTTTAAAGATTTTATCTAAATCATAAAAGGTTTGCATAAGCCATGAGAAAAAGGTTTACATTAATGAGAACATCTATAATCAAGATCAAAAACACGATATAACTATGAATCAGGGTGAGAATCATTAATTTTCAGAAGGATCCTATAAGAAGGAACATGCTATTTCATCACTAAAGGATGGGTAAGAACAACGGAACATACTACTGAATGCTAATTGGAGTAACTAAGAGGTTTAGGTGCAATTTCTATAGGAAAGGTAACAGTGGAACATACTAAATATGCAAACAATTCAGCAATTGAGTAAGGGTAAGGGGAGAGATAAGGAACATGCTATAAGGAAATACTTCTGTCAGAGTTTAAAGGTCAGAGATAAATCACAGGCCAGATTGCTTTATTAGGAAAGAAGAGAAAGATTTAGAAGGACGAACACCCACATATATTTTATATTTACCTAGGACAGAATGAGGACTAACCCTGGCCACGGGTCAGTTGGGAAAGGCGGGAAAGGACCCCCAAGGACTTAGGATGCCAGTAGGCGAGCAGGTACAGCTCATGGACAGTCAGGATAGGATCACCCCAGGATTGGATCAGGACTGGGCTCACGGACGGGTACGACCAACACCTGCAGCTTTGGATGCAACGCCTGCGCTACGCCCTCTCTGCAAGGAATCTGCCAATAACCCCGATTGGGTTCTCGAATCTCCCAGCAAAGTGCCTCACCAGCACTTAAAGGTTTCTCCACCCCAGACTTAGTTTGTGGAAATTACGGACAGAGTGCTCCGCAGCTCTCTGTATTAATCACCTATAGAGTTCGTAGGGTCAGTGACAGGTCGGCTATTCGGACAAGTCGGACAATTTCTCTAGCTAAACCTAGGTCAGTTATACTGTTTTCGGATCAGTAGACCACCCACAAATGTTGCAAGTGCAAGGATCCCCGATTTCTGATTGGACAAGAGAGGTGGTTAGGTCATTGTCACCACCTAGAATTTGGTGTTCCCACAATTAATATTCATTTACTTGAATCCACCCCTTACATTCCAGTTCCCATGGCATATGAATATGAAGACAATAGCGCACAGAGTACAACAACTACAATGTATCGACACAGGTATGATTTCGAGCTTTCTCGCTGGGTCGTAGGTTGGTACCCAGGAGCATATCAGCTTCGGCAGCCAGCTAGCTTAGTTTCACTCCTGCGCAATTCGTTTTCTCCCTCAACACGTGATTAGAGTGATATGGGCTTCCAAGATGGAGTGGCGCACAGCTCCCAGGCCCCCAAAGCGTGTCACATGAAAAGTAAATGAAAACAATTTAGAAAACACAGAAAAAATGAATACACTGTATACCATGAATAGCTGCACTACACCCCTTACTTTTGCAATATCTATAGCGTTAGGAGTTAAGCAGAAATAAACAGCTGAGCAAGAGCAGCAGTAGCAAGCGGAGAGCAAGTTAAAGACAAAACGGCCATTTTAGCAATTCTGCGCATGAGCGAAAAATCCCTCCAGAACTACGAGTGCGTCACATCACATGGGTAAACACATAAGCAAGCGTCTCTGGGACACCCGTGTGTAGTGTAAAAGTGCAATATTAATACACGAAACAGATTGAGTAGTATTTTAAATGTTAAGCGAGGGGTTTGAATTCAAGCAAGTCGCGTAACATGCGAATCCTTGCTCCATTAGTTGCACAGATTGATTCTGTGGTGGCGCTGAGTGATGTGATGGCGAACGAGTGATGCTGTGGCGTTCAGTGATGTTGTGGTAGTGCATAGTGATGTTGTGGTGCCCCTGAGTGATGCTTTGGTGTGCTGAGTGATGCTGTATGCTATGTTTTTTTTTTGCTATCCTATGTTTTGTTTTGTTATGCTATGCTATGTTTTGCTATCCTATGTTTTGATTTGTTATGCTATGCAATACTATGTTTTGTTATGCTATGCAATGTTTTGTTTTGCTATCCTATGCTTTGTTATGCTATGATATGTTTTGCTATCCTATGCTTTTTTTGTTATGCTATGCTGTGTTTTGTTATACTATGTTATTTTTTGTTATGCTATGCTGGTGAGGTTGAGTGAGGGTGTGAGGGTGTGAGGATGTTTGAGGGTGAGGGTGTGTGAGGGTTAGGGGGTTGTGAGGGTGAGAGGGTTGTGAGGGGGTGTGAGGGAGTGGGTGTGGTTGTGAGGGGGTGGGAGGGTGTGATGGTGAGGGTGTGTAAAGGTGAGGGGGTGTGATAGTGAGGTGGTGTAATGGTGAGAGTGTGTGATGGTGAGGGTGTGTGAGGGTGAGGGGGTGTGAGGGTTAGGGGGTGAGGGTGAGTGAGGGTGTGTGAGGGTGAGGGTGTTTGAGGGTGTGGGTAAGAGGGTGAGGGGGTTAGGATGAGTGAGAGTGTGAGGGAGAGTCAGGGGGAGGCTGACAGGGTTGAGGGCTACAGGGGTGAGGGTGTGAGGGTGAGGGTGTGTGAGAGGGAGGGGGTGTGAGTGTGAGGGTGTGTGAGGGTGAGGGGGTGTGAGGGTGTGTGGGTGAAGGGGTGTGTGAGGGTGAGGGTGTGGGTGTGTGTGAGGGTGAGAGGGTGTGTGAGGGTGAGAGGGTGTGTGTTTGTGAGGGTGTGTGAGGGTGAGGGTGTGTGAGGGTGTGTGTGAGGTAAAGGGGGGGTGAGGGTGAGACGTTGTTAGGGTGAGGTTGAGGGGGTGTGTGGTTGAGGTTGTGTGAGGGTGACAGGGGTGAGGGTGATGGGGTGAGGGTGTGTGAGGGTGAGAGGGTGTGTAAGGGGGTGTGTGAGGGTGAGGGAGGGGTGTGAGGGGGTGTGAGGGTGAGTGGGTGTGAGGGTAAGGGGGTGTGTGAGGGTGAGAGGGTGTGTGAGAGGGTGTATGAGGGTGAGGGTGTGTGTGAGGGTGAGGGTGTGAGGGTGAGGGGGTGTGTGAGGGTGAGGAGGTGTGTGAGGGTGAGGGGTATGAGGAGGGGGTGTGAGTGTGAGGATGTTGGGTTGTGAGGGTGAGTGGGAGTGAGGGTGAGGTTGAGGGGGTGTGAGGGTGATGGGGTGAGGGTGACGAGGATGAGGGTGTGTGAGGGTGAGAGGGGGTGTGAGGGGGTGTGTGAGGGTATCCCTCATAAGACATAGAAACGAAGAGGTCTGCGTTGAAGCAAGGGAGCCTTCAGTATACACATCCTTGTATTTGTAAGTCAAAAAGTATATACCATGGCCCAAAGGCACTAATGAGAAGCTCGTGGGATAAAAGGGAGGTAGAATAAGGAGGAAACAAGGGGAAATAAGGAGTGATGGAGGGAAGGAATAAGGGCTGTGACTGGCTGGAGAAAGAGCAAGGTACATGGGAAAGAGCGACAGGGAAGGAGGGATGAGTGGGTTCTGCAGGTCGGGGAGCGAAAACCACGGAGGGGAAGAGACGATGGCTATAGGGAGGGACTAGAGGGGGCAGGGGGGCATAAGAAACAATGAGTGCATCACACGAGAAGAGAGGGGGTGGCAGAAGAAGTCTGCAGGAGCAGTCATGAAGGAGGAATGTGTAAGGATAAGGCATGAGCACCAAGAAGCCGACAAACAGGTCTGTTGTTTTAAAACAGCCCCTCATGCAGGTCAATGCAAGCACTCCTAATAGCACGAGATGAGAGAAATATTTTCTAGGCCAGAGCTTTCCAAACTTTGTGTCCCGACACAGTACTGTGTCGCCTGCAAGTGGTGGTTGTGTCGCAGGATGGGGCACTTAGCACATAACTGCTAATTAGGAGGCATTCCATTGAAAGAGTGTCTCGGAGTCAGCCACACTCTGGTCTGGGGGGTGGTGGGGGGGGCGGGAGAGTCACAACAAAGCCCCATTAACAGGTAAATGGTCCTTTAAAGACCTGCGTAGTACTCGAGGTGCAGCTGTGTGTGCCCGGGAAGCTGGGGTGAGGTGCCAGAGGGTGACAGGCAGAGGGAGGGAGGGGTGTGTGAGATTGTCCCTCATAAGACATAGAAACAAAGAGGTCTGCATTGAAGCAAGGGAGCCTTCAGTATACACAGCCTTGTATTTGTAGGTCGAAAAGTATATACCATGGCCCAAAGGCACTAGTGAGCTCGTGGGATAGAAGGGAGGTAGAATAAGGAGGAAACAAGGGGAAATAAGGAGTGATGGAGGGAAGGAATAAGGGCTGTGACTGGCTGGAGAAAGAGCAAGGTACATGGGAAAGAGCGACAGGGAAGGAGGGATGAGTGGGTTCTGCAGGTCGGGGAGAGAAAACCACGGAGGGGAAGAGACGACGGCTAAGAAACAATGAGTGCATCACACGAGAAGAGAGGGGGGCAGAAGAAGTCTGCAGGAGCAGTCATAAAGGAGGAATGTGTAAGGATAAAGCATGAGCACCAAGAAGCCGACAAACAGGTCTGTTGTTTTAAAACAGTCCCTCATGCAGGTCAATGCAAGCACTCCTAATAGCACGAGATGAGAGAACTATTTCTCTAGGCCAGAGTTTTCTAAACTGTGTGTCCCGACACAGTACTGTGTCGCCTGCAAGTGGTGGTTGTGTCGCAGGATGGGGCACTTAGCACATAACTGCTAATTAGGAGGCATTCCATTGAAAGAGTGTCTCGAAGTCAGCCACACTCTGGTCTGGGGGGTGGTGGGAGAGTCACAACAAAGCCCCATTAACAGGTAAATGGTCCTTTAAAGACCTGCGTAGTACTCGAGGTGCAGCTGTGTGTGCCCGGGAAGCTGGGGTGAGGTGCCAGAGGGTGACAGGCAGAGGGAGGGAGACTGTGAGATAGAGGGAGGAAGAAGGGAGAGAGAGGGAAACAGAGGGAGGGAGACAGAGGGGCGGATACAGAGGGATTGAGACAGAGGGAAGGATACAGAGAGGGAGACAGACAGAGGGAGGGAGACAAAGGGAGATAGATAGAGGGAGGAAGACAGACAGAGGGAGACAGAGGGAGAGGGACAGACAAGAGACAGACGGAGAGAGGGAGACAGAGGGAGAGAGAGGGAGGGAGACAGAGGGAGAAAGAGAGGGAGACAGACAGAGTGAGCGAGACAGAGGGAGGGAGAGAGGTAGAGAAAGAGAGAGAGATAGAGAGGGAGGGAGACTGCGAGAGACAGAGGGAGACAGAGAGAGGGAGGGAGACACAGACAGACAGAGATGCAGACAGACGGGGACAGACAAAGACAAATAGATGCAGAGACAGGGGCCGTCAGACAGAGGCAGAGACAGACAGAGACGGAGAGGGGGACAGAGGGAGGGAGACATGGACAGACAGACAGAGACACAGAGAGGCAGAGAAAGACAGAGAGAGGGAGACAGAGAGAGGGAGGGAGAGGGAGGTAGACAGAGAGAGGGAGACAGAGAGAGGGTGACAGGGAGACAAAGAGAGAGAGACAAAGAGAGGGAGACCGAGGGAAGGAGAGGGATACAAAGAGAGGGAGGGAGGCAGAGGGAAGGAAGGGGAGGGAGACAGACAGAGGGAGGGAGGCAGAGGGAAGGAAGGAGAGGTAGACAGACAGAGGGAGGGAGGCAGAGGGAAGGAGAGGGAGACAGACAGAGGGAGGGAGGCAGAGGGAAGGGGAGGGGGGAGGCAGAGGGAAGGAGAGGTAGAAAGACAGAGGGAGGGAGGCAGAGGGATGGTGAGGTGGAGGCAGAGGGAAGGAGAGGGAGAGGCAGAGGGAAGGAGAGGGAGATAGAAGGAAGGGGAGGCAGAGGGAAAGAGAGGGAGAGAGACAGACAGAGGGGGGAGGCAGAGGGAAGGGGAGGGAGACAGAGGGAGGGAGACATGGACAGACAGACAGAGGGAAGGAGAGGGAGGGAGGCAGAGAGAGGGAGACATACAGAGGGAGGGAGGCAGAGGGAAGGAGAGGGGGAGGCAGCGGGAAGGAGAGGGAGACAGACAGAGGGGGGAGGTAGAGGGAAGGAGAGGGAGACAGAGGGTCAGAGACAGAGGGTGGGAGACAGAGCGAGGGAGACAGAGGGAGGGAGACAGACAGAGGGAGGGAGACAGACAGAGGGAGGGAGACAGAGGAAGCGAGACAGAAAGAGGGAGGGAGGTAAGTAGACAGACAGAGGGAGACAGACAGATAGAGACAGACAGAGGGAGACAGATAGACAGAGACAGACAGACAGAGACAGACACACAGACAGACAGAGGGAGACAGACAGACAGAGACAGACAGAGGGAGGCAGAAGGAGAGAGAGGGAGGGAGACAGAGGGAGAGAGAGGGAGGGAGACATAGGGAGAGAGAGTGAGGGAGACAGAGGGACAGAGAGGGAGGGAGACAGAGGGCAACAGACGGAGGGAGGGAGACAGAGGAAGCAAGACAGACAGAGGGAGGGAGACAGAGGAAGCGAGTTAGACAGAGAGACAGGGGGAGGTAGACAGACAGAGGGAGAGAGACAGGGAAAGACAGATAGACAGAGACAGAGGGAGAGAGAGGGAGGGAGACAGAGGGAGAGAGAGGGGGAGGGAAACAGAGGAAGAGGGAGGGAGACATAGGGAGAGAGAGAGAGGGAGAGAGAGGGAGGGAGACAGAGGGAGGGAGACAGTTACAGAGAGAGAGGGACAGAGAGAGGGAGACAGACAGAGTGAGTGAGAACCCCCCCTCCCCAGAACCACCCTTAGGTAGTTTGGGCTCGCTATGCTACGTTCACTCGCTACACGACCTTACTATGTCTCAAAATGATGCATCTCCAAAAAGTGTGCCCCCAACATAAAATGTTTGGAAAGCTGTGCTCTAGGCTGAGCCCCAACGTGATTGTCTCAAGCCAATGGATGAAACGGGCAGGTTTAAACAAACAAGCAATTTTTAACTTTTTTCTGGCCTTGTGTTGCTTTTCCAATCCCTTTTCTGATAATGTTTGGGCTGTGAATGTTAATAATCTCATTAGGCTCTATTGGCTTTGGAGTTAGGTTACATATTAGGACTGCCAGTGTGGTGTTTACATTTTGCTCCAGAGACGAGCCTGTTGGCATGGTAACTGACTGTGTCTGTGAGGCCCCCCCCCGCCTTAAGATGGTCCTGGTATTTGTGGACACCTAGGTCTCCTTAATTGTTCCAGAAGGGGACTCGTTATTAGTTTTACCTGCTGCCCTTAAGTTGGTGGTATGTTGCTCTGGTGATCTTATGTTTCATGTAAAATGGGAGGGGACTAGATTAGCTTCTAGATCCTACGACATTAGGTATTGTGAAGAGTTTGTCAATCTGAGGTGTGCAAGAACATTTGGTGTGTTCTCACTGTAGTTTTGAGCCCTAATTATTAGCCTCGGGAGAAGGGGAGGGGGGGAGCTCCGAATTGCGCAAGCTGCACGAGAAACCTAACCTGTCTGCTTACGTGCCATTCAGGCTTTAGCCCAGGGCCACAGCTCTAACACTGCACTTTCATTTGCCAGCACTATGACCTTCAGTGCTCCTTAATGCGTGAGATGCCTCCTGGTGCAAATTACCCTGGTGCTGAGTCCCCCTGTAGATTGGTCCTGCGCAGCAGTATTACTGTATGTTCTATTGAGACGCTGATGGGAATAAGGATTGACAAGTATAAATGTTGTCCTCTCCTTCACCTCGATGGATACAAACTTGAGTGCAGGAGCTGGTTAAGTTAGGACTAGAAAAGCCTCGATCACCGCATTCCCCTATAGGAGAGGTTCAGTGCCATTCCCTCTGTCCCTTATGTGCCACTGCCAGTTGAATGCTGCACCTGCTGCTCTCCCTTGCACCGCCACCAAGCACAGATGCCAAACCACAGCATACATTTAGGACGTTATCGGCAACGTATGCTCTTACACGGCTCCTGCTGGTGTAGGATATTGGGGTGCGAGTAAAAAGTTGCGGTTTGACTCAGCAGCTCAATAGTGCAGCTCGGGTCAGCTCCGCTCAGGTCGGTGGTGCCAGATAAGGTCCCCGCAAGGCACAAGTGGGACTAAGTCATGAGGTGACCACTGGAGCGCTCACTGTTTCCACTTCCGGATCAGCATCCGGAGCAGTGATCAAAGGCTGAAATAGGTTGCTATTTGACGCAACAGTCTGTTAGGAAATAATCCTGAATCGGTAAATATACCACCTACATCTCAAAAGTCTATTACCAGTCGGTAATGGACTATTTCGGCCGTTACCGACCGGTAATAGCCTACCTACAACTGGCCCCCAGTCCCTAGGAATTTAGATTATCCTGGACTAAACTCTGAAACATATATCTTCGACCTTCGACAATCCTTTTTGACTGGAAGACAGAAGAAATCTCCCTTGGGGTCAAGGAGTGAATCCTCTGTTCAAACAGGCACCAAAGAAGCATCTTGTCGGTCTGCTTTTTTGCGGCTCACGTCGGATCCTGAAGAATCTGTGACGCAGGACACAGACTTCCAGACATATCCGAGGTCGACACAAGTCCCCAGCAAAACTGAGACCTGTAGCCATCATGAGAGATGTGGGACTGGAACTCCTGGACATCCAGCAAACTTGCTAGTGCATCAACTTACCGAGCTTTCCCGCAGCTACGCATTGGGCTACTTGTACTCCAAACCCTGAGCACCTTTTGCACCGAAGCTTAGAGGCCTACACTCCACGAGTGTTCCGTGGGCCTGCATCCTTCATTTCTGCTTGAGGCCCATTCACAATGTGGTAAATTTAAATTACCTATACTTAATTTATGCGGTAAAGTTCAATAAGAATAACTCAGTCAAAAATAAGAGGCAGAATCCGTGGTATTTGAGGTTTTAAAAGGGGGTTTTATTCCTTAAAAAGGAATTGGTTCGAACCAGGCAATCGGCTTCCGTCACCACGAAGGTTCGGGAAGGGATAGACAATACTTTATTGACAGATTATCATATATATAGTCAATGCATTACAGTAAAGGCAGATGCAGAAGGCGTAACAGCTGAGAGGAGAGATAAGAATACACATACGTAATGAGAAAGGCGTTACAATAGGCGTGCATGAGGGCATGTAATAGAAACATCATTATGAGATGTCACAGGTGGGTGGATCCATAGGAGAATCCTGCAGTGTCAGCAGAAATACATGGCAGAGATGCGCGCGCAGCAGCATGACGTGTGATTGACGTGTAACTGGAGGGTGAAGGGGACTTGACATTTAGCCCTACATGAGGAGACAGAAGTCTGGGATGTCAGAACAACCTAATCCCAAATCATATCTAATATCTTGTGTTTAAGGAACTGTATTATCTGGAAGGAAAGGTCTCTCGGGCAGAGGCTATTCTATACTGACTGCTAGTGCGTGCATATGCGTCTACGTGTCTGCATGTAATGCGAGGGGGCATGGGCCTACCATGGTAACAGGAGCTATGAATTACTTGCATGGAGACAGTGAGGCCGGGCCCTTTGCTCTGCAGCTGGAAGGATGTTTACCTAAACTACTAGACAGGAATGTATTTTTCGAGGAGCGGAGCAGATAACTTGAAGGCTGAATACTGTCTTGGCAGGCAACAGGCCGAGCCAGGCACCGTTAGCCGCGCAGGGAGTAAGACAAAGGTCATGGGTACAGATGCAGGGCCAGGCTGGAGCATTCAGAGACAGAAGGCAAGAAAAGGCTCGATGGCAGAATTCAGGGCCTAACTCGCCAGAGCTAGAAATACATGAAAGTGCACCATGTAAAGACGTTGGCAAGGCACACTTAGGAACGGAATATCTGACCCATTCATGGTGGATCTGAAAGAGGACATGTTAACGTTGGACGCAAATGTATTTGCGTCTTCATAGCTGGAAGTGGAGGGAACATACATGTACTTGTAGCACGTACATGGAGCCATTGGGGTCTAAGATAGGGGGCACAATTGATCATAAAAATTCATATTTCCTCATTCCCTCCTTGTCCCCTACGGACCCTTCATGATATATCGATTCTCATGAATCTATCGATCTGTTCACATAACACCATTTGCTCTTCTTTCTTCTTATGGCGTTTTGAATGAGAACTCGAACGAGGAATACATGATGTAGTGCACAAGCCACATATCGCTGGCCTACATTGTAGACATAGGCAGCAACTGAATACTATGAGAAGGGCAATACCTAGGAAGGATAGGACCTTCCATCCCCAGGCTGTCAACGTGGTCCAGAACCAACCGGACCAAGTCCAGGTGCCTGGATTCTGGTGTATCAGACTTGCAATCTTATGAAGACGGGTTATGGCTCTATATACTGATGGCGCGTTTTCTGGAATGAAAACACAGCAGCTCGATCCGATGACTCTACAGGCTCCGCCCCTATCGGCCAGGATGACGTCAAGGACGAGACGATTTTGAAGAACAACAATCCGCATAGCAGACTGCTCCTCTGTTAAGTTGCCTAGAGCAGAAGTAGTTTCATTCACTACAGCTTCGAGGGTTCTGGTTAACTTGCGTATCAGTTTACTATTAAAAACAGCACCTAAGTAGGGAAAGAAACCTTTATTGAAGTCTGTGTATTGCTCCCATGCCGTTTCAGTGTAGTCGACAATCGGGAGATCTCTCTGGGGTCTATTGTGTACTAGATGGGTATTCCTATGGTAATCAGGAGGGGCTAGGAAAACAGGTGGCAGAAGGAATGCAATGTAACAGGTACCATCCCAATCTAGAGGTAAACGGATATATGCGGTATGACCACAAACGAAGTAGGAATGACGGGAAGCTCTAAATGTAGACTTGCCTTGATCACTGAATTCGATCACGGTAGTACATTTACTATGACCCAAGTGTACTGAACCATTCTTTCTTACACATAATTCACCTTTGACTGGTAATACTGACATAGCAGGCAAGACTGGTGCAGCTTCGGATTCAACATTCAGAATCATGAGGTTAAGTGTAAAGTTACCTAATCCATATACTTCATTTTCTAGATCAGTTCCTGTCCTTTTTGGTAAACCCTCCTTGTCAGGGAAACATACTTTATGCAGAACTGTGTTCAGGTTTCCCCATACCCAGTTGCCCTGGTAAACTACGGTATTTGAATCTAACGAATTAATCAAACCACAGGAACCATTGTGTGTGAACGGGTACGGAAAGAGGGGCAGAATTCCCTTGTATTTCTGGTAGGGAGGGAGTCGGCCACATATCCAACAATTTGTAGCGTTGTTGGTCTGATGGGAGTGATGTAACATACTAATGAATGTGTTGTTGCGCAGCGCAAGTCTGTAGGACAACTCATGCGGAGGTAATTCGCTAAAAGAGTGTTCGGCAGTGACGTTGAAAGCAGAATGTACATGCTTGAAAATAGGGTAGTAGATGTGCAATAGTATACTTGCAGCAATAATCAGTAGACTTAGAAAAAACATAACCAATAATGTCACTATACAGTGACTACGAAGTGATTTACAATATGCACGTTTCTTGAGCTGTTTCTGTCTATCTCTCTCTCTATTTCGGTCTAGGGGATACATGTCAGAAACTAATTTAACCGATTCACCTAGGGGAGGACTTAAACAATTAAACTGTCTGACTTGCTAGACCGTAGTTTCAGTTTGTATTCTTGGGAAGCGGTTTTCTCAACCAGGGGGAGTTTTGAGTCAGTCTGTGGAGGAGGGCAGGGCTGAGAGTTCAAATCGGAAGGCAGTCTGTGAAATTTCTTGATGTGGCTCGAGTGCAGCCACCCCTTGCGGCCCTCAATCTTCACTGCTGTCCTCGTAGTCAGAAGCACTAATTTCGGTGTTTGCCAGCGGGCTCCTCCTGTCGAAATTTCTTACAAACACATAATCCCTAGGAACCACTTCATGGGGCTTCACCTCGGTGTTGTCGGGAAAGGCTGCAGCTACCTGTGAACGACAAGATTGTAGTGCAGACATCAAGGAGGCAAGGTAATCTGTCAGCATATTACAATCAACATCAGTTATTTTACGAGGTATAGGCGTCCCCCACATATTTGGTGGCCTACCGAAGACCACCTCATACGGGGATAGCCCTGTTCGAGAATGCGCTATCATTCTCATATAAAAGAGCGCAACTGGCAAAGCTACTATCCAGTCAACGCCTTTCTCTCTGCAGATTTTGGAAAGTCGGATTTTAAGAGTCTGATTATGGCGCTCCACGAGACCTGCTGCCTCGGGATGCCGGACACAGTGGAATTTCCACTGATAGCCTAACAGGAGTGTAATGTGTTTCACAAGCTCGGATGAGAATGGTTGACCGTTATCTGAGTACACGATACGGGGCAAACCATACCGTGGGAAGAATTCGCGAACCAGCTGCTTGGCAGTGGTCGGAGCAGTGTAATCTGGGACTGGATATGCTTCTGTCCATCGGGAAAGTGCGCATACAACTACGAGGACATATTTGAATCCTCAACAACGTTCCATCTGAATATAATCCATCTGGAGGACTTCAAAAGGGTGATCGGGAGGTTGAAATCCACCTTGCTCTACAGGAATGCTTTTGCCTGGATTGAACTGACAACAAATCATGCAAGTACGCACTTTCTGTTTGGCTGCTGCTCGTAAGTGTTTATTAAACCATATGTTTTGAATACTGTCTAGCATAGCTTTTTCTCCTAGGTGCGCTGGACTATGTACTGTGTTAATGATAACTTGAACCATAGAGTCGGGGAGAAACCATATAGATTTTCCCTTCGTCATCCATCCCTGATCTGTTTGGATCCCTCCTAGTTCAGTCCATTTCTTGATTTCATCTGGTGTAGCATGTGTCTGTATGTCAATTACATCATGGGCGGGATCCCTAACTGTCATGCAGTGTGTCGATGTCGGAACTATTGTCTTTGTCAAGTCAGTTGCATGAATCTGAGCTGTATGCTTGGCTGTTCGGTCTGCCAGGTCGTTACCCTGGGAAACAATATCGGTGACCTTTGTATGTGCCTTGCACTTCATAATGGATATAGCAGTAGGCAGATGTATTGCATCTAACAGAGCTTGAATGAGGGGACCGTGTCGAATGTTGGCACCGTGAGAAGTCAAATAACCTCTCTCTCGCCAGAGGACTTCGAAGTCGTGTACAACTCCGAATGCATAACGTGAATCTGTGTATATGTTAACTCTCTTATTTTTGGCTTGAATACAGGCTTGTGTCAGAGCGATGAGCTCTGCTGCTTGAGCTGACAAGGTGTCAATACAATTTGTTTCAATAACTTCGGTATCTGTTGTGACTGCGTAGGCGGCCACTAACTCTCCTGTACTTGTTCTCATGCATGAACCATCCACATAAAGTGTCAGGTCTGGATCTAGTAATGGAGTGTCTGTCAAGTCTTGTCTAGGCTTCGTCGTAATAGTAATGACTTCAATACAATCATGTGCCAATGGGTCCGTTCCACTTAATGGCAAAAGTGTGGCAGGATTTAATGTACTACAGCGTCTGATTTCTATGTGTGGCTGGAACAATGTCAATTCATAACCTGTCAATCATGCTATAGTCAAGTGCTGGGTCTGTGTACGGTTTAAAAGAACTTCCACGGAGTGTGGAACTTGCACTGTCAATTGATGTCCTAACACTATAGAATCACTTTGTCTGATTGCTAGAGCTGTCGCTGCAACTGATTTCAAGCACGCAGGCAGAGCCTGGGCTACTGGATCTAATGTGCTAGAAAAGTAAGCACACGGTTTGTGTGAACCTGCTTGTTCCTGAGTGAGTACTGACAAGGCAGTACCTTCGCGTTCCGTGACAAAAAGTGTAAAAGGCTTACTGTAACATGGTGTTGCTAGAACTGGTGCTTGACATAAGGCTTTCTTTAAGTCTTCAAAAGCTTGTGTATGTTCCTGAGTCCAAGGAAGGACAGTCGAAGACGCTGCCTCCTGGGTTGTCAACTGAATGAGTGGTTTTGCTAGAAATGCATATTGGGGAATCCATTGTCTGCAGTACGAAGTGAGGCCTATGAAGGCCCGCACCTCCTTTTGTGTCTTGGGTCGTGACATATTTACAATTAACTGGATGCGATCAGGTGTGAGCTGTCTCCCCCCTTTGGACAGCAAGTGCCCAAGGTAAACAACTTGCTGAACACAGAATTGCAGCTTCGAAGGGGACACCTTGTGCCCCTTGTCGGCCAGAAAATGTAAAACCGTCAGTGATGCTTTTTCACATTCGGGTTTGCTTCGGGCGGTGATCAACAGATCATCGACATACTGAAGCAGGGCAGTGTTATCAGGCATGTGAATACTGTCAAGTTGTCTTTTCAGTGCTTGGCTATAGATGCTGGGGCTTTCTGTGAATCCTTGAGGTGCGCGTGCAAATTTGAAGCTTCGTCCATTTAAACAGAATCCGAAAAGGTATTGGCTTTCCGGATCGATTGGGATGCTACAGAAGGCGTTCTTGAGGTCAATTACAGTAAAGAACGCTGCTTCTGAATCAATAGCAGTCAACAATGAAGAGATATCTGGGACCACGGGATACTGTGGCACAATGCATTTATTCAATTCGCGCAGATCAATAACTAGTCGATAAACTGGGGGTGCATTTGGATCAGTACGTTTAAGAATTGGAATGATAGGAGAATTACATACATTGGAGTCGGTTTCCACGACCACTCCTTGTGCAATGAGCTCGTCAATGATTCGCAGTAAAGCCACTACAGCATCTGGGGGTAACTTGTATTGTCGAATTCGTGGTAATACCACTCCTGCTTTGAGTGTGACTCGATATGGTGTAATGTGCATACAACCTACATCAGTGGGGCCTTGTGCCCATAAATGTGCAGGGACATTCTGTAACCGGTGATCCATGTCTCTCAATACATAGTGACCTTTGAAGTCACGCAAAAATAGTCGTACTCCTTCCGGAGAACAGCATATTACAGCTCCTAGAGCTTTCAGTGTCTTTATACCTAACAAGTTTTCTGGGCATGATTTTGTTAACAATAAATCTGTAGTACGTGTCAATGGACCAACTGCAAGAGGAAGGGGTTGTGATACTTCGTTAATAATAGGCTTTCCTGAAAATCCAAGGGAAACATTCTGTGAGCCTGAGAGGGGTGCCCCTGGAACCTCATCGTGATTTATAGTTGTTCTGCTTGCCCCTGTATCAATTAAAAACTTTCTGTCTTTCCCTAATACTTGACTATGTACATAAGGACCCTCTTGATCTACAGGAACCTCAATAAGAGGCAAGCCAACCTCCCTCTCTAGGCTGTTTCATGTGTAACGTTGATAGTCGGGGTAGTCATTTTGTGCATACTGGTACATCTGTTGTGTTGTGTTTTGTGTTGCGGCAATAGGCTGTGACTGTGGTACTGCTACGGTCTGTACCGACTGTTGTGAGGCTTGCATAGGCTGTACATTCTGGGGTACTTGTTGTTGGACCTGATCTTGTCTGGGCGGACGCGGTCTCTCTTTGGTTTTACCCGTGGAGATATTGTGTTTCAGAACTGCACAATCGTTTATATAATGACCTGGCTGTTTACAATAGTTGCATGTCCCTTTAACAGGAGCCGTCGAATTACTGGACTGCGTCGTACCCTTTTTATGACTGTCAGCTGGAACCGACTGAGCAACTAACATTTTCATTTTCGTGTCCTTCATACGTCTTTGTTCGTGTTCTTGTTCTTCTCTGATTCTATTCTGGTGGTACTGTAACATTTGTAACATTTGTGAAGGGGTATTAGCTTGCCATGTGCTCTCAACTTTCAGAACACGATTCTTAACTTGGGGCAGGGAATTCTCGACCAATTTTGTTACAAAAAGATGTGGATACGACTCGCTACTTGCTTTCAGGCCACTATTAATACCAAAACATTTTTCAAATCGGGAATAAAAGTCACTAGTGTCTTCATCGGATTTCTGTTTGCAGGCTGAGATTGCACCCCAGTCTTCCCTTTTAGTTGACAATAATCGTGGCAATACTTGTACTAACAGTCCTGGTAATGCCTTAGTTTTATCCCCAAGCCCTAGGCCTGGAGTTCTAGTATTGTCTTCGTTTTCTAATGCAGCCCAATCAATCTTTTGCTCTCCCACCTCCCATTCTTTTTCTTTGAGTTTCTCGTAAATACCGGCAGGCAAGAGTACCTTTAATATTTTCATAATGTCAGGATAGGTATAATCACCCATGAGTAACATGTCTTTTATTTCACGGTGAAAACCTGCTGGATCTTTGTCATGGCTGGGCACTAATTTTTTCATTTCCAATAGTTCTATTTTAGTTATGGGCGTGTACACAAACACGCGTCTAAAAGTATCATCATCATTCTTGACTGGTACATACCAGCTAAACGCTGTTCATCTGGTGAGAGATTCAAAAACGTGTGTGCTAGCGCGTCATCACTATATTTATCAGAGCTGTCAGCCCATTGTACTGCTGACCTGGCTAATTCTTGTTCATCCATAGAATCGAGTACATGGTATCCCATTCGTTCTTGAAGTATTTTATCAGTAGCCTGAAATAAGTGTTCAGGCGTCTTTGGATTCGACATGGCAGCTTGAAAGAGTCTCTTACTTTCTAGACGTACCGGACGCATTGAATTATTAAAGGGTCTTCCCTTACCTACATAAGCTATCGTGTCTCTAGCTGGTAATTGTAATTGTCCTGTTGTCGTTTCCTGTTGTTCCTCCTCCTCCGAAGATTCAGTCTTATCTGCATCTCTTTCTCTTTCAGGCTGTTCTCTTTCATGTATCTCTTCTACTACTTTTCGGATCCTTCGGTACATATTTTCTATACTACTCTGTTTATCATGTTTTCCGTCTGCTATATTCTGACCCCATTTGTTAAGTGCTTTCATTTCTTCCTGGTCTGCACCAGGCCTATCTCTGTTTCTTATCAAGCAGTTTATAAAGAAACGTAACAATAGTTTTTGAGTGTCAACTTTCTGGTATGCCATGGCCTCGCCAATGCTTTCAGGACCTTGCCCTGTTTGGACAAAGTGATATATTTTGTCTAGATGATCAGTCATTCTTGGTAGTATCATTAAATAGTTCGCAACTCATCATAGACGTACTGATGATAGCATAATTCTGTCGTCCTTACCGGGTACTGGATCATATCTACAGTCTGTAAGAGGCTCATTAAGTGTGTCGTAATTCGCTGTTTGGGGTGTACGTTGGTGTGCTAAATCCCTAAAAGTCAATCGATTTGTTGGTGGTGGGGTTTGAAAACCTCCTGTTGCACCTCCTGATGTGCCAGGTCCAAAAGGATTTGTTGGGTGTAAAGTAGGGAGAATAGGTGCAGGAAGGAGCGGAGGAACGGGCGGAAGGGTTAGAACGGGAGGAGGAGTATGTTGCTGCGGAGGTGGGGGCGGATTATCTCGAGGTCGAGCGCCGCCAGCAGGTGGAGTGCGTGGTGGTGGAACATTAACATATTCGGGGGCTGCATCGTCTAAATAGGAAGAAAGGAAAATGTCCTTTGCGGTCTTGTGATGTAATTTAGTCGGAAGCAATGGAGGTGGCAGATCTTTTGGTACTTCCGGGGTGGCCTTAGGTAAACCCTCGGCCAGTAGAGGATACATACCATTCATAAGAGTGTTTCGTTGTCTGTCTACTTGTTCTGTCTTTACTCGTATACCTTCCTCAACTAATACATTTTCTCGGGCTTTGTCTGAATCCTCTCTACTTTTCTCTTCTTTCCTGAGCGCTTTCTCTGTGCGTCTATGCGATTCTTTACGCCATAATTCAATGGCATCTTTCTGTGACTGTCTGGCTTTCTTTTTCCATAATGCTTCTTCTACTCTCATGATGCAATCTGCATCCCATGTCCCAGCAGCGGGCCATCTCTGATTCTCTGCCAAATCCTTAGTGTAGTCCACCCACAAATCGAGATATAATACGGCATCTAGGCCATGTTTGTGGTACATGAAGTACCCTGGAGTGTCCCTAGGTGGAATAGGAACAGCTTCCTCGAGTATCCCTTTTCTAGTTTTTATCTGTCTTAATTTGGAGAATAGTGGCATATTTCAGCCGTGCTGCTTGGTACTTGATACTTATTTGGACTTGAACACAACTGACACAATAAACACAGTAATGAAGATCGAACAATCACTCATACCACGACATTTAAAACCACATTAGAACATTTTCAAAACGAACAACAATAATTAGAATATAACTAGCTAACTGCATGATACTGGATATACTGCTAAACAGTACAGATACACCGCTAAAACAGTGCAGACCGGGTCTGTGTACCCAAACCCGTCTTGACCGGCACAAATTAATGTGCACGTCTAGATGCGTCCCCAGCAACGGTACTCACCGGGAAGCACGGAAACGGAAGGCCTCGGAAACTCTGGACTGGACTGGACCGGACTGGACTCGACTCGTGACGTAGATACTTCGGAACTTCGGAACCTGGTGGGCCTCCGTATACCTCGGATCTTGCTCTCTCAGCTAGGCTCTGGTCGGGATCCTCCGCACTCCTCACCACCTCGTCTGGGTGTTGATCGCAGCCTCAGTCACCTCCGTTGGCCTGAGGGAGATACAGGAAATCCTGCGGGTACGCGTAGTTGTCCGTCCGGCTGTGGCAGGGGACCGGGCCTGCAACGCACCTCCGGCGTGTGGGGTGGGGGAGGGGTCCCTATTCGGGCGCCAATTATGTGGTCAATTTAAATTACCTATACTTAATTTATGCGGTAAAGTTCAATAAGAATAACTCAGTCAAAAATAAGAGGCAGAATCCGTGGTATTTGAGGTTTTATAAGGGGGTTTTATTCCTTAAAAAGGAATTGGTTCGAACCAGGCAATCGGCTTCCGTCACCACGAAGGTTCGGAAAGGGATAGACAATACTTTATTGACAGATTATCATATATATAGTCAATGCATTACAGTAAAGGCAGATGCAGAAGGCGTAACAGCTGAGAGGAGAGATAATAATACACATACGTAATGAGAAAGGCGTTACAATAGGCGTGCATGAGGGCATGTAATAGAAACATCATTATGAGATGTCACAGGTGGGTGGATCCATAGGAGAATCCTGCAGTGTCAGCAGAAATACATGGCAGAGATGCGCGCGCAGCAGCATGACGTGTGATTGACGTGTAACTGGAGGGTGAAGGGGACTTGACATTTAGCCCTACATGAGGAGACAGAAGTCTGGGATGTCAGAACAACCTAATCCCAAATCATATCTAATATCTTGTGTTTAAGGAACTGTATTATCTGGAAGGAAAGGTCTCTCGGGCAGAGGCTATTCTATACTGACTGCTAGTGCGTGCATATGCGTCTACGTGTCTGCATGTAATGCGAGGGGGCATGGGCCTACCATGGTAACAGGAGCTATGAATTATTTGCATGGAGACAGTGAGGCCGGGCCCTTTGCTCTGCAGCTGGAAGGATGTTTACCTAAACTACTAGACAGGAATGTATTTTTCGAGGAGCGGAGCAGATAACTTGAAGGCTGAATACTGTCTTGGCAGGCAACAGGTCGAGCCAGGCACCGTTAGCCGCGCAGGGAGTAAGACAAAGGTCATGGGTACAGATGCAGGGCCAGGCTGGAGCATTCAGAGACAGAAGGCAAGAAAAGGCTCGATAGTAGAATTCAGGGCCTAACTCGCCAGAGCTAGAAATACATGAAAGTGCACCATGTAAAGACGTTGGCAAGGCACACTTAGGAACGGAATATCTGACCCATTCATGGTGGATCTGAAAGAGGACATGTTAGCGTTGGACGCAAATGTATTTGCGTCTTCATAGCTGGAAGTGGAGGGAACATACATGTACTTGTAGCACGTACATGGAGCCGTTGGGGTCTAAGATAGGGGGCACAATTGATCATAAAAATTCATATTTCCTCAACGATCCCTGGTCTGTCAACTGGTGGGTCCCCATGAAGGAATCTATCTTGTTTCTTGGGCTTCCTTAGTTGCTCCAGATGTGCCCTGACTCCCCTCCAAAGGGTGAGTCCCTCAAACCTTGCTGGTCTGCTCCGAAGGCAATCTTTACATCTTGCGTGGGTTGATGTTGCCAAGGCTTGTTGGGTCCAATCCGGATACCCACGCTGCAGCACTCGACATCCAACAAGGGACAGTTTGAATCCGGCTCCTGGTTGTCCTCGATGCCTCCTGGACCTCGTGGCTGAAGAGTCAAGCTTCACCTACATCCCCTGAAAGCACCCGACATTGGCTGACATCTTCTTGTTGCCTTCCTGGTCACTGGCTAGTGACCCAGACTCTGTCCCCTCTGCTTTCAGGTTCTTCAGATGTCCGATCCACCCCTGGATCCATCGGAACACTCTTCACCTGGTCGCCTGCAGCAATTCTTTGCAGCTCTCCATTAGAAACGACGACGAAACCCCACACGAAAAGACACCTATGCACCCGGCTTGCCTGGGTGAGGTAACACGAGTACTTTGGTGCTCCCATGGGTCTTGACTATCGAAGTGTCCAGTACTGAAGGGGTTTTACCGTGGTCCACTCCAAAGTGTCCTTATTCTTTAAAATTCTAACTTTAACTTTCTCCATAGAAGTCAATGGTGATTCGAGGCTGTGTTTAGACACTGCACGCGTCCCCTGTGGGTCTCCTGCGAACCTACCTTGGGTGGTTCCTGGTTGCCCCAGCGGTTCTACAGGCCCTAGGACTTGTCTCTATGCTGAGTGCGGTACTTATTCCACTTTCTTAATATATGGTTTGTGAGGCCCCTAGGGCAAAACGTATACTGTGCTAATTTACTGTGTGCTATTTAAGTTTTTGTACTTTTGCGTCTAGCCTCATAAAGAGACTAGAGGGGTGTGGTTAGAATAAATACATATATTTTATATATACCTGGTGTGGTTCTGCTTTTAGTTGGTCATTCAAGAGATTATACACTGGTAAATAAAGCTGCTTTACATTCCTTCTTGACTTAGCCTGAAGGCCGCTCTCCACAGCTACCACTAGGATAGCTTTCTATAAAGGTTGTCTAAACCTTCCATCAATAAGGGTCATTTGGAATGGTGCAAGGTGCCCACTAGAATAGTGGACATCATATGACAGGCCAACTTCTCTCAGCAATATGGTGCATCTAAAGAAGTACACTGTACCCTGCTCTAGTCGACAACAGCACTTAGGATCACAGATGTCACCACTAGTATAAAAACGGCACATGCCCTTTTTTAGGGTTAAGATCAAGAGCCTGTTCTCAGTTTTAGTTTATTATTGTCTGGTATCAAAAATATTTATATTTTCTGTCAGGATTTGCATGTGACATGCACTTTTTAAACTGTCTATTTGTGAGTAATTGTCTACATACTAACTATCCTATATATTGATAATTTTTGTGTGAATCAGCGATAATTCACAATTTTTAAACGCTTTTTCAACTTTTGAATGTTTTATTGAACATGGGGAAGGATGATCTCTTTTATGTGGATGGGGAAGGATGATGATATCTTTTATGTGGATATCTTTGTATCATATTTTGTATACTTTTAATGTTCTTAATTTGACTTCTTTCTTTTATGGCGTAAAGCCGAAAAAAATATTGTAAAACAGTAACAGACTAGTTCGCAAAAAAGTTTTTGTGGTCTAAATTATATATTTGTCAATTCTACTCTCATTTCTCCTTATTTTTTTTATACTGAGCTTGTCTGTTAAGTGTGCCTTTGGCAAGCACTCTGGTTTATGGACCTTAGACATTTGGGGCCAGATTCATTGAAGAGTAGTGTTGTCCTCACACGCAAAGTGACACAAGGCAGGGCAATTCCTTAATTTAGATTTACAAAACACAGTATGGGCCGACTAGCGCAGTGTGGCTTTGTAAAAACATGTATTGGAACAATCAGAAGCATTCCATGGGTGGAGCATTGGCATTGCCATGTATCCACCCATAGCTTCGAATTAATTCAAAATGTATAAAAAAGTTTGTAAATCAGAGATTGTAACAAATCGGTGCGCCTCCCAGATTGTGGCGCAACAAGAAGAAAATTATTTTTTCCTTCTCGTCATTTACTCTTCCTTTGCGTGATGCATTCTACATCACACATAGAAAGAGGAAAATGCCTCTTGGATTGTTTTGGGCAGGAAGGTATTCATTTCTGTACAAAAAGAATCCTGGCCTTAAAGGCGGTGCCCTTGCATTGGAGCTAGGCTGCACACAGTGTGTCAGCTCAAAGAGAGAGCAGAAACCCTCTATATCTTTGCGTATATTCAGCTGACTTGGAGCTACACCCCCCCCCCCCCACCCCAGCGCCTAGTGCGCTTTGATTGATATATTAAGCATTTCTGCTCTCTCCCTTTTATGCAACTTGGCCCAGCAGGCGATCTTTCTGTTCTATGTTCCGTGAAATAATAGTACAATGCGTCCACGATAATTTAAACAGAAATTGGTTCGTCCTCCGGTCTAAATAAACCATGAACCAGAAGGTTAAAATTAAGTACTTTTAGCTGCATTACTGAAATTTTGCTGAAAGTCTGAAAAATACAGATTTTGCATTTGTAGCTGCCAGCACAAAACCAGGATTCTGTTGTCATATACTCAAATTTCTGGGACAGTGACAGACACCAAACAGTGGAACGCTTCCATATTATAGTAAAAAGCATAGTGCAGGTGAGTTTCATACTTCTTGCCAATCTGTGAAGAGTATTTATTTGAGATGAAGGCCTGCCTGACCCCTGGGCTCTCTTTTCACAGGTGTGACACCAGTCTGTAGTGGTGTGACCGGCTGCTAGCACATTCAGTGCACAGTTGGGCCTTGACTCTTAAATATGTATCAGACCCCCATCCAGTGGTTTCTTGTGCATTTACAACCATGAACCACTTTGGTGAAGTGAAGACCCCCCCAAATACATTGGGGCAGATTTACAAGCCCCTTACAACACTTTTACACCACGATTGCGCCACTTTTGTGACGCAGCAGTGTCGTAAACAATGCGCCACATTGCAACACATTTACAACGTGACGCTGCGGGAGCTGCGTCACGTTGTAAAGCCCTCAGGTATAATGTATGCAGGGTGGGCGTTCCAACGCAAGAAAGCCTTGTAAAAGTGAAGCAGTGAAATCTACAAAATTTCACTGCGTCACTTTTACGGCACCACTGAGTCAAAACCTTATGCCTCCTTGAAGCAAGAGTAAAGAGTGACGCAGCATAACAGGAACAGGCATTCCTGAGAATTGATGGAGCTGCGTCGTGTCTGCGGCACAACTCCTGCAATGCATTACCTTTATGCCAACAGATGAGGGACACATCTGTTAATCCTTGCAGTACGGTGCGCAGCATTGTAAATGCGATGCATCCATGGTGGCGCAAGGGTTTTTTTGTGTTACGCAATTAATCTGACACATCTTATCATCAAATCTGATATGCGTCAGTTTCTTGTAAATCTGTCCCACAGTTGGTAAAACGCAGTTCCCATCACTGCTGTAACACTTCCAAGTAATTTAATTTCTCTCCCTTGAAAGGGGTTGAAGTGCTACGATATACATCAAACATTGTTGAGGATAATAGAGATCAATTTAAGTCTCATGAAGATCCACCATCATTTTTAAAATTTGACCAGGACCTCCATTATTAAAATCACTACATGTGGTAGGAGTTCCTGAGCCAATGTTAAATCACAGATCACCATCTCCACACACACAATCAAAAAGAAAAGCAGCTCTTCAGTAATCGAGTGTCATAACACACCCTGGAAGTATTTGGTGACCAGTGTGGGAACCCAATGATGAAGCATGTCACCAACTAGGGGGCCGATTATGATGGAGGACTTTCCGCATCCTATGGGCCGGCGGAAGCCACCGCTGGCCCGGAAGATGCGGAAAATCCTCTGCGGACCCACCAAAGACCCACCGCCACATTAGGATGGCTGGTGGGTCTTGGTTTCAGTCTGCCGCTTTTCTGCCGTGGTTGGCTTACAACTGCGGCGGAAAAGCCCTAATATGGTGGCAGTGTCTCTCAGACACCGCCAGATATATTAGTATGGCTGTCAAAAAATGCTTTTCCGCTGCGGGTTCTTCACCGTGGAAAAGCATACGGATCTTCACCTCGGGGGCACATAGCGGTCCCCCTGGGTGAAGGGGGGTGGGGGGTGCTTCTGGGGGGTACCTATGATACCCCCCTATATTTGTATTCAGAAATCGGCAGGCATCACGCGGTGCCTGCCGCTTTCTGCATACAAATGCAATGTATGCATTTTTAACATTGCGGCGGGTGCAGCTTGAAGCCGCACCCGCCGCAATGTTAAACAGAGGATGTGACCGCCAGGGTGGCGGTCACATCCTAATTGCACAAGAGGAAACGCCGCAGCCCATGCGGACGTCCCTCCTACTCAACACCTGTGGGTTCCAAGAAACACTTGCTGCATCGATTATGAGAACCTAATCTTTAGTTAAGTAGGTAGCAAAAATGTTCTAGTTTTGTTTATATTAGTGATTATCTGGGAAAGCAGACGAGTTCCCTATCCCTCTCTCTCTCTCTCTGTTTGACTATATACATCGAACATCAAAATCCTTAGTTTGTCTGAGTATTGTTGTCTGGGCTTGCACAGTGACTGTCGGGGTCACATTTGCGCTGAATGCATTGTGATTTCCCATGCACCCTGTCCTTTCTGAGTCAGGTAAAGGGAATACAAGGTTAAGGGTGTCATTTAGCAATTAAGGATGGGCTTGCCTTTATTCCTTATTTGTGCATATTTTACAGTTTGTCATGCCGGATGAGATCTAAATTCACAGTTTTGCCAGATCAGGATGCAAGTGGACTATGCCAGTTAAAAACTTATTTTGTTAACCAGGAACTTCAATTTAAAATGGGCTAACGTAGCGATGGCATGTTCCTAGCTGCAGTGTTGCAACGGTGTGTTCCTTTATTGTTCATCAACTTCTGCCAGACTTGCTGAGTTGACAGAGGAAAAATATAACAAATTCAAACTATCAAAATAACAAGCACAACTGCCTAAAATGCGGATGAATTACCTACACTTGCAGTAAAAGATTCAGCAAAAACACATAGCTAAAAATGCAGTTCAGAATGTATTTGCAGATATTGTGAGTCCTGGAAGGAAACTGTATTTGTATTTTTGGATCTTTGTACAGAACACCAAAGAATGAAAACAAAATCATCATTACAGCAACTTAAGCCTCCATCCGTTGGGTTGTCAAATTCCTACAAGAGTGAATATTTAAGACTAGGTCTAAATTATACAACCAACAATTTCTGCAAAAACAAGTAAATTGGTGGCCTGGTCCTAAAACTAAGGAACTTTTTGCCTTGAGTAGAACAAAGTTGTAGTTTAAACAGCATGAGTTGTTATTTGTAGCCCAACACAAAGCTAGCACGATATGACAACTCTAAATAACTAATTTCTCACATTATTAGTAATGTTGAGTTCTGTACCGAACATTGCTTCAGACGTTTCCGCAAAACTACTGAAAAATATTCATCAAATTTGGAACCCTATTTAAAATTGATGACCTTGATTGAAGGTATGCACTGATGCCCTTCATTTTTTTCTCCAAAATAAGTTCAATACATTTTGAACATTTATCGCACAAAACATTTTTTGTATACAATTTATACGGCAAACTGATACATGCCTGTACTACGATTGAATTTATTAAAACTCTGTAGAAAATGTAAACATGTTTTTAAGAATTATAAAGTTCTCAAACGTTGCTACAAATAATGCTCTGGTCTAGTGCGTTTTACGAGTTTGTGCTTTCAATTAGATGTTTTTGTCTATGAACTTTAAACAAAACTTCAATTTTACTGTTTGTGCTTTATTTACATACATTAATCGACATTAGACAAAGGTATACAATGTGTGTTTGCTATGAACATTTGATTTTGCAAAAGAAACAATATTTTTGTTCAACCTATAATAGAAACAGTTTAGTTGGTTGACGCGACCACCAGCTTGAATTACTAATATTTTGTTTGAATTGACATACTGCAATGGGTGTATATTAAGGTACTCATATATATATATTTCACCGACAAAGTGCCATGATATATGACATTTGGGATTTTCATACTCTGTATGAGGGCCTACAAGTACACAAAGGATAGAAAACAAGTATATGCAGTATTTGTTGTGGGCATATACCACTAATTGTGAGATAGCCTGGCTACTTACACTGGAAGGTCAACAAAATCGACGCATATCTCAATTAGCGTAAAGCTTAGATATATATTTACAATCTGACAGCAACCTTGGAAGATACACGTTGTCTGTCATGTCCTGTGTTTTAAACATCCCCCAAAAAACTATTAAATACTAAACTTATCAAAGCACGTCATTCCTAATAGATGACTAGCAAGAATAAAAGTATTCATATACGTTACTCATATTGAATTGACCCAGTATAAACTAAAGGTTTTAAGAAGGTTCACTAACTAGTTCCTGCAGTGTGACACAACACCGAGGTACCACTCCTCCTGAGAAAGGATACAGATCAAACACTGTATTATGGGGCGGAGTGAGGAATTTAGAGGCAATCTTACAAGAATCATGGTGAGGGCTAGCCAAAACAACATAACTACTGATATTTGCCTCCAATAAGCAAGTCATATGGACTACTTGAAAAGTAAAAGGACAATGACGTGTGCATATACTGCCTTTATCATGCTGAAAGCACTCAAACCTTCAGCATCAACCTCGGCGGCAGCATTTTTGCAATTTCTCACAATCTTGACGCAGGGAGGGTCACAAAAAAGGAACTAACCTCATGGAAAATCCACCTGCTTTATTTTTAACAGTGTAAACCTCAGATTGTTTCAAGTGCATTTATTTTTACAATTGTCTGAAAAATACAGAGTAGAATATCTGTGCCCTTTAAACTCTTTAAGTTATGTACGTAATAGAGATTTGATTTAACTTCCTTGAGAGATGGCTGTCTTCACGTATAAAGCGACACTCCATTTAAATAATCACTCAGAGATTCCCTCTTTACTTCTCTGTTGCTCTAGAGTTTTTTCATCTTTTTTCCAGACAGCTGAAAATATTTATTATGATTGTTTTAGATATGTTTGTGTTTTCATAGTGATTGATCTTGGTTATCTCTGCTACAAGAAGAATACGTATTTCACAGTTTCTTTGTATAGCCTGCAGCCACCTATGGCGCAACAAGAACTCGTTGTGCGCGCAGAGGATTTTTTTTCTGTTGGTTGTTGTGACATTACAGGAAAAATAATGAGGCAGATCTTTTCTAACCCGCCACGTACAAACACTCCCTTGGTTCCCTCCCCCCACAGGGCAGAGAGGTCCACCTTCTTTCTGCGGTACGTCAGTGATTGAAACGCTGGGGCTTTCTCTCCCTGACAAGCTGCTCCCATCAAGGTCAGAGCCCTCTTCCTGGCAGGGAGCCATTTTGTTTTGTCACCTGCAACCGGTACCATCCATTCCTTCCCACTCTCTCTCACCACCCTTCAACACGCCCACCCAGTTACACGGCCCCCCAATGACAGGGTGCTCTTAAACCTGAACCCAATTAAAATATGGGGTGGCTCACAGGATGACCTCTACAGAGTTCATTTCCATAATGTTGGCCTTTGGCCCTTCCTCTCCCTCCTGGCAGAGAGAATCAGTCTTTTTCTACCCAGGGCCCACAGTAGCATAATAAATTCTGTCATAATGTATTTTAATATAAACCAGTCTTCCAGTGGCTTTCTTGTGGGCGGGCTTATAAAGTAGATACCGGGCCCGGGCAGTCCTTCTGTCCTTGAAGCTCTCTATAGTCGGATTTGTGGGGAAAGCAGGGGGATATTTCCCTTTGTAGGCCGGCGCCTTTGAAAAACCGGTAGGGCTGGAGCAGAGCACGTTGCAGGACATTAAGAGGATATGGTACCCGCTGTGGCCTCTCAAGTGTTAAAATGCTGCAATAGAACACATTGGCAAAAATCCCAGTTAACCTATTACAAATGGCTTCTACAAGCGTCAGTTCAGCAGATGGGACCTTATATTGCATTGTATTATATTTGCATTTGTATACCTTTGATAAGAGTGCTGAGGCTCTCTTTCCATATATGCAATGGAAACAAACGAAAAACAGGCTTAAGGAAAATGCCCACTAAAACCATTAGTCAACCATACTAATAGTTCCAAGATGTAAATGGAATGCAATGAAATGTTCCCCATTACAGCGGAGTCTGGGTCCAAAAATCTACATGCCAGCAACTTTTTAAATATTTCTGATGCTTTATTAAAGAGTATAAGGATCACTGGATGTGTGAGATTCCACAAACTGAGTTCATGTATAATCATTCTTTACTGAGGGCTTATTTAGCATTTGAAAGACGGTGCTCTATTTGACAGAGTGGAGCAGAGCATTACCTCCATCATGCTGATGGACTACGTACCTCAGATTTAGAGATGATCATCAGTCCAGCGGCCATCTCTGAACGGTGAAAGGAATAGCCATCATGAAGGTAGGTTACAAAGAATTAGTATTTGAAAAGTATAGCAGAGGTGTAGGGTACCACTGTGCTGAGAGACATCATGACAAAAAAATGTAAAACAAAGGGCAGCAGAGGGACCTTTCTCAAAAAAGTGCTAAACTAATTTTAAAAAACTAGTGGGCAAAAAGTCTGCAAAGGATATTTGCTGCCCCTTGGCACTGTCATGGTGAGAAAGGGGGAGTGTATAATGGCTGGGTGGAGAAGGTAACATGGCTGCTGCTGTTCTCTTCTGGGTGGAGAGGTGGTTGGCTTTGATGTGTCTGTCTTGGCTGGAGTGAGTAGGAAGATTCTACTTCTCTCTTCTGAGCGGGAAGAGTAGGGTGACTTCCACGGCGCTCTTCTGGGTGGAAAAAGGTGCTATGTCTTCCATTACTCTCAGCCGGGAAGGAGAGAATAAAAGAGCACTCAATACTCTCTCTCGGGTGGAAGTGGATGGCATTGTTTCCATTATGCTCCACAGAGAGAGGGAGAGTGGTTTCCACTAATCTCTGCTGGCTGATAGTCAGTGGATTTTCTTTGAATGAAGAAGAGTAGCCTGGCTTCCTTAGTCTCTCCTGGTTGGCCGGGAATAAGAGATGTTCCACTACTGTCTTCAGCAAAAGAGAGTAATATTGCTTCCAGTACCTGGCTTGCAAGAATGGAGTGGAATCCAATTTTCCTTAAATTCCTAATTTGGACCCTTTGATGGAGAGCTTGCACAGTCCGTTTGTCTTTCACACACACTGGAGTACAGAGCTATCAAAGGTTTGTAACTGTCTCTCCGTGTGGCACTGAATCTGATCAGCATCAAGGGTCAGATTTCCTGTGTACTCGCCAACAGGGCGTTAAAAGGCATCCCATTCTTGTCCACCGTCCAGGTCACAATGTTTTAGCCAATATTCATGTTCCCAAATTCATCATAGCAGATGGTGCTGTTTCTGATGAAGTTTATCGTCTTTAACTATTTCAGCAGCTCATCTCCAGCCCGGATGCTATTCACCATCCTCTAGAAACGCACGGCACAGCCGTCTCTATCCTTTGCTAGCCACAGAGGCAAGGCTGGTCGTGGCAGAACTTTAAGAGACCCTGTCCAGGGTACCAACAATTTTCTGATAGAGTCTGAGGTCTGGGCATCACTTTCTGGGGTTTTCTTCCCAGAGTCCGTTGGCGTCTCCAGTGTTCGCTTGGAGGCCAGTCAGAACTTCAAGAGACCCCGTCCGGGGTACCAACAATTTTCCAATAGATACTGCAGTCTGGGCAGCACCTTCTGGGGTTTTCTTCCCAGAGCCAGTCGGCGTCTTCAGAGCGTTCGCTTTGAGGTTTGTCAGAACTTCAAGAGACCCTGTCCAGGGTACCAACAATTTTCTGAGAAGTTCTGTTGTCTGGGCAGCACTTCCTGGGGTTTTCTTCACAGAGTCTCTTGGTGCCTCCAGAGTATTCGCTTGTAGGCCAGTCTGTTCGCGAATACGCTGCAATTCAGCTTCAAAGGCTCTGGAATGCTTCTCAGTTGGGTCCTGTAATTGCAATGGGTGGTGCCTCAGGGCTGGGACCAGCTTGTAGCTTGGTATCCTCCGAGCAGCTTCATTCAGCTGGTGCATCTTATTCCGTTGCTCCTGCGCACTACGCAGCTTAGAGCGGATCTCTTCAAATGCATTGCGAAGAACTGTACTATCTTCCAATAGTTTAGATATTGTATCCATCAGCATCTCCACGTGGTTCTCACTCTCCCGCTGGAGCTGTGCGTATTTCTGGTTGTAGCTCTCCAAGGCGCGACGGTTTTCCAGTTTTAGAGAGTTATACTGCGCCTGCAAGTCCAGGAGCTGCTTCTTGGCTCCTTCTTGCTGGTTCTTCAGGATCATGTGCCGAGAGGGGAGGGTGACGTCGTGGTTCATGGCGCCTTCCTTCTCTTTGCTCAGGGCTTTTTGAGCCTTTACTTTATGTACCACAAAATCTTCCTGGGTCTTTTTGTGCTCCGCACGCTCCTTCTGAAGGGACTGCTCCAGCCTGGGCAGCTGCTCATACTCCTCTTCCAGCAGGGCAGAGAGCGTATCCTGCTGTTGCTCGAACTGGAACTGTGAGTGCCTGTACAGGTAGAGCACGGAGCCCAGGCACGTCAGGAAGGCCAGCAGGCAGAAGACTGACTTCAGAATCTTCATCTGCCTGCCAGGAGGGCCGGACCCTCGGACTCCCCTGATCATCTTGACCGCAATGTCCGACTGACAGACTTATGGGCCCTGCGCGGACTTATATAACCCTGCTCAGCCTCCCGGATTATGACATTGTTGTGTATCACAGCACAGCACTGTGACGTGGAGTCAACGCGCCTTGCGTCCCACACAGCATCAACCCTTGATGTCTAAGTACGTCTGCACCCTGAGCAGTGCACGCCTGGGCCTTCAGAGCCTGTGAGGGGGCTCCCCGAGCCTTGAAATGGATGGATGTGATCCAAGACTCTCAGGCGAATATTCCTGCTGGAAGCACGCGGCCTTCGATGCACAGCGCATCCCTTTTTTTCCGTGGAAGTGGCCCGTTTTCACAACGCTGCACTGTGCGTCTCGAGGGACCAGAGAGTCTGCAGCCAAGCTCTCACCAGATCTAACACCAGAACACCTCCCGGTACCGGAAACACACAAATCACCAGGTCCCGAGCGAGGTGGAATACAAAGAAATAGGAATGAACAAAGTTTTAGGGCTTTCCATCATTAACACACAATCTAAGTCGCTCTCTACGTGCGCAGGTGCTAACGCGTCTCCCACTGGCAGTAATTCAAAGCCCTAGAGTGAGGCTGCCTGCGGCCCACACCTTAGTGCCACAGGAGGGCATATCCCAAAGGCTAGTGTTTGGACCCACTGGGGTTAGGTTGAATTTTCCATGAAAAAGCCCCATCTCTACCGCCCATCAAACTAACCAGGATCAGAAAACCTTCCTATAAGGGCCACTGTAATTATGTTATTTTTTTTCATCGTTTTCCACATAATTATGAATTTGCCACCTGGGCTGTACAATCCATAATCTGCTGTATAATTTACAGAATTGGGGGGAAACATGTTTTTAGCTCAAACAAGTTACTTACATTTTTTTTTAAACAGCAACCCATGTTGCCATGCAGTGGAAAGCCCTTCACAAAAGTTGATTGGTCATCTTTCAGTAACTTATTGGTACTGGGGTGAGATCTTTGCTAAAACAGTGTTAAAATTGGTGAAAATGACAACATTTTGAAGTAATTCTTTCACAAAATGTGCTGTATTGTGCCACCTAATTTGTCTCTTCTTGCCGAATAATTTAGTCAACCCGGCCGCTTAATTTGGTCATCTCCTGCTGCTTAATTCCAGGGGCGCTGCCTATAAAGTAGACCCCACTCCTAAACATGTTCCCTATCTTCATTTTTTTATAGTCCCCTTTGTATTTTAAGTGTGTTTTTTCACGTGTTCACGCATGCGGGCGCACTGAAATTGCTTCAAAGTGTAAAAGCACTGTAAAAATTACCTAAGAAATATGTGTTTTTTCTTTTATGAGGCAATGCATGATGAAAAGGCAGCGTCTTTGACCATGTGAGCGGCTTTGGCATATTCCTGAAAATTCTGCAGCGAGCTGTCGCCCTGAGTACTTGTGACTCCCAAAGGGCCCTCGAATTCTCTTCTTGAATTTTTCTCAGACAATAAATCCTTAAAATGACTTTGAGTATTTAATTCAAAAGGCTTGACAGCCATCTACTGGGCCTGTGAGTAGCAGAGGCAATGTGTTCCTTTTAAAGATAATCAGTGTTTGTTTCCCTCCTCTCCCCCCAGTTAATCTTTGATTGAGAGTACTTATAAATCACAAAAAATACACACAAACGCTTTTTATGCAATCAGTGGGATTAGCAGCGCTGACACACAACAGCCCTTGCACGCATTGGCACAGCATGGGCTGCAGCAGCGCACACTGCCCTACCACGGGGTCTCCCCAGTCCTGTCCTGAAGTGAGCTAGCTATCTCATTCTCCATTCCCATTCAAGTCCTGGCCTCTCTTCTGAAACCACAGTGGCGCAAGCCAGTGTGTGTAAAATCCAGTGAGGACATAATAACAGTGCCTGTTAAATAGCCAAAGGAGCAGGGCTGGACTTCACATTTAGGACAAAGGGGAAATGATCAGTAGCCTTATAGGGGTGGCTGAAAGGAAGAATTACCAGTTATCCAGCCTGGTCTAGCAACTTTAAGGAAACACATACAATTTTTGGGGATGCATGCATAAGTATTAACTCACTGACTCAAAAATGCCGATGAAGTCAGGGAATTAAAGGGAGAGTTCAATAAGGTGAATCAGAGCGAGCACTTTGGAAAGGCGAAGGTGTGCAAAGCAGCCGACCCCATTAAATTCTATGGAGGCATTTTTTTATAGTATGGGGGTACAGAAAAGTATAAAAGGGTGACAAATGCCAAATGCGGACGAGCTGAAACGCATGGCTATAAATATATTTTACCCTCACCCCCGAATTAGTCCTGAAGATGTTCCGACTCGCTCAGTACACTAGGATCTGGTATAAGCACATTTTACATGGATGTTTTTACTCCAATGTCCTCCACTGCAGGTGTGATTGGTAGGCTCCTGCTCGATTGAGGGACTACGAGCCTGATTTATATCAGTGTTTTCCCCATTCTGCATGTATGGGGAAGGGCGCTGATACATAAAGGCGTTCCTTTGGCATTCACCTTAAACGTAATTAATTCCCTACTGTTCGCACTGCTAAGGCATGCGCAGAGGGGAGCACTGTCTTCTATTTATATGGCGCCTCGCGCAGCTCCGCGTGAACATTCTATTCCTCGCTCTGTAGAACGTTCCAAGAGAAGGCGCTTAATGGCTGACTTCTCCTCAAAGTGACTTTGTGGTGGTGATGGGGGTGTGAGACTATGCCCCTTAATTTACATCTTAAGGCGGCACCTGCGCCCTTGCATACATTTATATTAAATGACTGCTAATGGAGCAAAATTGCAAAAACAACAGGTGATGGACCGAATGAGGATCAATGTCACACATTCAACCCAGTCAAAAGATCTGAGTCCTAATCCATCGTTTTTTTGCACTCCACACCACCCTGGGTTAGACAATGGCGATATGCAAATCAGCTCTGACCCTGTGCCCCATGGGAACAGTCCAGTCCGAACTACAAAAGCCATGTCCTTCCCAGAACGGAATCAAGCATCCGAGGACCGGACCGGTTTCGAGGTAGCACCTCTCATCAGCCCGGCTAGCTTGACTCCAGTGGTGTGGAGTGCCTGGGACCCACGTCTGGGCATCCCCAGTACACTTATAGCGGAATTGCAAAAACAACAGGTGATGGACCGAATGAGGATCAATGTCACACATTCAACCCAGTCAAAAGATCTGAGTCCTAATCCATCGTTTTTTTGCACTCCACACCACCCTGGGTTAGACAATGGCGATATGCAAATCAGCTCTGACCCTGTGCCCCATGGGAACAGTCCAGTCCGAACTACAAAAGCCATGTCCTTCCCAGAACGGAATCAAGCATCCGAGGACCGGACCGGTTTCGAGGTAACACCTCTCATCAGCCCGGCTAGCTTGACTCCAGTGGTGTGGAGTGCCTGGGACCCACGTCTGGGCATCCCCATTACACTTATAGCGGAATTGCAAAAACAACAGGTGATGGACCGAATGAGGATCAATGTCACACATTCAACCCAGTCAAAAGATCTGAGTCCTAATCCATCGTTTTTTTGCACTCCACACCACCCTGGGTTAGACAATGGCGATATGCAAATCAGCTCTGACCCTGTGCCCCATGGGAACAGTCCAGTCCGAACTACAAAAGCCATGTCCTTCCCAGAACCGAATCAAGCATCCGAGGACCGGACCGGTTTCGAGGTAACACCTCTCATCAGCCCGGCTAGCTTGACTCCAGTGGTGTGGAGTGCCTGGGACCCACGTCTGGGCATCCCCAGTACACTTATAGCGGAATTGCAAAAACAACAGGTGATGGACCGAATGAGGATCAATGTCACACATTCAACCCAGTCAAAAGATCTGAGTCCTAATCCATCATTTTTTTGCACTCCACACCACCCTGGGTTAGACAATGGCGATATGCAAATCAGCTCTGACCCTGTGCCCCATGGGAACAGTCCAGTCCGAACTACAAAAGCCATGTCCTTCCCAGAACGGAATCAAGCATCCGAGGACCGGACCGGTTTCGAGGTAACACCTCTCATCAGCCAGGGAAGGACATGGCTTTTGTAGTTCGGACTGGACTGTTCCCATGGGGCACAGGGTCAGAGCTGATTTGCATATCGCCATTGTCTAACCAGGGTGGTGTGGAGTGCAAAAAACGATGGATTTGGGCTCAGATCTTTGGACTGGGGTGAGTGTGTGACATTGATCCACATTCGGTCCATCACCTGTTGTATTTGCATATTCCGCCCTAAGTGCGCTGGGGATGCCCAGACGTGGGTCCCAGGCACTCCACACCACTGGAGTCAAGCTAGCCGGGCTGATGAGAGGTGTTACCTCGAAACCGGTCCGGTCCTCGGATGCTTGATTCCGTTCTGGGAAGGACATGGCTTTTGTAGTTCGGACTGGACTGTTCCCATGGGGCACAGGGTCAGAGCTGATTTGAATATCGCCATTGTCTAACCCAGGGTGGTGTGGAGTGCAAAAAACGATGGATTTGGGCTCAGATCTTTGGACTGGGGTGAGTGTGTGACATTGATCCACATTCGGTCCATCACCTGTTGTATTTGCATATTCCGCCCTAAGTGCGCTGGGGATGCCCAGACGTGGGTCCCAGGCACTCCACACCACTGGAGTCAAGCTAGCCGGGCTGATGAGAGGTGTTACCTCGAAACCGGTCCGGTCCTCGGATGCTTGATTCCGTTCTGGGAAGGACATGGCTTTTGTAGTTCGGACTGGACTGTTCCCATGGGGCACAGGGTCAGAGCTGATTTGCATATCGCCATTGTCTAACCCAGGGTGGTGTGGAGTGCAAAAAACGATGGATTTGGGCTCAGATCTTTGGACTGGGGTGAGTGTGTGACATTGATCCACATTCGGTCCATCACCTGTTGTATTTGCATATTCCGCCCTAAGTGCGCTGGGGATGCCCAGACGTGGGTCCCAGGCACTCCACACCACTGGAGTCAAGCTAGCCGGGCTGATGAGAGGTGTTACCTCGAAACCGGTCCGGTCCTCGGATGCTTGATTCCGTTCTGGGAAGGACATGGCTTTTGTAGTTCGGACTGGACTGTTCCCATGGGGCACAGGGTCAGAGCTGATTTGCATATCGCCATTGTCTAACCCAGGGTGGTGTGGAGTGCAAAAAACGATGGATTTGGGCTCAGATCTTTGGACTGGGGTGAGTGTGTGACATTGATCCACATTCGGTCCATCACCTGTTGTATTTGCTAATGGAGCAAGGCACGAACCCTTCTCTGCCTGGCCACCGAAAGCAGCTCAAGTGGCTAGTGTGTGGGGGTAATCTAAGACACGTGTAGCCCCCAGGCCTAGCCGTGTCTGTAGGCAGGCAGGTGGTCTTGAGTGCAGGTGTCAATGACCTGACCGCATAATTGCAGGTGAGCTTGTCAATATGCGTCAACAAAATCGTGTCTACCCCCCCCCCCGTGCTGTGTGTGGGCAGAGGGCCTGTAATGGCAGGCTCCTTGCCCAGTCGTTTATTTAAAGCCGGGTATCTACTTGCGACCTGTCTAACCTCACAGGACTCTCTGTTCTGTTATAGCGAGGGGACGAGAGACATGCCCTTTGGGGGACATCTCACACTGATCTCGCAACGTAGATTTATAATGGCAATAGCTTAAACTTTTGTAAATAACATTTGTGAAGATTCTGTTCAGTGTATTTGATCGTAACGAAAATCCAAGAACATAAGTGAAATATTAACATCTTTTTGTTCCAGTTGTAATAAAGCTTGAAACGTTGAGAGAACATATTTGAACCAGTTTTTGTTGAATGGTTGCACAGATTGATGCTGTGGTGGCGCTGAGTGATGTGATGGCGAACGAGTGATGCTGTGGCGTTCAGTGATGCTGTGGTAGTGCATAGTGATGTTGTGGTGCCCCTGAGTGATGCTGTGGTGTGCTGAGTGATGCTGTATGCTATGTTTTGTTTTGCTATCCTATGTTTTGTTTTGTTATGGTATGCTATGTTTTGCTATCCTATGTTTTGATTTGTTATGCTATGCAATACTATGTTTTGTTATGCTATGCTATGTTATGTTTTGCTATCCTATGCTTTTTTTGTTATGCTATGCTTTGTTTTGTTATACTATGCTATTTTTTGTTATGCTATGCTGGTGAGGGTGAGTGAGGGTGTGGGGGTGTGAGGAGGTTTGAGGGTGAGGGTGTTTGAGGGTGAGGGTGTGTGAGGGTTAGGGGGTTGTGAGGGTGAGAGGGTTGTGAGGGGGTGTGAGGGTGAGGGAGGGTGAGGGGGTGTGAGGGAGTGGGTGTGGTTGTGAGGGGGTGGGAGGGTGTGATGGTGAGGGGGTGTGATGGTGAGGGTGTGTAAAGGTGAGGGTGTGTGATGGTGAGGGGGTGTAATGGTGAGGGGGTGTGATGGTGAGGGGGTGTGAGGGTGAGGGGGTGTGAGGGTTAGGGGGTGAGGGTGAGTGAGGGTGTGTGAGGGTGAGGGTGTTTGAGGGTGAGGGTGTGAGGGTGAGGGGGGTGAGGGTGAGTGAGAGTGTGAGGGAGAGTGAGGGTGACAGGGTTGAGGGCTACAGGGGTGAGGGGGTGTGAGAGGGAGGGGGTGTGAGGGCTAGGGTGTGTGAGGGTGAGGGGGTGAGGGGGTGTAAGGGTGTGTGGGTGAGGGGGTGTGTGATGGTGACGGGGTGTGTGAGGGTGAGAGGGTGTGTGAGGGTGAGAGGGTGTGTGTGAGGTTGTGTGTTTGTGAGGGTGTGTGAGGGTGAGGGTGTGTGAGGGTGAGGGTGTGTGTGAGGTAAAGGGGGGTGAGGGTGAGTGGTTGTGAGGGTGAGGTTGAGGGGGTGTGAGGTTGAGGTTGTGTGAGGGTGACAGGGGTGAGGTTGATGGGGTGAGGGTGTGTGAGGGGGTGTGTGAGGGGGTGTGTGAGGGTGTGTGAGGGGGTGTGAGGGGGTGTGAGGGTGAGGGGCTGTGTGAGGGTGAGAGGGTGTGTGAGAGGGTGTATGAGGGTGAGGGTGTGTGTGAGGGTGTGAGAGTGAGGGTGTGTGTGTGAGGGTGAGGGGGTGTGTGAGGGTGAGTTTAAGGGGGTGTGAGGGTGATGGGGGTGAGGGTGATGAGGGTGAGGGTGTGTGAGGGTGAGAGGGTGTGTGAGGGAGTGTGTGAGGGTGAGGGTGTGAGGGGTGTGTGAGATTGTCCCTCATAAGACATAGAAACAAAGAGGTCTGCGTTGAAGCAAGGGAGCCTTCAGTATACACAGCCTTGTATTTGTAGGTCGAAAAGTATATACCATGGCCCAAAGGCACTAGTGAGCTCGTGGGATAGAAGGGAGGTAGAATAAGGAGGAAACAAGGGGAAATAAGGAGTGATGGAGGGAAGGAATAAGGGCTGTGACTGGCTGGAGAAAGAGCAAGGTACATGGGAAAGAGCGACAGGGAAGGAGGGATGAGTGGGTTCTGCAGGTCGGGGAGAGAAAACCACGGAGGGGAAGAGACGACGGCTATAGGGAGGGACTAGAGGGGGCAGGGGGCATAAGAAACAATGAGTGCATCACACGAGAAGAGAGGGGGGCAGAAGAAGTCTGCAGGAGCAGTCATAAAGGAGGAATGTGTAAGGATAAAGCATGAGCACCAAGAAGCCGACAAACAGGTCTGTTGTTTTAATACAGCCCCTCATGCAGGTCAATGCAAGCACTCCTAATAGCACGAGATGAGAGAAATATTTCTCTAGGCCAGAGCTTTCCAAACTTTGTGTCCCAACACAGTACTGTGTCGCTTGCAAGTGGTGGTTGTGTCGCAGGATGAGGCACTTAGCACATAACTGCTAATTAGGAGGCATTCCATTGAAAGTGTGTATTGGAGTCTGCCACAGCAGCACCGACTCCGAGACACTCTGCTCTGGGGGGGTGGGGAGTCACAACATAGCCCCATTAACAAGTAAATGGTCCTTTAAAGACCTGCGTAGTACTCGAGGTGCAGCTTTGTGTGCCCGGGAAGCTGGGGTGAGGTGCCAGAGGGTGACAGGCAGAGGGAGGGAGACAGTGAGATAGAGGGAGGAAGAAGAGAGAGAGAGGGAAACAGAGGGAGGGAGACAGAGGGGCGGATACAGAGGGATTGAGACAGAGGGAAGGATACAGAGAGGGAGACAGACAGAGGGAGGGAGACAGAGGGAGATAGACAGAGGGAGGAAGACAGACAGGGAGACAGAGGGAGAGAGACAGACAGAGACAGACGGAGGGAGGGAGACAGAGGGAGAGAGAGGGAGGGAGACAGAGGGAGAAAGAGAGGGAGACAGACAGAGTGAGTGAGACAGAGGGAGGGAGAGAGGTAGAGAAAGGGATAGAGATAGAGAGGGAGGGAGACTGTGAGAGACAGAGGGAGACAGAGAGAGGGAGGGAGGCACAGACAGACAGAGATGCGGACAGAGACGGGGACAGACAGAGACAAATAGATGCAGAGACAGGGGCCGTCAGGCAAAGGCAGAGACAGACAGAGACGGAGAGGGAGACAGAGGGAGGGAGACATGGACAGACAGACAGAGACACAGAGAGACAGAGTGAGAGAGAGGGAGACAGAGAGAGGGAGACAGAGAGGGAGACAGAGGGAGGGAGGGAGAGGGAGGTAGACAGAGAGAGGGAGACAGAGAGAGGGTGACAGGGAGACAAAGAGAGGGAGACAGAGGGAAGGAGAGGGATACAAAGAGAGGGAGGGAGGCAGAGGGAAGGAAGGAGAGGGAGACTGGCAGAGGGAGGGAGGCAGAGGGAAGGAAGGAGAGGAAGACAGACAGAGGGAGGGAGGCAGAGGGAAGGAGTGGGAGACCGACAGAGGGAGGAAGGCAGAGGGAAGGGGAGGGGGGAGGCAGAGGGAAGGAGAGGTAGAAAGACAGAGGGAGGGAGGCAGAGGGAAGGTGAGGTGGAGGCAGAGGGAAGGAGAGGGGGAGGCAGAGGGAAGGAGAGGGAGACAGAAGGAGGGGGAGGCAGAGGGAAGGAGAGGGAGGTAGACAGACAGAGGGGGGAGGCAGAGGGAAGGAGAGGGAGACAGACAGAGGGGGTAGGCAGAGGGAAGGAGAGGGAGAGAGGCAGAGAGAGGGAGACATACAGAGGGAAGGAGGCAGAGGGAAGGAGAGGGGGAGGCAGCGGGAAGGAGAGGGAGACAGACAGAGGGGGAGGTAAAGGGAAGGATAGGGAGACAGAGGGTGGGAGACAGAGGGTGGGAGACAGAGCGAGGGAGACAGAGGGAGGGAGACAGACAGAGGGAGGGAGACAGACAGAGGGAGGGAGACAGAGGAAGCGAGACAGAAAGAGGGAGGGAGGTAAGTAGACAGACAGAGGGAGACAGACAGATAGAGACAGACAGAGGGAGACAGACAGACAGAGACAGACAGACAGAGACAGACAGAGGGAGACAGACAGACAGACAGACAGAGGGAGACAGACAGACAGAGACAGACAGAGGGAGACAGAGGGAGAGAGAGGGAGGGAGACAGAGGGAGAGAGAGGGAGGGAGACATAGGGAGAGAGAGGGAGGGAGACAGAGGGACAGAGAGGGAGGAAGACAGAGGAAGGGAGACAGAGGGATGGAGACAGAGGGCAACAGACGGAGGGAGGGAGACAGAGGAAGCAAGACAGACAGAGGGAGGGAGACAGAGGAAGCGAGTTAGACAGAGAGACAGGGGGAGGTAGACAGACAGAGGGAGACAGACAGGGAAAGACAGATAGAGACAGAGGGAGAGAGAGGGAGGGAGACAGAGGGAGAGAGAGGGGGAGGGAAACAGAGGAAGAGGGAGGGAGACATAGGGAGAGAGAGAGAGGGAGAGAGAGGGAGGGAGACAGAGGGAGGGAGACAGTTACAGAGAGAGAGGGAGAGAGAGAGGGAGACAGACAGAGTGAGTGAGAAACCCCCCCCCCCCCACAGAACCACCCTTAGGTAGTTTGGGCTCGCTACGCTACGTTCACTCGCTACACTGCCTTACTGTGTCTCAAAATGATGCATCTCCAAAAAGTGTGTCCCCAACATAAAATGTTTGGAAAGCTGTGCTCTAGGCTGAGCCCCAACGTGATTGTCTCAAGCCAATGGATGAAACGGGCAGGTTTAAACAAACAAGCAATTTTTAACTTTTTTCTGGCCTTGTGTTGCTTTTCCAATCCCTTTTCTGATAACGTTTTGGCTGTGAATGTTATTAATCTCATTAGGCTCTATTGGCTTTGGAGTTAGGTTACATATTAGGACTGCCAGTGTGGTGTTTACATTTTGCTCCAGAGACGAGCCTGTTGGCATGGTAACTGACTGTGTCTGTGAGCCCCCCCCCCCGCCTTAAGATGGTCCTGGTATTTGTGGATACCTAGGGCTCCTTAATTGTTCCAGAAAGGGACTCGTTATTAGTTTCACCTGCTGCCCTTAAGTTGGTGTGTAAAATGGGAGGGGACTAGATTAGCTTCTAGATCCTAAGACATTAGGTATTGTGAAGAGTTTGTCAATCAGAGGTGTGCAAGAACATTCTGTGTGTTCTCAGCGTAGTTTTGAGCCCTAATTATTAGCCTCAGGGAAGGGGAGGGGGGGAGCTCCGAATTGCGCAAGCTTTACGAGAAACCTAACCCGGCCGCTCATGTGCCATTCAGGCTTTAGCCCAGGGCCACAGCTCTAACACTGCACTCTCATCTGCCAGCACTATGACCTTCAGTGCTCCTTAATGCGTGAGATGCCTCCTGGTGCAAATTACCCTGGTGCTGAGTCCCCCTGTAGATTGGTCCTGCGCAACAGTTTTACTGTATGTTCTATTGAGGCGCTGATGGGAATAAGGATTGACAAGTATAAATGTTGTCCTCTCCTTCACCTTGATGGATACAAACTTGAGTGCAGGAGCTGGTTAAGTTAGGAATAGAAAACCTGGATCACCACATTCCCCTATTGGAGAGGTTCAGTGCCATTCCCTCTCTCCCCTATGTGCCACTGCCAGTTGATTGCTGCACCTGCTGCTCTCCCTTGCACCACCGCCAAGCACAGATGCCAAACCACAGCATAAATTTCAGGACGTTATCGGCAATGCATGCTCTTACTCGGCTCCTGCTGGTGTAGGATATTGGGGTGTGTGTAAAAAGTTGCGGTTTGACTCAGCAGTTCAATAGTGCAGCTCGGGTCAGCTCTGCTCAGGTCGGGTGAGGCCAGATAAGGTCCCCGCAAGGCACAAGCGGGACTAAGTCATGAGGTGAAAACTGGAGCGCTCAATGCTTCCACTTCCCGATCGGCATCCGGAGCAGTGATCACAGGCCGCAATTGGTTGCTATTGGACGCAACAGTCTGTTAGGAAATAATCCTATCTAAATTACTTTGCTAGCCACTGAATAAATACTTCATTTAAAAATGGAAATAGCACTCTAAAAGCAGGTATTGAATAAGCACTGCAGCCAGCTGTTACTTTTGGCCTTAAGGTGGCCACTTCTTCCGGAGCGATAGGAGCAGATTTCTTCCGGGGCAGCGGGAGTTACTACTTCCTAGATGGACGTAGGCTATTTCCGGGGTGGGTTATTTTCTATATTAACAAATCGCAGATCTTGCGGAGCAGTACATTGACCCAAGCTGTCCCATAAGTGTTTCTTCGTCTGTCAGTCTGTGTAAACTTCCTTTCTGATTGGCTCTCCCCGCCCCTAGTTTTGTGTTAGTTTAGAGTAAAAAGGATAGCACTGGCAATGCCCCGCGGTGGCGGCGGACGTGATGGCTGAGGCCGCCGATGCAAGTGCAGGGCTCCCATGAGTGAGGGAACCCCCACGTGTGTGCCAGGTGATGCGGCGGAGATACCAGGGGAGTCGCGACAAAAGAGCCAGGTGAGTGGGTCTTAGAGAGAGAGAGGGGGGGGTTCTGGCTCCTTAATGCTTGAGATGCCTCCTGGTGCAAATTACCCTGGTACTGAGTCCCCCTGTAGATTAGTCCAGCGCAGCAGTTTTACTGTATGTTCTATTGAGGCGCTGATGGGAATAAAGATTGACAAGTATAAATGTTGTCCTCTCCTTCACCTCGATGGATACAAACTTGAGTGCAAGAGCTGATTAAGTTAGGAATAGAAAAGCCTGGATCACCACATTCCCCTATTGGAGAGGTTCAGTGCCATTCCCTCTGTCCCCTATGTGCCACTGCCAGTTGAATGCAGCACCTGCTGCTCTCCCTTGCACCGCTGCCAAGCACATATGCCAAACCACAGCATAAATTTCAGGACGTTATCGGCAATGCATGCTCTTACTCAGCTCCTGCTGGTGTAGGATATTGGGGTGCGTGTAAAAAGTTGCGGTTTGACTCAGCAGTTCAATAGTGCAGCTCGGGTCAGCTCCGCTCAGGTCGGGTGGGGATAGATAAGGTCCCCGCAAGGCACAAGCGGGACTAAGTCATGAGGTAAACACTGGAGTGCTCACTGCTTCCACTTCCGGATCGGCATCCGGAGCAGTGATCACAGGCCGAAATAGGTTGCTATTGGACGCAACAGTCTGTTAGGAAATAATCCCATCTAAATTACTTTGCTAGCCACTGAATAAATACTTCATTTAAAAATAGAAACAGCACTCTAAAAGCAGGTATTGAACAAGCACTGCAGCCAGCTGTTACTTTTGGCCTTAAGGAGGCCACTTCTTCCGGAGCAATAGAAGGAGAGTTCTTCCAGGGCAGCGGGAGTTATTACTTCCTAGATGGACGTAGCCTATTTCTGAGGTGGGTTATTTTCTATATTAACCAATCGCAGATCTTGCGGAGCAGTACATTGACCCAAGCTGTCCCATAAGTGTTTCTTCGCCTGTCAGTCTGTGTAAACTTCCTTTCTGATTGGCTCTCCCCGCCCCCAGTTTTGTGTTAATTTAGAGTGAAAAGGATAGCACTGGCAATGCCCCGCAGTGGCGGCAGACGTGAGGCCGCCGATGCAAGTGCAGGGCTCCCGTGAGTGAGGGAAGCCCCACGTGTGTGCCAGGTGATGCAGCGGAGATACCAGGGGAGTCGCGACAAAAGAGCCAGGTGAGTGGGTCTTAGAGAGAGAGGGGGGGTTCTGGCTGTGTGTGTGTACGTGCGTGTGTGTGTGTGTGTGTGCGCATGTGTGTATGCACTGCGTGTGTGTGTGTGAGCCTGTGTGTGTGTGTGGATATGTGTGTGTGTGTGCACTTGCTTGAGTGTGGCTGTGTGTGTGCGCGCGCAATCGAGAGAGGCGAGAGGCTGACTTACTGTTTTTTGTTGTTGTTTTTTTCTCACTGCCGCTCAAGCACCCTGGGCAGGTACTCGCCATTGGAGTGGCGTTCCGCCATTTGTGCGTTACCTCCCTCAATGGCAATGCGCTGTGTCTGAATTGGGTATAGAGTGTCTTAGCCAAAGGGGCTAACTTACTATGAATGTGAGACAGGAGATGTGCATGGCGCCGGGCTGGGCGTGCGCGCCCATGAGGTGAAAGCGCCGAGGGCTTGCGCGTGCACATCCCCTGTCTCACATTCCCAGGAAGTGGACAACAAAAGATGCTTCGCTGGATGTAGCACTTCGCGCTGCTGCACCAGCTCGACCTAAAAAGAATTGCAGCATCAGACCTTGAAAATGACAAACATTTGTCTACTGTGTCCTATTACATTATATAACAATCACAACATTTTGATTTCCATCTCCCTATTTCTCTTACCTGGCCCAAATTCCAACCTATGTATGCAGCTTCTGTAGCTACTCCAATACTGAACATATTTGTCCTGTAACTGCCCCAGTTTAATCAAAGCTATTCTAAACACTGATTACAAACTAGATGCCTTAACCCTTCCTCCCTCCTCATGACAAAACATTTCATCCTGTCTGGCCAAGCCATAACATTAAACATTCCCTCACAGAACATGCCTCTGCTCTTATTCCTTTGTTGAGCCATATCCTTTTTCCTCTAACTAGCTGATCTGTTTTTGAACTACGAAGCCATATCTTCAACTTCCTCCCTTCCAAATGAACTTATTATGGCGTACTCCTGCTTTAAACTTGGAACCTAGAAACTCAGAAACCCTTCTAAATGCAACAAAGAACATCCATAGCATACATAATCAGAAAATAGTAACTTCAAGGAATTTATAGCAGCAGACTTCCAAGAGTTTTTGCATCAAGTCAAATGTCACTCGTTTTCTCAATTTGGCAATTGAACTGCGCTCTCTGGCCCAACCTCCCAAGATCCTTCGTACCAAGTCACCTTCTACTGGAACATATTACAAATATACCTTTCAATAAAATGACACTGCTAGGATAGTGCCCACACCGTCATACGCTCCCGCCCACAACACATAACAATTCCAACCCAAATGATACTCTGGACACTTAGAATGGGAAAGAACTGCTGCAGGTTTATTTTCATACAACAAACGTATGACGTTTAGGTGGGTCATCTTACGGGCGATCCAAAGCAGGCAGCCCCTCGCTGTCCCACATGCCTAAAGAGCCGTCTTGCAAGGTGAGTCGATGCTCTGACAGTGCAGCACATTGCCATCTTCGTTATACTCCCCCCCCCTGTCAGGGCAGAGCGGTGTGGCCACGCCCAGTCGGTTCCGGCCCCCGACCGCCTGAAGGACTAACAGGGCGCCGTCGCGGTTTCCCGGAACCTCCTGCGGCTCCTGGTCCTTGGCTCAGGCACCCTTACTGTGCCAGGCAGAGGTACCCTTACTGTACCATTCTGTCGCAGAGGTACCCTTACTGTACCCGTCTGCCTCCAGATCGCCCTGTAACACCGCCTGCAACACAAAAGAGAACATTACAACATTCTAATACTTCGCTCCGCCGCTCGAGCTGCTGGGCCAGGTTTAGGGTGGGAACAGCGCTTGAGCCGCGGGCGGACAGCTTGAAAAAGAGGCCAGGCCGAGGACAGCCAAGGTATAAATAGGAGTGACGCCCCTCCCATCGGGTAAGCCAAGCCCTGGCCGGTGCCTGGTGGACACGGGGAGGGTCAAGAAGCCCTGCCTACCTCCTTACACGCCCCCCACCTCCCCTGTATGGGCCGGAGCTCGACGAATGGCACTATCGCGCTGCCTCGCTCATGTTCCACTGCGGGTCACGCGGTCAGCGGTATAGTGCCCACACCGTCATACGCTCCCGCCCACAACACATAACAATTCCAACCAAAATGATACTCTGGACACTTAGTATGGGAAAGAACTGCTGCAGGTTTATTTTCATACAACAAACGTATGACGTTTAGGTGGGTCATCTTACGGGCGATCCAAAGCAGGCAGCCCCTCGCTGTCCCGCATGCCTAAAGAGCTGTCTTGCACGGTGAGTCGATGCTCTGACAGTGCAGCACATTGCCATCTTCGTTATACTCCTGCCCCCCCTGTCAGGGCGGAGCGGTGTGGCCACCCCCGGGTGGTTCAGGCCCCCCGACCGCCCGAAGGACTAACGGGGCGCCGTCGCGTTTTCCCGGAACCTCCTGCGGCTCCTGGTCCTTGGCTCAGGCACCCTTACCGTGCCAGGCAGAGGTACCCTTACTGTACCATTCTGCCGCAGAGGTACCCTTACTGTACCCGTCTGTCTCCAGATCGCCCTTTACTCCACCACAGCTCTGGAGGAGGCCCCCGTCGATGACAGAGTCCCCCACCCACTATGCTACTAACATCCTGTCGCAGTGAGAGCCTCTTGTACGTCCAGGAGGAACATGTCCATTCCTAATTCCGACAAGTGTACCCCGTCTTTATCGCAGTACCCTTCAGTCATTTCCTGTATGAGTGCATGCCTAATGAAACCCAAGCCTCTCCTTTCCATAAACTTCTGCATGGATCTGTTGACCCTCCTGCGGGAGTGCTCTATAGCTGCTGGAGATCTAGCTCCCCTCCATTCTCTGCGATGGACAATTTCTGACCACAGAAGCTCAGCAGCTCCTAACCTGTTGCTTACTGCTACTAAGTCCCCAAGCCAAGGTATAAATAGGAGTGATGCCCCTCCCATCGGGTAAGCCAAGACCTGGCCGGTGCCTGGTGGACACGGGGAGGGTCAAGAAGCCCCGCCTACCTCCTTACACGCCCCCCACCTCCCCTGTATGGGCCGGAGCTCGACGAATGGCACTGTTGCGCTGCCTCGCTCATGTTCCCCTGCGGGTCACGCGGTCAGCGGTAAAAGGCCCGACCACCCTACTCACCATATATCCAACCGACGGCTCCAGCAGCTGTATCTCGATTCTGGTGCAGAACTTGTGAAAACAAAGAAAAACCCAATAAAGTAAATGAGCCCCAACACTAACAAAGGACTATTGTTGTCTAAGGCAGAGGGGCATTAACCAATCCCTGGATCCAGGAGGCGGTGAAAAAACATTGAGGCAGAAAGAGGATGGATACGGAAAAGACAGAAGTCATGAAGGGAAGAGGGAACAATACGGAGAGCAGAACACCAGTCAAATGGACCGATCTGAGGAAGGAAGACACAGATTCCTACGAGGGCCAGGCTCATGAAGGAAGACACTGATTCCGACGAGGACCCCGGCTCATGGAGTGGAGAGTGTGGGACTCCCAAAGAGGGAGCAGATGAGCGGGCACAATTCAGGAGAGTTGCGGCATGGTGTGTAAGATGAAGTTGGGATGGTGGGATTGTATTGGGGCAGGCCAGGTGGTAACGGTACCATGGTGAAGGGGAGCACCACATTGTTTGATTTGATTTGCATTGGGTAACACCGAAAATGCCCCACTGATCTTGTGGGGTTTGAAGCTTTGATATCGGGTAGAGCGCTGTCAGGTGTGAACCACTACAAAACTTATTTAAGTGGCTCATGAACTAATGCTAAAGGGGGAGAAGATTGCTTCTATGACAGTTCTGGAAGAAGGTGATTGCAGAACACTTTCTTACGCTGCTCTTTCTTTTCCTTGAGTCAGGGAATCCGAAGGAAGAAAAGAAGAATCATGAGACCATACAGAGTCTTACTATTCCCAGTGGGTCATGTTATAAAAATACTTTGTGTGATAAATCAATAAAACTTCATCATTAAAAAATATATACAGCCTTCTCACCTAGTCACTTTCCCAGCCCTCCCATAGACACACCTGCTAATTTACCAGCTATTTTATTTGGAGATAAGCACTTGTTTATTAGTTATAGGACAAAGCATATCACCATACATTCCATATTCTCATCATTCTCATCATTACACAACTGTTCAACTAAAACAAAACTCAATATCTCCTCATTGTGGATTCTGCAATTGACTTTTCAACTAACTCAACCTCTCTTATTCGCACCAAACCCAAATGTCTTGTGCTAACAGTGACTTCATGTCTTCTGCTTCCAGTGCAAGCATTCAAAATTGTTGCTACTGGGAACGACAGAGCATCAGCTATATTATTAATCACACCAGGCACATGCTTTGCCCAAAACACAATATTTAGCAGCAACACCCTAAGGCAGAGATCTTCAAACCTTTGGATGCCGAGACCCCCTGTCAACATTTTGAGGTGTAAGGCCCCCCTCCTGACAAAAATTTCTAAACCTGTAGGTAGGGCTACTGGAATTATGAGGCAGTTGAGGACCAAATTACGCGACAGGCTTGACTAAATTGTGTGGGAACAAAATGTAAATATTGTAATGTGATGCCGCATATTTTGGGATAGCATTGCTTCATTATTTTGACATTAATTGTTTACACACAGTAACACTGAGGAAAGATTTCACCCCATCAGTACCTGTTTATAACCAAAATACAGCAATTAACATCAGAAAGATTTATAGTCAGCCTTTGTGAAAGGCCTTCCACTCTGTAGGAATACATGCTGCCACATTAGAAGTTGACCTGGCCCTGGCTGGGAAAAGCAGGGGTCCCTTAAAACCCTGGCAGTTTTGTGCAGAGTTAAGCAGCTTTCCTCTCACCCCCTCACTTCCATTTCTCTCTCCTCTCCCAACCCAGGATCCCTCTCTCACTTTGCAGGCCATTTCTTTGACTGCTTTTTACAACTTCTGAACTCTCCCCATTCAACCTCTCACTTCACCTTTAATCACCTCTTGCCCTTCTGTCTTTTTACTGCCCTCAACTCTAACAGTCTCTCATCTTTATCTCATGGCCTCTCTGGCACGTCATCCTTTACCTCATCTGTCCATTCAACTTTTGTCTATTTGTATTTTACACCTCTCCAGTCCCTCCATTCATCTTTCACATCTCCCCTTTGTTCCAACAGAAGCACTCACCTTTGGCTCACACTCACTTCTAGCGTGTCCACACTTCTCTTCTGCAATTTACATTTCTCCTCATCCCTGACCTCTTCAATCAAATTCCCTCACTCCCTTGCTGTCCTCTCTCATCACCTCATCTCTCCTCACCAAGCATACGGGTCAGACCTGTATGCTCCTCTCAGCCTGTGCCACTCTGCTAATTGTTCCCTAATTTAAGAAGGCATGAGTTGCCTGTTTTGCTGTTTTGGTGCAGGCCGCGCAGTTATGGGACTAGCACCCTCCTTTGCTTCGCTCCACCAGGAATCTATTGTCCTTAAGGAAGATAAAAAAAACCTTTCTCTATGCTCTGTAGGTTACCCCATTTGGCTGGTTCTCCTTCTCCTTCTACTTCTCCTTCTGTGTGTTTCTCTTTTGCCTTCAGGCAGTAGATGGTTATTAGCCCCAGGATGTCTTTTGGTAACAGTAGTGCACTACAAATGTAAATAATAATCAGCAGAAGCAGGGGAGCCACTAGACCAGAACTTCTTGGGGGAGGGGGGATTACACTCCCAGCCAGGGCTGGCCTTAACACTGGTTGCACACGGTGCAACAGTCTTTTTTTGTGCCACACCCCTGTTTCCTTCTTCTCCATGAATTCCCTCACTACCACTCACCAACAATGCACCTCATCTCTTTATAGCACCTTTCTGACAAACATTTCATTGTTTTATAGCGCTACTCATAATTTACTCACACTCATTTCTGTGATCTGCATGGTACATATTCTTTGTAGAAGGCACATTGACCCTCTGCACTGTGTGGGTAACAAGAGTGCCCATGTGAGTGCACGTTGAGTGATGCAACAGTGTGAGACTAGGGTGAAGGAGTCACTGCAGGGTGAGTGAGGTGGCTGTATGAATTTGGGTGCAGATGCAAGTTCAGAAGGGGACAAATGAATGTATGATTACTGCTGGGCTTGTTTGAGTGAGTTGTATATTCAGCAGTAAGGGGGAGAAGTGAGTGAAGTGTCACATGAGTGCAGGATGAGTAGTGTGCTTGTATGACTGCAGGGTGAGGTACAGGGTGAACAGCGCAAGTCCATTGTGAGTGCAGAGTAATCACTGTGAGTGCAGGGTGAGGAGGTGAATGGTGTCAGTGCATGGTGATCAGTGTGAGGGCATTGTGATCGCTATGAGTGCAGGGTGAGCATGAAAGTGAAGGGCGATAACGAGTAGTGAGTTGTCTGAATGCAGGGTGCATTCCCAGACACGTGAAGTAACTCAGCATGTTATTGACGGCGGCGTAGGGTTTAAGGTCTAAGTTAAACTATTGCTATTATGGCACTAATCGGGGATCCAGGGTGGAGGAAATAATGTGCTGATCATGCAACAAACTTCCAGTCCTATGGTTAGGGTTGCCAGCAGATTATTTTGATGGCTCAGTTGGTACAAAAACAAGCAGTCACCTAAAGCTGTATTTTAAGCACTTATCTGTGCATACTTCGAACAGCAAATATAAATAGAAAGCACTTTTAATTGTGTTCTAGGACTGCCTCAATGATCCATGACTGATAATTAAAAAGAACAAAGACAGAAAAGTCACATAATGAATGAATACATACTTTTTAATTTGTAAATCTATTTAGTGATAAGAGGAGGTCTCTGCTCTGGGGTTATAGGTACCCCTAACTCCAATGACAGGCCCTCAAATTGTTTTAAAGCTCGCCTACATTTTCCTGTAAACCTTCTTCCAATGAACAAAAATATCATCCAAGTAATGCAAAACAGCTCTGTGCCCACTGCTTCCTGAAACAGCCCACTGCAAAAATGTACTGAACATTTCACATAGGGAACAAGATATTGTGCATCCCATAGGCAGGATTATAGCCACATAAATTGCCCCTTCGAATTGCATGCCTAACTGGGAAAAATCAGCCATATGTACTGGCAATGGTCTGAAGACAAATGGTATGTCACATTTTGCATGCTCCACCCCCTTTCCACTCTTCCTTGCCAGCTTCAAAGCATCATCCACAGATGCAAACACTACTCTTGTGTCTTGGTCAGGAGAGATGCAATCATTAACTGATGTCCCTTCTGGCCAAGATAAGTGATGAATTAGTCTTAAATCTCCTGTACTCTTCTTGGGAACTACTCCTAAAAGAGAAATGATCAGGTCTGGCATAGGCCATTCATAAAATGGACCTGCTACTCTCCAGTCTTTTACCTCTTCTTCTAGCTTCGTTGCTACAATTTGTTTCAATGCTTTTGCAGATTTCAAATTGTCTGCACACCTTTGAATTTTAGGACCTTGGTATCCTAATCTAAAGCCTTCTTTGAAACCCCACTCAAGTTTAACAGCAGTTTCCCTGTTCGGGTATGCCTTCAGCTCATTTAATCGTATTACTTTAACTGGCGTAGAAGTACTTTGGTGGTCTGTGTCTGATATCCCCTGCGCCTGTGTAGCCTCCCTTGCTCCCCTGCATTGAGAATTGAGAAACAACCAGCAATTGGGGGCCTCCCCCCACATTTCCATCATTCGTGTTTAAATTTGCAAAACTGACTTGGGCAAAAAACGTTGTTGAAACTCCAGTATGCCCTCATATTGGGACCTTGAACAGCGTGATACTGAAAGGGGCGAAACTGAAATGGGTGGTACGTTACCGGGAGGCTGCATGCTGTGTGTGTGGTTACAGGAGGCTGTGTAGATGAAATTAATTGTAGCCATATTTTCCATTTTTTTCAGTAGGTGCGTAATCTGCTTGTAACTAAAAAAAGAAAAGATTGCAGCGATCCCTGCACCTAGCTTGAAGGTCCTGCCAAGTCATACCTTTCCACCCACCCAAAAATTGCCCCATTTTTTTAAAGCTGTTTGCATGCCAAATACTCTGATGGCTGTTTGGTGTTTGTAGGCCCAGAGCTTTGCATTTTTTAACCTGCAAATATTCATACACTGCAGACTGAGCTTTTAAGGAATAGAATGCTTAAAGTATAACATAATATTTATGCACTGTTTCATATCTGTTTTTTTATGAAATGGGTTGCTATCTTTATAAAAAACGGGAGCTGGGATATAGCATCCTGCACCAACTTTTCAAAATAAAACCTAGCAAGAGATCCCTTGCTGTGAGAAGTTGGCCTGGTATATGCTGTCCACTAATTAAAGTGGACACCTTGCACCAGTCCAAACAACCCTTATGGTGATTTAAGAGGTCAAAGAGAACCTCAGAAAGGCATTCAAGTGATAGCTGTTGAGAGCAGCCTTCAGGCTTAGTCTTGAAGGAATGGTAAGCAGCTTGTTTTACCACAATGCAACCTTATAGTATTGGTTAAATGAAAGGAGGACAACACAGTAGTTATAAAATAAAATATGTATTTATTAAAACTCTTTAGTATGACACAGTATCTGCTACACTCAGATAATCACAAAGCTCACAATACTGAAGCATAGACACAATAGTAAATAGCACTAATACACCTTGGGCTCCAGGGGGAGATCAACCATATACTAAAATAGTAGTATAAGGACCATGACTCGAGTCAAGACAGTGGCTAGAGGATGTAGAATCGCTGGGTCCCCACGGAACCAACAAATGTGAGTAAGTAGGGACCCCACGGACAATACTTGCATCAAACAAGTAAACCTTGAGCTCACTGTTACCAGATCTGTGATGCCTGGGAGCATTCTGCAGCAGCTTTGATTGTAGTAACTCCCATTTGAAAGTATCCTGAATGCTGGAGTAATCATTGCAGCTGCGGTGCCCTTCAGAGGACAATACAAGTTTGCCACAGAACCATTACAAGACCTGTGCAGCATTATATCCTGACATATGAGTGATCCGCTTAAAGCACTCTCATAGTTTGTACCGCTTAGAAACACTTCTCAATCCCCACTCCAGCTTCGGAATCTGTATGGTAATTCCTATGATTCCTTAATGTATTCCGTACCCATTTTTTCATATCTGCCTGCCTGCTTTTTTTCAAGGCAATACTGAAACTGAAAAGTAGTGACCAGTTGAGATATGTGGCCATGAATTAGCCATTCCATGGACAGTGAATCTGCCACTGTAAATGGAACCTATCCAGTTTTTCGATACTCAGCATTGTATATTTTGCTCCCCTTTGGCCTTTTCTATCTGTTTATCTATTAGATTGTATTCAGAAAACAGAGACGTGCTGTTGATAAAACACCAAGGCACATAGCCTGCACACAAAGATTGCAGCATCCAGCTTAACAACATAATTTAACATAATTGAGATTGCCTGTGTTGTAATAGGGCTAAATCTTGTTCTAGTATGTCCATCGCAGAAGATACAATGTTGCCTAAGGAATATATCCTGGAGGTCGATGTAGTTAACCCATTGTCTACCACTGCTAGAAATTCTCCAGATTTATATGGTCTATCTCCTGTAGTCTCTCTGCGGTCTCTTGTTGGGATATTTTCCATATTTCATTCTAGGCAGCATAAATGCCAACATCAATTAAACGTTTCTGTCATAGCTTCCTGGGACCTAGTAAAAAATCCCTAAGATCCACATCTTGTGACAGAAAGGATAAGTGTTGTTTCACCTGTATGAGTGTTGAGGTTTTCAGCCAATCAAGGCACAACTCCCCAACACTGTAGGATGTAAATTCTCCTACTGTATTAGTTATTCATTTTTATAATTCGCCTGACAGTGATGGTCCAATCCAACACTTAGCGTCTCTTGAGGAATTTATTGATAGCTATAGAAGCAACCATAACACTTTTTTTGCTTATGGGCGATTTTAATATTCATCCGTGTAGCCTAGAGTGTATTTTGGAAGACAGCGAGGGCCCCCCTGATTCGCTATCAATCCACTTCCAACACACGAGGCAAGGTGAAGCTCTGGAGAACCTCTTGGCCTCTCTGAAGTTATATGAATCAGGACATAGAGCAGATGGACCAAGACCAATTACTTTTAAGGGTGGTCACACAGGAACAGTTATTGATTAAATTTTTGTGTCATCCCTAGTTCTTTCAGATGTTTTAAACTACAGGGTAGTAGAATCAGTTTTTAGCAATCAGAACTCTGTGACACTTGATATGGTCGCAGGGAGGTTTTTAAATTTTAAAGATACACACTCCCTTACCGTCACGGACCTGTTACCCAAAGATCAGGGCAGAAGATTGAAATGGGCTAACCTGATCCCAGTAAATTTCCTACAGGATGTCTTGAAGAAGGTTGAAATGGAGGTGGGAATATGCTTGGACCAATTAGCCCCTAATACTGAGATTGTCAAATTATTCAATGTAATATGTCAACAAGTAAATAATGCCCTGAGCGTTAAAAACAAATATAGCACTCAAAGAGGGAAAAGATGGTTCGACCACAATTGCTCTAAAGCACATTCCGCCCTTTAATAAAGCACTGAAGGAATCCCCAAGAAATAGAACACAAATAGTTACATTACGGAAACTATACAAACAAGCCATTTATGATCGCAAATCTCAGATTAAAAGTGAAGCCTGGAATGATCTGTTATCAGAAGAGGCTTTACGCCATAGTGCTAAATTCTGGGCCATTATTAATCAGCCTTTTTTTGGGGGGGGGGGGAGAATCATATTTTGGAATGCTCCATCCCAGATGAGTTGTAGCTCGCCCATTTTGGTAGTATTTATTCCAGCCGAGCCATGAGTTCCTTCAAGAGCCCCAAGTTTCGAGCCACCTAGGGTCCATAATGACCTTTGTGGAGGCAGATGTTGAAAAAGCAATAAACAAAACTCAAATTAACAAGGCACCAGGTCCAGATGGGGTCCCGGCGGACTTGTACAAGAGTGCCCCGAAATTTTGGGCAAAGATCCTCACAAATGTTTTTAATGCAACTAGAGGAAACAATTTCCTGGAGTCCTGGGCTAAGTCTATTATTATACCTATCTTCAATAAGGGACAACGTGGAGACCCGGCCTGTTATAGGCCTAACTCCCTAATAGACTCTGCCGTTAAAATCCTAGGCAGAGTCATATAAGGTAGGCTTACCGACTGGCTAGTGGACAGTGGAATTATGTTGAAAGCCCAGTATGGTTTTAGAGCCAGGAGAATCACCCTGGTTCAGTGTCTTAATCTTCAACTTTTAATCAGCAAAAATACGGTTGCTAAGGAGGGCTCTTTATACATGGCTTTTATGGACCTCTCCTCAGCTTTCGACCTAGTTAATAGGTCAAAGCTGTGGAAGGCCCTTTTAGGAATAGGTACCGATCCCCCTTTAGTTGGATTTTTAGCTGACCTCCACTGCGGTCTCCTAGCCTCAGTCAGAGTTACTCAAGCGGGGAGGTGCACAAGCCACTTTAAATCGGAGAGGGGGGTCAGGCAAGGCTGCATACTGGCCCCCCTCCTCTTCACTCTCTATATAAATGCCGTAGAGCCTGCACTAGCAGAGGCAACTGTAGACGTACTGCGTGTAGGAGACACCAATATTCCAGTCCTCCTATACGCGGACGATGCGGTTCTTCTAACTTGATCTGGAGTTGCCCTAAATAGATTATTAGCATCTTTTGGTGACTTTATGTTATCACTAGATTTGAAAATCAACACCTCTAAATCCTAGGTTACGGTGGTAGGACCCTGTGGTAGGAAAATGAAAAGTAAATGTAGTTCTTCCTTTTGCACGGGGGAAGAGGTTAAAAAGGTTCCCATCTTTTCTTACTTGGGTGTCATCTTTGATGAGAAAGGAAGTTGTGGCCCCCAGCAGAAGTTCAAATGTAACGCAGTTGCCAGGTCGGCCGCGGCTGTGTTAGGATTCGCCAAACGTTTGGGAGCCAGACCAATGGAGGCTATACTCAAAGTATATAAAGCTAAATGCCTGGCAATAGCCACCTATGGCTCCTCCATCTGGGGATATACTAATCAGGATGACATCCATAAGGTGGAGAATAAATTAATTAGATCCCTTCTTTCTGTACCACAGTCAACCCTGACCTTTTCAACTCACTCGGAGTTGGGGTTGGGATCTGTTACAGATTCATTGAAATCCGCCCCTGTAATTTGTTGGATCAAAACCTGGCTTAACCAGGAAATTTCCTTGAACCATTTGATTCTCAAGGATTGCCTGGCTCTGGATAAAGCCCTCAAGATTCCATGGTTGGTCTATGTTAAAGCCATGCTAACGAAACTAGGCAGACCTGAGCTTTTCCATTCTCCCGGTTCTATTAAAAGGAAAGACGTGAGGGAGATTAAAGCTGCCCTGTTAAACTTATTCACTGTCGAGCGGGAGGCAAAGGAGATGGAGAAACCACTTGTAAGAAGGAATTATGGACTGATAACTGCCCCTGGTCTTGAACCTTATCTCTTTGTGGTAACAAGACCGTTACATCAGTTTGTTTTAATCAGATTTTGTTTGAATCTAATACATTTTATGCTTGGTTCTTTCCCTACTTGGGATACACCAGAAAAGGCCAAACCTTGCGACTGTGACAATTTTTCAACTCAGGACACACTACATTTTATGATGTTTTGTGACCATTATGCAGAAATGAGGAAAACATTTTTGCTCCCGATTTTGAGGGAGGCGGGTTTCACCCAGGTGAGGCCCGCTCTCCTGTTTTTGCAACTTTTATCTAGTGCACGTGTCACTTTTCATGTAGCAAGCTACTTGGTAGCGTGTGTCCGTATCAACAAAGGTCGCCATAGGTCACAATGTATTTCCCTCCAGTGTATGAATTAATTGCACATTGGCTGTTCTTAATTGTTTTAATTGCTTTATTGAGAAATATTCTAATGGTGTTTTATTTATGTGTAATTTATATACATATTGACTGTATATTATATGAATTGCTGTTGCTTACTCCCTGTGATGTATTTATATTTATGTCTCTTTTTTTGATTTTGATTAATCGAATAAAAGTATCTTGACTGACAGACTGACTGTAGGATGTCACTACCCTCGGATGTTCTCTCTGTGTATAACGTGGATCTGGCCTTTGGATAGTAAACCCTTCGGTTTTACCCATGAATCTCGCCTGACAACTATTCGTGTCTGTTGGCCAAATCAACTATTCCTTCCAATCAGGGTCTGATCTGTTGTATTGTATAATGTTATATACTGTAATCTCTTTTTGTGATGTTATGTTGCCCTCGGTGTGTGATGGATTTGGCAGCCTAGGTGTGTTCAAGTCTTTGTTCTTGGCTAGTCCAAGGCAAGACATCTGTTGCACTGTCTCGTTCAAAAACATGATCTGTTGGGGGATAAGACATGCTTTAAATAAAACTTCTGTCTCCTGAACTTGCCATTCCCTGGTACCCCAGACTGATTTTAAGTCTATGGTGTCTTTCGGTAAGTCGTAACCTTGTTTAGATTCTGTGCAATAAAGGATTCAGAGTAGATCTGTTTGGTGTTTGTTACCATGTTTTTCTGTGCTGATATTGGTACAACCTTTTAATTAATATGAGTTAAGGTCAGACATATTAAACCATGAAAAATATGAGAACTTTTGGGTAAATGTTTTTGAACTGCCTTTCAGCGGTGTTGGACAATGTTCCCACTGGTGATAAGTGAACACATTTCTAGGTTTAGCAGATTTATGCAAAAAATGATGACCATAATGTTGATAACAGTACATTGTTGTACTTTCCAATATTTCACTATTGGAAAATGCAGCAGATTTTTCTAAGTAAGATATCATGTTATTTGCAGTCTTAAAATCCCAATAATCGGAAAATGTACTTGAGGTAATGATATCACTTAATGTTATTTTAAATAAATGTTGAATTCTTAAAAGTTTGGTCGGCCCAAATATATTGAAATCAACCTTGTCCCAAACTATACCATCAGGTATAGGAACTGCTGTTATGTTCACTGATGACAAGTCTCTTTCAGCCTGATTCATGAAGCAAAATTGCGAGCGCAATAGCTGCGAAAACGCTATTGCGAGCGCAATTTACAAAATCGGTATTCTCGAAGAAAAGTGCGAAATCGCAAACACAGAATTGCGAAATCGCTAAAAGATTCGCAGAATCCCGGCAGTAGACCATTAGCGAATCGGAATTTGCGAGATACCACGGATTCTGCGAATAAAATAGCGAATTCGCCATACAATCGCAATCGGTAATCATAAAAATCGCAAATAGCAAAAAAACCCTAAATCGCTGTTTGCGAGGCGCAATTTAAGGACAACCCAAAGCAGGTGGTAACCATCAAAGCCATTGTAAAAAAGAAATTTGAAAATCCGTTGCCCAATCAGTAACAGGTGCAGGCCTGACCAAACACACTTAAGGAGATGCAGCATCAGCATAAGGAGTCTCACAATGCCAGGACTCTACATGGTGGTCAGACGGCAAAGGCTACAGCGAGCAGCACGGAGGAGACGCAGAATCCAGGACAGGATATTCCGCCAGGGGGTCACCCTGCTGGGCCAAACCAGAGAGCAAATATACGCAAAGTACCGCCTGAATGGGCCAATGATCATCAAGCTAATTCAGGACCTTGACCCCCTGATGCAGCACCCAACAAGGCGGACCAATGCCGTGCCCACACATGTCCAGGTATTGTGTAGCCTGCACCTTCTGGCCTCCGGGAGCTTCCAGGGGATAGTTGCCGCTGCTGGGGGGATATCCCAGCCCACCATGTCCCGCTGCCTAAGGAGTTTCCTAGACGCAATGCTGACCCAGCTACACCACCACATCAAATTTCCCACCACCCAACAGGATTTGGATGAGACCAAGCATCAGTTCTATAATGTAGCGCGTTTCCCACATGTGATAGGATGCATTGACTGTACCCACATCCACATCTGCCCACCAGCTGCAACGGAGTACATGTACCGCAATCGCAAGTCCTACCACTCCCTCAACATCCAGATGGTCTGCAATGCTAAGACATACATCACGGACATAGTGGCACAGTACCCGGGGAGTACACATGACTCCTTCATATTCTGGCACTGCGGCCTCCACACATGACTGGCCAGGGGAGACTTTGGTGAAGGACACCTACTTGGTAAGTACACTTGGCCCACAATGTTACACTGCGATGAAGTATCTGCGCTGCACAGGCACTCACCCTCTGCTCCTCTCATTCAGGTGACAGTGGCTATGCCCTCCGTGAATACCTCCTCACCCCATACCTCAACCCTGCTATACCACAGCAAATGCGCTACAATGTAGCACGCATACGCACAAGGAATTGCATTGAGAGGACATTTGGCCTACTGAAGAGCAGATTCCGCATACTGCACAAGACTGGTGGGGCCATGTACTAGAGTTCTGATGTGTGCTGCCACATTGTGGCTGTGTGTGCAATACAACACAACATTGCTACCAAGCGCCGGATACCTGTAGAGATCTCTGGCAGTGAGTCAGAAGGGGACGACCGGCCACCTGCACATGTGCATCATGCACGCAGGGAGAACCCAGCTGAAGGACACAGACGCCGCAACCACATCACAATGAACAGTTTCTAGTGCACCCACTCCCCTCACCCAACAAATCACAATTGCATGCCAATGGAAATAATGATAGGAGGCCGATGTACGATGCTAGAATAAATATTATTGTTGAAGGCACAATAATAATGTAATTTTGCTATTCTTTACATGCAAGCAGTATTGCGCCATACTGCTCCAAACAATACACAGGACATCCTTTATCATCAACATGTCCCTGCCAATGTACATTAAAGTCAAGTGCGCCTCCGGCGCGCGGCACCCAATCACCTCTCTGGCTCTTCCTCTGGGACGGCACGTGACCCTGCAGTGGGCCTGGTGCTGCGGCGTAGCACACCAACCTGTGAGGCAGACAGGCTGCTGACACTGGAGGTGCCCACAGTGGTGTCGTCCCCACCGACATTGCCTGGCCCAGTAGGATGTAGTGCCAGTACGACACTGGTGACCTGCTCCAAGGCTCGTGCCACATCCTCGCAGCATTGCACCATATGTTGCTGCATAGCCAGGGACCGTCGTGAGAGCTGGGAGGTGGCATTCCCAATGACATAGTTTGAGCGGGTGTAGGCTGATAGCCGCGTAAGTAGCTGGCGGTGGCGGCGGCGGGCAGTGTTGCGCTGTGATATGAGGGCCGCAGTGTTAGCCTCCATGGCAGTTGTCATGCACTCTATCCTGTCGGAGACATTTGCGACATTGCGGCCAATGTTGTGGAGCTGGAGTTGTATTGCCCCTTGCCATCGTGCCTGCAACTGATGGATGCGCAGCATCCGGCGCTCTATGCTGAGCCCTGGCACGCGCACAGCCATCCCCTCCTGCTGCTGCGTGCTGTGTTCTGCTGGCGAGCCCTGCCATGCCTGCTGTGCTGGCTGGCCACAGTGGGTTGCGCACTATCACCGCACTAGCAGCACCAGATGTAGAGGGTCCCGCTGGTGGTGGAGTTGTGGTTGTCAATGGTGCTGTGCCTGATGGTGCTGGCGCAGATGGTGGTACCCTGGCTGCGGGGATAGGTGCAGCGCCTGATGGTGCTGGCGCAGATGGTGGTGCCCTGGCTGCGGGGATAGGGGCAGCGCATGATGGTGCAGGATGTGTGGCTGTTGGCACCTCCTCTGCATCCTCTGGTGCCTCGTCAATGAGCAGCCTGTCGCTGTCGCTGCTGTTGTCAGCGCCACCTGTGAGGGAAAGTGGACGTAGATTAATTGCATGTATCTGTCACAAGTGCAGTTGCTACATGCATGCTGGCTGACATTCCCTGACTGGCTGTGGCATTGCGTACTTTGGAACATGTCTGGCTGCATTGGGGTTCTTGTACATTGTGGGCAGACTACATGTCCCACAATGCTTTTGGCCATGACCTAATGTGCATGGATTGCATGACTTGGGATGATTATGGGAGGCTATAGGGTCATGGCCATTATTAGGGGACAGGGTCGCAGTTGCATGCCACTTACCTTGGCTGTCTTGGGTGGGTCGGGATGAGTCCAGATTGATGACCCCTATGCATGCCTCTCGCTCAAGTGTGTCCTCCACGCGGTCCCCAAGGGGGTGTTGGGAGGGACTGTAGGATCTCCACCTCCAGTAGTCAGGGTCTCGCCCGGCCTCTCTGCCACCCTCTCCTCGGAGGTCGTACCACCTCTTTTTAAGCTCCTCGAGCGACCTGTGTGTCACACCCACAGCTTTGACTTTTGGGGCTATCCCAAGCCAGAGTCGGCGTTTCTCCGCCTCAGGCACCCTCCTGGAGTCCTTTCCAAAAAGTTTTGGGTGGTTTTCAACCACTCCGTCAATCAGGTGCTCCAACTGCTGCTCAGAGAATTTGAGCTTCTGCTTGCGCCCGGTGTCACTGGGCCCTGGTGCTGCATCCTCTGCCATTGCTGCAGTCACAAAAGTAAAGGATTTGGAAGTTTGGAGGTGTCCTGGAAAGAGCTCAGTGAGATGCAGCCTCGAGATCAGCCTCACTGTTCTGAATGGGGGTGGGAACTGCCTGCTTCCTGGTTGTGATGTCATCACTGTGCTCGAAATGCGACTTCCCGTTTTTGCGATCTCGCTAATTGCGAGATCGCATTTAGCGATCTCGCAATTTGCGATATCGCAATTCCTACACGGATTTTGACAGAAATAGCCATTTATCTGCGATTTTTAAAAATCGCTAACGCTTTTTGCGGCTGCGTGTGAACCGCTTTATTTTCTCGCTAATTTTGATGAATGCCGGTCTGCGATTTCGAAATTGCGATTCGCTGTAAATCGATTCGCTGTAAATCGCAATTTATTAATCGCAGAATTCGGTTTTCATGAATCAGGCTGTTTGTTCTCGATGAAATGATTGATGTTGTTTTAAAATTAAATTCACCTTTTGGGCTGAAGAGCTTTGTAGAAGGTATTTCCCATTAATAAGTATGCTAAAAACTATTACAAAGTCTAACCAGAAAAGAAAGAATAGTACCCCGGTGATTACCCACAGTTCTACCCAAGGTGACACCTGGTAAGTCTTTTTAAGAAAGTTCAGACAGACTTTAACTTGCTGCTTGCATGATTTTTTGGGCTGCCATCATTTCAGTTTCACTTGGATACAAAGAACACATATAAAAGTTTATGAAGTAGCCAGAAGCAGTTCGATCAATTGTTGGTATTGCATCAGGATTTGATGAAATCGCAGTTTGCTCATGTGGAGGCATGTTGATGTAGACATCCGTATTTGGTCGCATTGCAATTTGTTTTTCATTTTGATTCTGAATATTATCTTTAGGTTCAAGGGGAACGAGTTCCATAGCATTGTTGCATAGTCCATCATTCCGTACAGGAGACTCTTTGAACATGATGAGTCTTTCCATTTGAACTTTTCGAATTGTAGCAAGAGGAGGGTGTCTGCTTCTCAGCATCAGCCACATAGTGTGGTTTCATTAGGTCGATTGAGACAAATCTTTTCTCCTTTTTCCCCGCAAAAAGCGGTAGAAGTACAGTTCTTGTTCCTTCAACTTCCAGAACTTGTACAGGCTTTCTGTATGATGGCCCAAATTATTTCTTGTCCACTATTTTCTCTCTGACCAGATCCCTGACTTTTGAGGTCCCGAGAAGTCTTGTCATGAATGATTTCACTTCCCCAGTGGCAGTTCGCTTCAGGTGGACATTACTTTGTTGTGTCTTGGATTCATTCAGATCATGGATATCAAAAGGCTTTTGATAGATAAACCTACTCTGTGGAGGAAACTAATGATAATAGGTATTCCAGAAGGTCTCCTAAGGCTAATAGTTGCTTCTTATGGATCAACCTGGTGTAAAGTTCAGATGGTGAGGACAAGAGGCTGACTCAAAAGATACCTACTTTGAATGGCCTGGAGCAGGGCTATTTATTAGCCCCTCTCTTGTTGTCCTTGTTTGTTTTTTAGCAATCTTACAGACTGTTTTTTAAAATTAAACATCTTTCCTCCAAAAATTGCATCCCACAACATGTATGCTTTAATGTAAGCCTACGATGTGCTCATCTTTGACCTCACACCTATATTTCTACAGCTTAATATGTACACTATTTTCACATATACTGCAGGACAATATCCTAAAGTAAACATCTCTGAAACAAAAGTGGGAACATTTAGGGGGAAGAAACACAATAGACACTACGATTGGAAGCTAGGTGGGATACCAGTTGAGGTAGCAAGGACATATACCTACAAGGGGACAGTTGTTGTACAGAGTTTATAAACTACTTCTCACTTCATGCTCATGGACCTTAAGGCTGCCGCCCATGTTAGTGCCCTAATAAGATTTTATTCTTTTTCGAGGCAGAGACATTTTCATTCCCTTCTTGAAATTTATCGTGCTAATATACCCTCGACTTTGTCATATGCACCAGAGTGTATTCCTTCAAAGAAATAGTTTATCTTAAATTTGAACCAAAGAAGCTTCTACGTAAGATAACTACAATGAGCTAAGCCACACTGGTAAAAGCATTACATTTAGAGCTCACAGTAGTTAGTGCCTACTCTAGATCTCTGGCCAATATAATTAAATGGGCATATGACTTACTGCATGCAACAGAAGGCTTCTTAAGAGCTGTTTAAAGAACAAAACATTTAAGGCCGGAGCAAGTCAGTATACTTTTAATGAAAATCTTGTGACTGCTTTAGAGCATTGTCAATGCTCTTTTCTCCTTCTGAAGTCCTGGTCACTGGCATATTTTAAAGCTATTCTTGAAAAGATGACATTGAGACTGAGTTACGAACTTGACGCACTTTTCAAAGTTATTACATTATATTCCCTTCACTGATAATTTAAATATATAGATATATACTAGATCACAGCTATAACCGCTGCATTTGTATACTACATTTAGAGATCCTACCACTAAAAGCCTACACTAAACACTGGAATGACACAAGTGATAAGTCAGGATCTTGTGAATTATGTAGGGGAGGCCCTCAAGTTATTGTGCATGTCTACCCCAATAAAATCTCTGAAGAAAGTTGGAACTGTGTTATAAAATCTATTTGTTTTAAATATCATTTATTTAGCATTAATGGTCTGATTGATTTAATTATTTACCTCCTAATGAATTTGGGCCATAAGTATCAAGCCAAATTGACTTCGCAAACGCCGAAATTCGCAGAATTTCGGCGTTTGCCAATGCAATTTGGACTAATGGTATGTATCAAGGAAATCTGTTTGAAAAATAAGGAATCGCAAAATTTGCGATTCCTTAAATGCAATGTAAGAAGCCAAAAAAATTCGCAAATTGGCCTTAAAGAATCGCAAATTACTACCAACTTCTAGTTGGTGGTAAGTTGCGAATTCCCTTCAAAATGCATATTTTTGCATTTTTCAAGGTGCCATGTTACGCACATACATGCCCTTAGGGCATGTATGCGTGCCACATGTGCACCCATGCATATTTCAGGGGTGCAATAGGGTGTCTTTTGGACACCCCTGCACCCTTGAAAATATTCTCAATTTGCGATTAGCAAATTGCGAATCGCAAATTTCACCTTCATTCCTATGGGCCTCCTGGCCCATAGAAATAAATGGGAAAGTATTCCTTAATTGCGAATTCGCAATTTGCGAATTCGCAATTAAGGAATATCAAGAAATCGTTATAAAACTGCGATTTTCTTGATACATAGCAATTAGCGATTCTGAAATAGCGATTTCTTAAAAATCGCTATTACAGAATCGCTAATTTCTACCTTCATACATATGGCCCTTTGTGTGTTATAAACTGTACTAATGTTTTAAAACTTTCTTACCATTGTATTAATAGAAGCTTTGTGTGTATATACACTATTATATTTATAATATTGCACTGATTATGAATGGTTTATATTGTTGATCTCTGATGAGGTCTAAATCAATAAACTGATTTGATGGAAAGTGCCTCGTCAAAACTGTAATCTGCTGATTTTGCACTGCTTTGAGTGTGAGGTATGTCCTAACGTTTTTTTTTCAAACAAGATACAGACAAATTAATGTCATTAATTTTTTTGTAATTTTCACAAAATTATATCGAATGTTTTGGGCAATTTTGCATGCCCCAAATCATTTGGAACAGGAACAATGAACACAGCATTTGTAAATCCTCCTCAATGCCCACATAATCTAAAATCAATCTGCAAGAATCCTACCACAAAATATATAGGGCCTGATGTAGACTTCGGTCTAAGTTATTTACTCCGTCAGTTCAACAGATTAAAATACTCTTTTGCCCTGATGGAGTAAACATACTCTGAATTTAGATGACCCAGCAGACATTTCTTAACATTGGCAGCAACCACCATCACCTCACCTCAGCTCAGTATTAAAGGTTTGATGGAGAGTACCGTCAACGTACAGTACTATCCATCAAATGGTACCGTCTCTTAAACTTTTAAATGCTTTTGTATATTCAAAGTTAAAAATCCTAAAGCAGGATATACAAAAACTGATGCCCCAGACACCATTGGAGATGTCTCCCATGATTTGGGGTCGTTTTCACTGCTCTTCACTTCTAGGTTTTACCCAGAGGTGAAGGAAGGTAAAGACTAGCAATGAGACCCCCGACTCTATATCCAGTCGAATGGCCAAATCTTTGATGGCTTTATATTCCGTCAGGCCTTTGGAGGAGTATGTCAGGGATGGAGGTGGAGTAGTCTCTGTTGCTGACATACTTAAGGTCCGCTGTCTGTAAATCAGGCAGGCAGAACTTCCATTTGTTGGAGAGGGTACTTGATTGCACTTGCAACGTAGTACCCTCTCAGACAAACTTTAAATCAGCCCTATAATTATTGGGAATTGATACACTCTGTACACCTACATCTATAAATCAATGGGTACTTTACAATAAATAAATTGTTCTAGGAAAACAATTGCTTCTCTTGAATTTAAGAACATGCAATGCTTTACTTTTAGAAAAGAAATGTTAGCTCTTTTCACTGTTGATAAATACATACTATTTTCATGGCATATTTGATTGCTAAAAACGAAGCTGATTTTCTCTTTTTTTCCTCTACTAAGATCTCAAAATAACTAGAATTAGTTGCCTTTATAGTCAAATATCTACTTCCCTGGGTGGTTTTAAGTCGCTGATATTGGGTGGTGTACCTATTTATCTATCTACGGTCATGACTGCTCACCCAGTTTCAGAAATGTAACTGAATCTTGGTGTGCCATATCTATGTCAAACAAAACACATTCTTACTGCCATCACAAACTTTGCAGAAGCCTCTTTTACACAAAGGTACTACCATCTTTTCCCTGCTCCACTTCTTGCAATTCACACTAATCTAAAATAGCTAGAGTTTTTAGTTGATACCTTATTTTTACTTTTTACCAAAAGATCATATTCCGTGTAATTCTAGTGGACAACTATAAACTGCTCTTGTCACTTTCCTCTCCACAAACAACATTATTTTTAGGATCAAATCCATGTTTGCCTCCCCAATGTCTCCGTAAGAGATGGGTGTTGAATAACACTAATAATGCTACCCTTCAAAACTGAAACCAAGATGCCATGTATGTCAGTATCGGGTAGATTTTTTTTTTTAGAGCTTCGATAGCCATCTTTTTTAGATTGTTGCTTTTCTATTGGGATAACATTCCACTTTCTAATTTGATTTAAGGGTTGGCAAAAGTATGGACTGCTGCAGAGTGAGTGTGATATGTAGCATTTTGAATGAGTCAGGTATTGTTATTAGAATAGCTGGGTAAGTGATACTTTTCCTACTATACATGCAAATCATCAACTAAAAGACATAAAATTGAAATACACAATTTACAACCTTGAGGCCCTTGGTGCATCCTTGTACGTCTGTGAAATCTGGGGATTTGTGAGCACTCAATATTTATCAATAGCAGTAAAAACGTTAATAAGATCACTCTTTGAGTTACCTGCAAGCACCCTGATAGTTCATTTATGCTCAGATATGTAGTCGAACTGTGTGCCAGCTTGAGAACTGCCTGCCTCACGCACAAAGCCCTACACACAGGGAAACCCGACTACCTGGCTGCAAAACTCAAAAGGGCTGATCAGACTAGAAACCTCAGGAGCTCTAATACCCTACTTCTCATCCCTATGAAAACACGCAAACAGAAAACCTCTGCACAATCGTTCACCGGAAGCATGCCCAAAATCTGGAACTAAATCCCAGCAGATATCAGAACTTTCTCGTTTTTCACAAAATTAAAAAAACACCTAAAAGTCCTCTTCCTCAACCGCTCCCTCCTGAAGGGATGAACAAAGCGATATGAAAGGGGATGATGGACGGAGCGTTTGAGCAAATCAAACACTCACCCCCAGCCAACTGATCTGGGTTCACCATTCTTAAGCTCACTGCCACCCTAGTTTAGACATGGCCATATGCAAATCAGTCTGACCATGTGCCTCATGGAAACATTCTAGCCCGACCTGCCAAGCCATGCCTTTCCCTGGACTGGAAACAAGCATCCTGGGACCGGTTTCGGATTCACAATCCTCATCAGCCAGGCAATCTTGGATCCAGTGGCAAAGTGAGCAAGGGACTCACGTCTGAGCATACCCTGCCAACTGGGGGCGAACAAAGCGTTACAAAAGGCGATGATGGACGGAGCGTTTGAGCAAATCAAGAACTCACCCCCAGTCAACTGATCTGGGTTTAATCCATCACAATTCTTTAGCTCACTCTGCAGTTCAGACATGGCCATAAGTAAATCAGTCTGACCCTGTGCCTCATGGGAACAGTCCAGCCTGAACTGCCAAGCTATGCCTTCCCTGGACCGCGGCTTGGCACCATGACCAGGGAACCTATGTCTGGGCATATCTGTCACACTTAGAGCATACAAAAAGAGTAATCAGTAGAATAACTAAATTAATTTCAGCCACTGGCGTTTGCTCGGGCTGCATCCCATCCATTGTTTTTTCACCCACCATGAAAGCCCCAGTTTGGACCCAGCCATATGTAAATCAGACTTGATGCTGCTCCAATCTGAACTGTCCAGCCTGAACTGCCAAGTCAGGTACGCCCTGAGCCAGAAAAAAGCCACCCAGGACTGGTTTCCCCCTTATTATGGGCAGTTCAAGCTGGACTGTTTCTATGAGGAGCAGGGTCAAGACTAATTTGCATATGACTGGGTCTAAACTGAGGAGGCATGGTGGGTGAAAACTAATGGATTGGGATGCAGTCCCAAGTGATTGCCAGTGGCTGAGATTCATTCAGGGATTCTATCCATATCTTTGTTGTTTTTCTTTTTTCAAAATTGTAATGTAAAATCTGACTTCATCGATCTGTGTTAGAGACATGTGCATGATGCTAGAAGAGAAATGTCCACATTTAAAACACCAATAAAAAGATGTTTAAAAAAAATCTGACTTCATTACACTCCCAAAGACACCAAACATGAACTGGTTACCTGTTCCCATTTAAAAGTTACAGCTTATTAAATGTAATAAGGCAATGTTATCCAATGGGACAGATAGGCCTTGCAGTAGTGAAAAATGCATTCAAGTGTTTTTTACTACCATAATATGTAAAACTTAAAAGTACATGTCCCACTTTTTAAATACGCTGTACCCTGCCCTCTGGGCTGTTAAGGGTCTAATCCAGTGCATAATTTGAGCTGTTGGTTTCAGGTGCTTGGCACCTGCACTTAATCGCCAACACTGGTGCTTGTGACAGTTTGCCACATGGTGGCACTGTCTGGCTAATTTAGAGATGACCACAACAACAGTTAATTCAATATACATTAAAATTACTATTACCTGCCACCCATGCTATTCTTATTGCTTTTGGGGCCTGGAATAGTCCATGTTGTCACACTTGTAGGCGTGTGATGGTTAGTAGTTGTGATGTTAATATCATTGGCAGCATGGCAGAGCAATGTGTGGTAAGTTGCAGTGGCCTCCAGACAAGAGCCCTTGCACTTATTTTTCTACAGTGTAAGCACTGACTATGCAAGGGTGACTAACATGTATTAACAAGCATTTGCAATGCAATAGGTCTCGCATTAGGAAAGTTTGAGCTGTTGGTCTTGTAAGTGACATTTTTTTTATTTATGTGTTGGTTTTGAAAATAGCTAAATTAATAGCTTTGTCATTTACAATGCCAATAGTTATAACTTTCGCAAATGTGACACCTATAGCATATGTAATGCAACATATGTTGTATTTACATGACTTAGATGTATTGATATTACAAATAACAATGGCTTTTAATTTTTTTAAATAATTAATACTTAAATAAAAGTGATTGTAATTTATAATGGCAATAGCTTAAACTTTTGTAAATAACTTTTGTGAAGATTATGTTCAGTGTATTTTATTGTGACGAAAATCCAAGAACAGAAGTGAAATATTAACATCTTTTTGTGGCATTTGTAATAAAGCTTGATACATTGATAGAACATATTTGAACAAGTTGTTGTTGAATGGTTGTGCAGATTGATGCTGGGGTGGTGCTGAGTGAAGCTGTGGTGGTGCTGAGTGGTGCTGAGTGGTGCTGTGGTGGTGCTGAGTGGTGCTGTGGTGGTGCTGAGTGATGCTGTGGTGGTTCTGAGTGGTGCTGTGGTGGTGCTGAGTGGTGCTGTGGTGGTGCTGAGTGATGTTGTGGTGGTGCTGAGTGGTGCTGTGGTGGTGCTGAGTGATGCTGTGGTGGTGCTGAGTGATGGTGAGTGGTGCTGAGTGGTGCTGTGGCGGTGCTGAGTGAGGCTGTGGTGGTGCTGAGTGGTGCTGTGGTGGTGCTGATTTGTGCTGTGGTGGTGCTGAGTGGTTCTGTGGTGGTGCTGAGTGATGCTGTGGTGGTGCTGAGTGATGCTGTGGTGGTGCCGAGTGGTATTGTGGTGGTGCTGAGTGATAATGTGGTGGTGCTGAGTGATGCTGTGGTGTGCTGAGTGATGCTGTGGTGGTGCTGAGTGATGCTGTGGTGGTGCTGAGTGGTGCTGTGGTGGTGCTGATTGATGCTGGGGTGGCGCTGAGTGATAATGTGGTGGTGCTGAGTGGGCTGTGGTGGTCCTGAGTGGTGCTGTGGTGGTGCTGAGTGATAGTGTGGTGGTGCTGAGTGATAATGTGGTGGTGCTGAGTGATGCTGGGGTAGCGCCGAGTGATGATGTGGCGATGCAGAGGGTAGAAAGGCACAAAAAGCGAGTCTTACAGAGGGCAGAAGGGCAGAAAAACAAGGGAAAAACAAGTCTAACAGACGTCAGAAGGGCACAAAAAACGAGTCTAACAGTGGGCATAAGGGCAGAAAAACAAGGGAAAAACGAGTCTTACAGAGGGCAGAAGGGCACAAAAAACGAGTAACAGGGGGCAGAAAGGCACAAAAATCGAGTCTAACAGAAGGCAGAAGGGCACAAAAAACGAGTCTAACAGAGGGCAGAAGGGCACAAAAAACTAGTCTGACAGAGGGCAGAAGGGCAGAAAAACAAGGGAAAAACGAGTCTAACAGAGGGCAGAAGGGCAGAAAAACAAGGGAAAAACGAGTCTAACAGAGGGCAGAAGGGCACAAAAAACGAGTCTAACAGAGGGCAGAAGGGCACAAAAAACAAGTCTAACAGGGGGCAGAAAGGCACAAAAAACTAGTCTAACAGGGGGCAGAAAAGCACAAACCAGAGATGAGGGTGTTCAACATTTACCTAAAGTTTCCTGTCTCCCGAGCAGATGAGACAAAAGGAGAGGTGTGAACAGCCCTGAGAAGTACGCCCCCTGGACACCACACCATCTAGAAACCTCCCAGCATGTTTGGAACAGAGACATGCAGAAATAAAGGTTAGGCCCGGGCACAGAGGTTAACCAGTGTATCCAGAGGAAGGCTATCCCTGTGGTGGCTGCCACTGCCTCACAAACCCCTAATTCAAGGGTTATGAAAGAACTGACGTCAGCACAGCTCGGAGAGCCAAGTACCATCTGTGGTCTATGGCCCTGCGTACAGCTATTCTGCAACAAACAGGTGGCTTTTAGGAGGCTATGGGTGCTATGTGGGGTGTTTGGGGCGTTAGACCCGGGATGTCCAAGATTGAAGACTGTACTGTGTCAATTCCGGGACCCTTGGCATTTTGGGCAACCTTTAACCGGCTCTCGTGTAGATTCTTGAAAGCCAAATAGGAAGTACCGAAAGAATGTACTTTCTCATCTGAGTTCCTTGAAATCTGCTGGCCAAGCACTTCATTCTACATCAGGCCGCTTCCTCGCTCTGTCAGTGTGTTCCTGTCGCCCAGCAGCTCTGTGCCCGCACTTCGGAGCACACTTTGGTATGAGAGCGGCGGCACCTCCTCTCCCAGTTCTGCCCGTGGGACACGAGACAGGTGGCCAGCAGCATCTTTAATATAAGAAAGGACATTCACACCGCACTGGGGCTAATGCCAGCTTATTTTCCTTACGACGATATTTAATTAAAAAAGCCTGAGAAAGTAAAGAAAAATAAACAAGTAATTCAAGCGCAGCAGCATTTTACAGTGGAAGTCCTGAAGCTGCATGTTTGTGAGGTCACTCTACGTTTCAGCTGCTGGAAACTCAATTTAACTGCCCAGAGCATATCTGTTGAGTGGCCGACTCCACTTAGCACCTCCACAATCTATTATGAATGTGTCTTTTAAGTAGTGTATGCATGCGCTCTGCTGCAGTGTTAGCACCTCCGTAGGTAAACTAAACAAATAAGAAAAGTGCGGGGAGGAGCATAACAAGGCATAGGTAGGCGAAAGGCATGCCTCATTCAACTGTAAGGAGCATGAGACTCCCCCATACTCATCATTAAAAAGGCACTATGTAGTAAGGGTGGGACAGTGTTGCTCTGTTAGCGAGCATGGGAAGTGAAGTGCTCCCAACTGAAGTTAAAAAGAACAAGCATAGAGAGAGAACTGTGGATCAGCGGTCAGAGCTGCCGACTCTGGAGCTGGGGCCGACTCTGGAGCTGTGGACCAGTGTTCGAGCCTTGGCGTGGGCTCAACATCTGTAATTATTAGTGGATCTGGCACTTTTTAAAATAAATAAATAAACAGCATCTTGCAAGGAGTGGGAGAAAGATAAAACGAGTTAGTTGAAAAAACATGTGACGGAAGTGACCCGCTGTTTGGAAAGTGAAAGCGCAAATCACATACTGAATTTTGCAGAAAAGCATATTGTGACAGCAATAGGAACAAGTAGATAAAAGAGACTGGCGGGGGGAGCGAGCGAGGGGAGGTAAAGCATATGGGGAGTAGATAAAGACAATGTTGTAGGGGGGAGGAGAAATGCGAGACACGGCCTGGCGGCCATGAAAAGTGTGAAGCAGGGGGCGGGGGAGTGGATCCCTTTGAAGTGAAGCTCTTGGAGGCAGGCGGCTCGGGAGCAAATGGTAAGCGCGTTCACGCGCACATGCACTCGATGTAATCCGCCTGGTGGTTTCAGAGCTTGTTTTGCCCTCAATACTCTCATTCTATTTTCACTTGCGCGAATAATAGGACGAGACCTAAAAAGGAAGGTTGGCGTTAGACCTGGCCCTTTTTGCAGGTTTATCCCCAAACATTTAGCCTTTTGCCTCCTATTGTTCTGACCCTGTTTTGCTTGGCTATAGGACTCTGGGCACTTTATCACTTCTGGTCAGTGCTAAAGTGCCTGTCCACTCTGTATAAATTATGATATTGATTGGTTATCCATGTTTGACATATTTGATTTAATGGTTAGTCCCTAGTAAAGTGCACAGTGAGTGCAAGGGCCTCGAAATCAAATGCTAATAGTGGGCTTGCAGCACTTGTTGTGTCACCCACATGAGTAACCTGTAAATGTATATGAGACCTGCCACTGCAGTGCCTGCATGTTCAGTTAAACTGCCATGCTGACCAGGCAAGTGCACCCACTTGCCGTGCCCGAACCTTCCTTTTTGTTACATGTAAGGCACCCCTCAGATAGCCCCAAGGTACCCCCATAGTCAGGGTGCAATGTATGTGAAAGGTAGGACATGTACTGGTGTGTGTTACATGTCCCGATAGTGAAATACTGTGTATTTTGTTTTTCATGGTAGAAAGGCTGTCTGCCACATAGGCTATCTTTGGAGCTGTGCTGTAACATTTTACCTGGGTAACTTTCAACTGGGACAAGATAGAAAAATTGAGTTTATACTCTCTGAACTCCAGATTTAATAACACACCTTCTAGTAAAGGTGGTTTATAAAATATGTGTTTGAAATTTCCACTTTTAGAAAGTGGGTATTTTTTACTTTACCATTCAGTGTGCCTCTGCCTGGTTGTTTATTAACCGTCTGGTTTTGGAGTGACAGGAGCTGAAGATGTGCATTCACTCTAGACAGTCACAAGGGGGTTTGAGGTGTGTCCTGCCTTGCCTGGATGTCTCATTACTAGACTGAATAGACCTGGTCTGCATTTAGAGTGGTGGGAGGAGGTATGCTATCACCTGAATAGGCTGTGTCTCCTTTGCACAATGCTATCTCCACCCCCTGTGGACCAGGGAGGACAGAGCTGGTTTGGTTTGTACTGAGCTCAGAAACTCTGAAGCAAAGAGAACAATACGAAAATGGGTAATATGTATGAGACCTAAAACCTCAAGACTTTATATTACTTCTGGAAACAAGAGGAACCTGCCAGGAAGAAGAGATGAAGAGCCGTGTGAGGAGGGCTATCATTTCTGTGTGAGGGGTGGCTTGGCCTGCAGTTGCTCTTTCTGTCTGTTGCTGAGGAAAAGGACTGACTCTTTTTGCCCTGCTGTGGGATCCTGCTTATTAAGAAATCTCCAAGGGCTTGTGTGTTCTTGCCTCCTGTTGGAAGTCTCATGGTGATATAAAAGACTTGAAGAAAATATCCTTGCTACATCTAAAAAGAAACCTGCCTGGTGGGAGAGCTGAAGAACTGGGTGTGGAGCGCTTCTGTTGAGTCACCAACTCCCCAGTTTCGAAACGATGCTCAAAAATGGTCCACATCTCTGCTTGCTAGTATAGCACAGATAAGTGAAGCAATCAAGTGAGGGAAGGAAAGGGTGGGGACAGCGGGGAAGGAAACCTGAAATGTCAAGAAACAGAAAACCTATGAGTAACAGATTATATCCTTCCTAATATACTTATAGAGGCCTGTGTAATTAATAACCATCTGTAAAGGAAAAAAAGTTAAAAGTTCAGATGAACCCACAGGGAAGACCAGGTTCCTATTTAACCAGCACTGTATAGTAACCAGGAATCTTCTTACTTGGGCCCACTATGATGACTGTGCATAGAAACACAATGAACAGATTACCATAATTAGCACCAGCAAACGCTTCCAATCAGGCAGTATGTTTTCCTCTGCATACTGGTTTCTGAAATTGGCTGAACCTACTCATATAGAACCACTGCCTTGCATCACAGGGTTGTAAGAGGCTGCTGCGAATGACTCTCCCATAATCACCTGTTATTATGTGAGGCCTGAGTTTAGAGAAAAATACATGCACTCAATATCACATAAGAATGCAGAATATAAATGAACACAATTCATTTCTCACTTATTTCTCAGTGAGACATCCATAGAATTTAATATTACTACATTCCTTCAGCATTACACATTTCATGCCACAGTGAAGTAACTTTCAATATACGACAAAGACCACATAAAGAACACACAAACACATAACATGGGACTGAAAATAAAAGCGTACTCATGGTATCTGCCTCTGATGATACCCTAGTGACAGCGCTCAGTTCTATATGTAATGTTGTTTGGTTTTAGGAAACAATAAGAGCCCAACACCCCCCTCACATGAATCCACAATCCATGGATTCGCCAACAAAGGAAATAGGAAAATGGAGTCACTGAGATTGCACAGTTTTAGCCTATCCTTGCCCGGGTAACTCGAAAACATAACAAGTAGTCAGGGAATGCACTATGATACATGAAAAAACAGGTATCCCTACCACCTGCACGAGACAACAAACGTGTCACCAACAGGGAGGGACACAGCACTATGGTTGCATGTGAAAACAGCTGAATCTTTGCCGCTGCCCGCGTCCCCCACAGGGGGACATCAGCAGGGCAGCCCCCTTAGTCCCCATTAGTCGGAGCCTCCCCCCCACCTCAGTCAGTCCTCGCAGAGGGGGAGGCTCGGGCAGTTCACCTGCCCCTCCCCCGGCCGGGTGCACCAGTGACGTGCATCCGGGGGAGGGCGCGTTGGGGGCAGGCAGGGTACTTAGGCCCCTGCCACCCAGCATGTGACCTCTTTGTCGGTCGTCTGCCCTCCCGGCTGCTCCTGTCCGGCCTCTACCGGTCGGCCTGCGCCTGCCTGCATTGCTGCACCCACCCTATACTCGTACCCAGCAGTTTGGCAGGTGACATACTGATTTGGATGTTCTAATGTTTTCTTTTGTGTTGCAGGCGGAGTTACAGGGCGATCTGGAAGCAGACTGGTACAGTAAGGGTACCTCTGCGGCAGACGGGTACAGTAAGGGTACCGCTGCCTGGCACAGTAAGGGTGCCTGAGCCAAAGACCTGGAGCCGCAGGGAGATTCCGGGAAAACCACAATGGCGCCCCGTTAGTCCTTTGGGCGGTTGAGGGGCCTTACCAACCACGCTCCGCCCTGATAGGGGGGGGGGCGGGAGTATACAACATGATCACGTGATCCGTAAGGGGATCAGCAAAGGCTGCACTGTCCGGGCGTCGACCCACCGTGCCGGCTGGCTCATAAGGCGGGCGGGGCAGCAAGGGGCTGCCTGCCCTGGATCGCCCGTAAGATAACCCACAAAAAACGTCATACTTTTTGTTGTATGAAAATAAACCTGCAGCAGTTCTTTACCCATAACACTGTGTCTTGTGTAATCATTATATGGGCAAGTGTATAAAATGCAGGGGGGAGCGGATGACGGTGTGGGCACTATGGATAGTTTAGCATTCGGCGGAGCAAATTCCACAACTGCAGCAAAATAAACGGATGGTGGTGCCACAACACCCTTACCAGACCCCCAAGGGGCACTCCTCAGCGTCACTAGAAGTGTCCATAATTCTTCCAGGAAACTCCCAGAATAATCAGCAGCGCTGCAGGGAAGTGGATGTGATTTTAACCATTTCCACTTTCCCCTACAGCGACCTGCCTTTGCAAAGGCTCAGGGGAGTTGTAGTTCACTGTGTCTCGGCACATTTTAATATTCTTTGAAGATACGAGCGAAAAAGCAATAGAGCGCTCTGGCCATGGCAAGGTGAGATAGGGTTCATAAAGTGGCGGTGGGGGGGTGGGGGGTGGGGGGAGTATGACAGCTTTCCCTGGTATGTTTGGGGTGGAATGGCCTGAAGCTACTGCTCCTGTCTGCAGGAGGGAGTAGGACTGGGCTGTTTGTCCCCCTTTTTATTTTTATGTGTGAGAGGAGCACTTTTTCTTTCAGCCCAGTGTATGGGGAACGCTCGAAATTGCCCCAGACCTCTGAGAAAAAAATAGCATGTGGTGAGTGTTACATTGAGCAAATCAACTTTGTTTAGAAACTAGCACATGGTGAATAGTTACTCCATGCCTTGAATCCAGAAAGCAGCCCTGGGTGTTGGTTGACTGAGGTCATCATGCCATGTAGCCCTTGCAATTTTTGTATCGCACTGCACTTTCCAATGAGGGAAAGAACAGCCCAGGGAGCGTTGAGAAAAGGCCAGAGGGACCTCGGCAAACATCAGCAGTGGGCAGGGCCAGCTGACAGTGTGGTGCTACAGGGAGCCCTGCGAGGGCTCATGGCCAGTGAATGCCTCTACACCAGGGGCCAGGCTGCCCAACATTGTTGCCAGATGTGCTGCAGGCTGGCGGGCAGTCACCAGTGAAAGTGGACGGTGGGGACCGATCATGGTCTCCAACTTGGCCCCGGAGCGACCCTCACTCTCCTGCTTGCCTAGCACGTACCTTCCGTTGGTGGAGAGGAGACACTGGTTCTGTGGGGGCCATAGTGGGGCGAGCCTGCTAAGGGATCTGTGTTTTGGAACTGCCCGCATCAAAGGAAACAGTGAGGAATTACTGCAACCTTTGCAGTAGGTGCGCAGGTGTTCCTTCGGCCTGCATTCTGTGTCTGCCTGATTAGTAGTGAGTCTTTACCGTAACACGCCTAATAAATTCTGTTAGAGGTTTTAGGGTCACACAGTTATTCATGTACTTTGTTCCCAACCTCCCTAGCTTTCTTGCACACCTGTGATAACTAATGTGATTTATTATGTTCACCTACATTTTTTTGCCCTAATGTTATGATGAATTTCATTCTAAACTTTGCAAAGACCAGATAACAAGTATAATTTTCTGGACCTGCATAATATGTACAGTGATGGTATAGGGTGTGACTTTCATGATGTTTTTATGACATGTGCAACTTAGAAGTATTTGCCTTATTGCACTAAATGTGATGTTATGACAATTGCCTAGTTGGCAAAGTGATTTATGAATTATTTGATTGTGGTCAATGTATTTCATATACAATATATGAGATATGCTTACATACTACTGTGTGTAGTCTCGTTTGTGATGTATTTGTTGTGTCACTGGTGTGTGTGTGTTGCGCACAATTTTTAAACATTGCTCTTTGATAAGCCTGACTGCTCTACCAAGCTACCAAGGGGGTGATCAGGGGTTATGTTGGTTGTGTAACTCTCTTACTTTGACAAGAGTGGTATGCTCTGCCTGGCTCAGGTGCGTACCCTAGCCAATCAGAAACCCCATTTCTAAAAGTTGGTGCATGGTAAAAGGTTTATATTGCTTGGTCAAAATGGCAGGTTAAATATGCACACCATAGAAGGCCTGAGACATGTTTAAAGGGCTTCTGAAGTTGGTGGCACGATCAGTGAGCTAGGCCCAGTAGTACTGTTTAATTTACAGGGCATGGGTACATGCATTACACTTTTACTAGGAGCTTATAGGTAAATTAAATATGCCAATTGTTTGTAAGCCAATTCTACCACGTTTTAAAGAGAGAGCACAAACACTTTAGCACTGGTTAGAGGTGGCATAGTGTGAAGAATCCTAAAGCCAGCAAAACGAAGTCAGCAAAACAAAAGGGTTGAAATCAAAATATTAGGGAGAAAACCATGCCAAGGATGCCAGGTCTAACACAGTATATACTCTATGGGTAGCAGCACTCACAATAAAAATAATCCATCATGACAATAAAATATTGCATTCTTAACTCCTTTGATGCAGATGCTGCCCAATTTCCAACACCTGCATCCCCTCTCACGTGCATCTGTTGGCAATTGGCTGATAATGGAGAAGGATTCCTTTTTTTTCATCAAAGGGTGGGGGCAATGCAGAAACGCTTCTACGTCAGCCCTCATCCTCTCGCCTACTCATCTGTAATGTCACAGATTCCCCACTGGAATGTCACAAGGAGCAAGTGAGTGCTCTCTCCAGCTCTGGTGAGGAAAAATGCCAAAAACGTCATCCCCATGTTTCAGGAAGGTCTTGTCAGAAATGGAAGTCTCCCCTTTCCACTGAGGCCTTCTACAAACCATTTCCTGGCTGTGTATCAGGGTTGTGTAGTGATTCATAGTCAGGAAACCACTAGGCTGCTAGGGATGTTTGTTTGGTGGGGGACGTCCCTCATGGTAACCGGCCTCCCCCCTCATGGGTCAAATTTTAAAAAGAAAGTGGTTTTTTTCGTAGGGGTGCAATCGGACCCAAAAGGGATATAAGGAGCATGCCGGCCAACAAAGTTGGAGGGGCTAATATGCGCTTCTTGAGATCGAAAGTAGATTTGCTTCTTCTGGAAATCATTTTTATACTGGAAGTGGTTCAGCTTATCCCCCAACAATAATGTTTTGCATAAACCATAACAAAAGAATCCTGTGTAATTGGGTATGTGGCAAGGAGAAGTAATACTGTGTCTTTTTTCTGTTTTTTTGTGTCTTTAGAGAACCTGTAGATTCACTAAAAAAGATAAGTATGTTTTGTTTATTTACTGTTGCACACATCTCGCAGATGCTCACACCCACTGTTGGACTTGGCCCTTTTCCCGGAAATGTTTTGCTTTTTGCTTCCCCTAATTTAGGATGTTCCCCCATCAAAACAACGTTGTATAGGCCCTGCGTAGTTGAGATGCCCTGTGTAATGTTAAACCAATGCTAAGGTACAGGTGCTCTCTACCTCCAACATGGCTGCCACTGACCCCTGCTACTGCAGCGTGGTCTTGTTAAGGCGCATCCTAGCTGCCAGGAGCTGGCTGAGACCCCATACATTGTTGCCATTCCAGCCTGCCTTGCCTGCCCACAGTTAGAGTAGGGAAGCTCCTGGCACCTTCTAGAATAGGGGCGGAGCTTAATTTTGCCGCCTTAGAGGGTGGTCACCTGACCTGGGCCTATATAAGGAAAGGGAGGGAAACTTTCCAGTCAGTTGGGGCATCACTGACCTGGGGGACCCACGCAGGAGATTTAGGCGGTAGGGCCTAGTCAGGGACTTATGCCACTGGGAGTGACAGGGCTTAGGTGCTGCCTTCCAAGTTGAGTGAGGTACCCTGAGCTAGCCCACTGATCTGGTCCGGCTGGAGGGGAACCCAGGGACCATCTACAGTGACCTGCTGAGTAACCCTGTCAGCAGCCCTCAACTCAACCCCCCTTCAAGAAACAAGAAACAAGAAACTGCTATCCACAAGGTCGTCAAACCTATCTAGCGCCAAGAAGAAAACTAGGGACCACCAGACTACTTGGGGATCAACCAGGTATTGGCGCTGTGTCACCCCCCTGCGCTTCCTGATGCCACCTGGGTGCGTCTGCCACTGCGGTTCTGCCACTGTCGTGTGGCCTGTACTGCCTTGCCTGGACTGCTAGACTGCCTCAACTGCCTTCCCAGCGCTCTTCTGCTGTGCCCCTGTGAAGCGCTGGGTCTTTAGAGACAGCACCTGCCCTGAGCGCTATACCCACTCAGCACTGCGTGTGTGCCCTGGAGCGCTGCCTCTTCGAAGCTCTTGTGCCCCCAAAGCGCCGTTCTGCCTGGGAAGCGGCGGCCCGACTTACCACTGTTTCGCGGGAGCCTCGGTGCCTTCTTGTGCCCCCCTCGGCGGCCCCCGGTGTGAGGAGAGGCCCGCCGCCGCTTCACTGAGGGACGAGATCACCGCCGCAGCCCGGGGGCTCTCAAGGCCTTGTGCCTGCCGCTACGGCCCGGCGATCTCTCGGTTGCGCCGGTACCGCTTTTATAACCCCCATGGCGGCCCCCGGTGTGAGGAGAGGGCCGGCAGAGTACGAAGTGGGCCGCGCTAGGCCCGAAGAAGCCGTCCTGCCAGCCTCACATGACGGGGGCACGTCAAGCCACGCCCCCGCCGCGCATTGATTGGCTGCGTGGCCGAGCCCCCGGCAAGCGAGCCTCGGATTGGGTCTGGGGCTCGGTACACGCCGTTACTGCCTGCCATTGGCTGCCAACCCCGCGCCTTCCTCCCGATTGGTTCCCGGGCACCTGACATCACCGCAGGCCCGGGAACAGGAAGAACTGCGACCGGAGGGCTCTGTGAGGAGTAGGAGCCCCCCCCCGGCAGCCAGAACTCATCGCAAGTCAGGTAACCCCGGGGAGGAGAGCGGAAGGCTGGAGAAGGCCTCGGAGTTTGCCCCTCCCCTGGGGAAACTGTTGCTGGGCCCAGTGGGCCCTAATTTAAGGCGGAAGAGTCAGCAAACCCCCAGGGAGGAGGGCGGAAGGCCCGGGAGGCCCTGAGTTCGCCCCTCCCTGGGGAAAACTTGTGACTGGGCCCCAGTGGCCCCCATTATTCCCCTACAAGGCCTACAGGGTTACAATGAAAAGTCGATTGCTGGGGAATGGTTTTTGTTGAGTGACTTCTAAAAGAAGGGTGATATAAGGAACTGGTTTTCCCCTGTGTACTGAGATGTTTTACTCCTGCAGGATGCAATGGTAATGCTTACCTGATCATATGCTGATTTACCCTAATGTGATGCATGTTCTGTCGTCGAAGGAGATATTGCCTGATTTACACTGAAGTGTTTAGCATTTGATGAAAGGTGTTACTCTGACGCAGGGAAGGGTTTTACCCCTGCTTCCACGGTAATCTGCTGGGGCCTGCCTAATGAAAGGTTGTAGTCCAACCTAATAAGATATTGCCTGGGTTCTAATGACCCGTTTGCTTCTTACTTTACTGAGATGGTTTATATGCATGAGCCAAGTTTATATGTTTAATGAAATACTCTACCTACGGTTAATAAAATGTTTTATCCCTGCGTAGGTAAATGTTCTACTCTTAGCCTTATGTATGGTTTAACCTGACTAATGAAATGTTCCACTGCAGCTAATTGAAGGTTCTACCTTGAATGAAATGTTTAGGCTCCTGTTTGGCGCTGCATCCCCTGAATGCCTGCAGGTGAATAGTGATGGCTCTACATGAACTGTACTCAAATGATTCTTTAATGAATTCTTTGCAGGGGCGGGCTTCGTGAAATGTTTGGTCTCACCTGCGGACAGGATTATTGCAAGGTGCTGCAGTGATGATGAAATGATCCCTGTGCTCTCCTAATGAAATGTAAATGATGAAATGTTGAATCCCTCTTCATGAGAGTAATGCCTGCTCATTCTGGTTAAAGGAAAGGTTTATCCTAGCCTAAGAAAATTTTGGCTTACCGGGTAGGATGTTAGTTCCCCTGCATAATGAAATGTTGCCTGATCTCTAAAGAGTTTTACTCGCCTAATGTTATGCTCACCCTTGCTGGGTGCCTGGACATTTAATGCCTAATGAAATGGTTGGGATTTGCCTAATGAAACATTGTACCTATGCCCAGGAGGTGGTTCTTCCGACCTGTTGAATGGTTTATCCCAGCATAATGAGCTGTTGCACAATCTTTAATGAACTGTTTCTTCCTGTCTAACGACCCATTTAATCCTGCTCAGGAGTTTTAGGTAATGTTCACCCTTGCTTGTTGAGAGGTTAATTGCTTTGCCTACTGTACAGGTTACTTACCTGAAGACATGTGGACTCTCGCTACATGATATGCTCATCCTTGCCTGATGAGCTGGTTGTCCATGCTTAATGAGGGGCTCAGCTTCGCGGGGTGCCTTGATAGGTAATGCTTAATGAAATGTTTTACCCTGGTTTACTGTGAAGTAATGAGATGCTAATTATTTCATGAAATGTTATTGCAACATGATATATTGGATATTGAACTGCCCTCTTTACTCCCCTCTGATGAAATGCTTTGATGAGTAATTGATACTGTTATTTTCCACTTCCGAATCTTGAGCTTAGATAAAAGTTATTTGATTTTAATCACACTCACTGGAGTGACGTCAGTCATTGCGTGCCTTTTATTGCCTCAGTGGATGCGTGTGCTGTGTAGTCGCTTAACACCTAAGCTTTCCGGTGCCTACCTGCTCGAGCCAGGCTACCCCCAGGGAACTGGTGACCCCAGTTCCTACACCCACTGACTGATTTATAACAATATTTCTTGCTATGGCATCAAGGTGTACATGATATGTGAGAGCTCTACTGGCTATGTGTGCAACTTGATAGTGTATACAGGGAAGGACTACACTCTAAACCCTGTAGGTTGTCCACCCAATCTAGGAGTCACAAGAAAGATTATATGGGAGCTTGACCAGTCACTCAATCACAAAGGTTATAACTAGGCCTGGGCAGAGTTCACAGAGCTCTGCTACGCAGAACTCCACAAAGTGACAAGAAGCCTCTACCATAAGTGGCAGTGTGAGGTAAGTTGCGCTGCTGATGCTGATTTTGAGTGCTGGGGATTTGTCCCATGTAGTAAAATTAGTAGGAACAGTACAACATGCAGCACAAAAGGGCACAGCTTCTTACTGCCACCCGAGTAGATGCTCTACACAAGCAGCAGCTTCATGATTAAAAGCAGCAGCAGGTTTCTCAATGAGAGAAGTTGTGACCTGTTGCGACTGCCCACGTTGAGAAATAACCCCGGGAGGTGATGTAGCGCTAGATTTTCCTCACTCGCACTTGCCAATGCCACGAGAGAGGTAAAACTCCACACCGCATTATTACATGGAGTTTTTCAGGATTCTGCACTCTACTCAGAGCGTGGAGAAGGTAAAATTCTGCAAATTCCATGAACAGAGCAGAATTTTACACCTAGGCCTAGTTATAACCTTTATGTGGATAACTTCTATTTGGTAGTAGAGCTATTTAGGGAGCTGTACAAAGCTGGCACCGGGGCATGCAGAACAGTTTATTGTCACAGCAAAAGATTATCAGAGGAGCTTTTTCATAAGAGTCTCCAAAGACCCCCGAGCACTGCGTTGTACTCCAGCAAACTGCTCACAGTCAAGTTCTCTGTTAGGCATGTACGTGCTCACTACAATTGATGATGATAGCACTATTCCTGTCACTGTTTGGCGTCAGATGGGCGAAGTTCACAAGCCCACCTGTATTCTTGATTACAACAAGTACATGGGAGGAGTAGATACGAATGACCAGGTACTTCCGCCTTAGAAAGCGAGTCATAAAACTTGCACTTGGTATAAGAAGCTGTTTACCCACCTATTCAAGATGGCAACAAACAATGCAAATGTTGTTTATCGTCTTTCTTTGACTTTCAGTTGAGCGTTACTGAAAGTCTTACAGCTACAGAAGCAGTAACCTCCACTTCATGTACAGTGGAGGACGTGGCACAGCTGCAGGATCAACACTTTGTCTATTGCATTCCTGAAACAGCTAAAAATACTTGACCATGATGTTGTAGAGTTTGCTCTAGGGAAGGAGAGGGGCAGGAGAGTTGTGTTTACTCTTCCATGTGCTTATCTCGGCCAGCCTAGTGTTTTCTACTTGCTTTGTGTTGTACCATACAAAAGTGACATATTGGTAAATTGACGGAGGTGGAGCTGCTGTAAGGTAAACCTTTCAATGGCTGTATATGGACACCTACTTTCCATGACCCCTACTTCACTGGGCAAGCAGCCATATAATTTTTGTTCCTCTACTTGAGGAAATAATGGACTTGCTTATGGTCTGCTCAACACCTTTTTCTGCTGTCAAAACATGGTAGGTATTCTGTTAGTTGCTTGACTAGTGCATTATAGTTCCCACACTGCACATCATGGTGGATTAAACATAAGCCACATTATCACAAAGTACCCTGTATGATAAAAAATAATCTTAACTAGATTTTGATGTGCTTTATATAGAACTAACAAGGACCACCCTGATTGCCCATGAGAACCAAAGTAAGTGCAATAAGTCAAACACATGTCCCATGGGACTCATTCACTAACACTTCTACTTGCTTTGAAAGGGTGCAAACTAAATTAGTAACTTGTATCATAATCAATGTTATTGGAAAAGGATACAGGACACATTATAATGCATGACGATGATTTTCACAGGTTTATTATTAGGACTATATTAATTCCAGTATGTATCAAAATGAGTGCAGACCACGCAGTACTCAGACATTTATTTAATTTCTATACAACAACATCAAAAAAGACAGTGAACAGATTCTAAGGTTGTATGTGATTTTTTATCTAACAAACATAAGCAGAGATCCTATCTTTTCACATATGGTGTCTCCTGTTGAACCATAATTGGTTTTGAAAGTAACTTAGGGAGGGGATGTGGATGATTAAGCCCTTAGTTTGTTTTTGGGTCTCATCAGGGTCTGACTGGAGTTCTACAGTAACTGTAGAATCTTGGGAACTTCAATTATGCATCCTGTGAGCAATACGTTAAAGAATACATCGTCAGAAGGCCATATGTATCAAATTCAGACTTTGCGATTCTCAAAATGAGATTTTTTGAGAATCGCAAAACCCAATGTAATGAAAACTTCGCAAAAAGTTAGCGATTCCAAAAAAATCGCAGATTTTTATGCGAATACCAAATTTGTGATTCCTTAATTGCAAAATCGCAATTAAGGAATCACAAATCGGAAATTCAGGTGCAGCTTCATGACATCACATCCAGTAAGTGTGACTACCCATGCTGCACCAGAGTTTCAGAAGCAAAGTGAGAGGGTGGAAGGGTGGAAGGAGGGCTGAGGCACCAGTGCACTGCTACAGAGACAGGAGAAATGGCCACACAGGATAAGCAGCAGGAGTAAACAACCAGGAAGAGAAAACAGAAGTTTTCTGAAAGGGAGCTGGGGGTGCTCATCCAGGAGAAGGTGGTGTGCCATGAGCTGCTATTTGGGAAAAAATCCCTGCGTGTGCCAGAGACACGCAAACACAGAATCTGGACTGACATCCAGGAAAAGGTCAACTCTATTGGTGTCACCCACCGCAGCGTAGAAGACTTGCGAAAACGCTGTTATGACATGCGCCAGCAGTCTAAAGAAAAGGTTGCTGCCAGGCTGGAGGAGGCAAGAAAGACTGCTGGTGAGTATTCCACTGCCACTGATCCAATGCCACTGGAGAAATTGGTCGAGGGGACCATGTGGCCGGAGAGTGTGAGTGGCGTGGCAGACCTTGACAGCTCCGAACCCCCAGACCCCAGACAAGGTAAGAAGCATTCCAAAACACACCCCTACTTGACCCACACACCCAGGATAGACCTAGGCACCCAACAGAAATGCAAGTCCAGTGCATGCACACAGGCACACACCGCAATGCATTATGGGAGATGTAGTCACACGGACCAAACAGTGGAGCAGTGACAACCTGCAAGGGTCAATCAGTATGTGTGTACAAGGAAAGGCAAAATACCGACAGTTAGGACCCATGTAACTCCAAACAGTGTAATTTATTGCATGACAAAACCAAGGCAGGACACCAAATTAATGTGTGCATTTATGTCTACAGCACAACCAGAAACACAGGGAGGGATGACAGGCGGGGAGGACGAGTCCCACAGGGCGGAAGTGTCAGGGCAAGAGGAGGACGAGGAAGGAAATAACCATTTATTTTAATTGCCGTTTTGTATTGTTTTTTATGCTTACATCCCACTCACTGCTGTGTCCCTATTGCAGTCAGGTATATTCCGTGGGGCTGAGAGGCGGCGTGTCGGAGGATTAGGCTCTGTCTCTATCGGGACGGGCGGAGCGAGCCCGCCATCTTGGGGGGTAATTCAGGTTAGCGGGGCAGCTGTTTCTATGCCATACCATACCGGAAGCTTTAAAAGACTGTACTGTAGCATACGTGTAGATCCCAGACTCCTATGGCGTGAGCCGAGAGCAATTAAGAGCGTGTGTAATGCTTATGGCTGTGTGATGCATGCAGAATATTGCTTTGCTTAAATAACCATTTATTTTTATCGCAGTATTTTATTGTTTTTATGCTTACATCCCACTTACTGCTGTGTCCCTATTGCAGTCAGGTATATTCCGAGGGGCTGAGAGGCGGCGTGTTGGAGGATAAGGCTCCGTCTCTATCGGGACAGGCGGACCGAGCCCGCCATCTTGGGGGGTGATTCAGGTTAGCGGGGCAGCTCTTTCTCTGCTCTACCGGAAGCTTTAAATGATGGCACAGCGGCGTCCGTGCAGCGGGAGCACCGCTGGCGCGCCAAAGGGGTGCCTAAGGCAAGCCCGTCTATGCCCGTCCGTGCCGGGCCGCTGCCAGCCGCCAGGACTGCTGCCCATTTCACGGTAGACCACATCAGTTATACGCGTGCAGAGCTCTTGACCCTGAAAACAAATTGCTCTCCATTAGAACGGGCCCCTCAGGAAGGCTTCTTCAAAGGTGAGTGCTGTGCCTTCCACCTTCCCTTAAAGGAAACTGTTGTCTGTGCCGCAAACTCCTCTGACTTTAAGTTCCTCAGTCTCAACTGTCGATCACTTGTGAAACATCATGCTGAGGTCTTTGACCTTATAATGTAGGAGAGACCGGATGCTCTATTCCTGACAGAGACCTGGCTTACGCCTGACTCGATGGCTGAGTCTTGACTGGCCCTCCCCCCAGGCTACATGATGGAAAGTGTCAGCAGAGGGGATTGCAGAGGGGGCGGTATTGCTGTTATTGTTAAGGATATTTTTAAGTGCAGTTTTAGGAAGGAGAATATAGCAGGTTGCGAAAGTGCGCTGTTTCAAATTACACTGAGTTCTAACTTTACCATGACTGGTTTGCTCATTTATCGTCCACCTGGCCCTACCAGTCTTTTTAGGGAGGGCCTACTGAACAAAGTTGCGCTTTATGCGTGTAGGGCAGCAAATTGTACCATCTTAGGGGACCTTAATCTCCATTTACAGATCAGTGGGAAGGCTGAGATTACCAGTTTTCTGGCAGACCTAGAGGCCTATCAGTTGGCCCAGCACGTCCGTGCATGCACGCATGTAGCTGGTCATTTGCTTGATCCCCTATTCTCAAATTTAACCTCCCTAATTGTCTCGGCACCGACCCCACAGGCTTGGACTGACTATTTTTTGGTCACATTCTCGCTGCGAGTGTTGGGAAAAATTGATCTGATTCACCCTACTCCTATACCCGAAACGCCCTGGCATAAATTAGACCCTGGGTTCTTTTCATCCTGGTTGGCCGATCACAGGCCCCTATAACCACTGGACGTGGAGGCTGCAATCTCCTGTGTTGATGAGTGGATAACGTGCGGTTTGGATAGCTGTATCCCGGTGAAACGGGGAGGGAAGATGTGCAGGCCATCCACCCCCTGGTATAGTGACTCTCTAATCGCAGCCAGTAAGGGCTATAAGCATTTGGAACGTGTTTGGAGACGTTCCTATGATGAGGGTGCTAAAGATTCTGGCTAGCTCTAACCCTGCTAAGACCATTTTTTCCTTGTTGAAGTGGATGAAGAGTAGAGGTACTACGGCGTCCTCTTCTATCGCTTCAACGAAGCAGTGTAATGAGCTGGCCATGTATTTTGTTAACAAGGTCAAAAAGATCTTTCTTGAGGTACCTACCCCTGTCTCGTCAGCTGACGTCGCGGTGGCCCGGGGCCCCATGCCCCATCAGGGGAAACATTCTATCTTTTCTCCCTCTGTTGTCTTATATGGAGTTCGAGGCTCTGTGCTCTAAGCTGACCCTCAGATGCCGGCCCATTTTGGCCAGTTTCACTCTCTTCTCTCCCCGTTTAACATTGACGTCAATCTTTCTTTGAAGACTGCTGTGGTTCCGGAGGCATGGAAACCCGCGAAAGTCATCCCGTTGCTTAAAAAAACCCTCCTTGGATCCTAAGGAGCCAGGCAATTATCGCCCTATTTCCCTACTTCCTTTTTTGGCGAAGGTGACTGAGTCCTATGTGAACTCCATTCTTACTAAGTTTGTTGAGCAGAACGCCATCCCGGATCCATCACAGCACGGCTTCCGTGCACGCCACAGCACTTAGTTCGCTCAGTTGGTAGTCACGGAAGCCATCCGGGCGAACCTGGATATCTGTGACTCAGCGGCCTTGGTCCTTTTGGACTTAAGCGCCGCTTTCGATACCGTCTCCCATGTGATACTCCTTAGGCGCCTTCAGGATATCGGCATTAGGGATGTGGCATTGAAATGGCTTCAGTCATTTTTTGAGGGGATGTCTTTCCAAGTTTCGGTACCTCCTTTCCAGTCTCAGGAATTTTCCTTGCATCAAGGGGTACCGCAGGGCTCAGTGCTGAGTCCCTTATTGTTTAATATCTATGTTCAGCCCTTCGCTGGTCTGGCCAAAGAGAAGGGTCTGTCACTGGTTTCGTATGCTGACGATACCCAATTGGTGATCACTTCCTCCCAAAAATGCTGCACTAACCTGGACAAGTTTAAAGAAGATCTCTCAGCGATTGCGGACTGGATAGCGCTTAACTGCTTGCAGCTGAACACGAGTAAGTCCGAGATCCTATTGTTCAGGAAGGACCAGGCTCTGTGGTCCGAGCATTGTTGGCCTGCCTGCCTTCAACCTGCCCCCTTGCCCAGGGTGACGGTCAAAAACTTGGGCGTTTGGTTTGATAGTGGCCTGACATTTGATTCCCAATCTAAGGTAGTTGCCGGTGCGTGTTTTCTTTCCTCCTAAGGTACGCCAAACCATCATCCAGGCTGTCATCTTATCCAGACTGGATTATGGCAATTGCCTATATTTGAGTGCCAATAAGGCCAGTGTCAGATGGCTACAAAGAGTACAGAATGCAGCAGCTCGCAACCTGGTGGCTCTCCCGAAAGCCTGCTCAGTTTCACATGTGCTTCGCAAACTCCATTGGCTGCCAGTTAAGAAGCGTATTCAATTCAAGTCACTGTGTGTGTCGCACAGTATTCTGACGCTTCAAGCGCCTCCGGGGTTGGATAATTTGCTGGGTTTCTATGTGCCACACCGTCACTTAAGATCTGCGGATTCTGCGCTGACGTGTACTCCCCGGGACCAGAAGTCCAGAACCGGTGGCCGTTCGTTCCGTAGCTTGGCTGTACGACTCTGGAATTCACTCCCGGTGTCCATCCGCGTTATCCAGGACCAGGACTATATTGCCTTTCAAAAAGCAATAAAGACCTGGCTTTTCCCTGTGTAACTACTATTCTATCCGGTCCTCGATTTGGAGTCTGTGGTTGAGCTAGGACGCCCCGTCGCTGGGGTAGCTATGCGCATTATAAATCTAATAAATAAAATAAATAATGGCAGCCCAGTGATCCCAGAGAAACGCCCACGGCGCATCACAGTAGCACCATTGCCACCGCTGGAGTCAGAAACACTTGACACAGATGAGGATGGGGAGCAAGTCCAGGGCCTGTCTGACCCACAGCACAGAGCGCAGTCCCCTGCACATCCCATTCCAGCTATTACAACCAGGCGCAAAGCACGTCCGTCCACATGCACAGCTAGCACAGGACAGGACACGGTCTTCAGAAGGCTTGAGGACTACATGCTGGAGGTATAGCGCCTGCAGGCAAAGACAATAAAATCAATTCAGCTGCAAATGAGGGTGGGCTTCATGGGCCTAATGAGTGCCCTGGAGGCACTGTGTGCTGAGCTGCGAGAAGACCGTACAGACAGGCGCAGGGAGAGACAGCGCCTCCACACACGCCTGGACTTATATACAAGGACTGTTAACCGGCTGTCCTCTGCCACCTCAGTGCTGTCACGTTGCTGCACCAGCATGCAGAAGGAGTTGGCACACTGCAGCAAGGATGCGGGCAGGGGACTAGTACAGGTCACATGTGCAGTGGACCAGCTGCGGGCAGCAGCCACTGCTGGCTCAGGAGCCCTCTGCTCACTGAAGGAGGATGGGCAATCTAGCCGTAGCAGTATCACTCCACCCATCCCACAGGTCAGGTGCCGTAGTGTGCGTCAGGGTAGGGCTGGCGATGCTACAGGAGAGGGCACTGTGCACTCAGAGCAAGGGGCTGCAAGCCGTCAGCGCCGACGTTGAGGTGCCCTGACTAACACATCACAATGGGTGAGTTAACCCATTGCACACAGACCCATATTAAATATGATTATTTTGCACTTTGTGTACAACATGTGCGGGACATTTAAAACTATTTAGTGCACAACACAGGCTGTGTGATGAGAACTTCCATGTATGTAAGGAAATTAAAACACAGTGTTGCAACAATCGGTAACATTGTGTCATCATTTCTCACCTAGAAATAGTTCTGTGGGATCTCATCTCGCCTCTGGCGCTCCGCAGCCGAGCCAATGACACCAGCTGGCCTGCATCTTCAAGCTGGCCCCTTCTCATCAGATGATTCCGAATCAGTGAGCTCCATTGGGGTACCTTTCCTGGTGGCGATGTTGGGCAGCATGGCACACGCAACCACGATCTTGCAACAGGTCTGGGGGCTGTACTGTAGTGCCCCTCTACTCTTGAATAGTCAGCGGAAATGGCTCTTGAGTATCCCAAAGAGCCTCTTAATGGTACAGCGGGTGGCTGTGTGGGCACTGTTGAACCTCCGCTCCCCAGCGGTGGCAGGATTCGGGTATGGGGTCAGTATGTAGTCACAAACAGCATACCACTGTCACCTGTAGGGTGAGAAGAATCAGGACTGTCCTGCTGCTGCTGCGCTTCTCTTGTGTGTCCTTGGTACCAATGTATTTACCTAGTAAGTAGCCATCAGCAAATTCATCATTTGTGAGTCGGTGAATCCCACTGTGGCGAAAGATGAATGAGTCGTGGGTGCAGCCTGGGTATTTTGCTACGATGCCAGTGATAATGTGCTTGGCATTGCACACTACCTGTATGTTCAGAGAATAGTAGGACTTGCGATTCCTGAACACATATTCGTTCTGAGAGGGGGGGATATAGCGACATGGGTCCCATCAATGACGTGGGGGAATTGTGCAATCTGATAGAACTCCTGCTTGGTTTGGTCTAGTGCCTGTTGTGTGCCGGGGAATTGGATGTGGTGATGCAGCCTCTGTACCATTGCATCAAGGAAGGCGTGGAAGAAGTGTGACAGTGCACTCTGGAAGACCCCTCCTGCTTTAGCTATCTCCCCCTGGAAAATCCCTGATGCCAGTAGGTGCAGTGAGCACAGGACCTGTACATGGGTGGGGATGGTGGGTATCCTGCGTGTGGGGTGTTCATGTATGGGTTTCAGCTCCGCTATTAAGTCCAGGGTGCTGTCTTCATCCAGCCTGTAGTTCACATGGATCTCCTCCACAGTCTGCTGGAACAGGGTGATGAGCGGTCTTGAGATCCTTTCCTGGCGTCTCCTTCACTGTGCAGCAGCTCTGATTTGCAGCCTCCTGGCTATAACAAACAGCCCAGCCATTGTGGAAAAGACCTGCGGCATTGTGGGACACTTTAAATAGGTTGCACCTGGTTACCACCCGCTCTGACTTGGTGGTAATTGCGATTAGCAAAATTGCGAATTTCGGGAAATTGCAAATTGTGTTTTTTTATGCATTTCATTTTGAGAATTCGCAATTTGGGATTTCTTTTTTGCGATTTTTTCTATTAGCGTAGCAGAGATTGCGATTTTACAGATTTATTTGTAGAATAATTTTCTCGCGAAGTTGCTAATCGCTAATTTTGAGATTAGCAATTTCGCAGTTGCTTTCGCTCTCATACATAGGGTACCTCTGTTTAGCGATACCTTTTTTTTGCGATTCGCAGTGTTTGCGATCGCGAAACAGCTTCATACATATGGCCCTTAGATCTTGCCAGATCTGATCCCGCTGTCTCTCTTTTGACAGTTTCGCAGCCCGCCTACTTTGCACTTGCTCTAATTAGATGTTAGTGGGTCCTTGGATGAAAGACCACCAGAGTGCCGCCAACTTCGCTAGCAATTTTCATCAGCGTTGACTGCATCATAGGCAGAAGAGGCTGTTGGAGGGAGTCAACCCAACATTACTGCCGGGCCAATCATGATGTCCCTTTTGGTCAGGGAAACTGTGGCAGTGATACCTTCTACTTTGAGTTGGAGGAGTCAAATAAAATGAGGTTGAAATGTACCTTTTTTCTGTTTCCCACTTCTGTTATCATCTTGAATCCCACTGCCCGAGTCCTCCCTTTGCTATTTCTACATGACCACAATGCTAATCAACTAGATAAAGTAAGCTTATTTTACACTTTTCTTACAATGAATTGTGTGTTGACATTTGCTTTAGTCTTATGTATTTTTACATTGCTCTTACATGCATTTTTTATGTGTAATGCATTAGTATACATTTTACAACTTATCAAGGTAAAATAAACACACCTGTATTGACACTTAGAAAAAATGATGTTGTTATGGTGGTTGTTGGTGCTGTTCCTTTGGTGCCTGTGGGTGTGCATTCAATAGTCTGTGTGTGTTGTTTCTGTGCAAGGCAATATGTAATACAAGGGGCATACCACTGAGGTAATCTAAATTTTATGGTCAAGTTGTGTTCCCTATCGAGTACCCCACCGTCTCCATGTACGAGTTAAAGTGCATGTAACTTCCCTCCTGTGTCAGCTATGAAGACGCAAATACATTTGCGTCCAACGTTAACATGTCCTCTTTCAGACCCACCATGAATGGGTCGAATGGTCCGTTCCTAAGTATGCTATGCCAACGTCTTTTTATAGTGTACTCCTACGTTTTTCAGCTCTGGCTGAAGTAGGCCCTGAATCTCTGCCACCGAGCCTCTTTTCTGGCTTCTGACTCCGAGAAATCTCTGCCCAGGCAGCCCCTGTACTCGTGAACTCTGACTTACTTTCAGCGCGGCCCCTCGCGCTCGGCTCAGCCTGCTGCCTGCCAAGATTGACTATAACCTTCGAGTTATCTGTTTCCCTCCCCGAAAATACATTCCTGCCTGCTAGCTTCAGTAAACATCCTTCCTCAGCTACAGGGCTAAAGGGCCGACCTGTCTCTGTGCAAGTAATTCATAGCTTCGTTGCCATGCTTCCATGGAAGGCCCCATGCCCCCACGCTTCTCATACAGACACCCAGGCGCTTATACACGCACTCACAGCAAGTATAGAATAGCTTCTGCTCTAGAGACCTTTCTGCCCAGATAGCTTAGTTCCTAAACATCAGATATCAGATATGATAGAAGCACAAGTTGATCTGACATGCCAGACTTTTGTCTCTTTCCGTCAGTGTAAATGTCAAGTCCCCTGCACCCCTCCAATTACACGTCATGCAGCTGCGCGCGCATCCAAGCTTCCGATTTCTGCTGACATTGCCACATTTTCTGTTAGTGCCACCCCTTTGTGACACCTATCAGTGACGTTTCTAGAACACACCTCTAGTTCACGCCTCTTGATTACGCACACGTACCACGTGTATATTGTTATCTTGTCTTCTCTCAGCTGTTACGCCTTCTATACTGTTTTCAATGGTGTACAATAAGTATATAAGCTATGTACTGTTAATAAAATGTTAGCGCGCTCATCTATCCCTTCTGACACCCTGTGTGGTGGTCAGAACATGATATCTTGGCCATGACCATTCCTTTTTAAGGAATAAAACCCTTAGAACTCTAACACCACGGACTCTGTCTTTTTTCACCCGATCTGAGTTATTATTGATTAAGTACTTACCTGCATAGAAATTAAGAGAGTAAATTATTTATTTACGTCATTTTGGCGCCCGAATAGGGACCCCTCCCCCACCTCACGCGCCGGTTGGCGCATTGCAAGCTCTGTCCCCTGCCATCAGTTAGATGGAACATACGCGTACCGGCAGGATTTCCTGCATCTCCCTCTGACCCACGGAGGTGACGAAGACTGCGATCAGTGCCCAGACGAGGCGGTGAGGAGTGCGGAGGATCCCGACCAGAGCCTAGCCGAAAGAAGCAAGGTCCGAGGTGTCAAGAGGCCCACCAGTTTTCCGAAGTTTTCCGAAAATTCCCGAAGTTTTCCGAAGTTTTCCGAAGTATCGAGTCGAGTCCAGTCGAGTTTTCCGAGGCCTTCTGTTTTCCGTGCTTCCCGGTGAGTACCATTGCTGGGTCGTATCTAGACGGGTTTGGGTATACAAGTCCGGTCTGCACTGTTTTTAGGCAGTGTATCTGTACTGTTTAGCAGTATATCTAGTATTCCGAATTTCTGAATTTTTGCACTGTTACAACAGTGTATCTGTACTGTTGAGCAGTACATCTAGTATAGTGGGGTAGTCATCTATGTTTTAAATGTTTTTGTGATTAATGTCGTGGTATGAATGTGACTGTTTTTTTGTGCATTATTGTGTTTTCTTGTATAAATAGTTACATTCAGAATTAAGTATCAAGGATCGAGCATTTCAGTATCAAGTAGGCACAATGCCGTTTTTCAACAAGTTAAAGCAGATAGGAACTAGGAAAGGGATGTTAGAGGAAGAAATTCCGATCCCCCCTAGGGACACTCCAGGTAATTTCATGTATAACAAACATGGCATAGACGCCATATTGTATCTAGAGTTATGGACCGATTATACAAAGCACCTAGAGGAAAGATACCGATGGCCAGTTAACGGAACATGGGATGCCGAGTGCATCATAAAGGTAGAAGAAGCATTACGGAAAAAGAAAGCCAGACAATCTCAGAAAGACGCCATAGAATTTTGACGTAAGGAATCACATAAACGTGCTGAAAGAGCACTTCGTAGAGAAGACAGACTTAAAGAATCAGAAAAGGCCCAAGAAAACGAATTAGTTATTGAAGGAATTCGAGTAAAATCAGAACAAATAGATCGCATCCGAAATAGCCAAGTGAACAACATGTATCTTTTGGCTGAAGGTACACCTGACGCCATTTCAGAAATACCGAAAAATTTGCCGTCACCATTAGTTCCAACTAAAGTAATGCACAAGACTACTAAAGACATATTCCTAAATTCATACTTAGAGGATGTAGCACCAGCTTACACCAATCTGCCTGTTCGTGCCCTGCCTACTGACAGGGACGGGGGTGGCACTCCACCCCCAGGTCACGTTCCGCCGGTACCGCAACAGACCTCCCCCGTTCCGCCAGCCCCGCCACTTCCCGTACTCAAAACTGACCTACCGAAACCACGTTTGCCTGATCCACCTAAACGACAAATTCAAGTTCAGATACAGACTCCGCAGGGAGGTAATGCACAAGCTTCGGCTTCAGGAGGTGCGACTGCGGGTCCTCAGACCCCGCCGCCGACTCACAGATTCAATCTCAAAGGTATGCAGAGTCCTCTTACGTACAGATCCCCCCATTCCTCTAATTCATCCCGCCTTGACGCATTAAAAGAAAACATGTCCGTTTGCAGATATGATCCAGTACCCGGAAAGGACGATTTAATGATATTGGCATCATTACGGTTAAGATCTGCTACTGATAACTTGTTATGTTATGCAGGAATGAAGGAGCGTCTAGATAGAATATATGAGTTTGTTCAGACAGGGAAAGACCCTGACAGTATTAAGGATGCCATGGAGAAACAGAAAGTTGGCATGCAAGCGCTGATACTACGATTTTTCATAAATTGTCTAATAAGAGAACGAGACAGGCCCGGAACAGATCAGAGTGAATTAGATGCATTGAACAAGTGGGGTCAAAATATAGCTGATGGAAAACATGACAGACAGAATTGCATAGCCTCTATGTACAAGAAGATTAGGAAAGTAGTGATAGCAGCACACCAGAAAGAGAAAGAAGAGGCTTCCTCCGAGGAGGAAGAAGAACAGGAAGAATCCGAAAGAAATGTAGGCACCATAGCATATGTAGGTAAGGGAACTTACCTTAGGAAGGGTATCCGTCCAGAGAGCAAGAGAGTTTTCTTCTCTGCCTTGACAAATCCGAATTCTGCTGAACATCAGTTCCAGGAAACTGATAAAAGGCTTCGAGATCGAGTTGGGTACCATGTACTCAATTCTATGGATGAACAAGAACTAGCCCGATCAGCTGTATCATGGGCCGAAAATGCAGACATATATAATGATGACACAGTGGCGCAGACATTTCTGAACCTCTCCCCCGACGAACAGAAATTAGCAGGTGTATACATGATTCAGCACCTTCTTATCAAATACAGAAAACATTATTCTGATCCAGGTCCCTTACACGAGACACTAGAAGCACTACTGATGGATAGATGGAGAGGCTTAAGTACCAAATTAATTCAAATAATTCTAGAACAGCGACATAGATATGATACCTTTGTAAGCTCTGAATATGTTCCCGCCCCACCTCCAGAAAGAAAAATGTACCACATGCAATGCGGGGGTGGTATTGAAAGTCAGAACCCCTTACGAGAAGTGCACCCTGTTATGGGTGAGGATAAAACCTTGAAACGCGTGTATGTACACACGCCTCTGACTAAATTAGAACTGTTAGAAATGAAGAAACTAGTACCATGCCATGATAAAGACCCTGCAGGTTTTCATAGAGAGCTTAAAGACATGTTACTAATGGGGGATTACACGTATGATGATATCATGAAAATGTTGAAGGTATTATTGCCTACGGGTATATTCGAGAAATTAAAGGAAAAGGAATGGGAGGTGGGAGACACAAAGATTGCCTGGGCAGAAATAGAGGATGAAGAAAAAAAACGGGTTCCAGGGTTAGGCCTTGGGGACAAAACTAAAGCATTACCAGGTTTGATAGTACAGGTCCTGCCCAGATTATTGACAACTAGAAAGGAAGATTGGGATGCAATATCGTCCTGTAAACAGAAACATGATGAAGATACTAGTGACTTCTATTCAAGATTCGAGAAATGTTTCATTATTAATAGTGGCCTCCAGCCAAGTAGCGAGTCGTACCCGCATCTTTTTGTATCAAAGTTAGTCGAGAATTCCTTACCGTTAGTTAAAAATAGAGTGTACAAGGTCGAGAGTACATGGCAAGCAAATACGCCATCCCAGATGTTACAGATGTTACAATATCATCAGAACAGAATTAGAGAAGAACAAGATCAGGAACAGAAACGCATGAAAGACACGAAAATGAAAATGTTAGTAGCACAAACGGTTCCAGCCGACGGTCACAGAAAGGGTGCGACCCAGACAAGTCACACTACAGCTCCCGTTAAAGGGACATGTAATTACTGCAAGCAGCCAGGTCACTACGTACATGAATGCCCAGTTCTGAAACATAACATAGCGACAGGTAAAACTAAAGAAAGACCGCATCCGCCTAGACAAGACCATAACCAGCATCAGTCTTCACAGAATACACAGGGTACACAGCCTATGCATGCTTCCTCGACTCCAGCACAGACTGTAGCAGTACCACAGCCACAGCCCATTGCCGCAACTCAGCAAGTGTCACAGCAGATGTACCAGTATGCCCAGTCCGCTTACCCCGAATATTCCCGATATACATGAAACAGCCTAGAGAGGGAAGGTGGCTTGCCTCTTATTGAGATTCCTGTAGATCAAGAAGGTCCTTATGTACACAGTCAAGTATTGGGAAAAGACAGAAAGTTTTTAATTGACACATGATGAAGTTCCAGGGGCACCCCTCTCAGGCTCACAGAATGTTTCCCTGGGTTTTTCAGGACAGCCTATTGTAAATGAGGTATCAGAACCAGTTCCCCTGGCTGTGGGTCCATTATCACGTGTTACAGACCTGTTACTCACGAAATCATGTCCAGAAAATCTGTTAGGAATTAAAACATTGAAGGCTCTAGGAGCTATAATATGCTGTTCCCCGGAGGGAGTTAGACTCTTTCTGCGGGATTTCAAGGGTCATTATGTTCTGCGTGAATTTGATGTCAGATTAAAAAATGTACCAGATTACTTGTGGGCAAAAGGCCCAACTGATGTAGGCTGTATGCACATTACACCATACCGTGTTACACTCAAGGCAGGTGTTGTATTACCCAGAATCAGACAATACAAGTTACCACCCGATGCTGTAGTGGCTTTACTGAAAATCATTGAAGAGCTCATTGCCCAAGGAGTGGTCGTCGAGACCGACTCCAATATCTGTAATTCACCCATCATTCCGATTCTTAAACGTACCGATCCCAATGCACCGCCAGTATATCGGCTGGTGATTGATCTTCGAGAATTAAATAAATGCATTATTCCACAGTATCCTGTGGTCCCCGACATCTCATCCCTATTGACTGCTATTGATTCAGAAGCAACGTTCTTTACTGTAATTGATCTCAAGAACGCCTTCTTCAGCGTGCCTATTGATCCAGAGAGCCAATATCTCTTCGGATTCAGTTTAAATGGACGCAGCTTCAAATTTTCGCGCGCACCTCAAGGATTCACAGAAAGCCCCAGCATCTATAGTCAAGCACTGAAAAAACAACTAGATTGTATTCAAATGCCAGTTAACACCGCTTTACTGCAATACGTTGATGATCTGCTGATCACCGCACGAAGTGAGCCCGAATGTGAAAAAGCATCACTGACAGTTCTACACTTTCTGGCCGACAAGGGACACAAGGTGTCTCCTTCGAAGCTACAATTCTGTGTTCAGCAAGTTGTGTACTTGGGTCACTTGCTGTCCAAAGTGGGGAGACAGCTCACTCCCGATCGCATTCAGTTAATTGCAAATATGCCACAACCCCAGACACAAAAGGAAGTGCGGGCCTTCATAGGCCTCACCTCGTACTGCAGACAATGGATTCCCCAGTATGCATTTCTAGCTAAGCCACTCATCCAGTTAACGACACAGGAGGCAGCGACTTCGACTGCCCTCCCTTGGACTCAGGAACATACACAAGCTTTTGAAGACTTAAAGAAAGCCTTATGTCAAGCACCAGTTTTAGCGACACCATGTTACAGCAAACCGTTTACACTTTTTGTTACAGAACGTGATGGTACAGCGTTGTCTGTCCTCACCCAAGATCAAGCAGGTTCACATAAGCCTTGCGCTTATTTTTCTAGTACATTGGATTCAGTAGCCCAGGCACTCCCTGCGTGCTTAAAGTCAGTAGCAGCCACAGCGTTAGCAATAAGACAAAGTGATTCAATTGTTTTAGGTCATCAGTTAACAGTTCAAGTACCACATTCTGTAGAGGTTTTGTTAAACAGAACCCAGACTCAACACTTGACTATAGCACGACTGACAGGTTATGAATTAACACTATTCCAGCCACACATAGAAATCAGACGCTGCAGTATCCTGAACCCCGCAACACTGTTACCAACAGTTATGACAGATCCAGCCCCACATGATTGTATAGAAATCATTAATGCAGTAACAAAGCCTAGACGAGATTTAACAGATGTTCCATTGACAAATCCAGACCTGACACTTTATGTGGACGGTTCATGCATGAGAACAAGTACAGGAGAATTAGTGGCCGCATATGCCGTGACCACTGAAACTGAAGTTAAAGAAACACATCGTATTGACACACTGTCTGCCCAAGCAGCAGAGCTCATCGCTCTGACCCGAGCTTGTATTCTAGCCAAGAACAGAAATGTTAACATATACACTGATTCCCGTTATGCCTTCGGGGTTGTACACGACTTCGGAGTCCTCTGGCAAGAACGAGGTTTCCTGACCTCTCATGGGGCCAAGATTCAACACGGTCCCCTCATTCAAGCACTGTTAGAAGCAATACATTTGCCCTCGGGCATATCAGTCATGAAGTGTAAAGCACATACTAAAGTTACAGATTCTGTGTCCCAGGGTAACGACCTGGCAGACCAGACAGCAAAACATACAGCACTGAGTCACACCCAGATTACTGATGTGACAAAGACAATAGTACCGACAAAGTGTATGACAGTTAGAGATCCCGCCCTAGACGTAATTGATATCCAGACACATGCTACTCCAGATGAAATAAAGAAATGGACTGAACTAGGAGGGATTCAGACAGATCAAGGTTGGATAACGAAGGAAAAATCTATATGGTTTCTCCCTGACTCAATGGTTCAAGTCATGATAAACACAGCACATAGCCCGGCACATCTAGGAGAGAAGGCGATGTTAGACAGTTTACAGAATCTCTGGTACAACAAACACTTACGAGCAGCAGCAAAACAGAAAGTGCGTACTTGCATGATCTGTTGTCAGTTCAATCCAGGTAAAAGCGTCCCTGTAGAACAAGGTGGATTTCATCCTCCCGATCACCCTTTTGAAGTCCTCCAGATGGATTATATCCAGATGAACAGTTGTCGAGGATTCAAATATGTCCTTGTAGTTGTTTGTGCTCTGTCCCGCTGGACCGAAGCATACCCAGTTCCAGACTACACTGCTCCGACCACTGCCCGACAGTTGGTTCGTGAATTCTTCCCACGGTACGGTTTGCCCCGTGTCGTGTATTCAGATAACGGACAGCCATTCTCGTCCGAGTTGATGAAACAGGTTTCCCTTTTGCTAGGATATCAGTGGAGGTTCCACTGTGTCCGACATCCCGAAGCAGCAGGCCTTGTAGAAAGGCATAATCAGACACTAAAAATCCGCCTTGCAAAGATCTGTCAGGAAAAGGGGGTCGACTGGATAGTCGCCCTGCCCGTGGCACTATTCTACATGAGAATGGTCGCCCATTCAAGATCAGGACTATCCCCGTACGAAGTGGTCTTTGGCAGACCACCGAATATGTGGGGGACGCCCATTCCGAAGAAAATAACTGATGTTGATTGCAATATGTTGACAGATTACCTTGCCTCCTTGATGTCTGCACTCCAATCATGTCGTTCACAGGTTGCCGCAGCTTTCCCTGACAACACTGATGTAAAGCAGCACGAGGTCCGTCCTGGGGACCTGGTACTCGTCCGGAATTTCGACCGGAAAAGTCCGCTGGAGCCCCGCTGGAAGTCCCCGAAGACCGTTCTTCTCACCACGAGGACAGCCGTAAAGATAGAGGGGAGAAAGGGGTGGGTCCACACGAGTCACATCAAACTTTGCAATGAACTAAAAAACGGACTAAAACAGGACTCTGACTCGTCCACCCCCACCAAAGACTGTGTTGAAAGAAAAGACGTTACAGTGTCTGAACGAGAAAAGACTCCCCAAGAACTATATCGTATGAAACTCCGATCTAGCAAGTCAGACAGTTTAATTGTTTAAGTCCTCCCCTAGGTGAATCGGTTAAATAGTTTCTGACATGTATCCCCTAGATCGAGATAGAGAGAGAGAGAGAGAAGCAAAGAAACGTACATACTGTAAATCACTGCGTAGTCACTGTATAGTGACGTTGTTAATAATGTTTTTTCTAAGCATTCTAATTATTATTGCCAGCATTCTGCTAACTATATATTGGCCTATTTTCAGGCGTGAACAATCTGTTTACAATGTCTCTGCTGAACACACTTTTAGTGAACTTCCTGCACACGAACTCTCTTACAGACTTGCGCTGCGCAACAATACATTCATTAGTATGTTACACCACTCCCATCAGACAAATAATGCTACCGACTGCTGGATATGTGGCCGACTCCCTCCCTACCAGAATTACAAGGGAGCTCTGCCCCTCTTTCCGTACCCGTTCACTCACAATGGCTCCTGTGGGCCATGGTTTAAAATAATTAATTCCTTAGATCCTGATATTGCTGTTTTCGATGGGGGCTGGGTTTGGGGAAACTTGAACTTAGTCCTGCTCAACGTCTGTTACCCTGATAAAGAGGGACTTCCCACTCGAATAGGAACTGATCTAGAAAATGAAGTATATGGATTAGGTAATTACACAATTAGCCTTATGATCCTTACTGTTGAATCCGAGGCTGCTCCAGTTCTGCCCCATATGTTAGTATTACCAGTCACAGGTGAATTATGTGTTAGCAAGAAAGGTTCAGTACACGTAGGTCATAGTAAATGCACTACTGTGGTCGAATTCAGTGATCATGGTAAATCGTCTTTCAAAGCTATCAGCCATTCCTATTTTGTTTGTGGTCATACCGCATACATACGTTTGCCTCCAGACTGGGATGGTACCTGTTACATTGCATTCCTTCTGCCACCTGTTTTTCTAGCTCCCCCAGATTACCATAGAAATACGAATCTAGTACCGAATAGACCCAAAAGAGATATTCCACTTGTCGACTACACAGAAACGGCATGGGAACAGTACACTGATTTCAATAAAGGATTCTTTTTCTTTCTAGGACCTGTCCAAAACAGTAAATTAATACGTAGATTAACTAGAACACTTGAAGCAGTAGTACATGAAACTGCCTCCGCCTTAGGTAACTTAACAGAGGAGCAATCTGCTATGCGGGTTGTTGTCCTTCAAAATCGTCTTGTTATTGACGTCATCTTGGCAGATAGAGGTGGAGCCTGTAAGGTCATCGGGTCAAGTTGCTGCGTTTTCATCCCACAAAATGCACCATCTGTCTATCAAGCTATTACCCGTCTGCATAAAATTGCGAATCAGATACATCAGACTCCAGGCACCTGGACTTGGTCCGGTTGGTTCTGGACAACGTTAACAGCTTGGGGATGGAAGATCTTATCCTTCCTAGGCATTGGCCTTGTTATAGTATTCAGCTGCTGCCTGTGCCTACAGTGTGGGCCAGCGATTTGTGGACTGTGTGCCACATCGTGCATTGAACATTCCAGTTTTCTCTCAAACAGTCAAAGAAAGAAAGATGAACATATAATGTTACAAGAACAAACTGATCGATTCATGATGATCGATATATCATGAAGGGTCCGTAGGGAACAAGGAGGGAATGAGGTAATCTAAATTTTATGGTCAAGTTGTGTTCCCTATCGAGTACCCCACCGTCTCCATGTACGAGTTAAAGTGCATGTAACTTCCCTCCTGTGTCAGCTATGAAGACGCAAATACATTTGCGTCCAACGTTAACATGTCCTCTTTCAGACCCACCATGAATGGGTCGAATGGTCCGTTCCTAAGTATGCTATGCCAACGTCTTTTTATAGTGTACTCCTACGTTTTTCAGCTCTGGCTGAAGTAGGCCCTGAATCTCTGCCACCGAGCCTCTTTTCTGGCTTCTGACTCCGAGAAATCTCTGCCCAGGCAGCCCCTGTACTCGTGAACTCTGACTTACTTTCAGCGTGGCCCCTCGCGCTCGGCTCAGCCTGCTGCCTGCCAAGATTGACTATAACCTTCGAGTTATCTGTTTCCCTCCCCGAAAATACATTCCTGCCTGCTAGCTTCAGTAAACATCCTTCCTCAGCTACAGGGCTAAAGGGCCGACCTGTCTCTGTGCAAGTAATTCATAGCTTCGTTGCCATGCTTCCATGGAAGGCCCCACGCTTCTCATACAGACACCCAGGCGCTTATACACGCACTCACAGCAAGTATAGAATAGCTTCTGCTCTAGAGACCTTTCTGCCCAGATAGCTTAGTTCCTAAACATCAGATATCAGATATGATAGAAGCACAAGTTGATCTGACATGCCAGACTTTTGTCTCTTTCCGTCAGTGTAAATGTCAAGTCCCCTGCACCCCTCCAATTACACGTCATGCAGCTGCGCGCGCATCCAAGCTTCCGATTTCTGCTGACATTGCCACATTTTCTGTTAGTGCCACCCCTTTGTGACACCTATCAGTGACGTTTCTAGAACACACCTCTAGTTCACGCCTCTTGATTACGCACACGTACCACGTGTATATTGTTATCTTGTCTTCTCTCAGCTGTTACGCCTTCTATACTGTTTTCAATGGTGTACAATAAGTATATAAGCTATGTACTGTTAATAAAATGTTAGCGCGCTCATCTATCCCTTCTGACACCCTGTGTGGTGGTCAGAACATGATATCTTGGCCATGACCATTCCTTTTTAAGGAATAAAACCCTTAGAACTCTAACACCACGGACTCTGTCTTTTTTCACCCGATCTGAGTTATTATTGATTAAGTACTTACCTGCATAGAAATTAAGAGAGTAAATTATTTATTTACGTCACCACATTACCTACATATATTTTAGAAGTGAACACAACATATATGTGCATTGACACATAAGTCAGTAGTACCTACCAGTCTCTACTCCACCAGGGACTCACTCCATCAGAAAACTGCCGCTAGTACAATGCAATTAAGTATAATGGGATTGCCCTCTTTCCCTCAGAACCTGGGTATATATTAATAAACTACAAGTGGTCCTGTTGGTTGTCACAATTTCGGCAGTAATTGTGAAAAATGCTTTTTATTAAGCATGGATAGAAGGGGTCCAATAATGATCCCTAACAGGTTGTGTGTGAGAGCTACTATTAGTGATTCCTTACTTGCTTCTGTATATTGACATTTTTAATGTCCACAAACCTCGACACTGAAGTGTAAATGGCTGTTCATTTCCACAGCTTCCAGGGAACTGCAGCAACAGACCCTGAAGTTCAAACCAACACTTTCTATAACAATGGAGGTGACATCATACAAAGGAATGGTCATGCGGGAGAGATGGATTAACTACTACAACACCTCCTCCCTTTCATCAAAGAATAAAAACCAGAAATAAATAGAAAGAAGAACACACAGCCTGGACAATAAAAAGGGGAGAAGAGAGAAATAACCAATGCATGGGATGGAAAGAGAAAATACTATATAAGTACAATAATAAGAATACAATATGGTGATAGATCCAAACGTTTTGGTGGAACACTTCTCCTCCCAATCGTGCGTTAAATGGAATATTTAAGAGATAACTTGGAAGGCTGAGGAGGTTTCTGAAAAACATACTTGGAATCAGCACGCACCCTGTGAGAAGGCTCAGACCCATCTGCACCAGACCCACTCTCAAGCCCTAACTACAGAACTGACCACCTTGGAAGCTTGTAAATCCTCAACAGATTCTACCAACTCCTCCCATTGACCCTCACAGCAAATCATGAGGTAGCATCAACTTTGACAGGAAGACCAAACTTGGATCGAACCTTGGACACATTATGAGGTAACTATATTCTCACCCAATCACCCACAAGGGCACTGGACTTGAACCCAGCACCATCTGAATCTGTAGACCTAGTAGGTGAACTCACATCCATCTCACAAGAACCAACCTTGGAACGCAACCCCCATTTCTCTATCCAAGCAGGACACATGTGGAAAGCAGCTACTTTACCACACAGCAGCTCAAACGGACTACAGCCAGCAGCTGGATCGGGTGCAGTTGAATGTGCCCACAACATGCTTTGCACCGCCTCCTTGATCTCATATCTGCTAAAAATTGCCCAGTGCACTCACTCAAGGAGGATGCGGTTCATGCGCTCAATGAAACAATTGGCTTGTGGGTGATATAAAGCCATCCTGTGGTGTACAATCCCCATTTGGCACAAAACATTTGACATTTCCTTTGACGTAACTTGTACCCTATTGTCTGACATGATCTCTTTTGGGAAACCATCCCTGGCAAACAAATTTTGAAAACATTTGATAACTTCCTGAATGTTGGGATCGATCATGAAATGTACCTCCCACCACTTAGTGTAGTAGTCAGCTACCACCAAAGCAAATTTGTATTTTTTTGGTACAACATTGAAAGGACCACAAAATCAACAGCCAATTTAATCCAAGTTCCACTAGGGAGCTCAACCTCCTGAACAGGAGGAGTGACAATCTTCATTGCTTTGTCACTGGTACAACATGTCACACACCCCCTTACAACATCATCCACCTGCCAAACCATGGATGGCCACCAGTAGACTCCACAAATCCTCCTCTTAGTACTCATTTGCCCCAGATGTCCCTCATGACTGTAATCAATTACACAAACACTCAAATCTTCAGGTGGAACAAAAGTATCCCCCACATGATCATTTCACCACCCTCCAATGTAAGCTCATCAGCAATCTTGACAAAAGGCTGGAGTTCACCATCCAAATGCTTCTGTTTCAGTCACCCTAAAACAATGTTCTCCTTAACTTTTTTGAGAACTGAATCTGACTGCAATGTGTCAAACCACTCTCGTTCTGAAAAAACCACCCACATTGCAAACATCAACAGCGGCAATCAAACACTCTTCATCATCATCACCAGAAGCTTGTTCTGGTTTCTCAAAGGTAGTAGTGACCTTGAGAGGAAATCTGCCCTTGTGTTTTTCTCACCAGGTAAGTGTGCCACTTCAACACTGTACTGCAAAAATTTGAGCGTAACCTTGCGACCCTAGGTGTATGCTCCTTAAGGATGTTCCCATTATGAAGAGGCATGTGGTTAGTTAACAACTTGAAAGTTTTCCCTCACAAAAACACTTAAACCTTTCCACAGCCCAACAGCACACCAAGATCTCCCTTTTAAAAATGGAGTAGTTCCTCTCACTCTACCGTAACGCTCTAGAGGCAAACCCAACAGTATGTTCCTTACCATGCTTGAACTGAGTGATCATGCCTCCTAAACCACCCAAACTTGCATCCACCAACACAATGCATTGGTTGTGAGGATCAAAAGGCATGAGAATCTTGCAAGTCCCCAGTTCTTGCTTCATGTTATCAAACTCATCTTGGCAAACTTGATCTCAAACAAAAGTGACCTTCATCTTGAGTATTTCTCTCAAATGAACTGTTTTTGCGGCAATATTTTGAATAAATTCAGTGTAAAATACACGCACACCCAAAAACAAGGAAACCTGATCCTTGTACGTGGGAAACAGGGCATTCACAATAGCCTCAAACAAACCTTCTCTCGGCTCAATTCCTTCACCTGATATGCGGTCACATAAATACTCAATAGATTCCACCCCAAAGACACACTTAAGTTTGTTAGCAACAATCCCTTTCTCCTGCAGTCTGTTCAACACTTCTGTAGGATGTTTGCCATGTGACACTCTACATTTCCCAACAAACAAAATGTCATCTTAAAAAAATGACTGTGTCCTCAAATCCCTCTAACACTTTCTCTATTGAAAAACCGAGGCTGCCGAAGTCAGCCCACAAGGCATTCTTTTAAATTGAAATGTACCCACCGGAGACACAAAAGTCGTCGAATGCGTGCAATTAGAATCTAATTCCACCTGGTGATAAGAAGAAGCAAGGTCTATTTTAGAAAAATACTTTGCACCAGTAAACTTTGAAAGAATGTCGTCAATGCGAAGAAGGAGATGAGAGTCGACCCATATTTCCTTCTTCAAACTGCGCAAGTCAATGCACACTCTCAAACTCCCATTCTTCTTGCAGGCAACTACCAACGGAGACAACCAAAGGGACGAATCAATCGGTTCAGTGACACCCGACTCACACATCCCCATAAGTTCATTCGAAAGATCATCTCTGATGCTAAACAGTACATTGCTCAACTTGTGCTTAACTGGGATAGCCTGGTCCCTCATCTTGATTAAGTGTATGAATCCTTTGACACACCCCAAATTATCAGCAAAAAACAGTTGTGAATTTGTTTCCCCACACAATCAAACCCTCACTGTGACTGCTGTGATCCACCACAGATACTTGCTCCTTGCTACCTGGCCTGAGGGTCATCCCATAAATACCCTGGTGATACTACCCTAGGATATTTAGTCCTTGTCTTGCCACATAAACCTTTCGCTGAATGCATCTATCCTTGAAGATTAAAGTGGTCTCAAAAAATCCCTTTAACTCAATCTTACTTCCTTTGTAAGAAACTGGACTTCTATCTGGTGGTTGGAGTTGCTTATCCATCCAATTACACTCAAACAACTCCTCTGTGATCATGGTCATGTGTGCCCCGGAATCTACCAACAGTTTAAGAGACTTCCCATCAACATTCACCTCAATTACCTGGTCCACACAATTCTCAGAATCATGTCTGACCACAAGAACCACATCAGTTACAGAACTTACAACATCACACAATAAATCTCCCTTATCTTCGTCAGAGTAGACTGTGTTGACACTGCTTGGAAACTACACACTTTAGCAAAATGCCCTTGTTTTCCACATTTGTGACAAGATGCATTTCTCGCTGGACAAAACTGGGAATTGAGATAATGCAAGGGAAATCCACACTTTGTGCACGAACATTTTCTGTTGACCCCACTTTTTCTCAGACCTGGCAGAAATGTATTTGCTACCCTTTACATCACCCTGTTGTTTCTCTCTCTCTCTCCCTGTTGTTTTTCTTCTTAATCTTTGTGTTCTTTTATCACACATACAAAAGCTTTCTCAGGTTTCAGTTCTTTTGAGGCTTTTTGAGATAACTCAATGCTCTTAACAATGGTAATTGTTTCTTGCAAAGAGGGATTTTTGAGGGTTAGCAACTTCTCTTGGACGTTTTTGTTTCTGCAATGAACTACTACTTGATCCCTGATTAGCTGAGAGGTGAAAGATTCTGATGTCAGAATGCGCAGTGCAGCAACAGGTGACACAATGAATTTTTGAGGCATGGGGAGAAGATGGCGGCTGGCTGTCAGCCCGGTCGGGAGCTCTGAGCTCCCCAGGCAAACTAGGACAGGAACGGAAAAATAAGCGAACACCGTGAGCATCCACAAAACAAGATATCATTTAAAAAAAATTAGACGAGGCAGAACACAATTTTGAACTTACCTAGCAGCCGCAGGTAAGGGACAGGAAGCGGAGATCGAATCGATTACTGTGACAAGGATGGACGCGGCGCTTGCGGCAGGATCCCGCATTGCTCAAGTGGACCTCCCAAAGTGTGGGAAGAAGCAGATGCAGCTTGCTGCAGCAGCTGGAGGGTTTCCTGCCCGACAACAGCTGTTAGTGCGGAAGCCAGGAAGGTACTGAAGCTGCCTGGAGCATGGAAGGGCTGCCCAGCGGACTGCACAGCGCTAGGGAGAGAACTGAATGGCTGTATTTGTGGCGTAAGTACTGAAGGTGGGGGAACGGACTGAAATCAATCTCCCCATATTTATGGTGCACTGGCTGTTAATGGAGGTAGTGGAGTTAGGGACAAAGGAAAAAAATATCCTGCAGCGTGCCCTGCAAAATTAACTGATCAGGATTGAGCGCTTAATAGTGGGATTAGCTACTGCCTGAGGAACAGCCACCTAACGGCCCACACCCCCCCAGGAACCCCCAAAGGGATGAAGTATTATAGCACCAATAAGCACAAAAAAGGGAAATTACCCACATCAGCTCAAGACCAAGCCCCCCTGTCCCGAACACGACAAGGCAAATCAACAGGCACTAAGGTAAAAATCACCCCATCCCTAAGGTCTTTTTGTATGGTTCAGGCAAAACAGAACATCCTCAATCTCTTGCGTATAGAACAGAAGGAGAGTCCAAACAGCATAAAGAAAGTAGAAGTAAGCTCAGGAGATGGAAAATAAATGGACAGTGATAGGTTTAAGGTCCTTAGTACAGAGGGGATTGTGGAGGAGGAGAATGCCGAGAGTACCCCTGAAGAAAGACAAACAGTAACCGCCTGCAGCCCACAACGGGAAGGGCAAATCCTCCAGGGATCACAAGCAAGTACGCAGAAACTGATGGAGTCCATGATACTGGAATTGAGGGTGAACTTTGCCACATCTGAAAATAGTCAATTAAAAATACAAGGGACCTGTGAAGCTTTGGACACTAAAATAAAAGCATTAATTGAATGAGTAACTACAGTAGCGACTTACGTGACAGCTCTAAGTAGGGAAACAGCGGTGAATCAAACTGCTGAGGACAAGTGAAGGAGATCTCAGGGATAAAATCAAATCCCTAGAAAACCAAGCAAGAAGAAACAACTTAAGAGTTTTGAATGTACCCGAAGGATTGGAAGGGGATGGCATAAAAAAAATTATGATTACCTTACTGGAAGAAAGCTTCCACTGGCTGAAGTCAGTTGCCCTAGCGGAGGACATACAAAGGATACATCGAGACCCATTTGGGAAGAGGAAGTTGAGGAAGAAGCTTAGGAAGATCTTGATAAACTTAAATTTTTATGTACCTAAAGAAAAAACCTGAACGAAGCCCACAAGACTGGTACTAATACCAAGGACGAGTGGGTATTTAGAATCTGGTCTGATATTTCTAAGGCAACCCAAGATAGGCAGTGGAAGATAGGTCAATTAATGCAACAATTAAGATCCCTAGAAGCAACTTTCCAGGTGCACTTTCAGGCATCTCTAAAAATCATATGGAAGAACAAAATGTACAACCTAAGAGAACACAAAGAAGCGGAGAACTTTATCGAACAATTGAAATCTCAACACAGTGAGCATAGCGTTGCCCTCACGGCTTCGGGAAATGCGCTGGAAACACGCTGTAGGCTCTGTAGGTTCTCGCACTGCCGTTGCTCTCACGGCCTTCTTGACACTGCCGCTGCTGGTAAATAATAATACTGCAGGAAACACACCTAATAAAGGAAGAATGGGCTGACATAATCAGTAAACAAAGATGGGTGGATACAAATGTATGTACAGACCAAGATTGTTGTAATTTCAAAAAGCTTTATTCGACAGGGAGTCACAAAAGCACATACAAATACAAACCACTATCAAAATACACAATAAATAGTACATAGACAATATACAGAATAAAACAGTATTACATTCCATTTGGTTATTGTTGAATAAGAAAGGGTAGTTAAAATTCATATATGATAGTTAAGAGTAATTCATAAAATAAAGACAGCATTAATATCAATAAGCATAGTAACTAGCTAGCAGCAGATGGCAATAAAGTACGTGTACGAATGATCCAGGCCCACCTTCAAAATTTGGCTACAGCAATAGCCATATGGGGAGACCAATCTGATCCTAGTATCCTTAGTGCTTCTATATGCCTCAAAGTGCCCCAAGAAGAGCAAATAGTTCTCAACCATTTGCGACGTAGGGCAACATAAAGGGGGCATACAAAAAATAAATGGGACATAGACTCTACCATGTCCAAACAAATATGACATTTTTCATCTAAAGAGGGCGCCCATTTATAAGTAAAAGCTTTAATTGGTAGGGTACCGACCCTAAATTGAAAATACAATTTTCGATCAGGGGGGCTCTCAATTATGTCCCAGTATGCTTCACAGGACGGCCATGATTTATGATTTAAAAAACGGCCTGTCAGGTTAGTATTCATACCGGACCGGTAGGATGATAACAGGACCATTTCCCAGTATTTTTCTTTCAATTGTTTTTTTGTAGGGAAAGTTGCTGTATCCGGTTCATCCTATAGTAGCCTTAAATCCAGCTTTATCAAAAGAGACCTAAGCTCTTTTAGCCACTGGATTTTATGAAAGCGATCTGCCAAAATCACATCCTTCAAACCCTGAACATAGTGTGTAAGTTATGGGGTGGTCCAGATTCGCCTCCAGTACAAAAGTGGACGTTGCCTGGCTATATCTACCACATTTTTTCTGCCTAGATCTAATAAGAGCGGGACCATAGGTGTGCTTTGGGGGAGGCCAACTAGACTACGTAGGAATTTATTCTCAGCTTTTGCAAGATAACTCAAGTTATAAAATCCCCATAATTCTGCTCCATAGAGGGCAGAGCTTATCACTTTGGTGTTATATATCTCCAAGGCTGGAATAATTGGTTTAGTGAAAGAGGATTTATGTTTAGAGGATAAAATACCTACAAGCTGGTGGAATTTTAAGATGGCCATATCAGTGTGGCTTTTCCATCCCAAGTTACTCTGGAGAAAAATACCAAGGTAGGTGAAAACATCCACCTGTTCTAAAGGAGTGTCGTTCAGGAGGATTCTACCTTTGAAGGGTTTATGCTGATTCAGGGACATAAACGTAGTTTTTGTGGTATTAATTTCAAGCCCACGCAGATGGCAAAATTCCCCAAAGGCATTGACAGCCTTCTGCAGGCCACTCGGGGTCCTGGAGACAATCAAGGTGTCGTCCGCAAACAAGAGGACAGGTACCCAAACCCCAGCTATGACAGGGGCATCAGTAGGGGATCTGGAAAGATGGTCCACTATTCCATTAATGTATAAGGAAAACAGGGTGGGGGCCAAAATGCAGCCCTGCCGAACATCACGTTCGACAGGGAATGAATCAGTGTCCTCACCCTGTGTTCCTCGTCTGATCCTAGCAAAATTGCTCTCATGTAAGCGGACGAGGAGGGTCAATAACTCAGGGGCCATCCCCAATTCAACAAGGTATCCCCAGAGTTTACAACGTGGGACCAAATCGAAAGCCGATTTCAAGTCGACAAATACTGCGTAAAGAGCCCCTTTAGACAAGACCACATTCCTCCAATAATTTGTAATGAAGCGAAAGACTTGGTCTATGGAACTAGTGCAAGAGCGAAAGCCTGCTTGAAATGGGGATAGTATATTATGTTCCTCTACCCACAACTGTATTTTATTTTGGACTAAATGACCCATACGTTTTTGTGCTGAATCTATTAGGCTGAAGGGCCTGTAGTTACTGGGGAGGGATTTGTCTCCCTTTTTAAAAACAGGGATTATTTCTGCTCCCTTCCACGAGAATGGAATGGGAGCACCCTTAGCCACTGAATTAGCTAACAAGGCAAAGTACTGGCACCAGGACGGTCTATCGCTTAAAAAAACATGGGCAGGGATACCACCCATGCCTGGGGCTCTGCCCCTTGACACCAATCTAGTGCTAAACTAACATCTTTAGTAGTAAAAAGCTGTCTTTGATAGCAGATACAAGGGGGTAAGGGTAATCCTCCTCTAACGGGCTACGGGCATACTGGGGCTTAATAAATTCTAACCACTGGGACTGGGCAACATTGCTTTGAGGCAGTTCTGCCAGTCCTCCCCTGTCCCATTTGACAATATTCCAAAATTGCTTGGAATCTTTATCTTCACAAGCATGTTTCAGATCCCGCCACCTATCTTGGTCCCACTCTCTTTTTGCAACCCTCTGAATGTGTCTATAGGAGTTCCTTGCCTCCCTCACTCTAGCAGCGCTCTTAGACCTTAGTTCCACACTCAGTTTACAGCGGGCTAATTTACAGGATTCATTATACCACCTAGCCGTATGGTGTTTGTACCTCTATTATCCGTTTTTGAATCTTTTAGAAAGAAGGATTTTAACCTAGAGAAGAGTTGGTTGTGTGCCTCTAACATGATTTGGGGAAAATCCGAGCCACTGGTTTGGGTGTTTAATTGGGACAGTTCGCTCACGACTTCCTCTTTAAGCGCATCCAATTTTACTTAGTTTTCAATAAATTTATTGCATTTAACATGCCGCATGTTATTTGAGGCAACAATGTCAAATGTTGAAATCCCTCCCCTTGGTGGCTCATCTCTATCCCCTTTAGAGTTAGAAATATAGAACAAAGGGGGTTATGGTCACTTTCCAGTCGGGGTTTAATAACTATATCCACTAGGCTATGCCATAATCTAATGTCCACCAACAAGTAATCTATGCGACTGCTGTTTCGTCCATTATCAAAAGTGTTTGCTCCCTGCTGATCTGAAGGGGTTTGCCCATTTGCTGCTCTAAGGCCTCTTTCTAGGCACATAGCTTTTAATTGAATTGCAGCAGCTGACCATCTTTTTATAACTGGAACTTCGAGTTTAGGGTTTCCCAATCTGTAATCCTGGTCTGCAGATAAATCCAGGTCTTCTTGGCCAAGTGGTTCATAAGTAGTGTTAAAATCCCCACCCACAATCGGGACAATATGGCCTGGAAGAGCCTCTAGCTGGGAATCAAGGGCGACTATTACCTCAGAGGTATGCCCCACAATTATTCCTCTAGCATAGACATCAAAAATAGCCACCCAGCGATCAAGACTCCATTCAATCCTGACTGTCAAAATATCCTTTTCTGGGGACCCAATTTGCTGGACTTTGCAACATATGCTCTGACGGACACATATTATAAGGCCACCTGCAGGACGGCCTTTTGATTTTTTTGTTGCAGGGATATAGAAATTAAGAAATCCTACCCGAAAGACAGGGGCCTCTGACCAAGACTCTTGTAAGAGACAGATGTCATGCTGGTCTATGAATCTACATCATTCCAGGAACAGTAATTTGTTTCCAATTCCTGCAATATTCCATGATAACAGGGACAGGTTTTCTTTAGTTTGCAAGGATGTACTAATATTTAAAGGCCTCTCTATACTTGCTAAGATGTCACTCTCCCTCTCTGGAATTTGCCCTACAGTGGTAGGTTTTGGGATATGTGTGCTTACCGAGTTTCTATTCTTTATGCAAGCACCTAAATCTGTGATGGGATTCAAACATCCAACTAAGAGAGAATTAGATTCTTGGGTAATCCCATTACTGGTCAGAAGGCTAGCCAAGGGACGTACAGATGGCATGTTATCTAGGTAGATATCCACATTACCTTGCACCCGAGGATCATTTGCTCAGGCGCTCGATAATGTGTTTCTTGATGGATTACTAGTGACAGCCTGAAGTCAGTCACATTCCTCCATATCGGTCAGGGTTCCAAAACGATTCCTCAGGCCGATTCCATCAAACACGGTTGGGGTCACCTTCCCATATGGCAGGCATGCGAGTGAACAATTTGGCCTTAACCTCCTGATACTCCTTGAACACCAAGTCCTATCATAAAAATTTTCTAAAGTTAATGGTATTATTGCAGAGCCCCTTTGTTGTGGGGGGACTAAATTTGCCAACACTTCAATTAACACTTGAGGACGAGAAAAGTTCATGGCTATACAATCCCCCCGAATCTTTTCTTATGGTGTCCCACCCATGACACCCTTCTAGCCATTATATTTTCCATAGCTAATTGCTGGCTACCCCTTACAGATATCTTCATGTTATTGATCAGCCAATGCAATGCTTTATCGATTAATGTGACTGCTGATTCCACTTGGCCTGGTCCCAGAAGATGGGCATTAGCTAGAACAAGTACTAATAAGAAGGCCTCTGGTATGAACTGGAAGGCCTCTTTCTCTTGGAGGGGTGTGTATGTGTCTGAGGGGACGACAGGTCGAGTAGTAAGAGGGATCCCTTTCTCTGGATTTACAATCTCGCCATTGGGTTTGGGGCAACAGTTTCAGGAGCTAGATCCTGGATCGATAATCCATCAGAAACAGAGGGAAGATGAATCGTACCCTTAGTTAAAAACATCTGGGGATCCAGCCCCAATGACATAGCTAGCTGCCCTGCATTCTCCTGGGGTGTTGAAGCTAATGTTAAAGATGAAACATTGGACGGGGGAATCAGACCACTATTTTGCTCCAAAGCTACGACCCTTTTTTCAATGGTGGTTAATCTGATCATGATTGGAGCCAGAGTTGAATCTAGTTTCTCTTTAATTGTTACCCAGAGCGAGTTGGATATGTCCTCCAAAGAAGGCTGGTTAGTGGAAAATGATTGTTTAGTCGATTTAGACTTTGGTTTATGGTGCCTTACCACTTTCTGTTGTTTCGCCTTACTAAAGGGAACCAAACCACCCACTCTAGTACATCTCCTTGTGACCTGCACAGGCGGCAGGGAGATACAGAATGGGGCATCTTCAGTACGAGGGAGATACATTTTGGGACTGGTTATGACAACTCATGGATGTACAGGGTGGCTCAACCAAGTCTATCACATCCCTGTGGTTAGAGATAGTGGCTGAGAATTAATACCCTCTGGAATGTCATGAACCATAGCAGTAACAGTGCGTCCTGGGTCCATAGAAAGTCGCCTTTCAGTTATTTCGATTTCCTCAGTAAGCAAGCTAGTTACTTTCACTAGATATGAGTCCAAGGTTGCCCCCTCCCCCTCCATTAAGTTTTTGTCCATCAGTTCTCTTCTTTCCCGTAATTGCTTGTCAAGTCAAATAAAATAGAATGGGACAGTACCTTTCCTCACAACAGATGTTAGAGGGGGGCCCAGCCCGGCCTCCTCCGGCCCCTGACGGCCACAGACGGTCCCGCCCTTGTCCCGGGCTTAGCCCGGCACCCGCCCGCGTGAGTCCCATGGGACGGGAGGCGTTCCCAGCTCTTGTAGCACCTCCGGGCGCGGCGGGAGTGTCACAGGTGTAGCGGTGTTCCCCAGGGGCTGTCGGGAGATGTAGTTGCGGCCGTTGCCCTCGCGGCTTCGGGAAAGGCGCTGGAAACGCGCTGTAGGTGCTCACCCTGCCTTTGCCCTCACGACCTGCTTGACACTGCCACTGCCGGTAAGTTTCCCTGGCCCCCGAAGCGTGCTCAGCTCTCCCGCTCTTGTAGCGCCTCCAGACGCGGTGGGAGTGTCACAGGTGCGGCGGTGTTCCCCCGGGGCTGCTGGAAGATGTAGTTACGGCCGTTGCCCTCACGGCTTCGAGAAACGCGCTAGAAACGCGCTGTAGGTACTCGCACTGCCGTGACCCTCATGGCCTTCTTGACACTGCCACTGCCGGTAAGTTTCCCTGGCCCCCATAGCATAGCTAAGCCTGTGGAGCAGAGATTTCAAAAGGGCTGAATGTACCACCCAGAAAAGGAGAAAGGGAGGCTTCTCCCCAATGGAGGGGGGAGGGGGAGGATTGAAGAAGAAGCTGTAATCTATCAATATAAATAAAAATGTAAATGTTTGTTTGTTCAAAATCGTAAATCTCAGAAAGTTCTTCACTGATTGCTTTGAAATTTTGACACAACGTTGGATTCGAATATGCACATGTTTTTATATACACAACGTTGGATTCGAATATGCGCGTGTAGAATATGCGCATGTTTTTAATCGAAAGCTCGAACAGACACATAAAAATGTCAATGTTTGTTTGTTCAAAATCTTAAATCTCCAGAAGTTCTTCACCTGTTGCTTTGAAATTTTGACACAATGCTGGATTCGATTAAGCGCATGTTTATATATACACAACGTTTGATTCCAATACACGCATGTCCAATACGCGCATGTTTTGAATCAAAAAGCCAAACAGACCCTATCGATTTGGTTGCTGTGCAACAACTACAAGCGACGCATAGAGACAATAGTATAAATATATTAGGATGGACAGTTGGTGTCAGGATGGCAGACCGGGAAGTGGGGAGGGACGGGGGAGGAGTTGGTTTACTTTGCAACAGGAGTTGGTTCACGTTGCAACATTAAGAAAGGACGCATAGAGACAATAGTCTACATATATTAGGATGGACTGTTGCTGTCAGGATGGCAGACCGGGAAGTTGGTGGAGGGAGGGGGGAGGAGTTAGTTCAATTTGCAGCAATAGCGCGTGTTTATATATACACAACGTTGGATTTGAATATGCATGTGTCCAATACGCGTGTGTTTTTAATCGAAAGGCCGAACAGACCCTATCGATTTGGTTGCTGCGCAACAAATACAAGGGACGTATAGAGACAATAGTATACATATATTATGATGGACAGTTGGTGTCTGGATGGCAGACCGAGAAGTGGGTGGAGGGAGGAGGGAGGAGTTGGTTCACTTTGCAACATTAAGAAAGGACGCATAGAGACAATAGTCTACATCTTTTAGGATGAACAGTTGGTGTAAAGATGGCACACCGGGAAGTGGGTGGAGGGAGGGGGTAGGAGTTGGCTCAATTTGCAACATTAGCACGTGTTTATATATACACAACATTGGATTCGAATACGCGCATGTACAATACGCCCATGTTTTTAATCGAAAGGCCGAACAGATCCTATTGATTTGCTTGCTGCTCAACAACTACAAGGTACGCATACAGACAATAGTCACAAAAACATATTGTATACCCACAAGCATTGTGAAATAAACATATTAAAAATGTGCGCTTACTCTTTTCTTTCTCTTACATTTAACCAGACTGAGCCACAGCAACGCAGTGCCGGGTACAGCTAGTCCACAAATACAATTGTTAAAAACTATGCACTGGGTGGGGGAGCATATTAAGGGGAGAAAACCCCCCAAAATTGTTGAAGTTGTGTTAAAATGAGGAGGTGGAGATCTAAAGAACAGCAGAGAAAGCCGTGGCCTAACCCAGAAGAGGCAAATGCTAGCTAATATTCTTACATACAACATGAACGGCCTTAGAATCAAGAGTCGCAGACAGAAAATTATGGAGTACCTAAAAACAATAGATAGTGAAATAATAATACTGCAGGAAACACACCTAATAAAGGAAGAATGGGCTGACATAATCCGTAAACAAAGATGGGTGGATACAAATGTATGTACAGACCAAGATTGTTGTATTAAGTGGGTGGTAATTCTCTTTAAGAAATCACTTACAGTAAAGATAGAAGCAATAGACATGGGCACAAAAGGAAGATGGGTAATTGTGAAAGCCACAATACATCATAAATTATATATCATATTGGGGTACCATTGCCCCAATGAGGATGACCCTGCCCCACTACAGAAGGTGTATACACATTTATTGGAAGTCTTGGCCCCGATAATTATGGGTGGAGATTTTAATATAATAATAACCCCAGAGAGGATATACTCCCTATTAGGAAGACATCCAATTTACCTAGAATGAGAGAATGGTTAAAACTCTGTACCAAGGATTTGGGGTTAGTTCATGCTTGGAAGGAAAAGGGAGATAAATACACCAATACACATTCCAAAATAAAAAGATATTGTTTTTTTCCTGATAGAAAGGGTTTTGATTAAGATTACAAGGAAGGTAGATCACCTTCCAGCCCATTTGTCTGACTATTCTGCAGTTCGGCTACAAATTCCGATAGATAATGCCTGATATCCCCAAGATGAAGAGTAGATTGAACCACATTACCAGATCCACAGAACAAAGATATGCTGTTAAAATAGTCGGAACAATTCTTCCTATTAAACAGGGACGGGCCCTCCAAACAATTGGCATGGGACGCATATAAAGCTGTCATTATGAAGAAGTTATTAAGTCTAGCAACTTATAAACACAAGACTACAAAACACAAACATAGCCAACTGGAAAAAGAAATACAAAATCGAAAAAAGTAAATAGGGAAGGGTGTGAATCTACAAGAAGTAATTAAGTTAGAGAAATAATTGAAGGGAAATAAAGGCATTGTCTGATGTCTTAGACTCCATAATAAAAAGTAAATGGGAAGCAAGTGGACTATCCCACTATGAATACGGGAATGGTTGCAGTGAAATGCTTGCCAGGACAATCAAAACGATCAAACCCGGAATAGGATAACAAATATCCAGGAAGAGAATCAAACTGCCCCTAGTACAGAAGACCCAGTGATTGAGAAGGCCTGCATGAACTTCTTTAAGGACCTATACACCGAGGACATAAATTCAACAGTGGACCAACTTAAGTGCTATTTAGAGAAAATAGCCCTTCCAACCCTAACACAGGAACAAAGGGATGATCTTAATGTAGAAATAACAATGGGCGAGGTGGCAGAGATAATCGGAAATCTAAAAAAGGGAAAAGCTGCAGGCCCTGACACAGTACTTAATTTGTATTTGAATTTGTATTTGTATTTTTGATTTGTAGAGCGCCTTATCACCCAGGGGTCTCTAAGCGCTTAGCGGTGAGTGGACACAAAGTTGTTAGGGGAACAAGCTAGATGGTACCCCATGCCTCCTGGAATAGCACGGTTTTTAGCTTTTTTCTGAAGGGCAAGAGACTTGTTCCTTTGCGCAGGTTCTCAGGCAGTTGATTCCATGCTCTGGGAATTGTGTAGGAGAACGTGCGTCCTCCTAAAGAGGACAGTTTGAACCGTGGGCAGATCAATAGTGCGGCCTCTGCTGATCGTAAGTTCCTGCTAGGGGCATACGGGACAAGACATTCCTTAATGTATTTAGGGGCTTTCCCATACAAGGCTTTCTGCGTGATGCATAGGCCCTTAAACTTGGCCCGTTGATTCACTGGCAGCCAGTGAAGTTTGCGAAGAAGGGGGGTGGCATGGGTCCTTCTTGGTTTGTTGAAAATGAGTCTGGCCGCGTTGTTCATGACAATCTAAAGTCTGTTCATTAGTTTTTGCGGAGTACCGAAATACATGACGTTGCCGTAGTCCAGCCATGCCAGGATTAATGCTGATACTGCTCTCCTGAGAGTGTCCGCCGTCAGGATGGGAGACAGTTTGCGCAGTTGTCTCATTAAGCCCACACACGTGCCCACTACTGCTGAGACCTGGGCTGACATAGTGAGGTTGGCATCTACAACTATGCCTAGGCTTTGAACTGTTTCTGCCGGTACTGGGGGGTTTCCTAATTCAGTGGGCCATAAGAGGTCACTCCAGGGGCTAGATGATGTAATTGCAAGCACCTCCGTCTTATCAGGATTAATCTTTAAAAAATTTGCCGTCATTCAATTGACGGTAAATTTTAAGATGTTTTGCAATTTTTGATCTGCTGTTGGAGTGTTACCAATTTGAATGATGGTCTGAGTGTCATCAGTGTGGTTGTATATACTGCAGTCCATCTGATTCAATAATGAGATGAGGGGCTGCAGATATGCATTGAACATCAAGGGTGACAGGGCAGAGCCCTGTGGGACTCCACATGTGAGCCTTGCTGCCTCTGACACCATGTCATCCAGTTGTACTCTCTGAACCCGATCACCGAGGAACGAGGTCAGCCAGGCATGGGCCGTGCCCTGGATACCAAAGTCCCACATCCGCGACAGTAGTAGGTCATGATTGACCGTATCAAATGCCGCGGAGAGGTCAAGTAGTACCAGGGCACAAGGATCTTTTTTATCTGCTTTAAGTCGCAGGTCGTCTAGCACGGAAAGCATGACCAATTCCGTGCTATTGTGGGCCCTAAAACCGGCCTGGTTGGGTTCCAGCAAGGAATTGTTCTCAAGGTGGTGAGAGAGGCTGGGCAACACATGCTGCTCCAGTATTTTGGCTAAAAAAGGAAGTTGTGAAATGGGCCTATAGTTTTTCAATATCTTAGTATCAGCCCCTGCCTTTTTTAAGAGAGGAATCATATGAAATGAATTATATATCATATTAAAGGAAGTCTTGGTCTCCCCCTCCTTACAGAATTATTATTACATTAATTTTTTCAAGCAGGCCAACTTCCAGATTGATTGAATGAGGCAACTATTAATATATTGTTAAAACCTGGAAAGGATCCAAAAAAGATGTGACTCGTACAGACCCATATCACTTCTGAATAGTGATTACAAAATGCCCACACTAATCCTGGCCAAAAGACTGGGATGAGTAGCTGGGCACTTAATCCATCCAAACCAAAAAGCCTTCATCAGAGGTATTCAGATACAAGAGCTGATGCACCAGATGTTTGGTGCGATAGACGTGGCAATACTCAAGGGATTACCCCTTTCACTAATCACCTTTGACACAGCCAAAGCTTTTAACAGAGTTAGCTGACCATTCCTGAAGGCAGTATTGGGAAAATATGATATAGGGGAAACCTTCCGGGGTGCCATAAAATCCTTATACAAAAATAAAACAGCTGGGGTCCTGGTTATTGGCAGTTTTACAGAGAAAAAAAATTAAGAGAGGTACTAGGCAGGGATGACCCTCTCCCCCTGCTCCTTAACCTATATATTGCACTGGTGGCGAGTGAGTTCAGAAGTAACTGAGAGATTGCTCCCTTCAAATATCAACAGTGGGAGAAGAAAGTGGCCCTCTATGCTGATGATTTAATTATATTTACTAACAATTTAACAGGGTCACTCCCAGCAATAGAGGATACACTTGACCAATTTTGGAAGGTGTCAGGCTATTTGGTTAATCAATCGAAATCTGAAAATATGGAGTGGAAGAATCAAAGCAACAATTAGTGAAAGAAAAAATACGATATCTGGGTGTGGAAATAGTAAATGATATCAACATAATAGCTCACATAATCTTTAATAAAATACTGTCAGATGTCAGGAAACTTGTTAAAATTTGGGGGGCTCCTAATATCATTCATGGTGTGTTGAAATATACTGAAAATTAAAATCTTCCCTAAATTTCCCTATATATTTAGCCCCATACAATTTGAATTTAAAAAAGAGTGGATAAACAGGTTGCAAGAGGAACTGAGTAGTTTTATATGTGCCTCGTAAGGGACTAGGATATTGGAAGAAGCTTAGAAGGAGAAAAGAGCAAGGAGGAATAACTAGTCAAGACATATTCTAGTATTGCAGAGAATTTCAGTTCAAGAATATGAGAGAACTGTTGAACGAACTCAATACCTACCCGACATACTTACAAGCAACGATTAACATCAAAGGTAGCTGTTGGACAGGCCACATGAAGGGCTTGCTCCCTCCCCGCATGACAGGGCCCGAGCCCCGGCCCTCCAGGTGGTACCCACAGAAGCAACCCGCACCCCGTCCCCTACGGGACTCCTGCCCCCGGACATCTCTGTATCATGGGGCCGAGCCACTACCAGCTCCATCGCCCGGCCCGGCCGCCATCTTGGACACTGCACCACGAGGCCGCGTGGCCTCGACTCGACCCTAACCCTGGGCCTGGCCAGGCCCTGACATCCCGGCACCATCATCCTCCCAGGAGGTGAACGGACCACTTGGCAGGTCAATGGGAGAAAGAAGTGTCGATGGCTCTCCCCTGCCAGGTGCCGATCGCCCCAGCTCCCCCGGGCGCTGGCTCCACCCCCCTGCTGGGTGTCTGGACTCCCTCATCCCGGACCTCCCGACCTCCAAGTGCGAGGGTCCGGACATCAAAGGGCGCCAGACCTATAACTGGGGCAGCTCCAGAGCAGGAAGGCAGTTGTATCCTGGAGTCGAGAGACACCGTGAAGAACTCATCCTTGACGGACTACTGGCGCTGCCGTAGCCCTGCCTTGTGAACTATCGTCCTGCCTGCTGGCGCTGCCGCAACCTTCTGCACCTTTCATCCTCGTCGGAACCAGCTGGCGCTGCCGCGGACCGTTATAACTACCACCTTCACCGGGACCTGCTGGTGCTGCCGCGGACCGTCGCTTCCTACGATCATCTCGGAACCTGCCGGTGCTGCCGCGACCCGTCCACCTAGAACGCCGAGCTCGAGGATTGTGAGCTATCCATCATATCAACGCATCTACCAGATTGGTAACAAGACTGTCCCGCTACCCCCTTTCCCATCCAAGAGACTAGAATCGAGGGGACCCCTGAGTCCTGACCTCCTTGTACCATTCTACCGTACCTAAAGATTGCTTATAAAGAACGTTAAACCTTATCCTTGTGTGGTGTACATCTGTGGGGGGGAAGTTACTCGTCTGTACGATCGCTGGAGACGGCTCTCCCCGGAGACCTCTCCCTTTGTCCTCGGCCGACCCTCCAGGTCCGTCTAACATTGGTGGCCAGCGGCGCGATCCGAATCAACGCGTAATCGTACAGAGAGTAGCTCACCCCACGACTAAACAACAATGACAACCAAAGAGAGCGGATCCACCGAGAAATTCCAGATAGAGAAATTGGAAGAGTACAGCCATCGTGAGTTGAAACAATTTTGCCTTGAACTAGGCATTGCTACCACCGGTCTGAGCACTAAAGACGATTTCAAGCACGCCATTGAGTCTTGGGCAGAAACCGGGGCCGTCAGACCCCCGGACCAAAACATTGCAGCATCAGAAAGGAACACCACGGCTCCCGAGGAGCGAAGAACGGGTCTCTCGCAGGAAGAGATCCAAAAGAGAGAAAAAAGCAGACTACATGAGTTAGAAATGGCACGGCTCAAAATGGACGGTGAACTAAAATTAGCCGAACAAAAACTGAACCTAGAACATCTGTGGCTCCGAGAAGAACGGGAAGAAAAACAAAGGCAAAGGGAACTCGAAGAAAAGAGACTAGCGTACAAACACGAGCGCAAACTGGCAGAATTAGACCTACGGAAGCAAAACAAAGATCTGGGGGTGCCCGAGCAACCGCGCACCCCAGGAGCGACAGAAAAAAAGGTCCACATCCCCAAGGATGTCGTCCGAGAGTATTTCCGAGACGACGACATACAACAGTGGTTCAAGGCCTACGAGATCGCCATGACCTCCCACCGGATCGACCGAAGTGACTGGGGAGCCGGTCTATGGGGGAGGTTCGTCAATGAAGGCCGCGATGCCCTGTTACAGCTCCCCGACCATCTGATGACATCCTATGACCACATGAAGGCTGCCCTCCTCACTCGATATGGGCTCACACCCGAAATGTACCGCCAGAGGTTCAGAGACTGCACCCGGATCCCGGGTACAACTTGGGTGGAATATGTAAACTATTTCAGCCGAGCCTTCGAGGGTTGGATCAAGGGGAGCCACGTAACGACCTACGAGCAACTTTTTAATCTCATGGTGTGGGAGCACCTCTACAACAACTGTTTCGTCGAGCTCAGGCAGCACCTCCTCGACAGTAAATTGACTGATCCACGGCAGCTCGCCGCCGAGGCTGACCGATGGGAGAGCACCCGAGTAGGCCGGAGTGGGCCGCACGAACAGAACAGGAACAACCAAGGTCAGCACCGTCCCCGAGGAGGAGGAGGAGGCCAGGGACGGGGAAGAGACACCGCCCCGGCCGCTCCCGCTACCAGCACCCCGCCCCCGGCCAGCCGGGGCAACCCCCCGATGCGCCCGGGGTTCCGAGCCAATGTCACGTGTCACCGATGCCAGCGAGTCGGCCACTACGCCAATGACCCGAACTGTCCACAGAACCAGACTCCGAGGCCCCGCCAGGTAGCTGCCGCCGCCCTGGGGGGAGAGCAAATCTCCGAAGAACAGGAAGAATGCGAGCAAGAACAACAAGAGTGGGAACCGGCCGCCATGGTTCTAGCGTGCCTAGGGGGAAGAGACATGATCCCGCGGGCTCCCCTACCCGCCAACACCAGAAAATACAGTCAGTGGGTGAACATTAATACGCGCAGGGCCGAAGCACTACGTGACACGGGGGCCAGTGTGACGGCTGTCCGCTGTCACCTGGTGACCCCAGAACAGATCCTGCCGAACATCCTCTGCCCCGTCCGTTCAGCCGACAATTCTGAGAGTCTGTGTCGGATGGCCTGCGTCCCCTCCGAATGGGGAGGAGTCTCCGGCATGTTGAAGGTGACGGTCCGAGATGATGCCCCCGTGGACTGTCTCCTGGGGAATGATCTTGAGAGTTTCCCGTGGGCCGCCGTGGAAAGAAGAGAACACCTGGGGATGTTGGGCCTCCCGGACTGGGCATGCGTAACCACCCGGTCCATGGCCGCCCGTGCCATCTCCCGACCTGAGGAACCAGAATGGCCAGCACCTCCTCCCCCGGTCGCTCCAGTGGAGGACACCGACCACACCAACCCCCCTGAGCAAACCCCCGAAGGGCTCGCTCAGCTCCAGGACCTTCCCGACCTGGCTCAGTGGCGTCAAGAAGGGGGGCCCACCCAGGAGCAGTTCTGTCAAGAGCAGAAGACCTGTCCCTCCCTCGAGGGACTACGACAGCAAGCCCTCGCCCAGAGCGTGGGAGACACCGCCGGAGCCCATTGGATCTATTGGGACAGAGAATCGCGGAGTTAGGGGCCAGTCGAGTGTTGGTGGTGCCCCTCCGTTTTAGAGACTTCTTGTTGAATTTGGCCCACGATGTCCCTCTGGCTGGACACCTGGGACAGGACAAAACCTACAGTCGCCTGGTGACCCACTTTTTCTGGCCAAAGATGAGAAACGACGTCCTCAACCACTGCCGGTCCTGCTCCACGTGCCAGGCCAGCGGGAAGAGCGGCCGCAAACTCAAAGCACCTCTGCAACCCTTCCTAGTTGTCACCACCCCGTTCGAGAGGGTGGGAATAGACATTGTGGGGCCCCTGGACCCCCGAACAGCACAAGGACATCGGTTCATCCTGGTACTGGTGGACCACGCCACCCGCTACCCCGAGGCTGTTCCCCTGCGAACTGTAACAGCCCCGGTGGTTGGCCGGGCCTTAATGGGGATCTTCTCCCGGGTGGGCTTCCCCCGAGAAGTCGTCAGCGACAGAGGCACAAACTTTATTTCAAAATATATGAAATCCCTCTGGCAACAGTGCGGGGTCACCTACCGATTCACGACCCCCTATCACCCTCAAGGAAACGGACTAGTCGAGCGGTTCAACCGCACGCTCAAGGGAATGATCGGGGGGTTGGAAGAGCCCCTCCGTCGCCAGTGGGATGTGCTACTCCCGTGCCTCCTCTTCGCCTATCGAGAAGTCCCCCAGGAGTCCCTCGGCTTCAGCCCTTTCGAACTCTTGTACGGACACCCTGTTCGAGGGCCCCTCAGCCTAGTCAAAGAAGGTTGGGAGATGGCCCCCCTGAAGACCCCTCCAGACGTCTTCAAGTACCTCCTGACCCTATGCAATCAGACCAGACGATTCAGAGAAATGGCAAAAGCGAATCTTGAGGCCAGTCAGGAGGACATGAAGAAATGGTACGATCAAAATGCCTCCTCCATCGAATTCGAACCTGGCCAACGAGTGTGGGTGATGTCCCCCACCGAACCGTGTGCCTTGCAGGACAAGTGGACGGGGCCCTTCAAAGTGGTCGAGCGCAAGAGCCCCGTCACCTATCTCATTGATATGGAATCTCCTCGGAACCCCCTCCGGTTCCTCCACGCCAACAGACTCAAACCCCACTTTGTGCGCTCGGAGCTTAGCCTCCTGATGGCTACAGACAGTGGAGCGGAAGAAGACTCCGAGCCTCTCCCTGATCTCCTAAAGACCCGTGAGAAAGATGGATCCGTAGACGGGGTCCGACTCTCAGACGACCTCACCCCGGAACAGCACCAAGACTGCCGGGACCTCCTGCTGCAATTTGCGACCCTGTTTTCCCTCACCCCAGGGGTCACCCCCTGGTGCTTGCACGACGTGGACACTGGGGACAGTCCCCCTATCAGACATCGGGCGTACCGCGTACCAGATCGGGTACGTGCCTGCATCCAAGAAGAAGTGTCAAAGATGCTCACGCTCTGGGTCATCGAGCCCTCGGACAGCCCCTGGGCCAGCCCGGTCGTGCTGGTCCCCAAAGCTGCTGCCCCCGGCACCACTCCTGAGCTCCGATTCTGCGTTGACTATCGGGGCCTGAACGCTGTCACCAGAACCGACGCTCATCCCATCCCCCGAGCAGATGAACTGATCGACCGCATGGGGGCCGCCCGCTACCTCAGCATCTTCGACCTGACAGCGGGCTACTGGCAGATCGGTCTCACACCCCGGGCTCAAGAACGATCGGCCTTTTCCACCCCCGATGGCCACTACCACTTCAAAGTCATGCCATTCGGCATGAAGAACGCTCCAGCTACTTTTCAGCGACTGGTGAACCAGGTATTGGCGGGACTCAAGGAGTTTAGCGCCGCCTACCTGGATGATATCGCTGTGTACAGCCGCCACTGGTCAGACCACCTCCGCCACCTCCGAGAGGTCCTGCAGGCCCTCCAACAGGCCGGCCTCACAATCAAGGCCAGCAAGTGCCAAATTGGTCAGGGGTCCGTGACCTATCTCGGACACCAAGTGGGAAGCGGTCTGGTGGCCCCTCTTCAACTCAAGATCGCTGCCATCCAGTCCTGGCAACCTCCAGTCACGCAAACCGAGGTCCGAGCCTTCTTGGGGCTCACCGGCTACTACCGGCGGTTTGTGAGGGACTATGGCAGCATTGTGGGGCCCCTCACAGAACTCACATCCAAAAACCACCTGAAGAAGGTCAACTGGACTCCAGACTGTCAAGCGGCCTTCGAGAAGCTGAAGGCCGCCATGTACACTGCCCCTGTGCTCCAGGCCCCCGACTACAGCCGGGAATTCATCGTACAAACAGATGCCTCCGACCATGGCATCGGGGCGGTCCTCTCCCAGTTGAACCCCGAAGGACTTGACCAACCAGTGGCCTTCATCAGCAGACGCCTACTGGCCCGAGAACAGCGCTGGAGCACCATCGAGAGGGAGGCCTTTGCAGTAGTGTGGGCCCTCAAGAAGCTCCGGCCCCATCTCTTCGGTACCCACGTCCGGGTGCAAACAGATCATCGGCCCCTGCAGTGGCTGATGCAGATGCGGGGGGAAAATCCCAAACTACTGCGTTGGTCCATCTCCCTGCAGGGGATGGACTTCACTGTGGAACACCGACTTGGCCAAGACCACACCAACGCGGATGGCCTGTCACGCTTTTTCCGCCTCGACGAGGAGAGTCCCCAAGAGGATGGGTGACTCTCCCCGCCTTCAGCTGCGGGGGACGCATGTTGGACAGGCCACATGAAGGGCTTGCTCCCTCCCCGCATGACAGGGCCCGAGCCCCGGCCCTCCAGGTGGTACCCACAGAAGCAACCCGCACCCCTTCCCCTATGGGACTCCTGCCCCCGGACATCTCTGTATCATGGGGCCGAGCCACTACCAGCTCCATCGCCCGGCCCAGCCGCCATCTTGGACACTGCACCACGAGGCCGCGTGGCCTCGACTCGACCCTAACCCTGGGCCTGGCCAGGCCCCGACATCCCGGCACCATCATCCTCCCAGGAGGTGAACGGACCACTTGGCAGGTCAATGGGAGAAAGAAGTGTCGATGGCTCTCCCCCGCCAGGTGCCGATCGCCCCAGCTCCCCCGGGCGCTGGCTCCACCCCCCTGCTGGGTGTCTGGACTCCCTCATCCCGGACCTCCCGACCTCCAAGTGCGAGGGTCCGGACATCAAAGGGCGCCAGACCTATAACTGGGGCAGCTCCAGAGCAGGAAGGCAGTTGTATCCTGGAGTCGAGAGACACCGTGAAGAACTCATCCTTGACGGACTACTGGCGCTGCCGTAGCCCTGCCTTGTGAACTATCGTCCTGCCTGCTGGCGCTGCCGCAACCTTCTTCACCTTTCATCCTCGTCGGGACCAGCTGGCGCTGCCGCGGACCGTTATAACTACCACCTTCACCGGGACCTGCTGGCGCTGCCGCGGACCGTCGCTACCTACGATCATCTCGGGACCTGCCGGCGCTGCCGCGTCCCGTCCACCTAGAAGGCCGAGCTCGAGGATTGTGAGCTATCCATCATATCATCGCATCTACCATATTGGTAACAAGACTGTCCCGCTATCCCCTTTCCCATCCAAGAGACTAGAATCGAGGGGACCCCTGAGTCCTGAGCTCCTTGTACCATTCTACCGTACCTAAAGATTGCTTATAAAGAACGTTAAACCTTATCCTTGTGTGGTGTACATCTGTGGGGGGGAAGTTACTCGTCTGTACGATCGCTGGAGACGTCTCTCCCCGGAGACCTCTCCCCTTGTCTTTGGCCGACCCTCCAGGTCCGTCTAACAGTAGCCATTTCTTTTACAAATCTGGACATCCAAAGTTTTTCCGAAAAGTAAAACTGATAATCCTATGGTCAGCTTCCAGATTATGGTACCAAATTAGGAAAACACTAAAATACCTTACTATTGTAACTAACAGCCTGATTCATGATACAAAATTGCGCTCGCAATAGCTGCGAAAATGCTATCGCGGGCGCAATTTCCCTAATCGGTATTCACCACGAAAATAGCGAATTCGCTAACACAGAATTGCAAAATCGCTAAAAGATTCGCAGAATCCCGGCAGTAGACCATTTGCGATTCGGAAATAGCGAGAAATCATGGATTCTGCGAAAAAATAGCGAAATCGCAATATCCTCGCAATCGGGATTCATGAAAAATCGAAATTTGTGAAAAAAAACAAAATCGCAGTTTGCGAGGCGCAATTTAAGGACAACCCAAAGCTATTCCGCCAGCGGGTCACCCTGCTGCGCCAAACCAGAGAGCAAATATACGCAAAGTACCTCCTGAATGGGGCAATGATCATCAAGCTAATTCAGGACCTTGACCCCCTGATGTAGTACCCAACAAGGCGGACTAATGTTGTGCCAACACATGTCCAGGTATTGTGTAGCCTGCACCTCCTGGCCTCCGGGAGCTTCCAGGGGATAGTTGCGGCTGTTGGGGGGATATGCCAGCCCACCATGTCCCACTGCCTAGGGAGTTTCCTTGACGCAATGCTGACCCAGCTACACCACCACATCAAATTTCCAACAAGCCAACAGGATTTGGATGAGACCAAGCTTCAATTCTACAATGTCGCCCATTTCCCACACGTGATAGGATGCATTGACTGTACCCACATCCACATCTGCCCACCAGCTGCAACAGAGTACATGTACCGCAATCGCAAGTCCTACCACTCCCTCAACATCCAGATGGTCTGCAATGCTAAGACATACATCACGGACATAGTGGCACAGTACCCGGGGAGTACACATGACTCATTCATATTCCGGCACAGCGGCCTCCACACACGACTGGCCAGGGGAGACTTCGGGAAAAGACACCTACTTGGTAAGTACACTTTGCCCACAATGTCACACTGCGATGAAGTAGCTGCGCTGCACAGGCACTCACCCTCTGCTCCTCTCATTCAGGTGACAGTGGCTACGCCCTGCGTGAATACCTCCTCACCCCATACCTCAACCCTGCTACACCACAGCAACGGCGTTACAACGTATCACACATACGCACAAGAAATTGCATTGAGAGGACTTTTAGGCTACTGAAGAGCAGATTCCTCATACTTTACAAGACAGGTGGGGCCATGTACTACAGTCCTGATCTGTGCTGCCGCATTGTGGCTGTGTGTGCAATACTACACAACATTGCTACCAAGCGCCGGATACCTGTAGACATCTCTGGCAGTGAGTCAGAAGGGGACGACCGGCCACCTGCACATGTGCGCCATGCATGCGGGGAGAACCCAGCTGAAGGCCACAGACGCCGCAACCACATCACAATGAACAGTTTGTAGTGCACCCACTCCCCTCACCCAACAAATCACAATTGCATGCAAATGGAAATAATGACAGAACGCCAATGTATGATGCTATAATAAATATTATTGCTGGATTCACAATAATAGTGCAAGTTGCCATCCTTCCTATGCAATCAGTATTGCCCCATACTGCTGCGTCCAAAACACAGGGCGGACTTATAGTGTCGGCATGACCCTGTAAAAGCACCCAAGCGCCTCTCCGGCTCCTCCTCTGCCACCGCACGTGACCCTGCAGTGGGCCTGGTGCTACGTCGTAAAACCGCAACCTGTGAGACAGACTGGCTGCTCACACTTGAGGTGCCCTCGCTGGCATCGTCCCCCCCGACATTGCCAGGTAGAGCGGGTTGGAGTGCCATAACGGCAGTGGTGAGGTGCTCTCACACTCTGGCCACATCCTTGCAGCATTGGATTAGCTGCTGCTGCTGCGCCAGGGACCGTCACGATAGCTGCGACGTCGCATTCCCGATCACGCAGTTTGATCTAGTGTATGCGGACAGCCACGTCAGTAGCTGTCGGTGGCGGCGGCGGGCGGTGTTGCACTGGGATATTAGCGCAGCAGTGTTGGCCTCCATGGCTGCCGTCATGCGGTCCATCCGCTCAGCCACATTTGCCACATTGCGGCCTATATTGTGTTATTGTGTAGCTGCATCTGTATGGCCCCCTGCCGGCGTGCCTGCAGCTGGTGAATGCGGAGCATCCTACGCTCTATGCTCATGCTCGGCAAGCGTACTTCTATCCCCCTCCTGGCGCTGGGTGCATTGTTCTGCAGGCGAGCCCTGCCATGCCTGCTCTGCTGGCTAGCCACAGTGGGTGGGCCCTGTGTCACCGCTGTTGCTGGACCAGATGTGGATGCTCCAGCTGCTGGTGGCCTGGCTGCAGGGGTAGGTGGCGCCTGATGGTAGAGGCGCAGATGCTGGTGGCCTGGCTGCAGGGGTAGGTGGTGTGCCTGATGGTAGAGGCACAGATGCTGTGGGCCTGGCTGCAGGGGTAGGTGGTGCGCCTGATGGTAGAGGCGCAGATGCTGTGGGCCTGGCTGCAGGGGTAGGTGCTGCGCCTGTTGGTGCAGGCTGTGTTGGTGACGGCACCTCCTCGGCATCCAGTGGTTGCTCATCGATGAGCAGCCTGTCACTGTCGCTGCTGTCTGCACCACCTGTGAGGGGAAGTGGACGTTTATTAGTTGCATCTACCTGTCACACGTGCACTTGCTACATGCATGCTGGCTGACATTCCCTGACTGGCTGTGGCATTGCGTACTTTGGGACCCGTCTGGCTGCATTGGGGTACTTGTACATTGTGGGCAGACTACATGTCCCACAATGCTTTGGGGCATTACCTAATGTGCACGGATGGCATGACTTTGGAACATTATGGGAGGCTATAGGGTCATGGCCATTGATAGGGGACAGGGTCGCAGTTGCATGCCACTTACCTTGGCTCTCTTGGGTGGGGCGGGATGAGTCCAATCTTGTGACCCCAATGCACGCCTCGGGCTCCAACGTGTCTTCGACGTGGTCCTCCATGGGGGTGTTGGGAGGGACTGTAGGTCCTCCCCCTCCAGTGGCCAGGGTCTCGCCCAGCTTCTAAGCCACCTTCTCTTTGGCACGACCTCGGAGGTCGTACCACCTCTTCTTTAGTTCCTCCAAGGACCTGTGTGCCACGCCCACGGAGTTCACTGTGGCCGCTATCCCGACCCAGATTCGCCTTTTCTCCTGCTCAGGCACCCTCCTTGATTCTCTGCCAAACAGTTTAGAGTGGTTCTCCACCACACCTTCGATGAGGTGCTCCAACTCCTGTTCGGAGAACTTCAGTTTTCTCTTGCGCCCGGTGTTGCTGGGCCCAGGTACAGCCTCCTCTGCCATTGCTGCAGCGAGATAGGGTCTGGAAAAACAAGTTTGCAGGTGTCCTGGTAGGAGCTGAGTTGCTTGCTGCCTCCAGGTCTGCCTCACATGTTGAGAATGGGGGTGGGAACTGGCTGCTTCCTGGTTGTGATGTCATCACTGTGCTCGAAATGCGACTTCCCGTTTTCCCGATCTCGCGATTTTGCGATCTCGCATTTTGCGATCTCGCAATTAGCGATATCGATATTTGCGATATCGCTATTTGCGATATCGCAATTCCTACACGGATGTTGCCGAAAATAGTGATTATTCTGCGATTCCCGTAACTCGCAATCGCTTTTTGCGGCCGCGTGCGAATCACATTTTTTTCTCGCAAAATTTCATGAATACCGATCTGCGATTTCTAAATTGCGATTCGCTGTTAATCGCAATTTGAAAATCGCAGATTTCGGTTTTCATGAATCAGGCTGTATGCCCCAATATAGGTGTCCCCAGGAACCCCAGAATGCCTGAAAGATAAGCTTGCTATCCCACTGAGAAAAAAAGGTATAACTAAATGGGGTCAACTTACTGAAGAAAACACGCTAACTGATTCGAACTAACTCATAACCAAGACTAAAGGCTCACTATCAAAATTTAAATACTACCAGCTAATGAGTTGAGTCAAGAGCCTTGGGGAAAGCGAAACAAGGAAGTAGAGAGATAGAGAAAAAAAATTCCAAGGTAACATGGCATTAAAAAAAGAGGTCTCAAGCAGGTACTGGGCTTTTATATCAGCCAGGGAGGAATAGTTTACCTTGTCTGACACAATCTGAGGGTGAGAGCTACAGACGCTGGATGTACAAGATATGTGGCAAGTATGTATGTCTGCATGTTGGTATATTGTCAAAACGGCCTCTTTAGGAAAAAAAAACATTTATTCACTATAAATAGAGCTTACTGGTCACCAAAGAGGTTGTCTAAGTTAAAGAAACAGAAGGTGGAAAAACTGCCCAAAATATGGAGTAGAGAGGGAGGATGACATACACATGTTTTGGCAGTGCCCCCAGCTCGCGAAATTTTGGAAAGAAGTTGGTAATGTTCTCATAAATTTTTTTGAGCCAACAAATAGAGGTAAGCATAGATCTTGTTATATTTGGGGCTTGAAACAACACTGAAGGTTATCCCAAATTCAGTCAAAAACAGAAGAACCTCCTTTTCATCTTAATTTTATTGGCCAGACGTGAAATCTGTATCAAATGCCCAACCCACCAACCCAGTGGGAATGTTTAGCATCGATTCAGAGGAGGGAAAACAAGTTAGACCGTAGTGGAAGGCAAAACAAGAGATATCATTTTTGGGATATTTCGGAGCAGAGATAAATAGAGTATAATGGATATGTTGAATGGTCTATGGATGTCCAATGATTATGCAAAAGCAATAACCAACAAACAATGTGCTTGTACAAGTACAAGTACAAAAGTATACTGTGGAAATGGAAAAAAGGGGCCCTGTTGGACAGCTAAAAAATCTCCTGCAAACTCAAGTTTTCACAGGGGGCTGACCTAAGTCGGAGTAGATAAGATCAGGGCCCCTGATACATTCTACTCCAGCTTATTGCACAATGTGGACTAAAACAAAACACAACAAAAAAAACTTATGGCACAATGCTTTCATCCAACTCTTGCTTCCTCATGAATAACTTGTATTAAGTCACAACTAAACTACCTTCAACATCAAACTGTCTCTCCAACATTTTCACTGCTTGATCAAACTCATTTAGAGCCCCTTCTCCCACGATAACCTCACTACCCTAAGGTGCTCAAGAACAGCTTGTCACTCCAACCTTAGACTGTGCTCTTGGATCAATCTCGTGCGTTCAGCAATAAATCTTATATCCATCCCATGGCTCCTAAATATTTGGTGAAGGATCTGGACCAGACCTTCTCCTCACTGGTGGATCTCCTGAAAGCTGTAACAATGGGTGGGGGCTGTACATTTTGCATATTGCTTAACATTTTCTTCTGTAGACTGAAAGTGGCAAAAATAAATATTACTTAATGTCCACCTGTAAAGAAATAAATTAATATTACACACAATTGGTACGCCTGTATGAGAAACATAGCTACTCCAAAACTGGCAAATTGCAGAGTCGGCTCCACAGTGAAAATGCAAATGCTCCTCAGACCACACACGTTGAAGTAACTTTTAATTTTTTTTTATTTTGTTCTTGACTGACTGGATGGACGGCTCCTCTATAGAAAAATGGTAGAAATGTCTATTCAATACGCGTAGGAGGAACAAACAATCCAGAACAAGTGTAGTGTCGATAAGGGTGCAGCACTTGCCAAAACGGAATACTTTTATGTTAAAAATAAAGAAATACAATGATGAGCCACACAGCCACTTACGCGGAAGTAAGATACAAGTGAACTTCCATTGGGACGTCGATGTGTGGTTGGGCCGCAGAAAGACAGAGAGACGTTGATGGGTGCCTAGCAATGAAGATTTCTTAGTCCTTAAGGGGCACTCACCAATACATAGTAACTCGACCTCGAGTGACAGAACAAGTGTTATGAATATGAAATCAGCAATCACACACAGGAGCGTCAGCGGTTGCCAAGCAACAGGCCACGGCGTGATGACTCACAGACCAACAAGCACTGATGCGTACTCACAAATGCCACAAAGAGAGTTTGAGTACATCACCATTCAGGAATAGCTCCGTACGTGAAACTAGCTCCGTACGTGAAACGATCTCCGTGCAGCACGAATCACACATAGACAGTGAACAGCAATTGGTGCGCCACTTTAGAAACAAAAAAAACCTCAACTCACTGTTTCTCGTTTTCCGTGATGATTAGACCAGTGAGGTTCAGATTGAATGCGGTCACATCAACGATCCTGTGGAGCAAAGCCAAAATGGAAAGCTTCCACTGACCCTCATTTTCTTTCCGTCGTCTTTTCACTTGAATTAAGCTGTAGTTTCCAAATAAACCCATTGGGAGGGTCAGCTCTGCCACCAGGATTCAAACTGCTAAACTGCCTGTAGATACAGATGTAGGAGATATAGCCATAATGAACAAAACTAAACTCTGCTCTGCAATCTTGAGACAGGATCACACATGAGCTTCTAGTGTAGCACACAATGGTGAAGAGAGGGACAGATAAGCTTGTTGATAAAATTGTACTAAGTACACTATGACAGGTAAGTGTGTAAGTACTATGTTTATTGACTGTTCGTCTCCACAGCTTCCAGGTAACTGCTGCAACAGACCCTGAAGTTCAAACAAACAAATGCTGCAACCATGGAGGTGACATCATACAAAGGAATGGTCATGCAGGGGAGGTTAACTACTAGACCTTCCCACACAAGTGAGGTGCCATTTTATCGGAACTTATGTGAGAGCATGGAATAGTAGAACATTTGTTATTACCATTTGAATTTCACAGCATTCGTGCTTTACAAATCCAAGCTAATATATAAGAAAGAAAATATTTTGAAAAATACCCTCTAAATCACATGCCAGTGCGGGCACCCAAAAATACAGAGATGTACAAATAAACACTGCTTTTAAACTCTGCATCTTATGCTAATATTTGAAAAGCATAGGTTTCATTGATACCCATTTTTTTTTTAAAACAGATTTTTATTGAGTGCATAGTAAGCATACATATATCGTAACACTCTGTCACCCAGAGTCAATCACCAACATCATGAAATTGGAACACATATGCAGTCATTTTCTCACATTACAGCATAAAACGAAAGAGAAGTACAAATCAAGGATGCGACAAACTGGTACCTCCCCTCCATCCCCCCACCACCCGCAACTCCCTCCCCCTCCCTGCGTGCTGCTGCCTGCTCTACTGGGTAATACACATTTTATATATAGTGTGGCACTGCCACTGACAATGGGATATAGGTGCCAAGGTAGTCCGGCTACATTCGAAGCTGGTCCGTGGTGTCATCGGGAGGTGGGTCCAGCTCCAGGCCATGATAGTCCGCCCACCGTTTCCATACCCTATAATGTTTGAGCGGGCACCCCCCGGCCACAAACACAGGCTGATCCATCCCCATGCAAAAGTCCATGCCCTGCTTCCATACCGCCAAAGAGGGGGCCTGGGGCGCTTTCCACGAACGCGCAATGTCACGTTTCGCCAATGTTAAGCCCAAGAGAAGCAAGTGGCACTTGTATCTGTTCCCTCCCACCCCTGCCATAACATGTAACGGAATCAGTTTAGGGTCTCTCTGAAGGACCCAGGCTAGAACTTACTCCAAGCACCGGAGCACTCCTGTCCAAAATCTCTGCAACGCCCTGCATTCCCACACTGTATGCAATAACGTTCCAACCTCCGTCCCACACCTGAGGCAATCCGGGGATGCAATTAGGCCCGCCCTCCATAGGCGCTGCCTAGTATAGTAAGTGCGATGTAGGTACCTAAATTGTATGAGTCGCAGGCGCGTGGATATCGCAGCACCCCTTGGGCTCTCCAGTGCCTCCACCCAATCCTCCTCATCCATGTCCCCAATGTCTTGTTCCCATGTTGTTCTAAGGTGCTGCAGGTCTGTGGTACAGTGCCGAATGATGGATTGGTATATTCGGGACAGTTTCTTGTCGGGTAGTTCCCCCATGAATAGTTTCGCCTCTAGCGGGCTAAATTCGGGCAGGTCATCCAACCCCGCTATATATGGTGTCAAAGCATGTCGAAATTGAAGATATTTATAAAACTGGGTTCTTGGCATCTGATATTCTACGCGCAAGTCATCGAAAGACTTAAGCATGCCCCTCATCATGACATCGCCTAAGGTGGAGATGCCAATCGCATCCCATCCCCGAAATCCCAGCAAGGTGTCCGTCTGGGGCAGGCGGCCATTGCGCCAGAGTGGGGTCTCACGGGTTAACACATTCCACCAACCCATTCTACGTAGCGTCTGCCTCCAGAGTTGAAAGACCACCTGTGTGGCCGATGGCAAGGCTTTCCTAAGTGGCGCCGAATATAGCAGCGTATGGACCGACGCCGTACCCATCAGAGCCCTCTCCACCGCGTAAGCGGGGTCGCTCCTGTCGGCATACCACCAGACATTTAGGACCAGCAATTGGGACGCCTGGTAGTAGGAAAGAATATCCGAAGTGGCCAGGCCCCCAGTATAGGTGGACCGGAAGCAGGTCCGCAGGGCAACCACACCGTGCCCCCCTCCCACAGAAAGCGGCTGAGTGCCGAATTGAGGCGCCTGAACCAACCCTGCGCAATCAGGACTGGGTGATTCTGCAGCTGGTATATCAACCGCGGGAGTGCCACCATCTTAAAGATGGCCGACCAACCATGTATGGAGAGGGGCATTCTGGACCAGACTTTAATGTCGTCTCGGGTGCGCTCCCACACCGGGGTAATGTTACGTTCCATCGCAACGGAGGCGTATTCTGACAGGAACACCCCCAAGTATTTCATACCGTCTGTGGCTATTTGGAGCTCCCCCACCCAATCTCCAACGGGCTGCGGGCTGCCGAGTACCCATAGTGTAGACTTCTGAGGGTTCAAATATAGTCCAGATGTTTCACCAAAGATTTGCAGGATTCGCAGGAGCCGAGGCCCCGAGCGCTCCAGGTCGGTCAGGAAAAACAGCACATCATCGGCGTACAACGCTATCCTATCCGTCACTCCCCCGGCCCACTGGAAGCCCCTAAGCTGAGTGTCTATCCGCACCCACGCCGCAAGGGGCTCCATAGCAAGGGCGAACAAATTTGGGGAGAGGGGGCAGCCCTGTCTTGTCCCACGTTCAAGCCGGAAGGAGCGGGAAATCTCCCCCCCCCACTCGCACCGCTGCCATGAGATCTGTATAAAGGAGCCGCTCATATGCCAAAAAGCGAGGGCCCAGGTTGAGACGCCCCAATAGTGCGATCAAATATGTCCAGCTTAGGGAATCGAACGCCCTATCCATGTCAGCTAAGAACAGTGCAGCCCCTTCCCCCAGCCGTCTCCAGGCCGAAACTGCAACCTGCGCCCGTCGTATGTTATGGCGAGTAGCCCGCTGCGGCATAAAGCCAGCCTGGTCTGGATGCACCAGGTCGGTAATGTACGGCTTGAGTCTGTTGGCGAGGGCCTTAGCTAGTATTTTGGCCTCCGTGTTCAGCAGGGAAATCGGGTGATAAGACGCATGGGCCTCTGGTGGTCGCCCAGGCTTCAAAAAAACCACCACCTCTGCATGGCGTCAGTGCGGCAGCAGCGAGCCGGTCTCACGTGCCTCCTCGATAACTGGACGCATGTGCGGGCCCAGCTGAGTCAATTAATGTTTAAAGAACTCGGCAGGGAACCCATTCGGCCCCGGAGCCTTGCTCGGGTTCAGTTCACCCAATGCTGTGGCGAGCTCCTCATCCGACAGGGGGCGATCTAATACCTCGCGAGCCTCATCGGTGATGACCTTGGGAGGAAGGTCGTCTACAAAACGCTGCACCACCTCCGCCTCCAAATATTCCTGTGGCGCATAAAGAGCCTCATAATATGCGGCGAAGCTGTCTGCCAACGCCATCGGCTCCAACAAGGGCTCCCCATCCATACCCACTATCTGGGGCAGTGGCTGGGCGTGCATGACACCCTGGCACAGGCGATGTAACATTTTACTGGACTTATTGCCCCACTGATAAATGCGACTACTCGTAGCTAACCATGCCTGCTTGGCCTCATCTAGAAGCACCGCTGAGTATTGCTGCTGGGCTAGGACCAGCTGTCTCCTGGCCGCTCCACCGTCCTCCTCCCTACCCCTACGCTCCAGCGCCTCTATGTCAGCCTCGCACCGCACTAGGTCCCTACGCTTCTCCCTGCGCGCCGCCGCACACCACGAGATGTCCACACCGCGCAGTGTGGGCTTCATCGCCTCCCAGAACATCACCACGGTATCTACTGTGCCCACATTTACCGCCAGGAAGTGTGCAATTTCGCACGTCATATGGGCCCGGTATGGTCCCTGCGTCAGCTGCCATGAAGACAAGCGCCTTCTAAACGGCTGTCGGGCTCGACCAGTGTCTAGGATCACGTACACCGGCGAGTGGTCAGACAGTGCCCTCTGGAGGATGTCGGCGGCCAGCACTCTATGAACCATGCCCCTTGGTACAAAGACACAATCCAGCCTGGAGAAGGAGTTGCATGCTGCCGAGAAATAAGTATACTCCCTACGCATGCCATGTTTGTACCTCCATGCGTCCACCCAATCCAAGCCCGTGGCCAAAGCCCGCAACCGGGATGTGTGACCGTCTCCTCCCGCCGCCCCACGCTCACCAGTCACACTGTGCCATCTATCCATTGCAACATCCATTACGTCATTCCAATCCCCGCCCACGACGGACATGGCATCTGGCATGTCTACCCACATGGAAAGCAGTTTCTCAACCAGAGGCCATTGTAATGGAGGCGGGGCATATACACTACCAATGAGTACTGGGTCACCCCTGATTTCTCCATGCACAAACACGAATCTACCCTACAGGTCCGTCCACGTACGTTTATGTATAAATGGGACCCTTCGGTGCATAAGGACAGCCACCCCGCGTGATCCTCTAGTGAACCCAGAGTGGTATGCATGTACGAACCCATTCCTCTGCAAACACAGTGCCTTGGTACCAAGCAGATGAGTTTCCTGCAGGAGGAGTACATCCGTCCCCCTCCCCTTGGCCCACGTAAAAACAGCCCCCTGCTTCACTTTATCCAACATGCCCCGCACATTCCAGCACAGAATCCGTGTCCCACCCGGGCCTAACCGCTCCCCCTCACCAGCCACAACCATTGGAGTAATTCAAAGTGTCGCAGCTTCACGCTGCGCCGGCAACCCCGGCATCCCTGTAGACCGTCAGCAAGCAGTAGTTTCAGCGCAAACTTTCTCCCCTTCCCTCGCAAACAAACCCCAACTACCCCCCGCCCCCCCCCACCCCGCACCTCCCAAACTTGGAAGCACCTGTCGTGGTCGGAGCATGATCCCGGCCCCAACTGGGAGCCAAGCACCACCCCCTCCAACTGATCCCATCGCAGCAGCCCATATGGAACTAGGCCGTCGCCTCCTCCCAACCAACCCTTGTGGGGACACCAGCCTCGACAGCATAGTGGCTGGTCCCAACTCATAAAGCATTCAAACAAGTTATAAGTCAGGTCTCACAAAAGTCATGGCACATCCTCCTGGACGTCCTGGGCTCCCCCGTCTCGACGCGTGGCTGGTACTGATTGCAAGCTGCAGCTTGAGCGCGAGCGGCCCCTGCGCTTACGCCGACTTCCCTGGCCTCCCCCGGCATGATTGCTTGCAGAGGAGTCAGAGTCTCCTCCCTTCGCCCTGTTGGGCCGCAGTTTCACAGTTTCATCCGTCCATTGAAAGACCTCCTCCGGGGTGTTGAAGAAAAAAGTGCGGGACTGGAAGATCACCCGCAGCCTTGCAGGATAAAGAAGGGCATACTGGAGCTGCAGACCCCGGAGACGGGCCTTAGCCGTAGCAAAGGATTGACGTTGTTGTTGCACTTGCTTGGTGTAATCCAGAAAGATCAGGATATTGGCATTGTCATAGGTCAGCTTGCCCTTCAAACTCGCCTGCTTTAAGATTGCATCGCTGTCCGCATAATTCAAGAGTTTAGCGATCATGGAGAGCGGGCGCTCACCCGGCGGTGGCTTCTGCGTCAGAGCCCGGTGGGCCCTCTCAATCACAAAGCAGCGAGAGAGAGCCTCCGGTGGAATCCAGCTCTCCAGCCATTGTGTGAGGAAGCTCTCAGCATTCCCTTTCTCACAGTCTTCAGGGAAGCCAATGAACCTCAGGTTACTACCCCTTGCCCGTCCTTCCGCCTCATCCGCCCTCTGTACAAGGCTCTTCTGCGTCCTCTCAAGGACCATGACTCTCTTCTTTAGGGAGGAAACATCATCTTCCACTTTGGTTATTTGTGTCTCTGTGCCCGCTATACGTTCCACAGCGTTCCGCAGGTCTTGCCGGAGGAGCGTGACATCCGAGACCACTGCCCCAATCTTGGCATCCAGGACATCCTGGGACTGCGTGATAGCCGCCATTAGCGCTGCGTTGTCCGGTACTTGCGCAGGGGTGCCTTTCGCTCCAGCCGCCTCCGTGAATTAGTCAATGGGCCCCTGCTTACTCTGGCTGCTGCTCCCCCTCGTCATGTTGTGCTAGACACGGGGCTCGGGCCCGCCACGCTGTCCCGGTCCCAAGTATGGCCACCAACCGTCCGACTCCCGAGGAAGGCAGGGGGGGGAAGAGGCAGCAGACACTCCCAGAGCCGACCTCGCTACGGCGAGTGGTCCCAACCGCGTCAAACCGCCAGCTCTCTCTGGTGTCCCCGGTCGCCAGATGTAAAAAGACCATCAAAAAAAATTACTGATGAAAATTTTGTCACAAACTGCCATTTTGTTTCTTATTCATTTTTTATATTTTTTTTATTTCAACAGTTAGTTTCTTTAGGAAAACCTTGAGGATTCTAAACATATGACCCCTTTCTCAATTTAAAGAATTTTGATTTAATTTTCATAAATCTACAGCTTTCCTGGAACACACATTGGTTTCCTAATAGTTTTGACCACAATCTGGAATAGGTTGAGTGCACAAAATAATAGGAAAAATAGGCTACCTCTTTGAAAAATGCCAAAATGGTGGTAATCAACTCTATATGATCCTGAAAGCTGGAAAGATGGTGACTTCAGCACAGCAAACCGTTCATTGATGCCATTTTTAAGAGAGACAAACACAGGAACTTTGATCAGGACCACTTTTTCCCTATTTTAATCCCAAAAGTCATAATTTAGTCATATTGTGCCTATATTCTCAGTTTCTTCCAGGAAAACCTACACATTCTGGGTACCTTTAGAATTCCCAGAATGTTGGAACAAAAGGACAAAGATTTGGCATGGATACCTTTTGTGAAAAAAGATGTATGATGCCCTAAGTGCAGCCTACTCCAAATAAACAAATAATTGCTCAGCACTGTGGGATAAGGCTCAGCAGTTAAGGGGTTAAACTCACGTCAAATTGACTTACTAATCCTTAGGTAAGGTTAGTATTTGCCATTGATATACTAGTCCACTGGGCATGCTCAGGTTTACCCGACATGTCTTAATAATTCTTAGGTAGTGCTCAGATGTGGCACCCATCAATAGGAATTCTCATGATATGCTCAGTGTTGCAACTTATGATTTGGCAATCCTCCTCTTTTTCGTTAGTACAAAAATGAGCCAAACTATCTCTCCATACCTTAGGAGAGCAAGGGCACAATGAGAAGTGACTCCTTTAGCAATGGCTAGCCTGGACCCCGCCTCTCGCCACTCTTCTACTCTGATTGATGCTGGCATACAATGTGTCAGCAATTGGCCAGCAGGAGGCCAACAAACCAGCTTTAGATTTGAAAGTAATATTGTACATCTAAGAAAGAATAAATCCTTATTTTAGGATTATCTTTGAGGATTTCACTTTCATATGAAACATCTATCATGAGAGGACACTAATGTCCGAAGGATGTATCTTGCCTTCTGGTTGCACCTTTAACAGAGAAACCACATACCAAAAGCAAAACAAAGAACTCGGTCATTAACACATCATACATGTTCCTCATCTCAGTCCCTAAAAGGCATCCCGGTTGCTTGAACCTCTGAAGTTAAGAAAACCATTCCACTAAAGGGGAGACTATAATTAGTGACACACTTTCCCAAACAACTCCAAGTTTTTAATAGTTGGAACAATAGAACTTCTGCACCTTTATATCACTTACACTGAAAAGGTGATTCATGCCTATGTGTATAAGTAGGACACACTAATTCTCCTGTATGCAGATTGATGTTTCCTCTCTGTGATTGGCTGAGTTACTTATCTAAGCTAAATAGCCATATTGATGAGGTGCCTTTCTTTTTATACTATGGGCCTCATTTACAACAATTTGATGCAGGCCAGCACTGCATGTCACTTTGCTGCCCTGTCGAAAGAGCAGGCATGTGCTGTATATATGAGATACAACGCATTACTGTCCTCTTACACTGCGTAAATGCATAAATGGCGGCCTAATGCCAACACATGCACCCATTCACTATGGCGCCAAAGTGCCTGCATTGAAATCAGGTTGTTTTATGCAGGAAGGGACATCTTCTATAACAACTGTTACGCCACCCCTGGGGAGGTGCAGTGGTTTGACGCATTTTCTGATTTATGCTATGTTGTACATCTGGGAATGTGTCAAAAACCATGAGTGCTGAGTGGGAACACCTACCACAAAGCCCATGGCACGCCTCCCCGAGGCAGTGTGGGACAATGCAGTTTGACTTGCGCTGTTTTGCCTTACACCATATCTCCGAGTCCATGAAAAGCCACCCAAGGTGGCTTTTTGTGAACTTGTTGATATGGGTCTGCACTGTGCACCGCCAGAACCTCAGAAAAAGTGATGTTCCAGCGGCGCACTTAGCTAGTAACTATGCCCTTTTGTTATCAGCCATTGACAGACAAGAAAATGACCACTTTTAGAAGCAACGCGCCAAAGCATTTAAGCGTAAAACTTTTCACTGTTTGTAAAAATATAAGTAATTGTTATATTTATCGGAATAGTGATTTCATTGGAATATGTGTCGGCCTCACAATGCCTGTGAGACTGAAATAGATTATATCAATAATAATCATTTGAAGAATAAAATGATTGCTTTAAACTTTAGCACTATATCGATGCATTCTCCTGACCCTGTAATTACCACCGCCACTCAGATGGTCACAGTGTAATAAACAGGCCCCTCACAGTATCACTAAGAGCCTGGATGGAATTTAGGCAAAACATATTTATTTTGTTGGGATTCAATAGTCTTGGTCCCCTATTCAAAAACATGTTTTCATATTAGAACTGTAACCACTCATATGGTTGTCGTATTGAACCTATGGTGAGCAGTCGGAGTCCTTTCTGTTTTCTTTTACTTGTAATACATTTTGTTCTAAAAGATTGTAAAAGTTAATTTTGCATTTTATTACCGAATCGAATTCAATTTAACAAATGTGTAAATTATTGCAAAATGTTAAGTTACATAAAATGAACTCCTCTAGCAAAAGGGACATTTAGAGGTCAGTGAAGCGGGAGCTTTTACCTTGAACTGGCACCATTTGTTTCCATCAGTTTCATGGATCCATCGTCCCAAACGGAGATCATTTTCTGATGTTTGCACCTTAAATGGTTTTACCATCCGAAACCCTTGATCTGGTGGCCTATCAGGCTAAGGATCACCAGGTCGCAGTGGTGGTTAAGTTGATTCCATCACGACTCGTTCACTCATTTTTTTCCTGCCTGGGTTCGCTTTGCAAGGCCTGTTATACCCAGGCCTGCAAACGAACAATGGCCTTAGTGTTGCAGGCTCCAATACTGGCAACATCAACTTAGCCTGTCATCCTTCTGAGGCTGGATGGTAAGGGCCAATTTTGATTGGGTAATAATATTTGAAAATTAAAAGGGGGTTGTGAAGGGCTTTCAATAAAATTGCTAGTTAAATAAATGATTATTATTACATCACATTTAACCTTGGGTTAATCAAGAGGCCCCTGTTGGGAGGTAACCAAAAGCTCAATGTTCAAAGTACTCATGACTCATTGTTATGTGTGCCTAGCAGGCAGACGCTTTAAAAAGCAACCCTGTTTATAAACTCAAACTGTAAAATCCTACTTTTCTGGTGCAAGGCACACACTTGAGATTAAGCTTCAGGGACAGTGTAGGATTGTAGATGTTTTCATTAGAATCTTTAAAATATGTGATGCTTTAAATATTTTGCAATTACATAATTTGTGCACATTCCTAAAATATTTATCAGTGATTGCCAAATACTTCTTACTCTCCTTGTGACAATGTATGAGCTTTTGACCTCTATTTTAGCAATTTATTTATACAGAGCATTTCAATACAATGCCAGTCCTCAATATGAGTAATTCAGAAAGTTTCCAACAAATAGCTAGAATAGAAAACCACAAACAAGAACCAAAATTAAAAATATTTAAAACAGCAATGGTAACATCCTAGCTACCTGTGAATAAATATTATCATTTCAATAGGTCAGAATAGGAAATAACTAAAGCAATCATCGTCTGCGCACTATTATAATATTTAGAAAAAATCGTATTTAGTTATAAACATGACATTTGTTAAATAAGCTGTAGAGGTAATTTTATTAAAACATTTTGTTTTCTGCCCAAAAACTAGAACCAACCACTTTCTTCTCCACTGGCAGTAATTAACTCTTGCATGAGGATTAAATATGTTTTCTGGGAGTGGAAACTAAGCGTGGCCTCCTGATAAGAAGGCCCGGAGGAGTTAATTACATGCTATCTTCTCCTACCGGTCTTGAAATATGGATGAGGAGATCGGACAAAAACAGGAGTCCCCCTCAAGACCAAACTTAGGCCTGGATATTTTGGATGTTGATAGAAAACATGAGATGTGAAAGAGGGAGGGGGGAGCTCTTAAATAGTGACTTGTTCCCACACAATCTGATTCTACTCAGAAGAGGGGTCTTACCTCAGAACCAACCAGTATTAGTTTTGAATGGTGTTCCGTAAGTTCAGTAGGACAACCAGTGAATGTGTTTTAATAGTTCCACAGGTTCACACTGCCGTCCTCTCATCGTAAAAGATTCCCAAGAGCAAGAATTACTTGAATTGTTTTCATAAACTGAAATAAAGGGTTACAAATGAAGGCTGGCTTATCTGTAGGATGTTTTTCAGGTGAAGATTAAAAATGGTCACCTTTCCCTGGCTAGTGTGCTGTATAAGAAAGAATTCCCACCACCGGCACATTTGAGAACAACAGCACAGCTAAACCAATTTGCAGCATCTGCCTGGGGAATGTCTGAGAACTTGAATCATGCTTTTCCGCTGTATCTCAGCTGTGGACATTATCTGTTTGTGATGAAAGCTTGATTCAACATGAGCACTGTACTGCCCTCATGTCTCTTCTTACTCCTTGTAAATCGCCCAGCACTTACCACCACTATCTGCACCCAGTAATTCAACCCTTGTCTTGGTCACTACTATCACCCTGTTCTCCCCATTACCCCCCGCACACCGCTCCCTAATCACTTGTATTCTGCACTGAACACGTCTTGCATCTTGGGATCCCAACCCACTTGTCTCCTACACACCTTTATTATACGGCATTTATAAAGCGCAATGGTTACGCCATCTCGGTGTGTCCCCGCGCTGGGTGAGATACAGAGGGGCCGAACTCCTCACTACGCCATTACATACTGCAAGGAAACAGGTGAGTTTTCAGCATCCTTCTAAAGTTGGTCTCAGAGCTTTCCAGCCTAAGTTTTAGAGGAAGCTTGTTCCAGTACTGAGCGTCCCAGAACCTAAACGAACGGCCCCCCATCCTAGCCTTCTTGACCTTGGGGATTACCACAAGTCCGGTGCCGATAGATCTCAAAGACCTTTCTGGCACATAACTGATGACTAGGTCACTCAGATAGGATGGGCTAGCGTTATTGAGGATGCGATGGCAGGTGCAAAGAGTCTTGAACATCACCCTTTGCCTCACGGGTAACCAATGCAATGTGTTGAAGCTGCCCTCCTAGGCTGATTAAGAACAAGCCGTGCAGCGGCATTCTGCAGTACCTGCAGTCGGCCGAGACTCTTTTCAGTGGCACCAAGATAGAGAATATTAGCATAGTCGAGGCGTTATAAGCGCATGAACCATGGTCTTACGTGCCTCTAAAGGAAGCAGATCCAAAGTTTTGCGCAAACACTTCAACACCCCAAAACACTTGCTGGTTACCCTTCTTATATGTCATTCATAGGAAAGGGCAGGGTCAACCCACACCCCCAGATTTTTCGCCTCGTTCCACGGAATGGGCGTTAGGCCCAGGCTCGAAGGCCACCACTCCTCAGACCAGCTCTTGCCTCTGCCCCCCACCACCAAAACCTCAGTTTTGCTGCCATTCATTTTAAGGGAGTTCTTGTTCATCCATGAAGCAAGCTCCTGCATACAAGCCCTGAAATTCGATGCCGCGTGTTCCAGGGCCTGTGATAAGGAGATCAACAGCTGGGTGTCGTCCGCATAAGAGACGACCCCAACTCCAAAGCTCTGCACTATTTCTGCGAGCGGGGCCATATATAGATTAAACAGCGTGGGGCTCAGGGCAGAGCCCTGAGGCACCCCCTGCTGCAGTTCAATATCTCTGGAGTGGTGCACACCCAGTCTGATCTGGAAGCTACGACCTGTCAGAAAGGACTTTAGCCATTATCCTTATCATCTTGAGCAACACACCCATTGGAACCATGATTATCCAGGCATTGCATTGGGTTCTTCCTCCTCCTAGACGCCCAACCTCTCAGCTAACTGCACTATTCACCACATAGCACTCTGTGCTTCTCACACAATTGAGCCACATAGTCCTTATTCGATTACTTTCTGCACTCTCTTTTGCAAGTAAGAAGTACAGGAAGCTGATGTAGATTTGTAGTTTATTCGTAAGGATAGACCCTAAGATGTCACTGGAAGAAAAGCTCAGCTCCAACTGAACTTAACATTCCTATGTACACACAGTGGAGTAACCAACATTCCACCAGAATTAAAGGAACAGTAGTGAACATTGAAACAGGAGAATGTAACACATCTTTTTTCCTAATAAAAAAAAACAAATAAAAAAAACTATGTACAATATAATGAAACATGAGTTCATTCTATATACAAACAAAGTTACAGCATGTAATCTTTAAGCTTAACAGGTTTCACAATAATTCGTCCTGACAATCTTCTTGGCTTAGGAATCCTCCTTTGAAAGTTCAGATGACATGGGTTGAACCAGGGGAGAATGAACAGAATTTGAAGCAGAATTGGAACCAGACTCCTTCAGTGAACTGTTAGGCATCTTTTCCAACCAAAGATTACGTTCCAAATCATTGCACATAACAACATTGCATAAATTCCATTTTTGCCCGTCATCCAGCAGTACACAATTACCCAATAATTTTAACACCTTCTTGGGACGAGACCATCTGGAAGAACTATCCTTTGATAACCCAAAGCGAGAAGATCTTACCAAATCACCAACATGAAAACTACTTACACGTTTCACAATTTTGTCATTATGCCTGTCCACATATTTCTTCTGGTAAGTGTTCATTCTACTGTTGAGGTTTTCTTTATAATCACGACCAGCAGAAATCTTAAGCATCCATGCAGGAGTCACCTTATTACCAGCAGAACGCCCCTTTAAAAGATGGAATGGAGACACCATGGTAGCAGAGTGTGGAGTAATCCTATAACTCCAAACCATATTTTTGACAGCAATCTTGCAATCATTACCACCTGTCACAGCTAATTGTATGCAATCCTTTAAAACACGGTTGAACCTTTCTACCATGCCGTTCTCCCTAGGGCAATAAACAGCAGTAGTAATGTGTTTTATACCACATAAATGTAAGTAACTTTGAAATTCTGAAGCAATGAACTGTGGACCATTATCAGTTGTGATGCTCTCAGGGAAACCTTCCCTATGGAAAACCTCTTCACAAAAGTTAACGATACTGGAAGCTTTAACTTCCTTGACAAATGCAACCTCTGGCCATTTGCTATAATAATCCATTAACACAATGGCAAACTTCCCAGCAATGCTGAACGGACCACAGATATCCATGGCTAATTTCTGCCATGGTCTGTCAGGAAATGGGGCAGAAGTAATCATAGTTTCTTGAGAAACATGAGATTTATCACTACACGTACAAGCGGCACAATTCCTTACACACCTTTCGACATCCTTGTCCATACCTGGCCACCAGAAATCACACCTACATCTTCTTTTCATGCCTGACATGCCTGAATGACCTTCATGCATAAGATCCAGTAACTTATTACGTAAGGAAGACGGTACTACAAGTTTATCGGCTCTCCTAACCACACCAATATCAAGATCGTAAGAAAGTTCAGCCCATACTGTTTTATATTCAGACAAGTCAGAATTGCTCCAAGAGAAGTTATTGCATGGTGCTGTTAAGTGTCCAATTACTTCCTTCAATGTTACATCATCCTGAACAGCTTGTTTCCATACTTCCAAACTAATAGCACCATTACAAGCTTCATCTACAGTAGCAATTGACCAGTTCTCATCTTGTTCTACCACATCATCATCATTTCCAACAGGAAGTCGAGATAAACAATCTGCATTGACATTTTTGATACCAGGTACATATTCCATTGAAAAGTCATATTCTTGTAATTTGTAAATCCATTTAGCAATCCTAGGCGTGGCTTTCCCTGCACCCTTAGTAGAAAAAATATCAACAAGGGGTTTATGATCTGTTCTCAACTCAAAATTAGTGCCCCAAACATAGTTCCTGAAATAATTCACACCCCAAAAACAAGCTAAAGCTTCTTTCTCGATAACAGAATAAGAAGGCTCAGCACCCTTCAACGTACGTGAAGCAAAAGCTACCACCCACTCGAATTTGTCTTTCCCTTGCATTAAAACAGCTCCACGTCCATATGCACTAGCATCTACCACGATGATCGATTTCTTGTTGGGATCATAAGGTTTAAGTGCAACAGCACTTGCAATTTCTTTTTTTACATCATCAAACACAGACTGACACTCGGTAGTCCATAAAAATTTCGCACCCTTTTTCATTAATAATCTTAAACAAAAGACTTTCGATGCAAAGTTAGGCACAAATTTTGAATAATACTCGGCAAGACCTAAAAAAGAACGAAGTTGGTCTTTATCAGATGGTGCCGGAGCATTCTTGATGGCATCTAATAAATTTTTTTTAGGTTTAACACCATCGGCAGATAGAGTGTGTCCAAGATATTCTTTTTCATTGGTGGCAAATTTGCATTTCTCAGCAGCTACTGTCAACCCAGCCTTTTGAAGTTTACCTAATACATCATGCAGAATCATGTTATGGTCACTTTTATCTGCGCCCCATACAAGTACGTCATCTTGAAATACTAACATGTTAGGTATACCTTCAAGAACCTTGCACATGACTCTTTGAAAAACGGCTGAAGCAGAAGATAAACCAAAAGGCATTCTCAAGAACTGAAATGCACCTTCAGGAGTGATGAAGGATGTCAGATGGCGAGATTCGGGATGTAATTTTATCTGATGGTAGGCATTAGATAAATCAATTGATGAGAAAAATTTTGCATCTTTAACAGAGGCAACCATTTCATTGATTTTGGGTAAGGGATAGCGATCCACCCAAATATTTTTGTTCAAATCTCTTAAATCGACACACATGCGCAATTTTCCGTTAGGTTTTCGTGCCAAAACCACTGGACTAAGCCAATCAGATGCTTCAATTGGTTCAATAATGTTTTGATGACAAAGGCAATCTAGTTCTAATTTGAGTTGAGATCTTAACACTAATGGCACATTACGTACTTTATGGACAATAGGTATACAATCAGGTTTAAAAATTATCCTATGTTTAAATTTTCTGAGACATCCTAATTTAGGATTAAACAAATCAGGAAATGTTCTATGCCATTCTAACACTGCATTGTCGTCCTGAGTTACTAAAACTTCCTCCAAAGTTTTTTTATGCCAATTAGGAGATAATAAAACCTGATGTGGATGATTTGGATCAAGAGTCATCCCTAAATTCCATAGTTCCTTCCACCCTAATAATGCTCTACCTTTTTCCACAACATAGACGGTTCCAAGGGTACTCCTATCTTTAAAAATGATTTCCGATGTAAAACACCCAATTACAGGTAATTTAATACATAAATAACCCACAGGAGATCTTTGTGAATGAACTAAAAATGGTTTACCACGAGTTTCCCACATGGTCTTATCAATAATGGTATATAATGAGCAAGAATCAGCCCAGAGAAATAACTTGTGGTTATTGATAGTGACCTCACATTTAGGAGGTTGAATTTCCTCAGAGATTTGATTAACCTCATCATCATTCCAAATAGTCATAACTTCAATGTCACTATCGCTATTCGAGTAAACAGATTCGTCAATAAAATTGACAGAACTTTTCCAAGCATTAGGATTCCCTGATCTGCACATTTTTGCAAAATGACCAGATTTGTTACATTTGAAGCAAGTGACATTTGACGCAGGACACCAAGAATTTTCAGTGGTATGCTTGGTATTCCCACATCTGAAACAAAACTGCCTATTATTTGGAATCACAGTCTTACTAGAAGATGATTTGTTGTATGACATAGTGCTTTTGTTGATACCAGAAAAATTGCGAGGTTTAACTCTAATATCACGCTTAACAGTATATCTATTATCAAAAGTTTTTGGCTTACTGGATACTGTACATACATCACTAGAATCTTTGTTATCAGTTAATTTACGATCTGTACTATGTATATTGTTTAACTCTTTAACATAACGTGAATTGTTTTCAACTCTCCTAGCAACAGAAATAGTTTTATGAAGAGATGGGTCTTTCAAGTCAAGCAATTTCTCCTGAATTTTAACATTGTTGGTTCTATTAATGAACTGATCTCTTATGATTTCTTCATGTAATTCTTTAAATTTACAAGTAACTGCTAACCTTCTTAAGTCAGTAACACACTGTTCTACTGTTTCACCAACTGTTTGTGCTCTCGAAAAGAATTTATGTCTTTCTACAACAATACTGGTTTTCTTACCAAAATTTTCTTCTAACGCATTAAGTGCATCAAGATATTCATCAGATAAAACCGGTTCAAGCTTTGAACAATCAAATACAACTTCTTCTTCACTGAGATCTTCATCTCCGCCCACACACACTTTTGAGTTAACATTAGATACCGTGGGTAATGTTTTCAGTACTTTCCTACCTTCAACACCAAGACTGTGCTTGAGTAAGGCTAATTTCCGTGAGGAAAGGAATACTTCTCCTCCAATTGCCTCCAAATAAGTTTCAAAAGATTTGCGCCAATCCTCCCAATTCATAGGAGGTACACCAGGATCTTGTAAGAATTTAGGTGGAGCTAGAATATTATTAGTTTCAATGTTGAGTAATGACTAATTATAAGGTATACATAATAGACATAACAATAATAATAATACAGACAATGTGAATATTTTGGAGGAAGAAAGAAAAAAAAAAAATTAACAAACAAAAAGTAGTCACCGTTGTCTGTGTTGATTTCAAGGAGAAAATACTGAAGAAGTGTTTGTTGTAAAGGTTAATAAAGTATCTTCTTTTTTTTTTTACTAATGTATCCCAGAATACATTGCCAATTTCCCAGAGTGCATTGCGAAATAGATGAGGAAAAAACGAAGAACAATGGCAGGTGAGTGTATCGTATTAATCCTGTAATTGTAGTTAGGGTTAATCTAAAGATAAACTGACCGTATGTTTTAATAAGTTCATTCAATAAAAGAAATGCGAGAAGTGGATTATTTGATCCAAGTCGATTATTTGCTTCCGTTTAGTTGAACATCGTTCAGTTTATATTGAGACAACGCGGAAAATCGGCAATAGCGCGTTGCTAGGTAACCGGGAACACAAAATGGCCGCTACACGACGTAGAGTCGTTGCATCATATCCGCCTGACGTTGTCCATAGTCTTCCGCCTGACGTTGTTTGGAGTTCTCGAGTGATGGCGCCGATGTAAGAAGAGTCAGCTGGAGATGTTGTGCGCGCGTACACTCGCTCGCGCTGTTGAACAGGTGCTGAATGACTTTTAAAAGATGCAATTTAAAAGTGCTTCAAGAATTTAGTTCCCAGTTTTCTCAAATTGTAACATAACCTCCCAAAAGTAAATGGACAATATGCAGCAATGTTTCTATATTGCAGTGTCTTAGATAAACGCCGCTTTTCAGCATTTACAACCGCTTTTCAGGGTTTACAAGCAGTGGAACTTAAAATAACAAGATAATAAAAAAAAATAATCACAACTCACTTCTTGGTATAGTCACTGCTTGAGACATTGCTTTTTCAGGAAATCGTTTTGGAGGTTTCTCTTTTCCTTTGTTTGTTTGTTGTTAAGACGTCTCTCTGGTTTTCTATTTTTCCTTGTAGAAAAAAAAACGATTTTTTTAAAAAATATATATGAAGACATCAAAGGGTCAGATGGGTTGTTTTCTCCCTCGTCGCCACTTTTGCAAGTAAGAAGTACAGGAAGCTGATGTAGATTTGTAGTTTATTCGTAAGGATAGACCCTAAGATGTCACTGGAAGAAAAGCTCAGCTCCAACTGAACTTAACATTCCTATGTACACACAGTGGAGTAAACAACATTCCACCAGAATTAAAGGAACAGTAGTGAACATTGAAACAGGAGCATGTAACACTCTCCACCCTTGAAAATGTTCTATCTTCTTTCTTTTTTAGCCCAACCAAGATAAAGCCAATCTTTTCAGCTTTTCTGTAGTAAGGCGGTGTTCCTTAACCTTCACTAACACACAACAGAGGTACAGCATGGGGAACTTCCCTAACACAAAGAATGGTTAATGGTACAACTTGTGCAATAGTAGTGCAAGGTTGCCTCTGTATGAGAACTAAGCATCACTATTTCTAACCATGGGCTTTCACCTCTGCATATTGCCCAAGCTTGTGAGGATTTTTCACTATATCAAAGCCAAAAATAATGTCAACGACAATGATTTTGGGGTTTCAGGCAAGTTTTCCTACTTTGTGGTTTGGTGTGTGCATCTTGCCATGCTGAAGTGGACCACTTGAGCCTCACTTCCTAGTGTCTCTATTACACTGACCAAGAGCGGCTATGAATGACCACTACCTGGATCTCACCTAAGTGAGTTTTCCTCTTGGAAGTGGATTGGCGACTCTTTTCCTGTCAAAGTGGGTACACATCCTGGCTGGTAGTGCCTTTTGGAATTATATTTATATTTATTTGTTTCACTTTCTGAGAAAGACTTCTATGGTTGAATGGTCAAGCAGTAAATAGTAAGTAACCTTACTCTGGCTAAACACAATCTACTAATTTTGGATGTAATTTAATTGTAATGTGAACATCATTAAATGAATTGAAAGGTTTGATGTGTTGGCAGCTTCTTATAGATATTGATACAACAAAGAAGCATTTATATGCTACACAATACCTTTTGAAATATATCATACATAACGCACTATCCAAATCCTTGGTCTTCTTTGGTATGCCATTTATTCAAAATGCCCAGAGAACAGAATCAGTACTGTATGCTTGTTGATGCTTGATGGCACTACAGGTTTTACAACTACTTAGTTTGTAAAATAGCCCACATTTTTGCTCAGAAGCTGCCATCGGCACTGACGAAGCTCATTATACTGTGGGAGCAGAACACAAATGTAATGCCCCCCAAAACTTAGATCACCCAAATTTAACTTAGAAGATCTTCTCCATTACTCTCTCTTGATAGTGCAATAAAGAACACCACTTTCAACCAGAACCAACAACAATTTAGCAGAGTTGCAAATAAATAACTGGACTGGATTCACTTAATAACTGTGTTCTAGAGCAAGAGTAAATGAAGGAGTTTTATTACATAATCTCAAATAAGCAATACAGAGATGTCCAAAATAAATGCCATGAAGGCTCAAATGAGGAATACGTAGTCAGGAAATCAGAATTCTTTCTAAGTCCCAATGTACAACAAAATCATAAAAGAAACACACAAAATCCCTAGGTATTTAGGAAGTCAGTCTAATTCTTCTGAATAAATGACAGAATCTCTACTACAATAGGAAAGTCATCAAAACTATCTCTCACTCCCAAACTCAAGGGTTTGTTCTATACAGATTCTGCATATCAAGTTGACATAAAAAACTTTCAGCGTGGTTTGATCCCATGGATGATTTGTTTTGACAAATCAGAGAAATCTACATAAAAACAATACAAGTTAGCACTACCCTATTTTCTAAGATAGATTTCAGCAGCCTCAGCAACACAGCGTCATAGGAAGTGCAACTAAATGCAAAATTTTTAAAACAATAAACCTTACAACAGCCATGGAAAGCTAAGCCAAGCAACAGTACAGCAGAAGAACAGAAACACCATGACATGTTACAAATTGTTAACAAACACTAGAAAGTTTATTCAAAACACATGCATAATTGAGAAATACTCTTTGATATCAGCTTGTCTCTTGTTCCGCTGAGCCTGTAGGGACAGAAGACATCACAGGGGAAGGGTATGGGAGAGGGAAGAGCAGGAGTAAATTGAGCAGCATCAACCAGCTTCCAAACTAACTAGTTTAGCACATTTCTGGAAATGTGGAGCGACTGAACTTCATTAATAAACAAACTTCTGCATGGTAAACTAAATTTGTTTCAACTACAATCATTATTTTAGTACCTCTTTTAAACCTAATTTTAAAAAATCATTATTTATTCATTAAAATTGTTCATAACTAAAAACACTACCACAGTGCTGAATACTAAGGCTGCCACAGCCTTAATTCCCCCTCATGCATCTTTAATCCACCACCAATCACTCCATTCTTCTCAAACTCATTACTGAATGTTATTTATTGTCCCTGCTGTGTCCATTTGTCACTCACCTTTTTGTTTTTCTATTTTGCCTTCTTTCCCCAGTTGTGTTTTTCTCTGTCTTATTCAGGGTTAAATTCTCAAGAGGAAAAAATATCTTACTCAGAGTTAAAGTCTGATGAGGAAAAATACTTGGTGGTGCCCAAAAATAGGTGACAATGGTTCTCACTCTCAACTACTGAATCAAATTATGTACTGGATTTGATCCTTTGCCCACCTTTAGGCCCTCCACATCTTTCTATTTGCTACGAAGAAACTAAGAGAACCACAGGATGTAGAAAATAGAAAGAGGAAACATGGCCCATGAAGTCCTATTCCCTTTTTAGGGCTCGCCTGCTGATGCGCTCTTGCGCATAGCTGGCGAAGCTCTATAGGGGCCTAAACAGAGTTTAACTACTGGCTATTCTACTGGCGATTCCTTGCAGTGCATGTGCTTTTTAACTCATTGCGCAAGCGCAATGAGTTAAAATGCGCGTACACAGCATCAAATCGTCAGCTTGGTGCCGCCAGCAGCTCTTCCCGCTCCGCCCACTGCTGCATATCAAAGGCTTTTTCACGGCCGGCCGCCCGTGACTCTCGTTTCTGCCGTGCTTGTTTTGCTCTCTCTCCTCAAGTCCTCTGATGCTCTTCTCTCCCTGCCCACAGCGCGCAAAGGCTTTTTCACGGCCGGCCGGCCGGCCGTGACTCTCGTTTCTGCCGTGCTTGTTTTGCTCTCTCTCTCCTCAAGTCCTCCGATGCTCTTCTCTCCCTGCCCACAGCATGCCCCGTCTCGCCTTTATTTTTGCTCTCTCTGTCTCCTCAAGGCTTCCCCGGCGCTCTTGCGCATTATTCCGCCAGCTGCAGCAGTCTTGTTCTGTCTGAACGAGCAATAATAACATCATTTGAGACCAGCATTGCAACCGACCTGTTATTATCCTTGCTTGGAAAAGACTGTAGCGCTGTTCTTTAGGATGTTGACACTCTTTTCCATACCCTCCCCCAGGCATCACAGTTAAATTAAAGTGATGTGGTAGTCAGCTGTTGCATTTTGTGAACCCGCTCGCGCCCCCAGAGGACAAATACACTTTTGATGTGAAAATCTGCACTTTTATAAATGCCATCCTGCGGGCCGGCTTTGGCCTGGGAAAGGTGCCTGGCTTTGGGGCGGGGGAGCTTTTAAGGTTTCTAGTGCTTTGGTTAATGAACAAATTAAATGCTCCTAACAGGAAGTGGGCTCTGATATCACTCCACCGACTGGCCCACCTGTCCGGGCGGCTATTGTCCCCTTCAGTCGAGCACCATTTGCACAATAAGGAGGGGGCTGTTTGATCAACAAGCTTCCCCTCCGTCCCTGGTGCCAGGAAGTCACACACCTACGGGCTCATCCACAGACCCCTGGTGATGGTTTCTGAATACCCCTTCACACCTGCATATCCTACAGGAGACACAGTAACACAGAGGAGTAGCGACTGCCTCATAACCATGCTTTTTGGCAGGGTAACGCTGCACGTGGTATGTTGCCTGTGGATTAAATCAAGCACACAGGAGCAGTTTATATAGGTCGTATGCGGTTTAGTCAGGTTCACAGCCTCCCGTGTTTCAGCAGATTAGGTTATTTAGGCGGAAGGTGAAAGCGATTTTCCCAGGATCACACACTTTCCCCAAGTGTCTCTTCGTGGTTTCAGACAGCTTAATCACTTTACCTAATGCCGTCCGGCAGGTTTGACCTACTGACATTTAATGGTTAGCAGGGTTGCAAACTTTACTGCGCCTGGTAATTACCCGATGCGATAATCATCCTTCCTATTCTAATTACAACCCCTGTGCAAATAGGTGCTTGCCTAGTGTTCACAATTTAACGGTCACTTATAACCAGACCGGTAGCTCCTTGTTAGTACAGATGTAGCATTACTTGCTTGTTGAAAACACTATCCCTTGGACATCTGTTACAACAAGATGGCACACATTCCACATAATATGCACAGCCTGACACAGCACATCATGTCGAGGTACATATACTTTATCAACACATTTTGTGGCTGTGAACTTTATGGTAAATGTGTCTCTTTGAAATCTGAATGAAGATGTAAGCCATGTTAGTTAATATATTTTATGCTACACATTCTCATACATCAAAACTGCTTAGTAGCACCTTATGTTGATGACGTGGACTGTTACAGAGCGCTGCTTTGACTTGGCGAGCAGATGTTAGCGCAACCTTCCTTTTTGGCAAAAAAAGTACAACAAACCCTTAATTCAGCAATTGATTCAATCAGCTGGTTTACGTATCGCAGATAAAAACCCCATTAAACAATGATCCCCAGTAAAAATACCATTGTCGCTAACATGCAAAAACCACTAACAGCGTCACATGAGACACATTATTGGCCCGATTCATAAAGACTTTTGTGCAAATGTATGACGTGAGAGTGCGTATACAAGTTATATATATGGTTTTAGTTTTCAGTGCAACAGCTTCCAATTCATAACATATACATTTACTATATTGAACTACTACACTGCCATGGACACCTGACACTCTACCATCAAAACATAGTTGAGATGACCCATCCAAGGTAGCCAATTATTTCTCACACCTATTGGCTCTACCTTATTTGTTCGGCAGCATCAAGAAAAAAAATGGACCTGGGGATCAACCAATTCATTAAAAAAAGGTTTTTTCAAGGGCCCCAACCCAGTTGAAATTGAAGGGGTTAACTTGTTGAAATGGCATCCACCAGGAATAGAAAGAACTAAAGCAGGTGTGTGCCACTACTGTGGACACGTTGATAAGCAGTTGCACGCCTGAGCCCTCCACACACAGACACACATGCACGCATACTCACACATGCAGGCTCTGCTCTCTGTCTCTTCCCCTCTCACACACATGCACACATGCACATTCTCTCTCTCTCTCTCTCTCACACACAGGCATGCACATATGCACATTCTCTCTCTCACAAACACACACACGCACAAACACATGCTCTCTCTCTCTCTTTCACACACACCCACGCACGGACACATGCGCGCTCTCGCTCTCTCACATGCATGCACGCACACATGGACGCTCTCTCTCCCTCTCTCACACACAGACATACACACACCCACCCACACTGCCAGGCCTCCAGAACTGGTGGCGTGGTGGGGGTAGTACGTGGTGTGCAGTGCCGAAGCACCATTGACTCCTGCTGTTTACAGTAAGACCTTCACTGGTGCTTTTAGCTTGACTGTGGTATGATACAAGAACCCCTTTTCTCCCTTTCAGGCCTCCAGCACTGGTGGTGTGGTGGTGTGGTGGTGGCAGTGTGCAATGCCGAAGCACTTTTGACTTCTGCTATGCATGGTAAGGCATTCGCGAGCGTGGCAGTGCCTAATCTGAACACCTTCACTGCTCTCTCTTGGAGCACCGAAACACTGCTGTGAATAGTCACAATATGTTCATGAGTACAACCATACACACAGCCAAACACACAACAACACACACATAACCACACACACAACCACACACACACATCCACACACAAACCACACACACAGAAAACCTCACACACACAAAACCACACACACACAACCACACACCCAACAACACATCCACACATCCACCCACAACTGCACCCACAAATGCACCCACACACAACTACAACCACACACACACACAACCACACACACAGCCACACACACAACCACAACCACACACACAACCACACACACACAACCACACCCAACCACACATCCACACACACAACCACACCCGAACCCGCAACCGCACCCGCACCCACACCCAACCACACACACAACCACACATACAACCACACACACACAACCACACACACACAACGACACACACAACCACAACCACACACATGCAACCACAACCACACACATGCAACCACAACCACACACACACACACACACACACACAACCACACAGACAACCTCACAATCGTCAGTGCACGCTTTCACTGGGCACAAACACCACCAGCCATCAGTGCACGCTTTCACCGGGCACAAAAACCACCAGCTGTCAGTGCACGCTTCCACCAGGCACACACCACCAGATGTTAGTGCACGCTTTCACCAGCCACACACACCACCTGCAGTCAGTGCGCACACCCTGTCACCCTCACACCCTCACCCTCACACCCCCTCACCCTCACCACCCTCACCCCCTCACCCTCACACCCCTCACTCACCCTCACACCCCCTCACTCGCCCTCACCCACCCTCACACACCTTCACACCCCCTCACACACACCCTCACACACCCTTACCCTCATCCCCTCACACACCCTGTCACTCTCACACTTTCTCACCATCACACACCCTCACATCCTCTCACCCTCACAAACCCTCACCCTCACCCACCCTCACCCTCACTCCCTCACTCATCCTCACCCCCTCATCCTCACACACCCTCACTCACCATCACACCCTCACCCCCCTCACAACCCTCTCACCCTCACTCAGCCTCACACCCTCACCCTCACACACCCTCACTCTCACACACCCTCCCCCTCCCTCACCCTCACTCACCCTCACACACTCACACACCACTCACCCTCACACCCCCTCACCCTCACACCCATCACCCTCACACCACTCAGTGCTACAACACATATTGTGTTACAATAGGTGTCACATTTGCAAAAGATAAAACTATTGGCATTGTAAATAACAAAGCTATTAATTTCGCTATTTTCAAAACAAGCACATAAATAAAAAAAGTGTCCTTTACAGTCCAATAGCTCAAACTTTCCTAATGCGAGACCTATTGCATTGCTGTGCTTCTCTCCCCTGCTGCACTCTCCTGCTCTCTAGAGATGTGGCCTAACGACCACAGCTGCCATCTAAGTCACATAAATACGAAACATGTTGCATTCCAAATGCTATAGGTGTCACATTCGCAAAAGTTATAACTATTGGCATTGTAAATGACAAAGCTATCAATTTAGCTATTTTAAAAACCAACAAATAAATAAAATATTTGTCATTTACAAGACCAATAGCTCCAACTTTTCTAATGCGAGACCTATTGCATTTCCAATGCTTGTTGTTCCTGTCACTACCTTCATGACCTCTAAGACGAAAGGGTTGCAAGACCTCTGTTATGGAAACCAAAGGACTAACCACATCTAGCAGCTGTTATCTAATACTACATATAGTTGGCATCCATACCCTTTTTTCAGAGGCCTAATCTTTATACAGTGGCGGCTTGCAGTGGGAGTGCTGTGGGACGGTGAGCGGGCGGGGGAGGGGCAGGGTGGGAGGGTAGTGGAGTCGGACATACGACATCCACGAGTAAAGTAAGTAAAACTATATAAATAAAAATGTAAATGATTGTTTGTTCAAAATCGCAAATCTCTGAAAGTACTTCACCGATTGCTTTGAAATGTTGACACATCGTTGGATTCAAATACGCGTGTGTTTTTTTATACACAACGTTGGATTCCAATACGCGCGTGTCGAATACGCACATGTTTTTAATCGAAAGCCCGAACAGGCACATCAAAATGTCAATGTTCGTTTGTTCAAAATCGCAAATCTCCAAAAGTACTTCACCGATTGCTTCAAAAATTTGACACAACGTTGTATTCGAATACGCGCTTTTTTTTATATACACAACGTTGGAGTCCAATACGCACGTGTCGAATACGCACGTGTTTTTAATCGAAAGCCCGAACAGACACATAAAAATGACAATGTTTGTTTGTTCAAAATCTTAAATCTCCGAAAGTTGTTCACAGATTGCTTTGAAATTTTGACACAACGTTGGATTTGATTAAGCACGTGTTTATATATACAGAATGTTGGGTTTGAATATGCGCTTGTCCAATACGCACGTGTTTTTAATTGAAAGGCCGAACTGACCCTATTGATTTGGTTACTGCGCAACAGCTACAAGGGACGCATAGGGACAATAGTCTACATGTATTAGGATGGACAGTTGGTCTCAGGATGGCAGACCGGGAAGTGGGTGGAGGGAGGGGGGAGGAGTTGGTTGACTTTAGAACATCATGAAAGTACGCATAGAGACAATAGTCTACATATATTAGGATGGACAGATGGTGTCAGGATGGCAGACCAGGAAGTGGGTGGAGGGACAGGGGAGGAGTTGGTTCACTTTGCAACATTAGCCTGCATTTATATATACACAACGTTGGATTCGAATACGCGTGTGTCCAATATGCACGTGTTTTTAATCGAAAGGCCGAACAGACCCTATCGATTTGGTTGCTGCGCAACAACTACAAGGGATGCATAGAGACAATAGTCTACATATATTAGGGAGGACATTTGGTGTCAGAATGGCAGACCGGGAAGTGGGTGGAGGGAGGGGGAGGAGTTGGTACACTTTGCAACATTAAGAAAGGACGCATAGAGACAATAGTATACATTTATTAGGATGGACAGTTGGTGTCAGGTTGGCAGACTGGGAAGTGGGTGGAGGGAGTGGGGAGGAGTTGGTACACTTTGCAACATTAGCACATGTTTATAGATAACCAACGTTGGATTAGAATACACACGTATACAATACAAGCATGTTTTTAATGGAAAGGCCGAACACGCCCTATCGATTTGCCTGCTGCGCAGCAACTACAAGGGACGCATAGAGACAATAGTCACAAAAACATACTGTATACCCACAAGCATTGTGAAATTAAACATATTAGAAACGTGCGCTTACTCTTTTCTTTCTCTTCCATTTAACCACACTGAGCCACAGCAACGAGTGGCCAGGTACAGTAAGTAGATAAATAAAACTATTTACCTTGCGCTCAGTGCATCGGCAACTCAGCGATGCAGGGAGCGCAAGGTAAATTGTTTTATTTATTTATTTACCTATTTTACTCGTGGACCTAGTATGTCCGATTCCACTACCCCCACCCTGCCCCTCCCCCTGCCCAACTGCCCGCAGCACCCCCACTGTGAGCCGCCACTGTTTTTAGACTTCCTGAAAATAGTCTGCAGTGCCGCACAAGACTAACATTGCCCTCTGTGGTAATCAATGGAGTAGACTGAAAAATAGAATACCCCCACATTGACCCATTCATAGTAATACATGTGCCAGTAAAGTGAGTGACACCAACTCTTGCTGTGAAGTGCCATGGAGAATGTACCTATGGAGAAAATGTGTGAAAATTGGTGAAAAATGATGAACCTTACAGAACGATTTTAAAGGAATTTAGCCAACAACCACACATTTACCAGTACTGGCTTATTCCTCTCATTAATCTATTCATCTTCTTCCTTTCCTTTTATGCATCTTTACTTCCTTCTTTCCATCATCTTTCCTTTGTTTTAATGCATGTTTCATTATTCCTTTCCATCTTTCTTTTCTTCTGTCTATTCTTCTCTCATTCTATCTGACTTTTTTCTAGTTTTCCATCCTTCTCAATTTCCATTTATTCTTATCATGCTCATGTTGTTCCTTCACAACTTCTTTGCATCTTTTCTTTTTGTATTCCTTCCAATATTTAATACTTTTATCTCTTCTTTCCTTCAGTCGCCCATCCTTTTGTCTCACATACATTTTTTATTTCAATATATTTTATTGCTATCCTTCTTTTATGACTTTCGTTTTTCCTATTTATTTTGTTGTACCATCCTTTTCTTCTTTCCACCCTTTTTTCTTTTTCGTCTTATACATTTTTTTTCTTATTTCCATGTACTTTTGTACTCTTTCCTGTATGCTTATGTTTCCTTCCTTCATTCATTATTAGCATTTTACTTTCTTTCATTTATCATGTCTTACTTCATTTGCCTCTTTCTTATAATTTCTTTGCTATTTTAATATTTTTCTTTCTTTCTGTCACCCTTTTTCCTTCTGACTTAGTTGACCTGAGAGCCTGAGATAAAAGTTAGGAAGGCTCATTAAACAGTAGAATCTGCTTCTGAAGCACCCAGCTTAAGTTGATATAGAGGGTGGTTAACTACGCCCTTGGTGGTAATCCCGGTTTTGCAACTTTTAAAAAAAGAACACAAATTCCTCCTCATAGACACTTTGGACCTCATTGACAATGATTTGGCATAGAGCAGTGCAGCAAGTGTTTTTGCTGCCCTGCCATATGCCAAACCGAAAGGGTGGGAATGCACTGGATTTATGAGATATGGTTCATTCCTGTTGTTTCAGCCAGCGCCGGCACAAAATATGGTGCCTAGCGCCAACGCAGGCACCCTTGCACCATGGTGCAAGGGTGTCTGTGTTGTTGGCAGGATTGTGTTTGTGCAGGAAGGGATACCTTCCTGTACAAAAATAATCCATAGAGGTGTTTTCCTCTTTCTAGGTGTGCTGCAAAATGCAGCACACATTGAAAAAGAAAAAAATGATGAGAACTAAACATATTTCTCCTCATTATGCCTGCCCTGGGGAAGTGTACAGTTTTGACACATTCCCAGGTTTACCGATCCCTGTAAGTCTGGGAGTGCATCAAAACCCATGGGTGTTGCGTGGGAACACCCATCACAATGTCCTGCCTGACGAAGTGTAAGGCAATCCAGTGAATTGCCCTGCGTTGCCTTACATCATACCTACGAGGACATGAAAAGCCATGCAAAGTGCCTTTACGTGGCCACCTAGTTATGGGTCTGCACTCTGCGCTGCCGAAGCATCATAAAAAGTGACGTACCAGCAGGTCAAGGGGCTTGTAAATAAGCCCCTTTGTGTCTAAGAAAATGATAGTCTCGTCTAAATCCTATACTGTACTGCATTATCTGCAGATGATCATCTACTTATGCTCACCCTTCTCTGCTGGACGAACCACCTTGATTCTTTCTGAATGTTTCGATCACTTCTCTTGTTTTCCTTTTGTACCTCTTTGCTTTACCTTTTACTGTCTTTCCTCTTCCATTTTTCTCACTTTTAAACTACAGTTGCAATTTTCCATTTAGTTGTTTCTGTCTTGCACGAAGCTGACTTGCCTCTAGCTTAGTTCGTTTTACTCTGTGTTGGACATGTTTTGATTGTATCTTTATTTACAACGTATTTTTGTCCCTTCATAATGCCATTGGGCCACGGGCGCGCTACAGAAAAGTAAACTAAATGTTCACTTCTCCGGTCCAAAGATCTCAAGTTTATCAATGTGAAATTTCAGATCGTAAATCTAAGTAAGAGCATTTGCCAACTGTATGTTTTAGTTATAAATTTCACATTCGTGAATCTAACCCGTTTTAGTTACGGGACACTAAGATAAGTGCGACGTTTCATTTATCTTGTATTAAATCCTGTGCAGGGAAAGGAGGACAGCAGGGCGGCTCCCTGTTTCCTGATGGAATTGTCCGTGTTTCCTCTCATGGGAGCAGAAGAAGGTATCTGGACGGAGGCATACCTGAGGCTGAATGAAGTCAGAGCCCCCGTAGGATTAGTCATGGGATAGCCACAGTGGGAGGGCCGCCGCTTTATTCAACGAACGAACAACAACATTAAATAAAGGAGTGAACCCGCGATAAATTGATGTCATCCTAAGCCAGGATAATGGAGAGCTGACGCACGAGCTATGAGCCACTCCTAGTGCGCGTCTGGGCCATGCGCAACTCAGGAGCCAGTGACGGTAAGTGCATTCTTCCCGTCTGCCCACTTAGAGTTATTGTATTTTAATCTCTACTGGGAATTGTATTTGGAAAGCGTCCATGGATCACAGAGACACAAGTATTTTACTATGGCGTGGCCCACATTAGGTAAAGTAATTCTAAAATTAATTAATTGGTTGACATACATGTAACGATCACTCTGTTTAAGAATGGCACACTTGAGGGTAAAACCGTCGAAGCATGAGAGTGTGAATAATATTTTGTGTATTACATATCGAAATTGTGTACATGTAAATATTAAACGGGCATTTTCTTATCCCCCACGTATGGGCTCTCACCATTTAAGTTAGCATCATCACGCCAAACCTTAATTACAGAAAAAACAAGACAATACTCACACATTGCTTCACCTGTCTCACCACAATTCCTCACAGAATTTACAATGGCAATGGCGTGCTTTGTAAATACGAGGCAATATGCAAGCTCTTCTTTAAATGCTCCACTACCCCATGTGAACAGAACTGTCCTTTATGACGATTCTCAAAATAATAAACTAATAATAAGTACGTTTATTTTGAAACTCATATGGCCAGGTACGGCCTAGACCCCCTCCTCCCTTCCTAGTATCGAAAATGAATAACACTTTTTACTACTAGAATGAATTTTTGGATTAGGGAGTCTTGACAACCCACGGCCGTATTTATTAACATAAAAATATTTTAAACAAAAGTAATATGTACATTATTTACATAATACGCATAAACATTGTATTACATTGATTACATTGATAGGTACAGATGTCAGATTACTAACCCTAACATATCTATTAGAAATGGGGTCTCTAGTTGGCAGAGGTAGGTACCACTGTCCAAATAGGGACCCTTGCTTCTAGTCAGGGTAGGGGGAAACCCTCTTCAGATAGCCCCTGCTCACCGCCTTGGTAGATTGGCACGGGCATTCAGGCTTATTGAAGACAATGTGCAAAGTATTTGTACCAACACTAACAGTAACACAGTGAAGACACCACAAACTGACTCCACAACAGTTTAGAAAAATAAAGTTATTTAATCTAAACTACACAAGACCAAAACGGCAAAAATCCAACATACACAGTTCAAGAATATGGTTTCAAAGAGTTCTTATATTGATGTTAAAAATAATCCACAGTTGCGTTACGTTTTAGCCAACAGTACCTTTAGATGCGACTAAAGTTCCAAGTGAAAGCTGTAGCATTGAAAAGCAAGCAATACGTTACTCCTGAGACCCTGGGAAGGCGAGGCGACAACCCCGCTGGACGCAGCGGGCATGTTGCGATGTCTCCGGTCTGTATGTGGAGGGATGCAATACCTTGCGTAGATTCCGGTGCAGAGGTTTCGGTGGAAACTGCTCGCAAAAGGTACGATGCGAAAATCTTCGGGCGGCGACGATCTCCGGTGGGGCAACGATGCGCGGCTCAGCGTTGATCTTCTCCTATCACGGCCCCTCGATGCGATGGCTCTGTGACATCTCTCGCAGCGACGTGATACAGTCCGCAAGCAAGCAGTGCGATGATCTCACCAGGTGACTACAGGCTCTGCAACGATACTCACAAAGATGGTAATCGTCCCGCACCGGACTGGTGCGTTCCACAAGCGAAGGATGCGATGACTCTGGCAGCGGCAACAGGCGCTGCGATGATCTCAGCCTTCGCGGTGTAGGCAATTTCCTTGCACTAATGGGGATGCGCTTCGCAAGCAAGCGATGCGTGAAAACTTGCAGAAAGTCTTTAAAATCTTGGTTTCCAGCTTCCCGACACAGGTACAACTTCCAGAGGCACCACAACTGGCCCAAGCACTCTAGGAAGGCCAGAACTCTCTCAGTAGAGTTCAGGGAAGCTGGGGGTGAAGTCTTTTTGTTCCTGGGACTTCTTAACAGGGAGCCAGAACTTCTTCTGGCCCTTGGAGATTCTTTCAAGCAAGGGGACACAGCACAAAGCAAAGCCCTTCCCTTCATCTTGGCAGCAAAGCAACTGCAGGTCAGTCCAGCAAAGCAACAGCAGGACAGTCTTCCTTCTTCAGTATTCCAGCTTTCTCCTTGGCAGAGGTTCCTTCTTGATTCCAGGATGATCTAATTTTCTGTAGTCAGGGGTCCTGTACTTATACCCCTAAACGCCTTTGTTCCCTTTGTGCTGGAGGGCTCTGAGCCCGGTCTGAACCAGTTCTGGGTGTTCCTTGAGCACTTTGTTCTCCTGCCTCTCCTTTCCTTTCAGAGTGAGGGGCAGGGTCGTCAGTCGCCCAGCAGGAGGTGGAGCCAGCATTGTGGAAGGCAGGCACAGCCCTATTCAGGCCCAGGTGCTATCCTCTCCCATCACTCAAGATGCAGATGCAGTCATTGTTATGTTATGTTATGTTATGTTATGTTATGTTATGTTATGTTATGTTATGTTATGCTATGTTATGTTATGTTATGTTATGTTATGTTAGCAGGCACTTATAGAGCGCGCGTACACCCTTGGGTTTCATGGCGCTAAAACTGAAGGAGATTGCAGCCGAGGTACTAGGCATAGGCTTGATCAAATAACCACGTTTTTAAAGCCTTCCTAAAGCTGAGAAGATTATCGCAACTTCTGAGTGCCAGAGGGAGGGTGTTCCAGAGTCTGAGGGCCAAATAAGAGAAACGGCAACCTCCCTGTTGTTTCCATTTAAAAGACAAAGTAGTAAGTAGGAAATGGTGGGCTGAGCGGAGGCAGTGCCGGGAGTATATTTTGTGATCATGTTACTGATAAAACTAGGGCTGTTGCCGTGCAAAGCCTTAAAGGCTAGGCAGCAAGTCATAAAGGCTACTCGTTGAGCTATCGGAAGCAAGTGAAGTTGTACCAGGCCCGGTCTGGCTGACAACCGCTTGTGTTGTTTAAGAATCAATCTAACTGCCTGGTTCTGCACCATTTGAAGTCTATTTTGTAGACCGACAGGAAGACCAAGCTAAATAGAATTAGAGAAATCAAGCCGTGAAAGTATAAGGGCCAACACCACCTGTAATAACGCTGAATAAGTCAGCAGGTGTGCGATTTTCCTAATTTTGCGAAGTTGGAAGACACTGGAGGAGATCACGGCACACACCTGTCCTCAAAGCGAGAGGTCAGCGTTGATTGTGACCCCTACACTTTTCACGGAGGAAGATGGGGAAGGGCGGGACCCAAGTTCTGCCGGCCAAAAATGTCTGGGTGGGCGAAGTTCTAGTGTCATTACATAAGTTATTCAGGTTTCAGGTTTCAAGTCTTTATTTCGATTTGATAAATCATAAAAGACACATTGTGGTACATTTATAAAAACTATAACTTAGAAAACTTTTTACAAGGGAAAAACATATGCAGATTGCTGTTAATTAAAATCTCACTACAACAACAACTGGGTTCGAGTATAAAAAACAATACATTAGTAGACAAAGACTACATACAAATAAAGTAAGCCAAGTAAACCATACGATAATAAACCTCAAATAAGTTGATTATAAGGAAATTTAAAAAGAGTATTAAACATCTTAAGTAAGAAACCTGATAAGAGCATAAAGGTTTACAGTTACATAGCAGACCATGACAATCAATGGGACACCATTTCATACATAAAGTGCAAGAAGTGCGATCAGTGCAATCGTATGTTTATGCAGTAGGCAGAGTATGCCACCTTATGAAGCAGTATTGGAGGGCTCTAACGACTTTGACATATGTTTTGACCTGATGATCCAGGCCCACCCCAGATATTTGGCTAGGCTCACTACGAAGACCTCAGAGGTGATAGTCTTTAGCGCCCAAATGGCCTCTGCCGATTTTCTAAATGGTAAACGCTGAAACAGTGGTTTCAACCATTTGTTTCGCGGCGCCAAGTAGCTAGGGCAGGCAAAAAGAAAGTGGCCCTCTGATTCCTTCTGCCCCAAGCAGCCTTTACAAAGATCTGAGACACCAGTGGACCATTTATTTACAAAGGTGTTCAATGGCAAAGCACCTACCCTGAACTGGTGGTAGAGTTTCTTGTCCAGCGGTTTATTAATGACATCCCAGTAGGGCTCATGGGACAGGTCTAACTTAAAAGTAAGGAACCTGCCCGTGAGGCTGGTAAGGCTGGAGATCGAAACTCGATTTTGACGAAGAGACGCCCAATACAATGCTTTAAACTCTTGTTTGGAGGGAAAGGCATTAGTGGAGGGAGCTGTCCAGAGTTGTTCTAAACCCATATCTACCAGGATGTTTTTTACAGCTTGGAGCCAAGGGATTTTTCCAGAGCCACCAATTGACCTGACTTCTGCTAGTTCTTTCGCAAATAAAGTCAGGTATGGGGAGGTCCATATTCGCCTCCACAGGGCCACCAATCTGAATCTGGCCATCTCATTGATCTGAAGGCACCCCAGATCCAAGCAGAGGGGAATAGATGGAGACGACTGTGGTAGACCTACCAGGTTCCGTAGGAACTTGCATTGGGTTTTAAAGAGATTTAAGAGGTCCATGTAGCCCCAGAGATCTGCGCCATATAAGATTGCAGTGCTGATTTTGGCGTCATAGATCTTGAGAGCTGGGGTGACCCGCTTAGTGATGGATCTCTTTTGCTCCTTTATTAGACAGCCAGTTAGCCGTGCTAACTTAAGTTGTTGTACGCCAACTTGATCTTTCCATCTCAAGCGGCTGTCTAGGGTGACCCCCAGGTAAGTCATGCTCTCAACTTGCTCAAGGTTGACTCCACTTAAGCTCACGGAGCTCCGGACAGGATGGTTTCTCGAGAAAACCATGAACTTTGTTTTGCCCACATTCACCGCAAGATTGTTAATGGCACAGAACTCCTCAAAGCGGTCCAGCGCCCGCTGTAGACCGCCGCGTGTTCTGGAGAGGAGCAGGGTGTCATCGGCGAAGATGAGCAATGGGAACCTTGTCCCAGCCAACATTGGGGCATCAGTGGGGGTATCCGAAAAAAATGTCACCACTTGATCGATGAACAGGAGGAAGAGTGTTGGTGCCAGGACGCACCCCTGACGGACACCTCTAGTTACGGGAAATGTTTCCGTCACTTGTCCCTGGCCTCCCCACCTCACCCTCGCATAATTATCCTCATGGAATTTAATTATGAGGTCAAGTAGTTCTGATGGTAAACCCAGGTTTCTCATAACTCCCCACAGTTTGTCCCTTGGCACAAGATCAAAGGCGGACTTCAGATCAATGAATGCTGCGAAGATGGTACCGCCACCGAGCAAGACCACTTTCCAGTAGATCAGACAGAGTCTGAACACCTGGTCGATGGTACTTATACCCGATCTGAAGCCCGCCTGCATGGGAGATAATATGTCCTCAGATTCAATCCAGCCCTGGACCCGTCCCAAGACCATACGTGCGATAATTTTTTGTATGGAGTCAATAAGACTGATCGGGCGGTAGTTCCCTGGATTGGACCTGTCGCCTTTTTTAAATAATGGTATTATCTCGGCTCCCTTCCGTGATTTTGGAATACTGGCTCCTTTAGCTAATGAGTTGGCAATCATGGTTATATAGGGAAGCCACAAGGCAGGATTTGATTTAAACAGATCCGCTGGGATGAGATCCATACCGGGAGCTTTCCCTCGCAGGGTCAAACCTAGAGCAAGCTCGGCCTCTGATTCTAAGAAAATGAGTTTCTCCCCATAAGTGTGTAACGGGGGTGCCTTTCCCAAGATTGGTAGGGGTTTGGGATTTTCAACGCTGAATTGGGCAGAATAAAAGATTACCCACTCTTCTGGAGGTACGTGATTTGCCGGGGTACACGAGTCAGGGTCCTTCCCCCACTTGACTAAATCCCAGAACTTTTTCGGATTGTTCGAAGTGGAGGCATCCAAGAGATCTGACCAGAACCTGTCCTCCCACTCCCGTTTTGCTTCCCACTGGGTTTTTCTGTAACGTAACCTAGCTGCTTTAACTGCGCCCATATCACGAGATTTGATAGTTTTAATAAGATCTGTATGGGCCTCCCTACATTTTTTGTTATACCAGTGGTGGGAGTTGGCTTTGGTGGGAGCACTCCGACAGGGGAGAGAGAGTAGGGACTTTAAATGGTCGAAACAGCTAATATGGAGGTTAATAACATTATCTGCCAATTCCGGGCTACCCCCCAACAGATCAATTTTTAACATTTCATTACACACATTTTTAACCACTGTATTAACATTGGCCCATAAGGTTTCGTCCTCCACAACCCTGGACCATTTCAGCCTCCTCCTATCGTTAGTTATCAAAACATCCCCTGTCTGTGAAGTGGTAGGCTCCACCAGACTATTTATACCTGGCAGTTTCAGTAGGAGCGACAAGGGGTTATGGTCACTTTCTGGGCGCGGTATTACTTCCATGTCCACTAATAGGGGCCAATATTCCAGTTTTAACAGAACATAATCAATACGGCTCCACCTTAGACCGTTGTCAAAGGTACAGTTGGCTCCTTTATCCGATCTTGTGCGGCCATTGCAAGCCCGGAGTCCCCTGTTTAGGCAAAGAGCCATCCAGTTCACTGCCGCCTCGGTCTTTTTAACAGTTTTATCGACCATCAAATCAGGAATGTCCCAAGCGGCGTCCTCGGCCAAACCCCAGCTGTCCCCTATGTCATACAATGGCTCAATGGTACAATTTAAGTCTCCTGCTAAGAGGGTAACATTCCCACTACCCATTTCATTAAGCTTATGGTCTAAAACATTCAACAACGGGGGACTACGGCCACCAGGCATGCCTCGGGCGTATATGTTGAACATAATCAGGTCCCGATGGCTGGCCTTGCTCAATTAATTATAAGGAGATCCGGGTTCTGGACAGGTAGCTCTATGGGATGAAGTCCCAATGACTGCTTTATCCATATCAATAAGCCGCCTGAAGCATGCCCTTTGCCCCCTCTAATCGCAGGTTTAAAGAAATTAACATAGCCCAACCTGAAGACTGGTTCAGGTGCCCAAGTTTCTTGGAGTAGGATGATGTCAAATTTATCCACAAACTCCATCCAATCTTCAGAGAGCATACGGGCCTTAATCCCTGCGATATTCCAGGATAGTATTTTCAGATTATCTAGGACAGAGGCCGCAGGGGGGGGTGGCAGGGCCGAGACTGCAGGAAGTACCTGGTTGCTCCCTCTAACCCTCCTGTTCTCCATGAACCTAAGGTTATCCATAGAATCCCCACTCATCATGGCCTCTGAATCGTCTTTGAATGCTGGTGGGGTAGTCTCCCTTGTGGCTAAGCCTCCCATAACTGCATCTAGATTATCAAATGAATGTGGCGTCTTCCTATTCCACCTCGTCGGCTCGTGGTCAACTACTTCAGCAGGGGGAGTCAAACAGGGTGTTATATGATGTCAATCTATGGCCTCAAGGTCGGAAAGGGGACCAAAGTGGTTGAAGAGAAATGGGCGTTGCTGGGCAAGGGGTGTTATTTCCAAGGGGTACCTTCTAGCTGGGGATTGACCAACGTTGGAATATGATTGAATGAGACTTTGCCTAAGGGGATAGAAATGCGATAGGCCCAATGTTTGGACGTCCCCCTGTCTAGCAAACCTGGCTTCTCTTCGAATGGTATCTACCACCCATGGGTCCTTAAACGAGATTAAAATGCAATCTCCCTCCAGATCCTTAGTACCATGGCCCACCCAGTCCACTCTCCTTACAAATAGTATTTCAGTAGGTGAGGAGGGGGGCAAAGGTCGGTTTTTATTTAACCAGAAGATCACTTTGTTGCGAAGGTCCCCATACGACTCCTTACTACCAGGTTTTAATGGAGCAACACCTGTTAATACTATTGTGTGGCGTGTTGCCTCCACAGGTAGATCAGCGCGTGGGGTGGTAAACCTTCTATGCCTCTCCACCCTTTGGTTGGTGTTACTGCGCTGGCCAGCTATATCTCCGTGTGGTGGAAGACGGGAGGGGGCAGGATTGGGTTTTACTTGTGGGGGTGGCCTAGTGCTTTGAGGCTTACAAAAATTGTGTTTTTCAGTGACCTTCGTCTTAGATGCTTGTGTTAGGGTACTCGCAGATGGCTTAGAATGTGTAGCTTTTGGCTTCCCCCCCCCCCTATGGTCATATTGGTGTCTACCCCTGATGTTTTGTTATGGGCAGGGGTGCCAGTAGAAATATTATTATTTGTGCTTGAGGTCTTCGGGGCTATTTGTGTTTTAATAACTCCTATAGGACTGGTGCCGGTTAATTTTTGTAACATGGCCTGGTTTGAATTCACTACAGCCTCCATGATGTATATTTCCGAGGTCATTGACCTGGTCCGTTCCTGGACGGGTAGTAGTAGGGTTTTAAACATGGCCTCCATTTTTACTAACAAGATTTCATCACTGTTAAGGCACATTGGACAGGGGTTCGAGGAGCCCAAGGTGGTAAGGGAGGGGCACAACACATTAGGAAATACAGAAGGAATTTGGATGTCTAAACGATGCCCAGAGCCCTGGCTCCCATTGTCTGTTGTATCTTTTGTTTTTGGAATCTTACGTTCTCTATCCCCAGAGAGTCTTGAGTCTTGTTTTCTTTTTCTAGAAGTAATGTCTGTACTTGGGGGATCTGTGGCAACAACGGTGTTAGAGACATTAAGGGGTAAATAACCAGATATCTGACTAGGTTCGGGTCCCACACTAGCCTGTGAATCATTCCCCTGGCTAGCTTGTGAGTCATCTAGGCTGTACGCATCTTCCTCCAGAATGCGAACAGTTGAGCTCTCCCCCACTCTATCTAGATGAACAATAGCATCTGTGGTAATAGATTGTACACAATTGAAAGCAGCATGTGCTACGGGGCTGGTGGTGGTAGCTAGTCCGCCCAGCGATGAGCGCTTTCCGCTAATAAGGTCAATCGAGAGTCTTTTTTCCACCATCGCAATTTCCTTCTCCAATATCCCCGTTGCCCGTGTGATGAAAGCGTCCAGTGGGCCTGATACGACTCCCTTGGTGGTTTGGATTTGGACTGTGCGTTCTTTACCTGACCTTAAGGGCATGGTGGGATGTAGGTTAAAAGCAAAACCACACTGTTGATTAATGTTACTTATGTCCGTCCCCACAGTACCAAGTATCAAAATATTGTAAAGAAAGGTAGACCGCCTACCTTTGGTACATAAAAACGTCCGGGGGGGTGGGTCCTGCGCTGCGGGAGTTTGAGAATGTGATATAGGGGGGCGTGTTGGCCGGGGGGCGGGCCAGCAGGGAGAGCGGACCGGATGCTGGTTCCCGGTCTAGCAGGGACTCCTGGTAGTTGGAGTCCCCCGCACGCTCGCAGCCCCGCTGAGCCTCACGCCCAAGCCGCCTTGCTGTTCCTCTGCACTGGGTGTCGGAGCCCCACGCACTCCTGTGCGATGAGGCACCCGCGAAGCGGGTGCGGCGAGATGTGGGCGAAATCACGTTGAGCAGAACCGCCTTGTCAGAGAAGCCTCCGTAGGTGCAAGAACTGGTGTCCCGCCGAGGGAAGGTGTCGGGCGCCTTTTTAGCCCTCAGGTGGGCGGGGGGCGGGCCAGCAGGGAGAGCGGACCGGATGCTGGTTCCCGGTCTAGCAGGGACTCCTGGTAGTTGGAGTCCCCCGCACGCTCGCAGCCCCGCCGAGCCTCACGCCCAAGCCTCCTTGCTGTTCCTCTGCACTGGGTGTCGGAGCCCCACGCACTCCTGTGCGATGCGGCACCCACGAAGCGGGTGCGGCGAGATGTGGGCGAAATCACGTTGAGCAGAACCGCCTGGTCAGAGAAGCCTCCTTAGGTGCAAGAACTGGTGTCCCGCCGAGGGAAGGTGCAGGGCGCCTTTACAGCCCTCAGGTGGGCGGGGGGCGGGCCAGCAGGGAGAGCGGACCGGATGCTGGTTCCCGGTCTAGCAGGGACTCCTGGTAGTTGGAGTCCCCCGCACGCTCGCAGCCCCGCCGAGCCTCATGCCCAAGCCGCCTTGCTGTTCCTCTGCACTGGGTGTCAGAGCCCCACGCACTCCTGTGCGATGCGGCACCCGCGAAGCGGGTGCGGCGAGATGTGGGCGAAATCACGTTGAGCAGAACCGCCTGGTCAGAGAAGCCTCCGTAGGTGCAAGAACTGGTGTCCCACCGAGAAAAGGTGCAGGGCGCCTTTACAGCCCTCAGGTGGGCGGGGGGTGGGCCAGCAGGGAGAGCGGACCGGATGATGGTTCCCGGTCTAGCCAGGACTCCTGGTAGTTGGAGTCCCCTGCACGCTCGCAGCCCCGCCGAGCCTCACGCCCAAGCCGCCTTGCTGTTCCTCTGCACTGGGTGTCGGAGCCCCACGCACTCCTGTGCGATGCGGCACCCGCGAAGCGGGTGCGGCGAGATGTTGGCGAAATCACGTTGAGCAGAACCGCCTGGTCAGAGAAGCCTCCGTAGGTGCAAGAACTGGTTTCCCAATATTAAAGATTTCTTTGAGTTTATTGTGGGCATTGATTAATTTTGTGGAGAAATAGGCAATTTTAGTGGTCAAAATGGCTTTTTTGTATTCTCTACGGGCGGTGGCGAATTGTTCCCTGTCTTCAGTTGAGTATCTTAATCTCCATTTCCTCTCGGATTGGCGTAACTCAAGTCTTTGTTTTTTGAGGTCGGAAGTATACCATTTATGCGCCTCAGAGTGGCGAGCACGAGAGAATTTGACAGTAGGGCATGAGTGTTACTAGCTGATAGTAGCCACTCTGTGACTTTGCTCTCCAAGGAGTTGACATCCCGACAGAAGATGGGTACAGAGTTCACCAAGGTTTTGATGAAATCTGATTTATTTATTGATCTCCATTTCCTGGTTTCGCCACCCACCAAGGGGATGGGCTTTTTATGACTGCTAGAAGTAATATTGAATTATATCAGATAATGATCTGATCAAATACAAGGGGAGACCAGTGGAATGGAGAGTGAGACATTGTGGGTCTAGATGTGATCTAAGATATGGCCCTTTTCATGAGTTGGATTATGTAAATGCTGGAATGAGTTCAGATTAGAAAGGAGTTCAGATATTTCAGCTGCATGAGGTCGCCCAGAGACGTCATCGAACCAGTAGTTCAAATCCCCAACCAGGAGCACCCTAGCATAGTTTATCACTAAAGTGGCCTTTTGTTCACTCAGGGACACCAGAAAGGTAGGCATTGTCTGAGGTGGGAGATAGATAAGAACCAACACCAAAGAACCTGTGTCCGTGTCCAGTTTTAGAACCATATTTTCTACCTCCGGAAGTGTGGGAGAGGTCAAGGTGGTATATTGAACGTTTTTATTAATTATGGCAGCAACACCTCCTCCTGCCTTACCAGGCGCCCGATTTACCAACAAGATGTAATAGTCGCAAGGGAGAGCTGCTAAGATATCGGGCAAAGAATCCTGGGTAAGCCAGGTCTCAGTGATAAGTCATTCAGCCTGGGGCTGACTCAGCCAGCCTCCTGGAGGCTCCCCAGCCCCTGTCACTCTCAAACCAGACAGTCAATTCACAAACAGGCCAATGCACACAGAAAGGTCAGACAAGAGTACAGCCACTTTCTAAAAGTGTTATTCTCAAACACAGAATTTAAAAACAACCTTTTCTAAAAGATGTGTTATTAAATTTTGAGTTCAGGAATACCAGACTTGTATGTCCTATCTTGCTCCTATGGGAGGAAATGCTGGCAGGCACTGTAGCCAGCATTCCCCATGATAGCCTATGGGCATGATAGCCTTACAATAGTGAAAACGAAAATGGCTGTCATTCACTACCAGAGCATGTCACCTGCACTAGTACATGTTCTACGTTTCACATTCCCTGCACCCTGCCCAAGGGGGTACCTTGGGCCTTCTATAGGGGTGACCAATGTGCACAGAAAGGGAAGGGTTAGGCCTCGTCAGTGGGGACACTGACTAGAAGGACATGGCAGCTCACAGACTGCACAAAGGCACTGCGGTGGCAGGCCTGAGACACCATTTTAGGGCTACTCATGTGGGTGGCACAACCAGTGCTGCAGGCCCACTAGTAGCATTTGAATCACCAGCCCTGGCACACTCAGTGCACTTTACTATGGACTTCTTGGTAATACAAATATGCCAATCATGGATAACCAATTACAATAACAATTTATACAGAGAGCATATGCACTTTAGCACTGATCAGCAGTGGTAAAGTGCCCATTAGTCCTATTGCCAACAACCACAGGTCAGGATAAATAAGGGAGGAAGAAGCAAAAAGTTTGGGGATGACCCTGCAAAAAGGGGCCATTTCCAACACAACCCCCTTCCAGCCTAAAGCCAGTTTAGACCAAACGATACCTCAATGGGATTCCCTGCTTAAGGCGATACAACACGGAAACTGGCCCAAACCCCAGGACTCTATTCTTGTTCTACGCCTTCCTGAACCCAGTTGGATCACTCCATCCATACTCTCAGGGTCCACCAAGCTAACCCAGGTGGAACCCTTCTCCTCACCTGTAGACACCAGATGTGCAGCACCTAAACTTAACTTGCTCACAGGTGTGTCCCAACAGACAGACAGCCAGCCACAGTGACCACCGACAGTGATCAGGGATGAGACCCAGGCCTTATGCCTCTCAGGGCTCTCAAACCCTTGTGGCGTCAGAAGGTGGGGATCAGTAGCCCCAGGTGCCTGGCACCCTTTGTCCACTCTTCCTCCTGTCAGGTCAGGTCTGACAACCTGGCACTGACCCACCAGTCCCGGACCTGTATCCGGCAGCTGGACAGGAGGCTGGGGTGGGCTTCCCCACACCCGGCCCTTCTCTTCCTTGGGGATCGGTACCCTCCCACCTGGAGCGGTACCCCCTACTAGAATAGTCAGGGCACCTGTGGCAGGTGTCCTGCACCATTCACCCACCAGTTCAGGGGTTCTATCTTGCAACTGGTATTCCAGGTCAGTGGGGACACCCAGGCCTGGCCCTCAAACCTAGGCTCCAAAGCCTCAAGGTCAGACAACACCTGAACCTGGCTTCCCCACCCAGGGACCAACCCCAGCGGTGGAATACTAGCCTGGCGCACCAGGACTTCACTCACCCATGTGCCCACACTGGTAGACAGTACCCACCTAGCAAACACAATGGTGTGGCCCAGTCCACCCTCAGGGTGAGACTCCTGCCCCCTTCCAGGGGCAACCCTGTCCACCAGGACAACCAACCACAGGGGTCACTGACAGCTGTTAGTGATGAGAGCCAGGCTGCATGCCTGTCAGGACTCTCTAGCCTCTGTGGCATCAGAGAGTGGGGAGCAGTAGCCGCAGGTGCCTGGTACCATTCATCCACTCCAAGGTTGGGCATCCTGACACTGGCCTGTCAACCTAGGACCTGTACCCTCAGACTGACCAGGGGTCACCGGCGAGGCTCTCCTCTTCCTACTCCACCTTCTGGGTTCCCGCACTCTCCTCCCAGTAGAGGTGCCCTCAGAACACAACTCTCCTACCGGTTCAGGACCTCCCTCCAGAAACTGGTCTCCCAACCTAGGGTTTAAACCCTCAGGTTGCACCGGGGTCAGAGGCGAGTACCCTCCCTACCGGAGGGGTACCCCTGGAAGCCAAACTGGTCAGGACACTGGTTACAGATGTCCTTCCTTCCAGGTCAGGCAGATCCTGAACCTGGTCTCCCAACCCAGGGACTAATACCTGCGGTTGTGCACTTGCCTGGCATGCCAGGACTTCTGGGGACTCACACAGTACCCCCTTGAGGGTGACACATAACTCATGTGTCCTGTGACAGTCTACCTGGCGCAGATCTCCCAACCCCTGTCTACCTGACAGTGCGCAAAGATCCCCCAGGACAGAAGTGGTGTCACCATGGTCACTCCTGGGAGGCTCAGCCCTTCTGGCTGGCCCCTGATCCACAAGTTCTCCCACTGGGGACTCCTTCCCCTTCTCACCCCTCAGTCTGGACTTCTGCACCCTCCCAACTGGAGTGGCACTGCCAGATACCAGAACTGATGGAGGCTTGGTTACAGGCACTCCCCGTTCACCAGACACTAGGAAATTCTCCTCAAATGGCCTACTTGCACCTTCTAGACCCCCAACCCGGTGTTTCCTTAAGGAACCCTCTAGGCACTGAGACTGGGTTTCGGGCACCTTGGGACCTGCAGTCCCACACTCACTCCCTCTTCACTGAGACAGGACGTGAGCCCCTACACCCCGTCCACTACACTGGGACCGAACTGGCTACACTGAACCTCTTCCACCTCACAGGTCTGGAATATATCTGTGCCACTCCTTTTGGGATTACTCCCCAATGCCTCCTCAGACTCTCTGGAATCCACCAAGAGGTCTGCCTTCAACGCAAGCGCTCAAGGATCAGAGAACCCACATTCCACCGGGTGTTGGCATAGCTCTGCAAAACAGGGACTTAAAATATGCTCTCCAACAAATAAATCACACAGCCCCCACTGTTATTAACCAAGCTACCCGTTGCCTCACCCTCCAGTGCCTCACACAAGAACCCCACACCACTCTCCTGAGATTGGAAAGACAGTGTACTACTGCCTCTGTCACACAACACACACTCTTCTGGCTGGTCTTCACACTCACACACCAAGGTTTCTACCATGGGGGAATCCCTCTCCCTGTACCTCTCATCTAGAGTCAGTAGAGTGTCCCTTCCACCACTAGGAATATGGTCCCCTGTGCCAGTCCCCCAATCTACTTCAGGGACACCGCACACCTCTGGAACTACATCATAAACCTGAACCCTCTGGTGTATGTCAATCCCCTCCCTCAAGTCAGGCGCCACATCTCTGGGTGTTTGTACCTTTCTCTCAGCACTGGAAACTATAATCTTGCTGCCACCATCTGAGCAGGACTCCACCTCCAACTCAGCAAAGCTCACCTCTTGAGCTTCCCGTGCTTCTTCTTCAGCTGAGACACTCATGGCCTTAAGCCTCTCGAGCTCCAAATCGAGCTCCCTCATTCTCAATTCATGGTCCAAGCTCAATTTCAATTCCTCCAGGGCATGGGCATTCTTGCTCTCCTATGCCGCCCTTTCTCTCTACATTTGCTTCATCTTCAATTCAAGCCTCACCATTTCTAACTTATGATCTCTATCCCTTTGGTTTTCCTCCAACTCCTCTGGGGAAAAACTTTCAGCTGAATGGTTGCTGCCAGCCCTGAAGGCTGCTCTGGACACAGGCAGATCCTGTGACTTGAAATCATCACTTTCTGTATCCTCCTCCACTTCTGCACCATCAGTCTCCCCAGCATCTTTGGTCTCCCACCAGGCCCTTAAGGCCTTCTGTAGCTCCTCCTTCTTGGAGCGGTGCTTCATTGGGCATCCAAAGCCCTTTCAGAACTGCTTGAGTTGACCTACTTTTTAATCACTTAACATTTCAATATCAAAGTACAGCTCTGCAATCTCACTTGCTGGTTTACCATTCAGAGACATGATGCTTGGATTCTTTCAGGGTTACGATCAAAAATGGAACCAAAACAAAAAAACTCGACCGTAGCATGCGGTGGCGTAGTGGTCTGCAATGTTAGAACTGGGGGTCTCTAGTTGGCAGAGGTAGGTACCACTGTCCAAATAGGGACCCCTGCTTCTAGTCAGGGTAAGGAGGAAACCCTCTTCAGATAGCCCCTGCTCACCCCCTTGTTAGCTTGGCACTCGCTGTCAGGCTTATTGAAGACAATGTGCAAAGTATTTGTACCAACACTCACAGTAACACAGTGAAAACACCACAAACTGACTCCGCAACAGTTTAGAAAAATAAAGGTATTTAATCTAAACTACACAAGACCAAAATGACAAAAATCCAACATACACAGTTCAAGAATATGGTTTCAAAAGAGTTCTTAAAGTTGTGGTAAATTAATCCACAGTTGCGTCAAGTTTAGCCAACAATACCTTTAGATGCGACAAAAGTTCCAAGTAAAAGTTGTAGCATTGAAAAGCAAGCGATCCGTCACTCCTGAGGCCCTGGGGAGGCGATGCGACAACCTCGCTGGACGCAGCAACCATGTTGAGATGACTCCGGTCTGTATGGGGAGGGATGACATACCTTACGTGGATTCCGGTGCACAGGTATCGGTGGAAGAGGCTCGCAAAAGGTACGATGCGACGATCTTCAGGGCGGCGACGATCTCCGGTGTGGTGACGATGCGCGGCTAAGCGTTGATCTTTTCCTCTCACGGCCCCTCGATGCAATGGCTCTGCAATGACTCTCTCAGCGACGTGATGCGGTCCGCAAGCAAGTGGTGTGATGATCTCACCCAGTGACTACAGGCTCTGCGACGATACTCGCAGCAATGGTAATCTTCCCACACCGGACTGGTGCGTTCCCGCAAGCAAAGGATGCGACAACTCTGGCAGCGGCAACAGGCGATGCGACGAGCTCGACCTTCGTGGTGGAGGGATTTTCCTCTCACTGATGGGGATGCGCTCCGCAAGCGAGCAATGCGTGAAAACTTGCAGAAAGTCTTTAAAATCTTGGTCTCCAGCTTCCCAACACAGGTACAACTTCCAGAGGCACCACAACTGGCCCTAGCACTCTAGGAAGGCCAGAACTCTCTCAGTAGAGTTCAGGGTAGCTGGGGGTGAAGTCCTTTTGTTCCTGGGACTTCTTAACAGGGAGCCAGCTCGTCTTCAGGCCCTTGGAGATTCCTTCAAGCAAGGGGACACAGCACAAAGCAAAGTCCTTCCCCTCTCCTTGGCAGCAAAGCAACTGCAGGTAAGTCCAGCAAAGCAACAGCAGGACAGTCTTCCTTCTTCAGTCTTTCAGCTTTCTCCTTGGCAGAGGTTCCTTCTTGATTCCAGGATGATCTAATTTTCTGTAGTCAGGGGTCCTGTACTTATACCACTAAACGTCTTTATTCCCTTTGTGCAGGAGGGCTCCGAGCCAGATCTGAACTAGTTCTGGGTGTTCCTTGAGCACTTTTTTCCTGGCCTCTCCTTTCCTTTCAGAGTGAGGGGCAGGGTCATCAGTCGCCCAGCAGGAGGTGGAGCCAGCATTGTGGAAGGCAGGCACAGCCCTATTCAGGCCCAGGTGCTATCCCCTCCCACCACTCAAGATGCAGATGCAGTCATTCAGCCTAGGGCTGACTCAGCCAGCCTCCTGGGGGCTCCCCAGCCCCTGTCACTCTCAAACCAGACAGTCAATTCACAAACAGGCCAAGGCACACAGAATTGTCAGACAAGAGAGCAGCCACTTTCTAAAAGTGCTGTTCTCAACCACAGGATTTAAAAACAACCTTTTCTAAAATATGTGTTATTAAATTTAGAGGTCAGGGATACTAAACTTATATTTCATATCTTGCTCCTATGGGAAGATATGCTGGTAGCCACTGTAGCCAGCATTCCCCATGATAGCCTATGGGCAAGATAGCCTTACAATAGTGAAAAACAAAATGGCTGTCATTCACTACCAGAGCTTGTCACCTGCACTAGTACATGCTCTACCTTTCACATACAGTGAACCCTGCCCAAGGGGGTACATTGGGCCTTCTATAGGGGTGACCAATATGCACAGAAAAAGAAGGGTTAGGCCTGGTCAGTGGGGACACTGACCAGGAGGACCTGGAAGTTCACTGACTGCACACAGGCACTGCGGTGGCAGGTCTTAGGCACCATTTTAGGGCTTCTCATGTGGGTGGCACAAACAGTGCTGCGGGCCCACTAGTAGCATTTGAATCACCAGCCCTGGCACACTCAGTGCACTTTTCTAGGGACTTCTTAGTAATACAAATATGCCAATCATAGATAACCAATTACAATAACAATTTATACAGAGAGCATATGCACTTTAGCACTGATCAGCAGTGGTAAAGTGCCCCGAGTCCTATTGCCAACAACCACAGGTTAGGAAAAATATGGGAGGAAGAAGCAAAATGTTTGGGGATGACCCTGCAAAAAGGCCAATTTCCAACAATATCGCTAATACAAAGATATTCCTAACCAAATCTAAACATACTTTATTCAAAATCATCATTATAGCATTACTTTTCTGCGCATCCTTATTTTGAGCCTACAGCAAGGTCAATAACTGGCGTCAGATCCTTATCAAATTATGCCCACCCTCCATTCGGAGTGCGCATGTGCAGAAGGCCCGTTTACCCCCGTACACTCTGTACATTATCTCCATAATGGGGCCTTTCAGTTGTGCGCCGTTTACTTGCGCCATTGTGCACTTGGGGGGTGGACAATCAGCCTACTGGAAAGCGTAACTCCTTCTCCCCCGCACCCATCCAGCCAACCGTCAGTAACTGCCCCATGAGTTCTATGAGAGACCACTTGTCCCTCCCCCTTGAGCGACCCCATTCAAGAATGGCGCAGTCCGCTAAGGACCATAAATTTACTGCTCACCAATCATGACCTTACCGCCACAGGCCTGCATAATTGACCGACTACCTGCCCCCCCAATGCTCCCTGAAAGGTCATGAGCTATCTCTAGAAACTCCCCAACCAAGCTAACAGAATTTCCATAAATATTTTGTTAACCAATTTAGACAGATGGACACCATCTTTTAAGAAGCATGGCTCCCCCCTGATGCACCCGTGGGCGATCGTTTGTAAATGCGGGGCCTTAAAGAGTCTTCATACCTTGTTATTAATCCTCCTTTCAGAATGGTTCAATGCCCTAAAAGACTCTCCCCCACCACCACTGGAATCTTAGTATCATCTGTGACCAAACTGTGGTGCACCCTGGGCATGTCCTCGCTAGCCAACACACTTCAGTAAGTAGAGTCTCCATCAGCCCCCTTCTGCCTTACTTCACCAGATCATTTTCTCCCAAGTGTAAGATAATAATGTTACGAAGACACCTTCTCATTTCCATTTATTTATTTTTTATTTATTTAGTGTTTTATAGAGCACAAACCAGACCCGTGAGGATATCAGAGCGCTTTACAGTAGTATCAGGTGGGGTACAAGACAAAGGGGAGGATAGCCAAGGGATAGGGAAAACAAATAGATACAATATATGGCAAAACAAACAATCATAATGTCCGACTACTTTAAGGGATAGGAGCAAAAATGATGCAATAAGCTAGAAAAGCAGTCTCATCACCCTGAAGGATTGTTCGGAAGTTCAGGGTGGGTAACATAAGGGGAGGCAGCCAAGGAATAGTGCAGTGATGATAGTTAAAGTCAGGTTGAGGGGTGATTGTAGTGTGAACTTTAGGAAAGGAATTTGCCCATTAGGAGAGTTTTGGTCTCCTTTTTGAAGTGGGCTAGAGACGGTATTCTTCTAATGGCGGGTGGGAGTGAGTTCCATATTCTTGGGGTGGCCCCAAAGAAAGCCCAATTGTATGTTCTTTTTTTTCTTGAAGGTCTAACACAAAAGCTTTTCTAGTAGGTCCAACACAAAAGCTCTAAATTGACTGAAACGGGGACCCCAGTGCCCAAGAAATGACAACCTAAAACCGGCTTCCCTTGTTCTGTACTCATAATTGTCTGAAAGGAAAAATGTATACAAGCGCCTCACGTATGAATGGCAAGCCACCCATCGACATGTGGTCCTTGCTTGAGGGCACGCACTTGTTCTTGCGCTGATCGCTGTTGTTGCTGTGCTACCACTGGTTTCCCCCCTGCATGACAGGCCAGAGAAACTGAAAACTGAGCAGAGAAGAAAACAAGGATCAGAACAAGGCCCCAGACATATTCATAACATATGCAGCCGCACATAGCGCTTGTAACAATTGGAGGACCACCTGCCAATTCTCTGCACGTCCCTTCCGGGCAACCCCCTGGCTGGTGCTTTAGTGGCAGCCCCTATCCTAAATGAATGTCTACCAAACAGCTTGGGTCTAGACCTGCTTTCTGTACAGCCATATCTATGACTCTTTTAAATTGAAATCGCGTGAGTGGTGTACCATCAGCATGAATTAAAAATGAACCCCTTGTCCCTGGGTCTCTCCTTCAGGAATGTATACAAGTTTGTAATAGGACAGCAAGGATTGTCCCGTGCATGATGTAGCACTATCCCTTCCCCACTGGCATCTTGATCCGTTTTGGACCTCTTAATAGATATTAACAATGAATCACCTTACATCTTAACAAGGTTAAGCTGCACACCACCCTGTGTATCTGTTTATTTTTGGCCACCAGCTCCCCAATTCTAAGTGCCCCTTAGAATGCCAATGAAAAAGGCAGCACTGAACAACCGAGCTTCCTCTGTGGTGTAGCAAATATGATGTAAAGCATCCAGTAGGGATACTAAAATCTCCACTCCTATCGGCCGCCTTGAATCTGGTTCCAATCCCTGTAGGCGCTGCCACCCTTTCAGAGCTTTTCTGATAGTGAAGGTATTGGTGGGATCCCCCTTGCCCTTAGCCCGTGTAAAGAAAGAGGTTGCTGCTATATGTCGGCTAGCCGCTGCCACTGTTCGCCCTTCCTCATGTAATGCCCCTAGGTAAGCAAGCACTGCCCTATGTCATGCCATCGTTTAGCCCCCCTTGTCCCAAAAAGGTAGAAATTGCACAAAACACGCAATCATATGCCTCCCTGGTCCTGGGTGCTAGACTGGCTACCACCAGGTCCGGTAATTGGGGGCACCAATTTGCCAAAGTGGTTCTGGGAAGTGTGTGAGATTTTCGGCTGCCTTCGGGAGGTGTGCCCTGAAAACCTGCATCTTAAAGCAAGCGAGTGCATCAGCATCCTGATTCAGCACCCCTGGCATATGTCTAGCCCTAAATTTCATATTCAATCTCATGCATAACAAAACTTTTTCCTTCAACAAACGTAAAATCATTTTACACTGTGCCGCTTGCTGGTTGATGCACTCCACCACTGTCATGTTATCTGACCAGAACACAACAGATTGATTACCCAATTGATCTGGCCACACTGACAATGCCACCCAGATGGGGTAAAATTCCCAAAAAGCAATGTTCTCTTTTAACACCTTGGCTGCTAGGCGTTTTCCCCTCCTGTGCTGACTTTTTTTGATTATCATTGTTTTATGACAAAGCCAGCTCGTCATAAGCACAGCACAGGTAACACCCATGACGAGCTGGCTTTGTCATCAGCACTGAAGGGGTTAAACCGCTTTGTAACCACCATGCTGGCCAGCGCTGTGCCACCCATTCAGTACTGAGTGTGGCACCAAATCCCTCACTACCCGTAGCGTCCGTCATTAAACCCAGCTCTGCGGAAGTGGTGAGCAGACCGGGCCACACTACCATGCCATTGAAGTCCAGCAGGAATGCCAACTAAATCCGCATATCCTGCCAAACCTCAGCTGACATCCTGGTGTGGTGGTGTTTTTCTTTGAGGCCTGAATGAGATGTCATCAGTGATGTCATTTGAGAAGTCATCAGTGATGACATCAGTGATGTCACTGACCATGTCATGAATGATGTAATATGTGACATCATCAGCAGTGGATTGCGGGTGCGCGAAATATATTTAGTACAACTAACTATAGAGGAGCAATTTCAATGGTTTTTTAAATGCTAATTCCTAACTATATAAGGCCTGAAACCTATGGTTTTTTAAGTGAATATATATATATATATATATATATATATATATATATATATATATATATATATATATATATATATATATATATATATATATATATATATATTTCAAAGTGCCCTGAAGCTTTAGGAAGTCACTCGACAGAGCCTCCCCATACGGCTTTGAAATGCAACCTGCTTGGTGCTCCTTTTCAATTAAGATTGCCAACGCGTTTCAGGATTACAATATCCCTTCTTCTAGGGCTGCCACAAACAAAACACCTGAGCCTCGCATTACGTTCACTTTCAGCTTTTATTTGTCATCTTTGCAACCCTCTTCTGGGCGCATGCTCAGCGCAGTTAGTAAGTGCATGCTGGGAAACAGAGTTCCAAATGCGAGCGTTTTTTTCTTTACTTACAGTAAGTTCAAGTGTCTCTTTGTAATCTTCAGGCTTTTTTTTATTCCTTGGTAGGTTTAGGATATCAGGCAGGTTAAATCAGCATATGAGGCTCTGTGCTGGAAAACGTCTTGGTCAGTGCATGACGACAGCCTCACTTGCTGGAAACATGGTTTCCCTCTTAACGGTGATGGTGCTCCTCCTCACGGCCAGGCTGCCGTGTAGTATTTTGTATTTCAAAGTGCCCTGAAGCTTTAGGAAGTCACTCGACAGAGCCTCCCCATACGGCTTTGAAATGCAACCTGCTTGGTGCTCCTTTTCAATTAAGATTGCCAACGCGTTTCAGGATTACAATATCCCTTCTTCTAGGGCTGCCACAAACAAAACACCTGAGCCTCGCATTACGTTCACTTTCAGCTTTTATTTGTCATCTTTGCAACCCTCTTCTGGGCGCATGCTCAGCGCAGTTAGTAAGTGCATGCTGGGAAACAGAGTTCCAAATGCGAGCGTTTTTTTCTTTACTTACAGTAAGTTCAAGTGTCTCTTTGTAATCTTCAGGCTTTTTTTTATTCCTTGGTAGGTTTAGGATATCAGGCAGGTTAAATCAGCATATGAGGCTCTGTGCTGGAAAACGTCTTGGTCAGTGCATGACGACAGCCTCACTTGCTGGAAACATGGTTTCCCTCTTAACGGTGATGGTGCTCCTCCTCACGGCCAGGCTGCCGTGTAGTATTTTGTATTTCAAAGTGCCCTGAAGCTTTAGGAAGTCACTCGACAGAGCCTCCCCATACGGCTTTGAAATGCAACCTGCTTGGTGCTCCTTTTCAATTAAGATTGCCAACGCGTTTCAGGATTACAATATCCCTTATGCTGATTTAACCTGCCTGATATCCTAAACCTACCAAGGAATAAAAAAAAGCCTGAAGATTACAAAGAGACACTTGAACTTACTGTAAGTAAAGAAAAAAACGCTCGCATTTGGAACTCTGTTTCCCAGCATGCACTTACTAACTGCGCTGAGCATGCGCCCAGAAGAGGGTTGCAAAGATGACAAATAAAAGCTGAAAGTGAACGTAATGCGAGGCTCAGGTGTTTTGTTTGTGGCAGCCCTAGAAGAAGGGATATTGTAATCCTGAAACGCGTTGGCAATCTTAATTGAAAAGGAGCACCAAGCAGGTTGCATTTCAAAGCCGTATGGGGAGGCTCTGTCGAGTGACTTCCTAAAGCTTCAGGGCACTTTGAAATACAAAATACTACACGGCAGCCTGGCCGTGAGGAGGAGCACCATCACCGTTAAGAGGGAAACCATGTTTCCAGCAAGTGAGGCTGTCGTCATGCACTGACCAAGACGTTTTCCAGCATAGAGCCTCATATGCTGATTTAACCTGCCTGATATCCTAAACCTACCAAGGAATAAAAAAAAGCCTGAAGATTACAAAGAGACACTTGAACTTACTGTAAGTAAAGAAAAAAACGCTCGCATTTGGAACTCTGTTTCCCAGCATGCACTTACTAACTGCGCTGAGCATGCGCCCAGAAGAGGGTTGCAAAGATGACAAATAAAAGCTGAAAGTGAACGTAATGCGAGGCTCAGGTGTTTTGTTTGTGGCAGCCCTAGAAGAAGGGATATTGTAATCCTGAAACGCGTTGGCAATCTTAATTGAAAAGGAGCACCAAGCAGGTTGCATTTCAAAGCCGTATGGGGAGGCTCTGTCGAGTGACTTCCTAAAGCTTCAGGGCACTTTGAAATACAAAATACTACACGGCAGCCTGGCCGTGAGGAGGAGCACCATCACCGTTAAGAGGGAAACCATGTTTCCAGCAAGTGAGGCTGTCGTCATGCACTGACCAAGACGTTTTCCAGCACAGAGCCTCATATGCTGATTTAACCTGCCTGATATCCTAAACCTACCAAGGAATAAAAAAAAGCCTGAAGATTACAAAGAGACACTTGAACTTACTGTAAGTAAAGAAAAAAACGCTCGCATTTGGAACTCTGTTTCCCAGCATGCACTTACTAACTGCGCTGAGCATGCGCCCAGAAGAGGGTTGCAAAGATGACAAATAAAAGCTGAAAGTGAACGTAATGCGAGGCTCAGGTGTTTTGTTTGTGGCAGCCCTAGAAGAAGGGATATTGTAATCCTGAAACGCGTTGGCAATCTTAATTGAAAAGGAGCACCAAGCAGGTTGCATTTCAAAGCCGTATGGGGAGGCTCTGTCGAGTGACTTCCTAAAGCTTCAGGGCACTTTGAAATACATATATATATATATATATATATATATATATATATATATATATATATATATATATATATATATATATATATATATATATATATATATATATATATATATATATATATATATATATATATATATACATACATATATATATATATATATATATATATATATATATATATATATATATATATATATATATATATATATATATATATATATATATATATATATATAATCTACTGACGGTCGCCAGTAGATAGTTATAATTAGGATCTTGTTTCTATTCAGAAAGCGTTTTATCTTTTTTCAATATCTTTGGAGCCGTTTGGCGAATCTTCGTGAAATTTTCAAAACTAATGACCAGCTCAGGTCAGCTTCTGTCTTGAAAGTTTGGGGTAATTCTTCAAGCGGGGGCGAGAGGAAAGGAGGTCCCAAAACACGGTTTCCCCATTTTAATTTCCATAGGAAACTTTAGACACGGCTACAGCCCGAACTGCTGAGGAAAATTTAAACCACATTTAGTAAAAAGGTATCTCTGTATTCAGAAAGCGCCCCTTTTTTTAAATGGTGTAAATCCGTTCAGTAGTTACAGAGAAATAAAATAATTCTATATCTGAGCACCGAGAAGGAACCGCAACTCCTCCCGAGCTCGAACTGACTTCTGATTAGCTGCCAACACTCCAAACCAGGAAGTGATGGCAGCCATCGAGTCACTAGAAATCAGTTGAAAAAAAGCTGAAAAACAAGAAAAGGGAGCAGGTAGAAACACCCAGACCCCCTAGGCCAGCTCAGGGGTTCCCACAGGGACCCTCAGGGCCAACAAAGGCATTTTTTAAAAATAAAATCCACAAAATTCACTGGGTGTGCGAATCCGGCCGAGAAAAAAAAAAGAAGCGCAGGCTCCCCTGCTTTGTTTTGTAAAAGCCCCCGGGTGGGCCAGGGGCAATGAGCAGTTAATTAGCAGGGGCCTGAGGAACCCCTGGATCACCAGGGACCGCTACCTCCCTGGGGCTTTATTCACTATGTGGGGGGCACGCAGCCCCCTGCAGCCCCAGGGACCACCACCTCCCCAGGGCTTCTATAGAAATGTGTGGGGGGCTCCTGCCACCCCATGCTGCCCAGGGACCACCACCTCCCCGGGACATTTATCAATTTGGGTGGGGGTCACACAGGCCCCCCAAGGCCAGGGGACCACCACCTCCCGGGGCACAAATTATGGTAATGTGGGGGTCCACCACCTCCCAGGGTCTATGCTAATGAAGTAAGGGGGCCACGTGGCCCACTCCTGGAGCCCTTAATGGCCCTGGGGACCGCCACCCCCCTGGCCTGGCTCCTGCAATGTCCTGGGGTGCCGACCCCTGGACATTGCAGTTTGCTATGGTGGGGCAATGAGGTCCTCTTGTGTCCTGAGGACCTCAGGACAGAAGTGGACTTCATCCCCCGAGCAGCAGTGCACCAGGAGCTGTGTTTGCAGAGTGGTGTAAAAAGGCAGCGTGGCTTTGGACCACTCTCAGCAATACAGCTGTGTGGGGCTTAGTGGAGGTACCTGGTGGGCTAGTTCCCCCCCAGGGACCCTCAGGAATGAAGGTCGCTTAATACCCTAACTTAGAATGCGCCAGGAGGCATGTTTGCAGAGATGTGGAGAAAGGGGGCGTGGCCTGTGGTCATCTCTCAGCAATCCCACTGTGTGGGGCTTACTGGAGGTAGGCTAGTTGGCCCCTAAGGACTCCCAGAAGTGAAGGGGACTTCAGTCCCCATCCAAGAGTGCACCAGGGAGCACACTTGCAGAGGGTTGGGCAAAGGGGGCATGGCCTGCTATGAGAACTTAGCAATTCTGCTGTGTGGGACTTACTGGAGGTAATAGGAGGATATCCTTGGGGGCCAACTTCCTCTCTTGTTACCTCCAGTAAGTCCCAAACATTGGGATTGCTAAGACTTCTTCGGAGGCCATGCCCCCCTTTCTCTACCACTCTGCAAACGCGCCTCCTGGCAGATCATGGAGTGGTGGATAGAGTCCAATTTACTCCTGAGGGACTTTGGGGGACAAGAAGCCCTCCTGGTGCTTCCTGTAAGTCCTATGCATTGGAATTCCTGAGCGCTGGCCGGAGGCCCAGCACCCTTTCTCCACCACTCTGCAAGCGTGACTACTAGTTAAAGAAGTGCTTGCAACGTAATAGGTTTCTCATTTGGGAGAATTAGAGCTACTGGTTTTGTAAATGTAAAAGTATTTTACTGATGGTCTTTGGAGTGGAGTGGATGTACGTTCTGTTTAGTGGAATTGTGTGGTATGTTGTGTAGTGAAATTATGTGGATAGAAAGTAGGTGGTATTTAGTGTATAGGAATTATGTCGAGTGGGAGTATGTGTTATGGAGAGTAATTATGTGGTATGGTAGTCTGTGTTGTGGAGTGGTAACGTCAGGTTTAGTCTTCATCGTTTCCATAGAAGCTCAACTATGAACTCAGTGAGACAAAAAAGAAAAGAAAGAAGGAATCACTGAGGAACGCTTGTGGACCTAGTTGGAGTTATGAGCAGGGCAGCTTCTATAGTTGGAAATTAGCATTTAAAAAAACATTACAAATTCACTGAAAAATCCATAGGTTTCAGGGACGTTATAGTTAGAAATTAGCATTTAAAAAACCTTTGAAATTCACTGAAAAAAACATAGGTTCAGGGATGTTATAGTTAGAAATCAACATTTAAAAAGCCTTAGAAATTCACTGAAAAATACACAGGTTTCAGGGACGTTATAGTTAGTTGGACATTTCACTCGTACAAAACCAGAAAAATTCGCCTTCTAGTTAGTTGAGCTAACTATAACTCGCGCCCCGGCAATGCACTGCTGATGATGTCACATATTACATCATTCATGACATGGTCAGTGACATCACTGATGACATCACTGATGACATCGCAATTGAGGTCACTGGTGACATCACTGATTACATCATCCAGTGACTGTGTGTTTCGGTAAAGTTTACATATGTTTTATATATATAAATGCCAAGGTGTATTGAAGAATGCGTGGGTTATGAATGTCTGAATGGATGATTTAGAGGGTGCGTGACTGACTGCATAAGTGAGTGATTAAACATGTCTTACTGAATGCATGGGTTAGTGACTAAACTGTGTGAACGTCTGTATCAGTCTGTCAGTTGGTATGTATGCAGCTCCATGAGTTGGTGAGTAGCTACATGAGTGTCTATATGGGTTATTGATGGGTTGTCTGAGTATTTGTAGTATGGGTGCCTTAGTGTCTGTGTGGGTGGGTGGTGGTATATGACTCTGTGCATAGATGTGTGAGTGGGTGATTCACTGGGTGTATGGATTCAACAGTGCATCTGTGAGGGGCTGTATGGGTGTCTGAGTGTGTGTATGGGTGGCTTGGTTAGTGAATGGATGTATCAGTGGTACATGTGTGAGTAACTATGTATGTGAAAGGCAGTATATGTGAGTGTTGGAGTATATAAATGACTATATGGGAGCATGAGCGATTGTGAGAGTGGCTGTATGGATGAGTATGTGCTTGTATCAGTGATTGTAAAAGAGAGTAAGTATGTGTTAGTATCTATGAATAAATGAGGTGGTATGTGTATAACTGTATAGGTGAGTAAATGGGAATATGATTGATTCTTTGCATGACTGACTAGGTGTGTGAGTAACTCTATGGATGAGTGGCGGTGTGTGAGTGTCCGACGCAGCAACATCTCCGGCTATCTGAGAGACCTGCACTGGCTCCCCGTCAGCAAGAGGATCACGTTCAGGCTCCTCACCCACGCACACAAGGCACTCCACGACCTGGGCCCCAAGTACCTCAACAATCGCCTGACCTTCTACGCACCCACCCGCCAGTTACGATCAACCAGCCTCGCCCTCGCCACCATGCCACGCATCCGCAAAGCCACCACCAGGGGAAGAGCCTTCTCCTACCTGGCAGCCAAGACATGGAACTCCCTCCCAATCCACCTCCAGCTGACCCAGGATCATCTCTCCTTCAGGAAGCTCCTCAAGACCTGGCTCTTCGAGCAGTAGCGGACCCCTCCCCCCAGCGCCTTGAGACCCTTCCGGGTGAGTAGCGCGCTATACAAATGCCCGCTTGATTGATTGATTGATATAGGTGTATGAGTGCATATAATAGTGCTATATTGATGAGTGACTGCATGTATGAGTGACTGTACGGGTGAATGTGTAGATAGGTGTGTAGACCTAGGAATAAGTGTGTGGGTATGTAGTAACTGGTATTGGTGTGTCTGTGGTTTTGAAAATTGTAGTCTGTATTTTAGAGTGGGTATATCAAAGGTTATGTTAGGGTGTGAGGAGGTGCATCAGATTATCACATGGATGATGTCATCAGTGATGTCATCAGTGGTTTCATTTGAGATGTCATCAGTGATGTCACTGACCATGTCATGAATGATGTAATATGTGACATCATCAGCAGTGCATTGCGAGGGTGTGAGATATAGTTAGCTCAACTAACTATAACAGCCGGATTTCTCTGGTTTTGTACGAGTGAAATGTCCAACTAACTATTACGTCCCTGAAACCTGTTGTTTTGTCAGTGAATATATATATTACTAGATGCGAATCCTAAATCTAGACGGTAAGATCATAAAACTATAAACACAATTGGAAAAAATGTCCACGGAATGAAAAATAATTAGGCATTGATGCTATGATTTAAAAAATCCAAAATGATATTTTATGGAATTATCCAATTATTTATTTAAATGTATTTATATATTTATTTATGCATTCATTTACCTACATATGCATGTATATATTTATATATTTATGCATATATTTATTTACATCAATGAATAGGTGTCTGATTATCAAGAAAATAATTTTATTTGAGTGGAAATGTGTTTATACATGCTTATATATGTATTTATTCATTCATGTATTTATTCACATATTTATGTATGCGTATTTGCACAGAACATTGTATTTGCACGGAACATTATGTACTGAACAGGGAGTATGAAGCTAACATTGCATTACTTGGATGGCATTTAAACATGGATGTTTGCTTCAAAAAGCACTGGGCACTTTAAGACTGTCAGTCACATGGTTTATTTAAACAAAACAGCATGTATAAAGAAAAGAGAAAAATAAAAAAGTGTAACCTTTAAAACAGTATGTTAGTGGTAGATACGCGTTACGTGATTTGGTCCCCTGGGAGGGATGAAAGGCGTAATGGCTTCTGTTTTGTTTGTGGAGAAAGAATAAACTGATCGGTATTTGGAAGAATTCCGTGGTCCGTGCTCTTTTCAAAGTGCATGCAGTGAGGAAAGCGCATTGGTGAAGGAGTACTAAGCGATATATACATATATATATATATATATATATATATATATATATATATATATATATATATATATATATATATATATATATATATATATATATATATATATATATATATATATATATATATATATATATCACTGAAAAAACCATAGGTTTTAGGCCTTATATAGTTAGGAATTAGCATTTAAAAAACCTTGAAAATTCACTGAAAAAACCATAGGTTTCAGGCCTTATATAGTTAGGAATTAACATATAAAAAACCATTGAAATTCCTCCTATATAGTTAGCTGGACATTTTATTGATATAAAACCAATGAAATTCTACATATAGTTAGTTGCACTAACTATATATTTCGCGCATCCGCAATCCAATGCTGATGATGTCACATATTACATCATTCATGACATGGTCAGGTCTGGCCTGTGGACTGTAACGCCGAGAACGATGTTCCGAGCCACAGACAGATGGATGCAACTCAAGACAGCTAATTAAGGAGTCATCAAACTTTCCATGAACTTAAAAAAATCATGATAAGCTGCTAGGCTGATGGAACAAAGCTTTTAATTCCTCATAAGTGTTCCTTAGACAATGCAGTCGGCTGCAGTCATCTGGCCAAAAAGACAAGATTTTGATAACACGGCTTGTTACAGTGTTTGAATCCTCTGATTAATTCAGTGCTCCTGGGAATCAAATCAGCGGTGTCTGCAGAGTGGGCGCCTGCCTCTGGTTCACCCGGTGATTGACAGTCACATCAATGAAAGGTTTGTGTGACTCATGCATGATTGATAGTTTTTCCTCACAAGGAAATAAAACACAACCTATTTTCTGACGTGGGAACAAAAGACAAATTGTTTTTCTTGTCCTGGCCACCGTATATTAATTTTAGTCACTGCCGATCTGTTTGCTCTTTTATTTTGCAAGAAAAAAATCATAGATGGATTTACAAAGAGATCAGGCAAGACTTTGAATCGGAGAATAGCCTTTATTGTTTCTCTGACTGTTCAAGCTGCCAAGGTTTCAAAGTGCCATGAGTGACATTTTTAAAATTTCAGTCAAATTATGAGTGACATTCCAACGAATATGAGTGACACTTTCTCACGAGCAAATGACATGCAATGAAGACTAGGGAAACTTCTAAATATAAGAAATTATAGACATTTGAGCAACAAGAACTTATTGAAACTGCTGCAGAGCATCAGAAATGAAAGAACACTACCCCAGAAATGAAAGAACACTACCCCAGTCCTAAAGGATCCCCTCCCTCACCTGACCCCCTCCCCCTGGCCTAGCCCCAGTGCCGAGAGAGCAGCGAGTGCCAGCCAGGCTGGTAAAACTGTCACGCACTGGCCCGTAGTCTGTGAAGATACACAGTTAGTCAGAGCGCCCATGATAAGAATGAGGAGACAGAGCAGATTAAATCAGATCTGCAGATAAACCAGGGGCACTCAGAAGAAGAATCAGAAGAATGATGAGACTAAAATGATTGTGTGTGACTGAAATAATTTATTAGAGATCATGTTCAGACTGTGCGTGCCGCTCCGCGGTGGCGCTGACACAAGCACTAATTATTAAACTGTCTTATGTACACTTTAAGTCTGCCTGGCGCACAGCGCTTACCATGGGCCAAAAACACTTACTTAATGAACTAGAGTTCAGACTGCTGCTGTCTCTGCTTTCCGGTCCGGCGGCCGCTGCATGAGCTGGACAGGGACCCGCAGCAGCACAGCACACTGCATGATCATACACTCTGTGCTCTTCGTCTCCCAGCAGAGTGACTCCCTGATTCGTCCCGCACCCGGTCACACTTTGCGCCCGCGATGCCTCTGATGCCCGGCGGAACTACCATGGAACAATGCCCAGCCATGCCTTCCAACTAATAACCGAGGAAACAAATGAACCAACAATGATAATGTAGCCCAAAAAACGACGGTCTTTCCTGGCGTATTAACCTGTCACAGACAGCTCCGATCATATCAGCATCGACGTAAATAAAGGACATTTTCGAAACCAGTGAAGCATCTCTGAGGAGAACAGGGAGACCCTGTTACCGGAACTGCTCGTGCCACGCCAAACTCCAGCCGCCCTCCGTGCCCAGGTATGATACAAGGCTCCTTTATTAGATGCTGCTCCCGGTACCCGGGAAGGAGAGCGGCCCTTCCCATGAACTAGCCCTGCCGTCACCATTGTTCGCTTTGACAATTAATTAAAGTTCTGCCATGAGTATCCTGTCGGTAATCAGTCACTTACTGTAGTGCTCGGGGTGTTAATTGACGGGAGACCGGACATCGAAGGCTTCCCCCAGGCAGGGGGAAGCGGAAACCACGTCCTCCCGGCCCCGCCTACAACCAGGCGGCGGCCATCTTGAGGCGGCTCGGGCCGCGGCGGTGATCTCGGGGGTAAAATGAGGGGTGGGCACCCTCCAAATTAAATTAAATACATTAAAATGAAAGAGAGAAGCCCCCCAAGCCCCCCCCCAAAAAAAATCGCGAAAAAATCGCGGGGTGCGCGCACCGTGCGCGCTTATAGATATATAATTGATTTCTCTTCTAATTTTCTCAGGAACTACTGGAGGGATTTACACTATTTGACAAAAAGCGTGATCTGCGTACCAGACACTACCATTTTGACAAGTTTGGTGTAATCCCCTTCAGTGGTTCAAGCTGTAGCCGTGTCTAAAGGTCCTATGGAAATTAACATGGGGAAAACACGTTTTGGGACCCCCTTTTTTCTCAGCCCCCACTTGACTAATCCCCCCCAAAGAGGAGCAGAGCGAGCCATCTTCTTTGAGAAATTTGCAAAGATTCATCAACCAGCGCCAAAGTTATTCCCAATAGAATGTTGGGGATTTCCTATGGAAACTAGGTCCTAACTATATATACCTACTGGCTACCGCCAGTAGGTAATATATATCATATATATATATATATATATATATGTATATATATATATATATATATATATATATATATATATATATATATATATATATATATATATGTATATATATATATATATGTATATATATATATATATATATATATATATATATACATATATATATATATATACATTACCTACTGGTCGCCAGTAGGTAGTTTGGTTAGGATTTTTTTCAATGCAAAATCTCAAAATTCTATTTGGAATAACTTTGGCGCCCGTTGACGAATCTGCCTGAAAACGTCCTCAAATTTGCCTCGCGGAGCTCCGGTCCTTCCTTGAAAGTTTCGGGGGGGATTCGTCAAGCGGGGGCCGAGATAAAAGGGGGGTCCCAAAACGTGTTTCCCCATGTTAATTTCCTTAGGGCGGTCAAACTCACTTTTAGCCCGAACGGCTGAATGGATTACCACCAAACTTGACAAAATTGTAGGGACTGGTAGCCCGATGTGTCTTTGCTATGTCTCAAGATATGTGCTCCAGTTGATTTTGAGTAATTTAGATTAAAAAATATATATATATCTATGGCAGCGCCCCGGGACGCGCACCCGGGAGCGCTCCGGGCGCGCCAGGCGAGGTGCGCACGGAAAGCTGATTGGCTCTCGGGTGTCTGTAAACATTCGAACCAGTCCGGAGTGGCCGCCATCTTGTGTCTCGGTAGGATCGAGACACAAGAGGTGATAAAAAAAGGGGAAAATGACCATAAGGGGGCAGAGATAGACCCCCCTCACCCCCTAGGTTTGAAGTAGGGGCCATAAAAGGGCCCAGCGGGGCAAAAAATTATTTTTTTTGATTTGCGTGGGGGGAGCACCCGGTACGCGCACCGGAGAGCGGACCGGGGAGCGGACCATGGGGAAAAAAGAATGACCGAGTTTTTAAAAATGTAGCCTTTTTTTATAAATTGGAGGTAGTTCTAAAAAGAACTGGTTTTTTTAGGTCTCGGCCTATTTCCATTCTGCAGGAATGGAATAGGACGAGTCTATAGCAGTGAAACCAAGAGTTTCACCATGAGCCCAAAAAAGAGGTTTTTCACGAGTGCATGTGCTCTCGTGCACGAGCTTGCCTGAGCCTTCTGCCTGCCTCCTGCCTTGAAGGCAATCTGCTTCTCCACCCCCTGCTGTTCCCTCCCACTCGCTCGCACATCAAAGGCTGCTCACTCAAACACCATATGCCTTCTCCTCCCCTACCACGCTTCGCCTCCCCTAATTAATCATGGCTGGCCGGCAAGCCGTACTTTCAGTTTCCCGGCCGCTCTCTCTTAGTGGCCTCACATTATTAACTTTTACAAATAAATGTATGCATGTTCTAACCGACCAACATTGTGATCCTGGGCATTTTGAAAGTTCCAATTGCTTGACTCTACCATAGTGAAATCCAGGGGCCTCAAAATCTAAGCTTGCTTTTGTAATCATCATTTTATGATAATAATGGTCAATCCAATAGCACTCTGCACAAACTAATCAGCCTCTTGGTACTGAAAGTGCAATGTATTATAGTTTTATTTAGATAGCACTTCGTACACCAATCGAGGCGTCAAAGCACATTTGTGGATAGGCAGCTTTCTATTTTGCAGTTGATGTAAAAGATTTCTATGGGCAATGGTCTGATGTCATTTCCACGACCCATATTTGTAATCTTACCTGGCTTTGTAGCTGTTCCTAGGTGTGAATTGGAAGTGAAAAGGAGTGTGCTAAGATGTTTAAGATGGATGCTTGTGCGTGGATGCAGTGTGACCTGTGTGCGCAGTATTGTGCCATGTATGATAGGCCTGGGTCAAACTGCATTGTAAAATAAACATGCAAATACGTATGGCTGTAGGAGAAAGGCGTGGGGAGAGGTGTGGTGTGAACCACTCGCCACTGCCGCAGGCACTCAACCTGCCGAGCTACCTTAGCAGCTCCTGTTGCCCTATTTGAGACTTATAGACAGTATCTATAACTGCAGGAAACGGAGCTGAGCGGTCTCTTGCTGTGTTCTACCCATCACCAGATGGTGCTGGGGCCTAGATGTGTCCGCCTGGTTAGGGCGCCAGGTGTGATCCCTGTCAAGCAGCTGGCAGCAGGGTTCTGGGCTGCCGGTTCAAAAGCGGAGTCAAGATGGGCGGGCACTCCACTCTGGACGCTTGTGAATGAACGTGTTCGGTGCCGGTGGGCAGCCAGGCGCAGAGCTGCCGCCATGCTGCCGGGAGTCTGCCAGTTGGCACGGGAGCCGGGACAGGGCCCGCCGCCCTCCGACATGAAGTCATTGCCACAGCACGAGAGCTGCTCTACTCGGGAGCCGGAGCTGGGTGGGCGGCCTGAGGTGGGCCACAATGTGGCGCCCGAGTGAGCCACTGATGGGCGGAGGAAGGCAAGAGTTGTCATTCCGCTTTCCCTTTCGGCTACCAACTCGGATACTGCGATGCTACCAGCTGCGGTCTAGTGTAAATAAGGCACGTTAGCACAAGCAGGCTTCCAGTCTGTTTTCAAGCCCATCTGACAAGGATTATTTGCTTTTTATATAGCACTGTATACCTCACGCCTGGCTTTTCTAAGCACTGTGAACAATAAGGTTTCCTATTGTCCAATTTAATAAAACTGACCTCGGAAAAAGAGCGGACTGTGTGTCGACCTTGCCAAGATTCTAGACCACTGTGCATCTCAAGCAAAGCGGGCACGTGTTTAACTCACTGAGCTATCCTACTGGCATTCTGTTTTGGAAAAATACAAGTACTGCATTTGCACAAAGATAAGACCGGATGAGGCAACTCCCGAGAGAAGCCTACTGGACCTCCCACTAACAGAGAGTTTTGCTGCTAATGCAATCCCTTTCAGAAGAACTTTTGAACTGGATTGACTGTCTCTGCACCAAAGCTTCCGTTTACCCGTCGGCGCACAAGGGGTGTCAGTGATTCTCACGTTTCCTTATAAATGCCATGTTTCTGTGCGTGGAAGGCCTACCATTCCATTAGATATTTTTGGAGGTGTCCATAGATCATCAGGCCAGGTGCAGAGAAGGTTGTAGGTTTTCCATTCACCACAGTTGGGTATATTCCTTTTGGAGGCAGTGGTGGATGGTGCAATTTAAAAGAGGTGGGGGCGTAAATATGTCACCCGTATTGGATTTAGCTACGAAGCACACCAGACCAGCTTTTTCAAGGGGTTACTGCGTTAGTCTCTCTCAACAAAATTTTGAAAAGTAGAGGGCATATAGATACATTTTATAGCACAGTTTGTGCAAGAAAAGGAGCCATCAGGGACTTTGCGTCTTTTTACATGGCCTTTTTTATTTGTTTTTTGAACATTTTTAACTTTTTGGGGGTTTTCTGAACAGTTTTATATCATTTTTGTATTTTTCAAGGGGAGAAACGAAAAAACAGGGAATTGAAAATGGCTCAACTGCAGCAAAAAAAAAAGAAAAGAAATAATTAGGGTTTATTGGGGCATTTGTGGTTGTCCCCAGCAAGGACGATGAGCTTTACGCTCTGTTCTCCGTAGGAGATGGTCTTCCCACAATATTTACAGGTTATACGGAAATACGCAAACCGTGGCTGAATGCAAGGCATCGTCTCTCTTGCCTCTTGTCCCGACGGAGTGCATTGTTTTCTTTTCGAGGTGGTGCTTGTAGTTTGGGGAGGGTTTCTGGCCAGTTCCCTCATCTCTGCAGCAGAATAGTTTATTGGATGCTTGCACTGCATGTGTCTAATCATTGTGTTGTTTCCGAATGAATATTTTTTATTCGGGTTCCCCCTAGAAAGTTCCATGCCACAGATTAGGCAAGTCACCTTGGCTGCATTTACTTTTTTCTTCCCCTCTGGGATCGAAAAAAACTCCCATATAATGTGTGGTCTTGGCTGGTATGGGGTATTGTGTTCTTCAAGCCATCTTCTCTTCCCCTCCTCCTCCTCCTCTTCCTCCTCTTGTTGACCACCAATGTAATCTTGAGGTGGTCCTCTTGGTGGTTGTGGTGGTGGTGCAGATGCACCAGCTGCTGCTGCTACTGAAGCCATTATATAGATCAAAAAGGTACAGAGAGGTACAATCAGGTCTTCCTCAGTCAAAGGACAAAGTCAGAATAAGGAAAAAAGGTGGGGTCTTTCATCATTTGGAAACAAAAAGGCCTGAACCAATGAGAAGTGTTATTTTCAGGTCTCAAGACCAGGGATTTCATCATTATGAATCTAAAACTGTTCTGCACCAATTAAAAGTGTTATTTTCAGGTCACATGACCGACGCGCTTACGCAGCGCGCCCCGGGTCGCGTCACGTAAGCGCGTCGGATGTTTACGTTGCGCGAGCATATTCGCTTGAGTGCTTCCGGGTGCGCTTACGCCGTGCGTATCACGCGGATACGTCACAATCATGTTTTCGTTCGCGACATTGGCGCTAACGGGACGCTTCCTGGTTCGCGCACCGGGGCGCTTCAAACGACTACGCTTTCCGGGGCGCTCACCGGGGCGCGCCCCGGGAGCGCTCCAGGGTAAAAAAATAAATAAATAATTGTTTAAAATACAAATAAAATATAGGATTCAATCATTTTCAAAAATATTACATTTCATAGCTATAGACATTTGCTATTAACCAAATTTTGAAATTCAAAGAAAAAAACATAGGCTTGGGGCCTTATATATAGTTAGGAATTAGCATTTAAAAAACCTATGAAATTCACTGAAAAAAACATAGGTTTCACACCAGTTATAGTTAGGAATTAGCTTTTAAAAAACCTATTAAATTCACAGAAAAAACCATAGGTTTCACACCAGTTATAGTTAGCTGGAACTTTTACTGACATAAAACCATTGAAATTCCCACGTTATAGTTAGTTGGACTCACTATAACTTGAGCGTGTAATGCACTGCTGATGACGTCACATATTACATCACTCATGACATGGTCAGTGACATCACTCATGACATCACTGATGACACCATCTTTGTGACAGAGTGACAGACCTCTTTTCAGTGTAATGTAACCCTTAAAACACATATTCGAAAATAGAAATTAACATTTTCAAAAAAATGGAGATATCCATACCAGTTACAACAACCAATTCAGTAATACCACCATCTATATATACATCCACTCATTCACCAACAGTTCTATATAGTCACTCATACATATACACACTCATCATATGTAGTGATACACCTATACATCTTGTTACACACCGACAGTCATCCAAAAGTTACTCACACACATACTCAAACATGCAAATAAACTATTGAACATTCATTTATTTGCATATACAACTATACACACACTACCACCTTACTTCTAAGAAAACTTACACATACTTACTCTCTTAATCAATCACTTATAGAAAAACAAATGTATTTAAACAGGAACTCTTACAATCTCACATATACTCACTTATAAACATCAATACTCACATATACTAGATTAAAACATATGTTGTTACTGATAAAGAAACGAGTGAGACTGGCAATACACTTACTAACACACACATATACACACTCATTCACCCATACAGTCCTGCACATATGCTGTCTTCAAAACACATACAAACAGTGAGTCAGTCATTGATGCATCTATGTGCTAAGTAATACCCCCACTAAACCATACAGAGACTCATAGTGATACTAAAAAACATCTAATAACCCATATACACACACATGTAGCTACTCACCAACCCATGCAGCCAATTATACACAAAGTGAAACACTGATACATATATTTAAATAATTAAACATTACTCGCTAATATATGTATTCACTAAGAGACACTTAATAAGCCAGTTAACCAATCAATTTAAAAAAAAAAAACATTCATTAAAACACTTATTTAAACATTTATTCTTCCATCGACCTTTACATATACATATATAAAACATATTTCTTTTTCAGAAAGACACACAATCACTGGATGGTGTCATCAGTGATGTCATGAGTGATGTCACTGACCATGTCATGAGTGATGTAATATGTGACGTCATCAGCAGTGCATTACACGCGCAAGTTATAGTGAGTCCAACGAACTATAACGTGGGAATTTCAATGGTTTTATGTCAGTAAAATTTCCAGCTAACTATAACTGGTGTGAAACCTATGGTTTTTTCTGTGAATATATATATATATATATATATATATATATATATATATATATATATATATATATATATATATATATATATATATATATATATATATATATATATATATTACCTACTGGCAATAGCCAGTAGGTATATATAGTTAGGATTTTTTCTCTATGGAACTTTTGAAAATTCTATGCCTAATAACTTTAACGTTTGTGGACGGAATTGGCTGAAATTTTCAGGAAAATGGCACATTTTGTTTCTGAGCAGCTCCTGGAAATTTGGGGGGGGTTCGTCAAGGGGGGGCTGAGAAAAAAGGGGGGTCCCAAAACACGTTTTTCCCATTTTAATTTCCATAGGGCGGTTGGCCTCACTTTTAGCCCGAACGGCTGAATGGATTTCCACGAAACTTGGCAAAATTGTAGGGACTGTTAGCCCGATGTGCCTTTGCTAGGTCTCAATATATGTGCTTCAGTGGATTTTGAGAAATTAACGTTTAAAACAAGATATATATCTGTAACAGCGCTCCGGGCAGCGCTCCGGTTCGCGAACTTTTCGCGTATCGGAACTTTGCGAAGCGAAGCTGATTGGCTCTCCGGTGTCTGTCAACATTCTAAACAGTCCGGAGCGGCCGCCATCTTGTCTCTCGGTAGGATCGAGAGACAAGAGGAGGCCAAAACAAAGGGGGAAATGAAGGAAAGGGGGCAAGGTAGACCCCTTCTGACCCCCTAGGATTGATGAGGGGGATATTATAGAGCCACGCCGGGCCCCAAAAAAAAAAAAAAAAATTCCGATTTTTTTCGCCGTAGAGATGCGTCTTGGTTCGCGAACCGGGCAGCTAACCGGGCAGCTAACCAGGAAGCTAACCGGCATTGTAACCCAAAAAAAAAAAAAAAAAAAAATTCCGATTTTTTTCGCCGTAGAGACGCGTCTTGGTACGCGAACCGGGCAGCTAACCGGGCAGCTAACCGGGAAGCTAACCGGCAGTGTAACCCAAAAAAAAAAAAAAATTCCGATTTTTTCGCCGTAGAGACGCGTCTTGGTACGCGAACCGGGCAGCTAACCGGGCAGCTAACCGGGAAGCTAACCGGCAGTGTAACCCAAAAAAAAAAAAAAAAAAAATCCGATTTTTTCGCCGTAGAGACGCGTCTTGGTACGCGAACCGGGCAGCTAACCGGGCAGCTAACCGGGAAGCTAACCGGCAGTGTAACGGGAGTCTGAGGAGTAGCTGATTGGCTGTCAATATTGTAAACAGTCCGGAGCGGCCGCCATCTTGTCTCTCGGTAGGATCGAGAGACAAGAGGAGGCCAAAACAAAGGGGGAAATGAAGGAAAGAGGGCAAGGTAGACCCCTTCTGACCCCCTAGGATTGATGAGGGGGATATTATAGAGCCACGCCGGGCCCAAAAAAAAAAAAAAAAAATTCCGATTTTTTCGCCGTAGAGACGCGTCTTGGTACGCGAACCAGGCAGCTAACCGGGCAGCTAACCGGGAAGCTAACCGGCAGTGTAACCCAAAAAAAAAAAAAATCCGATTTTTTCGCCGTAGAGACGCGTCTTTGTACGCGAACCGGGCAGCTAACCGGGCAGCTAACCGGGAAGCTAACCGGCAGTGTAACGGGAGTCTGAGGAGTAGCTGATTGGCTATCAATATTGTAAACAGTCCGGAGCGGCCGCCATCTTGTCTCTCGGTAGGATCGAGAGACAAGAGGAGGCCAAAACAAAGGGGGAAATGAAGGAAAGAGGGCAAGGTAGACTCCTTCTGACCCCCTAGGATTGATGAGGGGGATATTATAAAGCCACGCGGGGCCAAAAAAAAAATCCGATTTTTTCGCCGTAGAGACGCGTCTTGGTACGCGAACTGGGCAGCTAACCGGGCAGCTAACCGGGAAGCTAACCGGCAGTGTAACGGGAGTCTGAGGAGAAGCTGATTGGCTGTTATCATTGTAAACAGTCTGGAGCGGCCGCCATCTTGTCTCTCTGTGGGATCGAGAGACAAGAGGTGGAAAAAAAAAAGGTGTAAATGAATGAAAGGGGTAAGGCAGACCCCTCCTGAACCCCTAGGATTGATGAGGGGGCTATTAAAGTTCCCTGGGGGGTGAAAAAAAAAATTGTGATTTTTCGCGGTAAAGGTGCTTTCTGGTACGTTAACCGGGCAGCTAACCGGCAGCGTAACGGGAGTCCGACATATTGTGTTTTTTGAACGTTTGTGATATGTGCACGTGTGGATTTTGTCTAATTAAGGTTAAAAATATATATATATATATCTTTAAGCGTGTTCTGGCGCGTTTACGTTTTGGGTTTGGTTTGCGCTGCAGAGACGATACGTCACGGTTATGCGATGCATCATGAGGCGTCTCACGGGCTACGTGATACGTCACTTAATAAAGAATATATTTTACAGCTATAGATATTAGCTTTTAAAAAACCAATGAAATTCACAGAAAAAACCATAGGTTATAGACCATATATAGTTAGGAATTTGCATTTACAAAACCTTGAAAATTCACTGAAAAAACCATAGGTTATAGACCATATATAGTTAGGGATTAGCATTTAAAAAACCTTATTTTATTTGCACAAAACCATTGAAATTCCATATATAGTTAGTTGCACTAACTATATATCGCGGACCCGCAATCCACTGCTAATGATGTCACATATTACATCATTCATGACATGGTCAGTGACATCACTGATGACATCACTGATGACATCTCAAATGACATCACTGATGACATCACTGATGACAACACCCAGTGACTGTATGTTTCTGTAAAGTTAAAATATGTCTTACATATTGAAGAATGAGTGGATGTATAAGTGTCTGGATGAAGGATTTAGTAGGTGCATGACTGACTGTATGAGAGAATGATTAAATGTGTCTCACTGAGTGCATGGGTTAGTGATTAAAGTGTCTTAATTTGGCAATCATTATTTATGTTCTTCTGTAAACTGCTGCATGTTTAAATCAGTAGCTATATCAGTAACTATATGGGTTATTCAATGGTTGCCCAGGTATTTGTATGGGAGACTGAGTATGTGTGTGGGTGGCTGGGAGGTGTATAACTCTGTGCATAGATGTGTGAGCAGTTGATTCCCTAGGTGTATGGGTTCAAAAGTGCATGTAGAAACAGCTGTATGGACAGTTGACTGTGTGCATGAGTATATTGGTGAGTGAATGGATATCTCAGTTCTACATGTCAAAGTAAGTACATATGTAAAACACACTCCATGTGAGAGTTGACATATATAAATAACTGAACATAAGAGCCAGTGAATGTGAGAGTGGCTGTATGAATCATTGTGAACTTGTATCAAGGATTGTATAAGAGAGTAAATATGTGTTAGTATATGTTTGAATAAGTAAGGTGTGTATAACTGTATAGTTAAGGAAATGGAGATGTGATTGATTCTTTGCATGACTGACTAGGTGTGTGAGTAACTCCATGGATGTGTGACAGTCTGTGAATGCCTGTTTACACTGAGTGTATCTAAGGTTATATTAGAGTCTGAAGATGTATTATCACATAAATGATATCATCAGTGATGTAATCAGTAATGTCAAATGAGATGTCAGTGATGTCATCAGTGATGTCATTTGAGATGTCATCAGTGATGTCATCAGTGATGTCATTTGAGATGTCATCAGTGATGTCATCAGTGATGTCACTGACCATGTCATGAATGATGTAATATGTGACATCATTAGCAGTGGATTGCGGGTCCGCGATATATAGTTAGTGCAACTAACTATGGGGGTCATTAGGATCGCGGACGGACTTGAGTCCGTCCGCGACCCCAGAGCATGAGGGAACGTCCGCATGGGCTGCGGCGTTCCCTCTGTGCAGATTAGGATGTGACCGCCAGGGTGGCGGTCACATCCTCTATTTTTAACATTGCGGCGGGTGGAGCTTCAAGCTGCACCCGCCGCAATGTTAAAAATGCATGCACAGTATTTGCGTGCACAAAGCGGCAGGCACCGCGCGGTGCCTGCTGCATTGTGCACGCAAATGCAGGGGGGTACCATAGGTACCCCCCATGTGCACCCCCACCCCCCACTACACCTAGGGGGCCCACAATGGGCCCCTGCAGTGCAGTTACACATGCTTTTCCACGGCGGAAATGCTGCCGCGGAAAAGCATGTTCCCAAGCACATCCTAATCTGGCTGACGGTGTCTGAGAGACACCTTCACCATTTTAGTGCTTTTCCGCCGCGGTTGTAAGCCAGCCGCGGCAGAAAAGCTGCGGACCTAAACCATGACCCACCAGCCATCCTAATGTGGCGGTGGGTCCTGGTGGATCCGCAGAGGATGTTCCGCATCCTCCGGGCCGGCGGTGGCTTCCGCCGGCCCGGAGGATGCGGAAAATCCTCCATCCTAATGACCCCCTATATATGGAATTTCAATGGTTTTGTGCAAATAAAATAAGGTTTTTTAAATGCTAATCCCTAACTATATATGGTCTATAACCTATGTTTTTTTCAGTGAATATATATATATATATATATATATATATATATATATATATATATATATATATATATATATATATATATATATACATATATATATATATATGTATATATATATATATATATATATATGTATATATATATATATATATATATATATATATATATATATATATATATATTCTTTCTGATGATACGTAGGCGAGCACAACAAGTGTTGTTGTTTTCTGCCACTGATTTATTCCTTAGACACCACAGATATGCAGGATGGGTCTTTAGAAATGGCCAAATAAGTTAAAGTGTATCTCTCATGTGGATACTGAGCTGGCTGAATTTGGGCTTGCAGATCCTGTTCACTTATTGGTTGGCTCAGTCAGTTGAATTCTTGCTACTGACAAATGTGCTGATCTAAAGATTACACAGCAAACAACAGGAGATGATGGAAGGAGTGCTAGGACTGGTTTTGGAGTTTCACCCCTCATCAGCCAGGCTAGATTAAATCCAGTGGCAAAGTGAGCAAGGGACCCATGTCTGGGCATACCATGCCAATTTAGGGCAAACAAAGCAAACACAAGGAGCTGATTGATGGAAACCGTTCCCAGGATGCTTGTTTCCAGTCCAGAGAAGACGTGACTTGGCAGTTTGGGCTGGTGTGTTCCCATGAGACACCGGGTCAAGACTGATTTCCATATAGCTGGTTATAAAAAGAGGTGACGAAGTGAGCTAAATAGCGATAATGGATTCAATCCAGATCTGTGACTAGGGGTGAGTGTCTGAAAAGTGTCAGCGTTAACCTAAAACCGGTCACAGGATGCTTGTTTCTGGTCCAGGAAAGGCCTGGCTTGGCAGTTTGGGCTGACCTTTTCCCATGAGGCACAGGGTCAAGACTGATTGCATGTACTTGGGTCTGAACTGGGGTGGCGAAGTAAACTAAAAAATGATGATGGATTCAATCCAGATCTATGACTGAAAAGTTTTAGCACTCCGTCCATCATCTCCTTGTGTTTGCACTGATCCAAAGATTACCATAATGAAACCCAGTAAGGCAGACAGATACCTTTAATGCCCTTCTGTGTTTCTTAAATTGTATAACATAAATTAGGTAATAGAAGTGTCCTTTGAAATCTGATGCAATAAAACGATGTTATTACCCTTGTTTTCCCATACTCCAATGCAGGGCTGGCTTTAGTGCTGATGGCGCCCAGTGCAATTTATTTTTGTTGGTGACCCCATGACCTCCTTCTTTACGGAATTCCTTACTATCAGCCTCTAATGGTGCCCCTCTCTCATAGGTATTTAATTTGTTTTATAGCGCTAATTATAAGAGTGTGGGGTTTAAGAGCACTTTATGTCACACACACATTATACAGAAAAAAAAGACTCACCCATGTGTATATCAGTGTATAGTTATTGATTTTTGAGACAAAAAGACCTACAAGGTGTAGGAATCTCATGACAACTATACTGGTAGGCAGTATATTTTAAGAGTGCCTAGTCTGGGGAAGCACAAACTCAGGATTTCAAATGTAACACTGTGGTTGGGGTTGGCTTTACCAATAGGAATTTAATTATCCTACTGTTGCTAAAAATGGTTCATTGGGGGTATAAATAAAGAATAGGGGAAAAACATACTGTTATAACCTCACAGGTCCTACACTCAGCAGTTTGCCTGTTCCCGCACTTGCCTTATGAATTCTTTTCTGATTCCCTGTAGCTGGGGAGGGACTTCATCCCCCAGCCTCAACAGGGATAGAGGAGGTGCCACAAGAAGACCAAAGCACAGAAAAGCACCAGAGCCAGCCCACAACCCGGGTCCTACACACAGCGGTTTCCTTGTTCCCGCACTTGGCTAACGAATGCTTTGTGATTCCCTGTAGGTGGGGTGAGACTACGTCCCCCAAGCCACTGCGGTAGAGGAGGGTCCACAAGAAGCCTGAGGCACTGAAAAGTGCCTGAGCCATCTCACAGCGCAGGTCCTACATGCAGAGAATTCCATGTGCTCTCACTTGCCTCATGAATGCTTTGCTGATTTGCTGTAGCTGGAGTGGGACTTCATCCACCAGCCTGCACAAGGGTAGAGGAGGAGCCACAACAAGCCTGATACGCTTAAATGCAATGTAGCCATCCTGCAGTGTGAGATGCATTCGGGAATGCGTCCGGGCAAAGACTGTGTCAAAACAGGTCTATCGTAGCCCGTTTGAGACAGGAAGAGGCTGAACAGGGCCCTGCCACTGACACATACTTACCTTGCCTAACGTTTTGTCCAGACTACATTCCTGACTAATTGTGGCACCGAGATTCCCCATTAAAATGTCTTCTAACAATGGGCAAAAGGAAGTCAAAATGGAACCCCCAAGTATTAACAAAGATGGCCAAGATATTGGTACCTAATGCCGCATACAATTGTGTGGCTAATGACATCCATAACTTAATAGGAGAGGTGGAGATTTTGCTTAATTGTGGCGATTCCTCTAAACATACTGAGTAGGGCAAAAAAATTGCCGCACATTTTTACAAAGAAAAAAACCCTAGAACCAGTCTTAACTAGGAAACTAGTGACTGTATTATCAGCTCCTAAGGTAGGCAAGGATGTGGTTTGTGTAATTGAAGAACGTAATGATGCTGGGGTGGGCAAACCAGACTCAGTGTTGATATGTAATGCAGTAGCTAACGATACTGGTAAGAATCCACTGAGCATGGTTTTGGTACCTTGAATTGTGTGTTCAAATCCTTTTAGCACATTATTACAATTAAGTAATGAGAATGAAGGTATGTGCAGATCGGTTGTACTGGGAGAAAAGAGTGAGTCCTGAGGTAGTTAAGTATGTACAAATTGCATTTGTCAGAGCAAACAAAGTCAGCTTAAAGGATTTCTAAAAAAAATAACCAATGACGTCTCCTTTATGAAAATGACCATTGGAGCATCCACACCTAAATTGGCATTACACACTTACTTGGAAAAAGCAAAGAGGAATCAGGTGTCATGAAATCAGGAAGGCACAGACTGACAGAGGCCCAGAAAGAGTTGGTAACATTCAATACAACAGCCACTTCTAGTGGAGATGCCTGGTAAATATCAGAATTTAAACATTTCCATCTACAAATAGGGATTACATATGGTCAGAACTAGGGGGGCTCTCACTAGGGTGCCACCACATGCCCTTGCAGATCCTTGCATTAGTGCATTCCCCAAAACCTCCTATTTTGGGACCTACTTGTAGGGAAGATAGGTCTTCAATATACTCTTACGAGCAAGGTGGGAGGACAGTAATGAATTTTCAAGGGGAAATGCAGCCACTGAGAGAGAATTCCAGGTACATGCAAGGAAACCATTCCATAGACCCTACGATTCATCAACGAGAAAGAAACAAAAAATACATGGTAAACTTTCACAAAATTTCACCCAGGGCAATAGAAAATGGAAAGATTCTAACCAATAAAGTTACACATTGGATTAGGCAGATACGACAGTGTTGTTCTATTATAAGATCAGATATAGTAGCCGTGAGACAATGCCACTATGATGCCAAATTTGACTATATCACCCTTGAATTAGCCAACAGGGGTCTTGGAGCTTGTCTTTTAAATCTGGATCCACGTATCTCACCTTCCAATGGGCACAAGATTCAGTTGAAGATTAATCTACCAGCAAGGAGGGACGTGCATAACAACTTCAGTGCCAGTGCTAATGACCAGACAAGCCAAACCTGCCCAAGTATGTCCTATAAAGAGGAATTTGAATGGCGAGGTAGGAGATCGATGGGCACGGCGGGAAGAGGTATTGTCTCCGGATTTGAAACACCTAGCCTATTGGGGGCAGGCTCTTGGATGTGTGCACCTGAAGGTGAATAATTGTGTACTATTCCTAGTGAGACAAGTGATGAGGGGAGGCAATCCCTAATACCCTCACAGCAAAAACCCCAGTGAATGCCAAAAAACTGTAGAAATTGTCCTGGAACATAGCCGGCCTGAAGTCTAAAACTTAATTGAGGGGAATGAGGAATTTAATTGGTTCTTTTGATATATGCCTCAAACAGGAGACATGGGCCACTGATGTCCTCCACCAGTTTGGCTTCTTGAATTTTAGTGTAGAGGCATCTCTGTCACCAGCAGGCATCCAGCAGGGCTTCTCATTGTTTGGGCCAATAAACTTGACACAATATCCAATGATTTACTACCTTTCAGACTCAAAAGTACAAAGGGGAAACAGCCCCTTCTCGGTAGGCAGACCAAATATCAATATTTTAATATCGACATACAATAATATCGATGTTTAAATATCGAAGGTACAGAATATAGAAGGTAAGTAAAATGGATTGTTTTAATATTGAAGGGACACAATTTCAAAGGTAAGTTATATATCGATTTTGTTAATATCGATGTAAGTAATATCGCTGTTACTAATGTCGATGTTAGTAATATCGATCTTGCTAATATCGATTTTCATATGATTTTTATGTAAATTATTCTGTATTTAAAATGTATTTTTATTATTTTATGTAATTTAAGTAAATTTAGTATTTTAGTACCGTAGCTGGTTGTGGGTTTATAGGGGAATAGGGTGGGAAGTCATTTAAATGTAATTAAGTAATAATTTATTTTCATTAATTGTTTTTGCTAATTATATAATTCTTAATTTATTATTAATTGGTAATTAATTTTTATTAATTGGTATTTATTATTAATTTATTGTTACCTAATTATTCATTGTAATTATGTTTTTAATATTTATGTATTGGTATGAATTTTTAAAATATTTTAAAATATTAATTTATTTGTAAGTACGTTATATTTTAACTTCTACGCTATCCAACACTTTCCCTACTGTTGCACTCTCTGGAGTGGGAATAGTAATTTTTACACCTACGCAATCCATCATTTTCCCTACTGTTGCACTCTCTGAAATTGGAATAGTAATTTTTACCTTTACGCTATCCAACATTTTCCCTACTGTTGCACTCTCTGGAGTTGGAATAGTAAGTTTTACCCATACGCTATCCAACACTTTCCCTATTGTTGCACTCCCTGGAGTGGGAATAGTAATTTTTACCCCTATGCTATCCAAAACTTTCCCTACTGTTGCACTCTCTGGAGTTGGAATAGTAATTTTTACCCCTACGCTATCCAACACTTTCCCTACTGTTGCACTCTCTGGAGTGGGAATAGTAATGTTTACCCCTACTCTATCCAACACTTTCCCTACTGTTGCACTCTTTGGACTGGGAAAAGTAATTTTGATCCCTACACTATCCAACATTCTCCTTACTTTTTAAAATTTGTTTTACATTTTTATTAATTTGTATTTATATTATTATTTTATGTGTATAGATGTATTTGTAATTTATAATATTTTTAATTATTTATAAGTTATTAAAATAAGTATTAAAAATTATTATTAAGTAAGTATATATTATGTATTTTATGTATATGTTTTAATCATTTTTTATTAAATTGTGTATATTAATTGTTAATTTTAAATAATATATCATATGTTTAACTATGTTTATTACATTTATAAGTATTATTTAATTTATATTACATTTTTTTTTAATTATAAAAATGCAATTTTTTAATTACGATATTTTTGACATCAATATCTTTTATTTTCAATATTTTTGTACTTACCTTTTTGGAGATAGGATGTCGATATTGTTGACATCGATATTTTTGTTGCAATATTTTTGTATGTTGATATTTTGTATATCGACATTTTGTCAGACATCCCCTTCTCCTGGTCAACATCTACAATAGATTTCTCTCTCAGAATCAGAATTCTCCCACCATAACAGCCCTTGATGATTTTATAGAATGTGTCTAGCACACTAGTTATATGCTACTGGCTGGGGACTTCCACTCTACTTATGAACCTTTAGAAGTGATGTCAAATCTCACTAAGCAGAAGGACGGGGAATCACTAGACTGAGCTATGTTGGCTTTGCCAGAAACACTAAAGTAGCATTCAGGTAGAGTCCGTTGCTCATAAGTACGGCATTCGAGGCTGTAATGGACATACAATATCAGACAAGGAATTATTATATTTTCAAAAGGGCTAACTGCAGAACCAGAATTGATTATATTTTACTGGATTTACTCTTTTGGCACCACCTGATTGACATGAGGGTAAACGAAAGGCTGGATAGTGACCAGACCTCCCTGATATTAGAATTGGAAAGCATTCTTATCTCCCACAGGTCCAATCTGATGTAAAACTAGCATATCCAATCATACTTAGTAACAATAGGAGGAGGGTTAAATGGCTCATGGTCAGAGGAATAAAAATATACTAGCACAAATATTTACTGCTGTATTGCAATCACTATATGATATCAATAAGAACAAGGAAGAGGTACAACTCATTTTGGATATATTTAGTGGACTAATAGGAATGATTAAAAGAAAATTCTACAAGGTGGGGAACAGCACAGTGATAAGTAATAATAAAGTAGAATGGTATGATGAGCACTGCAAGATGACAAAGTGTTCCATAAAAAAAGGCTGTTGGAGCACTGTGGCTGCAAAAAGGAAAAAATATAAAGCGTTCCAAACAGGGGCCAGAAGAAACTGGCAAGAAGGCCTATGGAGACACCTAGTTGTTGTGACAAAATGTAAGGACATTAAACAGTTCCAGCACATAATAGAAAAAGGGACTAAGATCCAAATGAAAGAAGAAGACTACCAAATCCAGCCACTGATCTGAATAAACCATTTTAGTGCACTCTATGATAAGCAGGTGGACAATGAGATGGGGGCATGTGATAATGCTGAGACAGATACAAACAGAGAGGTGCAGGACGTAGACCTCATTATCTTTAGATTGGAAGAATCCAAAACAGCCCTTACTAAAATACAAAAGGATACAGCACCAGGCCTTCACAAATTCCAGGTCACTTTTTCCTTTAAGAGCCAGTAGTATGGAGTGTTATTCTTAATCAATTTTTAATGCCATCTTAAAGAGTGTCACAGTACCTGATTCCTGGCTGGGAGTGGAGGTAGTGCTAGTATTTAAGAAGGGAGATTAAAGTGCTCCAGCAAGTTACAGGCTACAAGCTTGATCAACATCTCACAGAAATTATTATTTATTTGTTAGAGAGGGTCCAAGCCTGGAAGAGTGACAAACAGATCTTATCAACATTACAGGCTGGTTTCAGAAAGAACATGAGCACCATAGATCAAATATTTAGGTTCCTAATAATTCTTTGGAAATAGGATGTCATCAAAAGAGATGGCTATTGTTTGTGAACTTACCTTTAAACTCACCCTCGGAGAAAAATGTGAGTAGTTCTTGAGCAAATGCCGTCCCGGGGAACCTACTACAAAATATAAGACTCCTTATAAATAATGACACCCAAGTAAGATGAGGGAGCAAGGGGGAACTGACAGAACAAATTATGGTGAACAGAGGAGAGTGACAAGGTTGTGTACTAGCACAGACTATTCACCTTATACGTCAATGGGATGGTTGAGGCACTAGCTGACTATAATGGTGATCCTCCAAAGATGGCAGCATGCAAAGTATCATCATTACTGTTTGCCGATTACACTTTACTAGTGTCCAAGACCCCTATGGGATTACAAAATCTACTTGACTGGTTCTTATCCTCCTGGGGAAATTTGGGCTGGAAGTCAACATAGCCAAAATAAAATGTATGATGTTCAACCTACATAAGTCATTTATAGCAAGGTCATTTTGGGGGGATACTTTTCTGGATCAAGTAAAGCGTTTTGATTATCTGGGTTAACAAATATACTCTCATGGGCCACACAAATCTCTAAGAGCAGCTAACACTTCAACATGTAACCTCCACCATATCCAAAAAGTTGAAAACCCCTCACTACAGGTCAGTTGCACTGGCCATTGAAGTCTATCAGTCAAATAGTATTGGAGCAGGGCCATGGGGTACAGAGATATGGGGGTTGAACAATGTAGGGCACATTGGAAAAACTGAGAAATTTTCTTATGAGATCTGTCCTCACACTACCTTGGAACACGCAGTTACCCCCTATACATTTGGATCTTGGCCTAAAATCATAGTGCATGTAGCAACAATTAGACCATTAGCTTTTTGGATCAGAGGAAGGACTAATAACTCACCTCTCTCTCTGAGGTATTCATTTCTGGAAGTAATTGTTTATTACAATAAAGAGGCATACCTGGCTCAAATACGTCAAAAAGTGGCAATTCAGACTGTGGCTGAGAGAACTCTGGTCCAAGCCTGAATGCATACAGAAAATACCCTAACGTGTCTGAAAAAGAAGTACTGTAATTATATTAATGGAATATGGCTAAGTCCTAGTATTGTTGGGGAGTTAACAAGAAGGTTCTTGGATTTTAAGGACAATATGAAATGCGAGGAATTTTTAAATCAAATTGAACCTCCGCAAGTAGAATCATTGGACTTGAAATTTAGGCATGGTATCTGTTAGAACTGAGGGTCTCTAGTTGGCAATGGCTTGCACCTTTATCCAAATAGGGACCTTTCTTCTAGTCATTGTAAGGGGGCTACACTCCTAAAATAACCCCTGCTCAACCCTGTGGTAGCTTGGCATGAGCAGGAACGCTAATCTCAGAGGCAGTGTGTAAAGCATTTGTGAACACATACAGTAATACAGTGAAAATACTACAGATGGGCACAACACAGATTTTAGAAAAATAAGTATTCTTTATATAAACTTAACACCGGACCCAACCGACAAAAATCCGCTATACAGTATTAGGAAAATGACTTACGATGGTAGAAATTGCTTAGTTCACTTTCAATGGTAAATGCGAAACGTTTCTCAGAAAGTACCCTTGGATGCTTCACAAAAGATAAACAAAAGGTTCACAGGGAGAACAATGCATCGGTTCCTTGCTTCGTGGGAGGCAATGCTTCTGTTCCTCAGTGCTTGTGCAAAGTTGGTGATCTCATGGTGCGGCCCGGTTGTGATGCGTCAAGATGGCGCCTTGATGTGATGCGACAATCCGGTGTGATGCGACAATCCGGTGTGATGCGAGAAGATGGTGCCCTTGATGCGATGCGAGGACGTGAAGGCGTTGTGTGCACGCCCGATGGACATGTGGCGACTCTGTAACTTTGGAGACGTGACAGGCCCTGCGACATGCTTCTCCGGTGATGCGACAGCGACCCTTGCGGTAGTGGCACGCTTCTCCAGTGATGCGACGACACACAGCTGCGACAGAGACACGCTTCTCCGGTGATGCAACGGCGACCCTTGAGGTAGCAACACACTTCTTCGATGATGCAATGGCAACAACTGCGGATGCAACACGCTTCTTCTTGTTGAGTCGCCTTTCCAGCTCCCAACAACATTCAGGCTTCTGCAGACAGAATTCCCAGCAAGGAAATTCAGGGGGGAACTGGTGGTGAAGTCTTGTATCCCTGAGACTTCAGTGGAAGGCAAACACAGTTTAAGCCCTTGGGGATTCTTTTTCAAAATGATGAAAGTTGCAAATCACAGTCTTTCTCCTTTCCTTGGCAATAAAGAAACCACTGCATGCGCAACCCAGAAAGCAACACACTGGCACAGAGGAAGTCAAAAAATGCCTGCAAAGTCTCTGGTTCTTCTCCTTGGCAAAATGTCTGTCTTGATGTCCAGAAGTGATCTAAAGTTCTGGGGTCTGGGTACCCGTTTTACACACACAAATCATTTGTCTCTGAAGGCAGAGAGTGTCTGTACCTATTTCAAACCAGTTTGGATTGGATTCTGCCAGTGCACAACTTCTTCCTTTGTCAGTGTGGGCCAGAGTCATCATACGCACCACAGGAGGTGGAGCCAGCATTGTGGAAGGCAGGCACAGCCCTATTCAGGCTCCAGTGCTACTCCTCCCACCACTCCCAATGCAGATAGCTCTATTCAGCCTAGTGCTGACTCAGCCTGAATCCTGGAGCCCCCTCAGCCCCTGTCACTCACAAACCAGACATACAATACACAACCTAGCAGAGGCAGGCTGGATGGTTTAGGCGAGAAAATGCCTACTTTCTAAATGTGGTATTTTCAAACACAGAATGTTAAAACCAACTTTACCAAAAGATGTATTTTATCATTCTGAGTTCAGGGATACTAAATTCGTTTTTTTACCATGTTCCCTTGGTCTGTTAGGATTATAAGATGTAATAATCAAACTGCCCAATCTGGCCTATGGGGACAGGTAGCCATGCAATAGTGAAAAATGAAATTGGCTGTAATTCACTATCAGGACAGGCTACACACATTAAGGCATGTCCTTCATTTCACCCACAATACACCCTGCCCTAGGGCTTACCTTAGGGGTGGCTAACATGTAGAAAAGGGAAGGTTTAGGGACTGTTAAATGGGTGCACTTACCAGGTCGACATGGCAGTACTAGACAGCACACAGGCTCCGCAATGGCAGGCCTGAGAAACCATGGAGTCATTAATATATTACAGTAATTTACAATAGGGAGCACATACACTGTGGCACTAAATAGCCCGAAATAGGTCCCAGGATGCTTGTTTCCAGTCCAGGGAGGACTGGCTTGGCAGTTCGAGCTGGACTGTTCCCATGGGCGATAGGGTCCAGGCTGATTTGCATATGGCTGGGTTCAAACTGGAAAGGCATGGTGAGCAAAAAAACGATGGATTTATGCCCAGATCTATGTACTGGGGTGAATGTGTGACATTGTTCTGCATTCTGTCCATCAACTGTTGTTTTTGCATTTGTTACCCTGAGTGGGACGGGTATGCTCAGAATGTGAGTCCAGTGCTCTCCATGCCACTGGAATCAAGCTATCCTGGCTGATGAGGTCTGTAAGCCCGAAACTGGTCCTAGGATGCTTGTTTCCAGTCCAGGGAGGACCTGGCTTGGCAGTACGGGATGGACTGTTCCCATGGGGCACAGGGTCAAGACTGATTTGCATTGGCTGGGTTCAAACTGGGAAGGCATGGTGAGCAAAGAAACTATGGATGTAGGCCCAGATCTCTGTACTGGGGCGAATGTATGACATTGTTCTGCATTCTGTCCATCAACTGTTGTTTTTGCATTTGTCACCCCGTGTGGGACGGGTTTGGTCAGACGTGAGTCCTGTGCTCTCCATGCCACTGGAATCAAGCTATCCTGGCTGAGGAGGGCTGAAAGCCCAAAACTGGTCCTAGAATTCTTGTTTCCAGTCCAGGGAGGACCTGGCTTGGCAGTTCGGACTGGACTGTTCCCATGAGGCACAGGGTCAAGACTGATTTGCATATGGCTGTGTTCAAACTGGAAAGGCATGATGAGCAAAAAAATTATTGATTTAGGTCCAGATCTCTGTACTGGGGTGAATGTATGACATTAATCTGCATTTTGTCCATCAAATGTTGTTTTTGCATTTGTCACCCCGAGTGGGACGAGTTTGCTCAGACGTGAGTCCCGTGCTCTCCATGCCACTGGAATCAAGCTATCCTGACGGATGCGGGCTGAAAGCCCGAAACTGGTCCTTGGATGATTGTTTCGAGTCCAGGAAGGACCGGCTTGGCAGTTCGGGCTGGACTGTTCCCATGGGGCACAGGGTCAAGACTGATTTGCATATGACTGGGTTCAAACTGGAAAGGCATGGTGAGCAAAAAAACAATGGTTTTAGGCCCAGATCTCTGTACTCGGGTGAATGTATGACATTGTTCTGCATTCTGTACATCAACTGTTGTTTGCATTTGTCACCCTGAATAGCAGTGGCACAGTGCCCAAATAACCTAACCAGCAAAAACACATCACAAACAAAGTAGACAATAGAGAAAAATGGAAGGGAGACTCAAACCAATGGCACCAGGTCTAACCGTATTCTACCAGTAAATGGGTTTTGCAGCAGGTGGAATGGCTCTAATACGTCCTCCAATTGTCCCCCATGTTCGGCTAGCCCTGAAACTGTGAAACCTTTTACTTTCATTTGTCCCAGGTACAATGATATTAGGAGGACTTGGCCAATACCGATTTGATGCATTCCATCTATGTACTTAATAAATTACATTTTTAACTGTTCTATTGGAGAATACTAATGTTTATAGCTAGTCGTTTTAAATTTTAAGAGGGTGTTGAATCCAAAGAAATAATGTTGCTAAAAATGTATGCTCAAGCACTTTAAGAATTAGAAAAGAAAAACATCACTTGAATTGACATTTACATTATGAGGCTGCCTAAGTTAAGATACGGCGCTACTAAAAATCAATCCACCACTACTTTTAAGAAATATAATACACAAAGAGCACTTAATAGTTCTGCTTCTATTAAATTGTATTTTGCAACTGCTTTTAAGTCAAGTCAAGTCAAGTCAAAAAATGTATATAGCGCGCTACATACCCAGAGGGTCTCAAGGCGCTTGAAGAGGGGTGGGGAATTACTGGTCAAATATCCACGTTTTAAGTTGCTTTCTGAATGCTAGGTGGTTCTGAGTGAGGCGGAGGTGAGTGGGAAGTGAGTTCCAGGTTTTAGCTGCTAGGTAGGAAAAGGATCTACCTCCCATGGTGGTTTTGTTGATGCGAGGTACAGTGGCAAGGGCCTGGTTGGAAGATCGTAGCTGGCGTGCGGGGGTGTAGAAGGACAGTCGTGTGTTGAGGCATTCTGGTCCGATTTCGTAGAGTGCTTTGTGTGCGTGGGTTAGGAGCCGGAAAGTGATCCTCTTATTGACGGGGAGCCAGTGGAGGTTTTTCAGGTGACCAGAGATATGTTCTTTGCGCGGGATGTCTAATATGAGCCTGGCTGAAGCGTTCTGGATTCGTTGGAGTTTTTTCTGGAGTTTAGCGGTAGTACCGGCGTAGAGGGTGTTTCCGTAGTCCAGTCGGCTCGTGACCAGAGCGTGGGTGACCGTTTTCCTAGTTTCGGTGGGGATCCAACAAAATGTTTTTTTGAGCATGCGAAGAATGTTGAAGCAGGATGAAGAGACGGCGTTGACTTGTCTGTTCATTGAAAGTGAGGAATCCAGGATGACGCCCAGGTTCCGTGCGTGGTCCGTCGGGATGGGTGCTTTTCCAAGGGCTTCTGGCCACCAAGAGTCGTCCCAAGCAGAGGGGGAGGTACCTAAGATAAGGACTTCTATTTTATCCGAGTTCAGTTTCAGACGGCTGTGTTTCATCCATTCGGCAACTTCTTTCATTCCTTCGTGTAGGTTAGTTTTGGCGGTGCTAGGGTCATTGGTGAGTGAAAGGATCAGTTGAGTGTCATCCGCGTAGGAGATGATGTTGAGGTTGTGTTGGCGTGCGATGGCCGCGAGGGGGCTCATGTATACGTTGAAGAGGGTGGGACTGAGTGAGGATCCTTGGGGTACGCCGCAGATGACTTCAGTGGCCTCTGAGATGAATGGTGGGAGGCGGACTCTCTGGGTTCTTCCGGTGAGGAACGAGGGGATCCATTCCAGTGCTTTTCCTTGTATTCCGATGTTTCTGAGGCGCTGTAGAAGGGTGCTATGGCAGACTGTGTCGAAGGCTGCGGAAAGGTCAAGGAGGATGAGGGCGACTGTGTCTCCATTGTCCAGGAGAGTTCGAATGTCGTCTGTTGCTGCGATGAGGGCGGTTTCAGTGCTGTGCTTGGCTCGGAAGCCGGATTGTGAGGGGTCGAGGGATTTTGTTTGTTTCAAGGAAGGCGGGCGAGCTGGTTTTTGACTGCTTTCTCGATGACTTTGGCCGGGAATGGAAGGAGCGAGATGGGCGGTAGTTTTTGAGTTCGGTGGGGTCAGCTGTGGGTTTCTTCAGGAGGGCGCTGAGTTCGGCATGTTTCCAGCTTTCTGGGAAGGTTGCGGAGTCGAGGGAGCAGTTGATGACGTCTCGGAGGTGCGGTGCTATGATGGAGGCTGCTTTGTTAAAGATGTGGTGAGGGCATGGGTCTGTGGGGGATCCTGAGTGGATAGAGTTCATCAGACGGATGGTGTCTTCGGTGGAGATTGGTTTCCAATCATTGAGGGTGTTCAAGGGAGGTGGGGGTCCTGCAGGGGGATGGGTGAGTTGGTCTTCGGGTTGGTTGTTGAAGCTGTTGTGGATGTCTGCGATTTTGTTGTGGAAGAATGAGGCTAGGGAGTCGCAGAGGGCTTGGGAGGGGGTGATGTTGTTGGAGTTGGCCGCGGGATTGGTAAATTCCTTGACGATGTTGAATAGTTCCTTGCTGTTGTGGGCGTTGTTATCTAGTCGGTCTTTGAAAGCGGCTTTCTTGGCATTTCGGATCAGTTGGTGGTGTATGCGGGTGGCGTTTTTGAAGGCTTCCTTGGTGCTGGTGGTTGGATCTTTTTTCCAGGCCTTCTCAAGGGAGCGGCAGAGTTTCTTGGATTTCTTAAGATCATCGTTGAACCAGGAGGCCTTCTTGCTGCCGAGTTTGTTTTGTCATTTTTTCAGTGGTGCTAGGAAGTCGGCGCTGTTGGATAACCATAGGGTGAGGTTGGAGGCGGCTTGATCGGGGTTTGAGGAGTGGGCTGGGGGGTTTTGAAGAAGCGATGAGGAGATCTGGTCGACGGTGATTTTGTTCCAGTTTCTTTGCAGAGTTGGTTGGGGGTGGTTGTTGGGTTTGGGCTTGTTGTAGGTAAAGTGAACGCAGCTGTGGTCAGTCCAAAGGAGATTCGTGGTGTGGCTGAAGGAGACATGATTGCTGGAGGTGAAGATAGGGTCGAGTGTGTGACCTGCGATGTGGGTGGGGGAAGTGACAAGTTGTTTAAGTCCGAGGTTGGCGAGGTTGTCCAGAAGGGTGGTGGAGTTGCGGTCGTTGTGCTTTTCAAGGTGAAAGTTGAGGTCTCCCAGAAGGATGTAATCTTTGGAGGGGAGCGCGTGTGGAGTGATGAAGTCCGTGATGTCCTCACTAAATTGAGCGCGGGGTCCTGGTGGCCTGTAAAGGAGGGTGCCTCTGAGTGTGGTCTTGGGGTCGATGTGGATCTGGAAGTGGAGGTGTTCAGAGTTGGCGAGATTGACGTCTGAGCTGGTTGAGATGTGGATGGATTTCTTATGGACGATAGCGATTCCTCCTCCTGTGTGGCCGGTACGGTCCTTGCGTATGATCTTATAATCTTCTGGGATGGCGATGGTGATGTCTGGGGCAGAAGAGGCGTTCATCCATGTTTCTGTTAGGAAGGCGACGTCCGGAGAGATGGTGTCTAGTAGATTCCATAGGTCAATGGCGTGCCTGTGGACCGATCGGGTGTTGAGCAAGATGCATTGTAGGTTGTTGGGGTCGGATATCTGTGGTGTGACCGTAGTGGAGTTGTAGACGGTTCCGTAGAATTTGCAGGAGTTGCATGAGAAAGGTCCGTGGGTTTGTCCAGGAGCAGCTTGGATGCAGTTGGGGGAGCGGCCGGGGTTAAGGGCTAGGAGGGTGGTGGCATCGTAAGTGATGCGGGAGGGGTGGGGGGTGCAAGGGCCAGGGGGTATGGCGCTGGGCGCGGTCCAGGCGCGGACGGGCGTAGATGGGCTTACTTTTGGCGCGAATGGGGCGTGGTCGCTGCGCGTTAATGCAGCGGTCATATATGGATGGTGGAGGGGGAGGGGCGAGGGCGGCTCAGCTGGGAGGCGGGGCGGGCTACAGAGGACGACAACAACAAACAAAATGGCAGCGTGGGGGTGAGCACAGCAGAGCGCTTGGGGCAAACGCGTAAACAGAGTGAAAGTTACAATTTTAAATCAAAAAGTGCCCATGAAGCAAAGCGGCAACCAGGCAGACAGCAGGCAATAATTATTAGGCAGTTTTAATCAGCAACGCAGCACAACGATACCAAATGTCGCCAGGGACACTGGGGAGCGACCACTCAGCCCGAGAGAGAGGAGCGAGTCACGGCGCTTTCAGGTAAGGGAGCGCTGTTTCTAGTTAGTGGGAGGGCGGCTCAGCTGGGAGGCGGGGCGGGCTACAGAGGACGACAACAACAAACAAAATGGCAGCGTAGGGGTGAGCACAGCAGAGCGCTTGGGGCAAACGCGCAAACAGAGTGAAAGTTACAATTTTAAATCAAAAAGTGCACATGAAGCAAAGCGGCAACCAGGCAGACAGCAGGCAATAATTATTAGGCAGTTTTAATCAGCAACGCAGCACAACGATACCAAATGTCGCCAGGGACACTGGGGAGCGACCACTCAGCCCGAGAGAGAGGAGCGAGTCACGGCGCTTTCAGGTAAGGGAGCGCTGTTTCTAGTTAGTGGGAGGGCGGCTCAGCTGGGAGGCGGGGCGGGCTACAGAGGACGACAACAACAAACAAAATGGCAGCGTAGGGGTGAGCACAGCAGAGCGCTTGGGGCAAACGCGCAAACAGAGTGAAAGTTACAATTTTAAATCAAAAAGTGCACATGAAGCAAAGCGGCAACCAGGCAGACAGCAGGCAATAATTATTAGGCAGTTTTAATCAGCAACGCAGCACAACAATACCAAATGTCGCCAGGGACACTGGGGAGCGACCACTCAGCCCGAGAGAGAGGCTATAGGCTATTTTCCAATTCCTTAGAGGGTCTTGATTTTGAAGTAAGAGTGCAGCCAAAAATCTGTGCATATGTATTATAGGAATTACAATTCAAATTACGTTTAATGATGTGTTTTGGGAGGTCACTCAATCTAAAGATAAAGTGATGTTAAAGATTTTTGCACTAGCTCTTTAGGAAATATAATGCACACTTTTAAGTTATTTCACCATTACATATTCTTTAACAAAATAAGGAATCCTATGTTTGTACAAATGTGCAAAAATATCAACAACTAATAGAGTGTATGGATACATAGGTATAAATCTGAGGCCAGAGGAAGTCATTACTGTATCATGTAGATATGTTCTTACTTTTATGGTTTCTCTAAAACCGAATAAAGAATATTACTACTACTACTACTGTTCTAACCTATAACTTGCCATTTGCTTTCAGCTCTTTGATGACAGTTCGTAGCTCACTGTGCTTTGCTATATTAGGACTATAACCTCTGAACAACAAGTAATAAAAAAAGGTTTTCACTGACAAAAGCAGTAACCCACCGTGCTATCTACATAAAATACAATTCTGTGATCTGCATGGCCCATGTTCTTTGCAGAAGGCATATTAACCCTCAGCGAAACATTATGAGTCAAAACTGCCACTAAGCAAAACACTCACTTCCAGCAAGTATATCAATCACCAGAGGTATTTTGACATTTTTATTGGTATCTGGAAATTGCTGGATAATAAGAAACTCTTCAGTTGGTTCCGTTAAAACCATAAAATATTTCAAAATGCAGCATGAGCTTGGCACCTGCAGTTGCACCAGTCACACCAGGTCTGGCTTTAGGGTGGGCCGCCGCATCTGGTGCTGACCTCGGGGGTGTAGGGGCGCTGTGTTTAAAAGTAGCATATTGCAGCAGCGGCTGGTGACATTTGAAAGTGGTGGGGCACAAATTAATTTGCATACTGCACCGTTGCGAGCGAGCACAGCGAACGAGCCTGAACCCCATAAGGGAGGTTTGGGGGGGTCCCCCCGGGACCCCCCCAAGAAAATTTGAAAAAAGAGAAGAAACATCGTGCATTTTCAAGCAACTTTGAGAAAGCAGGAAGGTTAATAAAGCTTTTGTGAAAGTGCAGTTATTACATTAATAGATGGCATAACATAGGTAGCTGCTTATTCAGTATAACCACAGAGCTTCATACATTCCGTCCGATTACGCTCAGGTGCTGAATTCAGACTATAAGATTTTCATGAAAATCTCAGCTCTAAGAGTAGAAGAAGTTGCACAGCAGTTGGGAAACAGCCTTCACAAAGTATTGGGAACCACGCCTTACCTTTACCACGTTTTCATTAGAACGCATGTGACTTTATCTCTTAGATGACAGTTAATAGCTTGCTGTTGTATGTTAGTATTTTAACTTACAAACTACAAGTACCAAAAGGATCTCTCTGACAAAAGCAGTGACTCACTAACCTATTTACATCATATGCCTTTTGTGATCTGCATCAGGTATATGTTCTTTGCAGCAGGCACATTAACCTTCTGCGCTACCGCCTGCTACTATTTCACTACTGGGACCACAAACATAGTCTGGAAGACTGTCAACGCACCTACATATATAGGCCAACAACTGATGTTTCTATTTTTTGTTTTGTATAGCGAAGTAGACCCGAGACATCGGGTATCAGAGCGCTTTACATGAGCACCAGTTTCGTTACATCACCATTATTGCCTAAATAAACATTAGAATACAGCTTAAAATCCATGCTGGGGTAATGTGGCCCAACATTGTCAGGAACGTGACAACCAGAAATCAGATGAAACCAGGTAAGACATTCAATGGCACAGTTATGAAAAGCACATGCTGGGGGCAAGATACAGGCAGATGAAAGAGGAAAGTGAACCCCTAAGTCCAAGCATTTATTTAACATTGCTCAGCAGTCTGTCACCAGAGTCAAAGGAAGCAAATATTTTATGTGTGCTGCTGAAAAAACCTCCAAAACCTGCCAACTTCCTCTTAAGTGATGTCTGACTCCTGAATGGCAAAGACACACACTTGCATTAAATGTGCATCTCGATGGCAAGAACCGGCTACATGGTGCACACAAAGATCACGCTAAAAGTTATGGGCACACCGATTCCACTTCGAAAATAAATAGCAGCTTGAAATACCATGTTGTCAACTTTTAACAGTGTGGCTCACGCTCGCACTATGCACAGCTTGAGGCAACTAAATAAAGGCATGTCAGTCGCAATGATTTAGATTATCAGCTTTCACAAAGTGCTAAAACAAATGCCGTCCTGAACAATTTGTTGTCATTCATTCCAAATTTATTCCAACAATCAATGTCATACATACGGGAACTGCTGCGCAGCACTTTAATGCATGAAGTTTGCACAGTATGATAAGCATTTTACTGCCTGAGCAATGCTTTATTTGGAAATGAGGGCATTGGCAGCTCTTTTAGCCTACCTCGAACTTATGTGCAAACATCTCAACCATTAGCAACCTTCAGTGCACCCTGCCAGGCTCCCCACAGACTGGGGTGCACTCCAGCCAGGGTGAGGATCTGCTGTGGTCTATACGGCTCCTGGCTTAAACTTCAGAAACATGAAACAAACAGCCTAGACCTCTGGCTGCACAAGGCCCAGCGTCATCGTTCTAGAAGACTGAGACTCAACAATCACTCAAACACGACAACTTACACAAGTCCTAACACGGGAATCTGGCATCAGCGCCTAAAACACGACTTTTCTATCTCTGAGTCTATCTCTGTTGCTCACTACTCGCCTTTTCAATGCCTAGCTCCTAGACGCAGCTCCCACTCCAGGGTCCGCTATGCACAGTGTGGCTGACTGACTCACTGACTTCCCTTACCTGCTGATCCCATTAATCCCGGCCAAAGGTTGTTCCCTGACGGTAGTTATAAGATTGGAGGTGCCATTCCAATTGTCTCCATGTGGGACTCAAATAAAGCCTTATGATGAACACCGTGCCCCCCGCAGAGGTCACACATTTAAAAAGGTCCCGGAGCATGTGTCTGTTCTCATGTCGCTCAGCAGCCACACGTGTGAGGTGCGTGCAGCCCTCGCCACACTTCATTTGTTTAAGCAGAAGAACTAAGCCGGCACAGGTGGGTAATTACAACACCGGACTCCGGAGTTGAGCCCCGGCTGCCCTGCATCATGGCAACTTGCAAGCATTAATTAATGATCATTTTTTGTGACTGAGCAGCTGCTCGGAAATACCCTCAGACAAAGCGCAGCCACGGTGTGTGCTCAGTGGTGAGAGGGCCTCCCCCCGGGGCACGCAGTGATGCAGCACCGCCATCGCACCAACATTCGAGATTGAGAAGGATCTGAAACATCAGGCCCAGGGCGCTGAGGATCATTAGCACCATGAAGCGCGTGTCATGATTAATTATCCAACCTTCTCCCGCCCACTATTTAAACACATGTCCCCCCATAGGGCAACTAGTATATAATACCCCCCCATAGGTCAACTAGTATATAATACCCCGCCCTCAATGTTTCGCGGTCACATTCCTTCAAAGTGCAATGGACTCCATCTCCCATAATGCAAATTGAAGTCAGACACAGTGATTGGCCACCCACGCGCGGCATCCAATAATGGATTGCCCTGCCCTGCTGCGCAGTGACCAGGCCAATTCTGGCGCTGCATGCAGCGCCAGGATCGGCTAGGGGGGCACACTGACTGCTCGCCTTCTCACCCTTCCTAACGCTGGGGGCTGCTGCCCGGTTAAACCAGCACCCCCCTGGTCACTCTCTATGGGGGGGAACCTAAATGCGCATGCTCGGGCTAGTTTCAGCCCCAAGCGTCACTTGCGTGCTAGGGGTACCTGTCTGCTGCTGCAGCCCTGCTGTCACTCAAGCTGCGCAGGACCAGCCCCCTGTGTGCAGCGCACTCCCGGAAAAGTCGGGTGCTGCCCGGATTCCCGGCGGCGCTCGTCGCTTAAATAAATTACTTATGATCATCGATTATTTTTTAAAACAAGTACAACAGTGTTTATTTGCCTTGCAGCCGTGGGTCTATATGGGCTAGTGGGGCTACGCCCCTACGCCCCAATGGACGCACCACGGCTGCTTTGTTGTCTTATGTAAAATTTCACATAGACTGATCTAGACATGTATGATTCAATTTCTCTGTCTAATGTGTTTGTACTCTGACACCCTAGACTGGTATGAGTAGTGCTATAAAACAAATGAATGTGAGAGAGGGTCTATGCAGAGATGAGGAACATTGTTGGAGGGTGTAAGTGTGGGAATCCACAAAGGAGGTCGTCATTGGGACGAGGGCCCTGAAAAGAATCGTCACACTAGGAGCCACAAGCACTAAGGCCAGCCAGGGCTCACACCACCCTAAAGCCGGCTGTGCACTTGTGCTTTGCACAACGTATTGTATTTACAGTCACCCTCACCAGCGTATTTTAATTCAGTATTTCTGTAAAACAAGTCTATTTTTTCCACAGAACCTAGGATTTTGATGTGGAGGTATTGTTGGACACTGAATTTCAGATTTGGTTTATATAGACTTCAGGTCAAGAAAGGACCATTTTAGGTTTTTCCTTGCAATATACTAGGTTTTAGTACAAGCTAATGGCAATGGAATCACTGTAAATTAAAATATACTTTTTCTATTTTGGACAAAGTCAATTACTATTTTCAAAAATAAATATAGTAGAGAACATTAGGAACAGCATATCTGGCATTCACCAAGGCCTATGAAACATTCTGTCAAGTATGAGTAACTAATTGGCTGAATAAAATATACTAATATGTCCAGCAGTTAGAAAACAACAAATATTAATCTACTGTGCCTCAATAGAAAAGCAGAACATGTGTAAGTTCTGGGTAATTGATTGTCCTAAAATAAGTAATAAGGTTATGCAGTGCTGATACTGAAGAATATCAGGTACACAACACAAATACAATCTACAATGCCCTTTTAGCGGCCAAAGGTAGCACATGTAGAGTGTTATTTAGTGAAGGAAGAATAACAATTGTTTACCACTCTATTGGCATAAAATATGCTCATTATGGCTGGTTCTAAAATTGAAAAAAATTTGAGGAGTCCTCTGTATTTCTTAAACAGCACTAGTTTTTAAAAGGTGGAAAAATACTCTAAAAAGTTGGCAGAACGGAATTCTCTGTCCCTAAGAGTATGGAAGGTGTATACTAGTCCACAACATACATTTGTTAATGTCTATAAGAAATTCATTCCAATGTCGCTTCTGGAATATTTTCATACACTGTTTCCTTTGCCAAGTAACTAAGGAGATCCTAATATTGGTAGAGAACTTATGGAAAAAGCCCACTTATAATATGCAGAACATCAAACAATCTAAGTCAAATTCTTTAAAGAAATCGGATGAAAACAAGATCTAGGTGTGAAAGCAAATGAGGGCATTCTAGAATTAACAGATAACTGTGCAAATAAAAAGAACTAAGGAGTATAGGAATAAAAACATGTGTTTGACTTAGACTAGAAAAACATATAACAATGAACATTCACTTTATATAGAAGCAGCACAAAATGAAATAAAAATTAAGTACAACACTTGTAAACCAGAGATTATCGTATGCTTCTTTAATCTACTCATACATGCATCCTCCTCCTACATGCATCCTCCTCCTCTTCGGATGCTTAAAGAGGTAGCCCCTTCCATCATCCCCGCCCTCACCCAGTTGATTAATACGTCACTTCAACAGGGAGTTGTGCCCCAGAGTTGGAAGAAGGCAGTGGTAAAGGCCTTATTAAAGAAACCCACTCTGGACCCTGATAACCTGGCAAATTATCGGCCCATTTCCTTACTCCCAGGAGTAAGCAAAATTGCGGAAAAACTCATCAATAAGAAACTCTCAGAGTATTTAGAAGCCAACAACAAGCTAAAAAACTCCCAGACGGGCTTTCGACCAGGACAGGGCACGGACATCGCCCTCCTGGCGGCGGTAGAGGAAGCCAGAACGCTGCTAGATGGTGGAGGATCAGTGGCAGTGATCCTCCTCGACCTTAGTGCAGCGTTCGACACCGTGGACCACCAGCTCCTCATCGAAAGGCTGGCAAAAGTTGGTCTAGAAGGCACAGCCATATCCTGGCTCTCATCCTTCTTGACACAACGATCCTATCAGATCTGGGAGAAAGACGCCCGCTCCTCCGAAATGCCCCTCCAATGTGGTGTGCCTCAGGGCTCCTCCCTGAGCCCTACATTATTTAACATATATATGTCCACATTGGAGGAAGTCATTACCCCTTTCGGAGTGAGTGTCATCAACTACGCTGATGACACCCAATTAGTGGTGTCGTTGTCCCACCCTCAACAACAGAAAGCCGATCTCCTTAACTGCCTCACGCAGGTCCATCACTGGATGAATACATCAGCGCTAAAATTAAACGGGGCAAAAACCGAGGTCCTTGTACTCGGCCCAAAAGGAACCTCATTTCCGTTGGACATGTGGCCAACATGTCTAGGTCCCCCCCCAGACCCAAAGACAGAGGTAAAAAGCTTGGGTGTCTGGATCGACTCGGAGCTCTCTTTCGCCCCACAAGCAAAAAAGGTCGTAGGGACCTGTTTCGGTCTGCTTAAATCCTTGAGGAAAGTCCTGCCCCTTCTTCCTCCGAAATCGCAAAAACTTTTAGTCCAGGGTCTTATTATATCTAGACTGGACTATAGTAATGCGATCTATTTGGGTGCACCGGAAGCAACATTGACTAAATTGCAGAGGATCCAGAACACCGCTGCTCGGATCATTACCAACACCCCGGCCAGATCTTCGGCCAAGCCTGCCCTCAAACTCCTGCATTGGCTCCCCATAAGGGAGAGAATTAAATTTAAAGCCCTGTGTTTGGTGCACAAAACCCTGAATAACCAAGGCCCTCCAATTCTCCGAAACTTCATTACCCCTTACATAGCCACAAGAACCCTTCGCTCTAATGCAGAAAACCTTATCAATGCCCCAAGGTTTAGGAAAGCACGATCAGGAGGAAGACGGTTCGCGGTTCATGCGGCCCGTCTTTGGAACTCCCTCCCACGAGATCTTCGTCTGGAACCCCACTACCTCCGTTTCAGGAAACGATTAAAAACACATCTTTTCCCCTAGCCCTTATGCTCCTCCCGTTAACTCAGTCCTCAGTCATGTCTCTTAGGTTCCTCAGCGCTGGGATACTTCCGGGTGACTATGCGCTTTATAAAAATAAATAATAATAATAATAATAATAATCCTTTCTGCATCTATATACCTTCCATGCATGTGGATCTATATATTTCTTACTTTCCTCAACAACAAAAAACCAGCATGTTCAATGCACTACCCTATTTCTCACACCTATACCTCTAGCATATCTATAATCTACATATACGTACTTCCTTTATGCATCTATAAACTTTCAATGTTCTTATGGATGTATATATTTATTACTTTCTTCTAATTCAGCATATCCATTGCACTACGCTATTTATCACCCTATACCTCTATCAATATATCCTCTACATTCACCTCTTTTATTATACTGATCACCAAAAACAATCCTTTCTAAACTCTTTCTTCTGACTCTTCCCCTCCACATCCCTTTTTACGCATCCCAAACCTCCTACTACTGCTACGGCCGCCAAAAAAAGAAGAAAAACAAATTCTAACTCCTTAACTCTTCTATCTCTCCACAATCCTTTTCAATCAACATAACAGACCAAAATGTCCACTTCTCAAATTTCATATTTCTCTATACTAATTCACCACTAATCCTTTATGTATTCCAGAGAAGCATGCTACTCGCTGAAAAAAGCGCTTCAACACGAATCACTGACAGAATTTCGATTTCACAAAAATCGACCTACTATAACATCGAGTCTCAAACATCGATATCACTAATATCGACACCCTATATTTAACATGAAAACTACAAAATTATCGATCAAACAATATCGATGCACAAAAATATTGACTACACAAATATCGCAAACATTATTTTCGACTACCATAATATCGACACTCAATACTACATATAGCACACTACAAAAATATCGATAACTAAAATATCGATAGCACTATTTTCGTCTATATAAATATATCGATAGCTTAAAAATACTCTTTTTTGATATACAACACCAATACGTCTATTCTCTTACTAATACACCTCTCAATTTTTCCCGCCGCCATCGCCGGCGAGGCCGCTGGCCACGCCCACTTTAGGCCACGCCCCCCGCCCCTCTGGTTCTTAAAGCGCTGAACAACGAGCGCTCTGCCTAAACCATTCTCCTGAGGCGGAAAGCCGGGAGCAGGCATCAGAGAGATGATATTTTACTTGTGCTAATTTTTAAAACTGTTAAAACTTACTTGACTGTACTCTTTTGAGGCACCGAGCAGCGGAATTAGCGCTGCCTCGGGACCTGTCTCCTCTCAATTTTTCCCGCCGCCATCGCCGGCGAGGCCGCTGGCCACGCCCACTTTAGGCCACGCCCCCGCCCCTCTGGTTCTTAAAGCGCTGAACAACGAGCGCTCTGCCTAAACCATTCTCCTGAGGCGGAAAGCCGGGAGCAGGCATCAGAGAGATGATATTTTACTTGTGCTAATTTTTAAAACTGTTAAAACTTACTTGACTGTACTCTTTTGAGGCACCGAGCAGCGGAATTAGCGCTGCCTCGGGACCTGTCTCCTCTCAATTTTTCCCGCCGCCATCGCCGGCGAGGCCGCTGGGCACGCCCACTTTAGGCCACGCCCCCCTAATCACCCCCGGCACATATATTAATGTGCATCTTCAGGAAGAGCAGCGGACGAGCGCAGCGGGCTCGCCGTTTGCGCGCCGAAGGCGCGCCTAAGGCAAGCCCGTCTGCGCCGGGACTAGGGGCTATGACGTTTGGCTCCCCATCCTCTGCGCCATCACTCACCTATACTAGGGAAGCTCTCCTTAGACTCAGGCCACCACAATGTGCTTGTTGCACGACCATTAACCCTCACCACGTGCCTTGCACTTGCCCTGCTTGCAATCTTCCCTTTACCTCCCTTCCCTCCACAACCAAAATAGCTTCATCTGATTTTCCTCTTTTACGCCCCAAAACTATCGCTACAGACCTATCTCAGTCCCGGACTATGATCAGTCTGAACTGCAGATCTTTGGTCAAACATAAGAGGGAAATCTTTGATCTACTCATCTCTGAGGAACCAGCAGCTCTATTTCTTACTGAGACATGGTTAAAAGATCATTCTGGCCCGGATATTGCTGCTGCTCTCCCTGACAACTATACTTATGCTGGTAAAAACAGAGGTATGAAAGACGGTGGAGGGATAGCTATAATTTACAACAGACAGTACTCCTGTAAATGGGAGGACTTTATACTACCTAACAGCGAGGCAGGTCTTTTTAAGCTCTCGCTGTCTCCCAACTTCACCCTTTCCGGATTGCTCATTTATCGCCCCCCCGGGCCAGCGAGTTCATGGGCTGCCTCCTTTCCTGAGTACTTAGCACCACTAATTCAGAATTCTAATAACTTTTCGATTATCGGTGATCTCAATTTACACCTGAATGATCCCTGCTGCTCTACCAGCAGCAATCTTCTACAAGACCTGGCTGCTCTTAACATCACTCTACATAATTCTGGCCCTACGCATAAAGCAGGAAACCTTCTGGACCCTATTCTCTCTAATTTAGAATTCATCGAATGTGAGGCCTCCTTACCTATTGTGTGGTCTGACCACTTTTTGGTGACGTTCACTATTACCATTGGTCGTCAATCTAACATCCCCTCTAACCCTATTGAATCTAGACCATCCAGAAACTGGAATAAACTCGACATTAATGAACTCACCTCCCACCTTGAGAATACTAGACCTCTCATAGAAGTCACCAGTACCGAAGCAACTGAGGCTATAAATGTTTGGCTAACACAGGCTGCCGATACATGTCTACCCCAACGCATGCAAAGGCACAATCCCCACCACCCTCCTGCACCGTGGTTCACAGATGCCTTAAAAACAGAAAAAACTACCTGCAAAAACCTTGAACGCAAATGGCGCATCAAATACGACCTATACTCCAAGCAAATTTACAAAGCGGCTTTAATTAAATACCATTCCTTATGTAAAATTGCCAAAGCCGAACATGTCAACACAACTATTCTGGAAGCTCAAAACCGCCCCAAAGCACTTTTTAAGGTTGTACAGAAGCTGTCAGGTGCACTGTGTCAGCCCAAACCACCATGTCTCGATTCTGCTCAATGTAATTCATTGGGTATATTTTTTATCGCCAAAATCGACCCCATTTACTCTAATTTTGAGAAATCTTCTTCCCCTCCACCACATCCTCCTGCCCTAATCCCCCCTTCAGACTGCATGATTCCAGTGGATAAGTCCCTTACTTCTGCCCTGCCGACCCCCCCTACATCTTCCAAATTTACGATCTCATGTGAGTCCTCGTTCCCACGGGAAACCTATTCTACTTCTTCACAGTTGATCGACACATGGGTTCCGTTTAACATCACGACTCTTTCTGATATTATCAGCAAAATTAAATCCGGTTCCCCGTTGGACCCTCTCCCCCCCCAAATACTAAAAAGGCTTGACAACTCTTCCCTTGCACTCATTATGGATCTTCTCAATGCCTCCTTAAGAGACGCTACAGTACCCTCTGCATGGAAACATGCTATGATAGTGCCTCTGCTAAAAAAGGCTAACGCCGACCCTAATATCCCATCTAATTTTCGCCCTATTTCTCTTCTCCCTGTTTTCTCTAAAATCTTGGAAAGGCACATCAATTCTCAACTGTCTACCCATATTGAAGCAAGTGGAATTCTTCACCCTTCTCAATCCGGTTTTAGATCTGGTTTCTCTACAGAAACCACTCTATTAGGGGTCTCTGAAAACATCCGATCCCGAGTAGACAGGGGGGAAACCGTGGCACTCATTTTGCTTGATTTGAGTGCCGCATCTGATACGGTTTCCCACCCTATTCTCATCAACGCCCTTAGATCCTCTGGCATTACCGGCACAGCTCTCAACTGGTTTATTAGTTTTCTTTCAAATCGCACCTTTCAGGTCTTCTCTTCCTCTTCTACCTCTCAAACCTTCACATCGGCGTACGGTGTTCCGCAGGGTTCCATCCTGAGCCCCTTGCTCTTCAATTTGTATGTCAGACCTTTGGCGTCTATTGCGGAGGAAGCTGGGCTCACTATTTACTCGTACGCCGATGACACCCAGATCATCTATTCTCTTTCCTCTGACTCTCATTCTTCTTCCTCTTCCCTCTGTACTGGACTGAGCAACATCGCAGCTTGGATGTTGGACAATAAATTGCAACTCAACGGGGGCAAAACAGAACTTCTTCTGTTCGGTCATAACACCACCCTTTGGGGACCCCAACATTGGCCCTCTCAAATGGGCATTTTACCCACCCCGTCAAAAACAGCACGCAATCTAGGCGTCACTTTTGACGACCAACTATCCATGAAGAACCATGTGATCAAAACTTTCTCCACTTGTATCACTATCATCAAGTGGTTGCGTAAAATCATATGGATGCTTCCCCTTGACACTCAGAAAACCGTGGTCCAGGCCTTAATCACATCTAGACTGGACTACGGGAACATTCTTCTCCTGGGAGCCTCTAAAGAGGTGATACGTAAGCTTCAGACTGTCCAGAATATGGCAGCGCGACTACTGTGTAAATCACCTGCTTCATCCTCTACTTCCAACTCTCTACGTACTTTGCACTGGCTTCGCATTGAAAACCGGTCAAAATTCAAGGCCCTATGCATTATGTACAGAATAAATTCCGGCCTAGCTCCACCCTATCTTAACTCCTTGATTCAACAATACTGTCCCCCTCGCAATCTGCGATCTTCTAGCCAACACCTACTCTCAGTCCCTAGGATTAAAAAAGCCAGAATGGGTGGCCGCTCTTTCATCCGGCTTGGCCCTGCTCTCTGGAATTCACTTCCCCTTCAGTTGCGAACCGAACCCAACTATCTTAGGTTTCGCAGACAGGTGAAAACTTGGTTATTTAATATCTAAACAGTCTCCTCGGCCTCCCCTCATCCTTTTGGTTTTAGCGCCGGGAAACCTACGGGTAGCTGAGCGCTCTACAAATTTAATTATAATAATAATAATAATAATACACACATTTGAAAACACATCACTAATTTATTTTACTATTATTAAGTAACATTTACTTTTACTAACTTTATTTTTATCTCGCTAACGATATTTTTATATACACTCATTGTAAACATACATTTGTTTATAGATTGTACTCATTATAAATATACTATATTTATTACAAATTTTTTTTATGACATAAATACATCATTTGTCTTCCTCTATATAAACAATATAATCAGATATATCCTCATTTTTTTACTTAAAAAAATTCAAACTAACCAATAGTAACTCGTCTTAACATATGTAACCAATCAGAAAGCAAACCTAATTACACATACCCTATATAAACCAGTCACAAACAGCCATACAAGTTGCAGGGAATATTCTTCGTGACCACATACTGCCAGTTTTGGGAGCAACATCTATATTCTTCTGTGCCAGAAATTTCGTCCTAATACTACAAGTAAGTAATCATATAGCTCTGTTAATAATTTCTAAAGTTTTATTAACTATTACTTATATACCAAGATTTTTAAACTAAAATGTTGTTTTTCTATGTACTTTTCCTTAAAACAGAGTCTACAACAAAATTTAATTCTACTTCTACTTCAAGATATTCGACACTTTGACTATAAAAAAGGTATCTACATATTTTAATTATTTACTTACAGTAATTAAACAAGTAGGTTCCTAAAATCATGCTCTCTAATGTGTTTCTTGTGCTGTAACTCATAATACATATTGTGATCCCCGGTTTTTTAGGACGAAATAAGTTACAATGCTTTATTAAAAATTATCTATTCATGTTCTTAAATATGTTTCTTCTGCTTTAACTCATAATACATGTGTCATGCCATGTTCTTTTCACCAAATAAGTAACAATGTTTTATAACAAGTATCTATGCTTTATGCAACATATAAACTCTTTCGTAATTTTCTGAAACTTTCTCTCTAAACAGACCTCAAAGCAACTGCAAACAGATAATTCACATCAAAGAACAAACATTCTGCTACAACTCTAAATCTCTTGGTAAGTACAAAAATCAAACATAACAAGTCTTTATAAACTCTATAGAATATACTGTAACAAAAATTGTCTCTTTTTATGCTTCTGTTACTATTATTTTGCAAATGTCTCTTTTAAAATCCAAATAAAGTAAAGTATTTTTAGTAACGTTAGAAACTACCAAAACTGTAACCAAAAAACACATTTAAACATATCCTATAACATAGTTCACTTTTTTTCAACAGACCGTGGCAATCGGACTACAACATCTGACTGAAACTACACCTACTTTCGATACATACAACTTTACTGCTGGTAAGTAAAATACTAGAAATAGTACCTGCTTAATTGATAATGTTTTTTAAATTACACATCTTCTTAATATTTTTATATTAACTTTTCTAGATACCAGAACTCAATAATGACTGATGATGCAAGATTTATTACATCTCAGAAAGGCAAATTTTTATTATGCTATATGGGCTACACTTATACTCAGGAGAAACAAAAAGACCTTAAAGTGAATTGGAAATGTACAAAATATTACTCCAATAAATGCTATGGGCGAGCTACAACCAGGGAAACAAGTGTTATTAATACTACTGAACATAATCACCCACCTAACATTTCAGAAATCGAAGTGAGATCCACTCTGGAGAATATCAAACATTTAAGTAGCACATCAGACCTACCTAGCAGCGTAATTCTGAAAGAATTACTACCTAAAGTTCCCAGAGAAGCAAGAAGTCAGTTACCATCTATTGCTTCCATTAAAAGAACAATAGCAAGGACAAAGAAAGCAAGTAGACCCAATATACCAATTCCTAGAACTTTTTTTTTTTTTTTTTTTATTTTAAATTTTTGAAAACCTTTATTAGTGCATCCACAAAAGTACAAATACGGGCCCACAACCCTCAGGCCGGCCACGAATACTGTTTAAGCACAAGTGCATGCATACGGTGACGCAATAGCACATCGATATCAATAAGTAAGCATTCAGCAGTTACACTGGAAAGCACGTGCTATCACGCCTCAGGAGCAATGAAGGTTAATTTTAAAAGTTTTTCATAGCAACTATTAAAGTCCAGACTGTTCCATTTTAATTGAAAATAGAAACTATAAAATAAAAAAGCAAGGTCCATGTAGGCGTGTTATAACAGTAGCGACCGAGTCACACACCACCCAGCAACCCAAACATCAAAACCTCCCAGGCGGAATGGCGGCACATAAAGTGTGCAGCAAGGGTATTAGAACCAAGATCCTAACAATTATCTACCGCCACCCGCCCACCAGCAACATCAACACGGACCCAAGGTGGGAAAGAAAGAGAAAATAAAATAAAGAAGAAAAAACAAGGCACCATAGTAACAGAAAAGGAACTAAAAACCCATCCCCCAACCCCCACCCTACACACATGCAAAGGCTATGGCCTACCCCCCCCCAGCAGTGTGTCTGTCGCCCAATAAACCCAAAATATAGTATTATAAAGTAAGAGAAAGAAAAAAGAGAAATATCATATCACATAAGATATAGGGAGCAAGAAAAGAGTAGTCTAATCTAAAACTCCCAAGAAACCCCTAACCCCGGAGGAGGGCCACAATCACGAATCCCGAGCTCCACTCCCCACACAAAGCCTCCATCACATCCACAAGGTAAAAGAGAATACAAACATTGCAACCGCAAGTGAAAAGAAATATCACAGATGGAGCCCCTGTGTATACCAAAACAGCGTTCCAATCCGGGTCTCCGCCAGCCAATCAGACACAAACCTCGCGACCATCAACAGTAACATTTACCCCCGGACCCTCAGCCCGCAAAAACATTCACCCCGTTAAGAGGAACAAAAAGTTCAGACACAGCATTTGCAACCTGAAGTGGAAAAGAAGCATAGCAAATAGTAGCAGCCGCAATCGTAAATGGGGGAGAGCAGCACATACAGCGCAATCAATATAGCAACAAGCGTTTCAGTCCGGGTCACAGCCAGCCGATCAGTCAAAATCAACGAGTGAAACAACATCAGCCCTGGCCTGAGCGTCGAAATCTCTCCAAGTATGGCCACCGCTGCGAGCGCACTTCAGGCAGGACAAAGGAGCAAGATGGTCGCTCTCGACATAGAAGAAGCGGAGGAAGAGGAAATGAGTGTCCCCCGTCACCAACCAGTTTAGTGTAGAAATTGACGAACGCCCCTTTTATCGCAGGATGACAAACACTCCAACAATGTAAAAAAGGCCATGGCAGCACTTGTGTAGGCAAAGTCTCAGTTTTCGGAGTGGAGGGAGAACCTGCAACTGTAGCCTCATCAATAAGGGAACACTCAACACTGTAGCCAGGGACATTTCGTTCCTCCGTACTCTCACGTTGCAACAGTGTATCCACATCAGGAGTAATGAGAGTCAATAGGGGACCAGCCCGCCACAGTCGCTCCACGGTAGACGCAGCTCCCTCAATCTTCCGTCCCAGCTCTCGGGCGTTTCGCTGCCATGCCGCCCTTAGGTCTGCAAGGGCTACCAGGATGTCGCCACAAGTCAGGTTCCTCCGCAATACTGGCCGGTCAACTCCGCGCAGCGATGCCCTCGGAACAGCCTCCAGTTCAAGGATAGGCAGGGCAGCAAGTACTGGGGATAGAGGAGCAGTCACTTCTTCATTATGACATGTAGGCGCCATTATCACCCCTTCAGTTAGCCCACGATGGAGGGAGGGGGGCGACTCCATTGCAGAGAGAAACAGCAGTTAAAGGCAATGACGGAAATGCGGCTCACAGTCTGGGGGCTGCGCAGGGTGAGAGCCCCCTCGCTTACCGTTGTTGCGGGTGGTCCACGGCAGAGAAGGCGCTCCAAGATGGAGTCCGCTCAGAGTTCAGGTCGCATAACAAAGGAAGCGTCGCATGTACGGCTCCAGCCTCGCAGGTACACACTCCGTCGTCAAAGGGAGTCTCGACACGATGAATAGGGTCAATTCCACCCACCTCCGCGATCGGTCATTCTCCCGCAAACATCGGCACTGTCCCAGCTCGTCCTGCCGAGTACACCCAGCAGCATTCAGCGGCGGCTCTCGCGGCAAACGCTGCGAAGTCTCGACCAAAACAGCCGGCGGAGACCTCAGAAGAACGCGATAAACACCAGCGCGTTCATGGCTCCGTTTCAACACGGTGTAATCGAGGATAAATATCAGGATTTCGATTTAAAAGGAGACGGCTTACGGAGCCGGGATCTCACCCATCCATTCCGTCCGCCATCTTGGCTCCTCCCCAATTCCTAGAACTTTTGATGAAGTCATAATTCCACCTGACCTTGTAATCACTCATAATGACGAACCATTTATTTTTTATGATAATCATAGCAAAGACAAAAGAATAATCATGTTAGCAACAAATAACAACATTAAAAAATTACAAGAAAGTGCTACTTGGATGATGGATGGAACTTTTTCTATATGCCCAAAACCTTTCAACCAATTATACACAATTCATGGGCAATATCATAATACCTGTATCCCATTCATATACTGTTTATTACCGAATAAACAAGCCACAACTTATACAGAAATTTTGCAAAAAATAAAAGAACAAACTTCTGACTACTTCCCAATGAAAATAATCATAGACTTCGAACAAGCTATGATTAATTCTATTTTGAAAACTTACCCTCACACAAGGATGTTATTTTCATTTCAATCAATGTCTCTGGAGACATTTACAAAAATCTGCCCTTAGTGTTGAGTATGCAAGAAATATAACTTTTGCATACCAAATTAAACATCTCATTGCTCTGGCATATGTACCCGTAACTGATGTGGCAGAGCATTACAATCTATTAATTGAAAGTCCTTTCTACACCCAAAATGAGCAAAGACTTGCCCCACTTTTAGATTACTTTGAGGACAACTGGGTAGGGAGACTACATAGGTCAGGCCACAGACGCCAGCCTAAATTTTTAATTCCCTGGTGGAATGTATATCTTTCAACACTGAACCAAGAGGCTAAAACGAACAATGCTGTTGAAGGTTGGCACAATGCCTTCCTCTCTTCTACTGGACGTACAACACCCACATTACACAAGCTACTCACAACTATACAAAAAGAGCAAAGCTTTCAGGAACTACGTATGGAGCAATCTGTCATACAACTAAAACCAAAAGTCTCTAGACAAACAGCTCAAATGTATCTATATCTTCAACAGCAAGTCCAACTCTATCCTACAACAAGAGGACTGGAATATCTAAAAATGATAGCCAAAACATTAAACTAATTGTAATACATATACTGTTTCCATCTAAATCAAATAATATAAATGAATAACTTACCTTTAAATACAACATCATAAAGATGAATCCTTTACCGACAATATACTGTGTAAATCTGAAAGACCTAATACAACAAATCATTAAATATTTTTCAATTAACTTTGCTAAAAGTATCCATCATCCAAATAAAACGACTCTTGAAATGCCATTGAAAATGACGACTATAATCTTAAACTGTGATAAAGATTTGAGAGAACTCAAAAAATAAAGGGAGAATGTTATACATCTCCGTTCTAACAACTGAAACACACTTCCTTTCCCAAAAAGAAATTAGTAATCGGAAACGGAAATAGCAGTTTCAAAATATGAGAAAAAAAAAATCAAAACAATCCCACCGACATAACACTAACGAATATAGCATAATCTATAAAAATAACAATCCTATTGTTTAATTTTTAATTAAATCATACAACAGACTCATTAACACCAACTACTTAAAATGCCACAAAAACTCGATAACGGAAATACGTATTGAGTTCACTCCATTATATGTAAATAGTCATACTTTAATTACCAACCCCTAAATAACAAAGGAGTACCTTTAATTTTTAGTTACAATACTTTAAAAAGTTAAAACTAGAATCGTACCTACTCAAACGTGAACCTGCTTCCAACCGCAACTTTCCCTTTCCCAAAATAACGCAAAAAGACAAAGAGTGGTTACAAAATAAGAGAACTGAATTATGTCTAACTGTGAAAAGTACTACTATAAATGTCCATTATTGTTATATATATATGGTTAGAAATTATGTATAATGTACTAAAAATTGTATACTACATTGTGAGATAAAAATATTTTTTTTCTATATATTATTTATATTTTACATACTTTTAATATTTATTACATTAACAATAAAAATCTTGAAATATTTAATGTAATATGTATTAAAATTATTATATCGCTAAATGTGTAATATTGTATTTGTTTTTCTGATTAACTTTTTTACAATATGACTAATATGTGAAAATTATTATTATTAAAACTTATTTATTAATAATAATAATTATACATAACAATATTGTATTCTTAAAACAATCATTGATGATGATCTAAATGTTCTAATGAAGATCTTAATATTATATTATACTTTTAAAATTGTTCATATGTTAATATCATCATCTGTATAACACTATATTTTATTAAAATTATTGATTTATGTTTTTCATTACACATGTTTTATGTTTTATTAATAAACATTATTTTTATTATGTATGTATAGTATCATACATTGCATAATGTTAACTAACCATTTTTTCTCTACAAATGAAAAGTACATTTGAAGAAAACTACTCAAAAATATGATTATTCAAAGACCATTGTCCTTCTATGTTTTCATATTTATACCAAATATAGCTTGATAAAATGTATATGTGATCGTATTTTTCAAATGTTGAATAAATAAAATTGTTTTCATTAAAAATTGTCTAATTCTTTTCTATTACCAATTACAAAATCATGTTTATGTCTTTTTGCAAATGTATTATAAATGTGATTTTCTATCTATTTATATATACCAAAAACTAAAAACTAACCCTGAACCTTAAAAATACCCCTTTACCCAAAAACTAAAAACTGACCCTGAACCCTAAAAATACCCCTTTACCCAAAAACTAAAAACTGACCCTGAACCCTAAAAATACCCCTTTACCCAAAAACTAAAAACTGACCCGGAACCCTAAAAATACCCCTTTACCTAAAAACTAAAAACTGACCCTGAACCCTAAAAATACCCCTTTACCCAAAAACTAAAAACTGACCCTGAACCCTAAAAATACCCTTTTTCCTAAAAACTAAAAACTGACCCTGAACCCTAAAAATACCCCTTTACCCAAAAACTAAAAACTGACCCTGAACCCTAAAAATACCCCTTTACCCAAAAACTAAAAACTGACCCTGAAACCTAAAAATACCCCTTTACCCAAAAACTAAAAACTGACCCTGAACACTAAAAATACCCCTTTACCCCAAACATATAACATTTAAAATATAATTATATACTTACCAATACTTACGTTGTAATGGAATGCGTTGTAAAGGTACCTGCGTTGTAAAAAAATGCGTTGTAAATACATGCATTGTAAAAGTTTAAGCGTTGTAAAAGTTGCGTTGTAATGGTAGTTAGTTGTAAAAGTTGTGTTGTAAAGGTTGTATACCTTGCTAGACACAAAACCTATGTAATTTAATATTCGAACTCCAATAACCATTTAATTAGGGTAAGTGCTGGACACAGAACCTATTTAATTTACTATTCCAACTACAATCACCAATTAATTAGGGTAAGTGCTGGACACAGAACCTATTTAATTAACTATTCCAACTCCAATCACCATTTAATTATAGTAAGTGCTAGAGAGTAAACCTTAATTAATGAGTATTCCAACTGCAATCACCATTGAATTAAAACATTAAACCATAATCCATAAATTGCTATACAATTTCACTAATTACTAATAATTCGTAGAAATTTTGATTATTGGAAATTTAGATTTTAAATAGAATTATTTAAATCTATAATTACACTATACTTTTTTAAAACACTACCCACCCTTATCCACTATAAACTCTACATCCCGGTCCTAAAATTAATATACATTTCTTTATTAAAGATCTAAAAATAAAAATATTTATAATACTTTTTACTACATACACAAAAGCACAAATAAAATAATAAACAATATAACATAATGTTCTATAAAATTTTGCCTTTTACAAATATTTATTACAATTTACGAAATTTTGATATTTGTAATAAAATACGAAATTTATTATTCTATATTTACAGTATACTTTTTTAAAACACTACCCACCCTTATCCCCTATAAACTCTACATCCCGCTCCTAAAATTATTATACAAGTATTTCTTAAATATTTAATAATAAATATATCTTTACAATACTTTTTACTACATACACAAAAGCAAAGTACAAAACATTTAACAATACTCCATAAATTTTTATTAAATTTCGCATTTTACAAATATTTATTTCAATTTTGGAAATTTTGAAATTTTTATTAAAATTCGAAATTTAGTATTCTCTATTTACACTATACTTTTTTAATACACTACCCACCCTTATCCCCTATAAACTCTACACCCGCTCCTAAAATTATTATACAATTATTTCAAAAATATTTAATGATAAATATATATTTACAATACTTTTTACTACATACACAAAAGCAAAGTACAAAAAATTTAACAATACTCCATAAATTTCCATTAAATTTCGCCTTTTACAAATATTTATTTCAATTTTCGAAATTTTGAAATTTTAATTAAAATTCGAAATTTATTATTCTCTAATTACACTATACTTTTTTAAAACACTACCCACCCTTATCCCCTATAAACTCTACATCCCGCTCCTACACTTATAACTAAAATTATTGAAATTATATGTATAAATTACCTTATATATAGACAACATTTTGCTATATCATTACTTAACATACTTTAAAATATCACTTTTAAATGTCGATATTTTAGCCTGTCGATATTTTACGCTTCGATATTACATATGTCGAAATTAATGTCTTCGATAATTTTGACACACACATAAATCGATATTTTCTACGACGATATTTTGGTTGTCGATATTTCTTACCATCGACTTTTAGGACTCGATAATATGGTACTTCGATATTATCAACTCGATATTTTGACTGTCAACCCTTCAACACCTCATCAGGGGAAGCAAACACTTTATAAATGAAACCTTTGTTCCTCTTCTATCCCTCTGCTACCCTTCTCAATCCAAATAACTGACTAACATATCCACAACTCAAATGACTTTCATATTTCACTATACTAATTCAACACTAATCCTTTAATGGGTTACGGAGTAGCGTGCTACTCCTCAAAAATTTGCTTCAACACCCCATCAGGGGTAACAAGCGCTATATAAATGCAAACTTTATTCCCTCTTCTATCCCTCCGCTATCCTTCTCAATCCAAATAAATGACTAATATCCACCACTCAAATTACTTTCATATTTCACTAGACTAATTCACCACTAATCCTTTATGGGTTCTGGACTAGCGTGCTACTAGCCGAAAGAAGCGCTTCAACACTCCATCAGGGTAACAAGCGCTATATAAATGCAAACCTTATTCCCTCTTCTATCCCTCCGCTATCCTTCTGAATCCAAATAACTAACTAACCTATCCACCACTCAAAGTACTTTCATATTTCACTATACTAATTCAACACTAATCCTTTATGGGTTCCAGAGTGGTATGCTATTCGCCAAAAACGCTTTAACCCTTACGAGGCGTCAATGCATGTGCTATATAAATGCAATTATAATACAATACAATTACAATATGCCACTGGGAAATTGAACACTGGAGCACTTGAAGCAAGAAGGGACCACAACAGTATCTAGTCATTCGTCAGGCACTATAAGAAGATCCAGAAAATCAAGTGTTTAAGCGGGTCCAAATAATAATTGATCTAAAAATAACATTTGATTTGTTCACAACCAAGATGAGAAACTGAATGTAAGTTCAAAATTGTTAATAAATATTAATTGAGAAGGTTGGTGGAATTTAAATGGCAGTGTCAACGACGTGCATTCTACACTGGCTGAACTTGGGCTTGTATGTTTGGAGCTGTATATCAGTTAGCTGATTTAAGGAATGATTCCAAAGGACAAAATATATGTTGAGAGACAAGTAATATGTTGATATGAGAGTAAGAAAGAAACAAATAATTAATAGCTGATAAAACTATAGAAAGGAGAGTTATTTCCATATGAATGTTATTGAAATAGTTATTAACTATTTCTAAATATGAAATATATATACAGAGGAAGTGTTTAATACTGTGAATGATAGACATTTCATATATAACAGTTGAGATGGAAATAATAGGACTCACTTTTGAAATATAGGATGCACTGCAGTGTGAGTGACTGAAAATGATGGTGAAATGTTGGGAATCTTTAAAAGGTGAAAACAACTAATTTTGCGAAGTAGCTGTGATCAAGTCTTCACAAGTTGCTTGAGAATTTGCAACATACGGAAATAAGATGTAATTTCAAGCTACTTATTCGAGTGCCACTTTCCATCTAGACTGAATATTTGAGCATTTACAGTTTGTGCTTGTGAAGGCATTTCCTTTTTTTTTCTTTCTCTTTTGTTCCTCATCTCCACCATGGCATTAACCTGTCAAACCAATGGACAGGGAAGAGTGTCTTATGGTGAGTCTGACATGCTGTCTCAGTCAAAGACTGGTAGGGGTATATTCGAAGTACGGATCCGCCAAATCCCTTCAGCTATGTCGTTCACTCATTCAATCTTTGCACCCTGTATCATTTTAGACAGATATTTACCATTAGCCAGTTACCACCATTGCTTTTATCACCAATTCGCCTAGGAAGAGGACGAAGATGTTATAGAAGAAAAAAGTGTATTGTGTGTGTGTGTGTGTGTGTGTGTGTGTGTGTGTGTGTGTGTGTGTGTGCGCATGTGTGTGTGTGCGCATGTGTGTGGGTGTGTGTGTGTGTGTGATATTTAGAGAATGAAGAAAAAGTAAGAAAGTAGGAAAAAGGGAAAGAAAAGGGTGGACCTCGGTTTCCTCTATTTTGCCATTTACTGGCTTTTTCCTTTATCTAATGTCTGTATCTCATACTTCTAGGATCAAGTACATCCTTGTACAGTAGCAGGAATCAGTTTCTCCTGAACCCGAATACTCCATTTTAAGTGAACATTCCCTGTTGCACATACCAGTGTGCATGCAGTTTATCCTGACAAGTCCACCAGGGTCGTTCTATCCCATTCTTGGGGTCCGTAATGAACTTGTCAAGGAAGATCGCAATTCTTCTCTGTATTTGTGGCATGGCTGCTACCTTACCATCCAAAGTAGGTCTTGGAAAGTCTGGTCTTAGATTGTTTATGACCTCTATCGCTAGTGATTTTTGCAGCCGTCCGGACATCTACTGAACCACTTTATCTGCTAGGACCCATTCTGAAGACTGTGAATGGGAAACGTCCTCTGCATGCAGCATACCCTAAGGGTTCAAGTAAAGCTGGCCCTACCATCAGACTTGACATGTTCGGGTCGAGAGCTCGCCTCCTAGGCCTTCCCTCATCATCGCCATTATCGAAGCCCATTTGGGATGCATCATCATCTTTCCTTTATGCCGGTATATTGAGGAGCTCAGGATCTGGGGAAGGTTCTACTTGCCTGGTCAATGGAGTGACCCCTTTTGTTCTCCCAGGTCGTATGTGACCACATAAGGAAGGCTTATTTTAGCCCTTTATCAGTGTCAGTTTCCTTTATTTAGATTTTGCTTTTGTGGCACTCCAACCTTTGGTTTTCATGGGCCCTGGGGAAACCTAGGTCCTCCATCCAGGATTAAGATTGGCCCACAGCCAATGACATAAATTGCCCCCCAGAAGGCGCTTGGGCACCAGTGACCGCCCTCTGGACTGAGACATTTACAATCTTGGCAAAAGTGTCCTCCCAAGGGAGGAAGTCCTCTACCTCCGGCAAGTATTCCATGGCTCTTCTAACGTGCACTCCTGATTCACAGGGCAACTTAGGAGCCTTCAGGGTCCCAGGGTCAGCCTTAGGCATGTGTAAGCTGTGCACCTGCACAGGGCCACCAAACCCCAGGGGCAACCATGACAATATATATCCTTAATATAATAATCTTCTGAGGATGGATACATATTTGCATGGCGGCCCCTGGCAGGGATTTGGCGGCCTCCGGCTCTGTTCCACTTCCAAACACCCTGACCCCCCCCCCTCTTCTTCACTGGCCTCCGCTTTACCCCCAGTCCAGACCCCCTCATCCGGGGCTCCCTACCTATGCTCCCTGCCCAGAGCCGCCCCTGATGGTCCCCATTGCACTTGTCTTACTGAGAACAATTTAATACAGACCCAAGAACATGGGGGTGGCTGCAGCCTTGAGCAGAAAGCCCCAAGAAGCTCCAGCATTTCTATAACAGTCCTGTGTGCCCCATACCAGCAAGAGAGATAAGTACCTGGGTCCGCGGCAAAGAAGCCACACTGTGGGTGCATCACCCTTAAGCG